>NC_089140.1:65714153-67164820 GCF_009819655.1 Sylvia atricapilla | reverse complement strand
TGCCCTCAGCTCCCAGCTTCCCTCCAAAGCGCTCCTGCAGGAATCCAGGAATGTGAGGCTGTGGACCTGGGACCACAAAACCCCCAGGGCTCGTGTTGGGAAGAGGACAGTGTTGTGAAAAACCCCAAGCTGCAAGAACTAAATGCAGTTATCTACAAAAAACACTACCCAGGATCACAATCAGTATGCTGCCTTGAATAGTGCTGGTATTTGGTAACATGTGAGACGAGTCCTAAACCAACCACATGTTACCAATCCTCCAACTGTATTAGAACATTAGAGCAGAAGAAATATGCAGCTGACTCAATAAACTTGCAATATATTTAATTGCTTAAATGTAATCCACTTTGCATGAGGCTTGGGTGAGTGAGATGCACATCTCAGCCCACAGGGTCTGCAACTTACTCAGCTACACTATGCACCTCCACCTGTGAGAGAAGTAACAGAAGTGAGCACAAGGTCTTTTCCTGATAAGCACTTAATGTTCCCCAGAAGAAAGTTGCAGAGACTCAGCACCTGCTTGGAAAGAGCTCGCAGCTCCTTGGAAAGAGCTCACAGTATCCAGATCAAAGGAGCTCTTCTCCACTTTCATGTAGTCTGATATTGCCAAGAGTTTAGTTAAATTCCAAGAAGTTATCCTTAACTACTTGCCATTTGTATCTTCTGTTCCAGAACTGAAGAGAGCTCTGCATGCCCAAAAGCACATGTGTTTCATCCAACTATGTCATCTGGCTGCAGAAAAGATGCTGCCTCTCCTCAAAGATTTTACCTTGCTTATTAAGTAATGAAAATTTCACTTGAGTTACTGAAATCTCCATCCACTATTTAGGTGAATTCCCAGGTGTTTGGGGCTGGTGTATATAATTTTGGAGAATCAGGCCCTGTGTCTAAAGTTTTCTTGGCTATCAGTCTTAAATGTAGCTAAAGGGATTAAAATATATAAAAACATACGATGATTTTGGAAGCAAAGTACTCTGTAGTTTGACTGGTAAAGTATTCAAACTTCTTCTAAAGCAGCTGGAAAAAAAACCCACCACCCTGTCTGGGAAAATATGTCAAAACTGAGCTGTAGTGAGAAAAGAAGTAATAAGAAAGGGCACAAATGCCTCTGTCTTAAAGTAAAGCTCATACTGACATATTGATGCTCCTCCAAAATGATGAGTCGGAAAGCTGCATCAGGCACTAGAGCCCATACTTTGCTCCCTGCTATAACAATCCCCATTCATTCCTGGCATCAGTCTTCTCTCTTTTTAATGAGGCTTTTCACTCAGACTTTTCTGCTTAGCTATCAACCCAGCAAACAAGCCAAGATGATTTTAAAACTATTGTTTTCTCTATGCTTTAACTGCCTCAGTTTTTCTACCCTTTTGTCATTCCACAGAAAAAATCAGCCAGAGGATAAAGCATGAAGAAACACTCCTTGATTTTCTAACACAAGAGAAGGGAAAGACAGACACGGGAGCCAATTAGCTCAAACTACCTAGGAGTAAAAGAAGAACAAAAATGAGGATATATCCAAATCAATGAATGATTTGGATCATTAAATGAAACAAGCAGGAAATGAAAATTACAGTAGTCAGCAAGGGACAGGACCTGAAGCCATTGAGAAAATGGCTGAAAATGTAAGCTGAAGAGGAAAATGTGGTCCCCAAGTTGTCTGTCCTGGATCTGGGGACACACATGTCCTTGCTGCCCAGAGAGATTTTTTTCCTTTCCTAAAGCAGACTTTTTCCATCAGCCTTGCCAGTGCCTGCCAGTGGAGGCAACTGCTGTGTGTCTTGCTCCCTTGTGGGTTCACTCTTGCTGGCTTTTGGACTCATTCAGCTTGGCTGTGAGGGAGGGAAGGCACAGGAGAGCAAAGTGTCCATACACCATGAATAATGGTGCATCAGTCTGCACTTAGAGTCGCTGGGCAAGAAGGTGTGAAGTAGGGACCAATTTTCCCTTTTCCCCCTCTGACTAACACCTCACATCAGCTTGTATGGTTCCAGTCACACCACAGCGGGGGTAGGCAACCCCCCCCATATCACATCTTGTCTCCACATTAGGCCTGCATGCATCCCTGGCTGGATGTCTGCTAATCATGAGGCAAACTGAGGCAATTTAAGAAGATTTTCCTTGGAGTTTATCCATTTCCAAAGATGTGCTGAGCAACTGCAGAGTCACTGTGCTGGCTGTTACAACACTCAGGACTAAATCCAAGTAGTGTTCTACCTTTAAGTGGAGAATTGCACCTCCCTGGCTAAAGCTGTGAGTCTGACGATGCCAAAACAAACCTTGAGAAGTTTTGTCTGATCACAGCGGGTCACAGCTTTGGCAATGTTTCCTTTCTTTCTGTTGCACACCCTTCAGAACAAACTGTTAGCATACTGCTCTGAGGTACCTTATACTGTTTTCTGAAGTATCTCACAGGGCCTTTGGCCCTGCCCTTCCCTCCTATCCCCACTTAACTAACTCCTCTTTATTCTGCATTAATCTATATCTTCTTAAATAATGCATAAGCTAATCATTGCTTATGTTCCCTCAGACTAGGGGCGAGTAATGAATCCAGCACAAATCATTCCATGTACTGACAGTAGTGCAGCTGAATAATGGGCTCCACTAATAATACTAAACTTACTTGTCACTTGGTAGGAGGGCCCTTGTTTGGTATAGGATAATTTGATGCAAATACTGTGGTAAACAAATGGAAGGATGAAGGAAGGGTAGCAGGAAGAATATTGAAGTTAGCTGGTGACCTAAATATACTGCAATATATGTGACTTGGAGCCTTGCAAGTGTTGGAAGCTGAGACAGTGCTACAGCCTGTCAGAAGGCTGAGTCAGACCTCTCTGGTCCTCCTTGCCGTCTCCTGAAAGCCAGACACAGAGTTCATAGGGTAAAATACAACCCTGACAGTGTAAAGCCTGATTTCTTCTGAGGATGCTGGGAGATTTAAAAAAAGCCCAAATTGTTCTTCAACCCACTGTATTATAAAAAAGGATCATTTGCAAAATGTTTTGTTCCTCAGAGAGGGCACCACTGCTAATTAGTCACCATTAAAAGGGAAGTTACAAGGGCAAATGTCATGTAGCAGCAGGAAGGCACCACCAGTGATGCCACAGCAAGCTGACTCCACCCAACTTGTTCATTGAATTCCTGCAATATTTTGACTGCAGATGTTCAATCCCAAATGTGGCAATTAGCAATGTAAGTCACAGAGTATGTGATGCCACCACATCCTGCCCCACACCAAATCCTGAAAAAATATGGCCATATTGACTTGTTTAAGCCACACAGAGGCACACTGGAGACTCTCAGTGTTGCTTATTCAAGTCAGAGTAAAGCCTTGGGGTATGTTTACTATGGAGCCTGAACTGTCAAACACAGGCTTGGCCTCATAAAACTGATGAGTTTAGACCGAAAAATAGGGCATTGGTTCCTAGCATGGAGCCCTGCTCACACAGGGCTATTCCCCAGCCTGAAAGACTTGACTTTTGGCAGAGTAACTGTAAATTTTCCAGACCCAAACTGACATGTCTCTAACCTCCTTGGTACCAATGCTCCCATTTCTGGGACAACCCACCCAAAACCTGATGAGCCCAGCAGCAGAAAGTGTAAGCCTTCGACCAGGTACTTACGTTGGCACCAGGGATTGAACAAGATGTAGGTGTCGGTGGCTGTATTCCTGCGTGTCCGAAGGATGCCAAAGGGAGTCAGGACAGCAACGTAAAAGCGAAACTTGCCAATGATGCAGGTGGTAGAGGACATGATGGACAGCCGAATGGAGTTGTTTTCCCTGTGGATAATCTTGGCTCCCCACTGACCAGGTTTTAGCACATTGCCTACTGGGATTGGGATGTAGGTGCCTTTGTTTTGCTGTGGATAGCGACCTGGAAAGAGAAGTGAAGATGTTCACCTTGCTTTGACAGTTTGTTAATTTTCTAGCAGTCCTCTGTCCTTTTGTCTTATTTTCAGTGGAGGTGGCAGGTTTTAGTGGGCAAAAATAACCTACTCTCTCATTGCCCCTCATAGGGCCTGGTAACTTGACAGCACAGCCGCACAAACACCTGCAACAGCTCCCTGAAAGCAGCCTGTGCCCACACCCCCACCCACCTCACTCCAGCAATCTCCAGTCTCACTGGCTTGAGCACTGCTAGGAGCACAGATAGCCCTGCCAGCACGAGGAGGGTCTATCCAGGCTTTTCTTGCTCACATTGTTTATCCTAATGCAGCAAGGTGTACTCCAGCTTGCTCCTTGCCTTGGTGTCAACACCATCATCTAGACTGTTGGTAAGTTTAGGAGTTTAGGTAAGAGTCCCTTCCCCAGTTCAGATGCACCACCACCCTTGTCACTAGCACACAAGTGCCCTTTTGGGCACAGATGTCAGCTTTGGGACTTTTTAACAGAGCAGAACCCTGTACTTCTCTGCACTACTGCACTGCCAAGCAGAGACCAAGCACTATTTCATGAAGTCCACACAGATGGAGGAAACACAAATGAGTCCACGTGCAGATATCCAGTGCTTGCTTTCCCCTGAGCATCCACTCTTCATGAACATAGGGGGAACCAATTCTAGATGCCCAGAATATAGACCACCACACTGGGGCTGAATCGCCAATCTTTCTCCACCAGAAATGGGTCCCAAAGTATGACACACCTCCAAAGTACCTCACGTGAGAGTCTGCTTCACAGTAAAACAAATCACAACCCAGAGAAGCTTATTTTACTCTGCCAACTCTAAAAGCAGCTAGATGGATAGCTACATGTAAACATGTACAGTGCCAGGATTCAAAGTTGTGTGAGGCTCCACCCCTTGAGACTGAGGTAGAGCCAAACTAAATCTGGAAGCCAACCAGAAGCATAGACAGAAGATACACTTGTGAGAAGGATGAGTTCCTTATCTCATTCTCAAATCTACTCTTCATTTCATATTTTAGGCTGAAAGTCAGTCTCTCTCATTCAAAAATAGGGTAATGAAAAGCAATGATGGCAGACGGAGGGACAGACTTCTATATTTTTCATTCCTACTATTTAAGAACTTGAAAATTAAACTCATTTTCTTGCTTGCTTATTTTTATACTGCTGATGTAGAGATAATCGCAGATCTGAACACTGCTACAGTTTGGGAAAGGACAACTCCAGCTTTAAATCTGAAACTTGCAAGCTGCCACGACATTTGTGTTTCTGAGAAATCTGGGGCTACTGTGCTTCATCCAAGAGATTATTCTGAGCACATGAATTTCCATTTTGCAGATATACAGTGCACATAAATAGCCCACTTTGCCCTGCAGGCCAGGGATGCTGTAACCGTGAAACTCATTCAGATCAGTGAGGAACACAATGGAAGGAAAAGACCTACAGAAGAAGAAAGGACTAGAATAAGAGAGAAAAATCAATAGAAAACACTAGAAGATAGAGCACTGGACACTTCAAATATAAGCCATCAAAAGACAGCCAGTGTAGAGAGAAGAGGCTATAGAGGTAACAGATCTGGGAGCTGAACACATTCTCGTTCTTTGTAGTGCAACAGTGTATGACCCAGCTTGCCTCTACAGTTGATATTTTGCTTCTAGTTTTGACATAATCTTTTTCTAAGAAAAGCAGTCCACGCAAACAAAGCAGCAGAGCAAACCAAGTAGTTGAACTGATATCCCTGAAAACCGTTAACAAGTGCTACTTTTAAAAATACCTCCTGTACCTCCTTCAGAAAGGTGGGAGGGGGAAGAGATTACTATTTTAACATGGTTAGGAACTGACATCCTTGTCTTTGCTGGAAGCTGCATCTTGGTGTAGGAGCCTATTGGGGACAGGAGAAGCTGTGCTCTGGCAGTGACTTTGCACCACCATGTCTGTGTATGCCACGTGTACCTGGGGAGACTGCAGAATCACTTCACAGAAAATCTGCCTACAGGAACCAGAGAGAATCTCAAAGAGGCCATGAAAACTTTTCAAGACATCCTTATGGGACCACTGCCACTGGCACCTCATAAGCAGCTTTGGCAAAGAACCAAGCCTCTGGTATTCTCACTTCTGAAAACTCAAAACTCCATTTTCCCTTCCAAACAAGCAAAGCCACAAGACACCCTAATATACCTTTTGCTTGACAATGGAGCAGCTGTAGTTGCCATTGGAGAATACACAAGGTTCTTTCAGCCCAGAACCCCACACAGCTGGTCCCACAGAGCAGGAGGCCACTGTACTAGCTTGCTCACCCATGAGGAGAATGTGCTCTGGGGCAACAGGGATGCTCTGCATCTCTGCAGACATAGTAGATTTGGCAGGGATGGATATACTAGAAGTCAGGATACTTTGCACGTGTTATAAATAGTAAATACAAGAGAACTGCTTGCTCCTGATAGACAATCATGATTTGGTGCTTGCTAATGGTTACATAAATCCTGAATCCACCAGCAAGTTTGGAAAGATGGGCGGAGCCTTCAGGAGCACAGTGAGCAATTTCCAGTGTTTTCTTTGAGGAGGGGACAGGTTCCCTAATCTTCTGAAATAGAACCGAACCAAACCAAAAACCAAGCAAACCAAAATGCAAATGGAAAAATAAAGGGTGTAAATGAGTAAGGGAATTGTTACTTCCGTCAGGAGCTCGGGGGGCTGAATTGTAAACACACATCTAGACATCTGACGGCATCAGCCACACTAGTCTCATATACACACATCTGTTGTCTTGATACTAGAGTGCTATAAAGCTGAGTAACTTTGGCATTGCAAGCTAAGGTTGCTGGCCAAATAATTCTTACATAGGCTCAGTACTATGTTTATCGACCTTTGTAGGGAAATCCTCTCAGGGTAGCTTGGCCTTTTGACCTTTATCTACATATTGAGCAGACATTTCTGGCTGCAGTGGAAAAGTAGAGCCAACTTTGGCTCATAGCTGGGATATCTGCAATGTTGGCCCTTTCTCTGGAGTAACATGCAGTGGTGATTTCATTCTCTGGCTGACTCTCTAAGGAAGAAGATTCAATACTATCCAAAGACTCATTACCAAAAGCCTGTGAATGCCTGGCAGAGTGCTCTCTGAAGGGTCTCTGGTGCTAACCCAACCCACAGAGAGTCAGGAGGCAGTTTGAGTTCGTGTCAGGACTGGGACATGTAGACAAGACAAACCCTTTTTATGCTGACAGGAGGGTGCTGACATTATGCCAGTAGCATTAGCTGGCTCAGGATCTCTCCAGCTCTGATTTGCTCCAGGAGTTGGCAGCCTGAGCCATGCTCCACAGCCAGTTCCTTGTGGTTGTCTCACTCCCCAGTGCTCACGTTTGCTTTGGGTGTAGGAGGCCCTGGCCCTCCTCACACGAGGACATTTCACAGCCTATTGCTCTGTGACAGACAAAGTCCTGGCATGACATCACGCTGTTGGGATGTCCCTGTCTGCTCACTGTAACAGCACATGGAAATGGGAAAATCCAGCCTGTGAACTCATGAAGTCTGGAGATTCCTGCACTGAGTGAATTCATTTGTAGGCCCCTTCAAAGATATCATGTACTGAATAGAAGCTGCTGACTGCCCTGCCTTTGAAGCAGGAGAGGACAGGAGAGAACTCACAGTGACCCCCTTTCTCAGGCCTCAAACCCTCTGCATTTCAGTGCTAAGTCCTGAACCACGACACTGCCAGAAGACATCACTTTTTATAGAAACCTGCCTTGTACAGAAAGTTTAATGGCATAAACAAATCTATTTCCCCTGATTTACAGTGAACAAGTCTGCAATCCTTTGATGCCTTTTTATCCTTTCTTATTCCACTCTGGTTTCTGTAGCTAACCAAGCTGGGGTCCTAAAGTTCCTTCTCCCCTCAGTTGCAGCTCAGCTCAACTTGTACTTCTTGGGGTTTCCAGGCACCCAGGAAAAGAGGAGAAAAGTAGCAGCTGTCACTATTAAAGGAACCCACAAAATAAATTTTAAAAACATGAGTGAAGATCTACATGGCAAAAGGCACAATGACTGCAGTGTGTGTGGTTGTGGGCATGCGTGGGATGACCCCTGTCACACATAGACACTTTACAGGGGCAAAGAGCAAAGTGCAGCGTTTGTTAAAACTTGCCAAAGTCTATTTAGGTAGCAGCAAAATAATGAGCCATCTAAAACACAGAACTGTGGCCACACACATGCATTCAAAGTGAGTTATTTTCGACGTATGCCTTTCCTCCCTAGCATGTCAGCTCTGCGCCCATCAGGCATGGAGGCAAGCTGTGTTAAATTCTGGGTAAAACTGCCACACCAGAGAGGGATTCACAGCAACAGAGAGAGGGTGAGAGATAGGTACAGTGAGTTCAGCTGTCAAAACACGAGAGGTCCTCCTCCAGTTATCCAACTGTGCTGCTGTTTTTTACAAGTGACTAACAGGAACCAGGGCTTGCTCAGATTATTCTGTTCCTTTTCCTTCTCTGTCCTGTCTCTGGAAGCTCCTGGCTACACATAGTTTAGTTTTCCTCTTGACCCCAGTGTACATGCACACTGCTCTTTGTGTGTGTGTGCATTAAACAGCTTGTAAACACCACGGCTGAATTAGTGCCGTGCTGCTGGCACAGGCACTGGAGGGACCAGCAGGTGCTCTTGCATAGGTCCTACACAACTGAGCTTTACTTCCAGCAGTGAGGAGAAAAAGTTTGATAGCAGAGAGATTAGAGATCTAGGGAGACTCACAGGACATTTCCTTCCTGATGGAAGTGGGATACATCAGAAGAAAAGGAGGTGAACAAAGCTGCATGTCAGTAGTCTTTGTCTTTTTAGGAACTCTCCTTGGAATGTTGGCTTTTTCAGAAGTCAAGTGATTGGTCTCCTTTTGGAATATATATTACACACAGTAATTAACAATTTCCCTATAAATTAATTTGTTTTATCTAGATACACTCTTTCATATAAAGAGTAGAAAATCCATCTCAACACCATCCATGGAAGTATAATAATTGTGATATGTTGATAAATAAGTTTGAGCTGGAAGTCACCAGTACAGCCGCCGTAGAGTGTAGCAGAGGCAAGCCTTTTGATAGCAAGCAGCCTTGGAGATGGGTGTTAGTATACGGGATTTAGGACACAAATCACGGAGTAAAATTAGAAAGAAACAGGAGAGGTGCTCCAATAAAATTCCAAACAATCAAAGGAAGCAAGAAGAAGAAAAAACCACTTTTTTTATTAAAAGCAGTAGTCTCTAAATCTCTAACATCTCATCTAGGTTCCTCTCACCCCCAAATTCCATTGCCTTCAGAAGTGCTATATGCAAACTTGGAAATGGAGTAAATGCACATACCTTGAAAGAAGTTGTGCTCATGGCCCCAGTTATGAATCCCTAACATCTGGCCACTCTGTCCCAGCAGTGAATGTTTTGAGTACTTTGCAATTGCAAAACACACATCAGAGCCGCACACCTTAGCTAGTAAAACAACTAAAATATACAGCCAGATTTTATGTGCCGCTTGATGCTGCTGCAGCAGTGCAAAAGTCAGCCTAATACAGATTGCTTTGCATTAAATACTGCATTCATAGACCACCTCAAGGGACTCCCTCCTCTCTGCTCCTCTGGGGCCCAGCTGGGAATTCCAGAAGGGAGGAAAAATGTACCTCAGTGCCTTTGTTCAGAAAGTGGAAAAGTTTATTTTTTGCTAAGAGCTGGCAAACAGGTCTCTTACCTACTGGGAGTCAATCTCTAGGAAATATGCTCCACTGCTAATAAATTATTTTTTCTGTGACAAAATGAGATTCCAAGTTTAGACCATCAGGTGTTTCTCTATCTCTGCTCAAATTTTTGTGCTTCTTTGTGAAAAAAGGATCTAATAAACTCACAGTACTGAGTTCCCTACCAATATAGTGCATCCTCTAGACTGGTTAGTTCTCTTAGAAGTGCCTAGAAATCTCCTAAAACATGAAGGTCCAAAGTTTTCTGAAGAGCTACTTTTACCCAGAATCAGAGCTCAGCTTGACATCCTATCCCTAATGCTGGAAGACATCTCATGTTCCAGCACCTCTGTTGACTACAACCTGCCCTGCCCCAGAGCTGCTGAGGAGGACAGGTGACAGCGGAGGTAGCAATACTTCCCACTGAGGCAGAATTACTGCCTGAAAAAATTATCAAAACCTCAATAATCCTGGAATCATTCCTGGCCCAACTCTGCTGTGAAAACAGGGAAGAGCCATGGACACTGTAGGACAGTATGAAGAGCTCCATTGATTCTGGTGTGTGCATTCTGAAGTGGACCTCTGGTTATTAAGCTGAACTCAGATATCCCTCTGACTATAAGTGGGAATTTGGTGTCACCTAAATAAGCCATACGGGATCAGCTCTAACATATGTTCTTGGCTTTTTTGATGTGTTTATGACTATCCCTGTGGAACTGGCTTGGGAAGACTGTGGAAAAATGAGCAGTAAGTCTCTCTTCTGATCTCAGGCCAGAAGCCAATGGTTTACAGAAGCCTGAGGAGAGCATATGGAGGGATGTGTGGGTGTCCACACATGCACACGTGTGGAAAGGTGATAGTAGCCTGGGGGACTGGAATTTATGGTCGCTCCAGAAGTGCATCAATGAATAAAACGTTCATAATAACATTTAGAGCTAGACCAATCTATATGGATTTATGAAGCCATTTAAGGAAAACACAAATAGACAGCAATTTATGAGGATGTGGGGAAATACATCATTATAGTCAGGATGTATCCATATAAACTCATCAACCCCTCAAGGATTTACAGCCACATCCTGGAAACTACTACTAAAAGCAAGACTGAAGGCTGTATAAGCCCATCTCATCATGCACATGCTTGTCAGAGAAATCCCTGCCAGTGTAGCAGTGGCAGTGGAAACTTTGCAGCACTCACACCAAACTGGCTGTCCCAGGTGTGGGAGCTATGTTCAGCCAGGCTAAACCTTGCATTGTGGGAAAAGGAGGAGGAAGACAAAATATCCCCATCACCACAAAGGGAGGAGTCAGGACAGATCAAGATGGGTGAAAGAGTTCATTGGCTCCTCTGGGTTCACTGAGGCTCCAAACAAACTGGTATTAATCCCACTGTGGGGATCTAGATGAAAGCACAGCGTCTGCACTTCTCTTGTGGCTTTTTCACCACAACCCCCGACCAATAAAACGAGTATCACCCAAGTGGTGGTGATCACCTTTCCTCCTGTAAAAGCCAAGAAGTAGGCAGAAATGAAGGAAATATGTGGTGACAGAGCAGCTCTCAAACCATAGGTACTGAGGCAGGGCTGAGGTCCAGCACAAAAACTGGAATTACATCTAATTACTCTTTATAAGTGGATATTTTTTCATGTGGATTTTTGGCACATTCATTGTGTTCCATACTTTGGCAGGCAACTATGGACCTAATTTAATGAAGGATTATGTGCAAAACTGCATTATAATAATTCACATGTTAGCACTTCAGTCAATTTCACCAGGGATGACTCTACAGAAAGCAGTCTGTTGAAGCCAGAACGACTTCAGTCATAAGGAACTACCACAGATGAATGTCTGTAAAAGTGACCTTCAAGAGACTGGGGTGAATTATTTATATATTCATATACACACACACACATACACACACACACACACACACATATATATATTTACAGACATATATATTTGTTTATACAATTTAACCCATTAATTCTGTGAAAATGGTGTTTAAATGGACTGTGGATTAAAAAGGATTGTAATTAAAGATTGTTCTCTGAGTGTTTCAGATCTAGTTTTACATGACAGAAAAGTATTTGTCCCAGGTACCCTTGATTCATTATCAATTAGAAGGATTAAGTAGTCTCTACTTGCTTTACTTGCTTCATTAATCATCTTTTTAATGATGCAAAAGAAGAAAAAATAGGAGTAAAAAAAAAAAAGAAAAAAGAAAAAAAAGAGAAAGGAAAGCAAATTTTAGGGAATAACGGAAATAGAATAGTTCTCTCTGCACCCACAGGATCAATCCATTACAACTGTCACATTTTTCAGGATCAAAATTAGTCTTTAATGGATAAAAATTCTGTGATGGATTAATGTCAAGTTTGGGAACTTTCTCAGAGCTGGGAACTAATAACTTCTGAATAGCTTCATAGGCACTGTTGTATAAACAGCCCACACTGCAGGCACAGCCTTGCAAAAGGAGACTTCAAGTTTTCCCAGCTCCAGCTCCAAGGGGAGCCAAGGCCTTATGAGAATACAACCTTGAACCACTTAAAATACTCTGCAGTTCAGGACAACCTGGTCTACATCGTTTGGGCAAATATCCGCACTCTTGGAGATACTCAGAACCTGCTCATAGGGAAAGACGCAGAGATGATGGAGAAGCTGGACCTGCTTTGACCAAGGGCTGGAGATGAGACCTCCAGAGGCCCCTCCAACCTCAGTTATTTTATTCAACAGTTCTGCTGCACCATTTGAAATCTCTTGCTCAGGCACACAGAGTGCTCCTTGGAAAGGTCATC
Organism: Sylvia atricapilla; assembly: GCF_009819655.1. Taxonomy (NCBI): domain Eukaryota; kingdom Metazoa; phylum Chordata; class Aves; order Passeriformes; family Sylviidae; genus Sylvia; species Sylvia atricapilla. Next base: position 67,152,415 of record NC_089140.1, on the reverse strand, counting down.
TTACAACAGCCTGCCAATATTTCCATGTGTCCATCACTTTAATCTCCCGAACTCAGCACATTCCTAGGAGATATACTCATTTCAGCATAAAAAGTTTCTCTGAGCTCAAGCTGCCTCTGCTGCAGGGCTGTTGTCTGAGCCACTCCCTAGGGAGAGCTTCTGCCTGACAGTACCAAAGGGCAGGATTTTCCTTCCCTGCCTTCGGTGTTCTTAAAGTCAGAGTCTGGTCTATGAGACAGAGTCAATAAAGGAAGAAAAAACATCCAAAAGAGAGTTCATCCCACTTTAAGTAGCAGGGCTAAAGTCTGCTTGGAGGTGTCTGCCTCTCTCCCTTGCTCACAGGCAGTCTGGGCAAGAGTTTTGGACTGGGTTCTGCTGTTCAGGCAGTAGGAGAGATGAGAGCCTGGTCTTCAGGAAGAAAAACTGAAAAGAAATTGGTAAAAATGGCCACATCCCCCCCTGACAAAAGATTTGAGAGCACAGCACTGAGACATTCAGCAGCCAGTTGTTTTCCTAAGTAAGAGAATTTTCCTTTCTCTTCTCAGCATTAAACACTGGACTTGACACTAAAAGGAGAAGTAGCAAGAGTCAAGCATATAATTTCTGAATTTTCCTTCTCTGTTGTGGACTGTTTTTGTTTTGCTTCCTGTTGCTAGCCTCTGAGAAAAAATACACTGCATTTTCACCACATGTTCATAAAAGGAAACATTTGCAGAGTGCTGAGTGTTGACCAGTTCCCAGAAGAAGAGCTTGAACACCTGCCATTTGCACCCCTGTGAGCTAAAGTCCTTGTAAGAAGAGGGCAGTGGTGCTCACAGAAGCGAAGAAAAAAACAGGGGAGGGCAATAGCACTGCACACTATCTTGTATTTGCAACCAATTTTCAGCCAGGACACATGGACACCCATTTCACAGGATGGACGGCAACAGTGAAGAAGAGGGAAGGGAATTCCACCACACACTCAAGGCTAGCACCAAAGGAATCATTCAGAGCTGTGTTTATTGCAGAGACTCCCCAGGCTCAGGCTGTATTAACTCCATTCCTACCATGACTGAGGATGAGAGTATTTTTATCCATACTTAGAGACTCAGCTGTGGATGGATGTGTTAGGAAAGAGCAAGAGAATAAGTGAATGTGTTCTCTTAAGCGGACTGTGCAATGTCAAAAGAAGTGTTAATTTCCTTCTTCCAATATAGAATATCTGACTAAAACAAATGCAAACTGCACAGAATGCAATAAAAAACAAATGTTCCATTTTCCACGTCTTCTTGATACAGCTGTTTGTTTTAAACATATAAAGATTAAGGGAACAATCTTGAATTTAATTAAATCCCAAAAGAACTAATGATATTTATGCATATTAAATTTTTAAAGGCACTTGTGTCTGTTCAGCCAATCGTTCACTGGACTGTCATAACATGCCTCCCAACCCTAATTTAAATTAGAAAGAAGAGACCCATGAAAAAAATGTGCAGACAGTAACATTTTCACTGCACATATGTTTAAGAGATAAACGCCCATCTAGCTTTAGAAGGCAACAAATCTAATAAATGGCCACATCATCATAATTCAATGATGGAAAAGACTCAGCGTTACAAATTTCAGATCTGCATCTCACAGGAAAGTAAATTAAAACATCAATTATAACCTACTTTAAAGACTTTATGAGGGGAATATTGATGTCTTAACACAGAAACTCACAAATCAATCTAGATGAAGCTGGGTGTTTCCCAGAGTTGTGTTGTAGGGACCAGAATTTGGTGGGGCCATCTTTGGAGTTTAGCAGGAAAACCTTTTGGTTCTCTCCTCTTCTAGTGAAGTTATGATCTTCTTGAGTCCTGTGCCTTCAGTGAGTCAACAGGTACCTTAGGACCTGCATCAGACCTTCTCTGATGAAGCCTTCGTAGTGAGAGGAAAAAAGCTCTGTTTCTCTTTCAGCAATAAATCAAGAAAGTCTCTGATATCATCCTGGGTAAGTCTGTCAGTGAAGCCACACCTCAAATCACGTGTTCAATTCTGGACCACTCACTACAACAAAGACATTGAAGTGCTGGAGCATGTCCAGAGAAAAGCAGCAGAGCTGGGGAAGGGTCTGCAGCACAAGTCCCGTGAGGAGTGGCTGAGGGAGCTGGGGGTGTTTAGCCTGGAGAAAAGGAGGCTCAGGGGAGGCCTTATCACTCTCCACAGCTGCCTGAAAGGAGGCTGTAAGCAAGGAGAGGGTTGATCTCTTCTCCCAGGTGGCAAGCAGTAGAACAAGAGGAAATAGCCTCAAGCTGTACCAGGGGAGGTTTAGGTTGGATATTGGCACAAATCTCTTCACTGAAAGGGTAGCTATGCACAGGAACAGGCTGCCAGGGAGGTGGTGGAATCACCACCCCTACATAGGTATACAGTTTGGTAGCAAACATGGTAGTGCTAGGCTAACACGTAGACTCAATGACCTGAGAGGTCTTTTACAACCTTAGTGATTCTATGAATCTGTGTTTCTGTTTCTGGTCCAAAATTACAATCGCTGAACTTTAGCTCTTGTTACAAAGTTTTTGCAAATGCAGGTTGGAAAGTTGCAAGGTTCTTCCACCCGGTTGTAACTTCCCCTCTTTCTGCAATCAGTACTTTGCTTTCTCAGTCCATACAGTCACTTCTCCTACCTCAAACAACAGACTACTCCTCCCTACATCTCCTAAACACTAACAAAAGAGGTTTCCTGTTCCGCCTACCTTTCAGCATTGCCATACAGCATTAACCAGATATAACTTTGAAAGCTCAAAAAAGTACAGCTTCTTATGAAACAGAAACCCCCAGATTGTGCTCCTTCTTCTCTCACATGAAATTCTGCTGATTTTCTCAAGAAAGGATTCAAACTGTGTTCAGAAAAACACTTTCTTGCCCATGGCTAAGCCTGTTTTTATTGTTTATCAATCATAACAAGAAAAGACCCAGGTGTTAAGTTCCGCTGTTTCCCTGTTTATGAGAGACTATTGCTTTGCTGATAAGACACCGCCTTTGCCAGGCACTCACCCATCAAAAACTCCAGCCAGAACTGGTCTGTCTCTGGCGTGTAGGGTCGGTTGAAGTCAATCTGGATTTGGAAAGCCTGTCCTCGACGCACTATGAGCTTGGGGTTGTAGTACTTGTCAGTGTGGTGCTCCTGCTTGTTGATCTCGTGAGGGTCCTTGAACATGTTAATATCCACAACACGCAGGTAATCTGCAGAGACAAGTAAATGAGCAGAGGGAGAAGGAGTCAGTGTGCTGAAATGTCAGAATTGGTATCAACATCATTAGAGGCCCTGTCCTCCCCTTCTCCAGGGATGGAACGCCATGCAACGGGAACATGCTGGATGTGTCTGGGGCTTACGTGCTCTTGGCTGAGAAGAGACTTATGGACAGACACTTCTCTGTCCCCCTGCTACTTTCACAGAGGCTGAAAGGCTTCTAGTGCATGGTGAGAACAATCGCAGAAAGAGCAGGTTGCTAGGTGTTGGAAGCTGAATGACCCCAAGGAGAGTCTGGACCCATCTTTCCATTGGCATTGGCTTTCCACAAGTCTGGGCCTTGCTGTCACAAGTTTACCACAGCAGCAGTGGGATTTTGATGGCTGGGGCTCTGTGTCTCCCTTCTTGCAGCCCCCCATTTGTAAAATGCAAATTCACAGGGGCTTTGTGACACTTAAATATGTTGTTTGCAAAACGCTACTAGTACTGAGAGCTGAGAGACAGTTAATGATCTTGCATTTAGCTGAGAGCTTGGATTGTCTGTATTAGATAAGGTTTGGGTGTACTGCATGTGTCTTGTCTCAGCTTCTCAGTACACCTCCACTGCTATTAGTGTCTTCTTATGAAAACTATGTATAATGTTACAGCATATAATTACAGCATAGAGTTACAGGCAAGCAGCAGTAGGTATCTTTAACATCCACAGGCAGAGCTTTGCTCCCTTCAAATTCAGGCTGTCTAGAGGGTTATAGCAAACTAGAAGTAGTTTGTTCAGTAAATGACCAGTGTGTGGTGTCACTGGGATAGCCACAGGCATTTGCAGTTCACTATAAGCTACATGACTGTACCACACCATGAATCTGCACAATGGGAGTCTTCTCACACTATGAGAAACCACATGAAAATGAACTGGATATTGTTCTTTCGCCTACATGCTTAGGCACATAATTATGAAACCTCTGCCAGGAGGAGCAGGACCATTACTACTCACCACCAGGAGAGAGACAGCAGAGTAAAGCTAGATTTGCAGTTCTCAGCTTGTCTTTCCAGGTGCTGACAGTTAGAAACAAGTTAATTCCTGCATTTTATGCTTAGAGTGACAGAGCCAAAGTCATCCCTGGCAAAAAAGAGCTGCACATTTACAGCAGCTGGTGGAGCTGTGTGTACTTGTGATGGTGGCTAATTTGGCCTTCTGCTAAGCACACTGTGGGCAAGAATGATGTGCTCAGTAAATGAGTCGGACATTCAAGTCACTGAGGGCTGAATGTGGCCCCTTTCAGAGAAGCTCAGCACAATTATTTAATTTGTCAGTTCTGGACAAGCAGCAGAGCCCTGCAGGCAGCATCTTCTCTGGGTGGGAAGCATGGTCAGCATGGTGCTTCTGCTCCAGCTTGGGCTCTGGGCAAAAGCTAATGGGAGACAGGGGACTAACGACAATGGGAGTAGGTCCCACTCCTGCTTGGATCATCCCTCATATCCCTATCTATATTGTATGTCTTTTAGGAAACACAAGGAAAGGAATATGCCTGAGGGTGCAGCATGATAAGGAACCTTTCATGGAAAAGCCACGAATAACTGAACCCAAAACCATCTGCTTCCTGCTAACCCTAATCTGCAAAAAGACTAGAATATTCTGTTCAAGCCTGAGTCAGGCTTAAAGTCTCATGACAATGTTATTGTTATTCTCTGCTCAATTCTCCAGGCTTCTGGAATAACTTCTGCAAAAACCCACTGACTTTAGCACTGGCTGAAGCTACAGATGTCTGTATGAAACATTTCGCTCAGAAATCATTCCCATTGCCCTTCTATGAAGTAGGGCGTGTCTTCACCTCCCTACTTGCGAAACTTACCAATGCTCTCTCAAAAATGCTGACAAAACTCTCAATCGAATTACACGCGCAGGGATAAAGCAGGGACAGGGGAGAATCTCTCCCCTTATATTTTTCTAACCCACATGGACCAAAAGCACTACATGTAAAAGCTGTGTATTTTGGGGTTCTGTGAGGAGTGAAGCTATCGTTAAGAAACTCCCTCAGCTTATCCCTCATTCCAAGGAGGCATAAAAACAGAGCTGAGAGTTTGTTTTATTTTCATCTCCCAATTTGTAATAAAAGGCAATAGTGACCCCATCCTTCTGCATGTTAGCCCCTTTAAGAAACTGCAAAGCTAAGCCACCCTGGGCTTCAAGTTCAGCATTTGCTTCATTTTATCACAGGACTTTACATGGCTCTTGCCAGAACACAACCATACACATCTGCAAGAAACACATTTCATTTTTGGTCTCAGTGTTCAAATGTACGTTAAGCTTGCCAGATGAAGATAACTCATGGCTGAGCCTGTGCTAATTACACTAATGGTAATTACAAAGAGCAAAACATGTGCAGGGTAATGGGATGTGCTAAGACCAGCACCAGGGTGTGATCCAAAGGAAAGCTCCAGGCGATGCTCATCTGTGAGGCACAGGTGGCCAATCGAGACCTCCTTTGAGGTCAGGTCCACTTGAGGGTTTGCCTGTAGCCTGGTCTGTCGTTCAGTCGGTGCAAGCAGGTTTGCTGCACGAGAGGCAACAGTGCGATGCGTTCTTAAAGCTTGTGTAATGTTCGGCTTGCAGGGAAATAAATAAGCACAAGGTTGAGCAGTTTTTCAAATAAAAATAATGGCCTTCAAACATCAGGTTTCCTCATACAGTCAGAGAGGAAGGGCTTTGAATTACTACAAAAACACCGTGAATTTGCAAAGGAAGTGCCCATCGCTCCGCTAGCAGGAGAAGCACAAACGCCTAGCGAGTCACCGGACTCTGCAAGGGAGAGTGGGATGACAGGGCTGTGTCCTCCCACCGAGCCCACTCACGACACACTGTGGTGAGATGAGCTGGCCAGGACGAGCCGGAGGGAGGACGCGGCGCAGGGATGTTCCCGGGGACACTGGCTTCTTGCCGTTTCGTCCCCCTCAGAGCATCTCCTCCAGCAGCAGGCAGCCCGCCGACCGGGCTGAGAAGGCAGCCGGCCCCGGCAGCCGCCGCGCTCGCCCCGGCTGTGATTCAGCCGAGTAGAAGTGGGTGTCAGCAGAGAGCTAGGCAAGCACAGGGTCTTACCTCATCCCAGAGTAGTAGCTAAAATAGGTCAAATGAATCACACCCTAAAAATGCCTGTTTCTCTCTGTTGGCTGTCAAAGGAAACGAGGGTGACTAGCTCAGCTGTAGACTCCTACACTGCACAGATCAAGGGCAGAATTCAGTTAAATTTAGGCATCTAAATGATGTGAGCCTGGTACGTAACTTCTCATTATGGCCAGTTGATGGCTGGTTGCTGCAGTCAGTGGAGCTGAGAGAAGGGTACAGATCACCATGGGACTGACATCCAATAACTCTCTGGACAACCTGTGCCCTCACCTCCACTCACTGGATGGCTCTGTGTCGACTACAATCTGACACAGGTGAAGACACAGGTGTTTAGATGTTTATATCAGGTGTCCAAAGGCTAGAAAACACCTCCTTTGTAACAGCAGAGATAAAAGCATTTGGATGCTTTTATTCAGCGTGTTATGGCCATGAGATCTGGGAACCACTACAGAAAAATCTGGACAGCCCAGAAGTGTAGGAGTGTGCAGGAGAAGGGGAAGGTGTCACAAGCAGCTCTCTGCCAGGATGTGCTCTGAGGTCTAGAGCCTCATCACATTGCACTGCTCCTGCTCTGCCCATGGACAATCATTTTATCCCCCAAGCACAACACTGAGAGTGCTCCGGGGCAAGCTCAGCTCCTGAGTGTCAGGTCAAGCTCCATAGGGCAATAAACCTTTAACGTGGTCTGACAGGTGACTTAAGCATCCTACCCCAAGCAGTATGTCCAGGGACCACACTTGTATCAGCTGGTACCACAGGCTTAGATCACAGCTGATGTGCACCAAAACAGGGATGCTGCTACAGTCCCTTCAGGTGATTTCAGGTCACCCCTTGCATATTTTTGCTAGAAGCATTGGAGAGCATTGTACACCAGAGCTGATCTAGCTGTACAAAAAGAGGGATTTTTGCACAGATTTGTTTTCGGCCATATCAGTCCCATAGCCAGGTTTACCCAATGGACACACAAACTTTTGCTTTGGACGAGGGATTTTTTTCTCAACAACAGCATTACCTTAAGCACATGTTGAGTTCCTGCCTCAACTCACTCGACCCGGCATTCCTAAGTTTCCACTGCATTTCTGAAAAGCAGGAGGCTGACGCCCACAAGCACCACACTTCATTCAGAGCCTGATGTGGAGCACATCAAAAAGCAACAGGGATCTTTCTCCTGGTACTGGTGGGCTTTAGCTAAAGGCTGCATTCTTTCTAAGGTATCCCGCAGTAACACATCTCCAGTTCCTGTGAGCATGTTGGGTTTGAAACAGTGTCTAGCTAGGACCTGTGCCGCATTGCATTTGACAATTTAAACACACACACTTGCCCCAGAGCTACAGAGTTGTCAGAATAGGTTGAAGCAAAATGTCTGCAGTCTTAACATGCCAGTTGGTTTGCTCAGGCTTTTTTTTTTTTTAATAAATGCTTCTATAAGAAATGTGTGTGCATTAAGATTGGGGTGGGGTAGGGTGTGTGGGGAGGGGAGTGTGGTTAAGGCACATGATTAGAATTACAGAAATAATGCTTTGCAACTTGTCACTTAAAATTTCTTTGCCTGTTCCCCAATGTGTGAAATTCAGTAATTAATTCTTGTCTACATTTATTAAGCACTCCTTCAACTCTGGATGAAAAGTCCCCTATGAGCATTGAGTAGTATTACATCTAGCAACCCTGAGCTGCCACATTCAACAAGTTCTGCTGTTTAATTCAAATAGGCAAAAAAATTAACATCATTTCATTAACGAGTCATTCAGAAGTTAATCTTGTTTTATTTTAAACCAGATCTTATATATGTTTTATTTCTGGTTGACTCCAACAAGCTGACACTGGGAACATACTTTGATTTGTCTATTCTCTACCATGATACTCTTTTACTTCCCCAGCCAAATGATTGAAACGTTTTTCAGGGGGAATAAATAATGATATGGATATTCCTTTTAATCTCATGTTATTTTTTGTGAGTGAGCTAAACATATATAGCAAAAGTTTTCCCTGCCAGACAACATTTTGCAGCAGTTTCACATTTAAGGCCATATAAATGAGATAGGCCATTAAGAGAACAGACTCTTTCTGGCCCTTCACTCCAATGCTGCAACAGCCATGCCTGAAGCCAGTAGATTCTTGAAGAGACCCTGTGATTGTGATCAAGCTGGAAAAACCCATTCTTGCCTTTTTTTAACCGGTCCCACAGTTCAAGCTGATAACTGGTCCCTCAGCTTCTTTACTTCTCACTTTCCCTACCCATAACCCATTTGAGCACTTCCATACACACGGGTGGTTTCAGTAAGTTTTCCCATGAGTAGCAAGAAAAACTGTCTGTGTTGGAAAGATGTAAGGAAAAAGTGGTTTGGATTTAGTTCACAGACCTGTGTTAAGAGTACGGAAGATGTAAAAATAGATATAGAATTGTACACTGTACCTCTAGGATTAAATCCTCTAGGTATCAATCCAAAAGCTTCCATCTCAGGAACCTCATTTTCTTCCTCATTGGAGTAGTTTTGTGGGATGGCTCTTCTCCCATTCAAAGGAAGTTTATTCTCCTCGTTGGTGCTCATTGTTTCAGATATCCTGTACTAAAAAGTTGTAATAGCATGAAAGAAAGAGTGCAAGGAAGAAAGTAAACATGAGCTAGAACGGCACGTGCAAGATGGGAGAAGCCAAAAGCAATGCGGGGTGCCAGTGAGCTACACATTTTTAGACTTCCATAAATAAAACCTGAGAAGCAGAAAACATCAGTCTAATGATAAGTATATCTCTCTAAGGATTGGAAGGCATTTTTGTTCATCAAAACACATGAATAAGAGAAGAAGGAGGGGGCGGGAGAAGGAGAGGGAAGTCTAACACAGAAGTATTTGCCTAGGAGAAGCAGGGCACTAAAAACATTAGGAAGTTTCAGGTAAAAGAACTGGAAACTCTTTCAGTCTCTCATCCTCCATAAAAGCATTATTGAATCCAAAATAGCAAATTATATTTTCAGAAAGTGCATCACACACTACCTCTTCCTAATAAAAATGACATTATAAGTCATACTGCAATCAAGCCAAATATTACAGCCTACAACAGTCTGTGGATGATAAGTGGAGAATTGTATTTTTGTCCCTGTGCACACAAACACCCAATATCTACAGGGCTAACTCCTGCACCCAGACAATCCACTTTTGAGAAAAAGAGGGGGAAGGGGAAAGAGAGAGGAGGGTAAAGGAGGAAAAAAAGAAAAAGAAAAAAGCACTTATCCACTTATTTCTCTCCCCCTAATGTCCTTAAGGGAAATCTTAGATGTAGGCTGATCAGAGACTTCTTTTTGAGCCACTCAAAACTGCTTTCACATCTATTTCAGTGTATGCATGTAGCGATGAAAACGCCATGCAACCCTTCTAAGAAAATATTAATAACTGAGAAGAAAACTTCTTCCCAAAGCCCCTGAAAACAGCAATTTAAAATGTAGCAATTTTTTAATAGAAGTAAGCTCTAAAATTAAGTTTTTTTAGTTATCAATGGTACCTTCTTTTCAGATAGTCTTTTTTTTTTCTTCTCCCTTGCAGAATTTCTGCAGTGCAATAGAAGCAGGGAAAAATCTGGGGCTTTTAAGTAACCTCTGTATACCCTCCTCCTTCCTGTTGCAATAGGACAACGCTGAAAGGGTTGCCAAGTCCTCCCCACACCACCTTGGAGGATCTGCCACTACAGCTGGCATGTCTTTTCTTCCTCTCTCCCCTCCCTGCCTTTCTTACCCCAACTCTGCTCACCAGCAACATTTCAGGGTGTTTGTGCTAAGGAAGCAACTTGGGCATCAGAATTTCAGTTCTTTTTGAGACAAAGTAGGAGTGCTTATGGCTCAAGAGCAAATGAGATGAGAGACTGGAGGGGATTTTCTGAGGCAGGTGGTCCCAGAAGCCATGCTTACCATGTCACCAGTCTTTGATGGTGTCTGCCTCAGGGAGCCTGTTGATGCAGCTGCAGGTGCTGGTTTTCAGGAGTCCTCCCAGGCAGAGTGATGGTTCCCCTGCTTTGTCTTCATAGTTGTCCTTTCAAAGGACTGCAGGACACATGAACATGGAGAGCTCATTGACAGCCCAGCTTTTTCTAGAGACCTTGTGCTGGGCAGGACAATGGAAGTGTTTTGCACCACACAGCTATATTTGGGTCAAATGACCTTCAGCTCTTGCCCGTGATAAAATGTGCATCACTTGACAGGTCTGGGACTGTAACTTGTGGGAGTTTTTAAGCTCCATGTCAATTTTTTTTCTTACTTTCTTCAGTTTCATCAAGCTCTAAGGTAACTGGAGACTGTGACACCTCCTATGTCAGACACAACTCCACAGGCCAGTGGAGCTACATGGAGAAGAAGCAATGAACAGGGAAGACTTCGGGCTTATGTTCTGCCAGCTGTTTAGCAGCAGAGGTAGAAACCACCTACTGAGAAGATGCATGGGCAGTAGAGAGCCCCTCTTACACACATGGCACCCACCAAGGGCACGCACTTGCCCCTGCTGCAGGGCAGGTGAAGGAACAAGGAGGCACAGTGAAGACAACTCTACTGACTTTCAGTCAGCTGTGACTTCCAGCCCCATAGCACCAGAGAAACTTCAAACCTCCATTGGCTAAACACCACTGAAATCAAGCCAGGGGGCAGAAAAAAAAGAGAACTGGGTCACATATCAGTAATGGGAAGTAGCAAGTAAATCATCTGAAGACAGGACCCCTATCCTACCTCCCTGGGGATTTCCCAACCACAGCAAGATAGTTCCACAGAGGTCAGGACACATGCAGAATGTGGGTCAGAAATACAAGCTGGGCACCTGGGAGCAGCATGGCTGCACCAGCATGGCGTGGTTGGTGGGATTAGAAGCTTGATGGGGCTGATGGTGAAGGCACAGTATGGGGCTGCAGCAGTTTTGGGGGCAGTCTGCAGCATCCTGCACACAAGCATTGCACTATGCTTTCTTACAGCTGAAGGGTATCAGAAGACTGCTGAACATGGTTTTGCTTGTAGCACAGAAAACAACCTGGCTGAAGGACTCCCCTTCCCCCGTCCTGCTGCCCCAGGAGTGCAAGGACCCTGAGGGGACAGACCTGATCCCACCACACACATCCTGAGCCGCAATTGCCATTGACTCACTTTTACACAGATGGGCCCTGTGGTAACCATCTGGAGGGAAAGCAGCACCCCTGGCAAGCAGGAACACAATGAGCTTTCTGGGGGAGGAGGCTGGTTGCCAATTTTATTTTACTATTTTTTTTCTTTTTTTTCCCCCATGCATCCACATTTCTATGTGGTGTGTTGTGCTTTGTGCCTCTCTCTCCCACTTCCAGCCAGCACTTCAGTTCCCAAAATTGCAGCTGCTGCGGCGATGTTACAAAAACTGATATAAATATTGCCTCGGTGCCATGCCTGCTGGAGGCCTGCAACACAAACAAGAAACACCGTCTCCCAAGGAAGTCATGTGCTTCCCCAAGTGGCTGCGGTGCTGTCAGAGCCAGGAGGAAAACTTCCCGTCAGAGCGAGGATGGGAGCGAGCGGATGCAGCGGAACAGATCCCACTCCAGCCATGGTGCCTGAGCAAGCAGCGGTTGCAGATTCTCCCCGTGCCCAGGCACCTCACCCTGGGGCTTTCAGAAGGAGCCATTGACCACCCACAAAGTGGGGAGGCCAAAATTTTTGGTGGCAGCGGCAGGAGTGGGACTTTGAATCCAGGGAGAATAATGTTTCGCAGGCTGTGATTTATTTATTTTGTGGGGAGAGATGTAAATTCATGCTTATGACAGCTCCAGATGGCAGGTATTTTCTCATTACCTTGACTTCTTAGCATTTGCTATCCCTTGCCTATTAGACTGCACTGGCCTTAATTTAACTTCCATGGTTCCAAACTACTGACGTCAGGGCTGATGCAGGAGAGAGTACGGAAAACACAAACCCCTGATTTTCCTGTAGGGCGTTATGTTTAATGAATGATGCACTGGGGTGACCGGTGGAGAAGTGCTCTCTCCTGCACAGCACCCTGTGGGGAACTGCGAGCCCAGATCCATTTCTCAGAGCAGCATTCAGATGCTCATGGCCTTTGCCAAAGACCTTTGCAGTCACAGGCACCCTTCCCACAGCAATAGACTTTGGATGATGGACAGCCCTTCCTCCCTAACCCCACAGAAAAGCCCTTAAATGGCTGCAAAGCTTGTACCCTAAAGAGTTATCTAAAATGTACTTTCCTGTTGCTGCCAGAGCCAGGGTTGTTCTGTTCCAAGTCCTCCCATGCCAGACAAGAGTTTGTGGGGGAAAAAACACACAAGTCAGTAAAGCTTTACAGCCAGAGGAGAGGGTGTGCCAAGATCTGTCACAGACAAACTGATCAACCAGGTGCTCACATAAATGGGTTGCTGTGCTGTGTGCCAATGACTAGATGGGAGGGATGTTTTGCCTGCTGTAGCTACATCAAGCATTCCTCAGGAGCAGCTGAGCATTGTAAAGCTTTCCAACAGGATGGTTTCATTTCTTCTTCTTTTTTTAAAATATCACCCCCGTGCCATTTGCAGCATAGATGGCTGTACGGATGCATTGGAATATCATGCTACAGCATGTGCACGAGAGTATCTGCCAGGACATCATCCTCAAGAAACCAGACTCTCTCAGCTCTGGCCTTCTATACATATTAATACCACTGTGCCTCTCTCTTGTCGTCTCACAATCTTGCTCAGGAACTCTTTCTCAGATGATCAAGTCTTGCCTTCCCCCTTTCTCTGCATCAGTACTTGTCTCTCAGGAATTCATGTTCCTCTTCGTGTGATACTCTGCCTCACCAAGGCTGCAGGCTGAGTAGAGCAAATCCTGGAAGAAAAAAACCCCAAAATAATAAAAATGTTATTTTTGAACAGAGGGAAATTTCAGAAATCTTCATTTGGTGTTTTTGTTTGCATTTTTTTGCTTTGGATTTTTTTAAAAAACAAAGCCAGTTAATACATCTGTCTGTGTGTAACAGCAGCTCTGGTTACCACACACAGAGGAATACATTTTAAGTTAATGCTGAAAACTCAGAAGGCCCAGCTCTGAAATATGGTATGTGTACACATGTCTGTATGTGTGAAAGAGGGGCAGAGGCAGAGAGACATAAAATGGCAGCTCTTCAGATGGTAGAACATTTGGAAGGGGATATAGGGCCAGTGTTCAAAAGACATTGTTGTAAATGTTTCTGTTGCAGGAAGAAAAGTACCAAAGATGTATATATTCATACACATATTCTGCTAGGAAAACACAGCTTAGGAAATTTTACTCTTCTCTGGAAAATTGTTGTTCCAAACTGAAAGCCTAAATTCAAACTGTAGATCTTTACAAGCATCTACATCTGTGCTGGCCATCTTAGGCTCCCTTTATCCTCCGCACAGATCTAGTCTAGGCAGTGATTCATCTCCTCCTACAGCAGACATGTAAATAGGTCAGATGAATCATGGCCTAAAAGTGCCTGCTCCCTGCATTGACTGCAAAGGGAGCATGGGGTGATGGGTTTTGCCATATGTGTCTCCACTGCTGATGTCTGCAGTGAGGGGAGATATATCCCAGGCTAGGTACAGAAACAGAAAAATATTTTATTTTGGTTTTGAGGCCTGACTTTCAAGTGCTAAATTATTCTTTACTTTTATGGAAATACTGCTGCAAGTCACTATCAGTGATACACAATGTATCGTCCAATACATTTTTTTTTCTATCAGAATATGTGTCTGCCACTGCGAATTATATAAAATGTATTTAATACAGTAAGTGTTAGATTACAATTAAGGACATACAAACTCAGGAAAACACATGCATCTTCTTATACTCATTTGTGAAGCTGTTCTGTTTCTTCATACAGAAATATAACCATACCAAGTAGTAACTGCAGCAAAATATAATAGTAATAATGATAATAATGACAATAATAGTAATAATAATAATAACAATTACAATAATGACAATAATTACAATAAGTACAATAATGAACACAGAATCCAAGTTCCCACTCCTGAACTTACATCTGAATCCAAAGAATTCTGTTGGTTGGATATTAGGAACTGCCCTAGTTTCTTACAGTAAGAGAGGAGCCAGGCAAGGGCAGAGGCAAGTCTGTCATAAGGGGCAATATTCACAGTCTCCAGGTAAATTTACTGGTTTACGTTTTGCTGGAGTTGAGGCCTTAAAAGATGAAAGAACATCTCTCAAAAATGGGATTAGGCAACTTCTCTGCTGGCCAGCTGACCCAGAAGCTGATAGGGACACAAAGACTGTGAACCTCAGGTATTTATTTCAACCCCAAAAGAAAAGGTCAAGCAAAGCCATAACTACCTAGAGACTCAAGCAGGAAAGGCCATTTGAGATAAAACTTTTGTCTAACTAAATTTCACCATTGGTGTCGTACACCTGGGTCATGGAAAGTTTCTTCTCTAAAGCAATTGTTTCAGTCTTCTGAAGCCCACCTACCCAAATAAGTCCTTGGCTTGGGGATCAAACCTATTTGATACATCAGGCAAGGAAACAGAGAAAAGAGATTGTAACTTGAAGAGCAGGGGAAACAAAGGGGAACAGAGTATGATTCCCATTCATAGACTATTTCCAGATATCTACTCCCTTTTGAACAACCACTATACCTACAGACAGGCAGAACAAACAATATATTCATTCTGGTAAGACTTTGTCTATCATTCTTGCTATATACTCACAGAGCTGCTTGAATTTTATCCAGTGCATCAGGCTCCTTATGGTGAAGGCTGTTTCCACAATACTGGAACTTTTTCAAGAAAATAAAAATTGATTACGGTAATATAGTTAGTAAGAAGTTACCAAAACATGCTTAGTTTTGATTTGCAAATTTTAGCTTTTAAGCTTAAAGCCAAGCTGCTATTCTCAGGTAGTGGGATGTCCATGACAGAACAGGCTTGAAGGTAACATTAAAGTTCCTTCAAAGACCCAGCTTGGCTTTAAATAGTTGCAACTGAGTTCTGCACTCTGGCTGGCTGCTGCAGAACTGCAGCCCTCAGCTCCAGAGGGGCTCAGTTATCATGTACAGCATCAGATAAAAATGATGGTGCTGTGCCCAAACTACCGTGGCCCCTGGACAGTATGGAATCATCTTGGATATGTCAAAGGAAGAACCAAGAACCCAAGGAAAACCCAAAACACCTACAAGCAAAAGTAAAAGGGGGTGTGCCCTGCATTTCTGAAGCATTTGCAGCAAACACCTAGTACAAGGCACTTGAGATGTCCCTACCTGAATCCAGATGGACTGAACAGGGTTTAGCAGGTCCAGGTCTATTTGTGCACAGATGAATATCCTTGTTTTACTGCTCAGCTGAGAAGCATGTTCATGGAACATTGCATCTCAGCCAAGAAGATAGACCAGACCACAGCTCTTTTCTGTATCCAGGGGGTGGTAATACACAGCCCAGGCAATCACGACATGCTTCGTTAACAGTTGCTTCTAATTAATTTAGTAACATATGTGGACACGCAATATTTCAATCTTAATGTCTCAAATAATTTCAACATTACTGACACACAATGTTTCAAGTATGCTCAATTACAAGACTTCTGGAACTAAAATCTCCTAAATTTCATTAAAAGCTAAAACTTCCTGTTCCAGTTCAGAACAAAAATACATTTTGAAATGCCTGAATGTCTTGTAGAACAGCTTTTCTTCATAATACAAACACAGATGTAACATGTAGGCCCATACACAACAAAACACTTGAGCACATCTTAACTTCAATCACGTAGTTCCATCTTCAGGCATGTGCCTAAACCCTGTAATGGGCTCAACTCAACCAAATCAAGGCTGTTTGTAATATCTGTACATCAACAGTGTTGACATTGCATTTCTGCAACATGAAGTTGCAGTTTAACATGTTTCTACTTCAATTGCTTCTTGACCATTTCAAAGATGGTTGCCAAATAGGGTTGTTGATTCAATTTTCAACCCCAAGACAGACCTTATCTCTGTGCAAATGAGCTGAGTAATTGTTTATTTAAGGAAATGTGCAATCTTTTGAGAAATGGGTTCAAATGTGGATTGTAAAACATTGCAACTGGTTGGTTTGTTAATGGTGGATTTTCTGGAGGGAAAAGGGAAATCAAAAGGATGAATCATTATCCAGATGAAGTTCAAAAGCAATTCAAAATTCATTTCATAATCACAGATGCATGCCAAGTAAACCCATCCAGCACAAACTGCAGGCGTTGATTTTTGTGAAGTCTGCAAGTCCTTTGCTATTCCCACTATAACCTTTGGAGTGTGGCTAAAAATAATAAATAAATAAAAAAAGTTAGAAGAAATTATTGCCTTCTAAATGCTCCATATACCTGTCTCTTTCTACAGTGTTATGCTGCATCCACAAAATTACTGTCAATGTGCACAGTGGAATACAAATACTTTTCCCTTTGGGCTTGTAGTGAGCTCATGGTTGGAATAAAGATCAAAGTCAGAGCAGCTGAGAATGCATCAGGTGTGCAACTCCAGCATGCACCCACAGCAAGGCCCCTGGCCCCTCAGCTGAAGTGAAAACCCTATCTTACAAAGAATGAGCAGGCACAGTATTTCTCTTACATGTCCAGACTCTCTATAAATCCTGTCAATCCTGCCTGAAAAAAGTCCAAGGTAAAAACCACAGTCAACAGGTGCTCTCCCCATTTGAGACTTATCCATCCTCTCACACAATTCCACCTCTGGTGGTGTGCCCTGAACAGATCATCCCTACAGAATTTTAGTTGTGTTTAGGCTGTGAGACTGCAAGAAGGCATGTTAGGACAAAACCCTGCAGGCAGATATATTGTCCTTGATCCCTTGGTGTCTCTCTGGTCTCTGCCTCATCCCTCTCTCAGCTGTTAACTTCACAAACTTTTGCAGCTACCATAGGAATGGTATGATCCTTCACTCTTTTCCTTTCAAGCCCTTTTCTTCAACAGCCTTACACTGCTTTTGATTTTCTTTCAAAACATCAATGGTTGGTTGCTGGGGGAGCATTTACTGCTTCACTAATAGATTGGAAAGTCACCCAGAAAGTGGCAATGCAAACAAAACAGGAATTGATTTATCTTTTACATTAAATGATAATTTTTTCAGAAAGACCCTTGGAATTCCTAATCTTCAGACTTGTAAAATATTATAGGTTGTTTGACTCATACAAAAAAGAAAGGGCTCCCTGGCTGTAGTCGAGTTGTCTTCACCCAAGTGCATTGTTTGTCTGAGATTCCTCTTGAGACCTTGTGGTTCCTGTAACTTACACAAACAATTCCTTGGAGATGTGCATGAAACACGGTATAAAAAGCATGTTAGGAAACTATAAGAAAAGTGGTGGAAAAGTTAGGTTGAAGAAGTAGCCAATAGATTTTCCAGTAAGAGCATAAACATACTACAAAAGCATTCATTGGAATACACATGTGGAAACCGGTTCTTTTCAAGTCCTATCCCTTAAAATGGCCCATGTCACCATCTTGCAGTCTGCTTTCCCACCTCTGCCTTTCAAGTCAGACAGATAATCAATGAACAGAAAGAATATCATAACACCATAGGAGTTTCTAGTCAAGGATAATGAGAATCACGTAACTTGAACAAATGGTTTTATAATGACCAGGAAGCTGAATTTCTTTGCATTATACCACCATAAATTTTTACCAAGATCATGCATTCGCTAAAAGGAAAGTTGATTTGTGGACCTCTGAAGGAAAAAGTTGGGACAAGTAAGCAAGTTGGAATGACCTACTTGTTCAACTTTTCCCATTGAAAGGGATAATATCTTACTAATACTTCTGTACCTGCTGACGGTCAGGTTCAAATGTTGAATCTCTAGCTCACTGACACTACATTTTCTGTTGCATTCAATGTCAAATATGACTTTTGTGCCTGTTACATGAAAAACCATTAGGACTTCTTTGAGAAGTGTGGCTCAGAATAAAATACTTGATTTGTGGGTTTAAAAATTATGAAAACCCTCGGAATGTGTAGAGAGGCCAGTGTTGCAACTGTTATCTAATGAACACAACTCTAAGGTCATGTTTATTCTCACAAATGCCACAGCTTTTCATAAAGGCAACAGAAACATGCATGCAAAGCTTCAGCAATAACGCAAATTATGATCTAAACTCACTGTAGCCATGATATCTTTTAGAATGAACTCCTATCAGAACTCCTCATCTTCACAGCTCCAAATGCTGAAAACATTGCACCTTTTCAAGACTTTAGCCATACCAAAAAAAGAAGTGCAATCTCACTGTAATAATGCTGTCTTAATTATGTACAATACTTAGCACTAGTTTTACACCAGATGAGTCATAGTAGAAGCTTGTACTTTACTGTTTGACTAAATCCCACAGCACTCAGAACTCCCTGCAGTGAGTGCTTACCAGCTTGTGCTTAGCTCTTTTCTCAGACCATGTCTGCTGGATCCTTTGGGGAAGGTTGGTTTGAAGGGTGGTGCACTAGGATGAGCAGACTGTGGTTGGAAATAAGGTCTCGGAGTCAGTGAGAACATGCCAGAGAACTGTCTTGAAAGCTGCTCAAGTGTCTGTGCTTCTCCAGTCATGTCCATTTTAATGAACTGGGATTCTAAAAATTATAGAGCTGGGTTTTGCTCCTTTCATTTTTCAAATCAGTTTGTCTTCTGACTAGAAAGGTGTTCATTGTTTCTCATCTTTTGCTGTTGTTGCAACAATTAAGATGATGCCAAACAAGTAAGTGAAATGCTGTTATTTATGGAATCCCTCTCCACTTGTCTTACACCATCTATTCTTATAGTGCTAAAAATAATCCCACAGAAGCAGAAAACTATCATTTTATGAAAAATTTTTACCACTGGGGTTTTCAACAAGATAGCATGGTCTGCTGGGCACTTCTTCATTTGTGCAGATTTTTTTTTCTTTCCTGTGTTTTGGGGCTTGATGAGATCAGTGAAATTTCCTGGTAAGCACAGGATCTTTTCCCAGGTCTTTCTAAATGCTGATGCCTTGGAGAATACTGGCTATTCTCAAGTCAGTTGTTACTTTGACAGTTCAGCTTTCTTCCTCTAAAATATATGAATAATACCCCTTTTGAGCCTTCATAGATGGTGCTGGAAACTTCAAAGGAAAAACACTCTTAGATTTATTTTTTTTAAACAGTTAAAGAGCAGATGGACTTGTAGCTGAGTATACTGCAGTCTTCATTCACAGTCAGCAGGAGAGGTAGGTTTCAGCCTCTTTGAATCTCTGTCTGGAAGACCACATGGGAAATTTAATGTCAGAGATGGTGAAAAATTGATCCCATCTGCCTCCCCTCCTTCACCCAACAGATACACAGGGTGCCTTAGTACCTGGCTATCACAGATCACTGGGATCACTGCTGAAGCCTCTCTCTATGCAAATGACAAATATCGTACTCATTAAACATCCCTGTAACGAATGCCCTGCATGGCAACTTCCAAGGGACTCTTGATTAATTGAAAGAAGCAAAACACTTCATGTTGAACTAACAGCTGGTTATGGCACTTACAAGTATCAGCTGATAGTCTAAAGACATACACTTCACCAGGAAGCTTTCACTCCTACACATTATTTAAATAGAAGTTGCTTTTTGCAAACTTGGTACCTCTAAACTGAAGTCTATTACATTTGGCTGGTAGGGTCCTTCTAGTAAACAGTCTGTTTTTTCAAAGTCTTACCAAAATCTTTGCCCAGAAGAAACCCCTGGGAGTGTTGCACACACCACACTGCTGTGGGATGCAAAAAGGATGCATCCAAGTGAAAGGACAAACAAATCTTTCTCCTAAGGAATATATTTCATTTCCATTTTAGCCAGGAATGCACTAAATAATGCATCATGCCTCAGCTACTCAAAAGGTCACCTTTTGGTCTACGAGCAGCTGCAGCAGCTGTGTTCCTTCGAGACCCTGCTCTGAGCACAGAACAAAGTGTGAGAGCTGACAACAAGCTTGGGGGATGAAGGTATGGGACAGGCTTCTGGAGGCCTCCCAGCAGCTACAGTTGAGAACCACTGCCAAATTTTCTTTCTCTCATTTTTTACTTCAATCTCAAATAACCTCCTTCCTTTGCCTCCCTCCCTAAGTAAATTAGTCATATGCAAAATATGAGAAAATTAACAGCCAACTCAGATTTTGACACCATGCAGAGACAAGTATCCATGGAGATTAGGGACCTCCTGTTCATCACTGATTTCCCATCATATTTGTCAGGAAGGTACAACAAACAGAATAAACTAGTCCCCAGAAAGGCAGTCTGTGAAGCCGAGTTCGGCTTAGAGGCTACTGACTCCATTATTCCCAATCTATAATGCAGCAAACCAATCCCCAAACTATAATGCAGGCAAGACCCACAGCTGCTTTAGATATATCCTTCATATTTGAGGCTTTCATCCCATAAATCTGAGTGAAAGAAATTGATGGCTTCTCATATTATCTCATTATCAAGAATTCAGACATGAATTTTGCAGCTGGGAGTCACTTCAGCTTTCTAGACTGATACAGACCTTAGTTTGGAGCCACTGATTTTGAAGGGGAAAGAAAGTCAGTGTCCATTATCATCCAGTTCAGAATCTGTCTTTCTAACAGGTAGGTCAGGATGGTACAGAGGAGATATCCTGATCAGACTTGACTTTGACAGAATGGTGGGGGAAGCAACATGTTGTTCTGGTAGGATTTTCGCAGTTGTATTTTCTGCAGATCTAATCCTCTTCCATTTCCTGAATGCCTAGATCAAAATTGCCTACGACCAGAATAGTTTTTGTTTCAAATTAAATCAAACAAGAAAGGAGAGAAATAACAGCTACAGGAGAAACAAACAAGAGTGTAACTCACTTTAAGGGCTATCTTGCATTGATGCATAGCATTCACTTTTAGACTACAGCCAAGGGAACACTTTATTTTTAAAGGTCCCACACACAATAACAGAATCATACCAGACATGCATCTAACCATATGTACCACTCATCTTTCCTTACCCAGAAAAACAAGCAAATCTTAAAAAGAGATGGAGGAAAACAAACCTCACCAACAAACAAATCAACTAATGCCCAAGCACTGTATTTAGTATTAGAATTCCAGTGCTTATGCATTCCTTAGCCCATCCAGATGTGCTTTCATCTCTTCCACTCACTCATATCAAGATTGCAGCAGACTTCTATGAAAGCCCTCTGAGCTCTGGGATTCCTGTCCTTGATTCTGGGTTATGTAGGACTCATTAGTGCCAGCTGCCACTATTAGCTTTTCCCCACTGCAGTGGCTCAATGTCACCACCCACCAGCACAAAACCCATGCCATGTGGCAAGGCCCTGTGGTTAAGCAGGTTGCCAGCCTTGGAGCCACAGTAGGCACAGCAAGGTGGCAGCCATCAAAAGACAGAAAAGAGAGCAAAGGCCCATAGGGCTCTTCAAATGAGTTGGCAAGAAAATTTTCAAATATGCACTTTAAAAGCGAAAAAAAAAAAGTAGAGTACTGCAGAACAACCAAATTCACCGTAAACTGCTCTTTACAAGCTGGAGGTAACAGCAGGAACTTTCAGCCAGCCCGATCAAACTGAAACCTCCTGCTTTCTCATGTGCCTCTCTGGCACTGGCACACGAGGGCCCTGAGCCGCATGTCCTGCAAGTCAGGAGAGAGCCCCATATGCTTCTGACAGCAGCCACTGTAACCACTTTACAGCCATGTTACCATCAGGTAGGGGTCATTACTGGAATTCAGTCTGCATCAACAGATGATAGATACAATATATACTGGACCCATCATTCAGTAGACACTTTAGATGGGCCAGGATATCACTGGCATCACTTTGATCATCTGGCCAAGCCCAAGTTGCACTGGCCTACATTAAAAGAAAAAAAAAAAAAAAGAAAAAAAAAAAAAAAAAAAGTCTGTTATCAGTATGTTTAAATTTGTTTAGCAGGAGAATACATCTCCTTTGCAAAACATCTCTGAATCTGGAAAGTAGAAAAGGCTAAAGACACAGACCAATCAAGCACCATTTATTTAAAATGTGGGATCCCAAAAATAACTGAGAGTCCTTTCTAGCTGGAAATCAAGCCAGAAAGTGATAGCAGCCCCCTGGACAGACAACAACCCAGGGTTTAATTCTGGACCTACAAATAGCTAAACAAGTGCTCACACTAATGGCAAGAGAATGGGAACACACAGCCTTTGCACTCTATGCCTTTTCTTCCAGTGCTCAAAAGCCAAGTGCTTTGGTCTTCCATAAGATGATTTTAGAGTCTTTAATGCAATATGAATTCACCAAAGAGCCTGACATCCTTTCAGCTGTTCTAAGTCACGTCCTTGGACTGCCTCTAAAAAAGCCATCCTATCTTCACTGACAGTGTGGGAAGCCTGGTAAGAGGAGGTTTCCAGTGCAGACTCCTGCATAATGTGCTTCAAGTCAAGCAGTGACAATATTGCTCCTGCCCCCTCACCCTTCCACCCCTGTTCTTCCCCCCTTTGCTAAGGAGATGTTTTACTTTGGCAGAGCAAACCATGCCAAATAAGTACAAACAGCTAGGAGACTGGAGTAAGAGTGCATCTGTGTGATCAAAGCAGCCCTTTCTCAGCTTCACATTGGCACAAGACCAAGTGAGCATCAATGTGCTCCATCCCATCCCCAGGCCACCAAGGGCAGCAGAGCACAGCCCAGAAGCTGGGCTGGAGTCCCCCAGTGTTGCATTGAGCACTACCCTTGACGTTGTATCTGCTGGCCAATTAAGGTACTCTACAGTAATTTTTTGTCTCTTGAGTGTATTTTCATAGATGTCCCCTTTGACTTAAGTATTTAATGGATTGCAACCCAGTTAATGCATTTGCACTCCCAGACACACAAACACACAGAGTTGCTTACATATGGTTTTTCTTACAGTTCTGGTAATCTGGGTAATTTATTCAGGTTGGCAAAGTTTGAGTGTTCTTCTATTTCCTCTGCAGAATGGGAGCAATGTGATTGTTGCTGTGGTGATCCTTCCCTTAATATTTTTAGCCATAATCTCACTTAAAGTCATGACTGGCAGTGGAAAGTGTCATTTTTTAAGGCACAATACCAAAACATTTGTGAAGAGCCTTTTATTTTTCACGCTGAATATTTTACATATATATATATATATAAATAGATATATAAAAAGGATGATATATATATAGAAATATTTTATATATATATATATATATATATATATTCCTTGAAATTCACATTAATAAATATAAATATGTTGAGGTTCCTTTATCATAAACAGGCCTGAGTTTGGCCTTCCTTTGTAAGCCCTGTTCTGCTCCATCCACTTGGGCTAAACCTGCACAGTCAGAACCTCTGCTCACCTGAGTTATGTTTCCAGAAAGGGACTAACTTACTCAGACATATCAATACTGACATTAAGAGCAGTTGCTTGTCTAATCCCCCAGGCATGGGGTTTAAAAACCTACCCCCTTCCATGTTGCTGAGGTTAATGACTTCTCTGCAGTAGGGGAGCAAAGTGATTTCACATGTTTCCTTCATTTAGGAGGTTGCAGAGCTAGCATTCCTCTCTGTGCTGAGAGGACAGCAAATGTCAGCTCCCCACCTTCATTTACACCTTGATCAATGAAGCTGTTGGCAGAGAAAACCATGACACACAGTGAGGAAAGGAGCACAAATCTGATGGAAAGGGTGATGTTATTCCCATTTGTAGCGTGGGAATATGTAGGCATATCCTTGCAGAGCTCCACCAAAGCAAGGGAGGTGGCACTACCCCACCAAACCCAGAGCTCTGCTGTTGCATGGCAGTGGTGCAAAGCACACAAGGAGCTGAGGCGGAGGTCAGGCCCTCAAGTGTCCCATGTTTGTGTCCTTGCCTTCATTCCAAATAGGAAACCTGAGAGACTTGGGAATGGATTTGTTCTGAAAGTCACATAACTTTTTTTTTTTTTTTTTTTTTTTACACTTCTTTTCCATAACCTGTTTCACAGTGAGTGAAATGTTTAACATTGAATTATCCCATTGGACTTACCATGGAAAAGAATGCCATGAAATATAGATGAAAAACTCAACTGGGCCAATGCAAAGCTGTCTTTCCATTTAGTTGTGGTTTCCTGAAAATTATCATTTGGGATGAATTTTTGTTTGTCATTTATAATCCAGGATTAATCATTAGAGAAGGCTGACAATTCTGTTTCTACATTTTGTACCTCTGGTGGCTGTTTTCCAGCATTTAAAGCAATTTCCAGATTGTTATTTTTTTGAGGTGGGGAAAAAGAAGGGGCTGTTTATTTTCCATTCAGGCAAATAAAAAGTGACATTCCAAAAGATTATATAACTGCCATCATTGCAACTAAATATGTTTGGTGTATCTGAATAAACCAGTTTTGGATATTTGTTCCTCAGATGCACCAGCCAGAAACTACCACAATGCTTTTATTCTACAATGGGCTTGCAAATATAAGTGATGTGAAACCATATATTCTCTTAATTTTAATATTAAGAACTCCTAGAATCCTAAGTAGAGAAACTACTTAACAAAGAGATGAATACATACTTATTTACACACACACATTTACTATGAACTGCACTAAATATGACAGAATATTGCAGTATGATTATGCCCATGTCTTTGTTTCTCACTGCTCCTCTAGAAATTTCAAGACTTTTAGGGTTTCATCTGCAAGTTTTCAGTGAGTGCTAGAGACTTGTGCCTTCCAAAAAAGCAGCTCAATCCTCTGTGATCTTAACACTCCCTGGATAGACACTGGTATATTCAGCAGCCTGTTGATGCAGCAGATTAAGTCAGACATGCAAAAAACAACCAGTGCCGCACTGGTGGAATTAGGACATGGCTTTCTACCACTGCTGCAGTATTTCCCCACCATC
The DNA here is from genome assembly GCF_009819655.1 of Sylvia atricapilla. NCBI lineage: Eukaryota > Metazoa > Chordata > Aves > Passeriformes > Sylviidae > Sylvia > Sylvia atricapilla. Next base: position 67,127,269 of record NC_089140.1, on the reverse strand, counting down.
ACCACCGTGACCATTTGGACTCTGCCTTCCCACTGATCATCCTGAGGCAATGCATTGGACGTAGAAAACACACCTGTGGTCAGACTGCACCTGCACTATATTTTGGGGACACCCTGGATCCTCTGCAGTGGCTGAACAGTGACGCTGTGCTTGTGCTCATCTGGGCGATGCCAGCAGACCTCCCATGGCTGCAGCCAGCATGACACTGCTCCTCAACAATTCCCTCACCAAACCACACAGGACACGCTACACCTTGAGATATTAGTCATGGGCTGGCATGGAAAGGGCAGGAAGTGAGATTTGCTTTCTCCTTCGCTTGTTTAATGCCCTGTCTCACACCGTGATGCCACCAGCACCTGAGTAATCTGCAGGTGTGTGTGTCATGTGTGTGTGTATTCTTTGCCCACACTGTACCTTAGGAATGAAAGAATTCTGCAAAGAAAGGAAAGGACAGCTCTGGGAGCTGGGAATAACCACACAGGGTCAGACCTCTTTTCTAGGTCATTTTAAGAGAATTCACTACACAGACCCAATGTTATTTAAACCTAGTCTCACTGTAAGGGAAAAAGATCCAAAAATAAAGCAGACTGTTGGATGGAGCTCAGCCTGCTTAGAGCTACTTTGACACTTTTCATTAGCTATAAATGCCAGGTCTTGCTTTCCACACTGACCCAAGATGCTGGATCCTGGCTCAGTTTTTCTTAGCATGCACCACAGATGACCTAATTGCAGGTTCATTGGACCAGGCTGAACCTCCAAAGTCCTGCTCTGCCACACTCAGCTTCATTTTCTCACAAAGCCTTTGAATTAAAGCAACCTTCCACCACCCTCCAAGCAGCTAGATTTCCTACCCGCTGTAAGGCAGGCTTATCATGAGTGTGTATCACAACATAGGTTTTTGCATGCTATTCCAGGATTGGTTACATGTTATAACCAGGATTGCTGCCTTTTTTGCAGAGGACTGAGCTACAGCCCCTGTGGAAGCACTGAATGGTGCATTTGCAAGCAGAATGTAGGTTTCTTTGCTATTTCTGAAGCTCTGCAATTCACTTCCTGCCTCGCACGTGGACCAGGGTTTTGCTTAGATGCAAAGTTGAGATTGAGCTGTCAGTCACAATATACTTCTCCTTTTTTTCCCATTTTAGAAAAGGGATTCATATCTGTAAAGGATGCACTCAGTTCAAAACACTGTAGCCTTAACTACATTGGCTCTGGAGCAAAATACCAAAGAGATGAAGGTCTGTTCCAGAATTAAGTCTGTGCTACATAACATGCCTAACTAATGTCTAAATTTCAGCCTTGCTGAAGTACAAAGAGTAGCCTCCTTTGCTGTGCAGGTAAAGGCAAGCTGATTTTTTTAAGTGTATTTCCTAGCAATTTCAATGATTCTTGCTGACAGTTTAGTTCTAAGGACCAAACTCTCAGACAATAACTCATGACCTAATTCTGAAGTCAAGACTTCAGTTCACAAACAATTTTCCCCATACATCTCTCAGCAGTTTTGGAGAGAAAGGATTCTAGAAGAAGGCCATAGTAAGCACAAAAGAGACAAAAGCAGTTATCCAGACATTTAAACCAGATAAACCCAAGTAAATACTGAATACAGATCCTCAGCAGCAGTTTTTGCAAACCCATATCAAGGCAGGTAAAAGGCTGGAGAGTCTTAACTGGTTACTTCCTTGCCTCTCACCACTTGTTCACTTCCACCCCATGTGAAATTAGGGAAGAAAATAATTCTCAGTTAAAACAAAACAATGTGCTCCTCCCTCCTCCCTATCAAAAGATATTAAGATATTTACATATCTTCAGTCAAAGCTGTATTATAAAAGACAGAGAAAGCACTCAATTTTTAAATAAAGGGAAAACCCCCATACAAACAAACTGAAAAAGGCAACAAGACCACGATATTTACTGTCTCACCTGTCTACAAAGCTTAATTTTTAATTACCTTTGTGGCTTGGCTACTAAGCCCACACACTCAGATATTTAAATTATGATTGACTTTTCCAGCTCTTTAGAATGTAAGCTTAATTCTAGTAATCACAGCTGCTCATTGCTGTAGTAATGATTTAAGTAAGTTTAATTCTAGTAATCACATTGCTCATTGCTCATTTAAGTTTTGAGGTCCCAGCTTCAAGCCTCCATCTCTGGGTATCTTTAAGGAGGAGTTAGACACACGTATGTCAGGGATGATGTTGATAAATTGGCAGTTGTGTTCAGAAGGAAGTATGGTTTAATGATCTCTTAAGGTCATCTTTGGGACTAATTTTCCATGACAGAGTCTGATCAAACACAACCTAATTGCACTAATTCAAGAGAAAGTTACCCCATCACAATGGCTCTCCCTCCAGCTTCCCCCTCCAGCTTCTCTTCTGTTTCTATTTTAACTAATCCTTTCTCTGTAGTGTAGTTAACTGTAAGAAAAGTAGGAAGCATATCTTTGAGAAAGTATCCCTAGGCCTGATAAATGACTTTCTGATGACAGGTAGAGAACCACCAGCTTTGTCTTTCTGTTGCACCATCAGCTGTCTGTGACATAAAAACTAGAAAATTCAATACTATGAGGAGAGAGGTAGCAGAGAGTCTCTCACCAGGGTTTCACTGTCACAGATTCCAGGTTTCTCCACTAGCAGACGACTCGGCAGGACAAATTTGGTCTGGGCAGAAGACTGTGTTTCTATCAAGTTAGTTGCAGTACCTGAGGTAAAGGCAACATTTGCTCCAGCACAAAATTTGTTATCACTATTTCCAACCTCAGAGAGTCTTTGGACAATTGAACCATTCCTGGAGACATGTGAGTGATATCTACACTGTTGATATCTGCAATATCAGTGCTCTGAATGGTGTTCCCACTTAATCTATGAAAGGCTCCTGGGGACCTTCCTGCTGGGTTTGCTCCACTGTCAGAGTCTGGTCTAAAAGAATGAGAGCCTTGGCTCCCTAACATTTCTGACAGACTTTTTGAGGCAGATCCCATAAAAATTATGGAGCACTTCACAACCCACATGTGCATATTTTTGAAGCATAAAATGTTCCAGAAATTCCTGGTGTATTCTCCACAATGTCTACCTTCTGTGCTGTTTTCCTCTTCCCTTTAATGTTTTTTTTTTCTGTATTTCCACTCACTCACCACTTCAGTAAAAATCAAAAGTCAGTATATTGTTCTGTTTTATGGATCAAATCCCTCTAGACTAATCTTTGCAATGGCATACAGATCTGCAGATGTATTTTTGTGGGAAAAGTTAAAAAGCATTTGAATATCATTCAGTATATTATAATATTTTGTCTGTTCATTTTTAATTGCCTCTAGAGTGAAGCTTTATGTTTTTTATTTGAACACAAAGATTTCTTTTATGCCTGAGATTTAAATTAGCAGTGGGCAAAACAATTCCATAAGGAGGAAAGGAGAGGGGATCAACATTTCACTTTCCATCAGAAAATAATACATCCAAAGTGAGATAGAGAGGGTGTTTGCCCCGAGCCGGGTTCCCAATCCTCCCACCACTCAGCCCTGTGATTTGGTGCAGACCTAAACCCACTCAACCCACTTACGGCTCCAATTCAACTGCTGCCAGGGAGACTTTAGAGACCAGCACAGGAGCTTTAAACTTCCCATACTCAAACCGAGTGTTCCTCTTTGCTTCTTTGCCAAAAAAACATCTGAAAGGACTTCAGTGGAACCCTTTTACAGATCCTGTTTCCTAAGCAGGGCTGTGCAGCGTGGCAAGCCATGGTAGCAGGCAACTGAAGCCCTTCAAACTCCAGTGTTTGTCCTCAGAAAAGGTTCAGGCATGAGAGCAGGAGGAGAGCACCTGGCCTGAGTGCAGCTACCACAGTTTCAGCAGAGACTGCACTGGAAGGGGGCACTTGGTATGTAGACTGTTGACTGGTAGTGGCAGAAGAAGCAGAATAGTAAAGAAGGAGTTCCTTAGTAACAGAAGCAGAAGACCATCAGGTTATCAAAACTATGTGGATGTCAGGGAACAAGTTAAACCTCTCTCTGCCTTTTGCAGCTGATCACTGAATGCTGCTCCCTGTGCAGCATCCTTACAGGGGAAACAGTAACACAAAATTAGAAGTTTGTTAGAAGAATCAGAAGAAACATTAGAAGAATGTTTCATAATACTGTATTATTTACAAACACACTCACTTGAAAAGGATGAAAGTTGGTGCTGGTTTAAGTGCTCTTGGTTTATATTTTAGTTCTCTAAAATTAACTCTGATAAACTTAACTGCTTCTGATGGCAAGATTAAACAGATTCAAAACCTTAATGTCTGCCTCTAAAATAAACCAAAACAAAAGTAGTCATCTGATTTCAAGTCCCTCCTTTAAAATCTTCTGACTTTAATTGCCTTTGACTCCTTCAACAAAATGAAGGATCTGATCCCTTCCATTGCCTATACACAATTCAAGGGACAGTACTGAAGACATTTCTCCAAATGTATATGAGCAGCAACAAAATCTGATCAAGTAACTTCAGAGAGAGTTTTTCTAGTGGTACGTGTAACCTGCTGTACCCTGCTAGGTGGAACAGCAAATTTCTCTGCACTCTTTTGGTACAGCACTTCCATTACACAACCCCAGAGAGATACATGTGATAGCACTGTGTCAAAACCATGAATAACAGACAAGGTGTTCGAGATAGAAGAGAGGTAATGGAGAGTAACAATTTCCATTTTCTGATCCTCTAGCAGATGCACTGTCAACACCGAGTTATCCTTTGCAAGAGGGGATTGACAAAATACTCTGCTGCTCTCCCACACTTGTCCTTTGGAGCAGAGCATGGTGGGAGGCAGCCCATGATAAACTCTCCTGCCCTTCTCTGTCCAGCATCAGTTTTAAAATTGGTATGGTCTTACTGTGCTTTATGCCCAGCCTCCCTTACAAAGGCTCAGTGCTGTTCAAAAGAATAATTTGACCAAGGATTTGCCCATCTATGCTGAGAAATCAATTGTCACAATCCATCAAGGAGTTCAGTTTTGATCAGGTGAGAGATACCGAAGATGCTGCACTAACACAGAGTCCTCACAGTCTTTCATAAGCCCCTTGGTGTTGACAAAGCCATTGTCTGGTTTACACTAAGCCAGTTCATCATTTCTCTGTTCAAAAATATTCTGCAATTTGTCTGGGTAGGGTTTTTATGTGAGCACGTGCCATTGTCTACTGGTTTTGTTCCAGCACAAGGTGTTACTTTTTCCTAGCATGGTGTTGGTCACACTACAAAATAAACTCACATATCCCATCCTAAAGGCTGCAGTATTTTCTAAGCTTTATGAAGTCATTGTGTCTGTAATGCCACCCCTCCAAGGATCTGCTAATGGGTACTAGTTTATGCATCATTTTGTAAACTGTACACCACAGTTAGGAAAAATACCCAGACACTACACATGAAGTGTCATTATTGGGAATTGGATTTATAATGCCTAAAGAACCAGCAAGTGGACTGTACTTAGCAATGTGATGTACTTGGACTGAGATGCTAACCTCTCATGAGATGAAATACTTCTACTGAGTGCTGAAAACTGACCCTGTACAGGAGAGCTTCTAACTGTATTCCAGTCTGACCAAGTATAAATGTTTCTCAAACAAGAGATCACTAGATTTGTCAAATATTTAAAGAAAGCCTGCACTATCCTAGAAGCTGCAAAACAGAACCTAATGGAGAGTGTCAGCCTAACACCTAATGGAGCATCTGTATACTATAAAGATAAGAGAATGCTGTCGCTCCACCGCAGAGCCTGCCATTTAACAAAACACTTTTAGGAACTGCAGTCATATTCTCTGCCTTGGAATGCCCAAATGGATTGGCTCTTGACTCCCTCTAAGTATTCAGAAAAACTGGGGGATCTCAATTACAACCCTCTACAACAAAAAGGAAAGAAAAAAAAAAAAAAAAAAAAAGGGAAAAAAAAAGGATACAATAACTATATTTGGACTGGGATGAAATTTGTTTTGATAGGAAACAGATGATAGTATGGTTCAGCTGCAAATAAAACCTAACTGCTCTTAACAACATCCTGAAAAGTTGCTAAGGACCTATACACAGACAGCAGGATCAATATAAGCTAAACTTGCATTTCACAGCTGAAATCAGAGCCACTTCATAGTGACAAAATAATAAAACAGCAAAAGGACAATGAGACACTCTGGCACATGTGTACATTTTCTAAAACCACACATAATGAAGCTTTAGCAATGCAGAGCTCAACCTCCCAGCTCAAAGTTTTATTGGCCATTATCTCACTGGACTTGGAACAGCAGTTCTGAATGCAGTAAAAGGCATTCATTTTCCACAATGTTTCCCCACATAACTGACAAATTTATTACTGTTATAAAAAAGGACACTGTTTTGAAATCCTCAGGGTGCTTGACTTGTAATGGTGCCAAACATGTTTCTCTTTTCATTAGCATTGAGGGAACTCCGAATATGCCCAAACCAACCTCATCTACTTCTCCTCCTCACGTCGATGCAACTGATGTTGGATCCCCAGCCCTCCAGCCATCTCGGTCGGGTCCAGGGTAATAGTTTAGGGCCAGAGTAATCAGATTTACTGAGAAGCTGTTTCCAAATCAGACTGGAGACTGCTAGGCAGGCCAGCCTCACACTGGCCTGTTTCAGTATGGTGTCAACTCTGAAGATCTTGTGGCTACCTCACCTGACAGAACAGGGAATGCTAGAAGAGACCACAGTGGGTCACCTGGTCCAAAGTTCTCCCTGCTTGAGAAATGCAGACACTTGTCTCAGGTTGTAGGATGGTTGCAAAAGTAAATATATTCAGAAATTTGATTGATAAAAAAGTCATAAGTGTTATGTAAACCTCTGGAGTGCATAAGTTCTTCAACCTGTTTAGCATATCTTCCACCTCCACAAGGAAAAGGTGAATGAAATGGAGGCACAACATTTTTAGGTGGTGTCTGCAGAGATCATAGGCAAAAAGAAAAGGACAGTAATTCACAGGGCATCAAGGTACTTGGTTAGCCAAATTTTGCTTCTCCCAGGGAGAACTCCTGTCCTCCTTTCATTTTACAACCTTTGTGAAGAAAGCAGGAACTCACAGCCCAGAAATCTCCTGCTGTCCACCAAGACTGCTCAGCTCTTTGATCCTCAGCCTAATGACCCAGTCCTGAACACCACAATTGTTCTGAAAATATCTTTGATATCTTGTCTCTCTCATTCCTGAAGTCACTTTTGGGGCCTTATATGACATAAACTTTGTTCCCCTCAGCTGGACATGCCTAAGTTTCCCTATAGGAAAAAGCCTTTTTCAGGAAGGCTGGACCCCTTTCATTCCATGACTTCCTCACTCTCCTGTCTGTCCACTGTCTTGGTCAGCACGGGCCTCTGTCTCCTCTTCGCCCACAACTTCCTCTCAGAAACCTGTACTGGAGCTCACTGCATCCAGTGATACCAGGGTTGTGGCCTTTCACATCATGCCCTGCTATCCCCTTGCATCAGCTGGATCTCTGTGTCCTACAGGACAGCCAGTCTTCAGCAGTCAATGGTGTCACAGCAAGTGCCACTAACTCAGACTCACACACAGATTTCATTTTACATTACAGACTCTGCAGTAGGGATTTGTCATCTTAATTTCCACTTGGCTTCTTCTCACCTGCTTTCACTGTAGCCCTCACTCTGGTTTTGCTTTCTTGGACATGTTCAGACCCATCTCCAGTGGGCTCCAGTTAGATTCCTCTTCTCTCACCATAGATAGTTAGGAGTTTGATATAGCCTAAATGAACTCAGTTGTTTATGGTTTCTCTGCAGCAAATGGAGAGAGACAGCTCCAGAGGGCTGTTCATCCCACTGTATTCAGGTACACCAGAGAGGGGGAAAATACATCGCCTTACACACAGTAGATCAGACAGCAAGCTCAGCATTCGCATGGCTACACTTCAGCACTGCAAACCTTAGAGCACAAATAATACAGATCTGAAAACCAGAAATTCACTGACTGATTGAGAGTTTCACTCCCATGGAAGCCCAGATGTCCTCTCTGTCCCATTATCACTTTCAAGCTGAGGGCTGGGGATGGTGTTTTCTGGTATTCCCAGGAGGTTGTGAAGATCTTAAGGGCACAATCAACACTCTTCTGTGGGGCTGACATGAGTTCTGTGCAACACCATGCTCAGTGTTAGGTTATCATTTGGGTCAACAGCCACAAATGTTTCTTTCAAACTTTGCAGACTCTGCATCAAGGTTAAGTGTAGTTCTCCAGGATCTGCATCAACCTCCATTTAAGGCAAGGAAAACAAAGGAACCTGTTCCTTTGAAACTACTAATGATTGAAGCCTTTTAATTCTTTTCCTGTTTGCCATTAATTTCTGCTCCCATGAGTCTCAGAGCTTGCTGCTTTATCTTCTAAGCCTTAGAAGCCTTGTTCTCCTCAAGGACACATTGGATTTATGAACACTTCTTTCTTTGTTCACCATGCCCTTCCTATTTATTTTTTTCTTCAGAATAGGGAACTCACTACAGCACCAGCTCACTCTCTCCCCTTGCTAAGTGAACTTTGAATATGGAAAGTGTTTTCTGTATGCAGGCAACCCTTTCTTGATAATTTTCCAAGTAATACAAAATGCCTATTATAAGAAAGAAATCTCTGCATTTTCTTGCAGAAACATAACATTGATAAAAAGAGATAACTCTAGACTGATCCTCAATTTCCATATCACAATCTTCAAAATTACTAAAGAAAATTATACAGTAGCTTCATTCAGTGAAAAGATTGTCTCTTTTGTAAATCAACAAATTCACTTTTTCTCAAGTCTGCTTCTCCCTAGGACTCTCACACATTGTTTTCTCCTTGCCTTGATTCTTCTCTCTCTGCTTCTTATCATTAGGAGTCCTATCCTTACCAGGCATGAAACAGGAATCTTGAAGACTTTACTGGACACATCTCTGGTCTCATTTTTTTCCTTTATGACCTTACCTTCTGAGTCAAACTTAAGCAACGCACAGTCAAGTCAAAGGCTGTGTATTGTTAGTGACAGTGCCTTGTACTTAAACACAAAAAATTCAATCCCTTCTCTAGTTTCACAGGTCTATCAGAAGGCACATTTTTTTTCATTCTAGGATATATCCTCATAATAGAATTAAAAGTTATTTCAGCTCTCTTAATTCCTCTTGCCAATTTACACAAGCAAACATTGTCCAAAATACTCTAAAATAATAATAACAACCCCCAAATGACTGAACAAGTGCCATCCCCATGGGGAAACATGAAAAATAGTCTGTATGACAGACCACCAAAATATGTGGTCAAGCCATCCATGCTGGCAGTATGAAATAAAGAAACTGAAATAAAGAACCAGCTCCAGGATGAGTTAGTATATGCCTTTGTTACCAAAATCACTCATAAAGTGAAGGCAGAAAGGCAGCTGCACCTCACTGATGTGCTGTGGAAGGCAACAGCAAAGCAAAGGGCAGAGCCTGGCCACGTGCATGGGAATGATGGGATCCCACATGACCTAGAAGACTGAGGTATTTCCTTCTGGTGTGTAGCCTGTAATCCACTGAGTGGGACAGACAGAGAAGGGGATTTCCAGACAGCAACCTTTGTGTTTACTGTAAGACTCAAAAGAAGGACAGCTCATAGTGATGTCCCAATGTTGCCAGAAGTGGAAGAGAGAGTCAAACTATGGAGAAAAAAAAAAAAAAAAGGAAAAGGAAAAGGAAAAGGAAAAGGAAAAGGAAAAGGAAAAGGAAAAGGAAAAAGAAAAGAAAAAGAACCCCTGAGAAATTGGTACATTTTCGATTTATCCCTCCATCCTAAGCTGAAACCTGTTTCAAAGGAAGTCAGTGACAATCCAGGATCAGAGTCCATTACAGTTTATATCTTTTAACAGATACCTGAAATATCAGCAAATGTGTAGGTTTCCAGTTCCTTTCAGCACACAAACTTGTGCTCTTTCACAATATAAATATTTCAGAACTGTTGACTCCTGCATCTTGCTCGTACCTTTACAGTCCTCAGAAGCTATGATATAACAATTGTTGACCCATACTTAGTTCATTTATTTAAAATCTCATCACCTTGTCTGCACAACAAGGGTTCTCATACGGCTGAAGTCACAGACATTCCCCAGGCATATTTGGGCTGCTCTTCAGAGCTTTAAGGAGAGCAAGGCACAACATGTGCAGCAACCTATATCTGAGACCTGTCATCATCTTCCTGCTACACCAAGGTGCAGCAAAGCAACAATCCACGTGAAAGCTCCTCATATGACAAAGCCAGAAAAAGAAGATAAAAATCAGCAAGAGAAGCAGAGTTCAAATATTTCTATTCTGTTTCCCTATTTGTGTCTCCTCCTGAGTATTCTTGGACATGATGAGGAGGTGCAGGAAGGTTACAGCTTTCCTGACAAGCTGGACTCAAGACTGAGTCCACATAACTCATAAGAGCTGACGCAGTCCAGAAAAAGCTGCAGAGCGAACAAAGTCTGGACACCTCATCTTGGCCTCTCCATTTGGAAGGAGCTCTCCTTCCAAGTCCGAACATCAATATGAAATCAGAAGTTGTGAAAGAAAAATTTATGGGAGTGTAAAAGTCCTGTAGACAGAAAAATTGAGGAGGAAGCTACCAACCCTGGAAAAGGAGCAGCCTATATTAAATTAAATCTTAAAAAAAAGCACAAATTATTGATCTGATCTTTGCCAGAATAAAATATTAATCATAAGACCCTTCCCTTACACCAACCACAACCATTATAATGACAAAAAACCCAGGAAGACAATAAAGTCATCTCACAAAAGAGGAAAGAAAATAACCCAGGGAGACATGGAACACCATTTGTAGCAAATATATTTTCTCAAAATATTTTGCCACAAATAAAAACCTTAATAAAGCTCTTTTTTTCCCCCACTTACTAAAGTTTTACTTCCTTTTCTAGGGCAAATGTTTGTAAATCAGAGAGAAAAATGGCCAGTAACAGTCCCTTGCAGATTTGCAGGAACCTTCTTGTTGCATATTGCAGGACCTTAGCTAGCTACTGTGTGAAAGTGATGTCCATTGGGATGGCTGGGATCACCACACAATAAATCATAGAGAATTTTACCAAATTAATCTCTCCCTCATCCTCCCCTGTGCTCTGTCTAGTCATATGTGTCTCTGCAATTTTCAGGATAGCACATTTCAATTTATGGGTAACTCCAATTAACAGCAGGCCATAAGTCAGCTGCTTCTTTTTGCTCTGAGTTCCCTACCCAGGAGTCATGATTTTATAGTTTCTTCATCTCCCATCCTGCAAATATTGAAATAAGAGCTCTCAGACAAAGGATATGGGGAATATTCAGTTCTTCTAGGAAGAAGAAAGAACTTAGTCAAAGCTCTGGAAAGTCCTGAGGCTTGCATTTAGTGTCATGAGGTTATTTAAATTTTTCTGGGATTTTGGAATTGCTTTATAATTCTAAGTCTTCTAAGAACTTCTAGCTAAAGCATTTGTCTTCAAGAGCAAATGAAAACAGTCCCAATATATTTTCCAAATCTGTGTAAAATAGTTCTCAATGACTTCTACTGAGTTCTGGCTCTAGCCAAATCCACATAGCTTGCAAGCAGTACGAGTGGCACAGCCCAAATAACGTGTATGATCCTACCCCAAACATGGCCCATGCACTCCTTGCTTGCATGCACACATAGCCACAGGACAGAAGTGCTCCAGCATCAATTCTCTCCCCATAGGGCCCACATAAAAATGCAAGGCTGGTCACTAACACATAGCCTTGTGCTGGTTTCTCTTTCAAGACTCTCCCGAGAAATACCTATGTGATGGTGCTCAGGGTGCCTTAAGAGCTCAGGGAACTCTGAGTGGAGCACCCAAAGAGAGACAGACACTTTCTTAACCTTATGGATATCACCTATTTCACAACTCTGTTCTACACCTGTGAAAAAAAACCCAGCAGTGGTGTACCTTAATTGGAGGAAAAAAATAGAGGACTCCAGAGTTACGAGGTCATGAAGACACACTCCTCAGTGGCTTCTCATGCAGCTGGCCCTTCAATAGGACTCTAATGCCCAGGAAAGACCCACAAATACAGTATCCAAAAGAGGATGGAAATGCTGCAGAGTATTTAGTGAGACACAAGGTCAGCAATGTCAGCAGTTTTGAAGTAAAAAGACTATTGAATGGGAGAACTTTCACCTTGCTACTCAACCTATGAAGAAATTCAGGGAAGGATGGCAGAGTTTAAACAGTGAAAAAAAAAAAAAAAAACCAAAAAAAAAAACCTCAACACCTACAGTTTGGAGAAAGCAGTGGTAGTACAGGCATGGGACAACTGAGAGATACAGTTTTCTATAGCTCTTAAAGTAAATCAACTATTTTGGCTTACATTTTTCCTGAGCATTCACTTATACAAGTCCTTAGGGGCATTTTTGTGACTTTTTTTTTTCCCCAAAAGAAGGCTGAGTAAGAACTTGGCCCAGGTGAATTTGCAATAAAGGAACCATGAAACCACAGAAGGAGAAACTGCATTTGGAAGGATTGACAAGGATCATTGATACTGTTGCCAAGGTAAGAAAGACCAATCAAATAGACTTGATGAAAATCAAATATATTTCCAGCTGTTGCCATTTCAGCAATGCCAGAAGAGAAAAGTCCATGTGTATGTATCCAGATCTGATTATCACACTCCAAGGGTGGGAGTTCAGCCAAATGTGTTCAGCCATAAGCAGCACACCTTCTCTGACTATCTCTGCACTGGAAACATAAATTGCTTTATTTTTAAAAGAAGTTTAATAAATATGAGCCTGCTTTGAAGTCTTAAACTAGAAGTTAACACTTTGTCAGACAGATAGATCTTGTTCTATAAAGGGCTAAGGGAAACTTTATGACAAGAGGGCATTTTCCTTACTGCCAAATTATTTAGGAGTTTTGCTGCTTTTCCCTAGGTCCTTTGAGATACCGTGACAACTCTTGTATGTCAGGGACAGGCAGAGGTCAGCACCAGAGTTCTTTCTTCTGGAAGGAGCTGAGTCATTTTGTTCAGAGAAATTACATTGTTTCACTAACACTACATCAGTAACAATAGTGTTGAAATAATAACTTCATTTGGATCATCAGTTTTTAAGGGCTGAATTTTGCCTCTAAGTTTCATGACTGCTTCTAGACGAAAATTTTGCCTGGTGCTCTCTCCTGATGCGAAGGAGTCTGTGCCTCCCTGACCACCCAAAGGGTTTGGTGCCATCAAATATGATGGAAGGAATGAGAGAGTAGGCTGTTTGAAAGACCAGTTTCTCCATAGATGAGCATGTCTCAAATGAAATTTTCTAGGTGGAAATTCCATTAGAAACCTTCTGCTTTCTGCTTCTTTCTACTGCAAGATTTATTGCTCAAGGGATCAACAAAATCAAGTCAGCAGACCCACTCCAAACCTGGTTAGCCACAGCGGTAACCATTACAATGCAGCTGAAATTTTCAGTGGAAATTTCTATCTAATTTCCAAAACCTGGGGAGGAAGCTACTGGCACACATTAACAATGTTTAGATTTGCCTTCAAATGATCTAGCTTCAGCTTCGTGAATTTTCTGCTTATGTCTTCAGATCTGGAGCTCTCACAGATCACCTTCATTAAAGCCAGGTAGCCAGCCTGCCAAAACCAGAACTGAGAGCAGGCTTCAGTGATGACAGAACTCAACTAAACGTTGAGCTCAGGGCACCAAATTTGTCTGGTACAGTTAGAGATTTGTGAAATGTGCAGTTATGCAAGAGCTCTAAGAAGTCAGGGGAGGTTAAAGGAAGAGCCCAGAAATTTATCAACCCTGTGCTCTTGCTGGGATGCTGAAGAAGAATTTTGACATCAGATAATATCTTGTGCAGCTAGGCTAAAACTTTGCAATGTCTTCATCACCCATTGAGGGCTTTCTCATTTAGGATTTGGGTGAAGGAAATTGGGGGTAGGTGTGAGTGCACACTTCTGATGAAAGCACTGAGAAGATGGGACAATTTCCAAGAAATTGAAAGAAATTGTTTTTCTTTACTCACATTTAATTTTCTCTTCCAACAGCTACAGTTCTCTCTGCTTGTTTTTATTATCAACAGAGTACTGAAGTGTCACCACTTTGGTATTGATAATCTCTTCCGAATGGAGTGGTGATGATGAACATATTGGCCATGATTTCAGTTTACCCTTTTGAACGGGTGTTATTCCAAGCTCCATTATCCATTTAATTTTGAATATACCTGCTTCCTACAACTCCTCCTCACATGATTTTATAAATGTCTGCCAAATGAGTACTCTCAGCTGTGTCTGAGACATGTCAAGTAAGCAATGTGTAAAGTACAGGAGGTTTCCTCAGGTTTTTGGATATCTAAATATCAGCTAAGAATAATAACAAACTGGAAGTCACTTTCAAATCACCAAGCAGCTTAGACCCATGATTTTATGTCACTGTCATGGCACTCCATCACTGACAAGATGAGGAATCCAACTCTATTCAGCTGTTGCTTTCATACCTTTGAACAGCTGGGTCTCCCTCTCCAGACTATTTCTATCCCTCCGCAAGGACTCCCTCCCTAAATGCTACAATTTTTTACAAGCGTATTTCTCTCACCAGCTGCTTCATTTTGCTGGGGTAGTTTCCTGAGTCATCCATCAGGGGTGCCTAGCAAGCCCTAGCAGCTGCCATTCAGGCAAGGATACTTTGAAGACAGTATCCCTTCAATTACACTATTTCAGAGCAGGCAGAGACAGTGCCCGATCATAGATCCCCCACATACAACGTGGTAGGTTAACTGACCTGAGCTGGTCTTTTTCTTGGCTTCTAGTCAAACTCTGCCTCTTCTCATTTCAACTCTTTTGAGCTGCAACCACCTCAAAGGACATCTCGCTGGGAGCAAAGTTCTCTCCAGTTTACACCTGAACTCTTGTTCTGTTTTCCATCACAGTCTGAGGGCCTTTGAATCACTCTGTCTCCTCCGGAGGGTTGCAGACACGCCTGTGATTTTCCAACCGCAGGATGTTCTGTACAGAGAAATTTCAAAAGACACATAGAAATAAAAAGTGCTGATTCACAGGTACTCTACAGCAGAAATAGTGAGAGTATTTCTTTATCATGCTGCTGAAAAGTCTCTCCTTTCCTTCAGGATGAACATACCATTTTAAATACCATGCTTAGAGTCCATGTGTGCGTCATAAACTCCTTACTGATCTCCAGGGCTGTGGCTATCTGACTGCCACCCTGCTACAAGCCACAGATTTTTCCCAGATATCATTAGTCGTGGAAGATCCTTTTTTCCATCCCTGATGCCTGTGAGATCAAGTCCCAAACCAGGCTGTTTCGATAGACCCTCATCCTGAAGAGAAGTGCGCTGGGGAAGTGGGCGCACAGTTTTCATTTTAAAGAGCCTAATTCAGGACATTCCATTACCATACATCTAGTGTTATTGATATCTTGCTCTAATTTTGAAGTAAATGCATACAGAATGAATAAAAGCACTGGAAGAAAAATGGGTATTTGGCACTATCACACCTAAGCACTTCCCTTCGCTTTACTTGAAAAGCAATCTTAGTTTTTCCAATAAATAAACACTATTCAGCTTCTCATTTGACATTCAGGCAAATGCATTAGAAATAATGGAATTCCCCGTGAAACTGATGTTCCAGCTCCTAAGAAACATGGGGTTTGGATTTCTGTTTTGCTTTGTTTTCTAATAAGATCAGGCCCTATATATATAAGTTTGGGATAATAAGTAAGATTTTCCAAAATTAATAGTAATACAACAAGATTTGAGCAATTTATAATGATTGTAAAGCCTTCTGAAGGCAATCGAATTTTTGTATGTTAATTTCTAAGCAAAGTAACAGTAAAAACCCAAAGATAACCTAAAACCATTTTTGTCCTTTCAATTGCTCAGTCTCCCAGAAATATTGCCAAATTAGTGCTACCCAGTTCTTTAGAACTCGTAAAAACAAGCTTTTACAAAAATCTGAAGTATATAAAAATATTTCCTTTCACATTCAAGCAAAACTTGAATTATTAAAGTGAAATAGTCCTTTTTAACTGTTGCTACTCTAATTAAGAACCTTTCAATTGGCATCATTCCTTCAAATTGAACAAAAAGGTCGTTTTTCTATTTCTCATTTTCAAACATATTTGTATGTATAAAGAGGAGTGAGCAGGAAAAAAATGCCAAAAAATGCCTCAAAAATTTAAAGAGTTTAAATTTTGTATTATTTTTTTCTGAGAAAGGCAATTTTTTAACTGATTCTGCATATAAATACCCGAAGATATAGAAAGGACAAGACCTACAGTCCAACATGTTATGTGAAAGAGCATGAAATATTTTCACTTCACCCTGTCAAATGCTTTTTAAGATTCTTTGTAAGGTTCCCAATGTAGGCCATTACTGAAAATGGCTCTTTAATATAAGGTTGGCTATACCAAGCAGAAGTTCTACCCTGTATAAGCAAGAATATCAAAAATTATGGTACACACACTGCTCAGCTTTAGCTACAGCAAAGAGGTAAAGAGGGCTCTGACATGTGACACTTCAGAGCTGAGAGTATGGCTTGACATGAGGGAAAAGAGTGACATACTGTATTAAGGAAAGCATTTCAGGATAACGCCTGGAATGTGCCAAAACTAGAAGAGTATAAGTTGAGAAAACAGAGCCACCAGGAGAGCTAGCTGGTGAGAAGCTTTTCCCTGTGCGAGCTCCAGAAGCTCTCACACGTGACCTGGCTGAGCTCAACCTTTAAGATAAGGTTTGCATCTGCTCTTGTAAGTAGAGTGGCTTTTGAAGAAGGACCAATGCACCTTTTGAATCGTGTAGTATTAAGGTGTAAAGCCTGCTGTGGCTTGGCTGCAGCTGTGGTTAGTGCTGCACAGCCATCACTCAAAATGGATTTGAAGAGCAAAGGTTCCTTTCTTCAGGGGGGGCACACCACCACTAATACATTTTTTGAACCAGTAATGGGGTGCTGCCCAAGGACACCTGACAAATGCTGCTTAAAATTTAACACTTCAGACATGAGTGTTTCCAAAGAATTCCAGAAAATCTAAGCCACCTCATTTCAAGCACCCACTTGTTTTCTTCTAAAGCCAAACAACTTTTCTGCCTGTCTGAAATTTTATAAAAATTACTTTTGATCAGAAGAGGTTGGCAAAGGTCTAGGTATTTTGTACGGTATTCCAGCAAACCATCACACTAATTTTTCTCCAGCTGTGGAATACTGTAATATTAAGCAATGCATTCTCTCACATTGTGATGGTTGAAATTTTGCCTTGTCTTTGAAGCCTGTTATTTTCTTCACTAAAAGTCCAAGAGATGCAATTTCTTTAAAGGCAACTATTTCCATTAATAAAGTATCAGCTGGTCAGCCAGAGACCAACCCTGCAAAGCTGGCCTTAACAAGCACCATTTCTCTGAATAATCTGTAGTCTCTTACTAACAGATCACAATGATAAATTTACCCAGTGACTATTGCTCCAGTGTGCATTTACAAGAGATATGTCAAAGAAAACTCCAGTTTGACTTATTACATAAACATATTTTCCTCATGTGGACCTCCAAGTAAGATTGTGATTGCCATTACAGCCAGCATTGTTTAAAAGAGATATTTTAAGGAACACTTCAGCGGTCTGTATTGGGATTTCAGGCTGTTATTATCAAATTAAGAATTGGCCTAGTGGTGCTTCCTAACCTAGTTACAACATTCTGTAAAAATAATAAATACTTGATACAAGAAGTTGAAATTGAATGGGATATACTCAGACATTTCTGATGCAATAAATGTGTTTTTAAATTTGTCTTCTCAGAGAAAATATCTCTACTTTAAGTTGGCTGCTCTCAAAATTATTTATAACCTTCATCTTCAATAATACCAAGATCTTTAAAAGATTTGAAACTTGGTGAATCGTGGCTATTCCATGGGCTGATGCAGCGTGATGCTGCTTGACCTTCCATGGTTTGCATTACTTGGAGATACACTGCCATGGTGGAACAAGAGTTTGAGGATAGTCATTGTTTTGCTTCAGCAGTGAGAAAATGCCAGGACTGTGAAGGTATGCTTTGAAATGAGTAAAGGCTCATTGCTTCTAACTCTTTTCAAAAGCATGGCAATCCATCTTTGCATCTCTTGTCCCTTGGGACTCCACCTTGTATTCCAGTAATGGCCAGGACTCTTTACACAAGCTATTCAGGTAATCTATTAGAGATTACCAAGGAGTTCTTCATCGCAAATTCTGTTGACCAAACTGGTCAACAAAAATTATTTCAAAGAAAAATGCTGATTCTGAAAAAGAATCATCTTCCTGGTTTCTCACATGAGACTTCTTGACTACTACAGCAGCAGTTATTTGATGATTTTCCAAGATGTCATCCAAGACATAAGAGAACAACAGTGCAGGAACTTTATCATGTGTCTCCTTCATAAGCACTTTAGTCCAACAAGCTAAGTTCTTTAACTTAGCTAAGTTCTTTGACTTCAAGTCCAAGTTCTTTACCTGGAGAGCATAAGGGATGTTGGTTTCTCCTTTCCAACATGAGAAATAAATAATTTCTATCCAGCCATAACATACTTAAATAATCAATCAGTTTAATTACAGTCATGCCTCAAATGCAATCAGCTTCTCATGTAAGGTTAAAGCAAAGACCTTGGAATGCCTATCACATGCCTCAGGTTTCAAGGAAGTTTCAGACTGAGGAAATATATCTCTGACTCCTAGTAATTTGACATCTTGAGAATGAGGCCTGGGTCTGTGACTGGTGTGAACCAAAGGAGACCTGGCAACAAAAGAAGAAGACCCTGATACACTGAAGGACAGAAATCCTTCTTTTTATGACCTCTGTCATCTAGGCTTCATTTTAATAGGCACTTCTTAAGCCTTGAAGTTGTTGGCTGAACTTCAGTGTAACCCATGACTGAAGCTGAAATTAAGCCCTGAAAGTACTGACTCCACTAACTAGAATTCCTCACATTATTACAGCACTAACAGTGTCCTCCATTATGACAGCTATAAAATAATTTTATAAATTATTTATAAATTTATCAAAAAATAAAAAAATTGCATCCGCTCAGCATTGTACCATTTTGGGAAAGAAGACTGGGCAACCAAAATGGGAATTTGAACTTGGCTTGACTTGAGGTTCACCATAATAGAGAGAATTAGAAGAAGTATATGTTCTGTAAAAGAAAATACCTCTCTTCATATATCTAGCATATCATCAGATACCTCAGCAAAACTACAGATTCATATCAAGACCCAAACCACAAGTTTGTTTAGAAAGACAGGCAGTATGCCTTTTTTTTTTAATTCACCCTTTTACTCTCAAAAATAAAGTGTTTCTTTACAGAGAGAGTGTATTCCAGAGAGACTGCAATATTCTCACTGCTGAAAACCCCAGCACAGCAGATTAAAAGGAAAGCTGTGCAGAGGCAGCAATGTGTTGTACCACCTAGAGAGAGTTTGGGTACACATCAAATGAGCCCAACCTTCAGCGTGTGGGTGTGCTGAGATCTTAAAGAGGTTCCCAGTCGAGGAGAAAGGGGAGTCTCCATTTAGGCTAAGTGCTACATTCCACAAATGCTAAGGAAGGTGAATTTCTGGATATCAGGGAGCCTGCCTAAGATGAAGTTAAGGTATTCCAACAGATAAAATCCTCTCTGCGTGCTGCATTAAAACACAACTAGCTGAGAGACTGAACTCCACTCTGCCCATTGTTCTTGATATCAGTGGAACGGAGGACAGTCTGGAGACTACAAGGTGGAAAAAAAAGGAATACAGGACACAAGGCACCGTTTGTTCACAGGGTAGCTGGAACAACGGTGCTGAGAGTAATTTATGATATAGAATCATACATTATCAACCTATTTTGGCAAAAGCATGGTCTAGACAAGACAGCCCAGCACCCGTTCCAGCTGAATTCTAAAAGTGGCCAATACCAGGGAATGCACATTTTCCTGTGAAAAATCATTCCAACGGCTGTTTGCTCTCATTGTGAAAAAATTCCCTGTTTTGTCCAATTGTAATTTTCCTGAGAATAATTTGTTCCCCTTATGTTTTCCATGTTACTCCTTGTAAAAGGGAATATCCATCTTTGAAATACTAGAACATGGTGATGAGGTCTCCCTAAGCCTCTTTTCCCAAGGCTGAACACATCCATTTCTCTCTCAGCCTTTGCTCACATGACAGGCTGCCCAGACCTTAGATCGTCTTTGTGACTTTCCTCTGGACCCTCCCCAGCCTGTGCAAAACTTTTTGCTATGTGGGGACCAAAACTGAACACAGTATTCCAGGTTTAGCCCGAGAAGTGCCAATTAGAGAGGGGCAATGACTTCTCCATCTTTACTGATGATGCCCTTGTTGATGCAGCAAGCATCCTGCTGGCTTTCTTTGCTGCAGCAGCAGCACACTGCTCACCCAGACTGAGCTGTTTGTCCACCAGTTCCACCAGAACTGAACCCAAGTCTCTTTCCACAGAGCTCCTCCCCAGGTCTCATTCATTTATTAGCCTCAGGTGTAAATCATGATGCTCTGAGAAATCTGACTTTAGCATACAGCCAGAGCCATGCCCACTTTCCTCCATGGCTTCCAGAAAGCCCCCACACCCACCCACTGTGCAGCAGTTTGGACACAGTTTGTCTGCCTGCATAAATGACTGCACAGGCAGGGAAGGAAGGGGCACATGGGTACTCTCAGACCTGGCTTGCTGCCCCACGACGAAATGTTGCTCTGCCAGCTGGGACCCCACACTGCAGCAAGGCTGGGAAGATCACCCAGAGTGCATCCTGCCAGACCAAAGGGAAAATCAGTCCTATGCTGCTGGGGAGAAAATTGGCAAAGCAGGGACCTCGGCCTACTCATTTATACACTTGTAGCTGCAATGGTTTTATAGAATTATGTCACAACAAGAGACTAGGAACATTACTGACCTTAGATCTGAGAGCCAGGAAGATGCTTGATGGAAATCTTCCCTTATCTCAGGACTGCGTGAAAGATAAGACGTGTAAGTGCTTTTAAACCTTCACTGGCACACAAGTAGGGATGTAACGAGCCTATACATCTGTCAAAACTAGGAACGTTTTCTTTTTAAAACCAAACCAAATACCTTCTGAGGGCAAAATAAAGGTTAACTACTTCAGGAAGTTTAGAGAAATGAGACTGATGTTTCAGGGTAGCACAGAATGTAGTTGTGTGACTTTAAAATAAAGCTGTTGATGTAAGGTAACAGAGTCTCAGAGTCATTTCCTATAAGTATATGATCCCCTAAGCAATATTTTCCAGTTCTCATTCGTGATTAAATCAATGCATCTGATGCAAAAAATAACAGATAGAAAATGTTTCAAAATGTTTGTGGCCAAAATTTATCCGACATCTTAACATCCCACTTGACAGGCACTACAGGTCTGTTCAATGTCAGACTTTTTGCACTAATGTATCTTTGATCTCATTTTATCACAAAGAATGGGATCTGCCAGCAGCCCTGCAAACCTGTTCCAGCAAACACACAATTTCTGGGTTTTTCTTTACCTCAAAGGCTATAGATGGCCGCTGGTTTATTGGTAGGAAGATGCAGTTTTTCACAATGTTCAGGTGTGAATCCCATTAATGTTGAGCAACTTTATCATTCAGGCCTCCTCCCTGCCCCCATGGGGATGGCATGTTGGTGACGTCTTGAAAATACAGGAGAAAGAGAGGGGAAAATCCCACTCCTGTAGCAACTCCACCAACTCCTTCACTTGTCTGAGGGATTTTCTCCTTCCAGCCCAGCACTCTGATGCCTTTATGTCCATGTGCATGGAAGTCCCTGCCCACCCACCTCAGAGAAGAGTGCTGTGGTAGCAAAATGCTGTGTACTCTTTTCCGAAACCACAAGCTGAGCATGGGTCAGCACCTGAAAACATCACTTCCTCCACCTGCTGCTCCACGGGGTGACTGACACCAGGACAGACGCCTGTGTCTCAGCTTTTGCAAACATTTGCAGAAAAACTGCCCACAGAGGAAAACCCTGAACTTGGGGCACATGAAAAAACTGTGCTTTCACATGCTAATAAAAATGCACTAAAATCGTCTGAATGGAGGCACCTTGATGAACAGTAAATTGTTGTATCTTAACAGCTGTAAAAAAGAAAAGCTATTAAAAACCTTAGTCTAAGTAGTTTTAAAGAGATGAAAAAATACAGCACAGAACCCCTCCCCAATCCAATATTTGTTGCTTTACATCTTCATTTAACACTTGCTTGGAAACTTTCAAAAGTTTAGACTGTAATATGGATCTAAGCACCACTTAAAGACTTGGCTCCAGCTGAATATATCTTCATTAGGCAAATGTGTCTTATTTTGTTCTGATTAAGCAACAGTTATTGTTCTTTGCCACTGTTATTTGAAACAACACCTAGAATGGTCCCCAGTAAAGCAACCATTCCAGCTAAGCACATTCCCCTCAGAATTAACCCAGGAAGTTCAGGAACCCAGGGTTCCTTCTTTGATGCCCACTAAGTGTTTAATCTGATCCAATGATTATTTGTAAAAATCCCATACTGCCAGTGGTAACATCTCACACCCAAATTATTTGCCACAGATAAAGCAAAAGGAACTTCTTGAAATCTTTATATTGTTCTCAGTAAAGACAATAGGGTAGATCTTTTCAAGGCTGAGGAAGAGTTAATCCTCATAAGTCCTATTAAAACCAGTAGGCAAATCCCTAGGAGGCATTTGAAAATTTCAGCCCTGACTTGTTTTCTTGTTGCTCTCACACGGGACAAGCTGCAGACCATGAGGGATAGCTCACTGTCACAGACAGGCATTCTCACCAGCCAGGAGAACGCTGTTACTTGGCACAATGATATTACTCAACATGCAAATTAAATATGGGTAATATGCCACGGGATGAAGGCCCTGTAATAAACTGTCCAAGGAAAGAAACGCCTCCCGCTGTGTTTCCAGAGTACCATGTAATTTACAGTCACTGCTGTGAGTTCTGCATGAGAATATTAATGACTACATTTCTCAGCCAGAAATATTAAAATCATTATTACCATCTGAGACTGCAGACTACAGGCTGAAAAGAAAAGGGGTTCACTGAAGAGGACATTATTTCCTAGCTAGGAAAGAGAAATTATGATCTTGATCCAGAATCTGCTTTACTAGCATACCCTAAAAGTAAGAACAGAAACAACTGCTTAAGTAAAGCATAGCTAAATGTGAGTCAAGTCCTAGGACTACATTTTTTTCTTCAGTAGGGTAACACTTTCAGATTTCCACTGGCTTCTGGGAACCTCGGGCAACTTCATCAATCACAAGGGGAGTTTGTGTTTCTGTTCAGACATTTCTCTCAGTAAGCAGAATACTACCTCACAATTCAGACCATCCTTACATGATCAGCAAGTGTGATAATGGCAGCCAATTTGAGAGTGTTCTCAACAATAAACTTCTGTGCTTCTACTGTGTCACTGTTGTGAAAGGTGACAATAAGATATGCCCTCTGTGTGTCGTGCAGCAACTCCATGCTGCTGATTAACTTGGCCACACACTCCAGTGAAGAAGGAAAATTTACTTTAACATCTTAATTTCAGCTATGACCACAGAGTCATATTTTTAATCTCAGCTGTGACCACACAGTCGTAATATGGGAGAACTAATCAGCCTGGCACAGCAGCAGACCTCCGCTCTGAAGAAACTTTGCTATCTTGTTAAGTCAGCCACCAACTATACCATCAGAATTCGATATTCCCAACTACTTTAAAAAGAAAGATGTTTTAATGAGGTCTCTCTATTTTATTACGGATGCTGACATACACATGTAGTGAGCTGGGAACCCAGTAGGAAAAAGTTTTTAAGGTGATACAAACAGACAAACAAACCCCTCCAGAAATAAATGTCGCAACTAAGAACTGAAGCAGTCAACTGATATCTTTACAAAAATACACATCAGCCATATGAAATTGAAATGTGGGGACCATCCCAGTCCCAAAGCTGTTTTACATTACTGTGTTAATTTCTGTATTCTATCAGTAATGGACCAGACTATGCCAAAAACTGTGGGTCTCTCCTGTGACAAGATGCTAACAACTAGTCAGAGAATTCTGGCCCCGGAGAAATCAGACATGAAAACAGGTATTTCTAGAAAAGGGTAGAAGTAGAGAGTGAGCCTCAGGTCTTGTCTGACCAAGGTGATAAGCTGTTCTTCTGAAGAAGAATCTGGTGGAAGCAGATGGCTGAGCAAAGCTCCGTGAACTGCCAAGTGCATGCATGACCAAGGACAGTTTGTACAGTTTGTGCAGTGGGATTCAACATGTTTTACCCAAACTGTGAGGGTCAAAACTGTCTCACAAGAAGATGATATTGGGATTTCCAGAACTGCAAGAAGCCACAACTAACAACAGAAGACACATCTTCTGGACATCTAAAACCTTTAATGGAATAATGGGTCACTGAGGGGCTGACAGCAGCTTTGCAAGAGACACCCAAGCCTCAGGGGTAACTGGAAAAAGTTGAAGGGTACATGTAAACAGCCTGGCACAGACTCAGACTTTTCCCTGTTCATGCTCCATGTTGGCTGGATGTGGAGCAGTGGGGAATTTGCGTAAATCCCAGAGTGTGGGAAGAGAAGGTGAGGCTGTCAGCCTCAATTTATATAGGTGTGCCTTCAGACACTCTGCTTCATTCAACATTTTGCTCTCTGATTGCAAAAAAAATGCATTAGAAAAACAGGGCATGCTGTGGTCATCTGTCCTTTAACTAAATATACGTTCATAAATCATTCAGCTTAGAGATACTTGGTTCCTGATTCCTATGCATGTCAAAACCCATTGTAGCATTCCTGCAAGGGCGAAGGAACTTTTCTGTTGCTGATGGCACAACAAGGGCATAAAAAGGGGTCTGAGTACCAATAAGAACTGAGTCTACAGCTTTTTAAGGTTAGACTTGGTTCCTGACCTGTGATGAAGCACTCATTTTTGCTGTAGCAGTTAAAATATGAGAAAACAAATTTATAATAGGTGACGGTTGCTGTTTACAGCTCAGATTATTGAGAGAGGGGGTGGGAGGGCAGAGAAAAAGACACAACTGAAGAACCTAAAGGTAGAGTTCCATTAGCCAAGGAGTACATCCAAGCATTAATCCAAAAAGCTAACAGCCCTGATTGAGGGAGAGCAGGAGAGGAGGATTTTGATTTTTTTTATTTTCTGTGAACAAAATAGCAGAGTAGAAATCCTCAGTGACTTGCAGAAATCCCATCTGGTCCAATGGTAAAATCGAGATTCCCACCACTTACAGTGGCTGAGGGCAGGAACAGAATATAATGAGCAAGAAATGAGAAAGTTTTTGAGAATTTTTACCTCAAGCTGCCAGCATTTTGGTTGCTGTTTTGAGGGGTCCTTTGTTGTTCTCATATGGCATAAGGTACTGAACATCAAATATATTTAAAAGGACTAAAATTCAGAGGAGCTAAGGTTTATCACCCTTAATGTTCCTCTTTAAAGTGTCCCTGCAGTGCAGAAGGTGACTTTGTAAACACAGAGTTTTTGTGAGGCATTCATTTTCCCTTTCACTTTCATGACAGCTTCACTGCATTTAACACAGCTACACTTCTAGGTAGCCCTCAGCATGGCCATACCAGTGTGGCTTAAAAAATCCAACCCGTAATTTTTTCTTTTTTTTTTTTCCTGAAGTATTTTTACCTTCTTTAGAGATCATTTCAATAGCCCAAGATAATTCCTAATTCTATACCTAGCAGTTGAACTTATTTATGTACAAAAGAGCAAGGATAGACTACAAACAGCCAGTCAAGCAGTGCAGAAGGCTAAAGAAACAGTTCTGGAAAAAATGCTTCAGGAAAAAGAAGCCTCCCCTGGTAATGATATTAACCTGAACAGCCAAAGGGACATTTTGCTTAAGTATCAGGTTGCGAAACTTAATTTAGTTTTCACTCACCACTCTCATCACCTGTTGTCAAAGTCACGTGTTTGAAGCAAGTTACCTAACTCCACATCTGGGCTCACAAATAACTGGAATTAATGACAGAAGCGCTAAACCCCACCACATTTACAAAAGAACACAGAGGGTTAGATACAATAAAAGCTGTAATGATAGAGTCTTAGCTGAAATATTCAAAAGTGAGTTGAGGTACTTAATGACCATCTTTATTTTCTGTAAGTGCAGAGCATTTGCCTTAAGTAAAGCAGGCTCTTTGGAGAGCATAAGTTGAGCAGTTGATATCACAGATGGTTTTTAACATGTTGGTCCATAGCCTGAAAAATGTGGTTTATATTTTTAAAACATGGCCGTATCTAATGAACTTGTTTCAATATTAGGCAGAACGGCAAACATGAGTTGGAAGTCACGGAAGAGAATATTACAGGATGCAGACACAGGAGCCCATGGTGGGAACGTAGTACAAGCCAACTCATACATTTTGGTACGAAAGTTAGTATTGCCCCAAGCCAGAGTTTTCATTTGGCCCATTAAAAAGACGCACAATGCTAACAAATATCACAGGTAGATGTAAAGCTGTGAGAAGGGGTGAACTTGCATCAGATTTAGCGGATAACAGGATCTGGTTTTCAGCCCTGGTCTCTTACAAACAAATATATGTACAGTAAATATATATGCACTGTTACATATTCACTTTTCACAGCTTTATCTTAAAGTAGGAGTATGCTTTAAAAAATGCATTAAGCTTGACAGCTGGAAAAAAAATTAATAATAATAAGGCTGATCTATCATGTCAGAGTACAGAAGATTTTATTTCAACTTGAGAGAGATATGGAACTCATATCACCACGGAAGATCAAGACCATCAGTGCCAAGAAGTGGAAAAGCTGGTAGACAAAAGCAGAGTGTGTTTGAAATGTTGCTAGAGCATTAAAATGTTAACTATAGATGACCCACATGCTCAAATCTAGAACTTTGCATTGTGTTGCAAGAACAGCATACTTTGTTTCAAACAAGGCTTGGTGTTATTGCCCTGCCTGTGGACTGGTAAATTAGTCACACTGTTCCAGTAAGAGTTCGACCAAAAAAAAATGTTCTTGCAAAACTGAGGATTTTTTGTCTTGTCACTTATGGAATCAGAAGCTTGCTCTCCCACCACTGTGAACTATGCCAGCCACATCACTCCATCACTCCATGGAGTTCTGCCCTCAAGGTCACAGTGGTTTTTTGCTCTATTGTGGGGCAATGCATCCAGGTTTTCCTGCTGCACAGTTAAGGCCAGAACACAGAAATGTGCTGTGGCAGCACATCACAAAAGAATCACTCATTCCCTGGTTTAAGTACCAAAAAGTCTTTATCTCAGGAGTTGGGTCTACTAGGACCAAACACTGGCAAGCAAGTTATTGCCTTATTCCCCTGCAAAGCAGAGAATATGTTTAGTAGATTTGTCTCATCCCTCATCTGCTTGTCACAGAAGCTGAGCACAAGGTAGTACCCTTCAAATCTTCTGATGCTCAGACCGGAGATAAGAGGATCAGAAGCATGGCAATCCAAATTCAGAGAGACAGAGCCGGAAAATGCATGCACACAGCCTTTACCTTAGGTGCACTCCTTTCCAAAGCAAAATTTTCAATACTGCAGACACCAAACTCAAAACACACTTTGAAAACAATTCTAAATAGCAACATTATATCACTGCAGCTATTCCTGTGCTGTGAGATGCAAAAAAAGGAAACGATTCAGAAATATCACTATCAAACCTATTCATTAAAATGCCTTTTTCTTACCTCACCATGTTGTCCCACTTGGAACTCATAAAAGCAGTGAGGTTGACAGGATTAGGACACTGCCTTGGAACATGACTATTCTGTTTGAGCAAACACCATGCAGTGTTCCCTTTACCTCATGCACAGTTTCTTGGCATGTGTCTTAAGCACAAGTCAGCTGCTCTTCACATTAGTGTAGAGCAGGGACAGAAGCATTGAAATGCAGCCATTCCATTTTCAGATTTCTGATCCATACAAGACAATCAAGACAGGCTTTATATTGCTTGTGAGGCCTGCTGATTTCATGTACTACTGCAGATACATGTAGCCCAGAGATGCTCCGAACCCATCAGCCCATGTAAAGGACATGAGTTGCTCCTGTTTGCCTTCAATTTCGGCACCAAAGGAAATCACAGGTAGATGCTGAGGGTATCCCACCTGACTTCTCAGAAGGGTATCCAAAACAACACAAATGACCAAGTCCACTAGCAGGCTTTCAGGATTTTTCATCAGCCTTGGGCCAGATGGTATGACTAGGAACTGAAGTTCCATGGGTAACAGCAAATTGCCACTATGTGAAAATGAAATTCTCCTCTGACAGGGCCAGAAGAAGCAGTGCTAACTCCTGGGAATGGCCAAAGCTCAGAAATTTCACCCCTGTTACAAGAGGCAACAGCTGTGGGTGTGCTTTGGGGCAGCAGCATACCAGGATGGAGTCAGCACTCCCTAAGCTACCACCACCAGTCTGGATGGAGTCTGAATCGGTGAGAAAGCCATACCATTCACCAGAGAACTGTGTCTAACTGGAAAATTAGGTCTTATCTGTTTATGACTAGGAATGTAGACATTTTCCCTAGAAACCACCTTCTGGTGGTGGGAAGACACCTTGCTGCAGTCACCTGCACGAACTGATTTAAAATAGTGCATGGGTTCCTTCCAGTGTCACTCTGATACTTGATCCCACAGTTTTAACAGGTCTTCAAGACATGACTTCTCTGCATATCTGTAACACGCACATTCCAGTTCCACATATCTGTTTTCTTTCAGTTGCCATCAAACAGCCCTTCTCCACACCTCCAAAAAAATAAAAATAACAAAGCCAACCCCACTTATCTTAAATGGCAACTTCATGCAAGGTTTCAACCCAAGGTTATTTTTTTCTACCAGTTGTTTCTTTGAGAACAGATGGCATTTGCAATGGTTGAGGATATATCCTATTTTTAAGTGTCATATGTTTTTACTCTTCTGCAGTGGACCCCGCAAGCAGAGGAAAATGCCACAAGAGATGGGCTTTTTGCATGATATACAAACCACACTGTCTCATGCCACTCAGGAAATTATCTCCTATAATTTCCTGCAAGTGCCCAGCAGCCAGGGTGCCTGTATCCACCCTTCTGGTGCAACATTTCCTGCCAGTAATGGATAAGGAAGAACCAGCATCCGGCAGTGCCAACTCAGCAGAGCACCCAAATATTAACACAACAAAACTGGGTGTTGAGAGAGTTTAAACTTACATGCCATGCCATGCCATGATCTCTAGTACACGGTGTCCCAGAGAACAGTCCCATCTTCCACCACAAAATTCAGTATGATGAGAATACCTAATATGTTGCTTGATTTTCTTTTTGGTATTTTCTTCTGCACATATCATATTTTGACAAGGTAGAAGCCTCCCTAGAACAGAAGAAGCAACGAAAAATGGAGTTAAGACCTGGCATGCTGTTTGGGTTTGCTGTTTCTTATACTGCAAATTCGCAGGATAAAGTCAGTCTGACTTTGCAAGTAACTGCAAGATCAGTCTCCCTCTATTTTGATCCATCTGCACAAGAACCCACTCTTATAATGGAAAGCCACCTAAAAAAATCCATGCTTTAACTTTTAAAACCTGCCAGAGAGATTAGACTGTGTTTTGGACATTTCTAACATGGATAACAGCTTCTGGGTCAAAACTGTCTTCTCCCCAGCAGAGGAGAGTTCATATCAACTTGCAAAGGCCTGGGTCTACCTGAAGTTAGTATTTGAAAGCAGCCACACAAACAGGGAAAAAATGCTGCTGTGAATGCTTAAAAGGCATTTTAAGGATTTAAGTACAGCCACAGTGACTCATTCACGGAGGAAACACAAAAGTTGACATCTATAAACCTCTGCCAAAGGCCTCTGGGATGCCACTGGTACCACGAGCACCTCCACTTTGGTTCATGCTCCTGAATAATTTCCATCTTGCTTCTCTGGCAGGCTGAGCACTGAAGCAGCAGCAGCTCAAAGGCGGCGCTGCCTAAGGCGTCTCTGGCTGCCTCCCTCTCTCACTGCCACCCCCTCGGGGCTCAGCAAGCCCGGCAAGGAACTGCCAGGCAAAGGCTGGTGTCAGTGGCTTGAGGGAGTGATAGTCGATGGCACTGGGATGGATCCCCTTCCAAAAGGCTGAAATTCAGGAGAAAGGAAAATTAAATCAATCTGGAATCAAACTTCTCGTGTGAATTCAAGCATAAGGAGAATGAGGAAGGGGGACTTTCCACCTGCATGATCCACACCAAGTCAGTGAGAGTTAGGTGTGGAGAGTCTCTTACTGTATACAACTGGGCCACTGGAGACCAGGGTTCTCCTTTCTGATGAAACAGGAGCAGGATTTGATCTTTAGAGAATTTCTCACCCACAAACTATTTTGAAATCAAAAGCTAGAGGACTTTTGAGTCTCTCCTGGTTCCTCTTCTTCTAATAAATTGTGGGTGACTGTTCCCTGGCTGCTGTGATGCCAAGTTATTCTCACTGTCTTTGGCCCCATGAATATGCACTGTTTGCCAAAACCCCAAAGTGATCTTCTGCTCTGCTTTCCTGTCACATGGAACAATGACAGATTTTTAGATGCCTACAACATTTGGAAAAACAGAATGGAAACATTTCTGAGAAATTTACTGTTTGCTTACTTCTGCATAGTTTTAAATCAACAACTTCTTGTAACAGAGAAGTCTCAGAAGGAAACAAAATAATATGTATCCCTAGAAAAATGAAGCTGCTTTACCATAAATACCATAGGCAAAAAATAATCAAACCTCTTGGGAACCCTTCCAGCCAACTTAGAGAGTCCACTCCCTTAATGCCAAAGTTTAATGTCTCTGCCATTAGGCTGGGTCCTCAGAGTATGTCACAGTAAGTTTGAGTGAGCACATGTGAGACTTGCAAGTAGGATAAATGTCCTTCGGTCTCACATACATTTATTTTCTTGCTATTTTTCAACAGCACTTTAAAAGCCAGTCTTGCTAGATACTGATCTCCATACTAGTGCTATTTTGTAGCACATTGCTTTGAACTTATGAGGCTGTTTATCAAAGAAGGTGCTCAATAAAGTCAGTCTTAAGAAATCACATAACTGCAAAAAGAAAAATCTGAACAAAACTTCCCATTTCAGGCAAGTTGCAGAAGCTAGTTCCCTTCCTTCTGAAAGACCAAGAGCATGGTCCAAAACCCTCAGTTCAAAGACGAAAATTGCTGCAAATCCTATACTCAAAACAGCCAGGAGATGCCTGTAAAAACCCTGATTCTTTCCCATGACTTTTATACTCCAGGATCCAATGCCCAGTTACACAGTGTTTTCACACCGTTTCCAGCCTCCTTCAATTTATAGGATGAATTCAACTTTGGACACAAAGGGGCCATGTTAAAGCAGACTTTGGTCTGATAGGACTTACAATCACAGAAGCTGAGAGATGTGTGGTGCTTCCCTTTGATGATAAACCTGGAGATAAGATACCTAGCCAAATGAAAGGTGTCATGGACTGCTTTCCTGCATACTCACACAGATCTAGAAGCTTCATAGGATAAAGCAAGACGCCCTCCTGTTTCCCTAAATCCTTTCCTGTTAGGTCATTAGGAGAGTGCAGCAGCAGAAAGGAAAAAACACCTTTGTGCCAAGTCCTGTATATGGGAACCTCTGGAGCTGCGACTGAAGTCCACAGGGAAATTATGGAAATGCTTCAGGTTCTGTGGAGAAACTTCTCTTGTTCAGGCCCAGAGGTCCTCACCCTAGAGCTGAGCAGTGCAGAGAGGGGCTGATACTCAAAAGTGCCCATGGTCAACATCAAAGAGGGGCGACGCCAAAACAGCCGACCTGGAGAAGAGCTGTAATTCCAGCAATAAATTTGATGGAGAGATGGAGCAGTTTCCCAAATTGCCTTGAAAGGGTAGGCTTGTAGTAGTGGCAATTCTGTGCCACTCTGAAAAAAAATCTTTTACCCATCTCTGGGCTCAGCTTTTCTACATCACAGAGATGCCCCAAACCCCTTCTAATCCCGCATCCTCAATGTAATAATGTTTCATTTTCCATTTTGGGACATGTGGTACATAGACAACACAGGAATTCCCACCTTCCACTGAAGGTCAGTATGAACTGTGCTTTTAATGTGAATGCAAGAAGAGAAAAAATAATATAAGTACCTTGGTCCCCCATATCCCAGATAGAAAATCAAAGACCAGTGAGTACATCAGGCAGTAACAGCTGTAACATCTGCATCTCAGTGGCTCACATACCAGGACATCCCACATCAGGGGAGAGCTAGCTGTGGGCAGAAATCCACTTGTGTCCATGAACAGCTTACAGACTATGATCAGAGCACTTCCAGTCCCCTGAGGAAGGCCTGTATTCAGTGCAGGGTTCAGAGGATGTGTATGAAGCAATATGAAGGAGAACAAATGGGAATGAAAAAGCACAATCCACCTGGACTGAGGTGAGAAGTCCAAAGAGAGAAAATACAACCTACATGAAGACTGGTTTAATTCAAACATATATGCAGAGCAGAGGAAGAGAATGAGGGGACAAATCAGGGGTTTCAACAACTGAATTTAAACCAGGCACATCTAAACATTTACCATTTGGTCTTTAGAAGACATATAAACATACACATACCTGTACTGAAAACTGATTCAAACAACTCTTACCACTATCAAATAAAAATATATGTTTACATTTTCACAAATTTTCAGCCAGGGCTACTCTAACTTAAGCTCCTTTCCCCTGTGGACATAACTCATACGTGGTATACTTAAACAGCCCTAGGCAGTGAATTAAAAACACTGTTTTATTTACAATTCTGTAGCAAATGATTCACTGTAGATATACGTCAACCTTTCCGTTAAATATTCATCATTCGGTGCTTTGCTCCTGCTGCCATAAGGAAATGCCATGGCAGTACCAGGGCTTAGATAACAGCAACGACTTCCTTAAGATTACTTAGAGTATCCACCTCTGCAATAATGCAACCTATTTAGCAAGAACATACATTTTGAGAATGACTTGATTTTCCTTTCAAGCAGCACTTTGACCTAAAGTGCATCATCAGGTGCTGAAGCCTCCATGATGCCACAGGCATCTGGTTCACTCCTAGGATTGGTCAAGTTCAGTGGGTGGATGGGCAGAGGTCAGTTGTACAAGGTTCAACAAGGTGAAATGCCCATTCCTGCCTGTGAGTCACAACAACCTCATGCTGTGCTACAGGCTTGGGGAGTAGTGGCTGGAAAGCTGCCCAGTGGAAAAGGACCTGGGGGTGCTAGTTAACAGAAGAAGGCCAACAAGAAGGCCAATCCTGGCTTCCTGGCCAATGTGGCCAGGAATGGACCAGGAAATAGTGTGGTCAGCAAGACTAGGGCAGTGATCATCCCTCTGTACTCAGCACTGGTGAGGCTACACCTCAGGTCCTGGGCTCAGTTTTGGGGGCCTCACTACAAGAAAGACATTGAGGTGCTGGAGCACATCCAGGGATAAACCCAAAATGTTTGTAGATAATAACATATACTGCCTCAGTCACTGCTGAAGTGCCAGTGAATGCACACACATTTTATACAGTAACAATGGGAGACACTGCTTTTGTTCTGAACATGGAGTTAACTATGCAGCTGGAAAGCCTAGAAACATTTCTGCCAGGTTTCAGATTTTCTACATAGATATATTTTCCAAAGAGTCTTGCTTTTCTTTCTTTTTCCCTTGTTGGTCTTGCTCAGTCATACACAAAAGTAGGGAGGTTTATTTCAGTTGAAAACTGAACAAGATCTTATTTCAGGCACTTAAATACAAGTGATTGGAAGCAGTTGCCTCTGAAACCTCACCACAAACAGCCACATAGCTCCAATGACCTGGATTTTCTCTTAGCTGATTCTATAGCACATACATGGTTTATCACACTAATGTGTCCTCCTGAGCTGTTGGGACAGGTTACGAGAAGGCATGTGTTCAGCAGCCAGCCACACATCAGCTGACTGATGAGAGCTCTCTGGGTCAGCCACACTGAACTAGCAATTTCTAGCTGTACAGAAATATCTGCTAAAACAAATGCATAAGATGGATAAGGTTCATGCTGGCTTTAATATTGGCTTTTAGAATAACAATAAAGAAGAAACTTTTACAACTACTAGAAGAAATTCACTTATAACTGTGTATTTGCCAGTCTTTGGTACCCTGCCACCACTTTTTGTCAGTGTTAGATGACGGTTGTGGCATTATTTTGTGGAATCTGGGTTAAAAATGGTTAACATATTGCCCCATACAAATACTTCTATGAATATGTAAGAAAGGGGAATGAAGTGGTTAGAAATATCTCCACCTAAGCAAGCACTGCTCGGAATGTTTGTTCCAAGCCAGTCACACTGCCCTGTGCTTCTGCTTTCAGAAGTAATGGTATCCATCCTACAGCCAACTGCAAAATGAATTCTGGCTTTCAGACTCTCAAAGGAAATACCTTCCTTTCTGTTCCTGAAACCAGTCAATACTGCAGTACACACAATTACTTCTAACACAACTTCATGAATAGCATGTGTAGGCACTAGGTGAGGGTTACCAGAAAATTACCCCTTTCCACCTAGAACATAACATTTTTTGCCCAGAAAACTGTTTAGTTCTCTGCTGAAGGCACTGCTGGGACTGTATTTCTGCTTCAGTAAGAATCCTTAGTGAAGAAAGAAGTCATGAAATGAAATGAAATTATGAATGTTGAACACATCTTTTAGAAAGTCACGCTGAACTGATGTGTGTGTTGGGCAGAGGATTCTGTATCCAGAGGTTTCCCTAACTCTAGTTTGCTGTGCAATTCCAGCCTTGTGGAATATCATGGAAGACACCACCATTTTGTAAAGGGGAGCCAAATAGTTAATAATCAAGATTTATCTGCAGGGACAAAGAGGGTCAAAGCAAAAAGGAGCCTGTCAGCCACAAGCAACACTGACCGCAGAACATCAGGTCCATGTCTCCGGGGGCCTGAGCTTTAAATGAAGTGGGTTTTTTTTTTTCTTTTCCTCATGACAAAAATTCTATGTACTGTAATAAAATCTACTTTACTTTCTCTTTGAAATGTACAAAAAAAAAATGGAAAATATAACCACCCTGTGTTCACTGCAGAGCTGTCAGAGCTCCAAATTCCATCATCACTTGCCATCATGGGAACACCAGGCACCCAATCAAAATCCAGCTGGGAGAACAGAGGAGGATGGGGAGCCAGGCTGCAGCACAGACCAGTAGTAGGGACATAGCAGAGACTCTACCCTTGCTCACACAGGGCACAAATCTTTCAGGATTTGAAAAAGCCACCCGGGAAAAGCATGCCCTTAAACCGTAATACAGCCCATGACAGGCAGCTCCTGCTGTCAGAAGGGAGCTCGCCAGGCAGGGGCAGTGGTCGCTGAGAGCAGCTGGCCCCAATCTGCGCACACTCACCCTGATCCCTGCCCTGGCACCGCAGCAAACCTGATTTCCCCAGGCACTGGCAGAGGCAGAGCAGGCAATGAAGACATGACCATTGTGCTGTGCCCTTGGAAGGCTGCTGCTGCCCGAGGCAACAGCCCGCATCACCTATGCTCCCAGCTGGCCCTCTTTGGAAGTCCGTTCTCTGTTATGTCTTCAAATGACTCTATTAACACCTCAAAGTAAGTCATTTGGGCCCCACCCAAGGTTTGGAGAGATTTTAACAGTTGCCTTGACTCATGGATCTGCAGACTAAATGCAAGAATCATCCAGGAACAGTAAATCCCACACACAATTGTGACAACTTTGATATTATTGCTTAGAACAGTGCCCACTTGAGTCATGCTTTAATTCAGTCATTAGTGTTTTCATGGAAAAAGGCATATTTCCCCCAACCCTGTTTCACAGAGTGGAAAGCACACAGGAAGGATTTATTGCACATAAAAATAAATTCTTATTTGCATGTCAGAAAATGACTGTGGAAAACAGAAATACTTCAATTACTCAGAGCAGAAAATAAACAAAAGTGATTTTTTTCCAATTTTTAAAAATAAATAGGTTATCTGCAAGTGATAGCTCCATTTCCCCCTCACAAAACAATTGCCATGTCCTTTTCCTGTATGGAGTATAACTATCAAGTCTGACACACTGATTTGATTATTGTGAGAATGTGCAAAGCAATGAGCTTTTATAGCCAAAGAGCCTTGAATTCAATCTAACCTGGAGAGAGATACTCCACCGTGTCTTTGAAAACTTGCCCAAAAATATATTTTTTTTAAAAAAGGAGAAAAATAGTCTTTCACACTTTGTTTTGAGAGAAAAAGAGATGTTTTCCCCTTTTAATCAACGACCTGAAGATGTCAGCAACCTCTCTTACACATTACCATGCCATCAGAACACAAGGTCAGGGCAATTATCCTGCTAAATGTGACTAAATGCAATCTAAGACACCACAGTGGGAAAGAAGCCCATAAATCTCACTGTTAAATTATTTACATAGCTTTTGCAGCTAGACGTGCCTGTTGGGTGGGGATGACACTGCTGCTCTGTAGCCTGTGTGCTCGGTTTGGGAACATGGGTCAGTGTCTTGGCCTGTCTTCTCCACCACTTTTTCCCATATACAGTGGAAGGAATAATCCATCCTGCGCCTATCGATGTTCCAGCACAATTATTGCTCCCATTGAATGAATAGGGTCCAGCCTTGACTTGACCACCACTGGGAGGAGCAGCCTCCCCCACTTCCCAGACAGAATGAGCTCACTGTGGATTTAGCTCATTCTTTCTTATTCTGGCAGATTTTAATGATGATGGGAAAAAATAGCGAGCACAGATAATGAAAATGGTGTTTTGTGCTGAAAGTGAGTTTGGTATTAGTTTGATGGAAGAATAAAGCAGTAGACTCTGAATGGTGGAGTTTTCTGCTTCATCATCTATTTTTCTTAAGATAACAAACAGCTAGCCAAGTGCTCATTAATGGATAGTGACAAGTAGTTTCCTGTGGTCTTAAAACAAAACATGAGTTATAGAGAGTGTTTTCAGTTCTAGAGGCCAAAACCCGTTCAATACCATTCAGCTGGTAGCACATTTTTTGGGTGATGAGAAAATAAAGTTGGGGGGGGGAACAAACAAACAAACAAACAAACAAAAACACAACTATTGTGTTTTCTTCCCACCAGTGGGCTGCAAAATAGCCCAGACATTCAGTGTCCCTGCAAAAAAAATGGCCCTTTAAAGAGCTGTAGCCTGATATCTGACCTGGTCATCTTTGTTTGGCAGGTCAGTAAAGGCTCAGGTCCCATAGATCAAAGCATAGAGCAGCAAGAAGGCCAGGCCACAGCTTTAGTGGATACTCCCAAGAAGGTTCATTCTTATCACCTTTTCTTTCCATTTCGACCCTTCTGCACTGACAAGTCAAGGCAGAGGAGATTTCAAACTGGTTACAAAAACAATCACCTATGAAAGACAGGACTTTTCCCACCACTCGAGACTCCTAAACAGGCCCATTTTTTCCTTCACTTGAAATGATCCTAGTGAAAAAGCAGACATTGTGCTGGCAAATGTTATAAGGCTGGTTCCTCACTGTAATAGATAGAAAGAGGAACTGGTTGCACCACTGGAACATGCAAAATAACAGCAACCTAAAGCTGTATCCCACAACAGAACATTGGACATTTGGGGGCTAATAATCTGAGAAGAGCTAAGAAATCTTCCTAGATGCCCTTGCAGAAAGATTTTAGGGTTGCAGATAAAATAGTTACTGTATTTAAAATGGTCAGAGAAACACGCTGCTGAGATGTGGGCACAGAGTGGGCCCCCATAGTCTGGCTGTACAAACAAATCTACATTAGTCAGTAGATGTGAGGTTTGGAAAACTTGGTTGTAGAAAGCACAGAGTCATACCCAAGCATGTCCTGCTATTACAAGCTCCATGAAACACTTCCAGTGGAAGAACTAGTTCTGATTTGCTTTTCACAAGCAGCATGTTATAGAGATGGTCTAAGAGGCCTCTGTGTTAGGCATTAGCCACTGTCACACAGCACATCTGATTTTGTGGATCTCCAGTAGAGTGCTAGAGCACGCAAGACCCAGGGCCTCAGACATTTCCAGTGTTCCATGGGGGTTGTATCCAAAGGTCCAGTTTAGGATGAATCTCTAGTCCCTCATCCCCTCCTTCACCAACAAAGACACACCTGTACAATGGGGGAGCAGTACAACTGTATCCCAACTAACATAAAGAGGGTTCAACACACACAAAAGACCCTCCAGCATAAGCAAGAAAGCTTTCTCTGGACAAGACATATCCTTTTTAAACACGCTACATCCAGCTCCAGCAGGACAAGGGCTACCAGCCTCTTGCGCCCACTCAGGTGCTCAGAGACAAAAGTCCTGCCCTTGTTGCTCACAGCCAAGCATCAGACAGCCACTACAGACTGCTGTGCTAGCACAAAATAGTCAGTGCACACACAGCCATAGACGCTGGGCTGAGTTGTGTGCAAGGCAGCTCATTGCTCGTGAAAGCTTTCTCTGTCTCCACAATGCAACAGCAGGGTCTGATTTTGTCTTTGCATGTGTGCGCTTGTTGAACTTACAGAGAATGTGAAAACAAGAAACGCGGCAAAAGGTGGCTTTCTGTAAGTGGAAAGCTCTCTCCAGAATCCTGACTTCTCATGACAACAGAGGTGATTGTTTGCTTCTGCTGTTGTATTTCCACTGCATCCTCATATGATTCGACCCCCCTCCATCCCAGCTGTGTGGTCATGCCATGACCAATAAAATAAGTCCTGTCAAGCCATTTCAGGCTCAGACTATGCTTATTATTCACCCCTGCAGATATTGTGCCTTTTAGATAGACGGGTGGTTTCACAGGAACTGCATGGGTTATCTTGCTATAGTGTAACCACAGTGGCAACCACAAAGAAAATATTTCCGCCCACATGAATATTTAATACAAGAGTTTTCTTCATGTAGAAGGGAGGATAGCAGGGACCCCTGTGAGACTATCCTGAACCACACCAACTACAGCAGAAACACTTCACTCCAGTAAACATTGTCCACAGCTGATATCTCTCAGAGGCAAGACTTATCAATGTAAGTTTTATAACCTCATTCAGGGTATTTTTACTGAAATCAGAAATGAAATATAAAGACTCCTATTAGCGTGACCTCTCCACATCTTGGGTCAGATACCAGTGAAAAAAATGCTCTCCCTTTTCAGTCATAAATTATGTGCTTAATTATCCAAATGTCAAACCATGCTTGCAAATAACTAGGAAGGTCAGATCAGAGTGAGAAAGACCTTTGAAAGCCAGTTTCAGGAGCCAGTCCTTTTACACAGCAGACGTGAGTGCATTACAGTTAGGGCTCACTGACACTTCTTGAAAGTTGCTCCTACAAGGGCCATAAGCACAGAAAGAATCCTTCCTCCTGCCTGGAAACGTTTAGGGGCTTGGGATATCAGGATCTGTTCCATGCACTTGAAGGCAGACAGAATTTCAGTTCCAGCAGTCTCCTATGTGAGCATGTAACATATGGAGCAGGAGGTAATCAACTGTCTCTCATTGTGGAAAACTGTTTGGACTCCTCATGACTAACTACCTTTCACATTCAGGACAGTCTCAAGGGGAATAAACCCAACAGAGTGTGGAACAGAGGATGGGTTAAGGCATGGGGTGTTTTCTTTGAAGTATTAGTCACAGTAGGAAACTAAAAAATCAGTGCTGGATTGCAAAGGGCTCCACACAGGGATCACGGGCCAAATTATCCCAGCTGTACGAAGAGACTTACTGAATGAAATTTTTAATGGGAGAATTTACAGTATCAGAATTTAGGTATTGGGAGAATTAATGGGAGAATTTAGGTATTAGAGTTTAAGGGAGACTCATCCTGAATTTTGATATTTGTTGGGTGTTTTTAATTAACTGTAAACAGTCCAGGCCCATCTTCACAAACTCAAAAGAAAGCAGCAGACCTCAGCGTGATTTGGATGGAGGCCGAGGTGCTTATAGAAAACATGAGTCTTCAATACACTGACACACACATTCCCTGACTTCTTCTCCTCTTGGCATGATGTGCCTGGAAGCAACTCAGACGGAAACCACTGGCGAGATGCGTGGCCTTGGCAGCAGGCAGACAGCCGTGGTCACCACCCTGCTATAAGCTCAGGGAATCAGGACTGCTCCATACACAGGCACATAGCACAGCTGAACCGAGGAGCATCCCAGTGGGGCAGGGATCAGATGCACTGTCTGGCAAGGCTGCCAAAAAAGCCCCAGATCTTCCCCACACAGATTGCACATTTGTTTTGCCAGGTATGCCAGGCCTAAGCAAACACTGAAGACCATCGGGTAGTAAGAGGAAGGCTACAATACAAAGCTTCCGAGCCCTGATGTCACTGGAAGATGCCAGCTTCCCTGCCTGGGTAAAATCAAGCCGACAGGTGTTGCAGCAAACTGTTTTTCATCTCCAGAAAACACAGATGCAATAGCTTTTCCACCCAATGCTGTTCTTACTCTCTTTTCTCATAGTGGGGAGGCAGCACTCCTGGTTTTTATTCCATCTGCATGAGCTTCTTCTGCTCTCTCCCAAAGTAGGTCACTACATAATGTTCTCTACATCTCAAATCATCAGCTAATTTTCTGTATAACTCTCCTATCCTCTCCGGGCTGTTTTTTGCCCCAATGAAACCCCACCCTTTTGATAGTAAGACTAGCAGCAGTCCCCAGATGTGGCAGCCCCTTGGCATTCATAAAGAAGTGGCCCTTGAGTTCTGCATGCCACCACACAGAGGTGCAGAGGCTGCTTCTGCAGAGCAGAATTGGCACCCTGAACAGGACTGTGACTGCACCATTTCTCCTCCAGCATCAGCTCGACTTATCCCCACACAGAAAGAGCAAATGAGGTCTTGGTAAACCCAAATCAAACATCCCATTTCCCAGGGTGCTTTAAGGGACCATATGATTGACTGAAGGGATTTCATTGTGGCTGAAAGGAAGAATAACATCCCTTCACCAAGGAAAAATCACTACGTTCAACCATTTCATGTGTAAATAGTTGCCGCCTGTGCTTTCACTAAACCTCCAAGCTCATTAGAGCTTAAATGCTAACTCATGAGAAAAGTCTAGAACACAGAAACATGGCAAAGAGACATCACAGCTTTAATCCTTCCTAGGACTAAGTTGTTTCAATTTGATGAGATAGAAGGAAAAATAAAGGATACACATGAAAAGACACCTGGTTATATCACCTCAGCAGTTCCGTAAGTGTCTTTTCTTGTACTATTTTCTTCTCTTTCTTTTTTTAACATTTCTAGGGATCTCAAGTGAGTCAAAATGTCCTTTACTCTCACGCACAAGAGGATCTGGAAAACATGTCACAGAAGTTACATCTTTGAAGAGCCAGGCACAAAAACCAGATTCTGCTGTAGCATTAAACATAAATTACACAGCACAAACCTTGAGCTTTCACCTAGTGCTGGCACCTTGCTTTTCTTGTCTCCAAACCTGCAAGCATTGCTTGGATATGTGTTGTGCACCCCTGTCATCCATTCTCCAGGAAAAGAAAAAAAACCTCAGGGCAGAAAAGTTCATTTAGCAATTGAACAAAGAGAAGAAACTGGATGAGAAATGCTGGTGTCAGATATGGACAAATGAGAAGACAAAAGAAGCCAAAAGGGAAGTATTTTGCAAAGTGCTTTGAGTGGCTGGGAGTGGTCAAAGAAAGTTGTGCAAGACTAAAAAGCAGGAAGAAACATGTCCATGTATTGGGAGAGGAAACAGATGATCACCAAAGACACAAACATTTGTCAAATAGAACAGCTTGAACTCCTCGATATTTTTTTTTATATATAACTTTTAATTTCCCCTCCCTACCATGAGTTTCTCTACATGCTTGACTGGACCACTCAGTCCAAAACCAGACCCGAGTGCTTACAACTCACATTTCTGTATGTGACCCTTTTCTCATAGATGTCAGGCATACGACTTTTCCTAAAGATAGGCGGTAGATATTCGCTATTTGTAACCATTGCTTTTCCAATTAAACTGAATGTAAGTGTTCATCTCTGAAAGTTTAACCTAGAGGCTTTCATTCCACTCCCCACCAATAAAATGCATACAGGGAAGAGTTTCTTCAGGGATGAGTGAGCTAAAAAATAGCTGGATTTATCACATCCTTCTTCTCTTTTTAATTAGGGAAAAATTAGAAGAAAGACACTGAAAGCAAAATCAATTAGCTGCTCTTCATTTGGCTTTTTGTTTAGTGACAATTTGACTCCTAGGACCAAATTATCCCTGGGGAAATAATTTCTCTTACTTGAAGGCAATTTCTCCAATAGACAAGATGCTTACCATCCTTTCGTGTGTCTGTGTGCTTCCCTCCTTTTTTCTCTGAAATATCTTTTATTTCAGGGTGTTTCTCCATTGGCCTTTCAAATGAGATCTTCAAAGTGAGGACATTTCCTCTATACAACTAAGATTCTCTTCATACTTATAATTTTAAAGCAAATTAGAAATTATCAGCGAAACACCAGGGAAAAGACATTTTGGATTATGCAGCATTCCAATTAGAAGAAAGAGCAAGGGAGATACAGTGACTGATTTGAAGTCTATGTGACAGAAGAAGAATGACCTTTCATCAGAGCCATAATTCATTATTACAGATCCCCCCCTCCCATCTGGAAGCCAGTCATATTGCTGGGTATATTGTACATCAGCGCAACTATTCAAGTATTCTTAATCCAAATCATGATTGAAAAATCATCATTTATTTCTGGGTTGTTTTTTCTTTTTTCTTCCTTTACCCTAAAAGAT
Source organism: Sylvia atricapilla (assembly GCF_009819655.1). Taxonomy (NCBI): domain Eukaryota; kingdom Metazoa; phylum Chordata; class Aves; order Passeriformes; family Sylviidae; genus Sylvia; species Sylvia atricapilla. Next base: position 67,084,598 of record NC_089140.1, on the reverse strand, counting down.
CTTTAACTTTATTTGAAACTTATGTGAAAATAAATTTTGAGGGTTGTGGGTTTAGTGGAATCCAAGCTGTTTGGAATTTATGTTCTGCTTCTCATTTTCAGCCCTGATATTCCTCTATAAGATTTGCCACTAGGAACTAACCAGGAAACCATTTCCGGATTTTTGGATTTTGGGGGGCCGGGGGTGTTTGGGTTGTTGTGGTTTTTTGTTTGTTTTTTGGAGGGGAGGAAGGGGGTGGGCATTGAGGATCTTAAAAGTCATGTAAGAAAGATGAAATGACCATCAATAGTTCCCAAGGGAAGACTGGAAATAGATCTTAATGCATCAGCTTTTCCCACACATTCAAAACCCACATGAAAATGGGAACCCACGCAGTAAAAGCCCTTATGAGCTTGTGCACCACTTAAAAATTTAAACAGTCCTTTAATGGAAAAAGACAACCTATTAAAGGCAAGAGTGCCCACCTAACAACGTAATGTTCACACTGCTCAGATTGTTGCGCCTCTCTATTCTCCTATTAAAGTCCTTTCTGCTTTTTTTTCTTGTTGTGTAGCAGCAACAGAGAGGCCTAACAAAGGTGTTCTTTCCCAGGATATACCTCAGTTTCCTTGCTTGTCTGTACCAAGGGAACTGGGAGACACACAGATGTGACTGCTAGGCCATGGGGATGAAGGGCTGACAGCCTGGCAAAAGTAATTTTAAAAGGGAGCTGATCCGCTGGCATTGTATTTCACAACTCTTCAGTCCTTTGTGATTTGCATACACTAATCCAACTTTCTACTTCCAGCGTGGGCAGCTCTCTTCTTCCAAATTTTCCTTTGATTAGCATCACCTCAAGGCTAATCATGGACCAACCATTATAAAAAAAACTTCTGAAAGGACAAAATCCACACCTCTTTTTACCCTGAGAATGCCCTGAAGGAATACAATCCACAGCAAGGGAAGACACTGCTGCTGGAGAGTAGCTGCGGTAAGTGCAGCCCTCATGCTGGTGAAATGTGGCTTGAGAGACAGGGGGAACACTCGTCCCACCGAACATTCAGGAGAGGATTTCTGTGTGAGCACATCCGTCTTTCATTCTGGAGGCAGGCTGAGAGGTCACATACTGTGGGTTATGGTGGCTCAAGTGGTGAGTAACTCCAGCTTGGTGGAGAAACAGCACAAAATGACTGAACTCATCTAACATTTCTCTGCTGCTGTTGAAACATGGTAGTCCCACAGACCCTACATCACTCCTAGACACTTGCCTACCTACCACCGGTTCTGATGCTTGCTGGGAACTCCTGGGAATAGATACCATCCAGAAATCCAGCAGAAAATTATCTCAGAAAAAAAGCAATCTTGTTTTCTTCCAGGATAGAGACAAAGTTGCTTCAGTAAAAAGTTTTACCAGCTGCAGACTCAGCATGAGACTGTACAGCCAAAAGCAAGAGCAGGAGTGGAGAGAACAAGGAAGAAGAGGATCTCTCCTACTCAATAGATATAAGTTGTTTATAAAAACTTGGACAAGACAAGGAATTTCACCTTTGGCATCACATAGATAGCTTCTCCCATCACTACAAAGGCATCCAAGCCAAGTGGTGACAAAGGAAGGGTAAAAATTCTTCGGTGTAGTCTGACAGAAAAAGAGAAACATGTATTAATAGAGTTGTCCAAACATTTTTGTAGGAGAAAATTGCAGGGTGAGTATTTTAGTAAAGAGAATATTTTAAGAAGATATTTTAATCTTCTTTCTTTATTTTTTTTAAATCTTTTTTTTTTTAAAAATCTGTTTACCGGTAATCACAAACAAACATTTGGCACAAAGCATTGCCTTGTTAATGATTCAGTGCCTTGATTCTTCCAGCGATGGGAAGTACTGATATTCAGTGTTTACAGTCTGGATAACAAGCTGCCTAAGAGTAGCTAGGAAAACTCCTAACCTTTCTAGGGAGAAATAGAAAAGAGAAAGGGAAGGGGAGACGGAAAAGGAAGAAAAATTAATAGATCATTATACAGCATGAAAATAGATCACAAACCTCATTCTTTTTAGTTCTTTGCAGGTTCCTTTTCAAATAAAACACGTGACTTTTACAAAGCCTGAAACAGCACAGCTTGCGCTTCTCATAAAGACTTCTAAAAGACATTAAATTCCATGTGGCCCACAAACTTTTCCTATGGGGGAGACATCAAATGTCTATTGTGTCAGTGAAAGCTGCTCCCCCTGTAAATCTCCCCCTGTAACCAGTCACAGCTGGGTGTTTGCCCAGGAGCAGCACCCCAGGCCACCTCTTACCACTGCCATTGGCGAGGCATCAACTACAAACAGCTGCTGCCACCACACCAGTGAAGTCCTCAGCCCTCCAGTCTGGGAAGCAGGCCTGTGAGGGCAGAAATTGCATCACCCAACAGTATGTTACTCCTCATACTCAGGAAAAAAAAAAAAGAAAAAATCACAATAGCAGGTCAGAAACAGAGATGGATAGCCAAAAGTTTCCTTCTGGGTACCTAGTACAACATTGAACGATTTCCTCCTCCCATGGACCAAAGACTCGCTATGCAGCAGCACTCAAAATGCCCACGGTGGCCTGCAGGTATTTATTATTTACTGCAGTCTCAGGAGGTCCACACTAAAAGCAGCCCGGGGAAGCAGGCAATGTTTTATCCACCACATGACCCACTTTCCAGCAGCTCTGTCAGGCACTTCTGTCACCAGCGACAGGGCTGACTAATGCTCAGTGAAGTAGGTGATGAGTTACGTGGAACTAGCTTCCAGAGGAAATTAATTTCCACGGAGAGGCTCTGGCTACTTGAACTTTGTTTCAAGAAGGCTGTGCTTTATTGCAGTCTAAGTTAATGAAGAAAGGTAGCTGTCAGGCTGCTGCACTGTCGGTGTTATGTCCCAGCCACCTTTCTTGCAGCAGCAGAAGCAGTGGAATGTGAACAACCACTGAAATGAGCTTCCATTTGTACTCATTTTAATGTTTCTCTTCCTACTGCCACATCTACTGCTCTACTATTACCATGGGAAATAATCAAACCTACTTTTAATACAATGCTGTGCATATGGCATCTCTGCCATATGCAGAGATTCTTGAGCAGAGGAACAAATTGCAAAAAGTACCACATGCTCAGCCTTCTGCCTGGGAACTTAGGTAGGAGATAACATCCATGTAATGCTCAGCACTCCTTAGGAGCACCCAGTATCAAAAAAACCCTTATTTTTTTCCTGCTTTTATTCTGCCAGACTTGCTACAAAGGATCACCCTCCAGGGTTTCCATGTCTTTGCTCCATGCTTAATCTAGTCTTTGCATGCTTGAAGATATTGGAGGCCTTCAGTTGAAATTTTAATCCAGAGAGAAAGATAAAGACAGTATTAAGTGCATCAATCTGAAGAATATGTTCTCCATACTACATCAATACTACAAAATGTACCCTAAAATTTAGGATAAATTGCTTTGTGTGTGCCTGTGTACCTCAACCCCTGCATTCACACCCAGGTAGGTTCCTGCTTCTTATAGCAATTACCTCAAATATCTCAGTTACAACATCTTTCGGCTCTCAACATGTTCAAAAGTATGACTTTCTACATTTCAGTCATGTGGATAATGTGGGAAAAATGCAAAAAGAATCTTTTACTGTGCAGTGGCTGTTATTCCACACTGTTAATCTTGGCACAGAAAATCAGGAACACACAGCTCTGCTCGGGATCCTTTGCATGAACATTGCTGGAAAACACACTTTGGTGCAATCAGATCCTTCGCAGTAGTTCTTCACCAAATGAGTTAAAAAGCAGCACGAGTTAAAGCAGACTACACAAGATGGAATTTTCTTGTGGTATTTTAGGTTGTTTCAAAGGAAAAAATGATGAAAGACAAGAAGAACTTGAAGATGCTTTAGTTTACATTAGTTTATATTTAGTTTGCATCTCTTTGAGGCCCCACATGTTTGCAAAGAATCAGGTAAAAGCACATACAAACTGTAAAAATAATTGTAAAACCAATGCTTAAAAATACCAGAAACTGAGACATGTTTAGGCATATGGCTAGTCACAGGCCAGAACAAAAAAAAAAAAAAAAAAAATCTCCCAGGTACCTTTCAGCTGGTCTAGGAAATGTAGACACAAGACTAACAACTTCTCAGTCTTTATCTATCTTTACCTTCCTCCTTCATAAAGTATTTTACCTGTTTGGCTAGATGCCGTGAAGATATGCCATGAAGAGATGCCATGCACTTCATTACCTGAAAAGCTTCTCAATAGTGCAATGGCAGGAGTTTCTACAGTAAAACCTAAATGTGCAGCTGCTTTCCTTAACATTTCAAGATCCTCTTATCAGTATTAAACTCAGCCATGTATGGTTCATTGAAGCGTGTACCCAGCCTCCTCACCAGTACTCCCTAACTCCTAGCATTCAAAATTAATGACTCAGTTTCTCATCAGACTGCTGTAGAAATAAAGTAGGTTTTTTTAAACAATTATGAATTTTAGGGATATTTGTCTTCAGATTTGTGATGTTGATGATTTTTGCTTCTCAGATTTTCTATGTGATCACCATTATCTTACTTTTTAAAAACAGACACATGAAGATCGTGTGAAATAACATGATTCTAGAAGTCCATGATATAATCAAAATAAATTTTTTATTTGTTAGCTTCACAGACTTTGTACACAATCTAGAGCAAAGGAGTCTGGACTAGACAAAGGCAGTCCTTGTTTACTGGAGGGAAAAGAGGAAGTGGGGTGAGAGATTGCTGCCCTCAGGAGCAGGGAAACCAGCAGGTAAGAGCAGAACTGTGACTTCACACGAGCAACCCATGGAGGTGCAGGAGATGAGCTGCACCTTTTGCAGCAGTGGCATGAGGTAAATAAACAACACACATGGTCCTTAAATTTCAATTGCAATGAAATTAAAAGCAAGAGCCAGAAGCTGCTAAGGGAGGGACAAAATTTTGATCGTCTCCTTTGAGTGTAAGTGGAAATGTGCACACAGACCTAAGTCTTGATGTTTCACAAAACACAGCAGATGCACACATAGTAAAACTCTACTACACAAAACTACCTTCAGACCTTGGGGTAGTATTCTTCCAAGAATATAAGTATGCCAAGTCATTTTTTCCTCCTAAAATATTTTGCCTGCTAGAAAGTCAAAGGGCAGAAGAGAGCAAAACTTGTTTCATAAAACAAAGAGAAGTTTTTCTTCTCCTTTCCACTTCTAACTAGAAACATTTGACCACTGTTGCTCAAAATAGACTATACTTAGTTCCAAGAAAAAGATCAAGTGAGATTTTCACTGGCAGCATAAATGATCTCAGAAAAATACATATATGACAAAAACAAATTAAAAACCTGAAAAGACACAGAGGACTAGAATCAAAATGCTTATGTTGCTTCAGCCTTCAAAGGTTTTGCTTTCCTTCTGTGGGCTCATCTCAATTTTCTCAGCATTTCACTGGAATTGCCATGAAGAGGGGATCTGTTCTGCGGGAGAATGGTGTCACGGCAAAAAAGATTCCTAAGAATTTTACATCTGATGTGACAAGAGGTGCTATTCTCCAGGTGCAATGGGCACCAGGCTGTAGTCCTGCTGCCTGCCCTGTTCATCTACAGAACAGTGGTGGGCAAGACAGCTCCAAAAAACCAACGTAATTCCAGCTGGGAACTGTAACCAGGCAGGATGCTACAACAAAACAGCAGCCCAAAGTAGAGGAGGGAATGAAAACTGTACTGTTACGTGGGTAGATCAGGGGGCCTTTTGTGTCAGAAGGAAGTGGAAGCCCATTGTGTGCAGGCATGTGTATAGCCATCAGAAATGAACTTATGCCCCAAAAATGAATCCCCTGTCATAGTGAAACAAAGTGGAAGTTCTTGTGCGTGTCTATGTGCTTATTTCCATGATCTTAACCACACTCTTGTGCTGTGCATTGACTCTGGTCTGCACAGTGGGGGCAGGTCACACAAATAAAATCCCTGACATTTTACTGCTCCTTTTAAAAGTCTGCATCCATGCAGGGATCGTGACAGCTGCTGGACAGACAACCCTGAAGCAGCACACTGCTGCAGGTTGGAGCAGCTGTGGCACAGTGGGCAGTGCTGTGTGTCCCCTCTGCGCCAGCCTGATGCAAAGGGGCCACAGCAGGGGGGAGTCAGACTTCGAGCCAGTGCTTTAGCTTCTTTGGTGAAAGGTGCCAAGTTTACAGTCATCAATTAATTTTATTCAGGGTCTCCCACCCGGGGAGGGGCAGGAGTCACCACCTCATGTCACCAGCTGGTGAGCAGGCACTGCGAATTTGTACCAACAGTCAAGACGTGCAAGGGCAGATTCTGCTCTCCGCTGCACGAGTAGAGGACAGCTCTGATCTGCAAAGCAGCCTCCGCCTGTCCCTCCCATTCAAGTAGTTCAGAGCCTTTTTTCCAAGGAGACAAATGTTTCATTTGCATTTCCCTTTCCCACGTTGGGTACTAGGAACAAATCGCTGATGGCAATCACACAGACTGTACATCACACAGCACTTCTGAAATCTCCTTTTGTGTGTTTCACAATAAAAATACTACAAAAATCCACAGTGGCACAGGTCATCCTCCAAGTCACAGTATCTGCTAAGTGAAGAGAAACAGGCAGGGCTCAAAGTTGTGTCATCTGACTGCATGTTGGAAGCTTCCTCAGCACAGTAATTGCTAACACTTGAGTTCTTTTACAAAGTATTGCAACTGCAGTTTAAGTGAAACACATCTGCTAGCAAAGATACAAGCCATTTCTGAAAACTCCAGATATATTATAGAGCTAGAATTTACCACCGCTGTACTCCTACCCTTCTTTGAAAGGTAGGTAAAGGAAAGGGTCATACTTCCAGATATAGCCACAGAGTGAAATCTTCATTTTTCGTGTACCAATCTCCTATTGCTTGATCTGCCTCCCTCAGCCAGGACCTCATCCTCAAACACCTCCATGTCTGAAAGCCTGGATCCATCCCCAAACCTCTCTGTACCCAAGGGCCTGGAGCACCCCAGCCCTGCCACAGGTCTCACCCAAGGTTCTGTCTGCCCCTCTGAGAGCAGACAGCAGCCACACTTTGCTCTCCCTCACAGAAGACTCTTCTCCCTCCTTTGCTGGGCAGAAGAGCTACATATCAATGACTTGAACTCCCTGGAATCCCTGATGTAGCTTCTTGCCCACCTGGAGACTGGATAGCATTAACAATAGGCACAGACTGTCTTTCTTTTTATAAATGCACGGGTTTGAATCTTGTCATCTTTTCATTTGCTTCCAACTCAAAAATTACCCCATTACTTTGAAAGCTAATGGAGAAAGAGTGAAAGAGTGCAAATATCATACAACCCCTAACATCGCCCATGAGCAGCCAGTTGGAAAGGAATACGAGTAAAATAGATCTTCTGGGCCTGGGAATCTGTGTCCAAGCAAGCCGTTTCCCAAAGGGCCCTTTGCATGCAAGTTTAAAAGGATGGGGCTGAAAATCAGCATAGGCAAAGGAATCTTTTTGACAGAATAGTCCCTCAGGTCTGGAGGACTAGGGATACTCTTCTCTGACTTAATTTTCCTGAATTCCATTTCACAGGAGCACCCTGCATTTTTTTAAGGAGATTTCATAGACTGTTGAGCTTAATATAATCTCCCACAAATGTTTATAGGGAGAGTTTTATTTAACACAGTCTGTGATCTGTATAAACATCACCATGGTTTTAGGTCAGCCAAAGTCTGAGCTGATCTGGAAGTCGTGTGGGAGCTTTATTTGGTATACTAAAGTAGCACAGTTCAAAGTATGATCTTGCTTGCAGTAGACTTTTGGGAATTGGAGATTAGTCATATGAGGATTTTTACAGTTGTGTAGTTATGAGAGGTGGACTCAATGGCTTTTGTCTTGTCACCAAGCTGTCTTGTTACTTCAAATTACAAGATTAAGTAGTTAAATACTTAAATCCCCAAAGAAAGATTTGAAGTTTTGGGATGGGGATGGCAGGAGAAAAGTCAAAAAGTACCTGCAAAGAAAATCCCCACAAAGAAATTCACTGTTCTTACAACTAGAAAAATGGCACTATAGCTTCCAAATGTAATTTGCTCTCATGACCCTGTGTCAGATTCATTCAGTTTACAAGTCAATTTTCTATTATTAATTGTCAGCCTTGAAAACTCCACTTGGGATCCACAAATCAAGTTGCATCTCTTCATGCCTCCTACATCACCAGTAATAAAGATTCTGCCCTTTGTAATTTACCTGTCAGTGCTTTGGAGATCTAGACTCAAATCCATCTTACTCCTGTAGTGCCTGCATGTGCTGGCTCCGGATTTTTTTCTAAAGAAGCACTTTTGTTTCAGCATGGAGGAGACCAAGACAGACATTTCCTAGATTGCCTCACGGTTTTTTTCCCCTCTACTGTCTGCAAACAACATATATGGTTTTTATGCATGTTTCTGAGATGCTCAGAATATTTGCAGAAGATAGGTCTTTAAATATTGGAAAAGACAAACTAAGTGAAGGGGAAGTTGTGAATATCTGTTCTGTTGCCCTAATGTATTTGCTACTGATATCAGTAGAAGAACAGGCAGAAAAGGAAAACAAAAAATGATAGGGACAACTGGACCACTATGCCAGAGTTTCAGTATGCCCTGCATTCACTAGGTTTTATTTCATGTGCACACAAGAACACAGGTTTTTCAGACATCAAACTCCTGGACATTTTGGCACCAGTATCAGCAGGGAGCAGAGTCCTAGAGTGATTTTATGATGCTTGTATCCTCAATCGTCTGTTCTGTTTGTGCTGTATATTGAGTTCTGTGCCTTCAAGACTGGTTCTGAGACCAAAGGGGGAGCAAGAAGAAGAGTAGAATTTGTTTCAAAAACAGCATTCACTCCTTGCATTCCTTCTCCAGAGTGTGTTCAGCAGAGGCTCAGACAGACTGCAGCACAGAGATCTGCTTTGCTTTCAGTTTAAGCTAGCCGAGACAGAAAAGCTCTCTGGACTGTTTTTTTCTTTTTTTCTTAGGACTGTTTAAACCTGCTCTAGACTAAAAGACCCAAAAGAGCACCAAGAGCTTACACCTGCAGTCCACCAGGGCCTGGACTTTGGCATTTTCCAGCAGCACTGGAGGGACTGAAACTAATAAGAGACTGAGAGAGCCAAACTACACCCACAGCAAGGACTTTCTCAATTTACCATCTCACTCCAAAACAAAAAGTTTTATTGTTTCATATTATTCATTCTTTATTCTTTTGAGCACTTTGTTTGTTAGATAAATAGTTTTTTCCACTTTTTCTCCAAAGAAGTTCTTTCCCAAACCAATTAGGGGAAGGGGCCATTTAAGTTTGCTCCCCAAAGGGACCCTATTTAAGAGTTTCTCCCAAATTTACCCTAAACGAGAACAAGCACTTGTCCTATTAAAAGTCCATCCTTCTTCACTTTACAGACTTGGCATTGATTTAATTTGCCCCATCATGCCATTTATTTAAGCTTGTACTTTTAGGAAAAAGTGATAGTGCTTTAGATGAGGAAGTGTCACTTGCTAGATTCACATATGGCAATTGCATGGTGAGTTGAAAAAGAAGCAATCAAGGGCTGTGTGTGGGAGTTTCTGATTTGTGCCTTGGAATTACTGCCTCTCTGCCAGGTATAAAGGCAGAGACAGAACAAACTCTTCTAGCAAAAATATCACTATTTTTGACTTATCTCACATAACCAAGATCAGAGACCAATCATGATGTCTCAGCTAACTCTAGACCCAGTGTACTTAGACCTGTGTTATTCTGTCTGCAGTCCAGTTTCTGCTGACCTAGAATGAATCTCCAGATGGGCAGAGGTAATCTGATCACATACTTACTCCCCCAAAGATCAAACCAACTCCAAAATCCATATAAGCTTAAATTTTTGTATCATATTGCTTTGGAGGATAGAAAAGTGCCAATGGTCCATGACTTAATTCCATTCATTCATCAAATTCTTAGGGTGGTGGAGCCAGGAGGAAGAGAATCACCATGCAGACATCAAACAAATGCCATGGAAAGCTACTACCTGTTAAGAAAAGTCGGCTATACAAGACTTCAGCAAGTATTAAATGTAGTTTATTCTCTACTGAAGAGTGTCCTTGCAAAACCACCTTTACCTTAATATGTTGCTTGAAAGTGAACCAAATACAGGGTATTTAAATAGTTGCAGAACTGAGGCCTCATATATATTCTTACCATCTTGTCTGCATCTCATTTTTTCCCTACTCTTGTTTCCAATTTACAGGGCCCTAAAATAGCCACTATACTTAAGTAGAACAAGACTTGTGTATCTTCCATCTCAGGAATTCCCAAAGAACATGACTTAAAGGATGCAGGGAAAGCATGTCAGGATAGGCATCAACCTCTGACACACCATGGCAGTTTTCATTTTCTCAGTCTTTTCAAACAGGTAGAGTTATGATGACGGTCTTCCTCTATGATAAAATACACCTCAGCCAGTAGCATATTGGGTCTTTCTCCCTTGATCTTCAAAGCTTATCTTAAGAATTTACATTGTGTAGAATGGTAGATTTGCAGTCACAGGTAAGATTACTAAGTCACAGGTAAGTTACTAAGAGACATCTTAGTAACTACAATTACCTAGTGGGTCATCCAGTGATGCCACAACTACTCCTAGAAACACCAATAATAATAATTTGTTATTCTTTCCTTGAGAGGAATAACCCAGCCTTACTTTCCTGATTTCCCTTCATCACTGATGAACAACCATCAAAGGAATCCTTGTCTTTATTTTAACTCTTTTAAAATATTTGAGCTTGCCCATGCACTGTCCCACTGCTTATCAGCCACTGAGAGGAGGCTTCTTCCTTGAAGGCTTCCAAACCTATTCCTTCAGAGAATTTCACCCTATTTTGTAACACAATAGCAGCCCTTAGCAGTTCCTTACTCGCCTTCTCCATGCTGTTCACAGCAGACCTCTATGGCAGCCCTCCACCATCTCCCCACAGACTGGAGAATGTGACTTACTCTCATGCTATATAACCCACAACATCTATCATCCTTGCCCTTTCCTGAGCATTTTCCAGTCCTACTGTGTCTTATTTGAGATAGTGTGATCAGAACTGCACAGATTTATGAAGGAACATAATTATGTTAGATCTCTATTCCTTTTCTGATTGTGTCTAGCCTTCTATCATGAGGTCACGAGGGAACTGAAATGATCGGTTTTATAATATAGAGGCAGTATCTTCTGTGCCCAGCTGAAACAACTTTTGGTTACAGGGGATCTGGGCTCTGATGAATGAGAGGATGCTGCCAATAAAAGCAAAAAAAATAAAATTACATAAAATTAGGTAGTCAGGTTACAATTTATTTTGAAAGAGATGATAGTGAGATAATAAAAAAGGAAAATGTATGCAAGATTTCCTAGCACAGTGATCTGGAGGGGTGAAAAAACCTCATATTTTATTTTCAAGCCGTTATTTGAAAAAACATCACCGAGGAAACCATAACAGAAATTTAGGATATATCTTATGCTGCACAATGCTAATTTACCTAGCTGAGCTCTGGGCTAATGCAGCTATATTGTTTACTGTGCTTACAGCTAAATAGTTTAGGGCTCTCTCTGAAATCTCTTCACCAAATTGCCCTGTGCAATGGAGAAATACTCTTTCTAGTCTTCACCACTGCAGGGCACCTTGAAAAGCCACATGTCACATTACTGTGTCCTTTACACAAGTAGAATAGTGGTTTTGCTACCCCTGCAGACTTAACATATTAAACATACCTTGCAGTAAGACCCCAGCCAAGACAACCCACGTAATTTAAATGTGCCTAGATGAACATGCCTACAAATTTCAACAGAAATGCTCTCAGGCACTAAATCAAATCCAGAGGTCTTCTGCAACAAGAGAGCCCAAGACCTGTATCCCCCAGCTCCATGAAAATCAGCCCTTCAGCAGAGCCTGTAGAAGACACTGTGCTATCGAGGTGACAGTGCCACACACAAATGAGGGTTTTACCTTGGATACAGCACCTACCACACACTTTATTGCACCTTACTCTACACAGGCTCAAAATGAACAGCTGGACTGTGTCTTGCCCAGTCAAAAATGCCCCTGGAACAGGGAGACTTACTGCTTTAAGTCTGATCTAGAGTTAAAGCTCTTTCTGCCCATAACAGCACAGCAACACGAAGTTGTGCAGAGGTTGGTACTCACTGAGACCAAAGGTCTTTTTCCAGAGAGGAGTCCCATGCTGTAACAGCCTCGTTGCTGCTTTTACCTACAGCCCTTAGCCACACACAAGCCCATAGAGGCAGCTCCACTGCCTCGTGTACAGATGTTTGGTGTGCCCCCAAGCCCACAGAGAACAAAAAATCCTCAGGCCACCAAGCCCCTTCTGACAACACCCAGCAACACTCAGCACTCAGTGGTGCTTGGAGGGGACAGACACAAACATTTCCAAGTAGCTCTTCACTGAAACAGGCACCAAAGAATCTTAACTCTTGGACACCAGAGTAGCTATCTCCAAGGATCTCCTGGTCTGGGAGAAATGTAATACTAAATTAACAGCTACCCATGAAACACACAACTGACATGATGGCTGATGTATTTTTGGCCTCATTCCTGTCTGCCAGCACCCTTTCATGAATTTTCTCCTCAGCTAATTTTAACCAGATTTGAAAGAAGGGCTGGACTATCACAGATAATTATATTTATATAAGTTTCAGGGATCTGACAGCTGGAGAGAGAATTAAGACCAAAATTAGTGCTTTCTATTAAGGGAAAGCAGGCAAAATTCAGCCACTATATATTCTAGCAAACCTGAGGCAGCCATCAGACTTGTACACATTTGGTAGCAGAGTAGCATTGCTGGCATTTGCTCTTGCCAGAGCTGGTAGTTTTGCAGTAATGCATGGTTTAGGACACAAACTCTTAAATGTCCATGTTTAATTATTTCTGATATTGTCATAACAGTTTCTATAATTCTGTTGAGGTATTTGTAATAGCAGAGCATCAACTGCAATTAGGCTAATTTGTGAAGGAGCAGTCAAAAATATCTATTTTATTGTAGGAAAAAAAATGCAATTACAACACCTCAGAAATTACTTTTATTCCTCTTGAACAGCCCATTGTTCACCTTTAATCTTCCAGTTACTAGAAAGTAAGATTGGACAGTGAAATTTGTATTTATTAGAAAAGGAATCCAAGGCATGTCAGGCCAATCTTCTGTTATGTGTCAAATTAAGGGAAATTGTGTTTTGCCTCCAAATTAGAAAAGAAAAACATTTCTTGAGGAATAAAAATGTCATTGTTCAAGGAAGAGTAATAAAGTATGAATGCCTTTCCTTCAGCTGACTCTCTTTGTAAATGAGCAAGAACACAGAGGTCAATAAGTTGTCATTGCCCAAGCTTCATAAATTCTCAGTGGTTGGATTTGACCGCATAGTTTAAGTTACAAGACCTTAAAAGAGGCCAAGAAAGATTCATTTGGAGTATTTATAGGCAAAGACGAGGTCTCCAAACTTTGTGGTTGTTACTTGCAGTGTCAACATGGGAAAAGCTGCTTGTCTTGGAAACTGTTGGTTCTAAAACACATATCTCTGCACATGAAACCATTAATAGAGGACTATGGCCACTGAGTAGAATCAGAGAGTTTACCTGTTCATTATAAAGCACAGCTTTTGGTAGCAAATCAGTTGCAAAAGAGAACCTAATTTCCTATTGCTTTTTTGGTTAAAAGTAGGGCCAGCACAGATACAAATAGCAAATATCCCTGAAACTTGAAGCACAACACAGACAGGAAAAAGCAGGAAAGTTAATTAGAACAGGAGGTAAAATATGACCACCTGTGCACTAAGTTGCATGAATCTTACGGGGAACTACCCAAGGACTGCAGATGGGTTCCTCTCATAAGGATTCAGTCCCTACACCGAACAATATATTGAGCTGTAAAGGATATATAGCAGCACAGTTTGAAAGGGAAAAGCAGAAAAAACCTCCACAGAACGTCTAGTATACACTCCAAAATTAAAAGACTGATGAAAAGCACTTTCTGCCTTGTGGAAAACAAGTCTCAACTTATCTGAATTGTTCTGTGACTAAAGTGTGAAGGAAATGTGTATATTTGAGTACAACATCCTGAAGAAAATCTGAGGGTGTATATTCAATTAACTATGAGTAAAATTTAGGCTTCTGGGTACCCTAATCTGCTTAAATTTGAAGCTTGTGTTACTTGCACTTTTCAGATGATTTTTACCCCTTCACTCCCATTGAGTGAAGCTCAGCATGTCAGGCCCTGTCTTACATGTTTCTCTCTGTAATGATCCCAAAATACAAGCCATAGCTTGCCATGCTTCTCTAGCAGGACAAAGAGAGAGGCCTCTGTGGCAGTGTACAAATGTGAGAAAGCCACCACGACTGAGCTTTGAGCCAGACCAGAGGGGGACAAGGGACCATAGGAAAGCTGTTAATTAGGCACTACTTCTACAGTGAATAGGCTGATGGAGGGCATCATTATCAAAAGGAAACATGCATCACTTCAAACAAGCTGTTTCTTGTCCTTGCTTAGTTAACAAAGAAGCCATTTGAGTATGTCAGGTTAAGATTACTATTACACACTGCCATGGGAAGTCCTTGAAAGCAACCTACGAACCTAACAAGAGACAGCATGTGATCACATTCAGAGCACAGCTTTTACTGCTCCCATGCCTTTGTGCAGCTCTTGGTGACCTTGGGTACTCTGAGCAGGGACACAGGAAGTATATTATGAAGGAATTATTAAACATTGATTTTTTTTTTTCCTGGCATTGGGTATCAAAATAAATGCCAGAAATTCATCTGTCCTGTTGAAACTGACCCAGAAACGATGCTTCATCAAGTCCGTGGAAAAGGAAACAGGGACAATGAAGCAAGAAACTTTCCATCTTACCCTCATAGATCGCTCATGAGAACTCATGAAAGTGGCCTGAATATTGAGATCATATCTGGCAGAAGGGACTTTGCAAGTGCTCAGGTTGTATATACCTCACAGTTGTCTGTCTTCCCACATAGTTCTTCATAGTTCCCACATAGGCCATAATCTCTCAGTCAGGAATTCCTTGGACATACTCAGTAACCTGTGCCATCTTTCTGCTCAGCTGCCATACACTGCCATTTACCCAGGCTGTAGCTGCCTCTGCAAAGAAGACTAAGTACCATATAATTGTATCAGATCTTAGCCAGAGACCCTGAACTGTCTTCATTAACATCTAATAACGGAGTACCCTTCAGCAACTGTTTTTCTCATTCACACCAAATTAACAAAAAACCCCATGTTTCTTCCGGAGTTCAGCACTGGATTTTAAGGCCGGTGTGACTTTGTCCAGAACTGGATGAGTTCCAGGGCTGAAGGCAAGGAAGGTGCCAGCACTAATGATGGCATTGAAGCTCAGCTGCAACTCGAACCAGGATACAGTCTTTCTGGCAGCTCCAGTGCCACCAGATCCACTTTACTAAGGGAAGGCTGGAGGACATTTAATGACTTATTCAGGCCGTAGTCAGGTTGTTCTCTGCTGACAATGCAACATGCTCCTTTGAACTAGGGCTTCAGCTTACCAGTGTTTTTCCACAAAATTTGGAGCAATTGACCTCTTTGGAAGAGTCATAGCCCAAGGGGGTTATGAAGTTTTTGTCCTTGAGGACCTGACTGAGTAAAATCCTTAGTAACCTGGTCTAACCTCTCTGCCTATCCTACTTTCAGCAAGAGGTGGGACTACAGATTTCCCAAGTTCAATTCCAACCTGAACTGTCCTATAATCCTGAAAAAACATAGAAAACTTGTGGATAAATAGTCTTCTGAAATTTTTTTTTTCTCACTTAGAGTAAGAGATTAATTTTTTTCAAAACTTAACTTATAGAAAAATTCCTGTGTACCTTGTGTCTTACTCGGAATTGCTGGTATGGACTAAACAACATTTGGGTGATCCAAAGCCTCGATCCTCATTTCAACCTCTTGAAACTGAAACCAATTTCTCAGTTTCATTTTGCATGTTGATATAGTGCTTATTTGCAGTCTGTTTAGGCCTGGTAGCCTGGAACTTTAGGGGGGAACAAGAGGAGAGAGCTCAATTAAATTCATATCCAAAAAGAGAAGAACTCTCTCATACAAATCCCCCCTTAGCAACATCTGCCAGAGAAAGAAACTTTCCATGGGAATCTGCTGAGAAGCACAGGGAGATGCCTAGAAAGCTGTTTGGCTGAAGTAAGCCTAATTTTTTGGTGTGTTTTCATGTACATTTCAGTTTATCATTAAAGCAGATGTTTTCAGTCAAAGATGGGTCTAAAAGCCATTTTCACATACAGGAAGATAAAGGCAAAACCGAAGTTAATTGTGCTTGGGGTGAGGGGTGGCAGCCTGCAAAGCTGTAGAAAATTGATCGTGATATGGAGAGTCTTGAGGGAGTTTTGTTTCTGAAAGGGGTACAAGATACTTGCCTGGGAGTCTTTCTGGTGCCTTACACAGCCAATATGGATTGTGTAAGACCCTTGCTCCAAACTCTTACACAAAATCAGGGAAGCACAGAATAACCAGCACAAAAGAACCTCTGGAGGTCATCTAATCTCACTTCCAAAAATGAGATATCACAGTGTTTCTGAACAACTTCTTCCAGCGTTTGGCCATCTTACCTGTGAAAATTTTCTTCCTTATATCCAGCTGTAATTTCTCACACTGCGACTTGTGCCTGTTGCCTCCTGTCCTTCCTCTGCTACACCAAAATCTAAACTATACTTGATGGTTCTCACAGTCCAAGCTTCCTTAAGAGATGGACAAGCAAAGACATCAGCTGGCAGAACATATAGTAACCATGTCTGGTGACAAAAGTGACTAATGGGTGACACAGAGAGGTGCAGCAACTACTTTTTAAGTAAAAAAGTGAAATCTGCTATATTTACTCTTTCATGCAAAGTCTGAACTTACTTAACTCATGGCTGAATTACTGTAAAATCATAGTGTGAAATACTGGGAAATGTCAGCTATGGTGCTGAGAAAACCTACCCTGAACCAAAATTTAGACACTGCCTTAAATAGCAATTTCCATTGTAATTGCCCTCCCTTCACCAAGCTGATCTAGAACGGCAAACATTGTTCTCCTAGATCCTAATACAAGTTCATTAATTTGCTCTCCACTTTGGAAACTAACCAAGTGCTACTAAAAATGACCATTCAGGTACAATTTCTGTAATTTGCATTTGTAGCAAGTCATGTTTTGCCCTATGACTAGTCCTGTTTATTTCTGGGTTGACAGAAGTGGCAAATCTAGCCCATAATATCTGTGCCTCAAAAATAGAGAATGGAAGAGAGACAGTGAGAAGAGATTAGAGTACCATGTATGCTCAGTAACCACCCACACATGCCTGCACCCCCACAGAAAAGAAATCTCACTCTGCAAAAAGTTATTAATTGTATTTTAAAGATCGACAGGTTAATTGAGCTGTTTTGGAAAAACTGACTACATAATCAGTTTCATTCTGTCATTACATTTTGTCAAATTAAAAATCCAAGTATATTTTTTTAAAAATCTACTATAAAGCCCAATAAAGACTATCATGGAGCCTAGGACACCCTCACATTCTTTTCCACACTGCCTGCTTTGATTGCATATCATGAATATTGGCATCAAGTTCCCATACATCTAACTTCCAGACATTATCCTCCTTTTTACAAGCTGGCTTTCACTTTGTATTGTAGGGTATGAGCCTGAAAAAACATGAAGAGATGAGTCAAGTTTAAAGAGAATAAAACACAAACAAAACCCTTCCAAAACATATTCACAAAAAATAGAGATGAAGAACAGAGGGGTTTAAGGAGTCAAAAAGATTTATTTTCCCAGACATATAAGTGAAGGGTCTGGCAGAATAGTGATTAAAGTTTGCAGTCACAAAAAAAAATACATCCTACCTGACCCTATTTTTTCAGTAAATGCCTTCACAGTGTTTGGGCCCTTTTGAGGGGAATGAACCAAAGGACAGCTATGAGATTGTGCCTCAGAAAACCAGAGCTCTCTGGGGGTTCTTCCAAAACATGCAATAATAGAAGGCATACTGTACATCTATACATACACAAGCAGCTATGAATAGCACAGTGGTGGGCTGTCCATGCTCTACAGACTTCTAGTCTCTACAGACTTCACAAAATCTTATAAAGAAAAGGGAAAAAAAAAAAAAAAAAAACCAAAAACAAAAAAAAAACCACCACCAACAACAACCACCACCAAACCCTGAAGCAAAAACCCTACTGATCATTAAAGCTAGTTCCAGGTAGTTTGGTGCTGTGAGCTAGTGTGTATACCAAAAGTACATAGGATACCTCTTTGAATAGCAGTCTAGACAGTGTCACCAGCACAAAACTCGCCCTGTCTCAAAAATTTCCCACCTCTGTTCTGCACAGTGTGTGTCAAGAGCTTCACACAAAGCAGAGCATTCAGGTTTGCAAGACCTGGCTGCTGCAGTGCAGCATCAGGTGGCCTGTTGCACAGGCACACACTGTGCCAGGCAAACTGCAATATTGACATATTAACATCAATATTGATATATTAAGATTGACAAGCTGAGATGAAAAAGTGTAAAGATGAGAGTCTATCTCATTTTTCACTCAGAGGAACTGTGGAGCTTGGTTCCAAACAACCAGCTTTTCTCCTCTGCATATGTCAAGATGACCCCCTACTTCCCACACAGCTACCAAATTTTGTCTATTCACAACTTCTCTCCTTCACTCTAGCTCAGAAGCAGCAGAAAACCATCCAGCATTAAATAAAGAACAGGCAGATTTTGCAGCCCATCCCTGGGGTCTGGGCACCAGAGAGAGGGTTCTGAGTGTACAGGGATGTAGACAGCTTTCAGGTACACATGGCCTCTTTTCCCCGTGCAGTATCTGACAGTCACAATAACATTTGTTCCTTTAGACCCCCAGGGTTGCCACCAACAGCACCAAAGGAGAGGGCTGAAGAAGCATGGATGGTTACAGGGCCCTGTTGGCTGGATTATTTTCTCACTAGTGAAACACAGTGCTTCACAGCCCTGGTTATCAGTGTGGGACTTCAATCACCATGAACACCACACAATCCAGAAAATCCAGGAGTGCGGTACTGGTTTACACTGGTGTAAACACCACCATTACAGACGACACCTTCCCACTGGCTTTTCCTCAGCCAGCAGGTGAGGAGGGAGGCACTGCCACCAGCACATCTGCGTCATGCAGCTGGGACATTCTGCTGCCACTCCATCAACAGAACAAGATACTCCCTCTCAGCTGCAGGGAACTAAAAAATCTAAACTACCTTTACAGACCCCGCTGTCAACCTTGGTACTCTATCCCAGACTGATTTTTTCAGTTGGTTCAGCAATAAAACACCTAATGATGCTGGTGCCTGAATCATCGTTGGTCTCTGAGACAAACAGCTTGGGTATCCCTCTGCAGAACGATTGCTCCAGGCTCTTTACAGTCTCAAGCAGGCATTAATACGGGCATGTGTCCCCTGCACACTGTGCCCTGCTTCCATTAGAATGTTTTGCAGCAAGATAAATTGGTCTCACCACCTCCTCTGCTGCAAGTGCCTATTCTAAAGAGGGAGTCTCTGATTCCAGCAGAGCCTCCCTCCCGGAGGTGTGGCACTGCGGGAAGGAAAGGAAGACCGGGTACTGCACTCACAGTGAATGGGATTAGATTGCTGCTCTTGCTATTTCATCGAAAGAGCCCTTTCCCCAAGCAACACTGATTCCACGGATATTTAAGTAGAATCAAGGTGAGATAAAGAGTGTTGTATTAATACATATACGTATTCCTCCCTCTTCCAAACGTCAGCAGTTAGCATGCCTGATGAGAGATGCTGCAACGAAATGATTTCAGGTTGACTGCATCACATACTTACTCACTGCCATGAAGCTCTACACTTCAACAGAATTCCTGGTGAACGATGATGAAATATTCATCAGTTCATATTTGTAAATGGCCCAGCAGCATACTGAGTAAATGACCTCCGACGAAGTGCCTCACATTAAAATGGAACAGCAACCAGCTGAAATGAGGGAACTACAAACTATGCATGTGTTTTGTCAGCACAAACAAGCAGCAAACACAAACAGAAAGAAATCTAGTTGGACTCATCATCCTGACAGCAAGAAACAAATGAGAAGCCAGCCTGTTCGCTTCAGCAAGACCCACTGGTGGTGCTGCCTGTGGCAGGAGTGAGTAGGGCAACCTGGGCTAAGCATTTCTTCCTGCCCTCTGTCACAAGCAGAAAGTGAACCAGGCAAGGCAGGAGGTTGAGCTGCTTGTTCTCCCCACATGCTGGCCCTGATTGTTCCTCACCTCAAGCCCTTAACTGCAGGTCTTAGTCCCTAAAATGGAAAACACAAGCCGATACTCTCCAGAGGAACTGGGGAGCCTGGCACCCCCAAATAGATACGCGATGCTGGGCAGGAGCATCCCCACAGTTTGCATTTCTTGCCTTGCCTGAGTGCTTTGATGGGAGCCCCTGTAGAGAGTGAGCCAGGTTTGCAAGGGGGGGCAGGCTGTGGGAACGGGAGTGCCACCCAGCACTGCTCTTTGTCTGGGGCGCCGCTAGCCAGTGCTGATTTAAGGAGCAGAAGGGTGGATTTTCTGTCCTGCTTTCAGCAGTCATCATTATTCAGGATGCGTGTTTTCCAGGGAGGTTGCCAGAGCTGCACTGCACCGCTTGTGATGGTTAATCCTTGTAGGGGGAAAGCTCCACAATGGAAACTGTGAGGAGAATGCAAAATAAATTAGGAGAACCTAGCGAGCCATCGTCAGCCTTTATAAAATGCAGAGACACCCAGGCCTGGCCTCCCCCAGACCTTTTCCAAGGTACTTTCTTGACACTGAGCTTAAAAAACCCATCTGTTGTTGCCCCAGGGCCTCACAGAGAGGTGAACTCCCCCTGCCAGAGCCAGGTGGGCGATGCAGCCCTTTTTTTACCATTTATTTATTAATTAAACGCCCTGTGATAAGGCAGATCTACATGCAGGTCCACACACAGCTCTGCAGGCTCGGAGGGGCCGCGGCGGCCGGGAACTTGAACAAACAGCACCATCAGGTGGCTCTCCGGGAAATAGATGAGTGGGAGCACCCAGGACATCTCCAGGCGGACCTGGCCATCCCTCCGCTCTCCTCTTCCAGCCCTCCCAGCACAGAGGGCTCACAGCCCTTCCTGGCAAAATCTACCTCCAAAATTGTTAAAGAAAGCTCCAACGGCAGCAAGACACGTCCAGAAAAAGTGTTAAGAGAAAACTTTCCATTCCCTTCCTTTCCCCCTGGCGTGCAAGTCTCTTTCGTCCCGTTGTTTCCATTGCTGTCAGCTGTGTGTATCCTAGCTGTAAAGACGTGGTTTAATTGACTCCTTAACAGACCACCCAGAGCACTCCTCTGAGCATGGTACAAGTCTTAATTCTCTCCTTTAGCTTCTTCAGTTTTTGAGGGCACTGGCAAATCTATGCTTTCACCTTGAAAATCATTCCTGGTGTACAAACCCCCTCTTTGGGGCACTGCTAGCTAGCACCCACCTCCCCCAGCCAGCATAGGGAAGGAGGAGGGGGAGGATGCCTCCCTCTTTCAGCCTCATGCAGGTGCCCTTTCACCAAAGACTGCCTTTGAAATAAGTTGGCTCCTGCAGCCTCTTTGCTGCTTTGTCCTGCTGCTCACATATTTGGTCAGTGCAAAGTGGGAGCAGAAGCCTTCCCCAGTAACTAACCACAGCAGCTTCGATCCCCTGGGAATTGCAGAGCAGATATAACCCCAACACCCGTAAAGACAACAGATTCAGCTTCTAGAATCCAGACCTCAGCCATTTCACAAACTCTGCTCTCAGGCTCCTGCTTGTCACCTTTACCTATCCCCCCAAAGAGAGGAGAGCACTGGATAAGACAATCTGAAGGAAAGCAAAATGCTGTTGCACCCACAGTGCTGCAGTGGCTGCAGCCATACCCACTCTATTTCCATGATTACCAAGGGAGGGATCAATGCCATCAGTCTCAGTTGCTTTTCTCATGCCTGGATTTTAAAAGAATTTTCTTCAGGTTGTTCTCCACTTCAGTGAATAATCGGATATTTCTATTTGTTTCCTAGCAGAACTAAGGTAATTTAAACATAAATGTATATAAAGAACACGTTTAGTTGTCTGTATATTTATTTGTTTATACATACATGTCTTCTAAAAGTAAATATATGTATGCCTTACATTTATATAAGATATAGAAATCAATAGGCACATAAACACATACACAGTCACATTCACAAACCTAAAGGAAAATTATTCAGAAGTGTAGTTATTCAGTTCCTCTAGAAAACACCTCTGTTCACAGTTTCAGTCTTGAGTGCCCACAGTTACATCTTACAGCACAGCTCTGAAAATCAGGACCTTCCATTGTTATGTTTGTGCCTATGTATACAGAAGGACTGATTTACATATCTAATTTCAGGCCTCTGATTTTCAAAAATTTGTGGCCTGAAGAGACAATCCAGTGTTCCCAGTTATACTGTCCCCAGGGGCACTTCTGTACCAAGCACATCATCCAGTCACCTTGAAGGGATGTCAAAGCATTGCAAGTTGTTGACAGCCCATCTCAAAAACCTCTGCTTTCTGTAATAAAGAGACCTCCCAATTCCCAAATATGCTCAATGCAATAAAATTTTTGAACATCCCATATAAAGTTGATGATAGAGTACCTATCACAAAAGACAAAAAAAAAAAGAGGAAATGAGATTATATTTCCCATCATGGCATCTGCATTAAGCTCAATAGCTGCTTGTTTCTGCTATAATTGTGCCAAAGTCACTTTGAATTTCATTTTCTTTATGCACCTTGCTCTGAAGCCGAGATATTTTGGAAAAACAATGTACAAGACAGTACTTAAATGCAACGACAACATCTCACCAGTTGCAACTAATGATGTCAGAGGAGGTCAGGTGGGCACAGAAGTATGAATTGTCCCTACATTTGTACACTTTTTGAGTGGCTAAATAGCACCCAGGAGAACTGAGGTCTTCCTAGGACAGTAGGAACATAGAACACTAAGACAAAGGGATGTGTTTCTCCTGCCACCTTAATTCTCTTTACTTGCAAGCTCTTTCTCAGCCCTTGCCTTTTCTTTTTCTGTAAAAGGAGAATGCAGCGCTAGGGGAAGTCAGCTTGCAGCAGCACTGGAACATGGGAGAGCCTGCACAAGCCACCTCCAGGCACTTCTATAAGTACCTCTTTTCTACACTGGGCTGTCAGTTGTGCTGCTCTATTCTTGTAGAGCCATGGAGCAAGATGCTTGGGGTGGATTTGTTGGCAGATCAGTAGGGAATCATAATATTCCTGCCAAATTCATTTTCTCATGTGACCTGAGCTTGACTTAGAACATGGATTTCCTACAGAGACAAGTTTGAGCAGTGCCAGGAATTTGAAAGCCAGGTGGTCTGCAAAGCTTCTCCCCAGGCTCTGAGATCCTATTTCCTTGCGTCATTCTTTCCAGACAGCATAGAGTGCGGGCTGGGGTGCTCACAGCAAACTGAGTCCTCAAAACCAATGCAACTGCTCCTTCCCACCACCATAATCCTCTGCAATGAGACTGTTACAGAAGTGGGAGGAAAGATGAGCACGTTTTCTGCTAGGAAACAGATTCAGACAGGCTTTGACCAAGAATGCTAGTGAAAGTTTTCTCTGCCAGAGGAAACTCTAAAAAAAAAAAAAAATCCCACTTTTTCATCTCGGCAGTATCCAAATCTGGCTTAGCTAGTCCAAACTGTCATGTCCTTGCTAACTCAGAAAGCCTTTATTTGCCTATTTGGAAAGGAAAGCTACCACACAAAAGCAGATAGGCTTTTCTGAAGAAAGCTATCCATAGGCTCACTGATCTCTTGGGACAAGAAGGTCCATACATTAATTTTAGATTTCTGGAAATCTGCATACTAGAAATACCGTATGGCTCTGATCCATCGTGACTACTATTAAGGAAACAAAAGCTAGAATGAGCTGGAAATTCTCCCAGATGATGATCTCTGAATATCCATTGAGAAAAAGCAGCCTACCCTAATATATTACTCGCCCCATCCCTAAGAAACTCTCATTAAAGAAAGTATGTTTGGCTCCTTGAGGAGGCACAATAGCGGTGTTAGCATTGTAATGGGATATCAAACCAGGACCTGCACCAAATCTCACAGTCACAGAATTGTTAAGGCTGCAAGGCAGCACTGGAGATCATCTAGTCCAACCTGCCTAGTCAAACATAACTCCCCACAGCACATTATTCAGGATTCTGTCCAGATGGCTTTTGAGTGTCTACAGAGAAAGAGACTCTTCAGCTTCTATGGGCGATCTGTCCTAATGCCCAGTCACTTAAAAAGTAAAGAAGTTTTTACTCATGCTCAGGTGAAACTTCCTGTACATCAGTTTCTGCCCATTGCCTCTGTCCTACTGCTTGGCACAACTGAGAGAATCTGCTTTTCTCACTGTTTTGTCTCAGCACGAACCAGGAGTAATGCACAGATTACAGCTGTTTGCTCCTGGACTTCTTAATCTTCTTGCACAGCTACAGAAGGATCCCTGGCACAGAGCAAGGAGGTGCAGCCTCATCTTAAAATGGCTCCTGTCATTCTCTCCAGAAACATTACAGAAGTGGCAATGGCCCATCACACATATAATCCCATATCTATAATTGCTGCCTTGTTGGCAAATTTCTGTCACAGATTGCACTCAGTTCTATCCCACCCTCACATCAGATGCAATCCACACCAACCTGTGCCTGCTGGAGCGCCTGGCTGAGGTAGCAGGATGGAGAACAGCTCTCTGCACTGGCACTCTTGGGAGACAGTGAACTCAGACTTGGGCAAGTCTGAACCCTTGCTGAAGCCACCTCTGCTGAAGCCACCCCTGTACCCTGAGGGCCCAAGGAAGGGATGCATGTAGCATCCTCTACTCTCTCCACTCTCTCCCACTCCCCCACTCCTTTCTGTCTGCCTTAGATGCAGTCACAGAAGCCAAGCTCTCCATGCACAATCACAAAAATGCTCGACGTGGAGGGAGTGATGTCTTCCATTGAAGCAGCATTTGAAACAGCACAAGTCACTGAGAAAGCAAAGTCCCTGTTGGCATTGCATTGATGGCTAGGGGACAGTCAGAAAACCTCTGTTTCTACAGTCAGAGAACAGCTGGATAAACTCAAGAATATCTTTGCTGAGAGCAACTGCAAACTCCCTTAGCATACTTCAGGAAGAACGTAGCTGGGAGAGTGTCAGCAGAAACTATGAAATTCATTTGCATCAGACTCACAACTTTCTGGCATTAGGCTGACCAGTTTGAAATTCATTCCTTAAACCCATGAGAATCTAGTTTAAACTCAGTTTTTCTTCAGCTTTAGTTCCTCTTCCTCCTTTTTCTAGTGTGCATCCAACCAAACCCAACATCCCCACACATCAGTCAGAAAGGAGAGGAGAAACACAGGCTAGGGAACACTCATATACCAAAAGGGAACAAATGGAGTAGTAGGTCAAAGAAATCCCAAATTACTGCCTAATTTAAGCCCTGCTTTCTTGCCTGGAAGGGCTGAGCTGCTTGTTCACAATGTCTGTTACTGGTAAGAGAATTCCACTTTCAATTGCTCTCCTTTTTACAGTTCTGTCTCTGAACCAGCACTTCTTTACATATCTCCCAGCACACAATTATGAGACCATTTTTAAAGATTTAGCATCAGGCCTCTGTGGAAATCAATTGGATCATTTTAGGGAAGGAAGACTATCAGTGCCAGGTGATCCAGGAGCAGAAGGGCAGCTATTTTGGACATTTATCCCTGCTTGCAGATGACTGGTCAATCCAAAACCCTGCTGAGTTGCCAAGTTCCCCCAACATAATTCTTGTGCGACTACAAAATTCCATACTACTGCACTGTGTGCATTGGCTGTAGATACTTGATACTCATAGGTATCACTTCCTGCCCTGTTGAGTCACCTGCAAACAGAATTTGTCTGAAGAGCCAGGAACTCTGCTCCTTAGATCAAACATTAACTAGCCCTTGGCTGAGTCTGCTCTGTCACAAGATCCCAGGGCATATTATGAAAGGAGTGTCTGGACACTGCTGAACATTTCCCAGGCAGGAAACTGAGCTTATTCTACAGAGTCACTTCCCCATGAACACAGAGGAAACTGTATTAGCCAAGATGGAGAAGCACTTCCACCAGGAATGGAGAAACAATTGCACCAGGTTGCAAAACTAGACGGATACCACGTGACTCAATGCAACTGTCCTTGTGTGCTGTTCCTTACTGCCTAACGTGCACTGATCTGCATTGATCCAAAATTACACTCCGGCACCTCAGTGTTGGCAAACACATTCAGTCTGTCCAGGAAGGCCACTGGGTTTTGACAGAGGCCATTGATCCACCCTGATCCTGATTCAACATCAATTTAAACACATATTGCCTGGCTGAAGACCTGCTCACGAGCACTGTCATGAGGTAACACAGGAGAGACTGGCTTCTGACATAATGACACCTGCCAAGTTCATGTTAAACCAAAGGCTGTCTCCATACCTAATTGAAGGTGCCTCACCAAAGCCATGCACTGAGAGGCAGTTTGTGGAAGGGAGAATACAGCAGTGTGAAACACCTTTTCTCACTCCTTTAAGGTCGAGGTTTCAAAGCTTAAGTTCAGAAACTCCCATTCTGAGCTTAATCTGAAGAGGAAGCCACCTCCAAGGCAGGTCAGAGCTCTTAGCCCTGGAGAAGTCCCCACATTTTGAGCTCCAGCTCTTAAGAAGTAAAAAAGTCCCTTAACCTATAGAGGCCATTCTGTAAGTGAAGCTTTCTTCTAATTGCAGTGCTTGGTCCTGGTGCTGAGAAAATTCCTCTTCTGGTAAGGCACATTTCCACAATATTGTACCAGCGCTTTCATAAGAAGCTTTGAATTTGAAGGGAAGTGGTATTTTCTAAGGAGAACAGTATCCACTAGAAAATTCCCACCCACCTTAAAACCTAACTGCTGCAGCAATAATTCTGCACAGCTACTGAGACTGGTTGGCGGAACTGAGGAGACGAGAGGCAGAAATAAATGAATACTTTTTCTTTGCAGCAAAGCTGTTTTTGCCACTATTATCCTGACTATGATTTTGTAGCCCACATGACTCGAAGGCCAGAATTCCTTTTCAGTCCTAGACCACGTACATTTGCATCATGAACATGCATGTAAACCCCAAATAAATGTATGCCTGTGTCATGTCTCTGCTCTGTGTTACTAAGTCTGCTTTCCTCCTCCCTGTGCCCTTATGCAAAGGTGCACACTGAGGACAAGTTGACAAACATGACAACACTAGTCCAAGAATAACATCTAAAACTCTCAGTCAATCTCACTTTTCATGGACATATGTCACCTTAGGTGCATCACAAGCATGGCTGTCCTCTCCAGACAGCACCAGAACAAACTTATCCTACATTTTCTCCTTGCATGCAAACAAATGGCAAAGGCAATTGCATATAAAACTTACCTTCCTGCTCTAGGATCATGAAATGGTTTGGGGACAGTTTAAAGTCATCCAGTCCAACCCCTTGCAATAGGCAGGTACATCTTCAACTGGATCAGGTTGCTCAGAGCCGGATCTAACCTGGCCTTAAATGTTTCCAGGCTCTTCAGGCCACCTGATCCAGTGTTTCATCAACCTCATCATAGAAAACTTCTTCCTTATACTTAATCTAAACTTACTCTTACAGTTCTCAAGCAATAATTGTCATCTTATTCCTACAGATGTAATTAAAAACCCTGCCCCCATATTTCTTGTAAGCTCTCTTTAACCATTGACAAGATTCTGCAATAAGATGTCCCTGGAACTTTTTCTTCTCCAGGCTGAACAATCCCCACTCTGTCAGCCTTTCTTCACAGGAGAGGTCTTCTATCCCTCTGATCATTTCTGTGGCTCTCCTCTGAACATGAGAAGCATAGCTGCTCCATGACAGCAGCCTAATTTCACCATTTTTTCCATGACTGCCCACCAGTTTATTCCAGGAAAGACTAGTTTTTAACAAGAGGGAAAGGCATTACATTGCACACATCAATTACAGCTGCACAGCCTAAGGTGTGTATGTTGGTGCAAGCACACACCCTCTCCATTTGGCAGCAGATGAACCAAGAAACTTTAGGCTGTTGCACAGGCTGTAGACTCCAGATGGAATCCTGAAAAGTTATAACAACACAAAAACTTCATTTTCTGAATGTTTAATATAAACAATAAAGAGAAGAAAGTTCTTTCCTTTTCTCCACACTACATTCCCTTTTCCTTAAAGCTTTTATTTTAAAATGAGCTGTTAAAATTAAAAAAGTAGCTAACAGAGTAGTCTGCTACTATATAAGGTGTCAAAGTGAAATTAAAACCTTTATAAAATCATGTAGACTTACACTACATATTCCAAACAGCATCAGTGTTCCATGAAGAGCAGACAGGTCTAAAAAGCAATTCAGTCCCAGGCAGCCACTAAGGGCTTGTGCTGGGAGCATGCCAGGGCTCAGCAAAGCTCAGCTTTACAGTGGTTACAAAAATCACAGAATATCAGCCCCCTCTGCAAGTCCTGCTTGCATCAAATTTTGTCACTTTGCAACGCTCTCCACCCCTTGGTTTGGTCTTGGAGCTCTTAAAATGGCAAGAGATGATTGGAGTAGCTGGGCTCCCACCCCAGGTGCTGGGTTGGCAGCTAAGGGCCAGTGCATCCCAGGAACTTTCGTGCCCTGTGGAAGGAAGAAGCCTTGAGAGCCCCAGGCTCCAGTGGTCTCTGCTCCTGGCAGGGCTCAGAAGGTGCATGAGCCCCATCAAGCATGCTGCTAAGCACCTCAAATATCACCACTGGAAATCTCAAAAACCAAAACTCACCTTCCCTCAGACACAGCTGGAAAGAGGGTAAGGGGGTGGCACATTAGCTTGTATTGCATTTCTGGGTCCTGTTCTTTTTGAACTAAAATATTAAATACACTATTACAGGCACAGTAGGAAAATTTTACTTTTATGGAGAGAAAAGGTATCAGCTTCGGAAAGTCTTGTCTGTTTGCTGAGAAATTTTCACTCATTGTTTTTGTCTAGAAGGAGATCCATGCTGAGAAACATGAGGCAGAAAGCTTTTGTTCAGAGCAAATTGCAAGAGAAAGAAAGATAAACCAGTGAAGCTTTTAATATGAAGTTTTCCCTCTGGCAACATTTCATTGTATGATACAGGCATGCAAAGATGCCAATGGCAAGAACAAAAGATTTTGGCTTGAAAGAACGAACTTAAACTTTGGTTAGGGCCCACCTGATACTGGACTTGCTCATTAGAGGAAAAAAAATCCTTAAATAAAACACACTCTTGAGAGCAAAACCCACTGCTGAGGTGAAGCACTATACAGGTCTACATTTAAAAAGTTTTGCAAACACAAGTAACTTGCCTAGGAGGACAGGAAAAACAACGTACCTATAACTAACTTGGCAAAAGTCACAGTGTAGGTGCAGCTGCATGAGTGCAAGCAAGAGGCCCCCTCTAGACCCCCAAGCCCTATGACTAGCTAAGCCTCTGTGGGGAGCCCAGAGTAATTAAGCCATTCTAGGCCAAGGATGGTGTGTGAGCACAAACCATCCATTTGGAGGTGGGGTGATTTTCTGTATCAGCAATCTTTTTTCAGACAGCCCAAGAAGTCACAGACATTAATGTAACCTTATCTGCTTACCAATGTGCCTTTTACCTCTTTACTCTTCCCAATTACATTACAGATAAAATAATCTTCTTGACAGGGAACAAGAGATCCAATCAAGGTCAAGAGTCCTCTAGGTATATGAAGCCATTGCCCCCTAGGTAAATAACTTTCTTTGCAGACATTTTTGACCTGTTTATCGCCATGGTCAAAACCTTCAGTCAGGCAGATAAAGAAATATGCTTGTTGGTCAGATAAGCAATGTGCCAAAACAGAATTCCCCCTGCCAGAATTGATACCACTTCATTTAGATGTAGTTTCTCATCCCACAGGCTTTGGCTGTTTGAAAGGAAAGTAGTTCTCGGAACATATGGAGTTGGTAATAAAGCTCTTTCTAGGAGATACAAGGATTACACAGAGAATAAATGGAGAAACAGTATTTGCAGTACATGCTGTAAAACTTGAACCACTCCAAGTAAAATTCCCTTCCCGCTGAGAAAGAACAACATGGTGGGACAAAGTGGAAGCGGCAACATGGCTCTCCAAAACATTAGCTATTATCATGGCTGTTTCCCCTCAGAACATTGGCTACCCAAAACCTACTTGAGACACACATTCCAACCTCGCATTCACAAAAAAAAAAAAAAAAAAAATCTTGTGACTTGTCATTTTGAGTCAGTGTCAGGAGCACTGCCAAAAAAAAAAAAGGAATGAAAGAGCAAGAAAGAGCCTATGCACCAGACGGGGAAACAGTGCCTGTGTATATCAGAGCTCCCAAGCTCAGCTACAAAGTCCTATTTGGTTTCTGCTAGATCTACCCCTGGCATCCTACTTCCAGTGAAGCAGGAAGACTTGCATCCCACAAGTCCAGTGTTGTTCCATGTTCCCAGGCTGTCTACTTGTTCTGAGACTAAAATGTCTACAAGGCAAGGCAAAGACACTGAGATATGTGGAGAGAAGCTGCCTTCTGCCAAGAGGACAGCTTGGAGTCAGACTGCAAAATCCACAATCAGTGGCAACACTGTTCCAGTCAGATGGGGCAGGCAGAGGGCATGCTGGTAAAGAAAAGCCCATTGTCCAGGAAAACCATTCTAGTCCAGATCAAAGTGCCATTTAACCCAGTGAATTGTTCCCAGAGGTGTGGACAAGCAGGCATGCAGAGAAGAGTAAAAGCAGGCCAAGCAAGCTTGCTTTCTCCAATGTATTTTTGCAACTTCCAGTGTTTTCACCACAGGGAGAGTCCAAATCCTGATTTGGTTTGTTTATTGAATGATCCTCAGTGGGTCTCTCTTTGAAGCATTTATCCTATCTTTTCGTTTGCTTTGTTCATTGCTATTGAGCATTAGCCTAACATTTTAAGTGAAAGACCATGATGATGTCTTTCCTAAAAAAACCCCAACCAACTAACCAACCAACCTGGAAGTTACGTTCCCAAGGTCCTGATCTGAAGTACTTTATGCTTTGTAATATATTGCTATATACAATTTTCACTATCTTTCTAGAGCTTTGTGGGAAGAGGCTTTCATTTTCGGCGATTTTAGTTTAAATGTATTACAGTAATTGTAGTCATTATCTCTCCCTATTATTCCCTTTTCAATTGCTCTTGCTTTTGTCAACTATCTGCAGGGTACAACCCAAGTCCAGTCAAATCAGATCTGCAATTCAGATCTCATTATGTGACTCATATATGTTCCATGCCTAAGGACAGTTGCCTGGGTTCTTACTCTGGCCCTGGACATAAAATTTACCATTAGGATAACATCCAAAAATATGAAGCAAGCCTTAACCTCATTATTTAAAGCAAGGTCTCTTGGATTGCACTGAACTGAACTGGCTTTCAAATCTAATACATCACGGTTGAAATCTTGGCTGCCTCTTTAATCTGTGGGGTTACTTTTACTACCGTCATTGAGGCCAGGTTATTGCCTGAAGAATAGCTCAACCATTTAGGATTATTTCATAATTACCTTGTTAGGTGCTTTCCTGTTTACTAAACAACATAAGTTTTCCCCTGTTCAGCTTTACTCAGTGGCAGAGCAAATGACACTTGCAGCCTTCAGAGCAAGAAAGACTGAGATGGCCAAAGGGATCTTTTACCCAACTCTGTTACAGTACAGAGCCAATTTCTCCTTGTCTTGAGCTCAGAGAAGACTATTGCAGACATTTGCTTTAGGGTTGAATTCAGCTTGTAGAATTTTTCCAGTTGGTGCTCTGTCCAGAAAAAGACCTTTCTGGCAACTACAGTTTCAAATTCTATTCCAGCCCTGGATTTTAAACTGAATGAGAGAATTTTACTGGAGGAATTCTCCCTCCTTCCCTTACTGATAAATCCCTGCCATCTGCACCAGTCACTAATTTCTGCATAAACCACAGCTTTAAAAGAGCTAGTGCAAATAACAAATGCACATTTTCACTAGAGGGCCATTAAGTAACCAGGAAGACAGGAGGAAAAAATTAAGTCTAGGTTTACCCGACTGGCTATACTGCTAAATTGTATATTCCCAAAAAACACTGAACAAAATCAATGTAGTGAAGGATTTAGCATAGTGAAGCAGAAAGAATTCGTTCCCAAAAGTTTCAAGACTTGCTTATGTGGTGTCAGCTTTATCAGACACACCTCCTTTCCCTCCAGATGACAGATTTGTTACTAGGAAAAACAGAGAGATCAAACTGTTCATCTTCCAAAATTTGGGCTGACTTTGTGTGATTAAGATGGGGCAATTTGGATTGCAACTTTTTTCAGCCAGAAGGCTGCCAAACAAGGCTGTCTGAAGTCTTGTCCCAAATGCTTTGACTTCAAGAGGAGAAACTGGCAGCAAGAGGAGAAATAAACACATTGCTGCATTGTTCCAGCAGGCACCAAGGCAGGGCTATGCCGGGCAGTGAGTAGGTGTGATTAGCTCATTTGTCATTAGTTTAACACCAAGCAGAAAGCAGAAGTCTAAGTACACGGAAATAACACCCTCCGATTCTGATTAGCCACTTGTTTATACCACATCGTGGGAAGCTGAGGCTGCACTGGCTCAGTGAACCCTTCCGCAGGCACAAATGCTCTAAGTCCTGTGTCCCTCGGAGAAAGGAAGGAACATCTCCCTCCAGACTGTCAGCAAGAGACAGACGTGACCCTGCAAGCTACCACCACCACCATGAAGACATCAAATGCTCTTCTTTTCATCTTAGTCCTGGTTTACATCAATGCTAGCACAGAATGGCCTACACACACAGTCTGCAAAGAGGACAACTTGGAAATATATTACAAAAGCTGTGGTGAGATTTTTTACATTTCCATTTTCCTTTCAGCTGCTCAATAGAGTTGTTCTTGTGCAGTGAATGATGCTTATGAACTAGGCAGTGAATGGAAGGGTTACACTCCCAAACCTGCACTGGGTTTCACATCTAAAATATTTTTTGTGATTAAAGTACAGCTGGTTTTGGTTCACACACACACATCTCTAACTGTATTTGGAAGATAATAAAGAGGAAATAATGTAACTTAATTCAGAATAGTAAACCGCTGTGAAAAACCCAGTTTAGCATGAAAGAGATGACTAAGATTTTTATCTTGAAGTTAGATTAAAGAAAAAAATAGGAAGACCCTAGATCTTTAACTTTTTAACCCCTGGGATGAAACAGGCTCTTCAAAGCACTGTTCTGCTGCTTTCCTAATGTGCGATGAGGCTGTGGTGATGCGCTTTTCTGTCCTCCCACTTGGAATGACAGGGGACCCAGTGTGACAGTGGGAAGGATTCATGTTCTCTGCCATTACCACCGTGCTTAGTGAGACTTCAGCAGCGGCCCTTACCAGAGGCATTTCCCAGGGATCACAGGGTTTTGTTTGTTCTTTAAATCTGTAGAGAAGAAAAGGAGCAAGCGACACTGGAATTAACTGAAAATGAATTCACTGAATGGTGCCTGCTTTCCACCTCTTGCCTTGCTGGCCGTGTGCCTCGCCTATTGTGCTGATCTTCTTTACAACTGGGACAAAGGGAATTAGATTCACAGACGCCTCATTCATTTTCCGCACGTGATTTGAAAAGCTATTCATGGCAAATGAGCACCCTAGAGTTTGTTTTTCCAATTCATCCAGTTACAAAGGGTTTTCCCGGGGGCTTTTCCTCGCCTGTAGCTTTCATGCGTTTTTGCACACCCATTAAAATAAAGCCAGTGAGGGACAAGAGAAGTAAATAAATATTTGTAATGCTATTCTTTACTGGCCTGCTCCCAGGGGACTAAAGTCAGGCTTCACAATCTATAAATGGGTATAATGCATTAAGAAAATATTTAATTGGATATTGAATACAGACTTCGATATTGCCTTCATTTTAGTCAGAATTTATTGCATAAGTGAATTCTGTTCCCTCAACAGGTCTCAGTCAGCATGAGATGCCTTGACACAGAGGCACAGGCTACAGTCTGAGTGAATTCAAAGTATGATGAATTTGTCTGCTGGCATGTGCCAGTTTAATGTTGCTTCTTACTGTGCACATCACTGACCTAGCTAACCATATGCATTTGTTTAGAGTCATTTGTTTCTGCCACTTCCTTTGGTTTGCCATGAACAGAAAGATAAGAGGTATAGTCATTCAAGGGGAATTCACAGCATGAGAAGCACGAGCCAGAGATCATAAAGGTCAGGTCCCATCACTTAGAGTGGTCTTCTGTCCTCCTGGGCACAGCTATGGGAGATGAAAAGATTACACAGATGTGGAAACAATGCAAGAATTAAACGAGATTCCTTGTTTGAAGTCCAGGTTCCTTTCTCCCTTACTGCTCAGATTAGGGTTGAGGCAACTCACAACTGCCATCACAATGTCCTGCTTTGCCTTTTTCCAGGGGCTACCACACGTGTAGCATCAGCCCAGGATACACCACCTTCATTGCTACTGATGCAGTTCATAATCCATCAGTTTGCAAAAAGGAGAAGAATAAAAGGTGTTTGGGGTCAAGCCCAAAATCTATAGGTCAGGAGGATTAGTCCAAATTCACTAATCCACATTTGCTTCGGAGCTACTGAGCTCACTGGCAAGCTCATAGTGGTGCCCAAGGTGCTGATCACCCTTTCAGGAGAAAGGACCTTTGTCCCTACTTCATTTCATTGTAAATCATAACTAGATGGGCAGAACATAACTGTTTTTCATCTGTGTCCTGCCAACTGTTCTCACCCAGGAGGGCACAGACCTAAGTGTTTGACAAGACCCTTTCCCAACAAACCTCCTCATTACAAATTTATAATGGCAACAAACTCAGAGCTGATATTAGGCAACTGCCCATTCGCTTTAGCTGCTTCAGAGGAACACTGCCTCCTATGTCCCTCCAGTCTGAGAAATTCCTTTGGTATTTCCTGCTCCAATGAAGATATCAGAGGATGTTCCATTTGAGGGATAACAGGAGCCACAGTGAGGTAATAAGTACAAAATCCTGGGTAAAGGATTGTCTGTTGGCTTCAAGAGGGTGAGGATTTCACCTCTAATGTTGTTACTATAGACTCTAAGATGTTATCAGTGAATTAGGATTGAATCAAGTAAAATACAAGGATGTTAAAAGAATTTTAACTAAGTATTTCACAACTTGTTTCTGGAGCTTAATGTCCTCTCTCAACAAATTATTAGAAGTCAGTTTAAGCATTTAAGGAGGAGCCAAGTACTCATTTTTGCTTTGCTGTTTATCAGATTCTCTCCTATAATGCAGTAAAAATCTGACTAAAGTAAAAAATATTGGCTGATATAACTGTGATTAATGCAACAAAGAAGTTTAGGTAGATAACTGAGAAAGTGTAACCATCTCCTGTACCCAGGAGTAAATTGCAATTGCTGGTCACTAGCAATTGTTCTAGCTGCATCCTCCTCCTATAGCAGGTAAAAGATACAGGTGTGCATCAGGCCTTCAGCCTCAGCCCATGCTCTGAATCCTATAGAGAGCATCCCCATCCCACTCAGCCACATCAGACTAAATGTTCTGTAACCAGGACTCCAAGTCATGCATCAAACGAACGGGCTAGATTAGATCCTAGTGATCAGTACAATGCAACTGTAAAAATGTAGTCTAAAAGAAATCAGACAAAAATTCTCAGCACCAAGTCCATGGTAAGAAAATCAAGCTGAGAGACAGGTGGTCTAAAAGTAGAGTAAATAGATAGTGTGCTGCCTCCTCTATGTAACCACAGGAGACATAACACTGAGACAGTCTATAAATAGCAAGACATTTCCTATTAGGGCCACTCTTCCTCCCAGGAACAAGTGACAAAAATGAAGGAATATCTCAAATGACCACAAATCACTTTAGAAACCTGGGCAGAGATCCTGAAATAAAAGCAGCACAGGTTAACATCTCTGACTGAGAAAAGAGAACCGTAATTGGCAAGTCTATGCACAGACATGAAAAGAACCGGCTACATAAATGGCCAATTTCTACCCCTTTTAATTTGACCGTAATAATGCTTTTGATCTTTCCACCTACATTTTAAAAGGCAATTGTCTGGGAAGGGAAGGGCAGGTAGGCAATGGTAACAAAGTGCCCTGGGCAGATTCCAGTGTTATTTGAGTAACAGGCATCCACTTGGAAGTGCAAAGTGCAATGCAGTCAGAAACAACAGAACATGACTCCTGAACACGCACCTGCTTCTAGATCATTCAAGTAAAGCCTAATTGTCTTAATTAGCCATGAAAACATTCTTACTATGTTGTGTTCAAATGGGACCCCCTTCATAGGGAAAAGCAGGTGATTGTTCCTGCAGACACATGAAAAATATTTTCCAACTATTTTTACAGCTCCTTCTTGAAATGTTAGGTGGGCCTGTATTAATACTTTAGTGCTTCAGAGTGCCTGCTTTTGTCTTGACCAGCAACTTTGATGATTATTTAATTAAATTATTTAAATTAGAACCTGGGAGATTTCAGAGCTGCCCACTGCCTGGAACTGTGGGTTTCTTTACAGTGCAGAAATGAACACTGAGAAGGCAGAAGGTTCTAAAAAAGGAAATGGACATCATCAACCATTAAGGACTTCATTTTCTGTGCACTGGAGTGAATAACAGGGAATTTCAGGGAGATCTTCAAAAGGGTCCAAGCAGTAGAATTCCAAGATGACATCTTCAGAAACACTCCCAAGACTATATAAAACACTGCTTGGACCACATGATATTTTTAAATACAGACAAACATATTTCCCCAATTTGTATCTGATTTTGTTTTCTTTTCCTTCTGTTTTTCATCTGAAGCAAGGTTAATAGCCATTAAAGTTTCAGAAGAAGGAGCAAACAATCAGTATTCATTTCAACCTTCTGAATTAAATATGAAATTGGCTGCACACCTCATAAGTTTTCTATCTGTATATCTACAAATTTTAAAATAATAAAACATATATAGGGATATGGGTAAACATCTGCCATAATCCACATCTTCTGCTAGACAAAGAAACAGGGCAATCTGGTCATGTAGAAAATTATTTTTACGTGACAGTGCCTCTTCCAAAAGAGAGGAAAGTCATGCTGAACTTATGTCAAATGAGCTCCATGTTTGCTTGCATAGTTCTATGTCACACTTGAAGCAGTGTCATTTATATAAACCTTTTTCCTGGCCTCCAGTGGCACAAGAAGAGAGAGCAGCACTGCCCACTGCAGTACACACTTGCATTAAATTGCATTCGTAGATAGAGAAACTCTCATTTTTATGGCTTTACTTTAAATGTGTGAGCCCAGATTTGTATCTCTGTTAAAACGGCCCCTTGAAATCAGCACAGTGTAGAACCTGCTCTGGTCAGATAGTGCACGATAGACACGCTCTTGTTAAACTCTGTACTGAGGGAACTTTTTTAGGGCTTAAAACAAGTGGAGACAGAGAGCAATTTGCTACAATTTCCTGATGATTTGTCTGTCCTTTCCGAAGGATTTCAGGCTTACTAGGGACCCTCTCACGCACTCATTATACTTTCTCCTACATACTGAGATCAAAGATACTACTTGCTTAAATTCCACTTGTTCCTTTTTTAAAAATACACCTGTAACATGCAGCCCTGATCAATCACCAACACCTGCTTGTAAAAACTACAGTTAAATTGGCATCGCTGCAGCACTAATTTTACAGCATATCACCTTTTGTTCTCTGCGTCAACCAGTGTAACTAGTCCTTTTCCCTCCCTGACCACACACTTATCTTCTTTATTTAAAGGATATAAGTAATCTGATAGCTTCAGCTGGGAAAGAAAGGTCTGCAAAAAAGTTCTCACTCATGCCTCTTCAGGGCAAAAATTCTTTTAGACACTTGGTAAAAAGAGGTTCTTTTTCCACTGTTCTTTGGGGTTTTGGCAGACAGATTGAGCCAGATGCTTCTCTTGGACTTATTTATTTATTTCTCTCAGTCTCCAGCAATTGCTTCTGCTTCTAAATTATTTAAAGCCACACGACACCAACTCCCTTCTGATCTTTTGTTGCACAGATTGCTAATGGGCAAACAATCAAAGAACTGAAGAATTCCACTTGAAAACAATTTTTTTTTGTTTGTTTACTCTGTCCAAGCCATCTTACTGTCATAGCTTTGCTGTTGTACTCATCTGGTATAACTTACTTATTCCAAAGAGAAGACCAGATGTGTACATGTATATTTCTGGCACCAGATCCTAACAAACTGAAGCTATCATCAGAATCAAGGTGGCATAGTTATGAGTGCACAAGCAAATCTTCTTTTAAAATTTTGGTCCCGTCATGAATTAAAACTATCCCATCTATTTCATTCTCCACATCTCATTTATACTTTCTTTTTTCTATGTGAACTCTTGAGGTGATCCTGAACATCATTTTACCCTTCTTTCAGGAGGGGGAGAGTACTTAGTAAGTTTTAAAATGTAAATGGCATAACGGAGCAGGAGACGATGTCATACCTCCAAGGTACTCTGGCAGAAACATTAGATTCTGTACCTAGACTTTAAATTTTCAGTAAAATCAATATTAATGTTTTCAGTGAGACTAGCAGTGGAGAGAATTAACCTCAGCTGAACTTCTCCCACCAGGCTCTAAATTTTCCCATCTAATTTAGTTCTCAGTGGTTTCCTCACAGAGCCAAATTCTTCACCAAATCAATTAAGGTCCTGCACCATGGACTGCAAAAGAGGGTTGTTTATGTGTGACAGCCTCTCCTGCTCTGTCTCCAGCTGATAAATCTAAACTGTTCGGCATGTTTTTCACCTACTCACTTTTGCCACATTTTTTGTTGCAGTAGCCACTGAGTCACTAAGGTAAATGTAAGGATGAGTGGTAACAGTTCAGAAGGCAAGCCGTAGAAAAAATATGTTCTCTCCTTTGGAAACATAGAGGAGAGACATACCTAAAAAATGGTATATTACATTACAGTCAAAAAATACTGTGGGCAAGGTAATACAATCATTTGCTATTGAATGATAGCTGAAGTGGAGCCTGTGAAGGGAGCACTTTAATACATTAAACAGGTGAGTCACAGCCATTTTAACAATTGATAAAAATTTGAGATTAGGTCCTGTATTACATAAAGCAGGAATTATCAAAAGGCACATTAACTACATAAAGTCAGGAGCAAGAACAAGCCACAGTTGATGATTATTGTTCCTATGCAAAGCTTTCTCTGTAAGCCTCTGAACAATAAAGCATTGCTACACTTTCTTGATATTGCCACATCATCTCATCTAGAGCTGTCATCAAGGCTCAAAATATCTCTGGGTCCTACTATGCTTGCATCTTAGCAGAGAAAATAGAGGCAGGAGATCAGATGCTCACAGCAAATTAATATCCATCAGAAAAAACATCCAAAGTATTCTAAGAAATATTAACACCTCAAAAGGAAAAAACTATGTCAGCATTATTGTGTGTTGGTGTCACTGAATCAACTTTAAGGAGGCAACCTAAAACTAGGGAGGAACATTGGCCATCAGGGACAAGATGTCCAAATGCCCTTTACAGATTCACCACGTACCGAATCAAAACCCTTTGATCTGTTCCAGATGCTGTCTTTAGACTCAAGAGAGCTTCTAGCTGCCAAAAGCTAGCATTTTGAGAACTACCACAAATTAATTCAATGCTTCAGTTTCCTCTTCATCTGAGGATGGATGGCTCCTGTCAAATGATGCAGCAGTGATCAGGCAGGTGGGAACCCAGCTAGTTTCCTCAGCAGAGGGAGCATGCCATTCCAACTGTAGCTTACTGCCATGCTCCTGTAGTGGATTTAAACCCATCCTGGGAAAACAGGAGCATTTAGCCCATTTATATGCTGCTGATTACTGTTCTGTATAATCAGCGGTATAGCTGCTATCCCAGAGCATGGCATGTGTCTGACAGCAGGGCAGTTTCCAGCAACGTTTGCTTCTATTTCTGACACGAGTCTGAAAGTCTCCTGTGAATCCCCAGTTATTCTGGCAAGCACTGATGTCCAGAGATCTCAGTCTCAAATAGGGCACTATGAAAAAATTATTAAAAAAAAAACCCCACCACACTGAAGAGGGAAGAGACAGCTCTGATTAGGAATACAGGCAGTTACTGTAAGCATCTTATTCATCCAGTGCATGGTGTTTTCTTACCAACAGAAGAACAAAGACTTTCTCTCTCTAATACAGTCCCTGCTGGGCCCAAATTAATGCAGTATTTTCTTGTTACACTGCTGTAGTTGAAGCCTGGCCTGCCTGCCTTTCTCTCTCAAGCTAACTAGGACAAATCAGGATTATCAAGTACAGATCTATATGTGCTGTCTCTCAAAGCCTGTATCTTTCAGCTTTGTCCTCTTAAACACACTTGGATAAAACTGTCATACCACACAAAGCACAGAAACCCCTCTTTCCAAATACCACCTCTGGCAAAAGTAAGGAAGGAGTCCAAGAGCCTTCAGATACTGAGCCTCCCCTCAAGCCTCAGCCAACAGCTTTAACAAGCCTGCTCTCAGGAAATGTGGTTCAGGCAGGAAAAGGCAGGGAGACTCAGGGCATGTCTTTGACAAGGCTGCTTTATGCATGCTAGTGACAGCCCCATCTCCAAATATGGCCTTGCAGCTGCAGAAAGCCCCTCACACCTTCTGTCTTCACAGGGCCTTCCCTCCACCTAATCACATCAGCCTAGTGCCAAAAAATCTCTTCTCTCTTCTCCACCTGGCATTTGGAGAAGCCTTCTAAGTCACTGTTTCTTAATATTTGCACATTTGGACATCAGTTATACTCTGCAATGAGTTTTATTTGAAATAGCAGGCGACAAAATCCTTGTCTTTTATTTAAACTGATTTTGTAAGATACTGAAATCACCTTCCTCCAAAACTAAGGCCATAAGCATAAGCACCATCCAGTAATGCCTGTGCCTTAATTTAACCAAGAAATATATACCTGCTCTGTGCATTACTAATGTTCAGTATTATTGGGAGATGACTAGAAATTATTTAACTTGCACAAACTTTTTTTTTTTTTTAATCATGTTTTAAGTTTCTTTTATTAGTGTCATGGGCTTTTTAGTTTATAGATTATACTGAAATCAAATCTTCAGGCTTCCCTCTACAGCCATGTAGCTTTATCAGAAAGAAAAGAGTTATTCTCTGCATTGGACATCTCCAAAAGCTCCGGAAGTTTGGGTTTAAGCAACCTCAAAGACCACAAGTTGGTAACACAGTTTGCAAAAGGGAACTCCCACAATCTGTAACCCCAGGACATGAAGGATACATGAACTGTAATCTTCCCTATTCCCTCTCCTCTATGTTGCCTAAGCAAGCCAGAAAAGTTCAGGGGATAAAACAAACAGTGACTTCTGCAAATGGGGCCAGAGTGACTGAACTAAACTAGGCCAGAGTTCCAGTCTGAATTAGGCAGAATCCTGGAGCTGGTCAAATGGTCAAACGGCTAAGGCAAATGTCTTATGATGAAGAAGCATTCTCATGGTAAAGTAGGCACAGCCAGTGCAAGTCTCACGATTTATTCTGCTCTCCTCTGAACAGAGGGTCACTCTGCCCCTCCCAGACACGTCTGGATGTGGCAGTAGCATGCAGGGAAAGCAGCCCCAAAGGGAAGTTCATTGAACCGAAGGTGCTCAGGGAAATGCAGATGCATAACCAGAGAGCTGCTAATTCACCTGATGCTTCTTCTTCATCAGCTTATAAGTAGATTCCAGTGTCAAATATAACCTTGAGCATTCAGGTTAATTTATTTAAATAGACATTAAAGGGAAATTGTTGAACGAATACATAAAATCTGAAATCCCAAACAGTTCCTCATTCTTTCCCTCTCCTTTTATCACCTTGAATGTTGTAAAGACTAATGATTTAATTTTATTAAGAGCTTTGAAGGTGAGGAGTATTGGGTAATTGCTAAATGTTTCTTCCTTGTGCTAATTTCCATCTCCTCTAGCACCAGCTTGTCCTTATATGACCCTAGCCAAGTGCAGTTGTGCCATTTCATTCCATTCTGTGGCATATTTGCTCCTAAAAGTATTATTTTGAAACACTCAAAGCTTACCAGTTTGGAGAGTCTTCTTACCACTCCAAGGCTTATACATGTGGACTTTTACGAGCAAAGCTCATCTCCTCACTGCTGCTATTCACTCATACCACTGATTTTCATGCTCATATGGAAACAATGTGATTTTAGAGCAGAGTCAGAAGAGAAGGAAGCCAATACAGGATAGTTAAAATGATGGGGGGGTGGGGAAGGGGGAGAGAGGGGAGACGGGGGAGGGAAGAATAAAAGACAGAGGCTGTTGTACACCAGCACAGCAAAATTCCTAGAACAGGTGCTTCCCATCTGGCCAAGCAGTTTCTGTAATGCCCAGTTAGTCATCTAGCAGCTCAGGCTCTGAGGGACACTGCCACAGTGGGTTGGCACATTATCATTCCCAGCTGTCCACTCCATCCTGTGCTCTGGGGATCCCCTCCCAAGAGGGATGCAAAGGCAGCCCCAGCCCACAGCCCTGTGCCTTTGGGCACACCCATGTTCAGCAGGGGCAGGAGACACTGGCCCCACAGCTGCAGTACCCAGACCACAGAAGGGAGTTCCCATTTGTTGTCCTTGTCACTGAGGTTACACTGCTGTAAATATGTCTGAGCTAATTTACCTAAGACCCTTCTGCCAAGAACAAAAGCCGGGGGTGGGGGGGAAACTCCAGAAAGAAAAGTTCAGGAACTCCGCTGAGCCTCTAGGCTGTACTACACACACCTGCTCAGTGTTCTAAGAAAAACCCAGCCAAACTCATCACTGTGAGCACCTCGAAATAGTAAGTCAGGCTGAAATCTTGCACTGTGGTGCCAGTGCACATGGAAAACCACACCCCAAGTCAATACAGGAACAGATCTCTATCAGGGTACTTGGGTAAGGGGGAAATGGGCAGTCGGATGCATGAGCTCAGCTGACACTAAGCCACGTAAGGGGTGATTGGTAGCAAGATGCCAGGTACATCCCAAATTGACCTCTCACAAAGCAGGATTGTACTACAGAAGACAGTCTTCAGCGAAAGTTGGACATTCAGTGCTAGATACAGTTGGGAGCTCAGCATCAGCCACAGCATCAGGTTCAAA
Organism: Sylvia atricapilla; assembly: GCF_009819655.1. NCBI lineage: Eukaryota > Metazoa > Chordata > Aves > Passeriformes > Sylviidae > Sylvia > Sylvia atricapilla. The sequence goes on along the minus strand of NC_089140.1, from coordinate 67,041,475 downwards.
TAACAGGTCTGAAAGATCTTGGAGTGCATTGATTGTTTACAAAAGCCAAAGATTTTCCCATTTCGCAGAGCAGTTGCCCAAAATTTAGTACTGCCTAGAGAGAAACTTGAGTCAAAACTCTGCTTCCAGACACCTTTCATGCTAGCTGTAAATATGTTGCAGCCCAAGTCCTTCTCACTAGATACACAAAAAGTGCCCTTTTCCCCCTCAGTAAGCAGATTTTCACTGATAAACCTCAATGTGTTTGCAAAATTTCCAACAACATTATGAGTGTTGGTGATATATCAAAGCTGAACTGGAAAAGCAAAATTCTGCAACCAGTTAAAGAGTTTCTAGCTTTAATTATGGTAGAGGGACCAGATTGAAGGGAGTAGGTGGAGGGAAGTCTGGGAACATACAGTACTGTGCACCATGAAATGTTGGAGGGAAGTGGAAGGCTGAAGGGCAGCCCCACGTATTTTAGAGATCTAACAGTAAATGTTATTGCTCTGCACATGTGAAAGACATAACATGTATTTTTTTTCAGTCTAACCAGCTCACTTCAGACTGAGGCAAACAAGGAAGAATAAGTATTAAACCCCCATAGGAGACACACAGTGACTCACAGTTGTACATCTAAGATGAAAAACAAAAACGGCGATTGCCTTGAGTTGCCTTGGCCACAGGAGGGACTCCCCACAATTTAAGGCAAGAGGGCTATGGTACAATCCCTTAGTGCATAAAGCCCAGCTGAATTTACAGACTCCTTCACTTCTCATGTGGCTAAACCCCACCAATTTCATTAATTTCCTTGTAGTAGCAATGTTTCTCTCTACACGTTTGGGAAACTAGACTCCCTGGCACCAAAGCTTTAGCAACACCACCGTTCTTTCAGTTGATTTCAGCAGGAGGCATCCATATATACCACAGTAGCTAAGATTGCAAAGTTGAATTGCTAAATCTGAGCAGGAATTAACAAAGGGATGGTCTGAAAATTAATTTGGGTGCTTTTGGTAGTGGAAAATTTCACATTTCTCAGCAACAGAATAACAACACAAAATCCAGGTGCTCCAATTCTCTATTTTTTCTGGAATTTCTCATGTGAGTTCTTCCACATTCTTCTTCTCTGAGGACCCAACAACACTTCCTGCATATGTCAGGATCCTGTGCTGCATCACTAGCAGTGCAGTAAAAGACATCCATGGCTACAATGCCCTATGAAATCTGTCATCTGTCAAAGGAGCTCAACCCATAGAAATAAACAGACATCCAAACTAAAATAACCGTGAGATCAGGGTTTTGTAAGAAGCCCAAGCTTTCCAAAAAAGCTTGGTTTCATAAACATATGCTTTCCACTCAGTTACTGATGAGAAATTCTAAACTAAAAGTTGAAATTTTAACCCTAACACCACGATTTAATTTGTTAATTAAAGCCTAGTCTCTTTGAAAAGAGAAGAGCATCATATATGTTCTCTTGTCATGTTTGACCATAACACCCCCTTGAAAATGCAGAACGAACAATTTTAGTAACTTGACAACCAGCACTATTTGTAGGCATCAATGCCCAAATTGCTCTGAATCTGAGCAGCTGCTTCCTGAACCTTATCATCACACCATACACCAAACAGAAACAAGAGGGGCTGTAGCAGAAGTCCAGAGGAAAGCGGAAACCAAGCCCTAGAGACGGTAGAAACCAGAGGGGAAGCAGGAGTAAACGGTCCTGGAGAAAAGAGAAGTTTGACATGCTTTCCAACCGATTCCAACAGCTTCTGAAGCTGCAAAAGCAAAGCTGGAACTGAGAGGCATAAGAAAAAAAACCAAAAAACTCTCTGATTGTGGTCACAGTTGTTAAACAACTCCAGGCACTAACTTTTTGTCCCAAGAAGATTATGCAACTGCAGAGACTGTTTAGTGGTGTGGAGGTGTCCTGGTTTAGGGCAAATTTGGGAGGGAACTTCCAAAGGGGTCCCTCTAGAAGGCAGATTCAAGCGGCCCCTCTCCCAGCTGGTTCAGGAAAATATTTCCTTGAAGAGAAGTGGACAAAATCCAGCACAAGGACACAGAGCTTTGGAAAAAAACAGTGCTTTTTATTTATCTCTCTCCTTTGAACAGTAATTTTAATTTACTGGAATTTAGGGCTCGAGTACTCCTGTTAAACTACACTGATAATCTGTGGGCTCACAAAACCTGGCTTAGTTAAAGCCCTCCAGGTTCTTTCAACATTGTCATTCATTCTGTGATCCCCTCTAAGCAATCAGGTTTTGCTCACACAGGTTTGCTGATTGCCAGCAGCTGCAGATGTGGGGCCCTGCTGCAAAAACAGGGTTAGACTTTGGGGATGCTGACTCGGCCTCACAGAGGACACTTGTGACTCAAATTTCACCACAGCATCAAAGGAAAATTCTCTCAGCCTGTTATTTTCAACTCAGTGAGAAGGTTAGCTCAAGCAACAATAACTCAGAAACAGAACTCAGTTCCCAAGTCTATATTTGTCACTACTGGATCTGTGTAAACCAAGGAGCCTATGGCTGCTTCTGCACATGCCACCGTTGCTCCTCTTCTCCTCTTTTTTCCACAGTGAATGATGTTGGATGTACAGGCTGGCTGGAAAGCCATAATGAGGGACAAAACTATGCCTAAAGCAAGCTTGAGGCTCAAGATACTTTTCCAAATTGGCCAAATCTTTCCCTTCCTGCCACATCTTTGGAAAACAAACGCACATACTATTGGTTGTGGCAGCTGAGCTGTCAGAGGTTGCTGCTGCTTGTCATCAGAGAGTGACGTGTCAGCAAGCCTTCAGGCACAGCATCAAGTCTCATGGAGGCTAGCAAGGAAGAATGTAGAAGTGGAAGGAAAACAATTATGGTTTTGCAAGAGTTTTAGAGCTTTTTGCAGAGAAAGGCATACTGCAGGAATTGGAAAGAATCACATTCATGACAATTATCAGGCAAAGAGCTCCCTTTGGCCCCACAGCTCTGCTAAAGTCTCCCAGAAAAGGAGAAATGTAGAATATTTTCTGGTTTAGAAATATCACAAGATGGTGGACTCAGAAAAAAAGTGCTGCAGTATCTCAGTTAACACAATTTTTTTTCAGTTTTGGACTTTCCACCCCACTCCAGAATTCAGTTTCCTAATCAGTTTCACCAAGCCATCTTGGGATTCAAATTAGTTAATAAACATCTTCATAACCAATTGCTCATCAGTGCTGAGGGAGGAATGGCAATAGGCAGAGTCTGGGAAGAGCAGTTGTGATGAGACTTCACCATTGCATAAGTATTGGCGACTCATCATTTTGGGGAACTTGCTTTCTTTGAACTTGGCTAATTTTCCTACACAATAGATTCTAGCCTCACACAGGTTATCATCTGAGTGTGCTTCAGACTGAAGGAGCAGGAAGGACAGAAGTAGCTATTGAATGCAGAGTATGGGAGCTTTGAGCACTTCTTGGAGAACTTTTAAGGAATATGTAATTTGTTTTTTATAAAACATCTGTATTTTATTTTGTTCTGCAGTCAGTATATCACTAAAGATCCAACTTGTAACCCACTGCTTTGTGTCTTCAAACAGATCCCCAGCAAGATTTTGCTTTCAGCATTGACCATTGTTCCGACATTGCAACCTATACCTTTAACATCAGAGCTGCAATGGTCCTAAGTAAGTGAATTGCTATTTTCTCATGTGTAGGTGCTGATATTAAGAAGGAAGCAAGGGTGACAATCACCTATAAAATACGAATGGACTTCATTTCTTAAAAATTTCAAAACCTGTGCAGGATTACAAAAATGTCAGTTCTGTTACCAGCTCCGCCTTGGACTACATATGTCACCCTAAACAGGTCATATCAGCCTTTAACCCCTATTCGGCTCCTACTCTTCATTTGTACACATGGACAGCCAAGGGTGGGGGAGCTGCTCTAGAGCTTCATAGCTAAGTCTTCTGGGGACAGTCTTGTTGAATGAGACAGCTGCAGCACCTGCACTCTTCTGTCAGTACCTCACCAAATTTCCGGAGCTGTGACCCTTGCAGGTAGGGGACTGAATGGACTCCCAGAGAGCAACGTGGGGTCACTCCTCTCTCCCTCCTGGGAATACAGAGAACCATGCTGGGAGAGTGCTGGCCTCAGGCAACAGTCATGCCATCAGTTTTCCACCTGCACTAGCCAAAATTATACCCTTCAGCATTTGACTAATCAGCAATAAAAGGCAAAAATTTGGTGCACAATTTAATATTAGCCATAGCTTGCTTTGTGATTCTCTCACAGGAAAGCCACCTCTTGCAAACCTGAGCCCCAAGCCCATCTAGATCCTGTACTACCACAGCATAAATATGAAAGTGCTTCTGTATGCTCTTGGTGCTGAAAATAAATTTGTGTGCCAAGTGTCTTTTAGCACCTGGGAATGCTTCCTCGAATGCTAAAGGTCTCCCTTCCTGTGAGACATGCAGCCTATTTGTCCAGAGAGCATCAGTTTTCAGGTGGCTGCAAAGGTAAACAAGCCTGAAAAAATCACACTACAGACATTTGGAAGTATCTTTCTCACAAGTCAAAGTACAGGACCTCGGTCTAAATTCAGTAGCCTCACTGGCTCTGCCTGTGTCAGCAAGCCAGGCATAAGCAGACAACCTCCTAGCACTGCCAAGCTGCTGTGCTGTTCCATGGCACATTTGGCTCAGGCCAGTTACTGATTTCCCAGGCAGCAGTAACCGGTCACAGGCTGCTCCCAGGGGGCCATTGGATATGATCCCTCTGCTAAGAACACAAGAAAAGTTTAGATGTAAGGACGCGAGATTTGCTACACCATTTGACCCCAGAGTCAAAGAATGGTCACGGGCATAGTTTATTTAGCAATCAAGATAACTGTTATCATGTCCCCTGTCATGTACCTTGAGGGGCCTAGAGACTTGTTCCTGAAGCACAGATTTCTATGCATCAGGAGTCCTCTGTGAAGAGAAAATGTCTAATGGTTCAAACTGCAAGGAGGAAAAAATAGAATCTTTTTTTAAAATAAAGTAATAAACCTGTTTATCCTTGCACTTTCTCTGAGCTCTCTTTCTGTTTTGTGTGCAGGACACAGCATCAAGGAACTCTATGTCAAGCTGGACATGATCATAAACGGAAAGACTGTCTTAACTTACTCAGAGACGCTTTGTGGGCCTGGTCATTCTAAGCTTATTTTCTGTGGAAAGAAGAAAGGAGGTAATTTAGGTAGCACTCTAAGTGTTTGATGGCTACTGAATACTCCAAGCAGGATGCACCCGCTGTGCTGTTGACTGCACCAATAGATCGTAATGTTCTGTTTACTTCACCAGCATGTTAATGGGTGACAGGAACACAGTAGGACAGAGACATTTTAATTTAAGGGCCTGCTTTTCGCCCCAACCCATTTGTTTGCTTTACTTTTAATCACAGATCATTGCACTCACATGGGATTAAAAATAACTGTGGTTATGTGACCCCCATCCACCAGCAGAATGGTTCATAAGCCCTATTTAGAGGCACGTGCTTGTCATGTGAGCAAAAAGTATGACAAAAATAAAGGCTAGTTCTGTAAAAGAAATGGCTAAGCAAACAACCATTCTGAACATGCTCTTCACTATTAAGCAAGTCACATTTCCTGTCCTTAAAGGCAATTCTTTAATCACTTTATGAGAACATACACTTGAATAAGGATATTTAGAACAAGATACTATTTGCTACCATCTATGGTTTGCATCTTGTTTCTGTTCAACATGTGCCTATGAAGCAGTCAGATACAATTCAGCTCGTATCAGTCACACTGCCAGCTGGTGAAGACTCACTCCAGTTGGTTTAGAGTGCCTTTTCTTGCCCTCAGAAAACAGGCATCTTTGGGCCCAGGTGAGCCTGGACACCTCAAGGTCCCTTCTGCCACCACCCAGGCCAGGTCGTCCCAGGTTAGCTGTGCCATTTCTGGAAGAGCTAGGGTCATGCTTCTGGACTGCTGTAGCCACGTATCCAGTAATTTTCAAATCCCTCTTATATCATGATCTATTTAGGCTGATTTTATATAAAACAGGTAAAGCCATAGAGAAGTTTGAGTTGTCAGAGGACCAGTTAGTTACAGAAGCTCTACTTTCCTTCCATTCACTTGCATCTACAAGCTGATAACACTGCAATAAGTCATGTGCAAGGGCCATGAGTTTAAAGACCATTCACAGCACTACTGTTAAGACAGCCCCTGGAAAATTACTAAGGCATTTCCCACTGCACAAAACTATCACAAAGAATAATAGAGAAATGCTGCATGAGCAACCAATTATGTAAATCCTGTAAGCCAGATAGACAAAAAAATTAAATTCAGAAGTTTCTTCAATTGTGTATTAAATTACAAGAGGAGAAAACCCACCCACAGACCTAATGAAAAACTATCTTATTCTGATGAAGTACTTAATAACATCCTTTAGTGAATACATTAGGGAGAAGTAGAGTCAGTCCCAAGCTGAGCACAATAATCTACAAAGCCAAAACCTCCTGGGGTTTCCAAGTTTCTTAATCTTAAACTGACAGGCGATTGTTTCTGCTAATTGAAGCACATTATGAAATAAACACGTAGTTGGTTGTTTAAATAATACTATATATCTTCATTTAGAAGTATCCCTACTTTAGTGCAATGACGTCTGTCATGCACTTTTTAATACACACCCTCTCAATTCAGTAGCTGTTTTTATTTAGTCGTTAAGTCACAGCGGGAAAGAAGTGAACTTTCTCAGACAGGTTCAAACCAAAAATGGAGTATTTCTTAATTAGTTGGCAGTTGAATCTACCCCATGTTTTAGGACAGAGGATTGAGCTGAAGACCAATTTAAGGGAGTTCAGGCATAATTTACCATATTAGCACAGCTGTAAATCTGACATAATGCTGGTGCAGGAAGGACAACTTGTGAATGCCCAAGTATGCAGACTGCTAAGACGCAGGAGAGCAGAGACTCCTTTCAACTGAAGCTTTTCATGGAGAGCCTGTTTTTCCCTGTTTTATGGGCAACATTTCCAACATCTGGCCAGACCTGACCTGAGTTTAAACATAGTTTCACACAGAATTTGCTTGCCTTCCACAAGGAGGCCAAAAATTGCCTGCTCCTCCCTCTCCCAAAATTAGACAGAACATCATCCTTCGACAGGTTTTGCTGATCCACTTACTTGTGGGGAAAAGCAGAGCAGAAGTTACAAGAAAAAGAGACTCTTAAGAGACGGATGTGGCAAAGTCTTACTTATTTGAGGGAAGTCTTTTTTTCTTTATTTATATTTGCTCTCCTATAAGGCTACAGTTTTTTCATGACTGGAAATGCTCTCTGTGCTGAAAAGACTTAATATAGCTGGAGACTTCATGTTCATCATAATAATATAGTATTTACTATATTTGTTAACCAAAGGTCATGTCTGGCACTGCTCACTCAGACTCATAAATAGGATTCCAAGATTTTTTTTTTTTTCTTTGAGCTGTGTATCTGTTGTGAAGTTGTTAGCTCAAAGCTTACAAGGAAATTTGCCATTATCTATTTAGAACAATAGCAACGAATTGCTAAATTCTTGGTGGCATAACATGAACTCAGGCCTTCCTCTTTTTTAGTAGGAAGTGCTGGTTATTCCCCATTTCATCGAAAGAAAAGAGTTACATAAGATTTAACAGATTTCCCAATACAATCACTAAAATCGGAGTGGAAGATCTACCAGGGTAATATTAAGTAACATGCCAACCACAGCTTGCAGGCTTAAGCAAAGCTACCTGACAAAAACACAGCTGCATCCTCTGCAAGTTTTCTTTCAGGCCCAACTGACAGGGGCACCATCAGAGCACTTGCACAATTCCTTGCGCACACTTCCCAAACCATAGAGAAACCTCCACCTTGCTTCAGACCTCTATTCTTTTACATTATCGTCCCTTTCAATAGGTGTTACAGTGAGCAAGTTTCTAAAATTGTATTTGTGAATAAAAGTAGAGAACATAACATGAATTAAAAGACTGGCTATCACATTGAGAATGTAAGTAGCTGTTTCTGAGAAAGCTGCTATATCACAAAGCTGGGTCTTTGGGCTGACACAGTGCCATTTTGCTTAACTCCTTCATCTCACCTTTTCCCCACCTGTAAAAAGAGTGAATCTCTCTCACTTGGCCATATATTTACATATAAAAAAAACCATATATATATGTTTTTTCCCACTCAACTATACATCTATATCTGGCAGTTATTCACATCATTCCTACATCCATAGCACCCACAGAAGCTGTGTGTCAGTTGCAAGATTGTGTCCTAGAAGAACTCCAACATGGAGCATTGAAGTTCTAAAAATATTTAAAACATAGAAAAAGGAAGAGGTGGGTGCAGATGTACAGGGCCTTTATATAGTACAAGAGTGTGAGAACATATAAAGATTTTCAGTGAAAGGAAGATTTGAGAAAGAGGAATGAGAATTTCATTATAGGTGTTTAGTCAGGAAGGAGAGGCATCTTCATGACAAATGACAACTAGTAATTTGAAGTAATCTCAGGAAGCTATTACTTACACATTTGAAAGCTCTGCCTCAGACTGGAAGCTACTAAAGGTATGCTCACTAGCAGTGCAAAGGACTAAGTCACTTTTGGTAGAAACAATAGCAAAAAGCTGTGACAAAAATACAGAAGTATCACCTTGATTCAGTGGTCCATTAGAAATATTTTCTAGGAGCTCTACAAAAATCACTTTCAGATAAATCTGTATGAAAAAGGGCTGGAAGAACATCACTGATTACAGAATGCTTGACAGGTACCATAAATTACCAGCAGACCAAAAAAAAAAAAAAAAGGGGGGGAGTATCTAAATGGAAAAATGCACTCGTGGTTTATGTTCTTCCAAATGTGTGAGCATTTTTTGCAACTATGTTTGGGCTTTTCTCTAGGAAGACCACAGAATTCTTTCAATGAGATAGGCTCAGTGTTTGTGACAGCTACACTTACTGCAGCAGATGTGTTCATCCTCTTTCAATGGAGGAATGTAAAAATGTATGAATATGTGGAGAAAAAAGTCATATTAAGGATGCTGTGATAACTGCAGTCCTTCAAGCCTTGGAGGATGTTTACAATTCTGGATTTTAGCAGAAATCCCCATGCAACTGGAGCACTGAATGCTCTTTGAAAAGCCTGATCCACTGAGGAGGTTCCCATGGTCCAAAGTGAATATGAATTATAAAATTCAGCAGATTTATTAATCCATAGTATTTCCTGACAGGTCTCAACTAGCTGAAAATGAAAGCTACCCTTGCTTTCCTATAAGGACATACTTTCAAAAGCAGCATAGTTTTGCCCTCCCCATTGAAGCAAGGAAGGTCACAGGAGTTTTCCAAAGGACTGGTTGCAGAGCCACAGAATTGTTGAGGTTGGAAAGGGCATTTGAAGGTCATCTAATCCAGTTCCACCTACTTCAAACAGGGCCATATGACAGTCAGTTGCCCAGAACCATGTCCAGGCCAAGGTTTTTAAATATATCCAAGCCTGGATGCTCTACAACACCTCTGGGCAATCTCTGCCAGTGGTCAGATACCCTCACAGTAAAAAAGTCTTTCCTGATGTTCAGGACAAACCTTCTGTGTTTTAGTTTGTGCCCATTGTCTCTTTGCCCTGCCACTAGGCACCAGTAGAGAGAACCTGGCTCCATCCTCTCATACAGCCCTACTTCATGTATTTGTACATATTGATATGCTGACCCCTAAAGCTTTTGCTCTCTAGGCTGAACCATCCCAGCCCTTCAGTCTCCTCTTCAGAAAGATGTTCTAGTCCCTTAATATAGTCCCTATATCAGTGGCCTTTCACTGGACTCTCTCCAATAGCTCCACATGATTCAGCTGTGAACCTGGTTAAAAAGAGCTAAATTAGGCTAAAGCTGAAGCATAAAGCAGTAAATGTGAACTTCAAACTGGACAAGCAGCACCTGCTGCTTTGCATGTGAAGGCTCCCTAAAAGATAATATGCTCCATGACAGTGATTTCTTTGATAACTGAGCAAAGACATAGCTACAACACATCAGAGCAATCAAGGAAAACTTCTCAGAGTGGGCTGAGGCAGAGCCCTGAGACTGCATTCATCTAGTTACTTTATCGCAGTGAAGTGTGTGGGGAAAAATAGCTTCTACCTACACTAGATGAGAGATTAGCATTGCCATCATTTCAGAAGCAAATTTATGGCCTGATGACACCTACTTCATTTTAAAATACAGGCTTTGCAGAGCCTGAATGCTGCATCTATGTTTTTTAATTCTGGATAGCTTTCTGAGAGCCTAGATGAGATCCTAACAAGCCACACAATCCAAAAGAAACTTTCATGTCCCTGTGCAGAAGGACTTTGGTGTTTGTTCACAGCCCAGTTTCCTCTCCACTCTCCTCTGCTGTCATCCAAGATTTGCTAGGCTGTGAGTTGACTGAAGAAAAGGTAGGCCTAGAGGGGTCTCTGCTGAACAAAAGGAGAGGCAAAGCATGAGCCTAACCACTGCATGGTCCACACTGCCCTGTGGGGGCAGCTCCCAATATGCCTTAGATCACATCACACACAGAGCTCAAGTCCCAGGGGAGTCACTCATCACCTATGTTACGCAGTCTTCAGTGCCTTTAATTCCCATTTAGAGCCTATTAAAGCTGTGAACCGAGAGGTGGGCTGTACTGTATTTTTAAAAGATTTGAGTCACCACTCTCTGCAGTGGAGATGTGTCAGACTCCTGGGCTCTTGCTTCATGCACAGAAGCGAGTGGTGATGTTGACTTCTCTCCGAAAACAACAAGACTTCTTGCTGTCCACATGAATTAGCCAGGGATGCAGAAGGGAATTAGTACAGTACAATTGCTGTAGCATAGTTGGATCAGTTTGAGATTGACAAGCCAGGACATACTTATTCTGTTCTCTGTTTTGGGATTAGATTTTTCAGAGCAATGCTGAGTTGTTTTGCATCTTCTCTACCTCCCAGGATCATCAGGGCATTACATTAAACAAACTTCTCATTAATGCAGAAGTGTAGAACATTGGTGATATCTCATGTTTCTCATTTTCCTAGTTTATTTTATTGTCGTGATTCTTTCATATAATTTTGTTACAAGACTAACATTTCATATCATGTGTGGGAAGAACTTTTGTGGACTGTTTTCCAAGTCCGTGCATGGTGAGATGAACCATATTATCTAAAGATGTTACAAAGGTTTTATCCAACCTTTCACAAGAAACAGTTTAAACCAACAGTGAGACTAGACTAAAACAACTCTCTAGAAGTGACAAGCATCAAAATGCCAGCACACACTCATATAAACATGATGAAACACTTACTCCTCTGTCACTGTCAAAGTAAGGAATATCTCATGACACCTACAAAAAAGAATCCTTAAACAGTTCTTAGACTTTTCCATGACTTGTGTGGGGCAAGTTGTGCAAGAAATTCTGAAATACTGAAACATCTACAAGTTTTATTTTCAGTCAAGTCTGCACAGTTTGGCCCAGTAAGCTATGAAAAAGTAGGAGGAACTGCAGAACAGCTTGCTAATTCTCTCCATTAATGCCAAAGTTGCCCTTTCTTCAACAGCCAAGAGCAGGCATGCCTTATATGATTAGGGAGATGAGGATTGGAAGGTGGAACTCCCAGGCTCTATTCCAGTAACCAACACAGTTGTAATGACTTTAATCCCTCATGTAACTTCTTGATGAACGCTCCCTCAGCAGAGAGACAGACATGTTCTTATTACTTTAAAGTCATGTTCAGCAAGCAGTCAGAAGTCCACACCTACACAAACACTCAGCTCAGACTGGTTTTTCTGAAAGTTACCGAAACAGTACAGTTTGACTACTGAAGCTGCAGGACATGCTAAAGGACTTGAGTCCAGCAGGCCCCCGTCCCCTTTCATTTTCAGGATGTGTGATGACATAGGAATGCCCACCTGGTTGTGCAAAGACATGTCCCCCTTTTCTATTCACATGGGCTGCAGATGCTTCTTGAGCCCAAGCTCTGCCTTGCTTTCCCCATAAGGCAGTATACATCCTGATATTTCCCTCAAGAGGGCTGTCGCAGGACTGTGTATGGAGCATTTTGCAGTTCCATAATACTTGTCACTGGAGGCTTTGAAATGCCATTACCAAAAGAGCACCTATGATCAGCTGACTTTTTTCTTCATGTGCTGCATGTCTAACTATCCATCACCATTGTTATTTTTCCAGAACATCTCTATTATGAGGGACCAGTCACACTGGGAATCAAAGAAATCCCTCAGGTAAGTTGGTCACAGCTGTGTTCCCAAGCAGAAGGGCTTTCTGGATGAGGTATGGTCAGTGTTCTACCAGCAATTCCACCAGCACATTCCACACTTCTCCAGCTGGCACACTGGATCTGATAGTGTTTTATATGAATAATCCTTTTCAATATGAAATTAAGTGGCTTTGTTTATGAAGGGTCACAGAGGCGCCACTATCCAGAGGCGAAGTTTTTTTCAGGATAGCAGATGTCTGTACCAGCATTGTCAGACAGCCATAGAGTTCTTTAGTAGGCTCTCCCTCCCTTACTCTTAAAACAGCAAGAAAAGAAGCAGTTCCAGAGGACTCCCAAGAGACCAAAGCTGCAATTTTGCTCAGTCCTTAGTGAACTGAACAATTTGGAGAAGCTCATTCATCCTCTCTGGCTATAAAGGCAATTGAGATAGCTACTGCAATTGAACGTGTTCCACTGTACATACATGGTGTCAGGCAGAGAGACCAAGGTCATCTAGGTGGCAACTGAAGGTACAAGTCATTAGGCCAAGAACACTTTCTCTGGATTTATGGAGCCTTAAAATAAGAAAATAATTTCTTAGGAAGGTGAGAAAACAGGCAGTATTCCAGGCACTGCTCTGAATTTCCTAGTCATCCAGTACAGATGCTTTTTACTGGCGGCCTTCTCCAGACACAGCTAAGCCTCCTTCTAGAAGTTCAACCAAACCACACTGCAAAAAAAGGTAGATCTCAAATGCTGAATGCAACAGTCTCTTAACTGGGCACAGCATGAAGATATATTTGATCAGTACATAACAAAGGATTTTTGAGACATACAACGAAGAGATTGGATTGAAGGGAAGAAGGCAAAGTCTTTGATTATCAAGGCATCTTGTTGAGAATGTGGCAAAGAAAGGATCACAGTCACCACTGCAAAAGGATAGAGTTCAGGTGGTCAGTCAAATACTCCTTAGATTTACTCAGAGAGGCACAGCATGAGCTCTCAGTTCTTCAGCAGCAGACATAAAACGTATGTCAGAGGCTCAAAGATGAGGTCTGGGATCAGCTCAGCACTGGATTGCTCCAGGCAGGAAAAGAAAACAGGATCAGAACAGGGAGACAGAACAAAGACATGAGTCCCAAAAGAAGTGGGCTTGCCAAGATACCTGCAGAGGTGATAACAAGGATAGCTGACTTCTGGGAGGATCAAGCCTCCCTTCGTAAGCGTTACCATCTCATATGTCTCAATCCTCCTTTGGTGATAGCAGCAACCAGCATCTTCATTTTCCCAAGGCTTTCACATAGGAAGCTGGACTCCCTTTATACAGGCTGTTATCCCACCCTAACCAGCCTGCTTCCCTAAAGGCTATACCTACAGAGGCTGTATTGGGTATTGCCTTTTGATGTCTCACACAGGAGTAGTGCTTGAGCTCACAACAATCGGCGTCCTGCTCCAGGAGCAGCTTTACTAACATACTTATGTAGTAAAGCCCCAAGACAAACTGAAGAATAGGTATTTAAACCAAAAAAAAAAAAAAAAAGCCATAGAAATGTGCACACAGATCAGTAAAACTCCAACTCCAGTTCTGGGAAAATTAGCTGAATTTTCAACTAGTTTCTGGAGCCAGAATCTCCAAGACTGATCACAAGCCTCTTTTAATAACATTTTTCACCACAAGCAAAAAATTATTCAGAAGGAGAAAAAAGAAATCTAATCCCTAAGAAGCAATGGAAATTTGGTACTGTGAAGTCTCTTCCATGAATTAAACTATAAGCTTTTAGAGAATTAACGTTCTTATGGAAAAAGGAATAGGAAGCCTCTTTTGCTAATTAATAAATCAGGCAAATAACACCATCTTCCCATGATGACAAAAAGAAATTATTCCATACATCAATCATCTTCTGCTCATTGCAAAGAACAGCCTCATCTGAGAAACCTGAGAGATATTTGCACAGCCCACTCAGGAATTACAACCAGGCTCTATTTTCAAGAGTATGTTGCCATTGGGCTTCTCTCTAAACTGAGATTTTACTCTTAACTTGAACCTCTCTGTGAGGACACAGACCAGATATTGCTCTAAAAATCCCATTGTAAAAGGGAAATGCCAAGAAACCTGACTCATTCTAGCCACACCTCCTTCTACTCCAGAATCAGAAGGGCTCTAAATGGGACAAGAGCATCCTGTGGTTCAAAGCGAGGAGGTCACTGCTGCCAACCTCTCCTACTCCACATTTTGCTCCCCTGTGTGCTACAGTAAAAAAAACCAGAAATAATTACTGCAGTGCCAGCAACATAAAGTGAATAAAATCTAGTTCACCTCTTCATCCAAATCTGTTAAATCTGCCTTGGTCACCTCCATGCACAGTGCTTCTCCTAGTGCCTGGAGAGAGCCATTTTGACCAATACAAGAGAGCCATGGCTTCTTTAAGGTTCAGATTTTTTTTTTTACTGTAATGACATAAGTTCTCCTCAAAGCCTGAATTCATCCTTTTAACTACACAATTGGAAATTAGACTACTTCTTGTTTCATTATATAGGAATTTGTTAGAGATTGAGTCATCTATACACACACTTCCCCCAGTGTGCTGTTATAAAAATTCATATCAATAACACTGAACAACAAGATCCATGTAAGAGAACAGCCAGAGAGCTGAGCACCTTCTTTCCCAGTTACTGGACAGCACAGGCCGTACTGTGCTTGCTTATAAGAATAATGAGAATCTACACAGATTTGAAGGGATTTTTTTAATGCAGCAAAACATGTTTAATTTTCAATTGTGCTGTCAGCATTGATATCCCTGAGGAGAGCGTTTTGGCAGAAAATATGGGCATGTCCTTTACCACCTCCAAAACATTTGGACCAGGAAGGTTTTGGAGGAACTTGATGGGAAAGGCATTGTTCTGTTTCTAGAATGAGGAGTCAAACTTAAGCAGTTGTATAGTACTGATGGGCTAATCTCTTGGTTTGCATTTGTCTCATACAGGGAGATTACACTCTTTCAGCAAAGCTGACTAATGAAGATCACGTCACTGTTGCTTGTGCTGATTTCACTGTGAAAAATTATTTAGACTATTATTAGCAACAAACCAATTTCATGAAAGCTACAGACTACCAACACTATCCAAGACAAGTAGGCTGCTTGCATGCTACAATGATTCTGAAGAAAATAATCCTCATATGGTGATTCTTATGCTGTTCCTCTCTATAATTTGCTATTTTCAAGAAGTTACTAGATCCTCTAGGGGTAATTTTATCTCTAAATGCACACTGTAGCCTACTTTTTTCTTCTAATATATACAGCTGTAAGAAGAAAGTATCCAATACCAACACTCTCATCCTAGGATAAAAATAGCAAGAAGCAGAACAGGCGAGAGCCTAAACACTTTTTTGCAGTAAGTTATGGAGGTATCCATTTCTAACACAGGCTAGAAGATGACTTTCACATATATCACATATTATGCAGTTACAGAACTCAACATCTTAAATCTTCTCTGGAGCCTGTCTGGAGATTCCACTAGCACAGCTTTTGTTATAACCACAGCACAAAAGCAAATAGGATGAACGTGCCTTTTTTCTAGTGATCGATGTCCTGTCACTGGATTAATATCATTCTAGTCTTCTGGAGTCTACCTGGAATTTTTTGTTTTGTAATGTCTTTTAAGTGATGTGCGAATCATTCTGTACCTAGGCTATGTGCTCTTCTTGCTTCTCAATAAATTCATAATGAAAGACTGGGTTTTTTCTCATGTTTTGTCATGATTCTAGGATCTCTCCAAAGCTTAATGGGGGAAGGTGAAGGTGATGATGAGTGAAATAAGTTCAAAGAGCACATTTTAAATATGAAGAATCAGTCATGTTTACGCATGTTTTATATTCACAAAGGACAAACTGTTCTTTGCTTTGAAGCCCCAGGAGAAGTAACACAAATTATATTCCAAGTGCAGCACATCCCCAAACCATCTCATTCCAGGAGCCTTTGTAGCTGGCATAGCTGATGGGTAGATAGATAACCAAGCACAGGGCAGCACATGGGATTAGGATCTTGGGTTGGAGAGTGTAGGGACCTGTTTGGGATCCTGCCCTGGAGTAGGGTTGAGTTATGGTTTGAAAAGGTATGGGCAGGAATCAGAGACACAGGAGGCTCCTGAAGCTGAGCACAAGTTTACAAAGGCAGGTCACAAACAATGAGCTGCACGCCTCATGTTGGAGGGGTTCAGCATGTACAGCTACAGCAGCTGAGGCTCACATCTGGCCACCCAAGAGCTCTGACATATGGCCTGCATCCTACACAGTCACATTCTGCAGCTCAAATTCCTGAGCAGCCAAAGAATCCCCAGTGCACAGATGACCAACACCTCAGAGCAGCCAAAAGCTAGCAGCAAGGGAGAATCTCTTGTTTTCTTCTTGTGCAGCAAAACTCTCACCTGCTATCCCAGCCACAGAGACCAGGTCCGAGACCTGCTACACAGGGAGGCTTACCACAGCTGATTGTGAGCCAGCAGGCACAGAAGATGGGATAGAGCACATCAAATACACTGCACTTTCAGCCCATTTCTATTACACCTTGGTTTGAAGAGGGGGGGAAAAAAGAAAAGAGAAAAGAGAGAAGGCCAAGGTGTTCATCACAGCTTTGACCACATCTCCCCAAATCAAGTTTCAAATTATGCTGTTTTGGGAACAATTCATCCAAGACACCATCACTGCTGCATTTAAGGTCCACATAAACAATAAAATAGTATCACTATACAGACACAGGAACTGTTTTTCTCCTCATGCCAGCAGCTTTTCAAATTCATCTGGCTCCCGTGATTCCCATGAGATATCAGAAGAGCCACACCTTGAGGAGAAACTAACAAAACTCCAGCAGCAGCATTCACAAAAGAGTCCACTTGCTCAGCTCTGTTTCACTGCAATCACACAATAAAAGGAGGACTAAAACCCAAATTCTTGCCACCAAGCTTCTTGGTCTGTTATCTGATGAAAGACTCAGCAGATTAAAAACAGACACAGTGCTAGTCCAAGCAGCTGTATTTGAAACTGATCCCATAATAGCCAAGATCCTCTTAGCCAAATTCACCAGGCTCCCTATAGCCTTGGGCACATTCTGAAGGGGCCCCCAGGCCCACCACAGCAAAGAAGCCAGCCTTCACCGCCCAGTAGAGAGGCTCCCTCAGAGTGTCTGTAGCAGAACCTGCTGTAAGATATCTCAGCTGACCAAAAAATAGGAATTCAATCTCTAAAGCATCAGACTTCTGGCCCTTGAGATTTTCTGACCCTTCACTGTCCACCTCACACATGAACGCTGTGGAGCCTCACTCCCAACACCAGCTGAACAGCATTTGGTTTCCTAACACAGAAACTGCTTGCCTTTTTTCTATGGGCATTAAACTGAAAAACCAAGACTACATCTTAAACCCACATTCCACCACTTAACCTGGAGCTTTCTCCATAGCAGGAGAAAGGTATGTTTGTCATACCACAGCGACAGAGAGTTTTGTGGTCTAAAGACCATTCAGGGGTTGGCAGCTCAAGATCTTTGCTGTCCTCTAAATTAAAAAGGGCTTTACTCCTTCAGCCTAAAAATTGCCTTGGTTTCTTCCTTGAATTAGTGTTTCTAATCAGACACCTTTTTGGCATGGTCAAGCAACAAAATCAGAGTTCCTCTTTACTGATCCCAGCACAGCAAAAGAACACCTTGCTGTCCCAGATCTGTGGTATATTCACACCATCACATCTGAATTCTAGTACATCTCGTAACTACTGCAGTTACCTTTCTGAAGGAGCCTAAAAAAGCTTCATAAGGGCTCTCTACCTACAGCCAGGGTCTGAACACAGCTCAGCTGTTCACAGGTGAGAGCAATATCCTCCAGGGATGTGCAGCCTGAGCAAGAAGGTGGTGGGGTTTTGCTAAAACAAAGATCTCCACATTTCCACACCAATCTCCTTGAAGTGAGGGGTATGAGGCACAACTGAACCTCATGGTCAGATTCTGGGCCAGATTCTCAGCCCTTTCTGGCAAAATTGACTGGATTGGAAGTGTCTTTATGCTGTTACTTCTGTTATGTTGAGAGAGACTTCTCTTTCCATAAAGATCCATTGCTTAAATTTCTCGTCTACTATCTCCTACGCTCTCCAGAGCAGCCCTAAAATAATCCCAGTGTGGCTGCATTTTGTTATTTTGATAGTGTTCTGCAGCATGAGAATAGAGTATGGGGAGCAGGATCATCTAAATGGTGTTATTCTAAGTGAAATCAAGCTTTTGTCCCAAAAGACACAGAGAAAGTAAAGCATGAGCTTATCTTTACCTTCAGCTCTCATGTAATGGACTGTGATGAAGAATCCACCTAGAGCACAAACTCCAATCTCTTTCGTGGATCATTCTGAAGTAACCTTCCCAGGACTGACAAATGCTTCAGTGAGACAGATGGGATAAGAGTCTGCTCCTCAGGAGCTCCCACAGGGCTCAGGCAAACACAATGATCAGTGTGATACAAATACACTCACTGATCAGCTAAAGCTGAGATAAAACAGCTACTACTATGTTTCTACCAAGTCATGCACACTCCAGTCACAGTGACTTCTGTGTCCCAGCAGGCAAAGTCCCAGACTGCCAGACATGAACAGATCTCTCACCACTCCTTCATACCAGCACATCCCTGGTTCAGTGTGAAGGTCCCCCCACAAAGGCAGCTCTCACCCAGCCTCCTTACAGGGCTGTGACTGCTGAGACCCTCATTTCTGTGCAGCAGCAGGATGCAGCAGCATATGCTACAGGGATCAACCAGCCAGAACAGGAAAGCCTTCCCAGACCTCACATATGGATGCAGGACCTTCCTCATGCAGTGCAAGAATGCTGACTGTGGCAGATATGAGGGCAGAAAGTCACACATTCTACCCTGGGAGAGCAAGGGGGAAGTCTTACTTGAATTGCTCTCTCAGCCTTACAGATTGCTTCCATTTCCCCTCAACACCCACACCTCCAGGAGGCCTCAAAAACAAGTACTCTGGCCTCACATTGGCTGGATAATGTGGAGCTATTTAAAAATTAGAATTGTAAAAAAAAATATATGAAGCAATCCTTTGCAGTCTAACACCCACAGGGTTAACTTCCTGCTGCCTGGTCTCTTCCCTTGCTGCTCAGCCCAGTCTCCTCTTGGAGGCAGGGACTCTGGTACTTCAGCACTGCCCTGACCCAGGAAGAAGAGCTGTTCACATCATGAGAGCTACATTCAAGATCAGCTTCCCTTTTGCCTCTCTAGTCCAAACATATTATGAGTTGGCCTTAAAATGAATCTGAACTCAAGCATGCAGGTGTCTACAACAATCCTCCCAACAGAGTACAAAATAAATAAAAGAAATACAGAATGGACAAAACAGGCAAGGATGAAAAAAAAAAAAAAAAAAAACCACCATGGAAAGAAAGTTAGAGGTAAACCTGCCTTTGTTCTGCCCTTAACATAAAATGAGATGGAAGATATTTGCAGAGCAAGATGCCATTCCTGAGGACTTAAAAACCTTCTCTTCCATTTCTCTTATGAGACTACTCTGTTTCTCACCCCTGTACTTCCTCCCAGAGGCTCTTTATGTATTTCCCCATCCAGCGAGACTGAACAAGAACACCACATTCACCAAGTGAGCCCCCACCACTAGACATCAACCACGGAGCCTGACACGATCAGAGGGGAGATGTTTGTTTCAGCCAAGAGACTCATTGCCAAGAGGGATTCAAGCAGCTCTTGTTGGAGGAGAAAGGGGGAACCCTGAACAAAGGGATCAGTCAGAGAAGAGGCTCCAGAAGGGAAGAGCCTGGGGCTCAAGGTGATTTCTGCCAGAGGGCTATTTTGTTGATAAGGATTACACAGCTACTCAGTCTGCCAGACATGAGCCTGCAAATGGTAAAGCATTCCCTCTTGGCCCTGTGATAATACCTATGCCATCTAGTTATACAATAAGCCTAAGGTTGTTTTCCTAAACCAGGCAGTTGCTCGCAAAGCTAAAATAAGATACTGTTGTCTCACACTGCAGTAAAGCAGCCTCACACAATTTCCCTCTCCCTCCTGATACTTTCCTTCTTCCACACAGCTGCACAGACGATACTGATGCCATCAATGCAAGATCAGGGCACTCCCAGTCCAAGCAAGGAACAACTTAAAAGAGGTTCAAACTCCAACTGCTTTGATCAGGGGAGTGGCTCCACCAGAGCCAAAATAAATGTTTGCTGATAATCCCATGCCCTCTGTTTGCTTGTATGGCTCCCATTTTATTAGCCTTCCTATGGTAAATTTTACAGCTGGGGTTAGCAGAGTGATAAAATGCACAGATTATATTCTCCACTGTTGCCGGTCTGCTTCTCCCCAATTTAACACAGCTTTAGCTTGAAAAAAACAAACACTTTGATCCAGGATTCTCTCTTGCCCCTTGCAAACCTTCACCTCCTTCTACTACTTGACAGCCATCAGTTCAGAGAACAACAGCTTGCTCCAGGGTGGGAGGAGAGCAAGTCACAATCAGATTTCCCTACCAAATGCTTGAGATGCTCTTTACAAGAGCACTCAAATCAGAGATCTTCCTCAATCACTGCACCACTGACAGTGATTTACCCCTTCCCTCCCTGCAATGCTCTGCCTGGGCTCCAACATGACCCCTCAGATGTTGAAATACAAATAAACACAGGATCCAGACCATACAAACATATTGGCATCTTATGATTTGACTTCTCACACCATCATCACTGAAGCAGAAACTTCAGTGTCTATGCAGTAAGTTTTGATTCAGCCCTAAACACAATACCATAACTTTCAGCTCCTCCTTCTTGATTTATTCAAGTTATGCCCCAGCTATTTCTCATTCTGAAAGCCAAGAGAGAAGCCAGCAGAAGAAAGGCACTTGCTTTGCCTTTATTTTTCCAAGTTCAAACTCCTCAGATTGGAAACTACACTAACTTGCATCACTTAGCTGGAGACACCTTTGTTCTATCTACATAAAAATCAAACATGAACCAGTTTATTAACTGTGGCACAGCAAAAGCTGAAGAAGCTGTCAGTAGTCCCAACATGGATTTCCTATCGCTTGGCAGCAAGCTAAGAAATTACTGTTCAGTCTTTAATGCTGAATTTTATGAATGGAAAATGGTTTTGCCCCAGAGCTTTTATTTATTATTCATAACTTGGTCTGCTCCCTAAAAACAGGAAAGCAACATCAAATTCAAGGCCTCCCTGGATTCCTAGGGAACTACAAGCCTAGATCAGGAACGCGCAATATTTTTTCATTCCTAAATCTTTTGTCAGCATCTCCAAGGGTAAACACATAACAAGAAGCATAAGAGTTCAGGAAAACATTGGTACCTTGTGGATGATGAGTACAAACAAACAGGCCTAGAGCCACTACTACAATGAGCTTTGGTACTGCAATTGCAGAAGGTGGGAAGCAAATAACACTACAGGATTCTTTCATGTCCAAGTCACTGCTGCTTGCTCACACAGTCCTCTTCTACAGTGTTGTCTACAATAGCAAACTGCTCCCACTGGCCAACAAAAAAAAAGCAATATGAACAAAAACCCCAAGAACAGCCAAGCTAAGAAAAAGATTAAAGTAGACTCTTGGGTATATCTGGATTTAACCTCATCAGAGTATTCTGTAGGGGGAGAAAAAAATTTTAAAAGATCACTCTTAGTCCAACAGCGGTAACAATTCAGGGAAATTCTTCTATGTCGGCTTGACTGACATAAACTCTGTGCAGACCTTCATATAACTGATCTCAGCCTCAGTATTGAGAGCTATTTTCTCTACTAATTTTCTGGGGTTTACATTCCCCTAAGGATGAAACCCCCAAACACAGGTAAAACTGAGCTAACAGACAAATATTAAATTTTGAAGACTTTCTGCTTGAAGTCAGGAGATGCAACCAGATGCAACTAGATCCAGCAAAGCACTTTTGTCTGGAAAGAGCAGTGACTAAAGTGGATTAAATGAAGGAACCTTCCAGACACAGGCTAGGACCACACAGCAGAGAGGACTGGTAAGACAAAGACTCACCACAAGCTATTTGAAAGAAAGTCTAAACTATAAAGTTTTGTCTTGACAATATGAGGTCTTCAGCAGCAAAATTAGCTGAAGGAATTCCTGGTTGTGTCAAGACACTGGACTTGTGTTGTAGTTGTCTTTATTTATTTTAGGCTCAGAAAATTCTCTGGCTTGGCTCATACCACAAAACCTTCAGCTGGGCTGAAGGATCAAGGTCCTGGGGCACAGCATTGCTCACATCAAAATCACTGCTAAAGTTTCTGCGTTGCCCCACCACAGTGCTGCTCAGGAGGCACTACCACACTGCCAGGTTTTTCCACCACAGTGATTTCAAGATGTTCCTGCCTCCTCTTCTTCAATAGTAATTATACCCATAGAAACACCATAGAATGAGATGAAAGCAAGGAGGATGGGGAACACCGTGAAATACAGATATAAATCCAAAGTACTTGCCAAAGTGGTACATCAGAGGGAAGCTTAGGAAGCCAGTCTGCTGGATTGCGTAAGTGATTACATTTTGAACCATCTAGAGAAAATAAAACCGAACACTCATGCTGTTACTGAAACGCCTGCAATCGTTTCCTTAGAGAGGGAAATGCTGCCTGTACCTATAAGGTCCTGAACATTTCTAAGTGCTCTTGAGACTATGTTGAAGAAGCTGATGTGCCTCAGGAGGTGCACCCTGCTTATGAAGGCTTGCCCCAGCTGCACTGGGAGCCATAGCAAACACAGCATTCACATACAGAATCACTAGGCTGGAAGAGACCTTCAAGATTGTTGAGTCCAACCCAGCCCTAACACCTCAACTAGATCATGGCACCAAGTGCCATACCCAGTCTTTCTCTAAACATATCCAGGGACAGTGACTCCGCCACCTCCCCGGGCAGACTATTCCAGCATTTAATCACTCTTCTGGTGAAAAACTTTTTCCTAATATCCAACCTATATTTCCCTTGGTGCAGCTTAAGGCTGTGTCCTCCCACTCCATCAGTTGCTGCCTGGAGAAAGAGACCAACCTCCAGCTGACTACAGCCACCTTTCAGGAAGTTGTAGAGACTGATAAGGTCACCTCTGAGTCTCCTTTTCTCCAGGCTAAACACCCCCAGGTCTCTCACAGGTTTGTGTTCCAAGCCCCTCACTAGCGTTGTTGCCTCCTCTGGATGTGCTCAAGCATCTCAACATCCTTCCTAAACTGAGGGCCCAGAACTGGAAACAGCACTCAAGGTGAGGCCTCACCAGAGCTGAGCATAGGAGAAGAATGACCTCCCTGCTCCTGCTGGCCACACCATTCCTGATACTGGCCAGGATGCCATTGGCCTTCTTGGTCACCAGGGCACACTGCTGGCTCATGTTCAGCTGCTGTCACCAGAACCCCCAGGTCCCTTTCTGCCTTGGCACTGTCCAGCCACACCGCCCCCAGTCTATAGTATTGCAGGAGGTTATTGCGGCCAAAATGCAGGACTCAGCACTTGGACTTATTAAACTTCATCCTATTGGACTCTGCCCAGCCATCCAACTGTTCCAGGTCTCTCTGCAGAGCCCTCCTACCTTCCAACATATTGACATACGCTCCCAGCTTAGCGTCATCTGCAAATTTACTAATGAAAGTCTCAATACCCTCATCCATGTCATCAATAAAATATTGAACAGAACTGGCCCCAATATAGACACCTGAGGGACACCCCTTGTGACTGTCCCCAGCTGGATGCAGCACTGTTTACCATCACTCTCTGGGCCCAGCCATCCAGCCAGTTCTTAACCCAGCAAAGAGTGCTCCTGTCCAAACCATGGGCGGCCAGCTTTTCCAGGAGTGTGCTGTGGGAGACAGTGTCATAGGCTTTGCTGTAGTCCAGGTACACAGCATGCACAGCCTTTCCCACATCCACCAGGCAGGTCACCTGGTCATAAAAGGAGATCAAGTTGGTCAAACACGACCTACCCCTTCTAAACCCGTGCTGGCTGGGTCTGATACCCTGGCTATCCTGAAAGTACTGAGTGATGACACTTAGTATAAACTGCTCCATTATCAGGTACTGAGGTGAGGCTGACTGGCCTTTAATTACCAGGATCCTCCTTCCCACCCTTTTTGTGGATGGATGTCACATTGGCCAGTTTCCAACCATCCAGAACCTGACCAGTGAGCCAGGACTGATTGTAAATTATGCTGAATGTGTTTGCGAGCTCCCTCATCTTCCAGCTCCATCATCACCCTGGGATGGATCCCATCTGGGCCCAGAGATTTATGAACATCCAAGTGGCCCAGCAGTTCTCTGACAGCCTTCTCCTGGATAACAGGGGGACTATTCTGCTCCCTGACACCATCTACCAACCCAGGAGGACAGTTGTCCTGAGGACAAGCTGTCTTCCCACTAAAGACTGAGGCAAAGAACGTATTAAGCTCTTCTGCTTTCTCCTCATCTGCACTTACTAAGTTCCCTCCTGCATCCAGTAGAGAACAAAGGTTGGTCTTACCCTTCCTTTTACAATTAACATATTTGTAAAAACATCTTTTATTATCCTTTGCAAAAGTTGCCAAATTCAGTTCAAACTGAGCTTTGGCCTCCTAAATTTTTTTCCTACATATCCTAGCAACCCCCTTAAATACTTTTTGAGAAACCTGACCCTCCTTCCAAAGATGATACATCCTCTTTTTATTCCTAAGTTCCTTCAAAATTTTGTTGCCCATCCAGGCTGGATGCTTGCCTCATCGACTCATCTTTCAGCACACAGGGTCAGTCTGTTCCTGCGCCCTCAAGATCCCTGTTTTGAAGCACACCCACCTTTCCTGGACTCCTTTGTTTTTAAGGGCTGCTTCCCAAGGAACTCTCTGAATAAGTCTCCTAAACAGAACAAAGTCTGCCCTCTAGAAGTCCAACGTAAGAGTCTTATTGTTGTTCCTCCTGATTTAACCAAATATTGAGAACTCTATAATTTCGTGATCACTGTGCCTCAAGTGGTCTCCTACCACCACATCTCCTACCAGCCCATCTCTATTTGCAAACAACAGGTCTAACATAGTCCCTCCCCTCGTGGGACTATGACAAAGTTGTCCTCCTCCACACTCTAAAAATTTCCTGGACAGCTCTTTTCTGCTTTATTAAATTCCCAGCAGATGTCTGGTAGTTAAAGTCACTTACAAGAACAAGGGCTGGCGATCCTGAAACATTCTCTAGCTGCTCATAGAATAAATTGACCGCCTCTTCTTCCTGTTTGGGTGGACAACAACAGACTCCCAGTAGGATGTCAGCCTTGTTGGCCTTCCCCTTAATTCATAACTATAGGCATTCAACCTCATTTTCATTAGTTTCAATACCCATGGCATCAAAAGCCTCCCTAATATAAAGGGCCACACCTCCATCTTTTCTCTCTTTCCTGTCTCTTCTGAAGAGCTTGTAGCCATTGAGTGCAGCACCCCAGCTATGTGAGTCATTCCACCACGCTTCTGTGATGGTGACTACATCATAGCTCTGCTATTGTACCATGGCCTCCAGATCCTCTTGTGTCACAGCAGAGCAGAGCATCGAGGCCCCTGGGGCTGTGCTCACGCCTGTGCCATCTCAGCTGTGCACTGCCCTTCCCTCCCTTGCACCCACACAAGGTTCATTCTGCTCTGCTGCACACCTGCTCACAAACCACACCAGCAGAAAGCTGCTCATCCCTGCCTTGGCCTTTCTTCTTGGACTGGCTCTGCAAGGGTCATAGAACTTCTGTAGCCACGAGTGGGGAAACAAGGTGGGAGGTTAAGAGATTCCTAAACCGCTGTGGGACTGCTGCTCACATGCAGGGCAGTCCTGAATCCTGCTCACCAACATGGAAACTGCAATGCAACAGCAAAAATAATTTTGTGAACCCATTTCTCTAGGGAAACCAAGGTGCCCTCCAAAGCTGAGGCCCTGTTCTACTGGCATCCCTAAAGGCACCCTTCTCCACCGTACCCAAGCTACAGCTCCTCAGTCCCAGGCAAGTCCTAGCTCTCCAGCTGATCCCCTCCCCATCTCGAGGAGGAGCCGAGCTATGTCATCCTCAACTCATCCTGGCTGAGGAGGTGTTTGCAGCAGTACTCAGTGCAGTCCCAGCCCGGCTGCCTGCCTACATCCATGCTGCCTTGTCCTGTGCAGCAGCCCAGGTCCTGTGCTAATTGATGCCAATGGATCACACACCAAGAGGATGGGACAATGGCTACTCCCTTAAACTGGGAAAAGCCGACCTGTTATAAGGAGAAATCTTTACAAGAATGCCACAAAAAAGGTGACTTCATTTCAAAGTACCTTCTTAATTTTTTTTGCCTTTAATTAACATGAGATTTAAATATCAGCTTTAGGAGAATTGATCCGACCTTACCAGAGAGGATCTGCCCTGCCATGCCCACCCCACTGTGAATCAAAACATTTTATATCCTGCTCCCCCTAATCTGGGGGTGGAGGTGAGATGGGGACTTCTTTTCAGCAATGCAAAAGCAAGCAAACAAACCAAAAAAAAGGGTGTTTGCATGAAGTTGAAAAATCCTGTTTGGCCAGCCTTTAGAAGACCGTTCCTGGCTGCTGCACTGACCAGGCCTAAAGCTGCAGCTGATTTCTCCCTTTGCAGCCCCGCAGCGTCCCTCGCTTGGCGAGAAATCCGTGCGTGGGACTCCACGGCTGCAGCTGACCGCGAGTAGGTGTGGGACACGTCAGTGGGGACCCGGGACATCCCTCCCTGCCAGGGCCAGCCAGGAGGTGGCACTGTTAAACTGCTGAGCCTTCCCACTGCACTGGATTTGTGTCGGGTTGGGGTTTTTTCCGCTCCTACCTCCCCCCAGTAATCTATTTTCCTGCCTTGAGGCTGGCGATACAGCATAGCAAAAACTCGTCTAAAAAAAAAAAAAAAAGGCAATGGCTTTGTGATTTCACGACTGGTTCCCTCTCACAAAAAGGGCTGGCCGGCTGAGAGGAAGAGGTTTACTCGGTGTAAGGTGATGTTATACAACTTTCTCCCTCTAGCAAGTGCCGGAACTGTTCTGGTTTAACCCTCTGACACCTTGACCCAGCCCATTCAAAGTCCCTTTTTTAATTTCTTTTAAGCGGTCTACACCCTTAACGCACAGCAATGCAGAACACCTACCGAGCCCTGACCCAGCACGCAAACAACAAAAGCGCTTTATCTCGAGGGACGCCTTATCGCCCAACTCCCGCTCCCTGAGCAAACAGCAGCGATGGCCGGGGACAGCCAGGCTCCTCTGCCCGGTGCCCGGGCTGCTGGACACTGAAACAGCCCTGACCTGCCCCTCCCAGCAGTCTGTACCACGCTTTCCTGAGCTGGGGGAGCACTCTTTCCTCATCGGGCTCAACAAGTCCCTAATCCCCAGGGAGGAGGCAGCGATGCTGCAAGGTTTTCCAGAATGCGTGTCGGCACTTTCATGTCCCAGCAAGGCCCCGCGGGAGCACGGCTTGTTCACTGAAGGGAGATGACTGAACAAGCTGCTGCAGTTCACAGCAGTGCTTCCAGTCTCTGTGAATCTGTAATAAAGTTCCAAATGGGAAAAACATTGTCAGAACGTCCTGAAAATATCTCCACTCACACTTTGATAAGGCAGACACCCGCTTTCCTCATAGACGCTCGATCAGCAACGCTCACTACAGAGCAAAGCCCCATCATCCAGGAATTATTGATATTGCAGCAACTATTTCATCATCTGTTTTCAAGAGAGAAGAATGAGAATATATATGCTGGATTTTTACATCTCAAACTGGTTTAGCAGCAGTGGGAGCAACAGGTGGGAAGTAACCAGCCAGCCGTGACCTGCTAGCTCTCCCTAAGCTGCATCTGGCCGTGGTTGGAGGGAAATCAGTGGTCGGAGGCTCAGCATGGGAACTGCTCACCTACACCATTTCTACTTTCAGGGCTTCAGAGAGTTCACAAATGAGTGCTGCTCCCTTGAGTAAGGAGGTCCTCACCTGCTCAGCCTGCCTTTTTCAAGTAACAGCCCAGATGAGTCATAGCAAAGATTGCAGTGTCTGTGTCTTTTTTTAGTGAGTTATAAGTTCTCATGGCCACTCTTTTCCTCCCTGAAACTTGTCCCTTCTCTACCACAACTGCAGAAACTACCAGCAAATGTGGCTTTGTGAGCCTGGTACTCCATGACAGCAGTGCCCCAGTTGCTGGCTAGACAGGCCACAGGTTCTTCTTGCCACACGAGTATTACACACCTCACCTTTCCTGAACGTCACACGCAGATGGAAGAGCCACCCTGTGTACGTGCAGACAGCTCAACACTTCTCAGAAACACTGCCTCTGTTGCAGGCACTCAGGCAAGCCTGTGCCCACCCTGCTTTCCAGTAAGGCCATCAGAAGGATGATGCTGAGCTGGTGGTACCAGAGAAAATAATTTTCCAAGAGCTCCTGGGATTCATTATAGAAACTACCCACAAGCACTGATTTTTCTGGAAACCAAGCCAATTGCCAGCTTTCCTGAGGGCCTGGCAGCCTCTCCTCTCCCACTGAGAGAGCTCACACCTGGCCTCCTGGTACAGAAAAGACCATCATAAAACACAGATGGGGCTGCAGTGCCTCAGCTGCGAGGGCACTGACAGGACCAGCATTGAGGAGTAGCCCACTGCCTGCTTTGAAGGGCTCTTTAAACAGGCGACAAGGACCAAGCCAGACGCCTTAGAAATTGCCCCACTGGGGCCTTACTTGCCAGAGTAAATCTAGTGTCATACACCAACACAGTCTAAGTGCCTTGAAAATAGAAAGTTTCCAGTTGACAACGATCTTGATTTTTATCAAAGCCACTTTTCTAGGACTTTACTAAATGAGGAGATATTTATCACTAAAGTGTTAATGGCTTAAATATAATTTGTGTCCACAGTAAGAGATTATTTCAGCCTACATTGACAAGACAAAATTTCCTCCTCAGAAGCAGCGCAACAGTAACCCCAGCACAGTACTACTGTTACCCCTTCTGACCTCTGCAGCCAGCCAAAAATGTAGGGAGTGGTAGGCTTCCATTACAAGCAGATTTGGTAGCTGAATGGGGTGTTCCCGCCATTCCTTGCAAAGAATGCACAAATTCCTTTTTTCAACCCCCCAACGATGAACACAGGAGAGATCAAACAAGCAATGTATTTGCTCACATTCTCATGTCACCTTTTGAAATTCATTTTAACTCTGTTTAAAAGCCTCTTCAAACTTTGACAGTGGCCCTGGCTATTCCTGCTGCAGGACTCAAGGACACTGCCAGTTGTGGGCCACTGACCCTTTCTGTGCCAGAAATTACTGCCCTGCAGAGTGGACAGCTGAGCACAGCATACATTGCTCCCAAGCCACCTCCAGCAACAAGCTGGTGTGCTAGCAAGCCTGACACTACCAGGCATTAACAGATCTGCTCAGTTCCTGCAGCAGATACACAGCCCCTTCATTAACTGCTTCAGCTGCCAACACAAGAGTCAGCAGATTTTGTCTCCCTGAGAATCACCCTCAGATCACTGGCTCTTACATCCTCACAACCCCTGTATGCAGCTGAGCTTCTCCCTCAGGCCAGCCCGACCATCCCTGCTATGCCAGTTCAAGCTCATACTACTGGGGGTAAAAGAAAAAGAAGGGAAAGAAAAATGAGGGAATGACAGAGACAGGCAAAAAGGGGAAAAGGGGGGTGAGGGGAAAGTGGAAAAAAAAAAAAAAGGAAAAAGGGAAGGGAGGGAGGAAAAACAAGGAAAAAGAGGAGGAAAGGGGGTGGGGGGAAGAGGGGGAGGGAAAGGAATGACTGTCAGGGGAAATGAAGGATACTGGGTTTGTGTCTCCTCAGGCAGCTCACTTCAGAGTCAGGAAGGAGGTACAGAGGAAAGGGGAGAGCTGGAAAGCATGTTCAGTAGCAGCTAGCCATTAGGACAGACTTCTTCAATCATTAGAAGAACATCATAATTTTTCCTTCCTCGATGTTTTCGCACTTGAAAGGTCAATAGCCAGCTGAAGCCCCTACTGTCCATCGTTTGTGAGGGAGGCGTTCCAGTATTTCCACCTTCAGGTAGCATTAAGGGACCTAACTCTTTCCTACTTCTGCCACTAAAGGGGAGCAGTGTGTGCAGATTCTCCCTCCACTACCAGTTTCAGTGAGGTTTAGTCTGTTTGCAGTCTGACCTCAGTCTATTCGTGTCTGCAGCAGCCCTCGCTGAAATCGATAGAAAAGATCCCCAATTAAGGTGGGAATTAAATTCCTTCTCTTTCCAAGCAGCCTTGAAATATTTCTTTCTGTTCTTTAACACTGCTGCATCCTTCCTGCAAGGAGAGGGCTGAAATGGCCCCTTCTACTTCTACTCATTTTCGCCAAAGTGAAAATCGAGGAGGATGAGCCTGATCTGAAAATTGTACTCCAATCTGTGTTGCCCCAAATAAGACCAAGAGATGTTTTCAAGAGGTTTAATTGTCTTCTTTTGTTGGGATTTTAAGGCTGCTAACAAAAGTATCATAATTAAGTAGGGTTTCTGGTTTTTTACAGGGTAGATGCTTGTGGCTTGAGAAATACTTGATCTTTTCCCATGAAGGGGAGAAATTAGGTGCTCTTCCTTCAGGTATGGGATAGGATTAGCCCCCCTGCCACCCCAGCTCTAGGAATACAAACTAAAAATGGCCTTATCTGGTTTTGCAGAGATCAAGATGTTTTCAAGGCTGAGTACCACGTGCTGTCATGACTTTCGTGAAAAAGAAGAGTACTGAATGCTTAGGAAAGCAATGCTCCTAAATACTCTTAAACACTTGGGCTCTAAAAGTACTTACTGCATTGGTTTCTTCATTTTTATGATGCCTTTTAGGCTGGTTAAAACCTCTCTGTTAAGACATAATATAAGGACTTGTTTAGTGTAATCTAACAAAAAAGAGAACTCTCTCTTTCTTTTTCCCCCTACATTACAGTACTTTTTAAAAATCTTAATCATGCTTGCTTTTACACTGCACTAACAGCTGACTCAGAAGACCCTGAACTATTTTGCTTGTTGGCTGGGCTCAGTAAAGGAAAAAGCAAACGGCTACATTATGAAGAGTCTGTTAGATACCCAGATTATTCTCATTTTTGCCAGTGTTGCTAATAAAAACACAAAAGTGATAGGCCCATGAATACTCCCTTAAGTAATGTTCAGTATTCCAGGGTCTGAAATCCATGACAGAGTAATTATTATCTCTGTTTTGTTTCCCAGGGAAGCTGAGGCCAGTAGCACAGCTGGGAATCTCCTACACTTCCAGACTGCCAGCCCAGCATCCCCACTAGAATCTGTCCCTTTCCTGTCTCCGACATGCCTCTGGATCCTCAAGCAAGAGGCTGCCTCAGGAGGAAGCAAGGAGCCAGCCCATGACTCACCTGCTCCCAGACTGGTTTCAGCCATCTCTCTCCTCCAGCAGGGAGGGAGAGGGGCTGTGCCGGCTCCCCACCCGCACAGGCTGGGGCAGTGCGAGACCCCAAAGCCTTGTGAGCGCACAGGGCTGGTTCGGCTGCAGCCGGGGTCAGCCAGAGGCACGGTGTGAGGGGCTGTGCCGGCACACACCAGTGTCTTCCCAAGCCCTGCTGAAGCGGACAGCACCAGGTGTGCTCCTGAACCAGAGCGGGCGCGGCTCTGGCCCATTAGAGCCAGTCTCCAGGAGCCTCCACCTTGAGTCAGCCGCTGGCAGCGCTCCCGGAGAGGCAGTCTGCTTTGCGTCTTCTGTCCCAGGGCAGCCTTGGCAGCTGGGAGAGGATGGGCACACAGGGCTACGCCTCTGTTCTAGGACAGCATTACAAATCCTTTTGGCTAGTCTACACTTCTATAGGAGGGAATAAACAGTGTCTAGAAGCCATTGAATCAAAACAGGGTTTGAACTGCTGGGATAAACATGCACCAATCCATATGAACGCACTGCTATGAGCTGACAACCGGGTTTTATCTGGTTAGCACTGCGCTCTTCAATTAATTACAGACCAGCATGTCCACACCATGGTTTCTCTGTGATTTAGTCAAGTCAATTTTCCAAAACACTTTTAACGAACCCAGTCACAACCGAATATGTAGAAACATATTTCATGATCAGGGACAGCAGAGTACAGTCAGGACTCTCAGGCACACAGTGCACATAAACCCTTCCAAATGCATTACAGACACTCGCTGGGGCTGCTTACACTACCCATGCCCACCCCACCCCTCTTGAAGGGGCTGCTGCACTCCCCAGTGCTGCTGAGGGAAAGGGGTACATGCCTGGGTCTCTTATTTGCCTTCTGTTAGAAAGGGTAACATTAAGTCTAAACTGCTGAGGAAGGTTTGTGTTCAGCCTCCAGCCTGCAAAAGGAAGGTAACAAACAGCTGAGGAGCAGTAGCATCTTAAACAGCTGCAGCTGTTTCCCCAGTGAACGTGATTCAGAGCCACAGTGTTCAAGAGCTAAAGCTCAGAACATAGCAACGATTCTTGCAAAATATTTTGCTTCTTGTCTTTTTTTTTTCTTTTTTTTTTTTTTTTAATTTCTTCTCCCCCACACAACTTTTTAACCTCTTGGTGCCTATGCTGAGTTCCTCCCAAAAATAGGTTTCAGGGTGGAACATACTTGCCACTTGATCCATAGCTTGCTAAATTTAGCCAAACACAGACTGCCTGTATAAGATGGGTCTCTTGAAATGTCAGTAGCCACAAGTAAAGTTGCCAATGTCATCCAGGAAGTGGG
This sequence comes from Sylvia atricapilla, assembly GCF_009819655.1. Lineage (NCBI taxonomy): Eukaryota > Metazoa > Chordata > Aves > Passeriformes > Sylviidae > Sylvia > Sylvia atricapilla. The sequence continues at coordinate 67,008,609 of NC_089140.1, read as the reverse complement.
AGACCACGGCAGTTTTATTTTTTACTTAAAATAATAATAAAAAGAAACTTTCATACTCTGTGGAGATGCAACCATAAATTTGATTCCAAAAAGGAGAGAGAGTAAAGAAAAGACAGACTTCAACAAAGCAACACTTGAGCCAGGAGAAAACCTTTGTTTTAACATATGTAGAAGAGATTAACTCTTCGTATTTGACTAGAATCACTAAAAGCTGAGAAAGAGAACAACCCATCTCAACTGGCTTTTGGCATTACAGAATTAAAGTAGAAAACACACTGATAGTCTAGAGGAAGGAAGGACTTGGAAGGAAAAGAATACACCAACATAATACACAATTCCACCTTCTTAAGTTATTAAGTGTTTGAGGTCAACCACTAACTTTATAAATACGTGACTTCTGAAAAAATGTCAAATACCCAAATGGTCCTTCATTCAACAAGGCAGTGTGATCCACAAAAACAGTTTTCCCAGGAGAAACATGGAAAATTTAGCAGGGGTAACACCACAGGGCTGCTAAAGAGCCTTTCTTTTGCAATCCCTAGGCAGTTTTTCTCCCTCTGCTCCTTGCAGTATCTCAGAGAGCCAAGTTCTGACACTCAGCATCAGCCTAACTATGAGTATTCCCACAGTAGCTTTAAAAAAAAGTATGTATATGTATATATATATATATATATGTATATATATATGTATATATATAAAGGGACAGTTATCCATGAACTTAAGCCAATGGCTAAGGAATTAAAAATAAACAATATACTTCTTTAAAAATTATCTGGCAACAGTACCTTTAGAACCAGAGAACCTCCTGTACATGGAGAGTCAGATTAGTTTATCTCTCCATGAAGGAGAAGGCAGGAACCTGAAGCAGGAATAATGCTTCCAGCCTCTTCTTCTCCCACTTCCATCCTTCCTAAAGGGAAAGTAAGAGCTACTAGTGAGGTAAAGTCAGTCAAGGGTCAGACCCTAAGGCAAGCAAGTTCTGAACGAATACCTTCAGCTCTGTTTCCAAATTCCCTCCTGCTTCCACAGACAGCACCACCTAGGCTCTGTTAGGTCTCACAGCTTAGAAACTACCCTCGTGGTAAATAAGCCCCTCTGTATCAGCATGTAACACTGGTCACCTGCTACACATTCAGAAACATGAACCACTTGCTGCAGCACAGCTCAGCTCAGCAGGAATCTAAACACAGGTACAATGACTTCTTAACACGCAAAATCATCATGGTCCTCACCCAAAGTATATAGAAAAGATAAGCAACAGCAGAGCTCAGTTTGCCCAGGGCTGCTGAGGTTCCCATACCAGGATGTACAAACAAATGAGGGCCTAAAACCTGGAGGAGGTTAGGAAGCATGTCTGAATGTGGGGCTCTGAGAGGAGGCTGGGGCATGGGTACATCCAGGCTCAAGAACTGTCTTGTGTTGGCAGAAGTGATGTCTCATATGTCAGCCAGTAAAATGTGATATTGCACTCTCTTGGCAAACAGAGACCCTAGCCTTTAAGATGTCTTTGGGGAATAACCTGTTGCATGTCAAATTTAGCTTACTGTCTGGGTGACACAGAGCTATTTTCAGTAGGAAGATGCCTGAACTCATCCTCCCAAAGACTGAGGCAAAGGAACGAGAGATTAACTGTGAAAAATGTATGCATATGGAGAAATAGAGCTGTTATTCAATATCATGCAACATTTTCCCATTTGAAGAGCTGCCTGACTCTTCAGATAGATAAGCTTCTGGCTGCGATGGGATAGTTGTGGGAAGGGAAAATGCAGGGCTCCAGACAGCTGTGGGACAAGAAAGTGTTCACTATGCAACCAGTGGTAGAGATGCTTCAGTGTTTTGTCATCAGTGTTTTGCAGAACGCTCCATAAACTGTTGACCTATTTGCCCAAAGTCACAGGTCATTTATCTTCATATCCAATATAAATTTGTAAGATGTGTGTGTCACTGATACTGTGACAGTGTAACTTGCATCCTTTCTGGCCTTCAGTGATCAGTAAAACAATCCTAACTATGTGCACAGAATGATTATGGCAGGAAAAAGGGGAAAATGCATTATTAAAACTGGTGGGTGGAGTCAACATCCTCAAAACTTTGCTGATTCGTCTTCACCTTATTTTATATTTTAAATTTGAGCTGTTTTCCTCCCTCTGCTAAATATCTCTAGGGTCAACTGAAGATCCAGCAGGTATATAGTTTCACAGTCCCCAAGGCAGCAACATAAAAACATTCACCTTTTTTTTCAGCTTGCTTAGAACATTTGGAGTCCTGATGACTGCAGCACAAATCAGAAAACTCAACAGAATTGCTTGGAGATGCTCACCAGCGTAAAAGCTGCAAGCTAAAAGGGAAGCAGGGCCTTTACTCCTAAATAATTCTTATTTAATTCTAATATCTAGCAATCAGTTGGATGAAAATCTCTCTTTGTTTAACATTCAAGAGCTTCTGTTCTATTAATGCCTCCATAAACTACTAATCTGGGTTCCCCAAGGAAAACCTCCAGCAAGAAAACTCTGAAAGAAATATCAGATCTTAAAAACTGTGGGTCTTTTTTCTGTAAAACATGGGAGAAGGGGATGGAGAAGAGGGTTCAGAATCACTTCCCAAAGTTTTCAGAGGCTTTGCACAGTTGCACACTCTCTTTGGTTTCAGAGTTCCTGCCCAGCAACTTCCACTTTACACTGCAGCTACAAGGCTGTGCAGGTGCATAAACTCCCCAAGCAGCATGAGGAGGACAAACCCAGCAGGGAAATGCAGGGCATAGTTTGAGCAGATCCTGTCAGATTTGTACACCTGCAAACTTCCAATCATAAGAAACAGAGCTGAAGCATCATACTAGGCCGGAGTTCCTCTGGGTGCTAATGGCTTCAGAACCTGAGGCAGAGCCTTTGACTGCAAAGGCTCTTCCTGTTTGTTGTGTAAATGTCACTGTCTGTTAAGAAGAGATAGAACTGCCCAAGCCATGGCAGCATCACTCAGGTTACACTACTGTCTTGGCCGGCAGTGGGGTAAAACAACCATCATTTAGTCCAGTGCAAATGTTATTCTCATTAAGCTTGTGCCAAGTGATTTGCTAGTTCAGCTAATCTGAATTGGCTGTGGGTACCCGAATGCCAAATAAGCACTTTCCCCTCTTTAATTATAGTCTTCATGTTTCATGATTTAGGTTGCTCCTGTCATTGTTTGCAAGGAGGATGGGGTTGCATAACAGTGTGAAACACGATACAGCTGCAGACGGGGCTGCTCAACCAGCACAAGCCCAAATAGAGAACAGCTTCTTCTGTTAACCAGCAGCTGAACAACAGCAGGGAAATCTCACCCATCCCTTTTCCACTGGTAGGGGAACGGGAAGGCCTGTGGGCTGTCTCTTTAGTCTGTTTATGTCCAGCTCATTACAGCCATCAGCATATCAGTGACATTCAACATAATTCTCTCTGCTGAGTTCTGCCTAGGAAAAAAACCCAAACTGTTTCTGTGTGGAGAGTGCTTTTAGTGAGAGTTTTACCAACTTTATTTGAAGAAAATGGGAAAGCCACCCCAACAATTTCACTTTTTACTCACCAAGTGTCAAAGCTAGTAGGTCTCCCTCAGGGAAAAATCCAACCTGTGTCAGCAGGACATTTTTTGTTTTGTTTTGTTTTGTTTTGTTTTGTTTTGTTTTGTTTTGTACGAGGCCTGTAGGATCAAGTCCAGCAACTCTTCAGCCATCATGTTTGGGTCCAGGATTAGTCCTAACTTGACCAGATCTTTGTACTTCTGAGGGAAAATCTCTGGGAAGGAGGGACAGTATTACTTTACACTCTTCTGTGGCCTACAGGAGGATCTGAGATCAGAGCCTGGGACCAAATTTTTTCCTTGCATTCTTCAACGTAGTCCCTCTGAAGTCACTGTGACCAGATAAGCTATGGAGCATAGCACAGCCTTATGTGGACGCTTGGACAGAGCAACTTATTTTTAGCTCAAAGCTCTACCTTAAGGGTTGTCTGTTTTAACAATCCAGAATAGCCCTTGCTGGTACATGGGAAAAAAAATGAGTTTGAAATCATACAACCACTTTAGAGTGTTGCAGATGTGTGTGGATGTTCGTCTTAGTTTCTAAGGCATCTTGCATGCCAGTGTTTTAACAAAGGAAGTGCACAGATGTTGCCATTCTAAAATCAGTGCAGTTTCTGAGGTAAAAACTACGCTGCAACTTAGTGGTTGCACTGTTCTACTCAAAATAGAAATTTTAAGTATGTTCACTGTGATTCTGGAACATAAGGTGTAGGATTTGTCAAATGAAATGAACAGCTGCACATGCTCTTTGCTGTACAGACACAGACTGAGGAATTTAGAAGCTGATGAGTGCTACTAGATTTAGAAAGACCACCTGAAAACCCCACGAGTGCAAATGCTCAGCAACAGAGATGTGACCTAGAAATCCTTTTCACACATGGCCCCTAGTCCAGTGTGTTGCACTGACCTATAATGGCAGCTTAGGAAAAGCAACCCATGTAACAGAGCAGTTTTTTAACTTGGTGCGTGCCCAAACCTGATCCAAGCACATCCCATAACACTTTGGCTACCGAGTGCAGATTGCTATTAAACAGACTGCTGCCTACATTAGTCAGGAACATTGCTTACTAAGTATGTTCAGACTTCTGGTTGTCTTGCACCAGCCTATTATCTGATCTTAAAAAGCTACCCGGCATTCCCCTGCTGGTGAAGGCTTTGCAGATGGCTACGTGTCAGAACTGCAGCCATCTGCAGATCAGGTTGGTCTGCAGCTCATCATTCGCAGCTCAGGCAGCGAGAGAGGAGATGGAGAGCACAACAAAAGCATCCAAAACACGGCCAGCTAAACATGACTTCTATGCCAGTTCAATTTCCTTGGGACTTTCCCAGCATTCTTACCCCAACTGTTCGCAGCAGTGTTAAGATTCAAGATTTCTTTTTCTGGCCCAGGCATCTTAAGGGTTCTTCAGCCTGGCTGCAAAACTATATAAACAAGGATGAAATTCTGGCCCATGTAAATCATGGCAAAACTCCCACTGATTTGAATGAAGCCAGGCTTTCCCCCCACCACCCCCCTCCACCTTCCAAAATGTATGAACCCAGATTTTAAATATATTACATAAATAGAGCACTAAAACTGTACTTTCCAGACTGAATAGAAAAGAGAATAACAAAGATTGTAGCCTTGCTGTTTTCATTAAAATTTCAATGAGGATGATTAACTGTGATGGAACAACTGTTGTGATCCTGTATTCTCACTGAGATTGTTATCAAAATTAGCAAAAGTAGTTAAGTCAAAAGAGAGAATGCTGTGAACAAAGTCAGGCCCCAGCTCCTGGAACTTTCTTCCAAGTGTTCTCAGAGATCCTGTTTGTGTGCTTAACTGCAATTCATCTTTCATTCTCCCCCGTTGCTTATGGACTCCAGCCCTCAGTAGGATGCTAGATTCTTTGGCAAAGAGATGCAGGCTGTGTCGGTACCATTCTTCAAACTTCACTGATCATTAACTCATCTGCAAAATTCCTTCCAGATATCTTACTGCTTCCCCAGCGCTGCTCCAATCAGCTTACCTCCAGGCAGCCTTAAAGATTTTGGTTCTGAGGAAAGAAACAGAACTCCACAACACTCAATGAGCACCAAGCTTTTCAGAGAAAAGCCCTGTGTTGATTCAGGGAATGCTCCCAAGGGAACAACATGTTGTACCTTGCCCGCTGATATCAGCAGCAAGCCGTTCAGCAGGGAACTGCATGGTCCCACTTCCCAAGAAATGTAATCCCTCTAAGTCAACAAGGCAGGCAGGGCACCGATAATTTTTCTCCAAACAGAGCAGACATTATTACGGGTCTAGTAGTGAGCGAGCAGAAGTTGACGCTATGTGTCTTCGTTACTACAGAAAAACTTTTCACAAACAGAACTGTTGGAACTCTCTCCAGGTGTTTGGGCAAAGTCCAGAGCAGTGTCTTACTGACCAGGTCTCCTGTGGTCTGCAGAAAGCTGATGGAGTTCAAGGGCTACACTATTGCTATTCTTTGTCCACCCTCTAAATCACATCTAAAGCTGTTAGGAAAGGCACGTACTTCCCTAACAGGAGCCAAAGCAGAACAGAATAGGGCAGAAGCAAGGAGCAAACGATGGGGTTTGCGCCAAGTGCAGGGAAGAAGTGCATTAAACCATAGAGTCGTGAAGAGAGCTCACCACACTTTCTCTCCAGAGATTTGTCCCATGCTATAAAAACACTGGGTAAAGTTCTGAACTAAGCAGATTTTTCACTGAATGCACAAAATCCGTGCTGTCCCGAGGCTCACGGGGACCGACAGCCATTAGAGGGCAGCAGGTATCTAACACATGCATTGATGGATCCTTTTTGATACAGGATATCCCAGCCTACAGAACTCACTGGGCAAAACAAGACAAAAGATATTTACCTTGAAAAAAAAAATCTCCTTAAAGAAGCACAGTCAGCCAAGCACCTTGCCACAGGCAGTACAGCCACATGCCATCCTATGCCAGGAATAAAAGTGTTGTAATGTCTCATCCTGAATGAGCCATCCACCATCCTACCCAGCTATTATCCTGGAGATATAAGAAAGAATTGCATTTCTGGCAAACATCCTGATTTAACAGCTGAATGGAAGTCTGGAGTGAAATATTCATCCCATGGGCTGCCCTCAGCTTCCAGCAATGAAAATAGAATGGGGAGGAAGGGAAAGCCCCAAACAAAAGGCCCGAAATACTTGAGCTCTGATACTTGTGGGTTGAACTGAGTTACTTGTGACTCGGACCTTATTTGTTTCGCAAGGAGCAATAAAAGCTGACCCTGCCACATAGGTACAATCCCCATTGCCTTATGCCACCTGTCCTCAGGTGAGTGGCCTGGCCACTGAAGGCAGGGTGTGCTCAGAAGACTCTGCCAGCACAGCATCCCAAGAGCAAGCAGCAGCAGATGCCTGGGAAGGAGACGCAGGCTCTCTCCTTTGCTGAGCACTTTTCAGCATGAGGCACAGTTTCACTGGCAGCTCCTCTCCATCCCACTGATCCAAAGGTGAAGCCTCTCAGCAAGCATATGGCATGGAGTGGAAACAAAACTGGCCTCGCACGGCAGCAGCCACTCAACTCTCATCACTGAGAACAACTCACTCATCTGCTCCCATTGCCAACACTGAGGTAGCAAGGGCTGAAGCCCAAGTCAGAGACTTGAAGCACAACATGATGCCAGTGATTTCAAGCGACAGACACACCCAGAGAGCTCCTCGGCCATGGACTAACTCCAGCAGCCAGACACGCACAGGCACAAAATGTCTGCAGGGCCCTGGGGAGCCCTGAGCTGCTGCAGCACCGCCCTGGGGAGCCAACCACACTCCCGGGCCCCAGCCCCAGAGCCAGCAGCCACCGGGGAGCTGCCTCCTTACATGCCCTGAGGTTACCCTGGTTAGAACAGGGGAAACTTCTCCTCCCCTGGCCACAAAACAAAATGGGTGCCCTGTCTCCATGGTGCCTCCTTGCTCTCCAGGAGGGCAAACTGAGACTGCTATGGCTGCTGTAACCTGTGGGCTGGTGAGAGCCCTGAGCAGAGATCAGGAGGGCCCTGCCAGCAGGGCGAACATGGTTCAGGGGGGTTTGCCCACGACAGCTGTGCCAGCCCCAGGCGTCTCCTGTCAGGCAGGCAGGGCAGGGCTGTGCGGAGACGGAGACAGGCCCTGCTGCCAGTTGTTTGGGTCAGAGCTGATGGCTCTGGGAGCTGACACAGGGTTCTGGCTGTGAGGGAGCCCTGGTCAGCCAGGCGGGACCTCAGGGCTGGCGCTGCCCTCAGGGTCCGAGCGGAGCTTTGGTCCGCTGGGCATCCTGCCCAGCACGGCACAGAACGGGCTTGGGCAGATGTCTCCTGCGCGACCTGGCAAGGCCACGGCTGCTGTGCCCTGTCTCCTTGCACAGGCAGTGACAGCCATGCACCCTTCCCAAGAGCTGCCCGAGCCCCCTGCCCACAGCCTGCCAGCAGCAATGCCTGACATCGACCCCACTTCCCATCTCGGTTTCTGCGTGCCAGGTTTATGATGGCCATTTGCCTTTGTGTCAGCATTGTCCTTTAACTGAAATAGCTCCTCTTCCTCCTTAGCATTAGCCTCCAGGATGTATTTATAGAGAGCGATCATATCCCTCTCTCAGCCTTTGTGGTGCTGGACTAAATAAGCCAGACTCTTTCAGTCTACTTTTATAACCTCAGCTCTCCAACATGCTAATCCTCCTGCTGCCTTTCTTTGCACCTGTTCCAGCATGAATCAATCTTTTTGAACATGAATGACCATAACTACCCCTCATTGTGCACATGGCATGTCACATTGCTTTCTACAACAGAATTAGTATTTCCCTCTCTTGAGCACCAGAGCTCTGCATCAGGCAGCTGGGGACCTTGCCTGCCTTCCTTCCTCATGGATGCAGAGTCATCCGGAATAACAAACTAAGTTCTGAGAAGACCACGATATGCTGGGGCAAAATACCACTTGGGTAACAATGAGACAGGGAAGCACATGATATAAACCCAGGAGCATCATATTTTAACAACTAGGAAAAAATACTTTGGAGCAATGCTGTGGACAAAGATTTTTTTATAAGTTCAGGAGATGGAAAAATCCAAAAGTCTTCCTGTGACAATCTCACACTTTAAAAACCTATTAAACATATTAACCAAGATTAATACGGAACAAAATATTGTGAAAGGCCTGCATGGAACAGGACTGTCATAAAAACCATTCACAGGTGGTAAAATTATCCTTACAACAGAAGAACTAACCAAGTAAAATGTGTCCTATAGAAAGCAAATTATGGCCACTGTCCCACATGTTTTTTGCAGCATCTCTGAGTGCTTGTATTACTGTTCCTGTGCAGCTGCTGTGCTCCTTTATCTCCCAGCATCCCCTTTGATACCCATGACAATCAATCCCAGTATTTCTATCTTTAATCCTTCCACATCCTGACTGCTTAAAGGAGACATTTTGATCTCTGTATGTGCAAGATTCTGAAAACCCATTAATTAGAGCAACTCCAGGGCTTTTCTGTACTCCAGTCTCCTGTAGTGACCAGCTAAGGATCCCAGTCACAGCCCAGATGCGCCACACTAGAGCCCATATCACATCTGACCACACAGCTCCATTCCTTTCTGAGCCTCCCAAACACCAGATGCCTCTACTGATAAAGGACGATGACCGTTCCGTGTGCTTTCAGCTGCTGTCTTTATGCCATCCATCAGGATGTTTTCAAAGTCATGCAACACATGGACTTTGTTCTCCAACAGTTCTGGGGAGGAAATGGGGCAAGGGAACTTCTGCCCAGCCTCCTGGAGACCTCCTTGCACCAGGAAATGGCCTTAGTGCCACCAAAAGCATTTAAAGGTAAAGAAAAAAGCCACAAATCTTCAGGCTCTTCAGTTGAATAATCAACCCTTGTGTTTCACTTCTCCTATTTGTTTTCTGTGCTCCGTTTACAGAAGGTGACCCCAGGGAGCGGGCACTGACCTCCCGAGGGGAGGCCGGTGTCCCGCCGTGTGGCCATCCGTGCCCAATGCACTCTGCTGCTGGGCACTAGGGGCCACTCTCAGAGCTGCTGAGCGCGGCCAGCAGCTGTGTCTTGTCACTGTCCTCCCCTCCCGCCCCTGCCTGCTGCCCTGCTCACTGGAGCTTAGCTGGGAACGGAGGGGAGAGCTAGGAGGGAGACAGAGACAACTGGCAGGAATGAGGAGCCGGGCTGGTACTGGCTGGGAGCGGTGGGAGGGGGGAAAGGAGATGAGCTGAGCCTGGGAGAGGAAGAAGAAAAACATGCTGCTGCAAGTCCTTCCCCTGTGGAGTCTGAAGAGAAGAAAGCTGATTGCTGACAGAGAAGATTAGGAAGCCCTCCCTTGCTCATGCCAGCCCATCCCTATGAAAAGCTGCCACTTGGGTCCTGCCCTGGGACTTGGTGTCAGAACACAGAGCTGGACCAGAGCGTGGGAATAGAGGGGCCTCCAGCTAGCTTGAAACAGATGGGGCACAACTTCATACACCCAGGATTCATCTTCCCCGAGATTCCAGCTGGAGGTAGCACTCCTTGGGCTTTGCATTACCCCACAGCTTCCTCGGTGAGGGGAAGACGAAGGGATAGAAGAAGAGGAGGTGCCGGGGAAGGCAGAGAGCAAGTGAGGCCAAGACGGACCCTTGTGCCTGGAGAATCCCAGCAGACAGCTCTGAGATGCTCTCCCCTTAATATAGCACCATCTGCCCAGCTATTTTCTCCTCTGGCTTGCTCACAGGGATCTCCACATTGCAATCGGTGTGCCTGGCATACTTGAGCTAGCTGCAGCCCAGCAGGGTCAGGCAGGGAGCGATCGCAGCAGGGACACAGCAGCCAGCCCTTCAGCCTGCTCTCACAAAGGCAGCCAGTTCTCCGGGTCCCTGAACTGGTTTTTGCTGAAGGCCATGTTGCTCCCTCTCCCCTGCTTTGACCTGTACTGACTAGACCAGCCAGTATGTGCTGCCTTGCAACAATTTCAGAGCAGCCTGGTCCCTGGGGAGCATGGCTCCATGCAGCAGGGGGCTGGTATGCTGGATAAAGAAGGAGAATAGGTGCACCTGGGCACTGGTCTGAGAAACAGTTGGGCAGGTCTCATGATTTTGTCACAAGTCACATTATTCCGTATTTTTTCATCACACCTCAGAGACAAGAGCTTCATTCTTCAACACAAACCTGACCTTGCATAAGAAACCAGTAAGAATACCACTTTTGTACTCACTGCTTGTTTGCTTCTCTGATCCTTGCAGTTTGGAAGATAAATTCATTTTTCTCTGGATCAGGATGGTGGTAGAAGGAATTTTAAGAGTCTACACATTTGTTCTCAAAGGATGTGCTTGCCTACATCTTTTTTCATCTTTTTGTGGTTTTTACCTACACAGACTTTGTGGTCTCTGTTGCAGAACTAGATTCCATTTTTCACAAAGTTTGAGCTGCCATGCAAATAATAAGTTCAATAATTTATATGGCTGAGCAAAAGCCTTATTTTTTTCTTTTCCCTGAAATGGGTGTGACACAGGGGACAGACTGGGCAAAGTTTGCGAAACATTTTGTACTCTATGCTGATTGCTCCATCTTTTAGACCAAGTTAAGGCTCCCGAGCAGAGAGGGAATTTGCCAGGGAAGATCCAGCAAGGACCAGTGGCTTGCTTGGCACAGTAGAGACTTGTGCTTTCCCTGAAAAGATAGCATGATGTCCATCTACGTACCCTGAAACCAAACCCAATGATAAATTTCCTCCCCTATGAAGCAATCCTACAGCACAAATCAAGATAAATTGACATCCTCGTGCCTTCCACAGCTGCACAAAGGGTTGGTACAGCACAAGTGAGGCCTGTTCGCTAATCGTGAAGTAGCTAAGAGCAGACCTTGGATTACTGTGGTCTATAGTAATATATCACTTTCCATAAAAAGAAAAGAACATTGTGCTCTCTTTCCCAACACTCTTTCACCCCAGCCCATCAGTTGCCCAGCAATCACTCTCCTCTCCCAACACTTGCATAGCAGACAGTGGCTTTTAATCCTGGAGAAGTTCTGCTGTGCTGAACTAAAGTAAAAGAAGCAGGGAGAAGCAGCTGGGTGCAGGGGGAGGAGTTTTTTTGACAAGAGCAAAAAGAATGCAGTACTAGAGGAGTTTTCAGGTTAACAGAAGTCTAAAGGCCACCCTGCCTTTCCTAATGGCCCCAAAGTGCTGAACTGCTACAGGAAAAGGGAAAATATCTGGTGGAAGCAGCAGACTCCTCTCTCTTCAGACTAATTCCATCTCTCACTGCACAATCAAAGGTGCTGTTGAGTTATGCTCTGTTTCAGTTGCAGGAGCCTCCTAAGGCACATACATTATGTTTTCTGTTGTGAAACCTGTCATTTCGCAAACTGGCTGAAGTTTTCAGTCATTTTGCAAAATGCCAGGAGATGATAGGTATGCACATGAAATCCTCACCCTCTGGCTATTACTAACTCCCTAACTCAAAGAGATGCAAAACTATTCTTATGTTCATTTCTACAACCAGGCAATCTTTTGTAATTACTTTTAAAGCCAGTCAGCAACACCCATCCCCTGACAAAGCTAACTAGTATTTTCACAACTCAGTATTGTAACATCAGCCATTACATTTCAGTCTTGACAGTACCATCTGCCTCTGACTCCCAGTGCTCTGGCCCACCACAACTCTATCACCCAAGGCAGCCTCCCTCAAATGAATATTGATCAACTATTTGAGTTCAATAATAAAAGTTTCTTTCCATTAACCAAAGGAAAAAAATAAAGAAATGGTCACAGATACAATTTCAAGTGGCACAGCACTATATGCTATGGGAAATATATCAGTTCCCAGATCCAGGATTGTGACACCACTGTCTCAGTACACATTCTGCAGAGAAAGATCAGGGTCATATGCAGAAAGTCAGTGAACAGTGAACACCATTAGGAAAAAGGCAAACAACATGCTGGATGTATAAACAGGAGAAAAACCCTCAGGACGAGTGAAGTAATTATTCCATCCAGGACTATCCAGGCTGGAGCTGGACTGCTTTCTGGTTTTGGAGGCAATTCTTCAACACCAACCAACTGGAAAAAGTCTGGAAGAGAGGTGTGAGATAGACAAGAAGCCTAGAAAACATGATTAGGGACAAAGGACCAGAAGAACTCTGTCTGTCTGAGAGCATCCCAGTCAATACAAAGTTCATGCAAGCACAACTGCCCTCAGACTAACCTATTTCTGATAGCTGTAACAGCTGTAGAGCACCAGGGTGCCCAGGATGCCAATTTTAGCAAAGCAGTGCAACAGCAGTGCCAGGCAGATGGAGAAGAGAAAGAAGGCAGTGAGGTAAAATGTCTGCAATTCCTATTCCAAAAAGACTAAACTTTTAGTCACCGTGTGAATAAAACATGTTGGGAAAAAAAAAAAAAAAAAAAAAAAAAAAAAAAAAAAAAAAAAAAAAAAAAAAAACCAAACACCCACACCTGCAGTTATTCCATGAAATATTTTTAAAAATCATTCTAACCAATTGGGCCACACTGTCATAATACCTGAACAGTGTGCAGTCTCAGGCCCCTATAGATTACAAAGGGCTGCTCACTTCTTCTGAAAAAGGGCAGAAGGCTCCAGGAATGGTTTACATTATTTGACCTCAGAACCCACAGGAGTCTTTGGCTGAAAACAAGGTCTTATAAGTCCAAGGCCATAGGCCTGTCTGTGCATTCCCCATTTTTCATGCTGGTTTTGCTCTTGGTCACCCATTAGTACAAGTAGAGCTATAACTATATACTAACTAGCACAGCAAACTACTTGAATCCTATGGCAAGTAACACAGTTTATTCACAAAAAATGGGGCTAAACCTAGTCACTTTTGATCTTGCAGGGAAATTCAGATTCAGAATCCAGGCTTGTGGCTGAAATGACCTCCCAAGCTAGGCCCTGTAAGGCTGAAGTCACCTGCCACTCCATAAAGTCTGCATCAGATCATGGAAAGCCTTTTCCCTCTGTAAACAGATAGGCAGAAACTAAGCATGGAAATATCAAGAAATATCAAGCAGAAATACCAGTTATCACAGTCCTTGTTGTACAGGGCAGAGAAGGCCTGGCTGCTTTCTGTAAAAATCCTTGTTTGGCTCAAGGCCTGTGTGCACACAACTTTCACTTCCTCTCCTCCATCTTTGTGCTCACTCAAGCTCACATTTCCCTGGAACAAGGCTGCCTGGCACTCCTTGTAGTTGTTTTATGATTACCACAAGCAGCTTCTCCTATACAAAAAGGGTAGGACTGGAGTCAGACTTTTCCTAGCAGCTCTCCTCTGGTGCCAGCTGGACCCTCTGATCAGAACTCCTTCTCCGTGCTGCTGGCACTACACTGCGGTGCAGCAGTACCCAGGTCATGTGTGAGAGGTGTCAGGGAGGTGTAGCTGCCGTGGCACAGGGCAGCAAGAGCTGCAAAACCCTGTCTGGAAAGTCAGGTGAATGCCCTGGCAGCAGGTCCTCACCCCAGTGCTGTGCTGCCCTGGCTGTGCTGGCAGCTGAGCGTGTTCTGGGGAGGATGAAGTTCACTCCCTTGGCACAGTGGCATAGACTGCCGTGCAAACGCAGCCCAAATTTCTAAGCCTGCTGGTCAGCCTCAGGACTTGGCACTGATGCATCCCCAGAGAAATCCGAAAAAATAACTGATTCCATAAAAGTAGCCTATCAGTGTTAACTTCTCAAAGGCTTTTTCCTCCAGTTTCCTCCATTTGCTGACAAATCTGAAGATTCTTCCCCCTCAGCTATTGCAACGGCCTTGTGCAGTCAGGACCCTCAGCTGCTGAGGCAGAGATGTGGATTTATAGCACTGGCTTTTGCATACTATAATGCTGAGCCTCAGGGATCAAGGGTTATGACATTTTTATGGCTTCTCTTCTCCTCCCTCATATGAATATGAAGCAACTGTAAGGAAAAACATCTGGTTTCACTTTTCTTTTCTCCACCACTGTTCCCATCTGACAAAACCTTAAAAACTTGCCAGTGTTCTAGCAAGCTGTGTGTGCCAGCAGCCTGCAAGGAGCCAAGGATTTTTTTGTGTCATCACAAGCGAGAGTACACTGGTCTGGAAGTACTGGCTCCATCATTGCTAGAAGGCAAGACTACCCAGATCTTGTCCCACTGACAGATGCACTGGCAGCCCTCCTCCTTTGCTAGAGCAGGCTGAAGGGTTGCTAAAAGACTGTCCCTCCATCTTGATCTCATTACAAGCAGCATCTCCAGGGGGAAATGTGGGCCACTGTGGAGAACACTGTGAGAGGCACCAACCCCTGCTAAGGGCAGGGAAAATGAGATGCAAGGAGTTCTGCCTCACCTCAGAGTCTTCAGAGGGATTCTTCTGGGGTACAAAACCAGTCTTGCTTCATTTCTCAACAGTGTCATGCTGAGAAAGGCTTGTGCCTGTCTCTGTGCTCAGGGCTAGTCTGCACCAGAAAAGAAAGATGAGCCCAAAAATCCCAGAGGCACTTAGGTCCAGGTGAGACTCACACTGTCAGTAGGAGGAGAAGAACAAAATACTACAGACTCCGAGGCCAGTCTGGCAAAGGTGGCCAATAGCTGGCCAATAGGCTGTTCCCACAGCTGGACACTAAGAAATATAATCAGTTCCCTCATGTTATCTTATTTATCCAAGGAAACACAAAATTAAACTATTTCCAGGAATTTGAAAGCATTTCTCTTTTATCTATAGCAAAGGAAGGCATCTCTGCAGTGTTGTGGCTCTGGATAACCTCCAGAAATAATCTCTTCTCAGGATCCCCCATCTTCAGACCTCCAGAGGAAACCAAGTGGACTGTTTGGACACATCTTACAAAAGACGGACAACTGCTGAGTGCTGGCCCCAGGGATATGCTGCTGAGTACTACTGCCATGGAGGCCATGAGATGTGAAGGTGCTTCACAGGGATGAAGTGTCAGGATTCTGTGGCAAACAGGGTCATATTTTAGGCATCCTAAGACCAAAGCACCCAAATAAACAACACTGGCCTCCAAGAAAGGTCTCTGAGGGACAGGAACCAAAAGTGCTCATGGCAAAGGATATTGGACATGTAGGAACACAAAGAAAATGTTCTGTGCTCTGGGCTGCAAGAGAAGACCCACGGTATTGTTTTCCAGTTTCTTCCTCCTTTTTGACTGTCCTTCTTGACTATGCCAATAAAAAAAAAAAAAAAAAAACCACTCCCTCCTCTTATTCTTTTTCTTTGTTTACTTAACTTCTTTTCCTCATAGCAACTGCATAAAGCTGAAGCCATCTGATATTTCCAAGTAACCAAGACCATTATTCACTGAAGGCACTGGCCTGGATCCTAATTGCTGCTGGTTTCATACTCAACACAAGCCTTGCAAACAGCTGTAAATATCTCTATACAGTACTCCTCTCATGTCAAGCTGACCCTAATTCTTACAAGTCCCCTGAGATGCAAATAAAAGTGCTGCCAGAGAAAATAGGTGTGCTAGGTAGACTTTGGAAGGACAAACAGCAGCAAAAGAGGAGACACTGTAGAAATACCATTTTACACCCTTTTCCAAGGCATGCAAAAGAGAAGCAGGTGAAAGGAGTTGGTGGTGACCGGTATTTGCAGGCCATGTGACGGGATGAAGAGGCCTTACATCTGTGTGAAACTAGGACAATGAGGACTTTCTGGATCATGTCCCAGCACCCAGAGGATGTTTGAGAAGGAAGCTGGAGCATCCCCTTCCCACTTACCCTTCCAAGCCTTTGTTCCAGGCATGCTATTATTCTGGCATTACCCAATTTCTTCATCTTATTTCCCTCTGTTCACACAAAAGGCCTCTGTTTCATGTGAACCTTTGTTTAAGGTTAAAGAGCATCATAACTGCCAGGTAGCAACATTGCATTACATGGGTGAAAAGGTCAGGGTAAAACCCCTGCTAAGGAAGAGAAGAAGTCTGTGCTTTGCACCTCTCCTTGCCAAAGTCACAGAAAGGAGAAAAGGACAGGTCAGCAAAGCATGTGACAAAAGTGCAAAATATGGTACTTTTGGTTTGGTGTAAAAAAAAAAAAAACCAAAAACAAACCAACCCCCCCAAAAAAAAAACCAAAAACAAAAACAAACAAACAAACAAAAACACCAAACACACACACACACACACACATACACCAAAAAAAAAAAACACCACACACCACCATGGTGCAACAACCTAATTATTTCACTATCCCCCCCCCCCCCCCCCAAAAAAAAAAAAATCACTAAGTTTCTTTTGGGTCTCTTTTCCTTTGAAAATACAGTTCAGATCCAGTCTTTTACAAGCTCCTGAGAGTTAGGTACTTATAACACTCCCTCACCTTTTATTGCCCCTGTTCCTCAAATCCTGCCCATCCCCTGTGTGATTTTATGCTGCCCTTCTGCTCTCCTTCCCATCTATCACACAGTATCTCCCTTTTCCGCTCATTTCCTCCTCTTCTCTGATCCACTCATACATTCCAGCTTCCCTCAGTCATCCTAAAGTTTGTCATAACATCCTCCAGTGCCTTCAGCCCCTCATCCCACATGGCTGGTTGCATCCTGCCAAGGGGCTCCTCTCCTGGCAGCAGGGCTGCAGGGGGCTAAATCTGCTGCTCCTCATGGCCAAGCAAGTTCCACCACAAAGAGCAAAAACTGTGGGGAGAAAACTGGGGGAGGCGAAGAAGGCACAGTGTGAAAGTCCACAGCTACATACCAGGAGATGTAAATCAGTACAGCTGGTACTGTGTGTTCAGCTCGCAGCCAAAGTCCTTTCTCTCAAGGTTGTGCTGACAGACTACAAAAACAACGGCTGAAAGCACAGCATGAAAGCCAGCAATGGAGAACTTGCCCCAGCAGAAAGAAACCGTGAAGAGGGAGGTTAAACATCCTTGTTTAGATGTCAAGGCCTTGGCAGGGACTTGTCAGGAGAGGTAACGAAAGGTGTTCATCCAATGCACACCTAGTGCTTCTTGATGCATATGTGTATTTCTCCCAGCCTTTCCACCTAAGTGCTTTCCTTAAGACTCAGCCCTTTCAGAGTGATATTTAAGAAGGACACTGCTCCAAGACATGAGATATGCTGCAAATGAAGACATGTAGCAAGCAAATTTTTACCAGGAACAAATATTTGCCATCATTCTGTATGGCTGTTAGGCCACACTACATTCCTCCTGGCACACTAGAGTGGACAAATATTCTTGGAAAAGTAGATTTCTGCCATCAGAAAGGGCTGACAAACACTTCAGGCCACTGCACCCTGAGTCTTCATCTCTTGTCAAGTTGGGGGCCTGTGCACACAGCTGGCTTCTCTCATGTGCTGGCAAGATGAAAGAGCCAGGAGGTCAGGTAAATACTAATTTTTAGAAAGATGTGGACACCCAGCACAGTGAAAACTGCACAAAGGGTTGCAGATACATGCCCTGTGCTAACCAGCCACCTCTTAAGATCTCTCAAGATTTCTACTGCCATTTCATTTATCCTCTTGCTCAAGTGCCACGTCTACCTTGCAAACGAATTCCCTCTATTCCTTTATGCCAAGTTTCACTCCAGCATGTCAAAACCACTGCCCTACACTGCAGCATTCCTTTCCAAGTGAACTATTCCCCCCCTCCCTCCCACAGGTCCTGCTGATGGCAGCTCGAGGTTGTATAACTGCACGCTCCCTTCTTGATAATAGCGAGAACCAGGATTTCCTGGTATGCCAGAAATGGTTTTGCCACTCCTGCCTGTGTGAAAGGGGTGGGACAGGAGGCGAAGCAGCCATTGTGTGTCACAGCTCTGGGTCGTGTCTGTGCACCTTGACATCCCGCCAGGCTATAATAAGAGAGACCTGCAGGGAGCAACATATGTCAAAGTTGGTAATTTTCCTTCCTGCCTTCACTCCTCGAAACCGCCTCAGCTGGATCAATGCCCGCCCAGTTCCTTCTTTGGACAGCCAACGAAGCATGCACACTGCAGGAGCAGCTGCCAGCTCTGCTGGAAAATGTACAGACCAAAAGATCACCTGTGAGAGTGCAGCCTTGGTGTGAGCTGTTCTGCACGTCTGCAGCTCAACAATGCTGCTGTGGCTTTGGGAGGCAGCAGCAGCCGACCGCAGTGCTGGCCGACCACTCACAATCCACAGCCAGAGGCACCTCTGAAAACATGCTCCCTGCAGCAGGGAAACCTCGCAGAAGCCTCACAAACCTCCCCTCATTTTTCAGCTGAACCAGGTTAATAGTCCTCCCCCTCTCCCTCCCCCAGCAATTTTCAGCTTCCCTGGACTGCCACAGTGTTAGTACACATCTGGAAAGGGCATCGCTGGGCCATTTACAGCTGGCTTGGAGCCAGCTGCAAGAAAATATTTTAAAGAAATCAAAAGATTTGCACTGTCTTCCTTCAAGATTTCCTTGGTGCTGTAACACCAAGACCACTAGTGACTTCAAGCGGTGCCTGCCTGTGCTCCCTGCCATGCCAGGCATTCGGCTGAGATGCAGCCCTGGCACTGGGCAGCCAGGCTTGGAGAACTAAATGGGGCCTACAAAGCTGGCCTCCCTCACAAGAAGAATCATCAAAATATGAAGAGAAAAAAAAAAAAAAAAAAAAAAAGCCCCAGTTTGCAGAGGTTTTGATAACTTTTAAAGCAGCCAGGTTTTTAACTGCTTCTGTGAACATAATTCAGATGCTGCATTGATTGAGGCTGTCCCATCCCTCATCAGGGTGAATCTGGTTTAAGATCCTTGCTGAAGAAAAACTGTAAACTCACCTGACCAGTGATCTTTGAGCTCCCAGAATTGCTAAAGTAGTTCTGCTTTGCCTTTCCTCCTTCCTCCTGCCTCCCTTCCCCCCAGCTATTTCACAGATGCATGTGCCCCACTTCACACTTTCTAAACCCCTACCTGAATATGGGATTTGCAGGCTGTTTATTTTTGTGACATTCGTTTCAGGGAAAATGGGAGCATCAGTGTCATCACATTACCAAACTCACCACATTTTCTGCATTGAATGCAACCAGGCTGGCAGCACTGCTAGACACTGGGGCACTCCTTTGACAGGAGCAGGAAAGACCATGTACTCACACCAACTAATTCAGCTGATTTATTTTTAGATGCTGTAATAAGGCAGGCACTGAGTGAATGGAGAAGTGCAAACCCACTGAGATCTAGAAGGCTCTCAGAGCTGTGTGTTGCTTTATGCCTCTGCCTGCCTCTCAGTTGTCTCTGGGAATGATTCAGAAAACCCTGTTTAATCAGATTCAGCTCCTGCCATCTGTTAAGTGAGACACTATAGGGACTGAGTATTGTAACAAACTGCATATCAGAATTGCCCTTGATTTAGCACACTTTGTGCAACATGTCCCCTTGCCCTCATTCACAGCAATCAGAGCAAGGCTTTAAGGCTCCTTTTCTCTTTGGGGTGTAATGACTCACTGCAGTGGGTGAGCAGACCACATCGACCCTCTGCATCCCCCCAGCTCTGAGTCACAGGCTGGGATTAGAGGGACATTTTAGGATTACAGACAAGCACTCTCCCAGAAATCTCCTTCTCTTCCACCTTTGCCAGTACCTTGCTTAACAGAGGCTGTGTATGCTCTCTGATGTGGCAGAAAGGATGGAAATTCAGGGAATTCCCGGGCAGCTTGTGATTGTATCAGGTGTCTGATCAAAGGTACATATCGATCAGCTTGGTCAGTGACACCCAGCACACATAAAGATGGGATCGCTTAAATCCATCCATCCTTGTGCCAGGAAGTCTCTTAACAGTGAAACGAAAGTGTGTATTGGCAGCTGGCAGAGATGGGTGTTTTGCAGGATACCTGGTACTTCTGAGTGGCCGCTCCAGATGGCATTGGAGCAGGGGATTAATTTTGCACACCTTTGAGATGATGTGCTTTGTGCTTTTTCAAGCAGTCACAGGTGTGTTGTGGTGGGACAGCAACTTTATTTCTTGAAGACAACCCAGCAAGATGCATTACAATGCCATGGGAACAGAGCTGAATATCTCCTTTTGGTAAGGTGGTTTAGCTTTGCCTCTCACAAAATCCCTGGCTAGGCAGTACCTGCCATTTTGGAAGAACATCTGCAGCAGCTGGAGGGGGATGCATATCCCACTGTGCTTGGGAAACACCTTCCCACATGCATTAGTGTGTCGCTCAGGCTGCTGAAATATCTGACCTGGTTTTTAAGGGATGGATACAGACACGAACATCAATGTTTGGAGAGTGACTCAGAGAGTCAGGGACTTTAATGAAATACATTTAAAAAAAAAAAAAAAAAAAGAAGAAGAAGAAAGAAGAAAATGAAAGAGGTGCAGCTGACATCAAAGTGAGCAACAGAGGACACAGAAATTGATGGATTTCACACTCGGTCGATTGTTGCAATTAATTACATAGAAGGAGTTGTGACAGTGTGTATCAAACTGCTCCCCCCACACAGCTGGAAACTCCACAGTTAGTGAGGCCAGGGGAATCAGATGTTGCAGAGGATCCAGTTGCACCATGTATTTCCACATCTTGCTCAAGCTCCCCAGGTAAGTGTCTGGATTTGGTTTCTGCGGTACCACACCATGTGCCCAAATTCGTCAGGACGAGCGTGTTTATGCCTGCTACCAGCCTGCTGGGTTTGCCTCCCCGCGGGGGAAGCAGGGAGGAAGCAGAGAAATTGTTGGGTTTGCATTTCACAACCGCCTGCATAATCCAGGTTGCTGTGCACATCCAGTGGCTCAGCCTTTCAGGCCCAGTGTGATGGGAAGCGGGAGGGAGTGTTTACACAGCCCGCTGGCCGCTCTGCAGTCGCTATAGCAACCCCAAGGGTCAGTTTATAGTAGGAGAGGAAGTTCACTTTTGGGGAGTTCAGCTTTCCAACACCAGCATCAAGCATGGCTGAAAAACAAAAGGCCAGGCTGTGGGAGGAAACACATTTAAAGAGCTTCCTATGTGCAAAACCACCCGAGCTTTCTCAGTCACAGGGAGATGCTGCATTCCTTTCCTCTTGGTCAAAAGCACGCTTGCCATCCGGCTGATGCCTGAGCCAGAGGGGTACCTCCCCTCTCCCGCAGATGCCTGTGTGTGTTTGAGAGCAGGGCAGCTGTGGAAGACTGCAGCCTGGTGCCCCACTTTCAGAAACACCCCTGTGCTGGCAGCCTCAAGCTGAGAGCCACAGGACTGATGTCCCAAGTGTACTTGCTGCCAGCTCTGGCTCTGCAGAGGCTGCTTGTAGACCTTCACAATATCTCCTGTGGCAGGAAGAATTAACAGGCACTGTCTTTTCTGGCCTGGATGTAAACCAGCAAAAGTCTGTGCGTGCAGACTTTTGAGCTTTGAGCTTATCATGCTGAGACTTAGTCTGTGTCAGTGCTGCCAGTGGTACCATGATTAAATCTGAAAAAAAATTACAGTCATCTCTGAGGTGATGCCTAGGGAAACACCCTCTTTCCAAACACTGCCATCTACCCCAGAAAGTTTTCTTGGACCTGTACAGCTCCTTGCTCTGTTGTACCTCGTGACTAAAATGACCTGAATACTGACCAAGAGCTAAAAGAGCATCTCTCAGCCACTGTTAAAACAGTGGGACAGTGTCAGAGTGCAGTCACCCTGGGGAATTGTGTTTTCTCAGGGAAAGAGGTAATAAACACAGCATCCCCTCAGCCACAAGGGAAAACAGCCTGCAGCCTGAATTCTTCTCTCTCCCAGCAGTTTCCGTCGCCTGGATCTGAAGCAGCAGAAGATAAAGAGTTCATTGTGGCATGGGGGCAGGGGGCTACTTTAAAGAAAGGCCCACCCCTAGATGAACAAGTCCAACACTAGATGGGAGAACAGGCCACAAACTTGTTGAGCTCCCAGCTGAGCTCCCCACTGTGCATCATACTCCAGGGTTTCACAGCAGGGTGTCGGTTTACCTACCCTGCAGCTAGCTCTCTGTGGTGGATATAAGGTTATAAAAGGACCCCTGCACTCAGCAGCTGCTGGAAAAAGAGCCCTGAGTAGTCTTGTGCTTGATCAACAACTGAGGACATGCAATGGGTACTGCTGTGCCTGGTCTGGGCTGCAGTGTGGAACACAGGGAGAAGAAAGCCTGGTGAATCCCAGGGAGGTGAACTGACTGCAGAGTGTCAGAGCGAGCATTCCAAGGCCTGTTTTCCCTTCTAACATGACAATTTACATCAGTGAAGTATCATTCCAATAAAGCTCCTTCTGTCCATGAAGATCTGACCACTAGTAGTTGGCTGCTGGCTGGCTGGGAGGTAAACAAGGTAATGGCAATGTTAATGGTTGTGCTGGAGCCTGCTGTGCAGGCAGAGCTTGGGCCAGCTCCATTTTCCCAAAGAATGGAGTTCAACAAAAAGGCAGCAAGCCATGGCCCAGAGGAAGAGAGAGGAGTAAAGAGAGGATATGGGAAGGAGAGACTGCAAAACTCTGTGTGTAGGAAGACTGGGAATTGTGATACATTATGCCAGAGAAAATATGCAGAAAGACACAGCATCATGGAGAGACACAGGTTCCAAGGAGATGAGAGGAGAGAATTATACCATGGGGCACTGTACAGGAAAATTAAGGACCACATGGATGGGAAGGAATGACCCATAGCTGAGGCCTTCAAAACCAAAGTGATAAAAAGAGAGGAAAGATGATGAAAATGAGTGTGGGTACTTCAGGGGTGGAATGGCAATGAAAGCTACATAGATGAGAGAGGTGGCTGACTGAGGGGAAGGAATTCATCTGGCAATACAAAAATGTCAGATTCACTTGAGAAACAGATATATTGAAGATGCTACTCATCCCAAAGCAGATGTCAAATATATCATGCATCTACTTCTCTCTGAAAAGGGGGAGCTACAGTAATGATTCCAGAAGAAGACATCTACCCCAAACAGGTCAGATTTCAATGAAAGAAACCTTCATGCCTAATAATCGTCTGCTCTTGGGTGGCAAGCGGAAGGGCAGAGCTTTGGGATGAGGGCTGTATGTGTGTGTGTGTGTTTGAGGGTGATCTCCTGGGAGATTTTCCCCAGGGCTGGGTGTTACCTAGGGAAATATGAGTCGGTTTCAGTGCTGCTTCACTGCTGAACTCCTCAGCAGAGAGGACTTTCCCAAGGAGCTCCACAGGTGGGTTTCCCTTTTGCTGGCAACACCCTTCTCGCACATTTAACCCCATAGGCTTTGAGCGGGGAGATGCATCTAGGGCCAGCAAGCAACAATATGTCCAGGAGGAATGAGCCAGCCTGCAGGACAAACTGCAAGAGATGAAGGAACAGCTTGTGCACTGGCATGGCCCCTCACCCTGCCCGTGGCTATGGCACGGCAAGGATGCCCACAGGATTAGGCCTCTGTGTGTCCACAGCAAGCAGGCTTTGGCATCTTTCAAACAGGCTGCAGTTCAGGCCCTAGCCTGGGAAGCCCTTTCTCCATTGTCCTCTCCTTCCTGCCCAGCATGTGGATGAGTCAAAGCAACCCCTGATGTCTCAGGGTCACCACACAGCCTGCTATCCTGTAGCCCTGGTTACAGGATAGACCTGCCTGATCTCCTTACAGTAATTAACAACAGCCCTTCAGAAGGTTTAATGTCACCAGGAGTCTTTCCACAAGCTCAGTTCATGTCCTAGAACAGTGCTTCCCACTCCTTTTTCCATGTCAGTGAGCAAAGAGGGCTCTGCCCTGGGTTCCATCCTGCAGCACACCCAACAGCTCCCTGCATCTGCCTCACTGAACAGCCCACGCACAGCACCCGAGGATGCTGCAATATCAGCTGAACTGGGCCACAGAGCATGGAAAAAGCAGGGCACCCAGGTGACTGAGACACCAGCAGCACACACAATAATGGCTCAAAACCTTGGCATGGCTCTTTGGAAATATTACTCGTGGGCAGGGGGGACAGGGAGGTGGAGGAAGTGTTGTCAGCATTCTTTTATTCATACTGCATGAAGAAAAATACCCTGAAACAATGCAGTTGGGATTGGCAGCAGTTGTGAGTCACTTGCCACAGAGGCAGAGGTCTGTGTGAAGCCCCAAGCAGGGCAGGAATTTAATCCAGCTCCCCAGATGCTGCATAAAGGTGTAAAAATGTGAGCTTTGGTACTGGTTCACCATCTGCTCCAAGGTACATGTAACAACACAGTAAATACCATTTGCATGTATTTGCAGATTTACTGGTCAGATAAGTGGTAAGGGTGGTATGAAAAAGGCCCTGCTTGAAAACAAGGAAGGTTAAAAAGAGGTGTCTTCATCTTTGTTGCTACCACTACTTTGTATGAAAATAATGCTTATATTCATTAGACTGGAAGTGGTCATCACAGAGGGTAAAAATAATTAGGGAGGAAATAATAGGAAGGATGTTATTTAACACTGTAAATGTTTCTATATCCTCACCTGTGCCTGCATATTGCCACTGCACACACCTCAAAGGGAGTTTATTCAAAGAGAAAGAAAAAATTAGTGATAGAGAAGACAAAAATTGTATTGAAAGGGGTTGAAAAGTCAAATGGGAAAACTTTGTACCCCATAAAATCCTCCGGCTTGTTAGAAAATGTTTATCCCCCTTAAGTCTAAAGGAAACAAAAACTTCCAGTTCTAAAAAAAAAAAAAAGGGAAAATATTTCTATTTGCCCACTCTCACCACTTCTGCCCCAGGGACATCCTCACCATTTTAAGCTGATTTTCTAACCCTGCAGTGGTAACCTCCCCCAAAGCACACATGTCTGGTGATCAGCTTCGAATCACAGAAGGACAAAAAATCCACTTCACTTCTCCCTCATCGCTGTCCCACTCAGTCTCCTCTGAAGACAAAACCTAAGGGGGCTATTTCTGTTTTCTCTGAGATGCTGATCCTGGGGAAACAATGAAGTCAACTTTCCACAAACATCTCAAGCCTAAGACAGCTTTTAGAAAGGAGATCAGGCACCACCAACACACCTGAATGAGGGACCTGACCTTCTGAAAGGCTGGGAGGCAGGTCACCAGCATCCCAGTGGGAGGTGACATAGGTGAATCCTTGTGAAAATGCAGCATCCTCAGTTCCTTCAGCTTACTCTAAAAGGCAGAGCTTCAAAATGAGTCATGTTCGAGACTCCAAGTGGGAGATGGAGAGAGTCATGTTTTAATGTCTTTGATGCAGGACCCAGACAGCACTTCCTTGTGATGACGAGGTCTTGTACTAGGCTTTTTTCTTAACATATGATCAAGAGAAATGGAGTCATATACCAGGAGAGAGAGATTTATCTACACTAATAACTGCAATAATTCCTGTTCACTTTTGTCTTCTTTTGCAAAGCTGCCCTGCATACAGAAAGGCTTCCTTATGCAATATGTCTGATAGAGCCTACAATTTCAAAATGCACTTCTCTGCATCTAGTCAAATCATCAGAGAAGTCATTTTTTGCTCATCTTTTATATCACACTGAAGGTTCTAACTGCTGCCTGGCTCCTCCTGCCCTCTGAAGCAGTCACATTTCCCCTAGGAAAATTGCAGTGAGGCCAATCCCAGGCACATCCCTTACGGCTGAAGTGCTCTAGAGCAGAGGAGATGCTTTAACTTTTGCATTTTTTTCCAGCTTTCTTATGACTGTTCTCTTTATGCTTGCCTGAGCCCGTTTTCTAAATAGGCAGGACCACTTCCCTTCTTGTTTGGGGACAGTGCCACTTTCTCACTCTCATCTGCTGGCATGCTGTTGGTGTACTGAGGTGTTTAGCTCTCTCCAGGAGAGAGGTTTAACAATCATAAGATGTCCCTGTGGAAAATGCACCAGTTTTCAAGCATGTCAATATTCACAGAAGGCAGGAAAACCCTTACTAAAAGAGAAGAATTTACTACATTTTTGTTCATTCTTCCTGAGGGTGTCCCTTCAACAGCACTCAACAGCTGTTAAATGGGATAATCTCCTGCTATCCTCACGTCACTAATTCAAATGCTAATGGCTCTCAGTGCATGAGAGGTTATTCAGCCATCCGGCACTCCAGGTACATTTTGCATGAGGAGGATGATGAAGGGATTAAGGTCCCTTATGAGATTCTAGAAACATTGGAAAGAAATGCTTTCAGATTAATTTGGAGAGGAGGTGATGTCCAAGACAGTGTACTTGGTTTGTATGGCAAGGTTTTTGTAGGGGAGTGCTCTAAGGGTGACCTCTGTCAGAGGCTGCCAGAAGTTTCTCCCATGTCCAATAGAACCATTGCCAGCTAGACCTAAGATGGACCTGAAGCTGGCCAAAGCTGAACCCATCACTGATGGTGTTAGCCGCTCTGAGATAATGCGTTTAAGGAGAAAAAGTTGCCGCACAAGAGCAATTGCAGCTGGAGAGAGGAGTGAGAATATGTGAGAGAAACAGCCCTGCAGACACCAAGGTCAGGGAAGGAGGAGGGGGAGGAGGACCTCCAGATGCCAGAGCAGAGATTCCCGTGCTGCTGGCCCAGGAGGTTCACAGCGGAGCAGAGATCCACCTGCAGCCCACGGAGGATCAGGTGGAAGTGCACAAAGGAGGATGTGACCCCATGGGAAGCACATGCTGCAGCAGGCTCCTGGCAGGATCTGCGGCCCTGTGGAGAGAGGAGCCCACCCTGGAACAGGTTTGCTGGCAGGACTTGTGACCCTGTGGGAGACCCACACTGGAGCAGGCTGTTCCTGAAGGACTGCACCCTGTGGAAGGGACCCATGGCGGGGAAGATCATCAAGAACTTCAGCCTGTCGGAAGGACTCACCTTGCAGAAATTCATGGAGAATTGTATTCCATGGGAGAGTCCCTTGGCTAGAACAGAGAAAGAATGTGAGGAGTCCCCTCCCTGAGGAAGGAGCAGCAGATGTGTGATGAACTGACCACAGCTCCAGCTCCCTGTCGCCCCTGCACTGTAGCCCCAGTTCCCCATCCCCCTGCCCCATGGGGAGCAGGTAAAAAATCTGGAAGTGAAGTCAAGTCCAGGAAGAATGAAGGAGTGGGTGGAAGATGTTTTCAAGGTTTTATTTCTCATTATCATACTCTGATTTGATTGATCATAAATTCAACTAATTCCCTCAAGTCTAGTCTGTTTTGCCCATGACTGTAATTGTTGAGTGATCTCTACCTGACCTTATCTCAATCAAGGAGCCTTTTCTCTCTCCTGTCCACCTAAGGAGGGGAGTGATAGAGCAGGTTGGGTGGGCACCTTGCATCCAGACAGGGTCAAAGACAGGAAAACCAGGCAGGGATGAGGCCAGCAGGAAGGATTTGCATGTTTTGATGCCTCAGAGGGACTCCAACATTGAAAGACCCTGAGCCCAGCCCAGCCGACAGAGCCAGGGCTTTTTTGATCTCAGAAAAGTGCTGCTTGTGCAATGGTAGTGCTCAGCAAGCACAGGTCATCATTCTGTTGCCATGGCTAAACCACTGTCCCAGCAGTGGCTACCTGCAGAGAAACAGAGGCACCTTTTCCAAAGGCTCGGGGTCACTGCCACAACTCTGCTTCTGGCCAGGTAATGCCAGGCTCAGTGACCCTCCAGCCATACAGTGCAAAGTGCCAAGCTGTCAGTGCCCCGTGGGGCAAACCCTCTTGTGCTCCTTGCCTCTGTGACAGGAAAAGGGCTGCAAAAGGCAGCATCAAAACCTTCAAAATCATCACCACTTTTATGGAGCAAACTTCGCAGTTTGATCCATGATTTTGTGTGTGTGCATGTGTGTGTGTGTGTACAAAAGTCAGGCAGTTCAGTGCAGCAATTTATATTTCACATGGGTAATTCCCCAAAAATCTCCTGATCTCTACAAAAGTATGTATTTTCTTTTACATGGAAATAACCACAGAGTCACACTATTAAACAGGTCACACCATTACCTGTCAGTGGTATCTACAAAAAAGCAGAGCTGGAGATAAGCCTAAAACTACTCCGTTATGAAACTGCTGATAATACATGACCAATGGGAGGACCATCCATGTGGTGCTTCCATCTGTGTCTGTCCTTCTGCACAGAATTATGGTGATGACAAAAGAGAGGAACAACGGTGACCTTGGCTTCCACTGCAGGGACTGTTTGATGTGCCTTACCCGTCCCTTCTTTTCTTCAAGGAGGGTACCCAGATTCCTGGACTTCTGACTCACAAGTGGCAAGTAGGAAGAGAAAAGGAGAATTAACAGATCGATATAATTGATACTGAGGAGGATAACATAGACAGTGAGGTGGGTAAAAGGCTGGAACAAAAGGATAGATCTTCCACAGTTCTCAGCAATGCTCCCCTGAAACACTTGTGACCATATTTTCCAAAGGGATCAATAATCAATGAACATGCACTTTTATCAGTTGAAAAACCTTCTTTGACGTGAAACCAATGATGTGTTTCATAGCTGGTCTTGAGTCTATGGAGGAGGACACAATAACAAGGAATTGTACTGGCCAAAGCACTTTCTTAGCCTCACCATTCATCCTTGACTTTCTTTCTAATTTTGAAATGATCCTGTATTCAGTTCTACTGGCTTGATATCTCCAGTCCCCTCAGTATGTTATTCCTAATTCTAGTTTCTCAGCATCTTCTCAGAAGAGTTACTTATGCACCAGAAAATCTGCTCTCATTTCATGTTCCAAAAAAAATGTGCCATGTATCTGTTGCCATGGCAGTGGTGTGGGGTTCCAACCAACCATTTTAGCCACACTAACTTTAAAATGGTAACCAAGTTTGAAACTCTTTGGTTTCTGCCCAGAAAATGCAGAACCAGTGCAGTCAGCCCAGTAATGAGAGCTGGAACACATCTGGGCCTGTGAGTGACCACCAGGCAGCCATGACTGGTCCCCTCCACTGGCTGCAGGGCTGACCCAGTTTCTCCTTGGAGCTGTCATGGCAACCTCCATAGTCACTTTTGTCGCTTTGCATGGAGCAACTGGCTATGGAAAAGCAAGAACTCAATGCCAGTGGCAGTGCAAAGTGTGAAAGCCGCTCAGCCCTTCAGCCTAGGTCCTGATCCTTAACAAAACTCATGTCATGTAGTAGCAAAGAAGTTGGACACAGAAGGAAAAGCAACCTGTCTCTTTTCCATTCTGGTGCTGCTCTGTTCCTCATCAGGAAGCACATTCAGGCTGGCTTGATAAAGAAATGAGGCACATGGAGACATTTCATGTATGCACACCATGAGGCAGAGCCTGCCCCTCCCTGAACTCAAGGTCATTGCCCACACAGACCTACCTCAGCAGAGGTTTAATATCCTCAGACCCACAAAATCCATGAGAAGAGTGCAAACAAGGGAGAGTGATCATGACTCTACACAGAGGAAGGCAACAGTGGGAGCTCAGTCTGTAGTGGAGAGTTTGCATGAGCATGGCACAGGTGGAGAGGCACCTGTCTGGGCTGCTCCCAGGACCTCTGGTTGTGCATTTACCTGTTCCCGGCCATTCATTACTCTGAGAGGGAGCTGCTCACAGCAACAAAGAAATGTCAGCACTTTATATTAAAACTGTTGCCAGTGAAAGTAGAGAGAAAAATGTTCTGAATCATGGGGCAGACACCCAAAAATCCCTCCTGTATGGGGGGGAGAAGGGAAAAGAAGAAGGAAAAAAGAAAGAAAAAAAAAAAGTAAAAGAAAGAACTAGAAAAAAAATAGGAAAATGCCTGGGAGGTTTGATTTATAAAGGGAAATGAGCTGTAAGATAATGTGCTTGGACTGGCCAAGCTGAGGCGGGTGCGAGAAAAGTGGGTGACAGCCAGCAAGCACCAGAAAGAGCCCAGGCAGTGGAGAGGGAAAAGCACAGCCTGCTCAGAGGGAGTGAGACACACAGAAAGTGCATTCTAAGTAGGAGTGCCAGGATGACATTTGAAAAGGGGAAAATTTAGGCTGAGTGTCAGGAAAAGCTTCCTGACAGTGAGATGCATGCATTGGAGCCATCCCGTGGGAGAAGCCCTGGAAGCCTCATCACTTGGCTTGCAAGGGCTGAGCTGGAGGAAAGCTGCAAGTCCTGGAAAGGCCTTGCAGAAATCCAGAGCTTGCAGAAAGTCAAGAGCAAGGCTTGCTTTAATTATGGGAGGCCTGACTCAGAGATGAGCTCCAAAGCCAGGAAGATTGTCCTGGAAGAAGGGAACTCCCAGCAGGTGACTGAGAGGCAGCAGGTCCCAGGCACAAGCATCGCTCTCCCCAGGGGAGCCTAGAAACAAACGGGTGAGCAAGATAGGGAAACAGATAGGGAAATAAAAAATCCCTTCTCCTTTAAGGCAACATTATCTCTCAGCAAAGAGTTGTTCTGCTCTGGCCAAGGCACAGTCAGTCAGGGCTCAGGCTTCTGTTAGTCTGGGCCCCTGGGAAGGCCAGCTGCCAAAAAAAGAGGGAAATTTTGCTTTAGTCAGGGGGTAGGGCATGGGTGTATTGGGAGGGGAATTAGGGAGAGAGTGAGGGAACTCACACAAGAGAGAGAGGGAGAGATGGGGCACATATGTATTCACTGTATCTCTGGATGTGCAGCAAGGCAAGAAGCCCAGCAGGATGGCTTGGGAGAAGGCTGCAGGCAGAAGCCAAGGCAGAGAAACTCCAGGAATTATGCTCTTTCTCTCCTATTAAGAAGGGGCTTTGTCCATAGAAATCCGTGTTAAAAACAGCCAGGGCATGGACTCTGTCCCCAGAGCTCCCTGAGCCATCAGCCTTCCCCATCACAGAAGGAGGAGTAACTTCTTCAGGGCACTATCCCTGTGCCACATCCCTGGGCACGCTGCTGGGCCAGCTGTGCCCAGCCTGGCCAGGAGGAGCCTCTCCATCGTGGCACATGAAGACCTAGAGCACACAGCTCCAGAGCTGTGAGCCAAGTTCACAAGCAGCCTGGTGTGAGCTGAACATCATGCCACCAATTCCAGTGGCCATACTGGGAGGTGAGATCACAATGTCACTTTCACAGCATAAAACCGAATTTGGAACTCTGACTCCTTGTGAGCTCCTTCACTCCCCAAGGAAATCATCTCTGTGCCAAAGGTAGCCACACATTGATGCAGGACATAGTCAGGCATGGGCAGTTATAGCAATAAGTGAGCTGTGGCACAGCTGCCCTGGGAGTGCCATCCCCCTCCCATCCCAGCTTTTACTGCTGTATTCCTTTATTCGGATACACCGCCCTCTCCATTTAACAGCAAACCCAGCAGGGCAGGAAATGACAGCCCATGCTCTTGCCGAGCCAACAGAAACGGAGCTAAAGTGGAAAGCCTATTTTAAGAGTGAAGTACAATATAAAGAGGTTGCATTTATTTCCAGACCAGACATTACAAACCCAGGGAATTCAGAGTTAAAGTTATGCTTAAAATAAATTCAAACTTGTTGAAGTGTGGCAGTGTGCTACCAAGGCATACAAATAGCCTTAATTCTGCCCTGCAGTGACACACAGCCGTATGACTGTGATTAAAATGTTTTAGTACTTGTGCTCCTAAACTAGATTACCCTGATAAATACAATATTTTTTCCATATTCCCTTGTTTTTCTCCTCCTCCAACAACCCTGTGACCCAGATATAGCCACTAGCACAGATTTCACTGCCTACCAGGGGAAAAAAAAAAATATATATATATATATATATGTATCACAGGTCCTTCACATCTGTAACGGGAGCCCCGGGCTAAGTGTTGTCTTGGAAATACCCTCCCTCTCGTTGTCAGATCCGCAGCCGCCCCTGCCCAAGGCTCTGGAGAGCACAGCTGAAGTGTGCACCAAGTGATCATTTAGCCCTGCTGAGAAGAAGGGAAGGGCTTTCCTCACACTTTTGATACCACGTATTTATGTATTAATAGTAAAATAAATCATGTATTTATTTCACAAGCCCATTAAAACCTGGGGTTTAAAGTGTAGAGAAAATAAAAGAGAGAGAAAGAAACATCATCTGGATAAACAATTATGGCTTTTTGTCAAGGCTTCAGGAGCTAATCGAGTCCAGATCTGTTCCACATTCACATTTACATGTGAAATTGTACTTACTGAGCTAGAAAAAGTCAGATTAGCATCGAGAGTCAGCTCTGCCCTTCAGCTACATAGTGCAAACTCTGGAGAGAATGGGGGCTCCCAGGGTGCAACAGAAGGCAAAGTTTGGCCCCAAATACTTAAGGACCATTTGGCCGAGATGCACATGAAAGTGACTGCTCTGCACTTCAGCCCAGTTTGAAATGATTCTCCAGAAGTTGTATTTACTTAAGAGAGTGGGTGGCCTGAATTGTCACGATGTGTTCAAATATTTGGCACTAAATCACAGCTGTCCACTTATTTGCACTTTTGCTGCTGGGCAGCAGGAACACCCCTGGAATTAGTCAGCATCAGATGCATTAATGAGCAAACAGATGTATTATGGTTTACAGTTTGGACTTCTTTTGTTCACATAAATACACACCTCCTCTCCGCTTGTTTCCCAGAACAGCATATCTTCTTGAACATGTTGACTTTCCAAGCTTTATTTTATCTGGCCTCTATTAATGAGCTTGCAGAGCTTTCTGTTAGACACAGAAAAGCACCTTGCCCCTAAGCAGTCTTTCTGAGCATCACAATCTTGGAGAGACTCAGGAGTGTGAGGGGAAAGGGTCCAGCCTCTGAGAAGTTCCTCTTCACAAACCAAAAGCCATCCTCTGCATGCAAAGATCCCAAGTAAATATGGAATCAATAACAACCAGGAGCAAAGACCTTTACATAAGGAAAATATTTACAAAGTCCGTGTTACAAGTCACATCATCTGGAGGAGAATGCTTGCACCTTTGCTCTACAGAAAGCAAGTAATTTGTTGCACCAAAGGAAAGAAAATCTCGTTATCTGGTTTAACACTCCCATGATTGATTCATCCCACTTCTCCACTGCCAGAAACCTTTTATAAATCACGGATATAGCATAGGTCATGATATAATAACTTGCCAAGAAAATTTATCCCATTCAAGAGGACTTCAGGACTGGTATCAATTCTTTGCAACTTATACGCCTAATAGATGCTAATAGCAAACCACAATATGTTTTATTAAACAAATCAACAGAGTTTTTAGCAGGGTAATGCTCTAGCCTGGAATCAGTGGGAGCCAGGTTTTTGTGTGTGTGAATAAAATAGGTTTTTCAGGAAAAAAAATGCTTATTTGCTGACATTGAACTTTCTTGTGGGAATACATCACTTTTATGATTAAATTTTCATCTGGAAGATTTTTCAGGTCAAAAATGGAATTTCTGGTCAGAATCATAGCAGCGAGGAGCACACAGGAAGCCAGGCTCTCAACCGAGCACAGCCAAGCCTCTTGCATCCCCAGCACTTGGCTTAATTACGGAGCCAGCAGCTCATCTGCCATATGGCTGCTCCTTACCTGGGCTTGACCATTTTTGGCTATACTTTTCCTACAGCATTTCCTGGTTCTTCTTCCAGCCCCTCCCAGGAGCAGGAAGTGCAAAGCTTCTGGACATAAAGCATCTGCTCACTGTACAATTGTATTTTCCGGGAAGCATCCCCAAATGGGTGCTTGCCTCCAGCCGGAGGAGCACAAAGGAGCAACCCCTCTGCCAGCAGCCGCTCTCACCCACGCAACATGATCTGGGAGAGGATGTCTGGCCATATCTGCCTTCCCCTCCATGTGCAGGAACACACCATATCAACAGAAAACACCTTTGGTAAGGGCATGAATGCACCTCCCTCCCCGGGAGGCTGCACGGCGTTATCTGCAGCAGTGGAAGGAAGCAGGAGAGCCGAGCTGCTGGCACGCCTCCCTGCCCTCACAGCCTGATTCACCAGAACAGCCCGGCTGCTTTTTGCCACCATAATGACCACACACACCAGAGCTGCAAGCCTGGTTTCACCAGCCAGTTGGTGACACTCTTTGTGCCCACAGAGTGTTAATGAATAGCTGGAAGGAGCTGGTGAGCCCCTCCACGAACTCCTCTGCATTGCATACCTCAGGCAGGCTGCTGCAGCAGAGGTTGAAACCGAATTGTCACCAGCACCACCGCACAGCCTTGTCCTCCGTTCACCTTCAGGAGGGCAAGTCAGAAGTGGTTCGGCTCAGCCACCACAGTCAAATGAGTCTGAAACACTGCTAGGAGGGATTAAAATCACATGTGAGTGTGTGTGTGTGTGTGTGGTTTCACAACACCTCCCTCTCCCCACCGCCAGCCACACCAGTTTCCTCAAAGAAAAGCAGAACAGCAGAGCACAGACCCAAAGTTATGCCGTGATGCATTAAAGCCTTGTTTTCCCACTGCTTAAAGAACTGACCCAACCCCCTCAAATGTTCCCAGCATACTTGAATTGTGAGTCAGAGACCACAATGGAGATACTTGCCTAGCTTGACAATGTATCTCCTGCCAAAT
The DNA here is from genome assembly GCF_009819655.1 of Sylvia atricapilla. NCBI lineage: Eukaryota > Metazoa > Chordata > Aves > Passeriformes > Sylviidae > Sylvia > Sylvia atricapilla. Next base: position 66,973,887 of record NC_089140.1, on the reverse strand, counting down.
AGCAATCACTGATTTTTTTGCTCTGTCACTCATGAGTCCTGTTCCTGCTGCTCTAACCATACAAAACACACTGCCTCATTGTGGAAGCCAGGATTACTGTTTGGATGCTTACCTGTAGCATCTCCAACTTTTCATAATCCCCTTCATGAGGAGTGCTGCTAACAAACCAGATGGAAATTTGCAGGTATTGAAAACTCTTGTCTCTGTACCCTCTTTGGAACCAATAGAGGATGGAAAGAACAGCAATACTGAAAAGTGAGGCCAGGAAACATTTCATCTTTGCAGGTGGGGTCTAATATTTAAAAGGAATCATAATTCAAGAACAAGATTTCTGCAGACTGGTCTGGCACCTCACTTAGCAAAACACCCTAAGGCTTAGGAGTTAATCTGTGATGGACCTTTCCTTGGGCTTCATTCACCATAGCTAAAGCAATTGCCAGTCATGAGTTAACATCCAGAGTGGCAAAATAAGTTTTGACTCTTTCACTTGCAGTGGCAAAAGGCCTGCAGCACTGAGAAGGGCTTCATTTTCTTCCACACCCCTGCTCCGCCACATGTCATCCAAACAGCTCATACAGCCCTGCTCAGGGCAAAAAGATTATTATTTTACTCACTGTAGGTCACACTCATTTCCTATTTGTTAATTTTCCTACACAACCCTGAGTGCCAGAAACATTTTTTCTAAATTAGTTCCCCCCCCACTCCCCGCCCCTTTTTCTCCCACCAAAAGGCACAGCTCTCACACAATCTGAGCACTCTGGCAGAGAGGCAGGAGGGCTTCAAGGAAATCCCCCAGTAACAGAGTGCAAGGCTTAATCTGCAGTGAGGAGAGCTGGCAGCCCTGCAGTGCACCTCAGCACACCAGCTGTTCCTCCAGTGGTGGAACCACACTGGGAGGAGTTCAAGGACCAGCAGCTGAGAAAGAAAGTCAGACACAACCAAACCCTCAAACGTTACATGAGGTCGAGGTTGTATGTGTGCACGTGTACATTTGCTTTATTTTTCTTTTTTTTTTTTTTTTTTTTTTCCCACCGCAACTAGACTTCGTATTTCTTCAGAGGATTCATGCTTGTACTTGTACCAAGAAATCATTCCCATTATCTCCTTCATCGCCTGGGCTGCAGTGCAGAGAGCAGCCTGCTGTTATCCATCCCTGGGCTGTCTGGGGTTTGGGACAGCTGGGCTGCAAGGCTGGAGAGATGAGGGAGTTTCTGGGCTCTGGGGTGCACAAGGAGGAGAGAGATCATTTTGCACACTGCTAATCTGCCTCTACAGAAGTGCTGGTTTTTGCCTCTGTAGAACCTGCCATGAGGCACCCAGGGGTGGGACACAGGAGCAGAAAGAAAAATAAGTTCAAGCAAGATTTATTCCCTTCCTTATTAGTTAATGCTTGCCAAAAAAAAGTTATGTAGAGGCAGGGGGTTGAATAGGTCTGGGAGGACCTCACTTAACTGATGTAAACATTACACTTGGACACCTCTCTCCTTTCAGGAAGGGAGAATCTTTGACTGAAGCTGCGTCCAAAGTCTTAGACAGAAACCCAAGAGCTCTAGGATGTTCTTCCCAGCTCTGCCTCAGGCTTGAAATTTCAGGACCATGGTGTTTTGCTGACAAACCTGAGCCATGCTAAACTGAAGATAAAATACCAGTGACGGTTTCAAACCTCCCATCCCGCCCACCCCCATCCGAGCACAGTACACATTGCTCCGAGCTGTGCGCATGTACTGACCTCTCCCAGCTTGGTCCTGGTGACAGGGTGATACACGGCCCAGACCTGCTCTCCTTGAACTCCCCACAGGCTCTCATCTAGCACAGAGACAGGCACTGGAGGTGCCTAACAGGGAACAAGGAAGAAAAAGAAGTTGTTTCACTGTGCAACTAATACAGATCTTAATATGAATCTCATCTGAGCTGAATGAAAAACCCTGTTGTATGGTCACAGTAGGTCGGACCAGCTAGTGCAGGGGGATGCAGTGCATTTTTAGAGCACACTATTCTGGACAACAAGCTTTGGAAAGTGTTTCTGGAGGTTGAGCCAACCTCACAGGGCTGTCCCAAAAAATATTTAATGTGTGCTCTTCTCAAAAAAGGCATTTCAAAAGAGTCTGGATTGCAATCTGAATGCAAGCAGCTTCTGTCAGCTTTCCATCCTCAGAGACAGTGCAAGTAAATCAGGCAATTCAGGAGGCAAAAGTCTCAGCCCTAGCCTGCTCCTTAGGCCAAAAATAAAGAATATGTTGGCAAAACCATTGCATATTCACCTGGTAAGTTTCTAGTGCTGTTTGTCGAGCAGTGGCTGCCACCAGTGCACACCACAGCCCTCTCCCTGGTTTCGTGCCACCACCAAGCCATCAGCTGGGCTGTCAGAGTGTCAGCTGCTGCTTGCATTACAAAATCTGGAAGGGATGGACCCTGAAACCAGAGAAGCAGCAAACAAGAACCTCAGCAGAGCAGGACAGGCCGTTCACCAGAAGTATCTCCAGCACTTAGATGTCAGATTTTCTGGGCACTCAGAAAACCTACATAAGCACATACATTTGCACAATGTGCAATGAACCACTGGCTCTGCTCTTTTGACAAGGGCATGTAGTGATGGGACAAGAGGTAATGCCTTTAACTGGAAGTAGATTTAGATTAGATACAAGGAAGAAATTCTTTACTGTAAGCATGGTGAGACACTGGAACTGGTTGTTCAGACAAGCTGTAGATGCTCCATTCCTGGAAGTGTTCAAGGCCAGGGCTTTGAGTAACCTTGTCTGGTGGCAGGTGTCCCTGCCTATGGCAAGGGGCTTGGAATTTGATGATCCTTAAGGTCCCTTCCAACCCAAACCATTCTGTAATTCTATGATGGCACATGAGACTATGAGAGCACCATCTCCTCACATCTGACATTCAGACCTGAGGACTTCAGAGGCCTAAAACAAGGGGTGCACCTCTCCCTTGCCCCTGGTAACTCACAGCAGTTGCAAGGGAGGCAGCAGCACATGTCCTCACTCCAACCCACTGGTGGAATCACCCGCAATCCGCCAGGCTGTTACGCCCTTACAAGAGGGCTTGGCAGCGCAGCTTCCCCAGACAAGGCAAGGTTTGTATCAGGGGCTAAAGATCAAACTGTATCTATCTCTGAACACACCTTTGTTAGTTTTGGCTGCACCCTTTCAGGTATCACCTGCCTCCCCAGGCAAACATGTTCCTATCCTGGGTGCCACAGGCCTGCTGCGCTCCTCCAAGAGCCTGCCAGGAATCTGTGCCCCTACTGCATCCACATCAGCAGCCAGCAGCCAGGGAGGAAGAGCCCCAGCACTAACATGGCTGCAACAAGGATGTTGCAGGGAGCAGAGGAAGGAGCTGGAAGCAGATTCCTGGTCAGGCTGCTGCTTGGTTTTGCTGGAAACTGGAGTGGAAAACTGGCACCGGCATCCCTCCACGCCAACAAACATTGCATTCATATGCAGAGCTACAGAGCAAATGATCTGTCAGTTGTTCATCTGGAGAACAGGTTTCACCAGCCTGGATTAAATGATTATGTTGCCACAGCATGTGCTTCTGGCTGCTCTTGGAGATAAAGGAAGTAAGGCACAAGGAGCCTTACAGGAGAGAGGTCCGAGCCTGCAACCCAGCTCCCAACACCTTTCTGCTTGGAGAAGGTTCAGACCAGCACAGAGCATGGGAGATGGGGAGCAAGTGTGTTTAAAAGGATGAATTTTGATGCTGAAAACGCTAATGCAAGACAAGACCTCATGCGATCGACAACAGAAGGTGCACACCTTACCTCCAATTACTGCCTCCAGATGTGCACCAGACTGGCTGTATTTCTGAGCCTGCTGCTCCTTATTCCCACAAAGCTGAAGGCAGAGCGAGTGCAGTTGGAGGTCTAACAGCACATGTGCAGCTCCACCAGAGCCTGCATCCTGCCTCCACAAAACCCCCGTTGAGTGACTCCCTTAGGATGTAATTGCAGTCGACTTCATTCCAGGCCATGAGCATATGTCTGGCTACGGACATTACTGCAAGCACACAGGGAGCAAAAAAAAAAAAAGAAACACAAAGCAGAAAGTGTGAAAAAACACTGGTAATCCAAGCCCGGTTAGGATAATGGGTGTTTTCCTCCATAGAAAAAGGTTGCTTCGCTACCTCTGGCAGTCTGGCCAGCTTCCCTGCATTAATCTTTTGCAAGGCAGAAGAGAAAGGCTGGCACCAGCTTTACAGACTCAAAACCAAAATATTGCACCAAACCCATAGGCCCCAGCAACAGCCCCTGAATCCCTCTGGAGCCCACCAGGGTAAAAAGCAGAGGCGCAAAGAGTTAAACCAGCAATTTTAGAACCATCACAGACTTCAGAGGGCCATGCAACCTTGTACCAGAGAGCCCAAGGCATCTTTTTCCACTCTGTGGCCCTCAATGTGTTTACCCCATGTCCCTATCTCTCAGGGGATGATGTGTCTATGGTGGATGTAGTGAAAGATGCAGTGATGCAGTCACAGCACAGCATGGGCAGCAGCAGCTGGAGCCACCACCCTCTGCCCTCACCGTGTTCCAGAACACAAGTAGTAGCAGCAGCACTGTTGCTTTCATATTTGCCTTTTTTTTTTTTTTTTCCTTCTGAAAGTAGAAACCCATGCTCTGAGCATTGAGAGCTGTTACAAACAGTGCTCTGGGGAGAAGTCCCTACAAATAGCCTACAGCAAGCACCCAGCACCCAACACTCCCAGCTCAAGCACCTGCAGGCTGGCATATCCCTAAGCCATCCAAAGTAAGGTCTTATCAAAGGGAAGTGCCAGCTCAGGCCCAAGGAACACTGAGCTGCCCTCCCCACCTCGAGTAGCCATGAAAACACATAGCATTTATCCAGCTGGGATGGCTCCCAGTCAGGCATTTACGTTTATGGCTCATGGACAGGTTTTTAAAAATACATCCCAGTGCATGCACGGATGTACTCCAAGATACACTTATATCCACAAGCACATGACCTAGGAGGTGGGTTAGGGCTGAAGTGACTCAGCCTCCCGGTTACAGGAACAAAATTAGCAACCACTCATAGACGTCTTGTGTCTTAGACGGGGCTAGATGGCACTGTAAGTTAGTTAATGTCCCTTTGCCTCAAGAGAATTCACTTTGGCATTAAGATCAGTGGAAAACCAGGAAAGCTGGTGCTCCCTAGGGTATATTTTCCAGAGCTGGGCTAGTAATTCACACCAACAGCCTGATTCAACACATTTTCAAGGTACCTAGTCAGGAGCTGTGTCCAACAATTTAGTAATTCTCCAGTGTGGGGGGTTTTTGGGTTTGTTTTTGTTTTGTTGTTTCTTTTTAGAAAATAATTCTTGGCTTGACAGCATTTAAACATATGTTTTCCCCAAATACTTGGCCTACATTTTCCCTTCTTTAATTTATCCCATTTCTCCTCATTAACCCCTGCCCCCCCACCCCCGTTGTTCCCATGCTGGATCCCTCTACCTCTCCCGGGAGAACAGTGATGAAATGACATTCGCCTCCCAGACCTCCTGGCACATCACTCCTTCTCTTCAGGATCAGCCCAGCGGGGCAAAGAGCCCTTTGGCCCGGAGCCCCTGAATCATTTAAGGATGCACAGCTGAAACGGAGCAAAAGCAAAGTGGTGGAGGGAGGCTAGGACCGGACTTGGAGGGACAGTGCCTGGCTGTATTCAGGTCAGAGCATTCCGGTCCCACGGCCTCGGGTGTCTGCCTGAGCTGGTTGGGAGACGAACGAGTAAGGATCTGCCCTAATCTCACACCCAGACCTTCCAGAGCCTCTGCACTCCGACGAGCACGCTGTGGCTGATGGCACCGTGCCACCGCAAGGGAACGGCATCCACGTGGCTGGGGAGGAAGAGGGACGTGCAGTCCTAGTGCAGCACATTTGCCCCTGGGGCTGGGAAGAGGGTGGCCACCTCTTTAACAGAGACCCTATCCGTGCATCTAGCACTCTGATGGGTATCTCTCTCCCATCAGTTAACAAAGGGAGGAACCCTCTAGGGGGAAAAAAAAAAATAAAAAGCACACCAAACCCCCCAAAACACTCTTCCCAGCGCAGGATCCCATCAGCTCCCTGACCGCCTGGGTCATTCATGCCTGTGAATCGTTTCCTCAAGTAACAGATTAGTCACGTACATTTGCAATGGCAGCGATTCTGCCAAATAGCTGAGGAGTGGGGCAGGAGAGCAGCAGAATGACAAAAACAGGCAGAGGAGGGGAGAGGAGAAATAAAACGTTTCTTCCTTTTCTCCCATGCCCCCTTGGTTTTCAACAGCGTTTGCATGCACAAGCTGCTAAACAGCTGCATCACGTGGCGGTGAAATCCAGGCGTTATCTGGCCAGAGACTTGGACAGCCCTGTCTTTCCTTTTTCACCCTCGGGCTGGCAGAGGCATTGCCCGGCAGCCAGAACACTGACAGCTTCTCTAAGGTTGGGACCAAAAGCCTCCAATAGTAGGAACAATGTCTGGCAGCTGGGAAAACCTCTCAGTTGAGCTCCCATCTTCTGAGTGACTGACAAATGCCAGACCCCGGGAGGACTGACAGGCTCGGGGCTGCAAAGTGTTCCACTCAGAGGCGAGTCACTCGGAGAGGAAAACAAACAGGTAAAGGTCCCCAGAAGCTCCTGATTAGTATGTGGCTTACTGCAAACAGTTACTTTCTTCTTCCAACAGCAGGCATGAAAAATCACCGTTGTCATTAGAGCAGCAGCGCATGGAGCTGTGAGCAAGTCAGACTGCTCCTCTGTGCTGTGCATGCAGTGTCAAACTGCCCCTGTCCCGACAACCTTCCAGCCGCAAATGCCCTGGCAGGCAACAAAGAGGGAGATTCAAAGCAAGAACACCTGAGTGATCCAGTAACAGGGGAAAGAAAATGCAGGCTGTTTCGGGTCATCTGATTTGTGCCTACATTCCCAGACACTCAGTCTGTCCTCTGTAGTTCAGGGAAATGCTAAATGGGCAGCATGGCCTGGAGAAACTGTAAGGAGGGGGAAAAGCAGACGAGTGCCTGGGGGAAAGCTGATGAGCTGGTTTTCAAGACAGGCGTTACTACTGCAGTAAGAGATAGCAACACATGTAGGCGTTCCCTGTCCTGGTAATAAATAACAGCTACAAAACTCTTATTAACCTCTGTAAAATATGTTGGTTCTGCCAGTCCATCCATAACGAATCTGTCTGTTACTGTGGTACTCAATCCAACTGTTCCAGAGAAAGACAGAAAACACAGCAGGCCGGCCACAGCATCCCACATCCCAGCCAAAGGGAGTCACAGTTGCAAAGGATGTATCCTGTTGTCATGAAAATCATGGTCCCCTCTTGCATCCTCTGCCTTAGGAGGCAGCACCGAAAAAGGAGACTAAAACACAAGAATCCCTTCTGAAACAGGAACTTCACCATGACACAAAATAAGGAAATTTTAAAAAAGCTACCTCAGGAATCTTCTACCTTTCTCTCCTAGGAACAAGCCGCCCTGGGGCTTGGCCTGAGCATCTGGCCCGGTGAATTCACTTGCAGTCCAAAGAAAGCCTGGCCTCATTCATCAGCAGGGATGGGAGGCGCCAAGTCTCTTCTCCTCTCACCATCCCACTTCCTGGAGGGAATTTAAGGAACAAGTGGCATGACAGTGCTGAGGGGAGCTCTGCCCCATGTGCTGCCAGGCTTCCCACGCTGTCCCATTTCAGAAGCAGCATGGGGAGGAGGGGGAAATGCATAAATCAGAGCTCTGATACTTGGCACTACAGCAGGACATAGTTTAAACTACTCAATCATTTTAATTGCCATCCAACAGTAATAATCTATTTAGGCGATTTACCCTAAAACATGCATAGCACTTTGGTATGTTTATAATGCTAATTGGGAAGGTCCTGAACCAAACAGCCGCCCTGGATAGCAAAGCTGTGTATTTGGGGAGATTTATTTAGTGAGCTGTTTTCAGAACTTCACTAGAATACTGTTTTTCTTAGCTTTTCTTGCTTCAACATATATATTTTTGTCTATTTACTTGTCAATCTCATGTATTTGGCAGACATAAAAAAATGCAGAGCAGTAACCAAAATTACACACCCTTCCCGTGCAACACAGGGTTATTCTTCCATGTCTTGTTTCTGCCCTGCATGTTTAGTTTTGTACTCTGTGGGTACTTGGGTGCTCAAGAATAATGCCATTTTTAGAATTACCAGACCTAAGCAGCTGCATCTACATAAATGAGGAGTATGTCAAGACCTGAGGGGAGCCAACAGTTTTACTAGGTCATCAGTTAACCCACATGGCTAGGAGTGCAGGGTGTCAGTGAAGGAGATAATCCACCTCCAAGACAGATCCCAGCATGCCGCCATGGGAGTTTTGTGCTTCACAGAGGCACTTTGCTCTCCCTTAAGAAAGATGGTACATCAGAAAAAGTTCCTCCTGCTTTACCTGCACTGTTACCACCTGGGTTATTGTAGGTAGGCACTGGGAAGGATGTACTGGGTATGCAGAAACTGTTACCTACCATATACTGAGCAAAACCACTGGGGAAAAGATGGTGCGGCCTCTGCTCTGGTTGTGTTTATCCTACGTGTCAATGAACAATAAAAACAGGGCACTGAAAAATAAACCTCACTGCTTCAAAAAGCCCCCAGGAGAGTACCTTCAATGGTATCACATTTTTTCTGTTTCTTTCTGATCCTTTTTTTTTTTACTGTTGAATTTGACATCTTTTTCCTCTTGCTGAACCAGCATTTCCTGACAGCAAACCATAGTCAAAAATTTTTCCATCCAGCCCTGAAGTGGATTTCAACATTTGGTGCTTCTGCATGCTCATGAAAAAAGCTTAATATGAATCCCAGAAAATTATCTAGATAATGTTCAAAAGGATACCAACAGCGAGGAGCAGCACCTGCCCAGACACCCTCATTTCTTTGCCTCAGAGTTGGGGTCAGCTCTTCTCTGCTCTCTTACATTTGTAATGGTGATCCTCCTTTGCATGTTTGCTGCCCAAGTGATCTGTCACTTGGAAAAAAATTCCTTCCATGGGGAACACTGTCTTTCGTGACACAGCACATCCCCTTTCAAACGCCCTGGGGACATTCTGATGGTTTTAAAACCAAACATCTTGGAAAAGAGCAGCGCTCTCCCAATAAACAGCCGTACAGTCAGGCCTCAGAAGGCAAACAAGCAAGGCAGGAGCCTGTGGGAGGAGATGGTAATAAATACAATAGTCAGCTTCTTAATCACCCATCCCCAGTGCCTGATAACCATTACCGTGTTTCAGCTGCCCTGTGCATAACAGTGACAGGACAGCCCTCCGTGTTTGGAGGACTTTACCCGGCAAAATCTACTCAGGGATGAACAAGCACCGAAGTGTAAACACACCCAAGAACTTTTAAAGGTTGGAAAAGGAAAATCTCTTGTGCTGTGAGAGTCATCAGGCATGAGGCAGCCTGGGTATAGCAGCCTCCAGTCTGCAGCAGTTGCACTCAGCAACCCCACCAGTCAAGGCTTTTTTTTGGGAGCAGGGACGGACACAGTGAAAAACCAGCTTGTCCTCACTCAGAATTCCTGCCTGCAGGGCGTTCAAGCCAAAGCTGTCTTAATGTGCTTTTAAAAACAGGCAAATGACAAGCAAGGCATCATTTCCTTCAAAGCCCGGCACTCCTCCTCCACCGAGACATCCAGAGCTGCTAGCGTCAGCTTAAGGGGCAATAACTTCACCAGGAGGTGAAGCTGGTTTATGAGGGGGAGGAGGAAGAGTTAAACCGAACTCATCAACCCACCCGGTGTCATCAGCCAGCAGCTCTGAGCACACTCTCACGGGGAAGCGGCGGAGAGACACGACATCCCAGCAGCATGTCCGAGAGAGGATGTGTCCTAAAGGACACAGCTGATTCATCATCCCGCTTTAGGAATCTCGGGCAGTTTCAGCTGCAGAGGCCTGACCTGCTTGGCAGCCAGCCGGCCGGCGTCAGCTGCCTCCTGGAAAAGGGAAAGAAAATACAAAAAGCTTTGAAACGACAGAGTGGGCAGAGGGACGGGGAGGAGGGGAAAGCAGGGAGTGCAGGGGGAAGAGGTGGCCTTGCGGGCTCCGGTTGAGTAAGAGGCTAATTCCCCCCCCCCACTCCCCGACCGCGACTCCATCTAATTACCCTGTTTCCTCTGAGCTGATTGGAAAGTGGCCTTGTGTCTGGAAAAGGCAGTAAGCATCTTACATGCATCTGTTCTACCTAATCCCTAATAACTAGTGCCTGTGTGTTCCGGGAGAGGAGGAGGTGGGGGAGGACAGGCAGGGAAGGGCTGGGGAGGGTTTCCCATGCAGGCTGCTGTGGCCGAGGGCAGGGCGGCTTGTGGCCTGGGCTGGGGGCTCCCAGGGAACTAACGCTGTTCCTCTTCCTCCTCTTTCACAATCTGGAGGCCCTTTCCTCCTTCCCCTTGCAATAATAACAAATCTTACTAAAAAAAAAAAAAAAAAAAAAAAAAAAAAAAAGAGAGAGAGAGAGGGAGGGGGGCTGTGGCTGGGAATAAGGACACATTTTGCTGAGCCTCGCTGCAGTTGGGATCTGTTTAAGCCACTCATTTTCCCCTTGCCCTAATCCTGCATTATCCTTTAGGCATGACGTTCAATTCCTGAAGGGGGGTGGGAAGTGCTCTCCAGGGCCGTGCCTGGTTTGCCCAGGAATTTGGATTGCACTTTTTATGTGCAGCTCCGGGAAGGGGCAGAGGGACAATTATGCAGCCGTTTAGTAGCCGGGCAGGCACATTTTCAGCGAGCTCTTCCTAGTGGGACCTCATTCAACTCGAGGCGAGCACAGGGATAAACATCTTCATTTGCCAGTAAAAGGATTGTCACATCTTGCATTTGCACGAGTTACGAGGAGCCAGGAGCCACTATTTCATTTCACTTGCGTGGTGTCATAAAACATGTTAGCGCTTTGAAAGCGTTGCGGGGCAAGATGGATGCAGGCCGACAGCAACTCCCACAGCCCTGCCGTGCCGCCGCCCTCCCCTGCCACCACCGGGGGACACCAGACTCAGCCCCGCATCTTGCTCAATGCCCTCAACTTTGCTCCAGCCCCTGGGAAAGGAGGCTTTTGGCCTCCAACACTGCCAGCTGGCTTCTCTTCTCCACATTCTAGTCCCAGGAGGCTGGGAGAGGGAACCCGCTGTGCCCCCTGCGCACCTCAGAGGGAGCGCCAGCCCTCCCCTCAGGCTCAGCCCACACGGAGCAGGACTCAGTAACCCATCACTTTAAACCAGTTTGAAAAAAGTTGGCTGTGCCTCTGTGGGCTGTTTATTTCCAAGAGCTTTCCACATTTATCCAGCCAGTTTTCCACTGTTTTGCTTTTGGATTTTTGCAGTTGCAAGCTTTGAGCGCTCCTCCTTGCAAGAACCTCCTTGCTCATCCCTCAGCACATTAATGGTGCCAGAGGCCCCATAGGCTGATTTCCCCGAGGAAGCCCCTGTCCTCACCTCTGTCCAAAAACACTGGGAAGCATCTGGAAAAGACCAGTGGGATACAGGCATCCACAGGCTGGACCCATCCCATCCAGTAACAGTGGACATACATATTAAGGGGAAGAAGATGAAGTCAATGGCCTTTTGACCTTTGGCACTTCTCATCTGCACACAGGCCTTAAGAATGAGCAAGGCAAAACCCAACAGTCCATATTTCCCAGTTTGTTTTTTTTTCTCACACTTTGTCTCAAGGAGCAATGGTTACCCAAGGAACCTGCTGCCTGCTGGTTTTCATTAGGGACTCAGCCACACTGGGCGGAAAAACCAGAACAAGAACAAAAGTCATCTCTTGGCCCGCCATGCTGTTTGTGAAACACCGTGCAGAGGTAAAGGCCTTCAGGTTACTGTGTGGAAACCCGGCTGTGATTTACACCTCCTCCTCATCCTCCCTCCAAGGGACAAAGGACTGCCTTTGGGAGGCTCACTTCACCTTGCAGAGGTCTGGCAGCATCACTGCTCACTTTGCTGCTTGCTGGCAGGGCACAGTCCCAGCTTTTGTGAGTCATCGACCTAGCCCATGCAGCACGGGATCCACAGACTGGAGTCCCACCAGTGCTCACATGAGCCTGTCGGGGAGCAAACAGTGCCAGGGACAGCTGCCCTGCAGTGGAATACACAGCAGTAGCCCTGGAAGAGTGATGGGAGATGGGGACAGTCGGCTGCCTTCTGCTTGAGCTCTCGTGACTGACCAGAAAAGTGAAGTGAAAGAGCACAGTGGGAAGCTGGAAGGTCACACTTTGCTTCTAGTGATGTCCAGATCCTTCTGCAGAGCCTTCCTACCCTCCACATGCATAATTCATCCCATGTCACTCTAACCAAACCTAAAGCCCCTTGAGGTAAGTTGGTGCAACTTTCCCAGGAGTGCAGGCTCCCTGACAACTGTAAGATTAGCAGCAGAAAGGAAAAAAAGAATCACTTAAAAGTGTCTTCAAAACCTCCATCTTTAAGTAACAGATAAGTGGCATAAACACTCCAAGTAATGTGCCCACAACCACAGGCAGTTTTCTGTTAATTCAGGCTGAAGTACTCCGAAAAGGGAGGTCACCTTCCTCCCAAGCTGCATAAATGACTTCAGGGAGGAGCTGTGACCACAGGTGTCCCTGTAGCACAGACTTGCCTGAGTGTGTGAGGGTTGGCATGGAATATAAACAGTAGCAAGCAGATGGTGTTTTAGGAGGAGAAAAATATCAAATTTATGGCCAGAGGTTGTGCTTACAGTTAAAACTGCAACCTCACTACCTCCTCCTCAATATTCCTACCAGCCATGCCACAATGGCTCCAGCCCTCTGAACACCTTTTCCACAGCCTGGTCATTGTAGCCTCAGGAAAAAAAAATCCAAACAGGCCAACCTGCTCCTCAGAAGACACACTGGCATGAAGTCTGCTCTCCGGCTGCACCTCCAAATAGCAGGAGCTGCAGAGGGATAAGAAAGAAGAAAATGTGGCTTGAACAGACCTCCTCTATTAGAGAGTCAGCAGAGGAGGAGATTTACTTGCACCAAAGACTGCCAAAACCTACCTGGCATTTATTTGCAGAGCTGGGAGGAGAGCAGGGAGGTACAGCCGCCTAGGCATCCCTCAGTTAATGTCTGTAGCAGCAGCAAGTGCTTGCAGTTCAGGAGCTGTGTCTCATGGTCCTGTGCTGTACATAGAAGGTGCCAATACCACATACCACACCTTGGGAAAGCCCATATCTTCAGGCCCCTGTCCTGCCCCAGGAAAAAGCTGATTTTACATGGAAGATGACCCTACTTTGAAGGTATCCCTTCCACCCAAAATGTCTCTGAGATAAAGGCATTATACTACTTGAGTGGGGATAAGCAGAGTCAAAGCTGCATGAAGCTGACCCAGAGCATGGCCAGGGCACTCGGCTCCCCTGGGAAGAGCCTGGAGATGCCTGGCTGGAGGCCAATGCCTGTCCAGAGGTGGTCTCCTTTGGGGCTGTGGATACTCAGCAAATGAGTATAAAATAATGTCACATTAATGGGCTTGGGGACAGAGTGAGAACTCCATAAAGTCTGAGCCAAAACCGCTCATCCAGGGCTAAGTAGTGAGTGAACTGGCAGAAGCACAAGCCTTCATTCTCCCTCTTGCTGGGTCTCTTCTTTAGCCACAGGCTCCATGGTAAAAACTTATCTGCTGCAACTTTATATTACAATTATGTCACCGTTAGATTTCAGAAAGCACCTGCAGAATCCAGTTAACTTACCACACCGAAAACCAAGAAAAAACAAGGTACTTCAGATGAAAAGATAAAATGATGACATTGTTTTCAAGAGTGTAGCCCTTATGGTTTATGATTAAATATAGTTCGCTATTTCTGCTATTAACCAAACTTTAATGGAAGTCCTTGAGAACTTTACTTAATACTCTTTAACGGTAAAATGTAAATAAGGCATTTTTAAAGCAGGTAACAAACTTCCTTTGCAAACAACAGAAGTTATTTTGCCTACACCACAAATGTTATAGATGATCCAACTAAGGGGCCGAGTGGACACAAACTTTACGCTTTTCTCTTTCTATATGAACTGGTGTAAATCGGGAACAATTCAACTGGCCATTAAGGATAAGAGAAATGCAGGGGGTTGCTGTGGCTGTAGCATATCCAGCTATGGCTTTAAATTTAAATATTTTTACAGTATCTTTCACATTGGTGCTTGGGAACTCCCAGGTAGTCAGAGATGCAATTAGATAAAAGAGGCTATTTGACTTTTCATCCTTATTCCTTCCTGCCTTGCTTTTGTGTGTTTAAAGCACAATCTTTCGACTAATTAAATACATTTGAATATTCTTTTGCATGGGCAATGAATGTATAATTAGACTCAAGAGAAAGATTATGTGCTTTCGAGCCGACACTAACACTTCAGCATAAAGGTACCCCAGGCACCACTAAATGTAACCTATGAGCTTCTGCTAATAGCATGCTGCCTCTGATCTCCAGAGGGTTATCTTACTCTGGAGCTCTTATAGGAGCCATATACTGAAAGGGGCCTGAAACAGATACCCTGTAATTTACATCCCTGCTTAGTGCCTCAGTGAGGAAAGGCAGCCTTTTCTCCAAATTGTGTTTCTTTCCCACTCTGCTTTTCAGGTCTGAAGTTAAGGCACATGATCTTCAGGGTGCAGAATGCTGTAAGGAACCTCTGGGTGGTTTCAGGGAAGAAAGTGTGAATTTTTGCCCATCTTCTTTTCTTTTTCTTTTTCTTTTTTTTTTTTAATTGATATTCAGTACCACTTTTTTCCCCTATAAACACAGAGAAGCCTCTTAAATAAATTCTATTAGACAAAACCTCATGTCTCTGCTCCAAAATTAAAAATGTCTACTGCATTATGCTCACCAAGCACTACCTCCTAGTGCTATTATTTACTATACCTCATAAACATCAGAGTCCTTTTCCTTTCCTCTACTTGGCACTTTTTCCATCAATTTTACGCTGCTGTGTTTTGGTTTTGTTGTTGCTTTTTAACAGAGGTTACCCTCCCAGCCACCACATGATAGTAATTTTTTTTTCTTCCCCATTTTGTGGTTGGACCAGCTCAGAAAACTAGATAAATACTGTGGGGAGCTGACCCTTAAATATTGGGTTTGCCTGTATTTTTTCACAGAGGTCTTTATTTCCTTAAGTTGTAGGTGGTCTCCTTAAGGCAGCAGGGATATGAACCTGGTGTAGTGAAAAGAGGGGAAAAAGAAGAAGGAGAAAAATCCCCTTAAGATGTTTCATGCGGTAAAACAAAGTAAGGAATATTTTCAGAAACAGTAAGAAATATTTTAGGGCAGCTCCAGAAAAATTCAAATCCAAATCTTCTGTGGGGTTCAATGAACTCTGCAAATTGTGCGTTTCCTCCAAAACCCCAAGCCAGGCAACTTGAACCTGATTTTGGAGTGAGTAACAGGGACCCTGGCATTTCTGTACCCCTTGCAGTTGTGAAAGGGGTTGTTGGATTTTGGGTTTTTTTTAAATGTCTGGTTTTTCAGAGTAAAGTTTGTTGAAAAAAACAGTGGGCTAGCTACTGAAAATCAGCCCCTATGAACTATCATCAGCTGCAGATCCAGATGGGAGGCAAAGCTCCCTTACCAGCAGTATGACTTTAGTGTTAGCAATCTGCAAATTTCCTCTTATCTGAAAAAGAAATGATACCTGGACAGTCCAGGAGATAACAACAGCCATGCAGCCTCAATGTCAGCAATACCTATGACATTGCTAGCATTACCCTGAGGTTAGCATGGCAAATCACACCATGCCATTGCAGTTCAGTCACTTTTCCATAGGGTGAACCCCTTTAATAAACTTCCTTCAGCAGGAGGCTGGCTTCCTTTTTTTGTTCTTCTTGTTGTTTACACTGTCAATAGGACATGTCCTCTGCCGGCACTGAGGAGAACTGTGCCGGAGAAGCTCAAGGACCTGTGTCAGTGCACTTGATCCCTTGATTTCATCATACATAGCATGTTTCACTGCAGCTGCTTTGCTTTACCCCTTGCACAACAACAAAAGAGGTATCCAGACTTCAGAGCTTTTTATCTGAGCCCAAACTTCAAGGCTGACATACCTCAACATCGAGAATGAAATGCAAAATCTCCTTTTCCTGTTCCAAAAGCATGCAGTTCGGAAAGTTAAGGGATGAAGCAGGTGCTTAGCTAGGGAGCACACAATGTTCCCTTGCTGAGCAAACTCCAAACAAAGCTGCTCCTCTCCCTGGGCCATGGGTAGTCAGGTTGGCCCCACTGACACCCTTCTGCAGCCCACCCCCAACCATGGTGGATCTGCTCCATGCCATTCACTGTGCTCTGCTTGTGAAACTTTCAGGGTTGCAGGTACCTGACACAGGGCATCTCCTGGGATCCTTCTTCACTTTTCTCAAAGCCCTCTTCTATTGGGAAGGAAACCCCAAAGTGTCTGCCAACTTACATACCTCGTATCTCAGCTGGAGCTGCTGAGGCATATTGCTAAACTTAATTACCGGTTCCAAGGGCTGAGACAGTGAATGACAGGTCAGTTCATGTAGTGAGCTAGCAAAGATTGCTGATAAATGCTTTCTAATTGAAAGGATGATAAAACAACTGTTAGTCACTGAGGAACTTGGAGAATGAGTTAGTTCTGGGGATTTTTACGCTATGAAGAGCAAGAAGTGATCATGAGTGACATTGCAGAGGGTGACCAGTTACTCCTCCCACACTCCTATTAAGGAGATTGAATAGAAACAATCGTTAGGAACCTGGATAAAGTCTATTGTACTCTGGAGAACATCAGACATTTCTGTGAATTAGGGAAAAATTAAAGAACAAAATAACCTCTTGCACACAGCCCCCTTGGGAAATCAGCTGTGTTAACAATAATATGTATCCTTTGCAGAGCACTTTTCAGCCCAAAGTGTAAGATAGAGGCTGTGGCATCAGAGGTCCAGATACTCCAGGTCCCACTCCAGCAGTAGCAATGATCTGCTGTATACAAGCAAGTTTGAAACTCAGAGGCTGAACTTTGCCCTAGAAAAACCTCTACATGGGCACAAATACCTATTTGTCACTCAGGCGTTAGGACAGTCACTCTGGCAGTGGGGCACAGGAGTCATACAGGATGAGAAATGCTCTTAGGTTGTCACAGCACAAAAAGCCAGCAGAGCTGCCCTGCAAAATCCCTGTGCCTAGACGTGACCAAAAAGTTACCTTCTGCAGCGTTAAGTGACACAACACTGGCCGCTGGGAAGGCAAGAAAACAGCCACCACCCATAAGCAGGAACCCCTGCTGCCTCATTTCCATGCTGTGCAACCCTGGAGGATTTTTTTTCTGCTGCTTCTCTTACCTTTCCTCCTCTTTTGTGGTCTTTCTAGACCAGGAGATGCAGAGTGAAACTGCCATTGAACTTGCTCTGTGCCTAACATGAAGGGCTACAGTCCTGGCTTAAGCCTCTGGGTACTGCTGTCACAAAGATAATCATCCACGACACTTGCACACACCACATTGCTGAAATGGAGCCATGTTAGAGGTGAGCTTGGGATGTGGCCAAGTGACACAAGCCACAGAACATGTATAAAGTGAGGTTTTGCCAAAGGCAAAAGGTCAAGGCATTTTTGCACTTTTAAGAAGCAGAGCTCACTTTCTGTGTTAGGACGTGCCTTACTTTCCCCTTTCTGCCCCACCAAAACACACACAGAGTTCTCACTACATGGTATTTAATATCTGCAGTGTGAAGCTCAACGTTTTCCAGGAGGTTGCAGGACTCCCAAAACTGTGTTTTCCATGTTTAACTAGACAGATTTGCTGTCTCTCCATCAAAAATTGTGTAAATTCTTTCCACCAAGAAGACCATTTTGCATGGAAAAGAGTGTGCCTGGCTGGTGCATGTGACTAGATATTGACATGAGGGGAGAAAGACAATACTTACACTAATCAGTGTGTGAAAGTAGTCCAGTGATGGCATGATAACTGTGCTGTATTTATGGATTCAACTAGATGTAAAACTCTAAGACCTTGTGGGTTTTTTTAATTTAAGATCCCCAAACTGTTGAAAGTTTAGATCAGTCTTGATCAGGTCATTCTTGTTGTGCTTTGCCTCAAGTCAAAAGCCCCTGGTTATGGACAGGACTTCTTCACAGTCAGATGTGCAGGTAGGTATTTTGACAGAACTGCATGAGAAAACTGCATTTTACTCTGCCGGTAAAATCTTAGAGATGCAATTTGCAAAGGAGGGACAGGGCAAAACATTCTCCCAGTAACTGTGTCCAAAAGATATATCAACCAGGAATGTGGTGACCACAATATTATATAAACACTTAAACCAAGAGCCCCATGTAGTTCCTGGCCATGAATGAAGGTCACCTTGGGCCACTCACTTTGCACCACATCTCAGACCTGATCTCCATACGGTCTCCATGTTATAATTATGTACCAAATATAGTTACACATATATAAGGATTCATCAAATATATATTGGTTTAGTTTTATGTAGTTTCTAAGAGTACTGTCCGTGTTGTGCAGGCACCTATGTTGGTATAAAACTTCTCTTTACTGCCTAAGTAAAATATATTCCTATAATGTATTTATTTATGGAATTTTTTAAAATTTTATTTATTTATACATACATAAATATTTCTAGCTAAGGGATAAGCTGTGCCACTCCACGTCCATACAAACTACTATGTGCCCATTCTCACTGCAAGATTTTCTACTGGTGTTCGGAAAAGTGTAAATGCTGAAGCAGCCCAGTCTGTGGCTGTGGTGGTTCTAAAGCTTCAATATACCTCCCAACAAAGGCTCCCCAGCCATTTCACACAGACTATGGAATAAAAGAAACATATCTCAATGCCACAGAAGCTTTTCTCCCTCACTCCCTCACTCCCACTGATGTTCACCATCAGTGAACATCATTTGGATCAAAGATTGTTGTTTGATCCCAGGAAAGGTTAATAGTGTCAGCAGTGCTTAGGCAGTTGCTCCAAATGGCCTACCTAGAGGTGCACTAGAGATCAGATCAGGCAACTGATCTCTTTTTTATCTTTTTTTTCTTTAATAAAAACATATTTAATTTTTCAGTGTGTCTTTTTTTTTCTTGAAACATTTTTTCAAGCCAGCTGCAGCTGCATTCTCCCTCTCCTTAAGCCACAGCCTGAATTAGCATCCATTTAAATTAATAAGACAGATATCCCAAGTTTTATGTTTCATGCTTACAGCCAAGCTGAGCAGATGTGATGCATGTTTACAAATGAAGAGACATTTTGGGAGTTGCCCTGTTTGATGTCTGGACTTGTTTTGTACACACTCCTCATATTGCTGCAAGTTCTTGGAGGAGGATCCTTCCATGGTGACTTTACTAAATGAAATAAAATGAAGCCTCCTTCTGTTTAAGTCAAAGGGAACTTGGCTTAAAGTTTTTCTTCCTTTTTTTCTCCAGTTGCAAGATACCTCCTCAGCTTATATCTAACTGTGTCATCAGCAATTAGGCATGTAAAGGAAATCAATCTCAACAGGGATGTAAGATTCAAAACCTGCCAGAAAGCAGTAGATAACAATTCTTTTTAAACACAAGCTCTTCAAAATTATGCTTATTAGTGGAATGCAGTCTCTGAGTCAAACTCCCAGATAACCTAACAATAATTAATTTTGTTGAAAAAAATAAGCCTGAACCGTTGTGGTGACCACAGGAATACCAACCACTAAGATAAAGCCTGGACAGAGTTCCTCTAGGCTGGGAAGTATGAACAGCAGCATGACAATTGTGAGGAGGGATGGCAGTATAAAAAACAAAAGTACCA
Organism: Sylvia atricapilla; assembly: GCF_009819655.1. NCBI lineage: Eukaryota > Metazoa > Chordata > Aves > Passeriformes > Sylviidae > Sylvia > Sylvia atricapilla. The sequence goes on along the minus strand of NC_089140.1, from coordinate 66,954,154 downwards.
ACAAAACCAAAATAAAAATATCTCCTAACACAAGTTTAGGCCTGAGAAATGCAGTCAGCCAGTAAGGAACTCTGTTCCCCTTAGCCTGGAGATTCATTGTGTCCTGACCAGATGCACTGAGGGGGAATTTGTTTCCTCCAGTGGTTGTTTACATCAGAAAGTTTTCTCTGATAGTTACTGAAGCTAAGATTTCCCACCTAACCACATAGGAAAACATGGCAAAGCATAGATATTTTGTGATCATACATGTACTTCCATATCTCTGTACACACACAATCACATGCAAACACGGAGGTCGGATGTGGAACTGAAGAGAGGCAGTGTCCCTTCTGTGGTTAAATGTCTGCACACGTAACATCAGGTTCAAACACTGAGGGGATGTAAATTGGAAATGCTTTGTTTAAGTCAGTAATGTTCGGCCATTTGATGCTGATCCAAAATATCTTCTCTAGGTATGTAGACAGGCCATGCCCTCCTAAAACTGAGCAGATCCACTAGGTCAGAGGTAGTTTACAAATAATCAAATTTACTCTTTTTTTCCTTCCACCTGGAGCCTATTAATCCATAAAATTTGGGAAACAATGAAAACCCACTGCAGTGTATTATTAGATTTTGAAAAATCCTGCATTCAACAGTTGGAGTTACTTGCAGGAGTTAGATTAACAAAGTTGCTCTAGCAACACAGTTCTTGAGATGCAGTCAGCAAACCAAGACTACAAAAACAAAGAACCCACAAATCAAGCCCACAAGGACAGGCAGCTAGTTTCATTGCTTCTGACAGCAAGGTAGTTTAAGCCCTGCTTTCATTTGGCCATGTGTGTCCTTAGTGATTTTGAAACTGGGAAGGACCTATTAGATATGTTGAATTGGGGTACTGCCAGTAGCTATTGCTTTCAAGACCTTTACACAGTGAGATGGGAAGAATGTGTCCATGAAATAGATACTGGAGCCTGTGTGTTTGTGCATGTGTGCGTCAACTTCAGAAGGAAAAAGGCCTGAATGAGTTAGATCTGTAAATGTAGCTCCCTTTGGGAAAACTCCTCCTCCAGAAACCTTCTACTTTTTCAGAAAACACACATTCTTGTTATTCCAGCTCTCTCATATATTTTGTAATTCTGACATGCAGTGAGATCAGTGTCTACATTGGCATGAAGGACTCCTGCAATTATGGCACAAATGAGGAATAAATATCAAGACTGCTGCACAAATACACAACTGATGTACAGAAAGGTTTAATATGCTGCTTAACAGTCATAAATAAGAGTGCAGGTGTACCCAGATACAACTCTATCTTTGCTCTTATAGTTTTCACTTAATGACTTTATTTAGTCAAAATTCTTCTATATCATAGGAAGAGGCACTTGGAAGATACTTGGAAGTTGAAAGGACATCACAAACACTTTGCCTGTGTGTTTCCATCTTGCATCCATACTCTGTCATCTCAATTCCACCTCCAAGTTGGACCGAAGTGGAAGAATAACCAGGCACCACTCCAGAGCATCACTCTGATAGGGAGACAAAGACATGTGGATGGAGAGCAGCTCAGAGGACACAAGGCTGACCACTGGTCACGCTGCATTGCTTCCTGCACCCCTTGACTCTGATCACTTCCAGGCTTGCCGTAATTACAGCAGGCTCCATGAGCCCTTTTGTCAGCGCTAACTCCCAGCAATTGCCTTTGTGATTTTAGAGCTCCCTGCTCTGCTCCACAGCCGGTAATAGAAGCAGCCAGGCATCTGGAACAATTGGCAAGTCCCTATTGCCCTCCCATGGAGCGGGGCGTGCCCTCCCATCCATTTGCTCTCCGGACCAGGAGTGTGGGAAGGGACAGGGGCCCTACCCCACAAGCAGCCATGGCAGCCGAGCTCAGCTGGGAGGCGCCTGCAGCTCCCAGGTTCAACCCCTCCACTTCCAGCAACTGGGATTTCTCAGATGAATGCTCCTGCCCTGGAACTCACTCCCCTTGGCAGCTGCTCAGATCTTGAGTCTAATAACCTTCAGGGCACCTTACAAACTTCATTCATTTTATTTAACCTTTGATTAACTGAGTTTCTTCTACAATTTTCTCTGAGATTGAGGCCTCCATGGCAAATGGGAGTGAGAAACAGGCTTCTTAAGTTTTTCTGTTGAAGACAGAAAGGCAACAAAGTAAATACAGTTACCCCATGCTATCTAAACAAAAAAATAGTAGTGAAATGTGCACAAGAAAGCAACCTTGACATTGACAAACCTACAAACACTGTCTGTAAAGAGTTGACTGCCTCTGCTTGTCTCTTTGGCAAAGAAAACATTTCAGACACAAAGCAGGGATATAGCAAAGGACGAAAATAAAATGCAGAATTAATTTCTTTTTTTCTTTAATTTGTAATAACACCTGCTATGCTAAGGATGCAAGAAAAGTTTTCCTATTTCTTTCCTCTCTGAGCAATTGCTAGAGCTGCTGCAGAGACATTTTTGCAATTGTGAATACAAAAGGAGGTGGTTTATCTGGCAGTCAAGCTGTGGTTCCCATGATGAAAGTCTGAGGACTCTGGCACTGGCATACACATGCCAGCTACTCCCTCCTGTGATGCCCTGACCTGAAGCTCACCCAGTTCTCTCTCTCTTTTGTTTTTTTTTTTTTTTCTTTTTCCATATCACGACTTCATCATAAAGTTTCTGAACCCCTTGCCTGTAGCTTCATATTGTCTCCTGCCTCAAGTGAAGGAACTGCTTCAGGGAAAGACAACACAGCTAAAGGCTCATGTTCTAGTTGCCAGGATGAAGTAGGGGAGGGGAGAGGTTTAAGGGATTTTAAAGTGTTCCCATAGTTTGACAGTTATTAATCATGTTCCAGTTCTCTTAGTGCCTACAGCTCCTTCATAACTTGGTATGTACCCGTAGAACTCCAAGGGTTTCTCTGGAGTTGCATAAGGTGAAAAGAAAAAACCCTGAATTGTTCCCAAAGCACTTCAAAATTAATTGGCTAGATTGTGGTGTTGAGGTTTGTTGAGGTTTTTCAAAAATCCTGAAAATTTCTGTGGCCCAAAGCAGGGTAGAGCTGACTTTCGGAGCCAGCCTGGTTGGAGTACATTGCATTTCCTCAAAGATAAGAGAGAGAATCATTTCACACTTTGCCTGGATTTGCAGTAAGTAACACTGGAGGTACGTGAATCATGGCAATAAATGTTGCAATGCACAGTGGATTCGAAGTCTTCCCTTTATGAAGCTTTCCTATCTCTAGGACAGTATGATGTAGCTCTTGGGTGGATCCCAGATATGGGATCCCACTTCAGCTCAAACCACACAGAGACCTCTATGGCAGAGATGAGTCCTCTCTTCCTGGCCACACAGTGCAAACACAGCTCAAACACGCTCATCTCCTTTGGCTTGGACCTGGTGAGACCTGGGAAGAGGAAGAAATGAGCACTACAGCTTTTTGTGCCTTGGCCATACGACAATCTGCACGGCTAACACCTATTAACCCAACCATTAATGGTCCATACATTGGGCTTTCAGCTCTGCATATTTTCGGTTTGATCCCCTGTAAGGCAAGGTAGTGTCCACCACATATATGGCCTCAGTGTTTTGGGGAAACCAGGCAAAACCCTGTGACTTCAGAATCCAGATCTTGCATCTATTTCTTGTATCTACTGCCCAGCTCTGTATTGCATTAAGAGTTTTGGAAAACACCGTTACAAGAAGAAGGGAAAATCAAAAGTTTCCTACTCTGTGTGATGAAGATCCCACTTGGGAAATCACCTACGCCACTGCTCCTGCAAACAAGATGCCAGGCATAAATATTTCACCACACTGAAAGTAAATACAGATCCTTCTGCTAAACCTGCAGCTCCAGACAAACAGAAAAAGGCTTAAATGAAGGTGCGAGACCAAAAACGAACTTCAGCAGCATGAGTAGGCACAGTGCTGGGGAGCACAGGGAAACAGAGGTGAAATCATTTAGCAACAGTTCATGGTGGGAATTTGAGTGACTCACAGGAGCAGCAGCTTTCATTATTTCAAACCACTGAAAAACACCCTTGGTCCCCACACCAGGGTGTGGCTGCACACACTGAAGTCGTCTCAGGTTTCAAGTGGTGGAGGCATCCGTGGGGCATCTGGTACCCTTGGGACTCCTCCTTGCCCCCCTTGATTCCCAGGCAGAGTGGCAGAATCTGCACATGCTCTGGAGGGCTGCCCACATTCCTGATGTTTCAGGCAATCCACGTGGTGGGGGAAGGCAGCCCCCTGCCTGGGGTGCACTCCTGTAGGGGTACATTGGCAAGGGGATCAGCCTTTGTGTTGTGTAAAGACAAAACTTTGATCTTCCATCGCCTGCAAAAAGTAGAGTGGTGGGAAGGATAGAGAGGGGAGAGGAGGTCACAGAGCACATAACCACCCAGAGATATTGCCCACCACCTGGGAATCCCCCGAACATGGGAGAGAACTTCCTTTGCCAGAAAGCTCAGCCAGCTGTTTTCCCAAAGGGCTCTTTGGGGTTACAAGTATCTACGCATAACAAGGAGCATCTTTTAGCCTGCTCTGCTTTTTATTAAGGACTTAGTAAGCACTTTCTTAATTCATTTAGTGACATCTTTCCTTCATTTCCCAAAGCCAGTCACCCACTAAAATTACTGACCTCAGTAAACCCTCAAAAAAGAGTACCACTCTTTTCATAGAAAAGCTTAGCATTTATTCCCAGTAGCAACTGCAGAATCCTTATGGAAGAAGCCAATTAAGCAATAAAGCACAATAAAGTACAGCCTATTACACTAACATAATAATTCACACCTACAGTATTGCTACTAGAATCACACCTGCAGTGTTGCATAAAGCCAAAAGCCAGGAACTGTTAAAACAAGCTAGCCAATTCATTATTACAATATAATTTCTGCCTGGGGATACACTGCAGAAAAGATAAAATACTGCTATGTGTTCTTATTTGAGTGTGAACAAAAATCTGGTTTTTAAAAGGGAAATGAACAAGTGGTTTAATAGGAAAGTCCAATGGAGCTCGATTAATTTAAAACTATACAAAGCCAAATGCTGAAAATTAGGTGAGTAGTGGGGGGGGTCTGCAGCAGAAGAGGAAAGGAGTGGATGAGGTGACACCATGGCATCTCGCATCTGGTCTGTGGCCTGCTATCATGGGGCAGGTATTTAGCTGACCTTAAGTGAAGGACCTCATTAAAGCCAGCAGAGCTATTATGTACAGAGGGCTAGCTGCTGGGCTGGAAGTAATTTGATAGAAAAAAAAATTAAGTGCTTAGTCAAAATATCTAGCATGCTTTCCCTTTGAAACATCCCCCAGTGATAACTATCATAATTATACTTCCTTGCACAGGTTGGTTGCAGAGGAATTAGGCAGCCATCACCCATTCTTGCTCTGTGAAGAGTTTCAGCTGTGTTAAATGCATGGCACATGGCACTGCTCAACTGTGTCAGCAGCAGGTCGTCCCATTCTAAAGCACTCCTAAACAAGGAAGAATTAAAAATTAAAAATATCCACACAGTAGAGACTTCATCTCTTATGGCACTCTCCAGATAGTTCAGAAAACAAAAGAAAGGTGTTGTTTTCTTACAGAATGAATGGGGCTGGATGTTCCCATTTCACTTGGTTATGACCCTAATTGGACCAGTTCCAGGATATAAATGAGGGAATGGTGCTCTGGTACTTGGGAAGTACCTTTTCCATTTAGAATTGTGGCTGGCCAGATAGCAGATATAGCCTGCTCCTGCTGTAACACTTGGCAGGTTCTGGGAGCTCATAGGGGAGTTGAATGCTGGCATTCAGTCTTAGTGCACCTGTAACAGTGCCTAAAGCTGCCCCTGGCATTACAGGCAAAATAAAGCACTGCCCATTCCCACTCACTGGCTAAGAAACCTGCTCCTTACTGTGGGCTCCCTTGGCAGGCTGGGGCCCCGTGGGCTCCCTTGGCAGGCTGGGGCCCTGACTAACAAGCCCCACAGCTTTTGCGTCTCCTCGTGGCCCTGACAGCCCGAGGTTGGTCACCTCAGCCCTGCTATCACATCCTCCTCCTGCCTGGCTTCCCTTGCCTCTGCTTTACTGTCTGTCTGATGAGCTGCCACAGAAACAACCTTCCCTTCCCAGTGCTCCAGCCTTGTCCCCAGGTGCCCCTGGGAGGCAACAGTCACACCAGATCTTCTGTATGGAGGCAGCCACCTTCCCTGGTAACACTTTAACTCTAAGCAGCCAGGCAGGCAGGTGAAAGGTCAGGGTGGTCCCTGCATTGCCCCTGCTGACAGAGGCCATTTCCCTGGTGGCACACAAAGGTCCCACATACAGTGAGCCTCCTCAGACTTGATGGACAAGGGTGTCCATCCTGCCGATGTCCTAGCCTGCATTCTGGATCCCCAAGAGTACCTTTGGGACAACAGCCAGGCACGATGCTTGCCCACCACCAGATGCAGTGGACAGGAGGACACTTGACCTCATGCCATGTCCCTGTGTCTTAGTGGCCCCTCAGATCTCCAGACCATGCCAGTCTCCAGGAGTCCATGTGTGATAAAACCCAGGGATCCAGGCACCTCATGAGGAGCTGAACACAGAACCTGGTGGAAACCCCATAAATCAAAGCCCACAGAGTTATTCAGGATTACCACTAATTAGTTAAACAAGCCTTAACCTCTGTGATTTCCATGGAGACTCAGTGGGCCCAGCCCCCACTGCTTCTATTTGGAGTTGAGAAGCTATCAGGGGCACTTCCCTCAAAACTGGGTTGAATTGCAACATTTTTCTGTGGCAGTTTGCTTTGGCCTGAGGATTTCTGTGTGCAAAACAAACAAACAAACAAAAACCACCCCAAAACGCAACTAACAAGTAGATAATTTCTAGGAACAAATCAATGGGTTTAGGGACCAAGTTGGAAGAAGGTGGTGAGAAAAAAAGCAAACCAGTGAGGGACTTTAGAAATGCTGGAACATGCCCAGAGCTTGTCCTAAAGTGAAACAGGGTGAAAATGGGTCAGATATTTTTCTTTCAATTTTGTATTCTAGCTTTTTAAGTGGCTCCTTGAAAACTTGTAACAGTCAAAAGTGTGTTTCACTCCTCTGAAGTAAAAGTAATCTGGTCTTCCTCTGCTTTTTATTGGTGAAGCATCCCTTTACAAAGGTATATGCTGTGCTCTATTCAGCTCCCAAGCTGCTCTTCTGAACTACCACACATACATACAATTAATTTTAAAACCTAGGAATATAGGGAAAGGGGAGTGACACTCTGAACGCTCTTTTTTTTTTTTTTTTTTTTTTTTTTTTTAAGAAGCCATTACTAAAGATGTGGCAAGGGGGGGAAAAAAGTGCAGAAAGACACATTTTATATTAAAACCAGATGTGAAAAGAGGGGAAAAAATTAGGTTTGTGCCAACCAGCATCGAGGAGAATTTTTTATGTTTCAGCTTCAGAGCTGAATCTGCAGCATGCCGCGCCACATGCTGATATCCGTCAGTGTAACGACTACGGCATCTCAGCAGCATTTAACACTCCTGCCAGCAGAGAGAAGGGAGTTAGTAAACTAAAATCAACCTCTTCTCTCCTTCTATTACAGTGTAACCTTTTGGACAGTTAGTGAAAACTGGTTCAAACTGTGCTGCCGTCCAAACTTCAGCCCCATTGAAAAGCCTGCCTTGGCCCCAGGCCAAAGTCCAGTGTTTTATTACCAGTCTCATGTCTTTCTCTCCCTTGCCTTCCATTACCCACTTATTTTCTTTAGCTTTTTATTAAAAGAAAAAGAAAAAGTAAAAAAAAAAAAAAGGCAAATAAGTATCCTTATAGTACAACTATCTTAACAAATTCTGGTACATGCCATAGACCTTGTTAATTGATTCCACATCCAAAACAGAAGACTTGGGCTATTTTTGTAGTTCAAAGCTGTACATTGGCCAACATCCTCTGCATATAATTAACCCCCTATTTCCATGGAATCTCTGCATTAACTTATTACAGACTTGGCTAGTAATGAACTCCCGGGAGAAGTCCGCACACAAACATTGGCCATTGGCTTCACTGCCACGTGGATTAAACAAAAATTAATCTCATCTATTTGGTTATTCATTTGGTGTCTTTAAATTGGAGGCGTTTTTCTGCTTCGTTTGATGCACACAAAGAAAGAGGGATCTGGCTACTGAACTTTATCCAGAAACATCCATGTGTGGAGCAGATTAATGGGAACTTTTCATACCCATAATAGCTTTACAGCAGCGAAGTAGAACACACAGTTCTCCCTGGGTGACTATAATGCTCTGGGAGACAGGGAAAACAAATGTGGCTAGAAGATAGTAATGTTTTGCTCATCAAGTGCTGTGTAGTTTAGACATCATTAAAGTGACGTGTTTAGAACTGAACCTGGGAGGAAACCCACATTTTGTTAATGTGGGGGTTGTTTTGTTTTGTTTTTTGTTGTGCACTCAAACTTTTGGACACTGAAATAAAAAGAAGGATGTGACAGATAGAGATGTCCCAGAACAGCTGCTGGTATCAAGTGACCACATGTAAAATGGTAAAAGGGAATTGACAGGCAGACTAGTACGGAAAAGAAGTGGAAGCAGCAGGGATTTCTGACTCTCCCTCTACCTGCTTCTCACTTGAAATGGTGATTTTTAAATCAAGAGAGCAGATCAGATATTTTAATATCACTTAATTGGTAGCAACCACCTAGCTGAAATCCCAGAGAGTGATGGCCTTCTCCAGGCTTTGCGTTGACCACAGCTCAGCCACCTTACTCCTGTGAGCCTCATTTTCCCCATGGGATAAGCCAGGGTAAGAATAGCAGTGTCCTCGGGAAAATGCTCTGAGAGCAATTAGGGAAGAAGGCCTTAAGTGGATAATTCTAAATAAGTTCACTTCTCCCTTGCCTCCTCTCTGCCTCTCAAACTCTTTCTCAAAAAGAGAGTGGCTCTTGGGTTTTGGGGTTGCAGTCTTCAACAGCTCTTTACATCTTCACATCTCTGTACCATGTGGAGATCTCTGGTCCATTGGGTTCACATGGAGGTGTCCTGAAGGTCTGTCATGGGGACTAATGGTCTCTTTTCCCTGACATGGACACAAAAGCTGCTTCTTGGCATTAACTGGCTTTGTCAGGTCAAAAGCTTCAAGGTCATTTCATCTGTGCCAAGGAACTCCCTCGACCAGGCCCTTACAAATTCATGCTCTAACTTTTGAGGGCAGTACTAATCCCATTTCTTGCATGAGATCCAAATGTAGCAAACCTGCCTTTCCCATAAATGCCCCTCCCTGCCTCTCATGTGATTTTGGTTCTATTTAGAAAATACTTGTTACTTGGAAAGGTATTTATGCAAATTTTCAGTGGAGGGTGTGCCATGTGCTGTGAAAACCCACAGTACTGCCTTAGTCACCTCCTTGTACAATATTCCTGCTGTTGTAGGAAGACAAGCAGACCTGGCCACATGCTTCAGGGACCTCAGGATTTCCTCTGGCCTAGGTAAGTGTTCCTCTTCCTGCAAGCCAGGGATGGAGCCGCTCTGAGACCAGCACGTCAGAAGTGACCTGAGCAGACTGAAGGACCACCTGCTGCACAGCCCATTCCTCACAAGGGAGCTGCTAGCCAGGATCAGTGCTGGACAAAACCTCTGCCTTTCTCTGCAAAGCCATCATTTTCAGCCTGAGCTTTTGCTCAGGTGATTAAAGGCTAGGGTAGCAATCCCTGCCTAATAGCACCCAAGCCAGCTGGATTAAACCTCCCTGGCATTTGTCTATGTGTATCAAAGCCTTGGGCAGCCATGCTGATGAGCAGGGGCAGATGGGCTTGGAGGAAAGTGAGCATGGTGGCCCAGCTCCTTCTTGGAGGCATCTCTCCCCTCCTGCCCCCCACATCTCCAGCCAGCATCCCCCCAGGCAACAGGGCTGAGGCAGCAGCCAGCTGTTCCCCTCCACATCCCCAGCAGCTGTTCTCCCCCTGCCACCACAACATCCTACTGGTGTGGTGAGCTGCATCAGTGGAAAGCAGCCAGGGGTCACTGGTGTACAGCAAGAAGCAAATGGTCAATTTGCCATCTCTTCAAACAGGCTGGAGCCCCACAGTGCAGGAAGCACACATGGGTGAAGCCCTCAAGGGAGGAGGGGAATGCCTGCTCTGCACCTCAGCCTTGCAGGAGGGAGTGGCAGGAGCCGTGTACCTTGTAATACCTGTTTCAGATGCACCTGAACAGAAAGCATTATAAATTGCTGAAGGGCCTAGGAAAAGAGAGAACATTCACATCCATGGCCTTAAGTGCTCTTCACCTGAAAACCACCTGCTGACATGTTGCCATGACTCTCATGGCAATGCCTCCAGGGTGGTGTGTCCTGGGGTGACATTGCCACTCATCTCCTGCAGTTCGAAAGATGAACAGCAGGACCATGACTAGGTGCCCCATGCCTTCTGTGGTGTTTTCAGGCTGGACAGGGAGTGGATAGGCTTTGTTCATCCAACGAAGGTCTCCAGTCACTTCTGACAGGCTGCCACAACCTACAGGCTGACATGTCCTGCCAAAAAAGAAGGAGAGCAGAAAGCAAAGGGCGTACAGAAAATGGAAATCAGGCTTGAGGATAAATACCAAAGCCAGTGAGGATGTGGCTGAGACCCACCCACTTATGCAAAGCAGCTTTGCAAGTTCTTTTGCCACCAATATTTAACCAGTCAACCAGTTCATCTAGTCAGCTACGTCAGCAAGCACCTCTGCTCCAACCACACCACTCTGATGCTCCAAGCAGTTGCTGTTTAGCACTGCTCAGGCACAACACTGCCAGCTAGAAATGCACTGGCTCAGGTATTGAAGCCGTGCAAAAGAGCAGCAAGGCACAGGGGATCAACTAGCTGCTGGAGGCTGACACGAGTTCTCCAACACAGCTGCCCAGCTCACCTTTTTCCAGGCACAGGGTGCCTTTTCCCAGGTACAGGGGGTCTCAGGTTGGATTACAGAAAGAGCACGAAGAGGAAGCAAAGCAGAAGTGTCACATATGCTTACTGCATCAAACCCAACATCTGAAGGACACTGCTGTCATTGACTGTACATAGATAATTTCTGCAGGCAAACACATCAGTTGGACGTGTCCAGGCCCGTCTTCATTATCAGCCTGGAGATGAAGTTGGTGGGATTCCTGCAGTGCTGAATTACTTGGCTCATTGCAAGCACACATTCTCACATACAAGTTTTTGCATTAGAGTGCAAAAAACATTGTGTAAGAATTGTGACTTTAAGATCAGGATTGCACCTAATCTAGCAGCCTTTTTTTCACAGTTCCCATGAAAACAACAGTGTGATTGCCCTCTATTCAACATTTACTAATGCTTCTAAAATACTGGGAAGAATTTTGCTAATCATCCATTTCCTTACGCTTCACAAAGGAGCTGAAATAAACCCTTAAAAATTAAAAGACGTGCAACAACCAGCGGAGGTCTGTAAGCTGCAGCAGTTAAGTAACCAGCCAGCAGATTACAGCACAAAAACCTTTTCAAAGGGAACTCGATAACAGAGCATCGCTGAGAACTCCATGAATGAAGATTGCTGTGTTGCCTCTGAGAGACGATTTTGCTGAAAGTCAATGAGACCCTAGGGGAGAGATTTAGGGAATTCACTTCTCATTCAGCCTGAAGTCTTCCCAAAGCAACTTGGATATCCACACCGATACCCAAAGCCTCCTGCTCAAGCACCCAAAATTCAGACCACCCACAGCTTTCACACACATTCAGGCCCCCCAGGAGAGTCGAGGCTTGCCTAGCGGATCCAGAGTTTCCCACTCCTCTGCTTCTCATATTTCCTGACTCCATGGAAACTACCCTTAGCACAGGAGAAAGCTGCCTGTATTAGCAGGGAATGTAGCCTGGAGAGGGAGACGAGGAGAAAGCAACTTGTACTGCTCTTCAGCCAACCCAACCATCCTGCAAGCTTTGCAAGGCTCTGGAGGGAAAAGCATGAACCTCGGGGAACCTGTGGTGAATGTGACTCCCAGGTGACATCCAATGAAGAGCCAGCTGATGACCCAGTGACTGGAAACCCTGGGATTCCAAATGCTTCCTTGAAGTTGAAATCTTGATGGTCTCCATCACGTGGTTCCAAATAAGACTTCCTGTGATCACCATACATTTTTTCTTTACTCTCTATGGTGCTCTGGATGAAAGATATCAATCCATCTGTGATCACAGAAAAAGAATGCTATAAAAAGTCGCAGTAAGCTATTGGGACCCAGTAATTTCCATTAATTACATTTACTGTTTAAGTTCAGGAACGAAAAAACAGGAAATTGATCTACAGTAAAAGCAGACAATGCTGTGTCAGGAAAGAGTAGAACTTCCCTATTTATCAAGCTGGGAAATGTCAGCTGGGGTTTTAAAAGACAGCCTTTATGTGTCAAAAATGTAAAATTCACAGCAGAGTCAGGCTTCCAAAAGTTTATCTACACAGTTGAAAGCCTTGTATAGACATGAGGAAGTTCTACCAGCTCAACAAATAACATGATTTTTAGAGTGAGTTATTCAGGCCAGCTCTGTGAACGAGTATTTAATTTTCAGTTTATTTTGGTTTAGATAAAAATTGACTTCAAAATCAATTATTCTGGTTTCAAACCAAGTTGTCCACTTTGTTACAATTTTAAACTTTGCTTCAGTTGTGGAAAGCAACTTTCCCACAGAGCAGAGGACAGGACAAGTTTTAATTCACACCTTTGTTTATTTGTGAACTCCTGTGTGGAGCTAGTCTTATTTTAGAATAAAAGCACTCATGCAGGGACTCAAGTAACAAGAGAGTTAGAGCTCACATAATTATTTCTGAACATTTTGTGTGTACGCCAGCTTTGTATCACAACACCCACGCTGTATGCCAGTTCTGATGTCATGACATAACTCATTGTAATAGATTATTTGGGGATTAAAACCAAAACAAACAGGTATTATAAGGAAAAAATATTGCCACATGAGGGCATGCTTCATCTCTTTCAAAAGCTTGTCTTTCTTCTCAAATCTAAGGCAAGTTACATTTTACGACCTAGTTTTAGAAAAAGGAAAACTCAGGTTTTTATTTATGATTGGCTAGCTTTGTAACATACCAATTAAGTGCAAAATTAGCACAAACTTTGAAAAGAAACATTCTTTGCTTCCATCCGTGGTCACACGATTTTCCTGTGGTGACAGCAACATGCACTTTGGGCTTAGGGCAGATGAGCTATCTCAGTGCATAATACTCGTGTTCTGTACCAAGTTGTGCAAAATAAGCACAGCACAAAATCCAAACACAAAGTTATGAAAGACATATATTTCACCTTTTGCCCAATGGGAACAGCTTCCCGGCCCACCAGGCACGTCAAGGCAACAGAGGCATCTCGTACTGTTCTCTTGCAAAAGAAGGGCAGGGTTGCAGGGTTCCCTGGGGTTTCCCAGCTCTAACACGCCACTGGATCTGTCTCCTCCCAGAAAAGTCTGAGTCTGCACCCCCTTGACCGTGAGATTGCTGGCAAACCTGCAAGCAGGCCTTCCTGGGGATTCCTCAAGTCACATAGTCACCCCAACCAAGTGTTCCCTGCTAAGTCCCTCTTTTAGGAAAAGCTACCATCATCAAGTTTCAGAGCCTGACAGGTCACTTGTGCTAACAGCCCAGAAATTAATTAGGTCTGCAGACCATACTGACGGGCAGCAAGAGGTTAATCTGTCCACTTAGACAGCTGCACCAGAGCAGGAATCCTCAAGGCCACAGACATTCTCTGGTCCTGAAAGGAGGATCTGGCCCCATGGTGGAGTACAGTGATTAATAGGAAACCCCAGCATCCAAGTGTTTGAGTCACTACAAGTAGTTTTTCTTCTAGTGAGTCAGAGTATCTGCACATTCTTGCTTCCTGGAGACCTGAGTACTTACATGTGCAACATCCCACTCTGGTATCACGTCTGTGCCATGGAAATGATTCCACGAAACATTAGGATTCTCCCAGCTAATTCTATTCTCTAGTTAATGTCCACTGATGCTCAACATGCTACAGGATCTGGCTGGAGGTGCTTTGTCAAAATCCAATGGGAGAGTGTTTTCCCACATTCCAGAGAAGCAGGGTCACACACAGAGTTTCAGAGGCTGCCACTCACCTGACCTGGGCTCAGCATTTCCTGCCAAAGAAGCACCAGATCCTACAGCCTTCATCCTTGGCTGATCCAAAGAAGTTGGAAGCTGCAGAGGCTGTACATCTCACAGCACATGGGTGCACAGTTTTAGAGGCCTGAGCTTGTGCTGACTAAGGTGTTCGCACTGACGATAAAAGCCAGCTCACAGGGGAAATCTTTCTTCGGTTTCTCCCTTTATCCAAGAGATGTAAATTCACTGCGTGTGTGTCTTTCACCACCGCACCCATGCTCCAAGATGACTTCATCTGGCCACAAAAAGAGAGACGAAACACGAGTGCTCTGATGCTTGTGAAGACAGGTGCAAGTAAAAGCCTTAGGTGGAGCAGTAAATAAGTTGAGAGACAGGCTTTTAATCCGATGATATGGAAAATATTGAATTCCCACATATTGTGGTTGTTGTAAACATCTTTCAATCATAAAATTGAAAGATGCCAGGCTTTATGTTGTCACTGTAAAATATCACAGGAAAATGCACTGTGGTATTAGATGGGAGCATCACATTAGCACATTATTCTGTGCTAATGTGACTATAATTTTGCTCTTTCTTCTGTGATTGCACCAAAAGTAGTTTTGAATTTATGCCAGAGCACATAAATACCTGGACATTTACATTTGCACTATGTCGCTGGATGAGCAGACCTGAAGGAACAAGAATCCTGGATGTTTAGGCAGGGATCAAGTTTCTCCTTATCTCCTTTGCCAGGCCGTGAACTACTTTTTCATGCATCTCCTGCCTTCTCCACCAGCTTTTGCACCACAGCCTGAACCCAGCCATCCTTCCAGGCCGCTCCTGCTCCATAGCCCTGTGGCTCCTGGTGGAGCTGAAGCCAGCCACCCCTGCCCACTGGCTTTGGCTGCTGCCCCTTCCTCAAGGACTTGGCACAGCCAGCCGGTCACCAGGACCCGGAAGGGCTGCACTGTGATTTGCTAATGGACTGGAAAGAGAAGCTGGATCCCCCAAAAATAAAAGCAGAGGCAGGGATATGATCAGGCTGTCCTGCTGAGTGCTAAGGGAGAGGTTTCCCACTCGCATGCCCGGCCCCTGGTATGCAGAGCAGCAATGTTATCTGCTCCTCTGAGCATCCCAGGCCTGCCTGGCATTGGCAGATAAAGGAATTCTCTCGTATCTTTAAAGAGGGACAAGACTGTGTGAGAGGTGGCCTGTGGCCACATCTTAGAAGTGGCAGGAAAAAGTCAGTGAGTGTGTGGGAGCAGGAGTGAGGGACACCTGAGTCACACATAGTAAGACCAGCCTGGCTCAGGCACTCGCCCAGCTGGGGCAGCAGGATGGGCCTCCCACAGCTTCCTCTGCTGAACAGTGCCCTACACACAGGAATGAACTCCAGCAGCCAAGGAATAGCCTCCCCCCACCCAGCAGGGAGGGAGGTGCAGGGAGCAGGGTGAAAGGGACTGGCAGTCTGAAGAGCGCACATGAGAGAGAAGCAAAAATGATGGAGCTGAGCCAAGTAAATAACAAAAAGAAGAAAGTGAAAATAAATAGAGCAAAGTAAAAAATGAAATACATTAAAAATAAAGGGAAAGGAGAAGTAACCACTTTCTTACTGGCTCCTGCCTCAGCAGCACAGCTCTCTCCTAGCTCATGGAAGGATAAGAGTGGGTCTCACAGGGCTTTTTCCCTGGAGGAACATCACCCAGTGAACAGATCCCACAGCAGGAGCCTTCTGTGGACAGCAGAGGAGCTGACCTCCACCCACAGTGCCAAGGAGGTTGCCCCATGACCGGGTGGGTGACAAAGGGGCCTCCACTCTCCCTGGGCTCCTTGGACCCATCTCAGCCTGACTCATACTACTTTTTCAGAGGTGGCTCTGGCTGGGAGTCAACAGGAAATCAACAGCCCTGTCAAAGGCTGGAGCAGCTTGAAGGCCACAGCAAGCTCCCTGGCAGAGCTAGTGCCACTACTGCTCCCAGGAAAACACAGAAGGGGAAAACACTTCCTTTTTCAGCACATGCCCTCCTAAATTAAGCAGGACAAGGACATTTGACATCACCTGCCCATCCAGGTGGCCTGTGCACATCCCTGTGGGAGGACTGCCGCCCAGTACAAAACCTTCAAGAAACATAATGGGCACTGGAGAATGTCCTCTTTCCTATGTCCATGGCATCGGCTGGCTCACCAGCTTCCCCAAAACACACTGGTAAGACACATGCAGCAGGGGCGGGATGCAAAATCTCCAGGTCCTTGATTTCATCCAAGCTTTGGTGTTGTTTCTGACCAGCCACCACTTTCAGCAGGTGGCATTCTAGCCCGTGTGCCAGCATGTACCCTTGGAGATCTCTCTGCCAAAACCTGCCCTTTCTTCACATCACCGCAAGCGTGGCCTGCCTGGGAGAGTTCCCTGAGGGCTGAGGAGGAGGGGAAACAGCAACATTGAGCTAAAAAGGTAAAATGACAGCAGGATCCAGGCACTGAAGTTCCTTCGGAGCCACTGAAAATCCCATCTAAAGTCCCAGCAAAGGCAGGTTATACAAGTTAAACCTGCCCACACACAGGCACCGCTGTTCCTGGGACTTTTGCCCCACTCACAACAATAAGTCTGTTTATAAAGCACCAGCTTCCTGTTCCAGCTTCACCACTTGTTGCAGTGACAACAAGCCCCCGCAGCTGTGAGGCTGCCCCTTGCCACTCATCCCATCTCCGGACAGGAGCCAGCAGGACAAAATCCTGCCCACCGCACAGCATCTTCCGCTGCTCCAGCGACCGTCCTCCCGCAGCATTTGTGCCATTGGTGGCTCTTGGGAAACCACCAGGCTCCGCGTGGCCGTGGCCGAGGTGCAAGCACGTTTTGAGGGCTGGGAACCTGCGGCAGAGAGGCCGCCAACAGCTGGGCTGAGAAAGCTGCTGCTGCTTGCCAAGTCTACATGGTCGCCATTTAAAAAAAAAAAAAAAAAAAAAAAAAAAAAAAATTGCCAGGTTTTTCGTGGAGTAAGAGCAAAGCACGAGCTCCTACTTCAGCCCAGAAACAACTGTGCCTGCTTCTCTCTCTGCGGAGGAGAATTCCTCTCTGACTGCACAACAGGCATAAGGGAAGGAGCACATGGCAGCAATCACGGGAGAGTGGCAAACAGCCATCCGAACTGGTGGTCACAAAGCTGTCCAGCAGCTGCAGAGAGAGAGGAGGGGGGAAAACGAGCCAGAGGGGGATGGAGTGGAGGAGGAGAAGAAGCTTTAAAGACAGCCATTTAAGGGCAGCCCCTCAAATGAATCAAAACTCACTGAGACATGGTTACAACTCCCTGTTTAGCAGAAGGCATCCACAAATTAGTAAAAAGGAATAAAACCCGGACAACTAGGAAGTCTGTAGTCAATCAGATTCATACATATTTAACAGGGACATTCATCTGAATAGAGGCCTGCCTGTAGCATGCTAGAAACAAGTCACACTGCCTGGGAGGCTCACACGGAAAGCTTTGCTCCAGGCCAGCACGGGACAGAAAGGCAGGGGATTGTTTGCTGTGCTCAGGGAAAAAGCAGCCCTGATGTGAACAGAGAAGATGAAGACACCAGTGAGGTGCATGGGAAGGGTTATCTCCCGTGCTGGTGAGATGCAGGGAAAGGGCATGCTCTCTGGACCCTGACCCAGGAAGGACAGGATAGACCATGCTCTGTTTCACAGCTGAAACCCGCCTCCTGGCACACGCTGCGGGGACCAGCAGGGCTGCTGCCTGTGGAGCCAGAGCAGCTGAGCTGCAGCCCAGAAGACAGCACAGCTGCTCAGAGGCAGCCCCAGGAAAAAGCTTTAGCTCTTGTTTTCTGGTCCAGAGCTCTTGCTGTCAGTGCAGGAGCACGGCTTTGACAAGAAGCCCAAGAAAGC
This sequence comes from Sylvia atricapilla, assembly GCF_009819655.1. Classification (NCBI taxonomy): domain Eukaryota; kingdom Metazoa; phylum Chordata; class Aves; order Passeriformes; family Sylviidae; genus Sylvia; species Sylvia atricapilla. The sequence goes on along the minus strand of NC_089140.1, from coordinate 66,936,223 downwards.
TTCTTGAAACATGTTCTGGGTTCATAACTGACAATAGGAGGATGAGGGATAAAGGGACCACATCTCCTTTAGTCCCTCTAGCAATGGCTTGGATCTAGGCATGGACTTGGGCTATAAACCTATTGTCACACATCCTGGCGGGCTCCAGAACTGCATTAGTGGGAATTCAAGCCTAAGAGAACCATGCTGCATCAAACCACATTACCTCTGCTGCACCTCTCTCTGGGCACTGGCAGAACCAATGCCCTTGCACAGGGCTCCACAACAGCATATCCTCTATCAGAGCTGCTCCATGGGCAGCCCTCAGCAACCTTGGTATTTGATGTGAACCCATTAGTATAAAAATGGGAAACCCAAACTGGGTACTACTGGCTTGAGCAGTGTCATCAAAGAGGATTCCCCCTGCCTACTGTCCTCCACTGGCAACCATATAAAACACAAAAATAATTGTTACTAATGTGAGTTCTCTCTCTGTCCAGCACAACCTGTCACAGGAGTTCTGCAACCCAAGCTGTGTCCTCGCTGACACCTGCTCAACCTCAGGAACCCTCCAGAGGTTTACACAAGCACAACTGGCTGAACCTTCCACTGAGACACGGGAACACAGGCACTCTCATCTCACAGGAATTGCCTCTTGTTGACCTGGAGGCTTTTAGGTGGTGTTTCCAGAGCAGATTCCCCTCTCTCCTCAATGTGGAGGCTCTTCCTTGAGGCAGCAGCAATGGCTTTGGTCCACCCTGTCATCTGTGGCAAAAAGGCATCAGCCAGACAAGGAGAGGCTCTTATCAAACAGATGGGAGGCAGGACATAGCTGAAGAAAAAATGGGGAGTGCACCTACAGCACATGAAGGAGTACGTGATATGTTCCAGAGATACGGGAAAATGACGGTTATGAAAGAGACAAGAGGGGAAGGGAGAGAAAGAAAAAAAAGCCTTTTGGCCCAAGTCCAGGGGGAAAGGTTCATTTCTGTCATCAGACTTAATGGTTCAGCCCGGGGAGAAATGCAAACGGCACCAGGTCCTCCCTTCCCAGGGAGGGAGAGCAGGGTCAAACGCAGCAGCACCACCTTTCCTCTCCCTGCACACGCCACCTGCCTCAGCCTGACCCGAGGGAGGCGGGAGCTGTCCTGAGCTGCCATTGGAGCCGGGTTCACAGAGAGCAGCAGTGGCCTGCTGATCGCTGCATCATGCAGGGAATCAGAAGTACTTCTGCCCCAGGCAATACAGTAAGCTCAGCAGGAACCAGTTTTCAGGCATCAGATATATTACATGGATGCCACACATCCCATTTGGCAACTCCCTCACGTGTTGCAAGCTTCTGGACAAAGGGACTCCAAACTCTCTGGATCTGGCACAGCACTCACTGGGCTTGAATTTAGACATACATTCTTGGCCAGCAGCCCTGAGCTCTGGGAAGGAAGCATCCTTTTCCCCCTCTCCTCCCTCCTTCCCACTCCTGCCCCCAGACGGAAGGCATATTGGATCACTCTTTGTGAGTAAGGGAGTGCTCTTCTTCTGAAATAACACTCTCTGCATAGGCAGCTCTGCTGGTCCTGCACTTCTCAATCCACCAGGAAAAGAAACCTCTGCTGAAATACTGTTCTGCTGGAATCAAAACACATCACAAAATCCAGCTGACTTGGACAGGATTTTCTTTAAGAAGAGAATCCGGAAAACAAGGAGTTCCTGACAGAGTGCATTGAAACATTTTACAGCATGTTTAAGTGCAGCATAGCTGCATTTTTATTCCTCTTTCGAAGCTACTTTAGTTTAATTTTGTCTCCTTGTATTGCATTAGGTAAGCTGCAAAACTCAAACCAAAGCTCCCAGTTATTTTTTTTAAAAAAAATTGCAAGTAAGAAAACTGAAGATTTTTAAATTTGCCAAATCAAAATCTGAACAGTAAAAATCCTCTATAAAACCAAACCTAAATATCAAATTTCACTGATATTTATACATATTCTATGTATAAATACTAAACAGTATTTGAATACATTTCTCAATCTGTGAAATCCCCTGGTGTAGATAAGCCTTTAGTACTAGGTAGGATGATAAATCTGCTGTACAGTGTGAAAAGCTGCTATAAAATTATTGCAACTCCAGTAGGGGGTTCTACAGCAAGTACAGCAACTAAATTTTTGAAAACATACATATATATATTCTACCACCAATAAAAGTGTGCAGCTAGGAGAGAAGCTATCTATACATCATTATTTACAGTTTTAGGAATTACATAATCCTAAGTGACATTTCTCAGCATTCATCTTCCACATGATTTTTCAAAACAGGCAAAAAACTTCAGCATCCTGTTCACTGTGTTCTCATGTGGATGTATGCAGTCCTGTTGGTCTCACAAGTGTAAAGTAGGGCAGGATTTTGGCCCATGATATCCACAGCCCAAAAGAGCTACTGTAAATCCCTAAAGGAGCAGCGGGGGGATAAAGGGACAGCAGCCTTAAAACAATTAGTGAGATTAGAGAAAAAAGAAAAATAATTATGTTGACAAAAGCAATGCTATATGTTAGCTTGACTCTAAATAAAACTGTAGATACTGGCTAGTAAGTTCTCTGTTGAAATCACTGAACTGAACACTAAAATAAAAGTCAGTTTGGAGGGGGCAGCAGCTTCAAACCTACAGAAAGCAGCTTTACATACCAACCACAGGCAGCAAGTAAAGATCACTGTGTTTAAGCAGAAATTGCAGGAAGTGTGTGGGTGGCAATAGCCATCCTCCACACTAGAGTTTAGTGGAGGACACTGTGACCATTCCTGTGGCTGGTCCAGGAAAATATCCATGCTGTGGCCAGATACACTGCCAAGATGCACCCCTGCTTTCCAAGGGCTCAGCAGCTGGACTTGGGATGAGCCTCTTGGATTTGCCAGGGCCGGCCCAAAACAAAATTGGACGAGCCAGTAATGAAAGGTGAGATCTTGGACCAAGTACAATAGATCTTGGATCCTGTACAAAAGTCACAGAGATCAGATGTCACCCAGTGATCAAGGGAAGTTGGGATAATATCAAAGAGAAGGTAGGCCAGCTATGTTAGGAGGAAGAAAAGTGCTTCAATTATAGCCCAGATCTACAAGTCAGAAGATTTACTTTATATTCTTGACAAAGCTGAAAGCTTCCTGTGACATCTTAACCAAACTAGTTTACTCCTCAATCCAACAGGATAATAATTTACATAGCCCAGAGCTTTCCACTAATGGAAGTGCACAGACTGCTTGCAGCTCCCAAGGAGAAAAGTGCTCTTACCTTAAAACACAGCAACAAAACCCTCCCATCATCCATCTGCTGAGCACAGTGGGAATGCTCTCAGTGGGGTACCACACACAGCCAGCTCCCACTGATGTAAAACATATTTTAGTGCTTGCTACTTAGTCCCAGTGCACGCCTTCCTATCCCTCATAACCACCTCTATCCCACCACATCCTTCATGAATGGAAACTATTCATATCACTATACTAGAAATAACCAAGTAAACAGGAAAAAACCCAGAAGCTTTGCCAGCAGGTACTATGGGAGGGGAGAAGGTGATGGTGATCAGCAGCTTTGGCAGCCGTGTAAATGGTACCAAGCACGGCGATTGAACCACCTCTCTGTCAAGAAAGTCAGAACCACAGGGATTCATGTTTAGAGGAGGCTTTCCAACACACTGTTGGCTCTTATCTCAGCCCAGCATTGTACATGATATTCCTCACAGGCCACGACAGAAATTATATCAGCATCAGCAGCAACTGGAGTAGCAGAATATTCTGCAAGCAAAAAACCCAACCAAGAAAACCACCAGTGTTTACCATGAATAATGTCAGTTGTTCCACAGTTTTCAACTTCCAGTTAGGGTTATTTCACTCTGAGCTAATGAAAGCGCATCGGGAATATCAGCTAAAAGGAGGGCAGCATCCAGATGTATTTGACAGGAGTAAAAACCTATGTAAGCCCTACATTTCTTGTCTAAAAGTCACCACCCCAGAATAGCTTGTGATCTAGTTATTTTTATTCAGAGAAGAGCCTGTGCCTTGAGTTTGGATCAGAGTCTAAATTCCGCTGGAGTTTCAGGTTGTTGTTAAGGTAGGATGCTCCACTCTGGCCCAGTTCAGAAACAGGATGACCAGCAAATTAGGGATCTCATTTAGAGTCAGGCTCAGACATTAGGGGTGCATTTCAGAAAGGCTGCAGGTTGTTCCGTGGATGCTGGGAGGACTTCTGAGTCTCACCAGTCCTCAGAGGTTACCATTTGATAAAGGAGAGCACATTTCACTAGCTGAAGATTGTAGTGGTGAGTACTAACAGCTCTCACTGTGTAAAAACCCTATCAGCACACACACACACATTTACAATTAGGCCACACACAGTATTATAGCTTTCTCTGTTTTGTCCGTGCATCCACCAAGGATTCTGTGACAGTTTTCTATATTTTGTGATGTGGAAACCATGTAGCAACTACAAGATCTCTCAAAAACCACCTGCCCATTTTCTTCCTCCTTCCTCCCATTTATCAATGATCCCTTGAGTACAGGAGCTTTCTTCATTGCCCCAGCTGGATATTCTTAAAGGTTTTCTTATAACTTGCTGGTTCAGCTTTAACCATAGTGGTAGTAATGTAATAACTAACATCAATTTCTTGTAAATGCTCTGTTAGTAAATCTGGAAAACAATGATCTTTTAGTTACCTGGGCTTCTACCCCTCTGTGTGCCCATCCTAGAGCCTTTGCTTACACAGGAGGCTGACACAGTTCCAAATACACCATTTAGTTGCTCATGTAACAAATAAATACTTCACAGGTATTTTACATACATGCTTGGCACAAAATGTAGAAATGCACATGCACACAAAACAGGAGTAAAATAGTCTATTCCAGTAGATGCATCCAGTCCCATATGTAGGAGGCAGCGCAGGAAATGTTTGTGTTCTGTGGGAAAGAATTGAGCCACCTCCTCTGCTCTGCTCTGCTCTGCTCTGCTCTGCTCTCCTCTCCCTCTTTTCTAAAACTCAGGGTAAAGCAGTGCTAGTAAAAGTGCTCTGTCTTAAACATAAGGAATGTCAGCTGGGTTAACAAGCACCACCTTTGCCCGTGCTTCGAATGATCTGAAAGGCTTCACCTGACAGATTAGGAAGACCTTGGAAAACCTTTTCTAAGAACAGAGCAAGGGATATAGGTGCCATAGCAGAGGATTGGTCACAAGCATCTGGAATGGCTGTAAAATTTCCAACCAGCTCAGCTGTTTGAAAATAAATGCCTTCCACAGCCTTATGGAACTGAGCTGGTACATCTTCAGACATCCCTTACATAAATCTCTTGTACACTCAAGAGATTTATGATAAACACTTGCTCTTTCCTTAACCTCCAAAACCTTTTCCACCTGCTGAATAACTCAAGAGTCTTTCCTCTCACCCAGCCTGCTCAATATCTATATAAAGCCTCTGGAGAAGATTCGGTGGCACCATAGACTGACTTGTCAGCAGTACACATATGACACCCATCTCTACATTATCTTCACCTCCCATGCAAATAACACCATTACTCAACTCTTCAAGGACTTGACTAAGATCAGCAAATGAATGAAGTGGCAGAAGCTGAATTGTCACAAGAGCCTGGGCTGACAACGGTATAAGAAAGTATTTTACACTTTGATAATGTCCATTGCTGGCATTAAGACTAACTGAAGATTTAGTGTTAATCTGAATTCCATCATCCTGAAAACCCTGTAACTGTTGCTGCAAAAGCCTCAGTCCTTCAGCATAATTTCCAATCACGTAACTGAAAAGATTGGACTTGGCCCTTTATGCTTGATTTCTACACCCTGATGGATTTAGAAACAACAACCCATGCAAGAATGCTTCTGACAATTTACTCAACAGCACACGACCACCAAACAAGCTTAAGCTCTGTTCTTTGCTCTGCTGACTACTCAGTCCTATCTTAAATCTAAGGCTTTGCTCTTATCTTCAAAGCCTTCATAACTTTAGCGAAAATTAATTTAAGGGCATTCACACGTCTGAAACATGACATTGCTGAAACCTGACAGTTACATTGCTCTATAACAAAATAAATACCCATTTTGGAGGGTGTGTGCACCAGGGACACAACCTAGGAGAGAAATTCCCTGCTGCCTAGGACACAACCTGCAAGAGACACCCATAAACCTCAGAAGTGAACCCATAAACCAGAGAGAAACTCCAGTGTTTCAACCTAACCTTTCTTTCTTTGTTCCAACTGTACCAAGACCATCAGCATGAACAAGGAGTCCATGACTGAGAGACTGGAGGAAGTCTGACTTCCAGGAGACTCCCCAGGGAGTTCCCTGGTGTCTGATGAAAGGTGACCTGAGCTGGCAGCATATTGATGCTTCAGCGCAAACAGGCTCTTCCATGTACCCATCTGCCCCCTCTTTCAAACTCACAGGAACTTCACTTTCAAATCTGTGTTCTTTTGTCAACAGGCTCAAACTTTTGGGGAGATGAGAAGGGAAGGCACGTGGGATCATGTATACAGATAGACTTACACACATAGCCTGAATTCAGATGCTTGTTTTACCAGGAAAGAGTTATTGGCAAAAGCACTCTATGTAAAAAACAGGAGAGGAAATGAGAAAGAAGGATGTCAAAGATGTCTTGTTTTCATTCTCATGAGCACATAAAATGATTGGAGGCAGATAGATGAAGGTATACAGAAACATCTGAAATGCCATTGCTTTCCAACACACCAGTAACAGCCAACAACTCAGAACCTGGAGAGAACCACACAAACATATCCAAATGACAAATGAGTCACCAATGATAATTAGATCTGACAGAATTTTATTTCCTCCTAGGACAAATCCAAAGAGTGCTTTTCAATTATATGAGATGCAAAACAAGGCAAAAAGTTGAGATACCACTGAAATACAGCTGAATCTGTGTCCATAACTCACTGCTGCACAGGGAGGGGAAGTTATTTTAAGGTTGCACTCCCATGTTACTTTTTCATTTCCTGACCACTGCTCAGTTGCAATGCATCTAACTATGTTTAAATTGCCTGCCAAGGAAAGTAAAGTGGAGGTGTCCAAATAGGGGAACCAACCACACATGTATCCATACACTGTTCAGAATAAATGCCCTGACAATGCAGAATTTTCATGATGCATCTAGCATTCCATGAATCCTCCAGCTGGTCTTGCCTGGGAGGAAAAAATGTGCACGTATGAGCAGGGATCCCATTCAGAGACACTAAAACAGGTTCATAATATGTCATCCTGTTTTCTTCGGCACAAAAATAAGCCCTTATCAGGCTTTTTTTTCTGACAACAACTGGCAGTAACTTTGTGCATTTCAAGTGCCAAGCAGACAACTTTTTAAATGCTTAAAAGGTGTGTGAAGGTTGAAAAGTTTGGAAGGCTTGACAAAGTTGATAAAACTTTGCTGAAATGTTACACAAAAGTTTCCACGAAATTTTCACTGCAATGACCACTCGACTTGAAATCTGCCTAAATTTGTTCAGACCTTTGGGCTAATCTGACAAGAAGTAAGTGGCCAAGCAAACCATCAGAACTGAAACTTGGAATCACCAAAGAGGCCCACGACAAGTCTCTGCCTTGGGGTTATATCTTCTCAGGCTCTTCCAGTGCCTGATTCCAGCAGCTGGCACATCGTGTCAGAGAGACAGCATTTTTGAGTTACAACTGAGAAAAAAAAAATAAATAAAAAATAAAAACAAAACTTTTGCTAGTTAGTCATTTGGTAAGGCAACTAGCATCATCATCAAAGTGTCCAAATTTTAGTGCAAACCATCCTCCTTCCCATTCTCTCCCAAAACTCTTATCTTCTTTTCTTAAACCGACAATTCAGAAAACAGCCAGAGTGCTGCTTCTTTCTGCCTTGTATGCTCTGCCACGCTTGCACATGTGCTTATCCAGTAACAGGCATCACTAGTGAAATGGGATTATGTTCCACTGGTTAAGCGCATGAGCACAGCCCTGGGTGGGGCTGCTGGAGGATCAGCTCTTAATAAGGTGTCCAATTTATAATCTAGCAGGGCGAAGAGCAACTGGCTCTCAGAATGAATAGCTCTTCTGTCTCACCATCTCCTGAGGCTGGCTGCTGGGCCGGCCTGCCTCATCGGGTTTTGTTTTTGAAGGTTTTTTTTTCCTCTCTCTCTCTCTCTCTCTGATGCTGTTACCCTTTTCACTAAGTTTTCGCTGTTTCCCAGACTGCAAATATAAAGAGGAAGGAAGACAAGAAGTATCCACCCGTATCTGGTCACACACTGCAAACTCCAGCAAAATGAGCAAACGCTCTGCTCGCATAACAGGCTATAAACCCTTGCTATTTACTTATTCCAAGAAAGTTTCGTTTCAGCGCAGGATCCTGCTCTTTGGGACCGCCTTTGCGCCCAGCGATGCCTTTAAAAGGGATGCTCGGCGCAGGCCGGGCCAGCGGGCACGCCCAGGGCGTGCAGCCCCGGGGGCAGCGGGTGCCCGGGGTGATGCTCCGTGTCCCGGTCCCCTCCCGCTCGGTGCCCGCGGGGCGGGGGCGGCCCGGGCGCGGTCCCGCCCGGCGGAGGCGCGCACGGCGCAGCGCCCTCTGGCGGCGCGCGGGGGCGGCGCGGGCGGCACCTGCCGGGAGCGCCGGGGCAGGTCCGGCTGTGGATCCCTGTCCCGCTTCCAGGGACAGCCCCTCACTTACCGACGGGCGGGAGGCCTCCTCCGCTGCAGAAACACCCCGCGGGAAGGCTTGGGCACCGCTTCTGCAAAGGCTGGTGGTGGCACACCCGAGCATCTCTCTCCCTCTCTTTTCTCCAGAGCGGTTTTCTGGCCAAAGATTCCCCCTGTGCCGGGAGGCTTGTCGCAGAGCCTCCCATACCCCCAGGAGGCACGTTTAATAGATTTCCTTTCCATGGCGGTGAATTTATCAAGCCTCTGACAGAGTACACATCTGCAGCGTGCTGCAGTCAGGAAGGGCTGGCTGCTCCTCAGGAGTGACTGACTGTTCCTTGCTCCCCACCGTCCTCCTCTCTTTCTGTCTCTGTGCTTGCACTGTGTGGTGTAGAACGACTCTTTCCTGTTCGCAGCACTTAAACAAACAACAACGACAAAACAATAACCCCTAAATACTTTCTGAAAGTACCACCTGAAAACTTTCCATCATTCCGTGCTTCCCCCCTTGCCGAAGCAAAGTGAAAGGTGATACCACCAGGCCCTTGATCAATCTCTGTCAGGGTCGGGGGCATCTGGCTCCCGCAAGATTTTGTAGAGTGGGAGTCTGTTTCTAGGACCATTGGCTCTTCTGCAGCAGGATGCTGTTTTTCAGATTTGATTTAAGCTGAACTCCAAAAGACCACAGAGAAAGAAGAAGCAGGGAGTGTGCACTCAACTTCCTGGAAAAGACACCCGAGCTGTTCTTGTAGCCTCCTGCAACCACACTCCATCCTCCCCAGCCCCTACAGCTGGTCCCAGCAATTGCCAGCACTGTGGGCTCTGAAGGCACGGGAAGTGGCCTGCAGCTGGCCTGGGGAGCCTGCCTGGTTTGAGCAGTGTTTCCAATTAATAGCCTGCTCAGCAGCCACATCGTGTTCTGTGAGGAAATGCTATGTGTCACTAGCAGTCCCTTGGTCCAAAATGTCTGGGAGAGCCACTGTTCTGTCCCCAACCTCACAGGGACTTTGCATCTGGGAGGAATGCCTGGGATGGAGAACACAAAAGGACAAGCTGGACCGGAGCACCCATTATGCCATTGAAAAAAATGAAAATAAGATGTCAACAACTTCTATGGGCCTAATTGTTTCTTCTCAAACAGATTGTTAGCTTATGTGAATCAGGGTAGCTCTACAGAGTAAACCAAAGAATGCAAGGGGGGAGGGGGATAGCCTTGGGATCAGAAAGGCACAATATGGGTCTTTATCCCCACTGCTTGCTGGCTACTGAGTAACATTAACTTATTGCCACCGCACCCACCCACCCCCAAGAGATAGTGACAAGAGAGAAGAAGAGACAGAGGGCAGTAAGACTGCCTAAGTTTCTGCAAAGACCACCACACAAGGCCATCAGAAGGACTGGGGCTATGACTCCCTCTCTCTGCATCTCCTGCTCCTGCCCTTGCTGCTCAGCTCTACTATCCAACCGAATCAGACAAAAGTAAATTGACTAAAAACTAGAAACTGTCATTTTCTAAGCCAAATTTCTCCCCTGAACTGGTCCACCTTACAGCCACATGCACTTTGGACCAGGTGTAAAGATAGTGAAACTGCTTTTTTCAGTATTTGAAGAGTACATCAGACTGCAGCCTGGTGAAACACTGGGAAATCCCACAGTGAGCTACAGACTAGGAAGCTGTACTTTAATTTCAGCAAAACAAAGATCAGGCAGTGAGTGAGTGATGCAAATGCACCTAGTCAGATCTCTCCACTGGACCTTCCAGGGAAAAGAGGTAAAACATCAAGCACAAAGGGCAGCCTGACTTCTCCAAACACAAAATCAGGACAAGCCAAATCCTGTCCAATTGCACAACATTAAAGAGTGATTCTGTGTGCTCTCTTACCTTGTGCTAAGAGAACAGCAATGTTCTGACCTGCAGTGATTTATGTGTAGCAAATTCATGCCATAAACAAGTGAGAGGAACCAAAATCTCATGCCCTGATCCCTCAAAGCAAAACCAAATTCTTTATGGTCAGCAAGCCTGTTGATGAAGGAGGTAATACTTATCCTTATTTGAATCCAATAAAAACATCCAAACAAGAGAAAGAGTGCTCCAAGAGCTTTTCTCTGTTACATTTGCAAATAATGTTTTAAAAAATAATTAATCATTCCATATGCTTTATAAAAATTAATTTATCTTGATGTCTCCCCAGCTGGACAGGTGCTACTACCTCCAGTGAACATATGAGCAAGCTGAGTAAGACAGACCTGGCCCTGTTTTTTTAAGTAACATCTAATTTTCAGTGCACTTCTGTGTGCAGGCAGCTTCTGTTAATTTTGGCTAGAACTGTAAGTGATTAATACACATGTAAGACAGATTCTGGATATCTCAAGCTACAGGGCTAAAATTAAAGCCCATGCTTGAAAATGTGATCCTAAATGACTTGCCCTTGGCTGGGCAAGGCAGGGAATCTGTTGCAGGATCAGGAAAATAAGCCAAGACTTTAGATTCCTCGGGGCTTGTCTCCACAAGAAACGAAGGGAAGCAACACAAAATTGCAGCATGCCAGGAACATTCTCCCCAGGTGGACCTACTTCGGTGTTCACTGCTTTCAAAGAGCAAATTTTAACCCCTCCATAAATTCATCCCTTCCCCCACGAACACAGAGAGACCCACTTCTCAGTGCTTAGCACCATCACTTGCTGCCACTTTCTAAACTGAGAGGTGCTCGTGGCAAGAGAAGGATGTGGTGACTCCAGAGGCAGCAATAAGAAAGCCAAGGGTAAAGTTTCACTTTGGTTTCAGCAGAAAGCTTCCCCATGAAGATGTTTTGCTTTGCAGTCAGCACTGAAGCAGCTTACCTGCATTTCAAAGATGGGCGAGCTACCTCCCACTCTGCACACTCAAGGTTGTGTGTACCCATTTAAAGCAGACATATGGAGGATCTGAATAGCTGCCCACACTAGCTGGAGGACAATGCCAGCCCAAAGGAGGAGCTGTGTGGTTTCATGCTAGTACTAAGCAACATTTATCTCTACATAAACCCTCTAAAGATAATTTAAAAGTGTCTGCACAGGGGACTGGCCTACAGATGCACATCCTTCCCAAGCTGAGGCCCTGCTGGAGAAGTCTCTCAACCCAGCTTGTGGCTATCTTCCCTTCAGGCCTGCACTGCTCATCTATGCTTGAATGCTTCTCACAATTTTTCAGGCTGAATGAGGTAGGTTAGAGGGGGCACCTGATATTTCAACATTACAAGCTGCCACCAAATGACAGGAAGTGGTCAACCCACAGCTTACTCCCTGGATCTGAAGCAGCAGGAACCTCTGGCACCAGGGAAGAGCTGGAGACAGAAACTTCTGCCACAGCCTACATGAATGTCTGTGGCCTAAGTGCAGGGTAACAGTGGCCAGAAGTTCATCCTCTGGCTTGTCACATGCCAGCTTTCACATGGAAACAAGCCTGGTGCTAATGCATTAAGTCCTGGCTAACATTTAAAACCGTGTGGGCATAGCACTGCCATTATTTAAATTTTGAAATTAATATGATATAGCTTAACTGGCAAAGATCAGTGCAGACTAGATCTGCCAAAACTGGTGGGTGCAAACGAAGTGCTGCTGTGCTGTGTGGTGAGGATGGCAGCCAGCCACAGAGTGACCACCCAGTGGGTGCATGCACCACACAGGCAACTCTGAGGTCAATTTATGGTCTTGGTGGACTTGAGAAGAAGAGGAACACTTCAGATTGCAGACATAAAACTGTTTGGACTGTAGCAGAGGCCTTTGGTGTAGCTCCCCCTCATTCCTCACAAACCCACAGACAGACTTACACCTGCTGTCCCACGACATCAAGTCAACTGTTTGTGTAGCTGAGCTCCAAAGACTTTTTTTAAGGACCTTTGGGTTAAAAAAAACCCACCATGCATTCTCCCTGAAACGCATGCCTTTTCTTTGAAGTGGGTCATTTCACAGGACTGGCTTAAAGGGCAGCTAGACAAACAGCTGTATCAGCACAGCCACTGAAGCAGTAACCTGGGGCAGTGGAGAAGGAGCCAGCCAGAGCAGCCACCTCCCTCAGCTGTGAGCTAAAGCTGGACACCTGTCTGTGACCCAGCTCCACCTATACTTTCCAAAGTCTCTGTTTTGGTTTGGGTTGGTTTTCTGGTGGGTATTTTTTTCCTTACATTTCCTAAGGAAATTAGACTTATGTAATTGTTCTTTCTGACAGTTTCCTGTAATCCGTTTCAAGTCTGCTGTCCCGTTCTCAGTCAAATCTGAGAGAGTTTCAAACACAGCATGACCCTCTAAATCCATCAGTGTCTGGGTAGAGGCCCAAACTTGTCCTCTGCAAGGGGAAAAGCAGGCAAAACTCAACTGCTACCCGATCCTGCTCTTTAGCTGACACACAGCTCTGGCCTATGGCTTCAGAGGGACAGAGAGGGAGCTGAAGTGGTGAATTTGATGCTCATCATACAAGGCCAGGCTTTGTCACTGTAATTGTTCATGCACAGCCTACCTTTACCCAGACTTTGAACCTTATGGCCTGTAGACTTCAGTGTATACTTGTGTTTCAAAATAAAGCATCTTGTCAGAAGTTCCTTCTCCGAGTCATTAAAATGTAGTTAATACTTTTAAATCTATTCAATGACTTCTGCATCGGGCTATTGTAAGATTGATTGTTTTAAAAACAAAAGTAGTACAGATATCCGTAGTGGAAAAAGGTGATATTTACTTCTGTGCAGGGACTTACGTGTACCATTTGTGACTGATGCTGTATTTATACTGCTAAAATGCGTTTTCTGGGGTAGCTCAATACAGAGATGAATTTCATCTAACATGAGAGGGAAAAGGTAACTTGTCAGCCAGATAGGTTATTCTGTGATCTATAAATCAGAGAGAATAACAATACATACTGTATTTCTGCCTGCTCCCACACACTCCTGCTTGTCATCGCAAGAGCTCTTTAGTGCCCTGAAATACAGCTTGGCAGTAAAAATTAATTGAAAGTATGCTACAATCATTAACTTTTGGAGCTTCACAGTTTGCCCATCCTTAAATAACGCTGGTTATAAAATCCTGTTTGCACTACGATTCCTTGGCTCTGTGCCACGTAGCATGTAGAGAAATCAGCAATATGTGCAGCCTGGACTTCTCTGCTATAATATGAATGCACAAAATAGACTTTCTTCTTTAGCTCAGCAGCAAAACACTGACTCAGATCTAGAGACCAGTTATAGTCCCAGTGGTGTTTAGTCCGTGTAATTAGCAGTATCAAGTGTGTTGTCTTTTGGGTAGCCTGATTGTTTCCATATGCATGAGCACCTTCTGTGAATGAAGACAGAGCAAGAGGCAGACAGCACTCGAAGCGCACACAGCGTTACAGGGAGCACATGTGTTTTAAATACCTTATCTCTACAATTAAGAAGAGTTTAGAAATTGGTCATATAAATCTTGGGAAATGGGGCCAGCAGAGAGAGAAAAAGACCTTCTTTCCAAGGAAGAACTTTGCCTGGGTAACTACTCGAACCCAGGTGCCGGAGATGGCGCAGACATCTCCCTGCTTGCTGATGGGAGAGCAGCATGAATCAGTAGCTCATGCATTGCTGCGGGAGGGAGGGAGAAGGCTGTCGATGCTGTGTTGGGGCCCGGAGGAGGATTGGGCTGGCATTCGAGGTGGGGCGTGCCTGGGAATGCTGCACAACATTCATCTTAGGGGCAGGTACTTGCTGAAATTCCAATTGCTGAGAGAGAAAGCTGAGGCAGAGTGAGGCCTTGCCTTTGCCTTGTGAAGAGGTGCAGTATTTTTACCTCAAGCTAGTGTTTCTGACCAGTCCCAAGGTAAAAAAGCACCGAAACCAAGCAACTTCAGCCTCACTGCAAGGCAAACCAGGCAAGGTCAAGTGAGGGCTGCTGCTGGACTTGCCTACATCAGCAGCAGTTACAGAAGGGTTAAACAAAAAAACATGAAAAAGTCCTTGAGCACAGGAAAGACAGGCCCTAATGTCTGTTTTGAAAAAAAAAAAAAAAAAAAAAAAAAAAAGAGTATGAAAAAGGGGCTTGGGGGGCTTATTCATCCCTTGTTCTCCCTCTCCCCTCCACACCCCCAACACTGCCACGTCTGTCAGGCTCTCTCAACCCTCAGGCCTTTGCCCTGTGGCTGGCAGCACGGCTGGAAGCTGCAGGGAAGTAGGGAGAGACAAGGAGAGCCATTTGCATTGCAGCCTGGCTCCTCCTGCTCCGTGCTGTCCTCAGGATCCTCCGCACGCCTCTCGTTAGAGCAGGGCCCCTCTGCACCTCACCCTTCGTGACGGTGTGCCTCGAGGCACGCCGTGCTCATTGGGAAAGGCTCTCCCAAGACATTCCCTCGCACACCTATTTTTATGGCTGCAGTAGATGCCTGAATAAAAGCCGCCTTAAGTAACTGTCTCGGGCTGCGTGCTGCCTTGTGCCATCCCAGCATCCTGGGACAGCCTCCCCTCCCCGTTCTTCTGTGCCTCCCGAAGCCTCCTCTGTGTGTGTTTCTGCTTTATCACTTTGCTGACAAGATTTCAGTATCTGTTCTGCAGCAAACCACTCAACCTATAACCTGGACTCACCACAGGAGAGTGCTTGACCAGGATATTACAACTACTTGGTTGTCATCTTTGCTGCCGCAGATGTGGTAAAGATTTCACCTTAAAACTTGCCTTGCAGTTCAGAAAATACGTCCTTGCAAAGCACCTTTAAATTTGAGCAAGTGCAGCTAGGCTTACTGGCTGCACCAACTTGCTTCACACACTTTCACCTGCCTTTCTCTGCTACCTCTAGGAACTATCAAAAAAGCTCCCCAAGCAAGCTTTTTAATTAATAAATCTTCACTATAATATACTACAAAGCAACATTATATGCAACAAATCCAGACAAAATGTTCTTCTCTACATGTCTTCTTGAAAATATCTTGCAGTTTGTGATTTGGATAGAATTCTGAGAGCCTAGTAAAAATAAAAATCTTTTCTTGAAAAAGGCATACACTGCTCATGGTTGATCATTCATTAAACAGCCTAGCAGTTTGTTTCAATTGTGTCTTCTGACATTGGGAATGAGGATGCTACTATTTTAATAATAAGCTATCAAACTGTTTTGCAAATAGTCACTGCATTTTAATTTCTTGAAAAGCTCAGAAAAGGTGAAAAATGCATTTGCAGCACAGCCACTGCTGCTTATTCATATGTGTATATTATTTCAGTATTATTTCAATCTCAAGATCTGTTTATCTCAGTGAAAAATACTGCACTAAAAATTAATTTTGTAGTTTTTATATCTATCACTGTTGACATTCTGCATTTATTATTTTCTCAGTGGTTCCTGCCAGGTTTTTTTCCATTTTTTCTTTTCTCATTTCCCGTTAAACGTCTGCCACCGACAAAAGCACTTCACAGCATGCAGTCACTGTCATTCATGGTCACAACAGATGCAGGGAAGCCCAGTGTAATCACTCTGAGTAAAAAGCATTTTCAGGGAGTGAAATAATCTGTGTGCAATCTTGTGTCCTTACAAACCTCCCTGCAGGTGTGTAACTCTTCCCTAGTGCAGAGGAAAGTTTAAAGATGCTTGAGGTACAGCTACCAGCTTAGTACTTGCAGCACACAGGACAGTGCGTGCTATTTAAAAGCCTACATAAATAACAGACATGTTCTGTGGCCCTTTTCTGTGTAAAGTGTTAGGTAATTGTGAAGTATGAATGTTTAGTTCAAATTTAATAATTAAAAACACAAATGTACTTCATACTGAGTACCTAGACCGCTGCTACATGCGCATTTACATAGAGAGAAGGAGAGAATATCTGGAAAACCATTGTTTCCGCTGTGATGGAAATAATGTACTGTTTATGTGTCATGTTATTTTGAGTCATTATTAATCTATTACTCAGCCAGGTTTGTAAATGTGGTACGGCACTAAACATTTAGGGTGACATTGAAGATTCTGGCCCTGGACTCCGCAGATGTAAGCATATGTGTAACATGTGCTGAAGTGCTTACAGGAATGGAGCAGAAATATGTATCAAGCCCAAACTTGAAAACAGGTGGGTTTAAGTTATACAAGGACAAAGAACAGTGAACCAATTTTTAAGCAGACGCTTCCAGCGTTCGGAAATTAAATAGCTCTTTTTATTCCCATCTCCACCACCCAAAAAAAGAGCCCCAAAAAAAGGGGGTTGTGAAGCACATGAAATCAAAGTCATAATTTTAAAACTGAGGCTCCTTTTCACCACGGAGGAGGTGGGAAATAATTTTTTTCTTTTTTTTCTTTTTTTTTTTTTTTTTCCTTTTTTTTTTTTTTTTTTTTTTTCTTTTTGTTCGCTATGGGCAGCCTGTCCAGCACCAGCCCAGGTCCAGGCCAGCAGGTATGTGAAACTGTGGGACAAGAACCTTTCCTTGGTACAAACCAGGGCTCTCCTGCAGGCTGGGCTCCACAGCAAGGAGCTGGTCAGAGCTGGTCTTTTGCAACAACAGAACTGAAAAATAAACATCCAAAAAGAAAATTAAAGAAAAGCTTCTCTTATCCACGTCTCGTGGCCACCACGGCGGGCTGGTGCGTGTCCCGGCCGCTGGGCTCCCCCGTGTCCCCGGGAGTGTCCCCAGCGCCGTGCCCCGAGGCCCGGCACATCCTCGGGGAGCCGCCCCTTCCAGTCGCGGTGAGTAGGGAGCTCCCGAACCCAGCACCTGCTCAGGGACCC
This sequence comes from Sylvia atricapilla, assembly GCF_009819655.1. NCBI lineage: Eukaryota > Metazoa > Chordata > Aves > Passeriformes > Sylviidae > Sylvia > Sylvia atricapilla. The sequence continues at coordinate 66,918,893 of NC_089140.1, read as the reverse complement.
GGCAGTCCTGGGGGCCACCCTCCTCTCTCCCTCTCCTCGCCTCGGGCACCGCTCTGCTCGCTGAAGGGGGCCAGGAAAGGCGCAGCCCGGGAGCCGGGATGGCAGGCCCCGTCCTGGACCTCATGAGCCCCAGCCCCATTCCCAACGCTGGTACCCTCGGGGTGGCCCAAACATCAATCCCACGGCCTGGAGCGGCCTCGGCTGCCCACAGCACAGGGCCGGGGATAAGCGGGCACCCCGCTGGCGCGCTGAGGTGGGGCGAAATCCCTCAGGTGCCCGCAGGGACAGGGAGTGTCCCTCCCAGGGGAACAGACGGAGCGCCCTCCTCTTACTCACCTGCCCGCCCGCCACTTGGGGAGGCGGGGGGAGGTGTTGCAATTATGTGGGGAAAGGGACGAGCCCCAGGAGGCCGAGAGCGGGACAGGGATGGCGGGGTTACGTAAAGGAGGTGGGCGAGAAGGGGAGCGGGACGGTCAGGTGTGCGCATCCCGGGCGGACCGGGGGCGAGGGGATGGCGGGAGGGCGCTGGCGGAGGAAGCGGCACAATCCTCCCAGAGGGGCTGGGAAAGCGGAGGGAAGGGGCACAGCCTCACGCGTGTGAGTGCGGGCATCGACGCGGGCCGTGAAAGGGCTGCACAAAGGGCAGGAGCAGCGCCGTGGCGAGAGGGAATCCCCTCCTTTCCCGCAGCTCCGCGGTCCCCCCCGTCCCGCTCCCCGGTGCCGCTGGGGAAAGCCGCAGTGCCGCTGCCTGCTGGCAGACAGCTCGGGGGCTGCGGGTGTGCGAGGCCGGCTAAATGGAGGCTCCGCTGCCCTGCTGGCTGTGCTGCGCTCGGGGAGGGAGCAGGAGAAGGGAGGAGGAGGAGGAGGGATGTGAAAGTGGGTCAGGAATGTAACTAGACTCTGCCCCCCTTGTTGCAGGCGCAGGCGGCGCTGCCTTAGCGATGGAAAGCAGGCATTTCAGTGTTGATGTTCCCCAGCCCTGGCGGCTGACGGTTACTAGGGGATCCTGAAGGATGTGTTTCCCTGTGACCCTTTGAGAAGAAAAACTTAGTTGCCGCAGTAACCAAGTTTGGCTTGGATGCAATGATGCAGTAAATAGCATAGGTGAGCCTGGCTAAATGGAGGAGGAGGAGGAGGAAGCTGGAACCGTACAGGCTGGATAGCTCTTGCAGACGGGTAGGGAAGCGTTTAAAAAACATCCCAGCAAACTGTATTAGTTAAATACACGACTTTTACATTTTTCTCATGCAATAAAACTCTCAGAATTTATCACCTATTTGTCGTAAACGACTAAGAAAACAGAGATAGAAGCAAACTGCCTTAGTGATGTAGCATGAGGTACAGATCTCCCGCACCACTCTGCAGTAGCCCTGAGCAGCCCTTTTCAATGCAAAAAACTTTTTGTTTGATGGTCTGAATTTTTGAAAGTTAAGGGGTGTGAAAGAAGGTGGAGGCTGGCTTGACACCTTAAGTTTCCATCCATCTCCTTTTAACATTCTTACTTTAGACTAACAATTTTCAATATTGTTACTTAGATTAAAAGAGAACACATCAACCCTGCTTCAAGAGAAATCCACAAACTATTTTCAAAGTGGAAAACAAACTAAAATAACAAGCAAATAAATTTAACTTGAGGCCCCATTATGCCTAATTTCTCCCTATTCCCTCCAGTTGTTTTCATCTGATTTCTATCTTCCTCTAATAGAGAAATACCTTCATTCACAAGAGTGGGAAATCACTTCTCAGGGTTGGAATGAAGAACTGAAAGGAATCACAGAATAGATACACCGTGATATATCCATTTCTTCTTTGGTTTCCTTCCAGAGTTGTGTGTTTTCTAAAACACTGGTATTCTAAAGAAAGAATGGGTTGCTGTACCATGAGACTGATTCTGCTCCCTGCCTGAGGACCCACAGAGGAGAACTGAGCTGTCAAGCTGACAGATTCCTCAGGAGTGAGGGGACACATGGACTGCCAGTGCAGGCCACACAGCAGATAAGGGTGCACCAAGTCTGTGGATGGGGGTATTTGTGTACATTTCATTAAAGGAACAAAAGTCACTGGAGCAAACTGTGCAGCTATTCCTTTTACTCCTTTGAATATTTGTCAAGGAGGTTTTGCTGTAGAGAAACACCCCTTTAGCTTACTTCTGTAGCTCTGAAAGCTACTCTGTGTTTAAAAGCAGACATGCCCTTTAATTCAAGGACATTCAAGGATGCATAATGAATGTTACTCTTTCTACTTCTTCCATGAGATAATTTTCCAGTTGATTTCCCCTATAATTTTCTACTAAAAGATGAATTTAATAAGAAAAGATACATGGATATAAGCAAATTGTGGTGAAATATAACTAATATATTGTACCATTACTCCTGTTTATTTAAAAAAAAAAAAAAAAAAAAGAAAAAGAAAAAGAAAAAGAAAAAGAAAAAGTAGAAATCAATAAACCAAAAGTAGAAACCAATAATAACCACAAAGCTTTTCTTTAACTCACTGGAGGGCCTGGGTGATACGTTATAGATGAATGTAACCTATTGCCTCTAGTAAAGACAAATATTTAGACAGTCTTCATCCCCAGCTTTAAGATCTATAATGCTTTTTTTTTTTTTTTTTTTTTTTTTTTTGGACAATATTACTTGGTTTTGTGAACTTTCCTGGCAATGCAGAGCTGTCAGTGGACAGTCTCTCTTGCCACCTGCTTGCCAGGGACTCTGCCATCAAGCTGTCTTGCACATCGGGGCAGGGGGATCCCACAAGTCTCTCTCATTGTCAGTGAAAAGGCCAGGCTAGAAACTTCCTCTTTGGAGATTCCCACAGAAAAGTCTTGATGGTCCCACCTATTACCAGCATATTTTTGCAGTGTGTTGAGGCAACCCAGTGAGCTGGGAAAATTAAACTTTACAGAAGAAGCACCTGTGATACCAACTATTCCTTCTCTTAAACTGGAGCCCTGTTTATGCCCCTCTGGCCAAGCAAAGGGCACGCTAAGCCTTATGGAAACAGTCCCAGGAAAATCCTCCTGTGCAGGAGTGTGGTGTTTCCTATCTATTCCCCCCGCCCATTTCTGTAGGGATGATGTGAGGAAGGAGGTGTGGCCAGAAAGTTGCTGCTTTCTAGTTTTTCTTGGCTCTGGCAAAGGCCTTTCTATTCAAGGGTAAATGACAGGGACCTTGACGCCACTCTAAATCTGCAGGGATGTCTCAGAGGTCCCCAGAAGGACCAGATAATGTGACAAAGCATGAAGCACAGCTTAGGTATAACAGAGAATTTGACCTTGACCTGTGGCTGCTTTGAACAGCATCTCAGACTAGACCTCAATTGCCAAGATTTGGCCATGGGCTTAGTCTGCTGTGAGAGGCTGGTGGTTCATGCACAAGTGTGGAAAAAGAAGCATGGGAAAGTTCCAGGTTTGATAGCTGAGTCCATCTGCCAAAGTATTTTTGCTTTGTTTGTGCTTTAACTTGTACACTGGAAAATCAGGAGGGGAGGAAACCCCACTATTTAAATACAGCTTTTTCTAGCTGTGTTCAACTGAGTCCCATGGTGATGAGGCAGAAACAAAGATGTATTAATTTTTACCAAATCATATTAGTGAGTTAGTGTGCATGGTTTAGTAAGATACTTATTTTCTGAGTAATTTTAGCACGTCCTGGCTTTTAAAAGCATAATTTCCAAAATAGATTATAATAATGTCTAAAAATATATTAGCTCATCTTGCTTCTACCTAGCAGAGGAACCATTTTGCATCCAACTGAAGTGCCTGTGTGGCTTTAAGGGGAGGATAGATTGGACACTATTAAGATAGACTCAAAGCTTTGGCCACATGCTATTTTGGAGCTTTAGTTCCTTGGTTAGTATCTTGCTCTTACCAGACTGAATTGCAGAAACTTCTGTGTAAACAGCATGAAACAATGGCAGCAAAGGTAGGATGCCATACCAAGCTGAATAAAGACCTCAAAGCCCATTACCATTTTAATGATGACATTGTTAAGCAAAGTAGCTTCAAGATTAAATCGTTTACTTAATTAAGAAAAAACTGGCTATTTATCGCGCGTTTTACCTCCAGCAACCAAAATACAGCAGGGTTTTCTTTTGGAACTCAGCTCATGTAGTTTCAAAGCTGTTTGCAGCTGAGGACTGTCAGTCACTCAGTGCACTTACGAAACAGGTTTAAAAGCCAACACGGGTAACAGGATGTGACACAGGCTCTCCTCAGCACAGCATCTGACGCATCCCTGCACTTTTCTAATAACTTTGAAAAGAGGCTGCCTAAGTTTGGAATGCAACAGGTCTCCCTAAAGCTCGAATCCAACAAGAAAGCCTTAAGGAAGGTATATTCCCCACATGTATCTTATTGGGAATTATTTCAGTGAACTTTTGCTTATCAGTATTGAAAAGATGTGTTAAAACCAGTCTGACGACTTTTTTTTTTCGTAACGCCATGTGCTAGAGGGCCTTGAGAAAACAGTTTTGAAACAATATCAGAGCTGAGCTACTGAAATGCTTTGAACAAGAAGAATGTTCATTAAACATATTTCCCTGGGTTTTGCACTGTCCCAAACAACAAAAGTAAAATATTTTACAATTTATAGCCCCTTTTCCAGTGAGATGCTACAGCAAGAGCTCGGAAGATTTGCATCTTGCAAGTAAGAACACGATGGACTTAAAATGCTTAACCTACTCTGCTTTTTTTTCAAAATTTTAGCTGTGAATTTACAGGATCCTGTTTCAAAACATGCATATAAAAGCCTTAATTACCCACCCAACTCCCCTTATCTTAATTCACTGTAAGTCAGCCAACACCCACGGGAGAGGCTCTGCAGTGACTGGACCATGAGAGATGCAGACATTTCGTACTTCACTGGAAACACTCACTGTGGTATAATCCTGCTTTCTCCTGAGTTCCTATTAACTAACTCTCCTTGAAGTGAAATTAGGTTTCATTGCCCAAGGCTGTACTCTTTTCTTTCCTGCAAAAGGGCTGTGCTTCAGGTCACAGGTCTGTGCACGGGTCCTCCCACCCAAGCCCAGGGCACAGTGAGAGCGCCTGCCTGACAGATCAGCTCCTCTGCAGCCACCTGGCAGTGCCTGTTCTGCACTGAAGGGCTGAGGAGGGAAGACACGGATACGGAATTTGCAAAGCACACCAGCTTCCTCATTCCCTGCTTTCCAAGCTTGGATTTCTCAGCACCCCTTTTTTTTTTTTTTTTTTTTTTTTTTTTTTTTTTTTTTTTTTTTTTTTTTTTTTGATGTGTAGCAAAGCGTTTCAGGTCAGAATGGGTTATTCAGCACCTCTGAAAAGTACAGTCTTATTGTATGCAGCTTGCACTGAAAAATCAAAACCGAGTGCCACAAAACAAAAAAAAAATAAAAACAAAACAAAACAAAAAAAAGATTTAGAGGAAATTGTAGATGTCATTTTGCAAGAGATGTTTCTTGACACAAAAGCCGATGCAAACAAATAGTAGCATCATGCTGGGTTTGAAGCATACCAGCTAAGACGAAACATGAAATTCACCTAGAGGGTAAGAGCCCTACAGTACTGCTGGTCAGTAGCAGAACAATTTAAGAAAAATCAGGATATTGACAGAAATGTATTAGAAAAATGTCGGGCTCGACTCTAGAAATGTTCACTAGAGATGCTACCCAGCAGGGAATGATAAAGGAAGAATCATCTTCACATCTAGGGCTGTTTTGAAGAGCTGCTGTTGATGGAGCTTCCTCCCAGGCATTCCTGGGAGCCGTGTCTGTTTTAGTAACTAGGAAATAGATGGTGGATCCTGCCATTGGCAGGACCTTTTATTCATCCATCTTGGTATTTTCTTTGAAGTCTTGGGTAATCGCAAACAAGAGTCTCTGTAGAGATGATGTCTGCAACACAGGAAACACCTGTACACTCCCCTTAAATTATTTCTCTATGTGACAAATGCACACCAGCTCTGCTGTGTATGTCACAAGGCCTTTTCACCCTCAAAGTTAAGGTCAGGAGTGAACCACACAAAAAAAGCACTAGATAAGGCAAAATCCTTCTCCTAAAACTTTCTTCCTTTTGCCTCCTAATCTGTGTTCTCTGTTTTTCCCCCTTTATTATTCAACCCCAGCTTGCCTTCCTAGAAGCATCAATCCATCATTCCCTATATTTATTTTTTGTCTGTTCCTGAGTTGTCAAGGACCAGCAGATTCCTTTTTTACTACCACTGTGTGTAGAGCAGAGGTCCAGCCACAGGCTGGTTTGTATTCAGAAGCTGTAAAAGGAGAAGTGTACCAGTCAGTGATGGGATTTCTGCAATTTCTAAACATTTTTCTTTAAACATAATTGTGCAGTTGTACAGCTCACACCTCTCTTCCTCATTTAATTGGAGCCTGCTCTCTTTCATGCACTGAAGTGCACACTTTTGATACAAGCAGGCCCAGAGCTAGGAGAGGGGGCTGCTGTTCCTGGCTTTTCTGCATCTTGCTGATTAGCTGCCATCTCACTGCCTCCGCTCCTTCAGCTGTGCAATGGTGTTCCCAAAACTGTCTGCTTTATTATAAAGTGAGTTAAAGCTCTTGGTGAAGAGCATGGGATGAAATCAGACAGCCAGAGCTGTTGCAGAACTATTCCATTGGAATATCAGTGCATGGACAGTTCTCCAACACCTTATTAGTACACACAAAGCTGCAAGAGTTTATTCAAGGTTAGCATCGTCTACTCTTAAGCTTGGCTGTGGTAGAATAGCATCTTAGATAAAAAAATATTTGTACAGTGTGATATCATTAGTGTGGTCTGCTTCAGATCTTGTCAAGATCCTGGCAGAAATATTTGCAATAAGGGAAAAAAAAGCTATTTCTCTTTTAACCAGTTATTAACCTCGAGAAAGTCTATATTTACAAGGAGGTAATAAATGTTGTGCAAAGAGCATCTCTTCCTTTGTTCTCTGAAATCAGGATGGTTTCTAGTATTTTCAGTGTTATTATTTTATTACTAAGTGCTACTGTATATCTTTTAATATTGTACAGAAAAATGATAGTAGGTGAATGACACAGTTTTGGAATTCCTTACAGTTATTTCTCTAATTTTATCTTTTCTCGGAGCAGGCCTCAGGAATTAGTCTTGTAGGATGTAACAAAAGTTGGATAATTCTGGAACAGTTTTATAAGCACTTAGACCTGTTAGTTACATTGCCTTACTTTCTTGCTGTTGAATATGCCCAGCAAGACACTGAGGGTTTTTTATGAGAAACACAAAGTAACTTGCAATTAAAATCCTCCCATTTTTTAAAAAAGAAATAATAGCAATTCATTGCACCAAGTCATGTAAACAACTTTGATACCAGAGGCACTGCTCCTTAATCTGATATCTGAATTTATTAATGACTATTTTCAGTTTCGTTTTTAAAGCAGCTGAAATGCACATGCAGATTTAGGGTTCTGGATAGTGGAGGAAAGTAATTACACTGCATCTTCACTCCTCTCCAAGGTATCCCCTAAAATGTAATTTTCCACCGAAGGAGCAGTCTGTGTGAGATGCACAACAGTTGTACGTGTTGTACATTTTACTTATCTGAAGCTGAGCCTTTTCATCCTCACACCATTTTACCTCCAGGTCCTGCCTGGGTCAGACACACATTTTCCAAACACTGTCCCAGAAAGCACTGTGCAGGTGCTATTATAATTCTGTATATTCCTACAATGGACCAGTGTGTCTGTGTAACGAGATCAGGAATTTTGCTTTGGCGAGTTAGTGGTAACGCCATATGATAAATAAAATGCTGAAAAGAAAAGTAGGCCCCCAAAAATGGAAAGCACCGTAATAAGTAAACATTTATATTTCTAACTGCGGGTGAGGTCTGCAGGAAGGGTTTATGGACAAGACACAGCCAGCAGAGAGCATGCAGCAGCATCACCTTGAGCACATCACCAGAATCCTGCAAAGTCACAAAGTGCACGGCTGTTCAATGCTTGAGTTAATAACTCATGGAGCCTTGTGATATTCAGAAGCATTAGACAAACATCTAATATTACTGGACTGTTTAAAGGAGTTTGCAGGTCACATTTACAAGGAGATGTCTGTTATGCAATATTGTTAACAGCTCTCTTTGCTGTTACCTGCACATTAGCCAGTTCTCACTGTACCAGGAAACTATTCTGTTCTTAGATAGATGACTCCATCCTCTAATTTTTCATGCATACAGCTATAGCAGAATACATCTTTAGGAGCTCATTTTGTTGTTCTGTGTACAAATAATTATTGGTGTTTGATAATGAAAGAAAACCTTACTAAACATACACTTTTTCAAATTATCTATATAAACACCTCTTTACTTATGTCACTCCTCTTTAAAGTTCAACGCACTTCTTCATTATATTATTTGTATTCCTGAAAGCCATTTCTTTTGTGTTCACAGCAATCTTCCTATCTCACTTTAATCACAGTGGTCTCCACCACTTTTCCCAGCTGTTTAGAATTCATTGGGAAGATTCTGACTTGTTTTCTTAGTAATAGTTTTCCAAGTGCTTCAACATGCTGCAGTGTATTTCACAAACTGTAGAGGCTTCTAAATGAGTATTTCTCGTCAAGTTTCACTTTTAAAGTAATCCCAAGATGCAGGAAAATATTTCCATGCATTTTCATCCTATTTTCATCAGAGATCACAGAACAGGTTATATTCATCATGCTATTCATTTTTAAAATGGGATGACTGTAGTTTGGCATCTAATTTGTACTCACATGCTTAAGTTTCAGGGTTGCTCAGCTGCCACAGAAGCAATGAATGTGCTGAACATCTCTGAAAATCAGGCTATGTAGGTGCCTAGAAAATACAGAATCAAGTATCCGACTAGGGGCATCCTAATTAGAAAAAAGAAACCCTTTAAAAATTTTTATTGAACATGGGTGAAGGATTGGTCCCTAGCAGAAACAGAGCATGTGACTTAATGGATCTCATGTTCATTCACAAGTGGCAGATCTGATATGCATATTTATAGTGTTTGGCAAACTTAGTGATTTTTCCATTTAAAAACTAAGTTATAATTATTAATCCTGATTTTACATGGTTTTTTCCACTTTTTTTAAGTCTAAAATATGTAGTATTATGTTCTGTAAAATTTGGGGAGAAACAGCTGGCAGTGGCAACTGTGACATGATGTATTTTACTGATCCTGAAAGCTTAGCTTAGGCCCTCCTAATCACATGAAGTTCCCTCTTCTCACATAGCCCTGGGATAATTGGATGGTATGGCATTCCAAAGCCTTTGGGATGCTAAAATAATCATGCATTAACCCTATAAACATACTTGTGCTTTGATGTTCTCACCACTTAGCTGCTAGCTGAATAATTACAATTCACTTGTGATCGACTTTCATATGGTAAGAGTGATAGCAATGATAAAGAGGATGAAAAAGTTGCAAGACACTTGACATGTGTTTTTAGTTCATATGAAGAGAGGACATCAATTTATCGGAATTGATGTGGAGCACACCATGCAATTAAAGCTTTTGGTCCCCATTTCATTGCTGGAGGGAAGTGGGGTTTGTGCTCGGTGGTGGGGAGCAGCCACAGGAACTGGTTGTGGCTCTCTGGCTGAGATACGTTTACACTGTTCCCTTTGGCAAATCATTGTCTTATAAATTCCTCAATGCTCTGTTCAAAGTACAGCTGTGTTTCAATAATAACTTATTTCTGTATAATTCCAGCTCAGTGGTTTTTATTACATATGCTGCTAACATTTTCACACAAGTACCCCAGCTGTACAGCAGCCCTCTGCAGTCAGCACTAGCCCAAAATCATGCCAGGAACTGTCTGGATTAATTTCCATGCTACCAAACTTTTGTATACTGAACTATGGTACACCACTCCCATCTTACTTTCTCTTCATTCCACTGTTGTCCTGAGTCTCCAGAACTCACCACTTATATGTCAGTTTAACCTCAATTTACTGCCACAAGATTTTGCTGTTGTTCCTATTTACATGCAACATACATGTTGTTCCTATTTACATGTTCTTATTGTATCCAAGTACCAAGTTTTGCAACAGCTGTCAGTTTCCAGATAGGAAATCTGAGCCTGCTCATTCTTTTCCAGTGTGATTGGGTAATGTGGTGTTCATCATAGGACAGGACTAGTGATACCAGCTCTACTGAATCACCACATTCAAGCTAGCACAGGGAGTATTTCCTCTGTTTTGCAGTGTCAGTAACCTGGAGTCTAGACCAGGAACATCATCTGTGGATCTGTGTTTGAGATTATCCCAAAAGAACTGTATGGACTGTGGTGAATTTTGTCCATTGGCTGATGGATCAGGGCTCAACAGAAAAACATCAAGCCAGAGTTTAGCGATCAAGTCTGTGCCTAGAGAACAAAAGACTAGTTCTTCTGAGGTGAATCACTCCCATTTACAGCAGAAACCACAGTTCTGAGTCTCAAGTCACACAGGAGCATATCGACTATGCAGTTCTTTATTGCATATAACCATAGCAAGACTCTATAAATACCAGATAAAAATAAACAGGAAACAAAAGCAATCTTACTTCTCAGTCAGAACTCTCATGCAACTTTGTAGTCTTATTTAGCATGTGCTTATGTGTGTGTAGGGGGATAAGCAATTGTGGAGGGCATTAGTGTCCTTCAGCAGAAGGTCCTCATTTTTACATGAGGACCACTGCTCTGAAGGCTCTGAGATGAATTGATCACATTCAATTGTGTGTGTTTTTTGGATCAGGCTTTTCATCCAAGTCTCAAGAGGTAAGAATACAGTGCTCCAACCAACTGTGCCACTGGACACCTTAGCAGTGTTGTCTTCAGCCTCCTCTTGGATTGTCTGCTGTATAACTCTTATTTATAGACATTAGGCTCTACCCTCAGAGCTTTCCTTGTTTTTTGTTTGTTTGTTTGCATTTAATAATTTTAAAAATCATTTTGCTGGATTATTCAGGCTGCTCATCTGCACTCTAAGAATTACCTTCAGCTGCTTCTGCAAGGGAAAGGACATAGAGGAAACAGCATAATGAAACAAGCTCAGAAGGTGTATGTGAAATGAGTACATAAGATTGTTCATGAAATTATTAGAGAAAATCTTATTTGCAGTTGCCATTTAATCAAAACTTATAGCTCAGAAGATTATTTCTCTGCTGAGTTAAGAGAGCCACATCAGTCTACTACCACTTCACGAGAGGTTGCAGGAAAATTTTTGAATGACTGTTAGGATTTCAGGATGTTTTCATTGACATTGATCCCAAGAGATTTAATCCTTTGCTGTGAACACTGCAAGCTGAAAATTGTGAGTTTAAATGTCTTCTGCCCTTTCTAGATACTTGGAGTTCTTTTGAGGAAGAGGCTGATGTCTGTGCCCTGTTCTTAGAGATCATTTGTTTCAAGAGTTGAGATTTCCATACAGTGAATCATTTCAGGTAACAGCTCTCTTTGAGCTCATTTTGATAATAGTGGTTTTGGGTTTTTTTTCCTTTTCAAGTTTCATTTCAGTTAGAGTACAGTCCCTCCTGACCACCAAAGTAATTAACAAAACAAAACAAAACAAAACAAAACCAGGAAAAAAAGAAATTCATCTATCTGCCGAATCTTTCCTCCCTATTATGCTCATTAGGAGAAGTTTCACCTTCTTTGTATTACGCAGAAGAAAAGAAGGTTATGGAGCATATTATCTGTTATTCAAGTTGAAGACAGGTATGCAGAAAAATCTATTGAGAATACTTTCTTGTCAAGAATCCCTTATTTAAAAACAAGTGAATGTTGAATGATAAATAAAGGTAAAAGAACTTAAATGCTCTTATCCACACTGCCCTAAACTCAGACACTTTGGAATTACTGAGTTTTCTTTTTGTTGAAGCAAATACTTTCCTGTATGAAAGCTTCAGAAGTTATCTAAAATATGTCTGTATCTTACACCTCTCTGGTCTAAACAACTGTCTTATTCTGCCAGGAAAAACCTTGTGCTGACAGTTTTTGCTGGGGTTGTGGAATTCATGTCAGTAGAAGAATTCCTTCTACCTTTCTTAAGTGTGTGTCCATTATGGACAATTTGTTAATTGAGCATGTCTGTTTTGACGAGCAAAAAGCTCTCCTGGTGTAGTTACGGCCCTACACGCTGCAGCAGAGGTAGAGCTACTCCCAATACAATTTACAACAGCAAAACTGTGCTTTTGCCAGCATGGCTTATCTTATCGTTGTCTGAATGACACAAGCTGTGCTGGTGAAAGTATGGTTCTGACTGCATAACTCTGAGCATTCACTGCTTTTGGTAGCGCAGCTCAGTTTTACCCTCAGTTGCAAACCATATCCTTTTGCACATCTGACCAGCCTAAATATGTCTGCAGAACTTTATGGCATAAACCTGACCCAGTGCAACGTTGCTTCTGGTTTAAGGAGGCACAAAGCACAGTTTAATAGGTACAAAAACATACTGACTCTTTTCATGCTCATTTACCTGAGCCCCACCATTTTCTTCTGCCTCCTCCTCAATTCTTTGCCTACTGCATCCATTGGCCATTTTTTCCCCTGGTAATTTGGTTCTCTCTTCTTCCCCAAATCCTGTCACTGCAGCCTCCCCCAAGTTACGTTAATCTCTGCCCTTGAAAGTTGTCCTGCTTTTTCCTTCCTTGCAGGGTAACTGCTTCCTTGTATATTTTCTTCATGACTGCTGCCTCACTTCCTATTTCTTCACTTCTCTGCTGCTTGCTGGCCCTCTCTGCTGCTTTGTGGGTGCTTTGTGGGTGCATCTCAAAGCACTGCCTACCATCTTCTCCTTGGGATGGAGGGGGTTTCCTTCTTCCCCATCCCCTTTTCCATTTGCACTCTGTAAGCTATAATTAGCTGTGGCCTGGGGTTAAGAAAATAAAAATGCAGTGTAGAAAAATCAAGTCTTAACAACAAAATCAGCAAGGCTACAGCCCAAGCTCCAAACAAGAACTGTTGAATCCTCCATAACTGAGGATACTTAAAGCTAAACCAAGAAAGTACTGAGAAGTGTACTGCACAGAGAAATACTGTAGCAGCCTCAGAGAATGGATAGCAGGTGTTTTCCATCTCTAGTCCATGATACCAAAAGATAATAAGTGATGCTGGATATTGCTACCTTTCTTTAGCTGCCACTGTCTCTTCTGGTGCTACTGCAGCCCTTTGAACAATTAAACATGAAGTTGCTGTTAACATAAGCATTTATTTTGATTGTGAGAGGTTTCAGAATCCACTCTCCCTAGCAAATGAGACACAAGCAAACACACAGCTGGCTTACTACTTGCCTTCAGGAGGGAAAATAATCACATTTAAGCTAACAATCAATCAGGTGTGAGAGGCTGGGTGGTCAGTAAGAATGAAATGTCAGTACCAAATCACAAGCTGGGCATTAAGCACTGACTTCTTTTTGCACACCTGTGTTGGTTTTTAGTTTGGTTTGTTTTTTTGGTTTGTTTTGTTTTTTTTTTTTTTTTTCATTGCCAGGCAACAAAAGTTTCTGGGCAACAACGCAGAGTTTTAAAACAAGTGAAAGTATTGCAGTGGGTGGTTTTGCTTATTGTTCTTTTACCCGTTCCATCTCTGCACAGACACTCTTGCACATGGATTATACAACCTGTTTCTGAGGCTCTACATTAGTGACCACAGAACTGCTTGATAATGTAAATGTCAAATATCTGCCCAGTAGTATTTTCATGCTATGTTTTTAAACACTCTATTGAGGAAGAAGTAGGCTGTGCTGGTCCAAAATTTGCTAAATAATTAAACATGCAAGAGGGGATCTTACTTAGTTTTATTCATTTAAAACATACTATTTTTAATACTCCCCTTTAAAAGAACTTTTGTTGCTAAAACTGTAATAACACTCCTGTGCCTCTGTTGTTTATTTTGGTTATAAGGCTGAAAGATATGTCAGTTGATTATCCTTTTAGCCATTCTCTATAGTTATGATTGTATATCCTGAAAGAACAGGTTTAGGTTAGTGAACTTCCCCTGAAAGGGTTTAGAAACACTGGTTATTGTTACAGTAGTTCAGGTGAAGAGTTTATGCTACTTTTTACATCCTGAAAATTAGAGCTGGGGAAAGGGACCAGTTCATCAAGCTGGTCTAGTCCCAGCAACTCTGCATTGCATCCATCTGCTGAAGACTCCCACAGTGAAAAGAGAGAAGGAGATGGGACCAGCAATTATTGCAGCCAGAAACTTCAAGCAGTCCTGCAATATGCCCTGCAGGCTGTGATCTGTGGGGGGGGGGAAAAAAGTGGTGTGGGTTTCAGAAACACTATCTTCATATTTCCATATGAATCCCTAGCCAAGAGGTAGTCTTGGCTGGCTAGGTGAGTCAGCTCAAGGACTGTTTTGCGCTGCTGAAATGTCTCAGAGCGAACAGGGAGCGAACACTTACACTCGATCTTTTACGTTTGCTGTCTGTTATCACCAACGTACTGTCTGATGAGAAGGGTCACCCAGCAGAGGGGATGGCTTTGTGCCTGGAGAACTACACTGGGATTTTGGAGGAAATACTGGTTTTAATTCCAGCCTTGCCACTACCAGCTTGTTGGGATGTGAGGGAAAGTGCTTAAGCATGCTGGGATACATTAGCTCTTCTTTCACTCTGTAAAGGTTAATTTAAGGTAAGTTTGGACTAAAGCTTTGGCCTAGCTCATCCAAAGCTGCCCTTGGATATAGTGAGTGGAGTTGTTGCAGGAGCAAGTTCCACCACTCCCTCGTTCCGCAGCTGCTCAACTTCCAGAGACCAGGGTGGCTGAGCATGGTGCTTCATCACATTTCCCTGCATGGGGAAAATGGGAATGCTGTAGGATGCTGTGTCTTCTGACAAATGCCCTGAGAGTGTGTGCAGCTCATGTATTATGCTCTTCTGTGTGGTTTTCCAGAGCACAAATTCATGAAATTTTCCAAGAAATTTATAGGAAATACATTTAATTGAACTTTCCCCATTTTATTTTGTATAATTACCCTGCCTCTATGGTGGTCACATTTGTCAGTTCTGCATTAGTTCTTAAGGGGTTTTTGACCCAACCTGTGTCTCTGTTGGAGAAAAATAAAAACAACCCTCTAAGCAAAAAAACCCTCAACCCATAAAAAGACTCAGCAATGGCATGTTTGTTCATTTAAAGAAATAACTGGTTGAAACATAAAGGAAATGCAAGCATTTCTTTTGGTCTTAGGTTTTATAAAGACTTATTTCTCCAAGCCCTCGGGGCTGTATTCTCTGATCCTCCAAGCAGGCTTTTCCCTGTGTTAGTATGTCAGCCGAGTTCTCCCTCTTGGCAGGAGTGAGGACATCAGGAAAAGGATGACAGCAAGAGGACTCTGGATGCTGAGCGGGCACAGGCTCCAGCAGGGCATGGAGCCTCAGATGCCTCTGACATCCTCTGTGGCTGGACAGCCACATGTCAGGGTGAGGGAGCTGGGGCTTGGCAGCTGCCCTCACCCAGCAGTCTTGAGGTGTTGTAAAGTCAGGGCCCAGTCCTGCATCCTAGCATATAAAACACTGCTTGTTAGTCCAAGCTGCTTTGGCTGAAATGGATGTGTAAATTTGATAATGTCTCGTAAGATGGGGGGAAAAATATTTTCTAGCTAACCTTTAACCTCTCTTTTAATGCTAGTGTTAGCTTTAGTCTCTGTGCTTGAAGACATCCTCAAGTTGTGGCCTTCATATAAGTTATACATCCTGTTTTTCTTCTCTCCTTGAATACCTTTAATCAGCATCTCTGATACTTGAATTGTGGGTGGGGGCTGAGTTGTCCTTTTCTAGGCACCACAGCAGGTGACTTTTGTCACCAACATTGTTGTGTCACCCAGTGGTGTCAATGAATTTGATAACACGCTAAACACCTTCACAAAACTATTGTTTTTATTTCTACTATTGTTTGCTGTATTTAACATCACTGTGAAAGACGAGAGAGGTGGGTGAGGGTTACACAGAAGGTAGAGAAGAGTCTTCTTGCCCCTTAGTGTGTTTGTGATCACTGTGGGTATTCATGTCCCAATATCCCAAAAGTATAGAAAACATGAATAGTCCTAGTAGAAAAAAAAGACATTACATATTTTGTCATCGTGGTCAGAGGAGATGGGATAAACTAGAGTAAGGCAACTGGTAAAACGTGCAGAGTGAAGAGGATAGCTGTATCACATAAGTAATGTAGTAACATTTTGAGAGAGTCATTCATAAAAGTGGGGTTTATTAGACAGAAATCACCTCTACCTTCTCTTTCACTGTAATAAGAAATAAAAAATAAGAACCATTTGCTCAAAACTTCACATTCAGGACTAGACCACAGTGGTTTTTTACCTCTCTGATGCATTATAAAAGTTCAAATGACAGAAGGCTGAAAAACTGAATAACTTAATTTCTCTTGCCCACCAATAACCCAGAATTATAGTTAATTCCTTAACTGTTAAAAGATTTTTTAGTATTTTATAAACCCTAGTCGTTAATGGGGTTTTTAAGTTACTACCTAACTATTTTTCATCGAGTTTTTCTGTTGTTTTTTTTAATTAGTATTAATGTAACACAGTATGTACTTGTTCATCCTTCATCCCATCTTTTTGAAAGAACAGAAATAAATGCTATTAAGAACTACCTACATATTTTCTTCAAACATTAGGATCATGATTTTTTTCCAATTTGAGTTTTGCACGTCCATCTCTCTAGAGCAGATTTCAGATGCTGAATTGAGAAATACTTGTTCTTCTTTTCCATCTATCTGCTTGCTAAACTTCCCACATCAAAGGGCTCTTAAGCACCTCCAAGGTTAAAAGATACATTAAGGACGAGAATCTTTATGTTGAGGTAGTCCAAAATGCCTCTAAAACTATTCTAGAAATATTAGGCAGAGGTCAATGAGACATGCATTTCTAACCTCCAAATATGATTACCCATACAGGAATTTTCAGCAGTTTCAACTGCAGTCATTTGTGTAAATAAATGGCTGTGCAAACCAGGCCCAGTCTCCATGAGTTTGTATGTGTGTGTGCCATGAAAGCTTAAGTCACAACAGTCTTCCAATGTAAATAGAGTGTTTCAAGGCCTGAGCCTGAGGTGGATAAACTGCTCAGGTTTTTGATTAATTGGATGCCTGACCACAAGACATACTGAAGATGCAAGCTGGCTGTAAAGCTGCTGAACTTACCAGCAGTTCTGCCACTGCAGGTTGGCAGGACAATGGGGATGAAAAGGTTAAAGGCACTTTGCTATCAGTTTATTTTTAATGGCTTCCCTTTACTGTTTTTTTTTTTTTTGCAAAGTAGGAACCTTAGAACAATGAGAATGTGCTTTCTCATGTTTGTTGCTAATATCGTGGGGTAAACTGTGATATCACTGTGATATCACTCTTCTGTCAGTCAGCAGCTCCGCTTGGGTGGTACTGCACAGAGCTCAGTACAGAACACAGGTGACAAAAATTCGGGCTGCAGAAACCACCACAACAAACACACACAGGTTGAAGCTGCAGTTTCATGTTCTGAATACATGTGTGCTACCTTTCGGTTTCGCAGTTGAGGCATTTCCAAGTTCCAGTTCACCAGACCTGCAGGTGTTTCACTTGGGAGTCCAGAAGGGAAGAGGTTTATTCCTGATACAAATCACCGGCTCATGTCTTTGAGACAGGACTCATGTATTCCTTGACTTGTATGCCTTTATCCAGCATTTGAAAAAATGGTGCAAGTGAAGTTAAGCACGACATCTTTCGTGCAAGTTTGTGGAAAGAGTCAGTTGAAGGCTTACTGCCACATACCTGGAATTTAACCTTCTTTTCCATGTGAATCCCTTTCCAATAAGGAGATAGGATACCATGTAAGCTGGCACAAGCCTTTTGCCTAGAGGCCATGACTTGCTTTCTTTAAAAAACAGGCAGAGACTCCAGGTCCATGCACCTCATACCAATAACAACTTTAAAAGGCCTAGTCTCAGTTTTAGTAGCTCTAGATATAGTGTAAATAACCATTTCCTTAAAGGTAAATTGGTTCCTCCTATACTCACTAGGCACTCCACGGAAGCACTGTTGGTTTACTTTTTTTTTTTCCCATGGAGCTTTCAGGATGGAGTATTGCCAGGTATTTTATTTTTATGTACTGCTATTATTTGTCACACAGCTCTAAAACGGTACTGGCTTTACCGTGAAATCCTCACCACTCCGAACACCTCTCCATCACTTGTTGAGTCTCCTACACCTTTGAACTCCCACTGCAGGGAAAGCGACGGGAAGGATGGTGCCGTGCAGTGTAACCACCTGTACGTGCAAGCGGCCGCATCTCGCCTTTGATTTGACACAGCGTTTGCACCTCCTGTTCCTGCGCTGATGTCCGCGGTCCCGTTAAACTGAACGTGTCCTTTTAGGTCCGCACGGACGACTGACCCCTGCGGGGACCCAAATCGCGCAAGGACGAAAAGTTTCTGAGGAAACAAACCCAAGCAGAAGGAGACTCCTGCCCGCGGAGCAGCGGGCCGCTGCCTGCGGCCGCTGTACCTGGTGAGGCACCGGGCTGGGAGGCGGCGGAGGATGCACAGACATTTCCACGGCAGCGGTGAATTCCTTAAAGCCGGCGGCGGCGCGGCACCGCCACCGGCGGCTCCGGATGCGCTCCGGCCGCGCTCCGGGAGAGCGGCCGGCCGCCGGGGGACACGCACGCCGGGCCGGGAGCGCGGCCGGGCCCGGGAGAGCCCCGCGGGCGCGGCCGCCGGAGCAGCGGGAGGGCGCGGGGCGCCGCGTGGCACCTGGCCGCCCCCCCGCGCTCCCCCCGCGCTGCCCCGGGCATCCCGCTGCTGCGCTGCCGGGCGGAGAAGGGAGGGACGGAGGAAGGGTGGGGGGGGAAAGTTGTGCTCGCTCCTCTCCTTGGAGGCGCCCCTCCCTCCCCGCGACGAGGGCGAGTTAGAGATGCTATTTGCAACAGGCTGCTGCTGCTGCCGCGGTAGCGCGTCCCCGGGAGAGGAGTCGGAGCGACACGTGATGTGTCTCCTTATCAGGGTGCGCGGGGCAGCGCGGGGGCGGGCAGGGGGCGGGGGCGCCCGCGGAGCGCGGCGCGGCGGGGTCCCTAACCGTGCCCATCTCTCCCCTCCAGGGAGGCGCGGAGGAGGGGAAGTTAGCGCGGAGTTGATGAACTTTGCACATCCACAGAAACGCCATTTTGATTCCTTTTTCCGGAACAAGTTTGCTGCTCCCTCCCGTGCGCGCTCCCCCCGGCGCGCCCCCGCGCCCCCCCGGCGGCCCATCCTCCCGGCATGTCGCGGCGCAAGCAGCCCAGCCCCAGCAAAGTCCGGCGTAAGTACCGCGGGGCTGCCCGCCCGCCGCGCTCCCTCACAAAGGGCAGGAGCGTGCCTTAACTCTGGACGGACCTATTTCTTTTTTTTTTTTTTCTTTTCTTAAGCGGGGGGGCAGAAAGAAAGATGAGGGAAAATAAACTTCTGGGAGGGGGTAGGCGCGGCGGTGAGGACGTTGCAGCGTGTCGGCTGGTCGTGCGACTTATTTAAAAAATGAAATGCTTCTTAGAGGGGGGCGAAAAAGTTTCCTTTAAAAAAGAAAAAAAAAAAAAGGAGGAAAAAAGTTTGGCTGGCAGCGGTGGAGATGATGATGAGTTCGTGCAGCCTCCCTCTTCCCTTCCCCCGCTCCTCCCTCTCCTCTCCTCCCTCCGCGGCTCCTGGTTTGTTTTTTTTTTTTTTTTCTTTTTTTTTTTTTTTTTTTTCCCTTCCCTGTTGCAGACTTTCTACCAACCAGCGGCACCAGCCGCGGCGTTTTGCCTTCAGGACCTGATGCTCATCCATATTAAACCGTCTGAGCTCAGGAATCCGGCCAGATCATCCCCCCCCTCCTGCTGCAAAGTTTATTTTTAACCAGCCACCGCCACAATTTGGATGGGGCTGCGAGGAAGCAACATCTTCTAGCCCGGCTCGCCCCCGTCTCCCGAGCTTGCCTTTTAACTTTTCCTTCGGGCTTATTTTCCTGCCGGCGGTGGCGGCGGGTCCCGCGGCGGCCCCTGCCCGCTGTTCCCGGCCGGGAGGGCCGCGCCGGAGCTGGGAAGTTGGGATGAAGGCGCCCCTTCTCCGCAGGTAGAGCCGGCTTGCGCCGCGCATCTCTCCGCTGACTTTCCGCTCCCTCGGCAGGGCCGGACGGCCGCGCCTGCCTTTCCTCGGCACCCGGGTACCTCTCCCCTCACTTCTCTACCCCTCTTCCTTACTTTATTTCATCTTTTTCGCCTTTCCTCCACTTTCTCCACCCGGGCCCCCCCCCTCCGCCTTCCTCCCCCCCGTCCCGGTAGGGACGTGCGTGTCCTTTCCCCTCCCGGCCTGCGCGGCGGGGCGGGGGGGCCGTGCCCGGGGAGGGCGGGGGGCGCTGCCCCCCGTGGGTCCCCCCCGGCCCGCTGCCTTTGTGCGGTGCCAGGAACACATCCCTACGCGGCGGGGCCAGCGGCGGGCAGGGACGCCTGGGCGGCGTCACTACTACAGGAAGGAGCCGGGCAGCATCCGAAGCTGAGGAGGGGTGTCCGGGCCCTCGCCCCCTTCAGCCCCATCGCGGCGGGGGGGCAGAGCGGCGAGGCAGCGGTGAGCCCCCTCCCGCAGCGGCGGTGTTTGAGGTGAAAACAAAGTTCGGGGCGGCGCGGCTGCCGCCCCCCCCCCCGTCCGGCCGCGGTGCCCGGTGCGGATGGGAGCCGGCCGAGCCCCGTCTCTGGGCGACTGCGCTCCCTCCCCATCGCCGTTGCTACGGGCCGGACACCGCCGGCGGCGCCGCGGGGCCGCGCTGAGGATGCGAGGCAGCTCCTCCTGCCTGGTTCGTAACACAGGGCTCGGCATCCCCCCGGCCCATCCGCGCAGGGTGAGGGGGCGCGGGGGTCGCGGGCCGGGCCGGGAGCGCCGAGATGCTGCAACTTTTTTTTTTCCTCGGTAGAGGAGGGAGGGCGGTGGATTGAACTTTGTCATGTCGCAGATAAGTTTCCTTTGGCTTCTTCTCCCTGCACTTCTCCCCCGCCTCCCTCCGCACGCACGCTTGGGGGTTTTTAACTTTTTTTTTTTTTTTTTTTTCCCTTTTTATTTTTTCGTTTTTAAACAATTTTCCCCGTTTCACCTCTCGGCCGCGATATCTTCGCCTGCTCGGCATCCTGGCGGGGTTGCGCAGAAGGAGGGCAGAGCGCTTCTCCTGGCTCAGCACATTTCCCTGCCCGGGCCGCTGTGCTCGGCTGCGCACCCCGCGGAGGCCCGGGCGCCTCGGTGCCCCGCCGCCCTCGCACGGCCGCGCCGCGGTGTCCGGCCCGCAGCTGATGCTCTGGTCCTGCTCGCCCAGGAGCCAGCATCCTGCCCGGGAGCCACTGGGCTGATTGCTGGAGGGAAGGCAAGGGGCGGGGGGGGATACCAACCATTCAGTTTTAATCCCAACTCCCTCTTTCGCCTGTTTTCTCTTGGAGATAAGATCAAGTGTATTTACTTATTTGAGAGAGTAAACATCTACTTTAGTGTGGTTTGGGGGCAGTGGTCTAGGAGAGACAGCAAATGCAGTGGATGTTTCCTGCCATTCCAACATCCAGCCCCATGCCTTGGAAAAGAAATTGCTTATTAGCAACAGGAGCAGTTGCTAAATAACGCCGTGTTGTCACCCCTACAGTGCGCAGTAGAGAGCTGTTAGGATGGCTGAAGTTTTTTCGTTGAGGTCGGTCGTTTTGACACAAGCACTGAGTTTTGTTACCGCAGTTCCTGTTTTCCACAGGGTCAGCGTGCGTGAAAGGGATGCAGTGACTCAGGGTCAGGCCAGCCATATTTGTTTTAGGTTTTAATTTTCTCTTTGAAGACTTAAGGGTATATAGTCCTTTCTTGGTGTGCCTGCATAATGCCGATTAGCCTTAACCGGAGTTGGGTACATCCAGGAAAGAATAGGTCCTTTTGTTTGTTAGAAACCCAGAAACAGCATGAATCCATCATCCAATCAATCAGAGTACCAGGGCTCTCCCTCACCTGCCGGCAGGGACGAATCCAGCCTCTCATGCTGCCAGGCAGCTGTTCCCGAGTGTGGCCTCTTTTGCTCCCTCACCTTCCTCCTCCTGACATCCGTATTTGGAACTGAATTCATATAATGTAGTTGGAAAAAAAAAAAAACTACCACCCTTAAAGTGCAATCAAGTCAACTTTTATTCTGCTTTCATTTCACAGACAGCTTCTAGTTGTTAAATTGTTGTTTGTCCATCAGAAGTGACTATATGTAGCCACTCCTGCACATTTCTTTTGGAAACTAACAATGCTAAAGAATATATATATATATATATCAGAGTGTCTTGGTTGGGTTTGTTTTTATTTTTCCCACCTGGGCCTGGGTGTTTGAAGCTTCACTTGCAGATTTCAGTGTTAATGAAGCATCTTATTCTGACTTAGCTCACCCAGGTTGTGATCCCGTTCTTAACTCTTTACAGTATTCAGTGACCCTCTGACAAAACGGCTTTTCTTCTTGAGGATTGGGAAATAACTTCAAGTTTCAAAACTCGGAAAACTGAATCTCTTCAGTTATCTCTCTACCTGTCAGTAGTATGTGTGATCTCTTTTGGTACCAAAGATGAGTGCAGTGTTTCTCAAAGTGTACAAACACTGACCTGTGTAGTACTTTCCTCACTCCTTAAGGATATTATCACTTTGCCTGTATTCAAGTAACACTACAGTCATAACAGTAGCTTGAGTTTAGTCTGTGAAACTTTCTTCTTAGGCAGAAATAGTTTGAATTGCTCTCAGTTGGATTGGATTTCTCATTTGAATAAAAATTTGTGATGCGCTTACACTGTATAGATTAAAAACATACAGATAAATCCCTTTGGTTATATTCATTATCCCTTGTAAAAGTAGGTGGTGCTTAGAAGGTCATAGGATAAGTGTTGCTAAGCAGCTAAACAGAAGGATGCTAAAATTAACCCAAGTGTTTTTGAAAAGGATTCACTTTTTAAGATGCAATAATTTTTAAATTGACTTAAAATGCACCTTTTGTTAGTAAGACGTCTGAAAAAAAACCCCTTGGATGCATAAGTAAAGCTTTCCAAGGGATTGTGTCAAATGATTTACACACAGGAGTAGTTAGTTCTACCCTCCCCTGGTCTCCTTAATTTTACTAACATCTGGCCCTCAATTTGTGCCCTTTCCAAATGTCCTTCCAGAGTTATCTGTTGCTCCAGGAGCATCTGATGTATGTTGGATAGCAGCCTGTAGGGACAGTCTTGGGAAAAAAGAAACTGCAGAAGTTCCCCGGGAACAGGCAGAAAACAAGTAAATCCTGTTAGTCCGAAATCTATGCATGTGTGGAAAAAGCCCCTTTTAACTTTTTTGATGAATGATGCCTAAGTTTGGAAATCTCTGTTTTAAGCGTACACTCTTAAAACATGTGAAATCATGTCTTCCTCTTTCAGCACGATAAAGGTTGTTTTGAAATGAGTGTATTATTGGACTGTGTTACTAGACCAGCTTGCAAGGACTGCCTTGTTGATGTGGTAGCTTCTTTCTTGGGAGGTAATTGTCTGTAGAGGAGGATGCTGCTTTTTGTTCTCCTGGAGGTAGTGAGAGAATGCTTGTTGCTCTCTTGTCTTCTACCTCCTTTCTGAATTCAAGCAAGATGGACAGTCATAGCGTTACAGCTTTAAAATATGCCTTTTCAGCAGCATTCTACAGCTTGGAAAAGGGCCAGAAACTGCTTCACGTTCTTTTGAGAACAGTTTTATCATGGATGGTGTGCTCAGGTACCCTGCAGCTTTGCTGCAAAGTCTCTTAAGGAGCAGATGTAAACTTTGAGGGTGAGAAGGAATTGCCTTCTGAGAGTGCAACAGCTTTTTTCTTGTTTTGAGGTGGGAGATTTGACTTGACTAGTTGTTGTTCAGCAGTTAAAGCAGATTTTCTTAGTGGAGGCATATGAGGAATCCTTTCTCTGTGTGCATTGTTTTATTGTGTTTGTTTGTTGCTTTCTTTTTAATATCCTACCTTATATCCTTTTTAATATCCCTCACCTGTGAGAGCTGTGGCTTCCCCCTCTCCCCCACGCACACTTTACAGAATCTTTACAGACAGCGATTTCAAAGGCAGGACTTGGGTCTTTTTGGGAATGTCACTCTCTGGTGAAAGTTAAGGTATTTGTGCAGAGCCAGGACGGGATTGAAGCTTGCAAAGCTTTGCCAGGCCAGGTTTGGTTATCAGTGTTTGATTACAAATGAACATAGGTGAGGTTGGCTGAGGTGGGAAGTGCTGGCTCAGTTCTGGGGTACTTCTGAACAGGAATTTCAGGAGCATTGACTCTTTGTTCTTCTTTGGTGCAAGAAATCTGATGATGGCTTATCTTTGATGTCTGCCAGTGATGTTTTTCCCACCTGAAGGTGTTCCCTCCACCTCACCCTATTACCACTCTGTTTTGAATAGCAACATTTGAGGGCCAGTGACTTAAAAGAGTACAAACTTCTGAGACAGCAGTACCGCAGCATCTCACCCTCCTTCCTTCAGCATTTTACTTGGAGCAGGGTGACAGAACTTATTTAGGGCTTGTGCTAATGCTTTGTTATGAAATGTTGAAAGTAGAAATAATTGCCAGCTGGGGCATATGCTCTGGGCTTCTTTTGAGTGGCTTGTTCATGTGGTGGTGGAAAAGGGTCAGAACGAGGAAAAGGGCCTGCACAAAAGGGAGAAGAGTCAGTGGGATACTTGGCTTGTGGCTGTGCTGGTATGAAACCTGTTAGAGCAGCCTCCTGCAGTCAGAGAGGAATCGTCCTGATGTCACTGAGCAACGCCTGGACCTGTGCTTCCTTTAGAAACAACACAGTTCAAGTGTATCCTGCTCTCTCTTTTTTTTTTTTTTTTTTTTTTTTTAATTTTCTTTTTCCTAATAATAACGTTTCAGCCTTCAGCTTGGCCAGCCTAGCAATCAATAAAGGTGGTTGCCTTTGCATAGGTGCTTTACAAAAATACATAGTTGATGGGTGGTGACTGTTTATTCAGAGTGATTCAACTAAGTAAGGCTAAGGGAATCTGAATACCTCTTTAAAGATGTGGAGAGAGGCAGCTGTTTCAACAGCAGGATTCATCTGCAGAGTCCCAGCCATCCACAGAGGTGTTACAGCAAGGGAAAAGAAAAACTGTCAAAATCCCCCAGGGCACTGTTAGGCTTCTGAGCTAAAACAGGTATTCCCAAGGACCATTAGAGAGGGAGGCCTTTCAGGCCTTGATGACCTCTCCTGTCTCCATCCTATAGAAGCATGTGGAATGCAACTTTCAAATTAGTTTTCCTGCATCTAACTTTCCTGAGTAAAAATGTTTTTTGTTTAATCTTATTTACGTATATAATCTCAGGATTTTGAGAGATCCTTTTCCTTTTGAAGAAGACATCCCCACATCCTGCTGTCTGAAATTTCTTTGAAGATCCATTTGCACAAGGGATGTTATTTGTGTAGGGCTCTGAAAAAGTGTGGGAAAGGTGCTTGCACACAATGGCCAAGTGGCTTCCCAGTGTCAGCTTTGAAAAATGGAATTTAGACTTTCAAGTCACTCTGGATGAAAAATGTGTTGAGCTTCTTGGAAATTTTCTTTGCTGATGTGCCTAAGTGACTTATTAATTTGGTTCTAAAAGACAAAGGTATTTTGTGATTAACAGTGGAATTGCTAGCCTCTCATACATGTAGATTTTCTCCACTTGGCATCTCCTTGTAGATACTTTAACAGGTGTTAGCATGTGCTTTCTTGAAACAGCACAAATGTACTCGTAGGTGTTTTAGGAATGGGGGCTTGCATCATCTGTCCTTTGAAAATGGAGGATGATCAGCCGTTGACAAACTTTTTTTAGTTTATTCAGGTACGTGCTTCCTGTCTGAGGATGAGAGAAACAAAATGTTCACGCTGAAAGCAAAGTAGCTGGCCTTTGCTTTTATTGTGTGGGATTAGCTGGCTTTAACTGGAGCCCTTGTTAGTCCTGTTTCATACGGCAGGTGAAGTCAGTGCTCAGGTGTATCGGTACCTGGGAGTGCTTTGCTCACAGCTCTTGCATCACGGCAGTAAATTCCACTGCCGTGTTCAGGCTGGACTCCTTCACACTGGTAACATGAGGGCTTGGACAAGGGAGAACTGCCTTGATTTTGTACCAGTATGCAGCACTACTTCCTTGTTAATTTGGACCACTCACAGTTTTGGGTAGGGGAGAGACCCTAGTTTAAGTTCCTCTTTTCGTTACACAAACTCTTATTTTCTTCATTAAATAATCACCTCTCATTGCTCTTTGTGTTTTGAGAACATGAGGAGCAACCAGGTCATGAATACCTGTATGCTGTTCCTCATTCAAGTGTGCATTTTTTTTCTGATGTTGATGCAGTTGTCGGTGTACTGAGGAAACACACAAGGTGTCTGTAGCATCTCGTGCATGTGCTCACCTGCTTCATCCCCTTCTTCTCCCCAAAAGCATTAAGGCATCCTGAATTGGTCTTCAGCTGGATAACTTGCAACACAACTCACATCCTTAGCTGTGTGTACATCCTTATGCTTTTGGGTGGGAGGAAGGAGGGCTGCAGAAGGAGGCTTGCTTTCTAAGCAAGACACTGAAGGTTCAGGAAGTGGAAGCACGTGCTGTAGAAGCCAGCTGTAGAAGAGCTGTAGCTGGATTACTAAGGGATTCCATTGTGAGGTTTGACTAGGTTTGACTGTATTTTCCAGAGGAAGAACTATGAGTGCAGTGACAAGTTCTCATCTCTGGTTCTCTACAGAGATGTAATTTACATCTTATATTTAGTTGTCAAGTATATTTCATTTGGTTTGTTCTTCCAACCACTGCAGGTATCACTTGTTTTTCTGCCTTATCAGATGGCCCAGCCAGGTGTTGCTAAGTACATTCTACTATATTTCTAAGTGAGGTTCAAGACTGTGGTCATTGGCAGCTTCTGGAAAAAAGTCTTGGAGCAACTTCCCAGCCTTTACAGCAGATAGGTGTCTTTTCTGCTTGGTTAGATCTCCTGTCACCCTCAGGTACCTGACTGTCCATGATGTAAAAGGGTGAAGAGAGCTGTATCACAGTGCCCCTGTTTCCCTGGTGTAAACTTGCTTTGTTGTTGGAAACTGGTTCTGTTCAAAAAGTGAAGAATTTTATTTCATGTCAGTGTTGCCTGCACTCTGTGGGAGAAATATTCTCCATCCTCTGTCTCCATTCCTCCTCTTTGCAAAATGGCAGTGTCTCTTTGCTGACTGTGCAGTGACTACCGGGTTCAGCCAAAGCAAAGGGTGAATTTCTAGGGATGAGGGAAATGATCCGTACCTCAGAGTGGATGCTGGTTACTTTGGGAGGAAGCCGTGCAGATTATAAACTCTGCAGGGAGAATCTGGTGGATTCTGTAAACTCTGCAGCCTCAGTAACTGCAGTTTCAAGCAGTTCCCAATCTCTGCTTGCAAAGCTTTTGGAACTTGTAAGCTCTTTAAATCTAGTGACTGAGGATTTTCCATGCTTCCCTTTTCCCTTGAGAGGAAAAAAAAAGTTAGAAATAAATAGTAAGGTTACTCATTTTAAATGCTCAAAAGCCAACAAAGTTGAGGTGTTCACAGAACAATTGAGTAGATCAAGGTGAACACAGATCATGCCCCACTGCAGTTGCTGTTCCATGTTTAAAAAATCAATAGATACGTAAATAGTAGGTAA
Source organism: Sylvia atricapilla (assembly GCF_009819655.1). Taxonomy (NCBI): domain Eukaryota; kingdom Metazoa; phylum Chordata; class Aves; order Passeriformes; family Sylviidae; genus Sylvia; species Sylvia atricapilla. The sequence continues at coordinate 66,891,308 of NC_089140.1, read as the reverse complement.
AAGTGGAAAACGTGTTTTCATTTGAATCAACAGCAAAATTCTTTCATGCTTCTCTGGACTAAGATTTTATGTGGGGTATGTACAGCTGAAAGCTCTTGAGAATTCATAGCATGGAAGACGCCAGGAAACTTTAAAAAACTGAAATACTAATAGTGTCTTTGTATTTTTTGGTGTTTGAAATTCCTACAGGTGTAGTTACAAAGTCAGTGCATCTATTTTAGGAGCTTGTTTGATAAACAGCAAATGGTATTTGCAATATAATAGTCTATTTTGATTAAATTCTTCCATCCAGGTTTTGGGCATCATTGCAAATATAGCCATTTCTGTGTCCTTTTTTTAAATCCTAGAGGTTGTACTTTTACTTTCTTGAGTGTATTCAGTCTGGTGAGTAGGAGGAGGACCTGTCCTTCCCAGGCCTGCCCTTCCCTGCAGGAAAAGGGGAATGTAGAGAATTCTCCCTGAGGATGGATTTGGGACAGAGATGATGGCCCCTGTGTGTTTGAGGCCAGAGTTTTTATTTGCACCATTGCGTAACTCAATCTCCATAGAAAAAGATGTGGGCTAGTGGCTTTGCAGCGCCACATAGGCCACAGGCTTGCACGTGGCCATGGTCTGCCCCAGAGCCGACCACTGTGGATGTGCTGATGCCTCCCTGGGATTGTCCTGGAGGTTCAGGACAGAAGGATCTGATGTTGCCTGACTTTCGACCTCGTGCACTGGCAGCCTCTCTTGTGCTCGCACGGCCTGAATCGACTGACTTGCAGTAAATGTTTCCGTTTGTGTGCTCGCTGTCTTTTCAAAATGATTGCTAAAAAGTATTTGGGCCAAAAATAATCTACACTGGACAAGAAGATGCCAGCAGCATGTGCAAATTGCATGCTGTAGTTACTGTCCCAGCTACTAATTCAAACAGAGCTGCACAGCACAGATGTGGATTAGGAAAGTCCAGACTGCTGATTTAAAAATTTCCAGTTTTTCTGGTAATGGATGTTTATGTGAGCTGCCTAGTCCAAAGACCCAGGAAATGAACTGGTGGTGGTCTTTGTTTAATTCCTGGTATACAGATGCCAAGTGTTAGGCTTTGATTTCCTACTCTGTAAACTCTTAGGGGCAGGGATCAGCATTCAATTACTGAGTTTTGAAAAGCCACCTAACACACTGTGGAACCGACCTGCACAGCACCACCTCAGTATAAATGTTTAATTATAACTATCTTCTTACCCCATAGTGGAGCCTTTCCAGATACCAAGGTAGAGGCATGCTGGGAACCTGCGCTGCTCCTGCTGAGGTGTCTCCTTATAAATAGACAGCTTTGGTTGCAAAGCAGCATTTGGGCAGCTCTCATAAATACCTGCTTTGCACGTGAGGGACAGATTATTTATTGATTTCTTTTCTAGGCGGTATAGGTGCAAGTATATATACATGTTCAGGAGCCTGCCTCTGGTTGTTTGGTTTGGAAGCAAATACGTTCCTAGCTTTTAATACGTGTTCTGAACCATCAGTTGAATCACATCCTTCTCTCTCCTTTTTGCCTTAGGTCTTTATGTAAAAGGGACACATGTCAGGGTTCTGAAATTAGGAAATCAGAAGAAGAAACGGGGAACGGAAAGATGTCACCCCCTCAGTGTGTCACCTTCCCAAGACTGAAATATGAAGTGCAGTTGCTGGCTCTTACCATTAAGAAATTAATTTAATTCTGTTGCCTTGAATGACTTATGTTGTAGTTTTAAACTGAATTCTTAAATCATCCCAAAAGTGATGTATGTATCATTCATTATGTTTATACAGCATAAAAGCATATGGAGTAATGGAAATATCCAGAAATTAGACCTCCAGAGAAGACTCCCATTTTAATCAGGTTACTTACTTGGATTAAACCAACCCAAATTTAAAACACATGGGCTCATGTACTAAACTAGTTGCACTTTCAGCACTCCAGGGGTCCGTCTGGGAGTTTATCGGTGCGTTGTCGTGTTCTGTTCCAGCCAGCTTTGCAGAAGCAGTTTGGTGTTACTAAGGTTGGAATAAGCTGATGTCAGATTTTTGTCCATGGTGCATAGCAAGTAGAGGTCAAACACTTGTACAGCCGGTGATACTATGACTTGTTAAGAATGTACGCAGCAGGTCGCTTTTCAAAACATCTTTTGAAAAGCAGCCTGTGAGAGCAGTGCCATGTAGGAGAGACACGCATCTTCCTCTGGCATCAGCAAATGGATGCATCCTATCACATTGGACTGCTGAGCGTGTTTAGTCATGTTACTGTAATAAGCTCTGGGAACAGGAATGGGTTCTGCCCTGTTGTGCTTCGGGAAGATTTGAATGAATTTGACTGGTTTGTTCCAGGGAAACTCATGTTTCTATGTGCTGCTTTTGTGCTTGGTACAGAGAAGTAAGGAATCGAGTTTGTTTCATGGCTGAAGGAGTGTTTCTTTGCATTACAGGATTGCTAACATTACAGTACCTCAATTCGTATTCTTTAGAAGAGATTAAACTAAAGCATGAGTCCCAGAATTATCAGTGTTTCTGGTGCTGATAGCGTACAGACCTGTTTGGTTTTGGGACTCCCCTTTGCCCAGATAAACTTGAGTATTAGGGGCCTTTCTTGTGCTTTCGGCCATAGCCCTCAGGCATCTCTATTTTTCCTGCCCTGGTGAATCATCCTCCAGCATACACATGTAAATTTTAAACGTGCCTTAGTGGGGGTTGCCATCTTTGTCCTTATTTTTTTGTCTTATCCTGATAGCTCTCAAGATACTTTCTGAATTTGCTGGGAGTTGTGTGCGTGTGTGCGCGTATGTCAGCAGCAAGTCCGGATCGGGCCAAGCTCTGATCCTGCAGACACTTTAAACATGAATATAATTCTACTTAAGCAGGTTGTTCCTTTAAAGTCAAAATACTGGCATGGGCAAAAGTTAAGGGAAGTGTTTGGGGATTGAGGCCTGCCTTTAACTTTCAGAAAAAGTATTCGTGACACAAGCCAGAATCTTTAACCCGTGTGAGCCACAGATCCAGACTCATCTCACCAACTTCTGAATTTCTTCAGGAGGCATTGCTCAGCCCAAGGAATTGTCACAGCTCTTACCACCTGAGGAGAGTTGGTTTTGATGAGAAGTGGCCAGAAAGGTGGCCTTGAACCCAAACGTCTTCAATACACGGTGCGTGCAAGAGTTAAATGAAAGTACTCCAGCAGCTCATGTGCTCTCTGTGTGCGCATACTTTCCTAATCTTGACATGGGGTCTGAGCTGCAGGCTCTGAGGGTGTATGTGAAGTTGGCTTGGCTGTCACCTTTTCACTCCCCGGATCTGGCTGCGGCTCAGCACGGGGACGCACCCCGCCGCTGGGATTACTGGCTGCAGAGCCAGCTGCCTAAAACCTGCCTGCCTGCGACTGGCTGCGCCGAGAGGTGCGCTGGCACACCTCTCCTGCCCTCACACTGCTTCCTGCCCTTGCGGGGAGCAGCAGAGGGAAGAAAAAGTGCTGCACTGCCCTCCCCTTTCCTGTGCCTGGAATATCTCTTGCACCCATCTTGTGCACTTGGGTCGATCTGGACGAGCTTTCTGCTCCTCTGCCACCGTCATCTGGCTGGAGAATAGCTGTCTCCATGGATGGGTTTACTTTAGAACAGGAACCGCTGTATGGAGTGGTCTCGATGCTGGTGGGCTGTCCCTGCATGTGGGGAGAGGAAGGGCAGAGCACGTGTTTTTCTCCTCTAGGTGACAAAGTCCTAAGGGCAACTTGGTCTTTGGCTCTCCGGGAAGAGAAGCTGCAGTTCTTTCAATCTGCACCACGCTGTCAAAAATCACTGACCATTTCTGACCACAGGCTGGAAATGAAAGCTGCCAGTCTTTTTTCCCACTGAAGTTTCTTTGGAGAAGCTGCCAGTGGCCACCTTGCCCCACCCTGCAGACGTGTGGGCGGGAGTGGGGGTAGCCGGCAGGAGGGAACATCACCAAAAAGGCAGAGTGATTTGGCTCGTGGCCACACACAGGAGCAGGAACAGCTGCCTAGATGGCCCCCGGAGCCCCACTGATGTCAGCAATACCAGCGCTCCTTAAAACACAGCGCCGTGTGTGGGGGGTGACGGGGAGCAAGGCTGGGAGCAGCTAAAGGGGGTTAAGCTGGACATAAAACCACCTCCACGGTTCTTGTTTTCACCTCCTCCTCCTCCTTCCAAACAGACCTCTACTTTCTATAGGAATGGGAAGGGTTTGGGTGAGTGAGAGTTACGAGAAATTGATAAAACTAAAGTTACAAAAAGCAAAGAGCAGAAAGAATATGCATTGTAAAATTTGCATGTGGCTGCAGCGTGTCTGTTTGCTTGGGTTTTTTTCCTTCTAAGAGAAGTGTGGCTAGGAACAGTTCTGCACTGTTGGATAAATCTGTTGCCTCCTTTGTCCCCTGTGTAGTCTCTGAGAACCTGTCACGCTGTGACAGATCACTGTCAAAGATCATACTGTGTTTGAAAAGTATCTGGCTTGCCTTGGGATGCTGCATGAAATACGGCAGGATGTGGCATCCTGCAGGGAGCATGTCATGTGTGCTTACTCGGCCTCCTGCGTGTGCTCGAGCAGAGGAAGGGAATGCACATCACAAGAGCACAGTTGTTCGCAGCTTCCTTCCACTCCCCTTGGTTGTTCCAGAGAGACGGCACTTCGTGTCACCCATGGGGTTTTCTGAAGCTGCCTTTCCTGGTTTGCTGATAACCAGGCTCCCTGATGGAGATGCCTCTGCATGGCTAAGGGCAGGGGGGAGGGCTGTCTCATGACTTCCACGACGTGGGATGCGCAGTGCAAAGTTACCCGTCATAGGTACTGAACTGGATGAATGTGAGTTCCTCTCAGGCCAAAGATGGCTTTTTCCAGTTTAATAGCTAACATAGCAGTTTCCAGAAGTCACAAGAGGATCTGACGTGTAGCTGGAAGTGCCGAGGGAAGAGGATACCAGCTTTTCCAGAACTGTGCAGCTCAATCGCAGAACGAGGTTGGACTGGACATGAAACTGGATTCCAGGGTGACGTGGTGATTGCAGCCTCTGCCGGCTTTGCTTCTTCCCACAGCTGGGGAGTTGATTTTCCCAGTAGGCCTGTGCCAGCATAGTCTTGCTGCTAGTCTTGTGGTGTTATCCCAACACAAGTCGTGCTTGAATTGCCTGCAAAGTGGTAAGCAGCACACAAATCTAGGCGACGGGGGTGAGCCAGCCTACCCGGGCTTCTTGCAAAGCTGAATTTGCAAAATGCTGTCTCCATCAAGGGCGATGTAATAATAAGTTGCAGAGATTCAGTCTTGAAAAACAAACAGTGGAGCACAGGCGTTGGGGGAGGAGGGTGTCGTGCTCTTTTATAAGGCTCTTGCTTTTTGTTAACTCAGGTTAACCTTACCAGTTGGATTAACTTTTCCTGTATCATTCCAGAATTCTTGTAGTAATAAGGAAAAATGACAGAGGGTCACAGCCCTCATATGCGGCCAAGTAAGCATCTAGTCACCTTCTTTTTAATTGGATGGTGTCATGAAGAATTTCTTGACTGAAGGTCACAGAAGGAGACAGTAAGAGAGGCAGAAAAAGAGCCCAAATGCTGTGAATCCAGTCCTGTGTCTTCACCATTAGATCACGCTTCCTGTCTAGGCAGATGAACCCACACAAAAACCTCTGTTCACAAACAGATGACATTCAAGTGCTACCAGCATTGTAAAATATGGCTAGGGCTAATATATTTGCTCTGACTTTCATCTTGAGTGCCTGGTGGAACACCTGTAAGTATTTACATTTTAACATGAGCTTTTGTGCTGGTGAAAGCAGACAGTTTGACAGCAATGACCTCTCACACAAAAGCTTGAATAAGTGATGAACTTCCAACAAATCCATGACCTGAACCCTGCTGGATGCATATTGAAGGCGACAAGTTAATATGGCCTGTGGCAGTACCAGCAAGAGGCCTGGCTCTGTGCTGGGCTCTTCTGGTGGAATTGGTCCACAAACGAGCCTTTAACCACTGTCGCTATTCAAAGGCCTGGAAGTAAGCATGCCTGTATTCACTGGCGGAGTGAGAACCTCCAGCAGATGTTTGATGCAGAAAAAACTCAAAAACTTTCTTCCGAAGGTTTCTTGTCCTGCTGCTCTGCTCTGACCCTGGATGAAGAGCTTGGTTTATGTTGCAGAGGAGGCAGAAGGGTGGATGTGTCTCCTCCCAAGTGGAGCACTTCAGAGTTTGCTGTGTTGGAATTGAACTGAGTGGTAGTTAAAACTTCAATTATGGGCATCTCTGGAGTTGGACGTGTCTCTGCTGCAAGCACAGTAACCACTGGCCGTCAGACAGGGATGACAGCCCTCGTACAGTAACCTCTGAAATCACCCTGACCTGAATCACGGGGAAGCTGTGGCTCTTCCTCGGGACTGCCCTGTCCTGGAATGAGCAGTTCCTGGTACCTGCTTCTCCAGTGAAGCTTGGATTCAGAGCAGAGGATGCCTCCTCAAGCTGACAGAGATGCCTCTAGATTTGTTGCAGGAGGCTGCTTTAGTTCTGTGCTAAATTTTGTGGAGTAAGTCATGCTGCCTTTTTTTTGCCTGCCAAACTGAAAACCAGAGGCAGTCCTGATTGTGTCTTACTACCAAGTCAGACCCAAAGCTTATCATGCCCCAGATGCTGGTCAATGTGGATTTATCAAAAGAGAGTGTGGCAAGAGGGCATCTCTTAATGATGCTTTCCTAATGTAGTCTACCAGCAACGTGCAGTTTCTGAAATTCTTTGAGTCAAAGGGTATTTACATAGTTACAGTATTTAGATTTAAGAATCCTTTTTTTTGTGAGCTTGTCCTGTGGCTTTTTGACCCTGTGCTCTTGGTATGTTGTGAGGGTTTTTCAGTTTATCTGTGTGCCGTCTTGGAGAGGAGGTGAAAATTTGATTTTCTAAACCTCTCATTTTGTGCTTTCACTTAACACCACTTAGGACTTGTACTAAGGAAAGCACCAAGTATTCATTCGCTACTAACCTTCTCCAAACCTTTCAGGATTTTCTGGACCTCTCCTGTATCACCTCTGTGGCCTTCGTCCCAAGTTAGGGTTCTAATCTGAGTATCCATTATGCAAAAATTGTTCCATACTTTTGATTACAACATTCGTCAATGTTTTTTAAAGCTTTGGTTTGCCTTGTTAACATCTATCACAGGCACACGCCAAAAATTCTTTATTTGCCAAGATATTTATTGCTGTAAGACATATACTTGGACAGGCTTTAAAGATTGCCAGGTGCTGCCATGATTCTGCAGCAGTTTTTTTGTGAAACTCTCTCCATGTTGGCAAGTCGCAGTCAGAAGATGCTGATGGGTGAGGTTGTTTGTAGGTCTGGCTCAGTTACTTCCATCCTGATTGCTTGAGAAGTGCCTGTTTAAATGGTGCTTTTCTTGCTGTTTTCCTTCTCAGATATACTGCTGATTTCCATGAGCAATGTCCATGTATCCCCCCCACTTAATATGTCCCCCTGCTTGCTCCCTACAAACAGCAGCCTGAAGCATGGCCTGTGTATCTAAAACCGTGATGAATACAGTTTACCAGAGACAAGGGACATTTGTCCTTGCTCACTCTGGGTGTTTCTTTAGGTTCCACTTAAACTGAAAGATACTACCCACAATAAAGTTTGCCCACTTCCTATGCTTGCCTCCTGATTTAGGGTGATGACTAGGATTCATCCATCAGTTTATTCTTGGCCAGTATCAGAGGAATTGTTTTGAGCTCACTGAAGTAAAATTAGCATATTTTGTAATTCTACTGTGTTTTCATCCCTTTTTTTTTTATGTTTGCTAGTTGTGAATCGACTTGGCCACCTGTAGGACTGACTGGTCCATGTTGGTGGACTTTGAGATTTTATTTTTTGCAACTGAAACAACTTTGCTCAGTACTAGCCATAGTGCTAGTATTTACTTAGTTAGATTGCTTTACAAATCAGTGCTTACAAGGCTGCCGAAATGCAGCCGCTTGTGGAGAGTGAGGAAGGAGAGGTTTAGATCAGGTCATGCTAACCCCTTTTTTTCCTGGGTGTGCTGCACATTCTTCACTGCTGACATGGCCTGAGAAGGAACCTTGCCTTTTAAAGCTCTACCTTAACCTGCCCACCAAGTGATGTGTACTACTTGATTTGTGTTTAGCTGTTGAAAACCTTATTCTAACTTGCCTGAACTGCGAACTTGGTTGCAAGGGTGACATTAGTGATTTGAAACCTCCTGGTAAGGAAAGCCTTTCACAGTGAGAACTCAGTTTTATCTAGGTTACTTACTCCCTGTATTAACCCTGTCAGGACTGATGAAGTGTAGTGGTCTTAGGTGAAACAAGCCCTGTTCGTCAGGTAGTACTGATTTATGATGACAATCTCTGAGGGTTTCTGTGTGTAAAACCATTCTAAATAAGCTGTTCAGCGCTTAATACTGAGCTCTGTAGGCTTTGTGAATTATATAGTATTTGAAAGTAGCAAGCATATGTGTTTGGAGAGGAGGCAGGGGCTGTTCTTTTAAACTATCAAGTTGTGGTTGTAGGTCTGCTTGTTGAATTCAGAGCTCCTCTTGTGTTACTCTGCTGCTGCTCTATGCATTTAGTAGCTTAAATTTAAATTTAATATCATAAAGGTCATGTGAGGAGCAAGGAATGGAGCCCTAGAATGGCATATGCTTTGCAGGTGTTTCTCTGCTCTTGGGTGTTAGATCAGGAAAACCTAAAAATAAACATAAAATAAAGTCATTGTGTATGTGTAAGCAGGAGGGCATGTTTATGTTGCTTTAATTAGAAGTATTTTCTTGACTGCTTGTTTTCTTGGGGTATGTATTCAAAATAATAAATATTTTAAATATCTTAAAGGTATGCCTTAAAGTGCTAGGCCAGAAAGCTGATAAGGACCTTTTATATTTGTCCCTCTGCCTTTTGAAAGTTCAGTTTTGGCTCAGTCAGTTCTCTTAGCAGACTTACTGTGCAGCTGATGTGGTTGTGCTGGCAGAAGGAGGTGGGAGAAGAACAGAGGATGACAGGACTTCTGATAGCAATGCAGGTAGAGCAGATTTTAAAAGCCCAGGCAACCATTATTAAAAAGACCATTGCTCAGACCACCAGAACCATCATGTCTTCCTAATGAAGCAAGGGCCAGGATGAAAAGTGGAAGAATCAAGTGGAATGCCTTTTTGCCAGTTTATCTTTGCAAGGTCCTTGAATCAACAAGATGCAACAAAATGCATTGCCTGCTAGGATGGATCCTTGATCCTGGAATCAGTGCTGCTAGGTTAATGAATTCCTGTAGACGGTGCCTAATTCAAGCTTGCCCCACGGGTGGGAGGTGATGAGCAATGTCTGTTGTATCTGTCCTTGAATATAGGAACTGCATCTGCTGTGTATGTTTGGCTTAGTATCTCTGCTGTCTTGGCGTTGTGATGTTGAAAAACCAGCACAATCATTTTGTGTTTTTTTTAAAGATGCTTCACTTTTAACATGTAGGTTCTTACCTGCCCTCTGGCTTCCAGCCTCCTTGAAGGTGAGGATGAGCATCCCCTCCATGGCTACTGCCAGTTCATGGGTATCTCTCTGTGATTCCCGTAACTGTTAAGAGTGGCAGGCTTATGTTAATAGGGTCACTTTGCCCAGTCCCTCCCCTTCTCCTTTTCCCACTTGCCCGTCTTTCAGGTACATTGTGGTGTTTGCCTTTAAAGGTTGTGTTTGACACCACTTGCATTCAAGCATCTTCCCTCTACCACTTCAAGGCAAGCATTCTTCCAGGTATGTGACTGCAAACAATGCAAAGGGGAAAATCTCAATGGAGATCTATTCTTGATGGTTTTTATCTCTTTGGAGATGCATTTTTTAAGAGTCTTTTGATATTTAGGTATTTCTTCCCAGTTTTCCCTTTTCTGGTGCGTCTTTGCCTTGATAACTAAAAAAAAAATCATAATGACACTGAATTAGTGACTTCAGAATGGTTTCCTTGGCCACCTAAATGGGCATTTGACATCATAGGATGAAGAAGCAGTAAAACCAGCTTGAAGAGGTTTGGTTTTTTTTGTAATTTGTTTACCTGCTCACCTCCAGCAGTTCATTCCTGGTGTTGTAATCTTCTGAGATGCTGATACAAGGGTTTGTGGGGTTTCACTGTAAGCCTTATCTCTAAAATGTTCTGAGTAGCCAGTCCTCTTTAATTTTTTGTCTTTTGAACAATCGTACCTCACCAACTTCTGTTTTGATCAGTAAAGGGGAGGCCAGTCATAGGCTTTCCCTTGCATGGGAATGAGCAGCTGAAGGAAGGGAAGAGATTGTGGAGAAATGCTGACCTTCAGTGAAAGCACAAAACTGTGTGGTGTTTTTATCAAGAAGCTTGAAAGTTCTGGCTGCAAAGATCTTCCCACCTTATCACACATTCTTTGTTTTCTCTCTTGATGCAAATCTTGTTACTGCATTAGCTGTGTAAAAAATTCTGGAAATCAGGTCTCCTTTAGCTGTTTTTTTTTTTAATTTCCAAATTATTTTCCATCTTGAGAGAGTATCTTTCTTAATCATGCTTGATATTGTGTAAGGAGATCATGTTTCATCATGTAAGGTTGTGGTCCAGGTTTTGTTCTGACTGGACTGGTACAAATCTGGTGCAGCTTTGCCAGTGTTGGTGTGTCTTCTGTGGAAGAAGTCGGTTTGAGTAGCCACAGGCAGAGTATCAATCACAGCCCAGAAATACCAGTTTAAGGAAAATAAGAGTGAAGACTGATGTAGGTTTTGTTGGAATGCCCAGGCTTCTATTATAAGATATGAAACTAAACATACGCTAAAAGCTAAGTAAGTACAAAGACAGCAACTGCACATTTCCAAGAAAATTGTCTTTGTTGCAGAGGAACATGGACTGTGAAAGGGCCTTATAGCATCTGCAAATTTAATACAGGCCCTATCAGTAGCTATCATCGGTTGCAATAGTCCTACTTGTTTTTAGATTTCTGCAGGTTTTTTTTTTTTGTAACTGTTTGGGGGAGTAGCATATAAAACAGGGCAGCATGTAGAAATCTAAAACTCCAGCCAAAAGACACCTCCTTTTTGTGTCTACGTGTTGCAGCTGTCTATCTCTTGGCAGCAGGCAGCCTGTGCAGAATGTGAGGTTTTAGCACTGAAGCGTGGAAGAGACAACGAAGAGGTTCTGAAGTTGAAACATTCTTTTCTAGAGAATTGCAGTCCTCACCATCGCTTAGTTATTTGGAGACTGTAGGGTTGTTGATTTTTTTTTTCTCCTGTAACTCCTTATATTCACAGTATGATAAACTGAGACAGGTTGCTAACTCTTCACTTTCCTCATTTCTGCAGTTTAGTAATCAAATGAATTGGAGCCAGTTGCATGGATGCCCAGCTGAGAGGAAAGGGAAAAAAGAATCCATCCATGTATTTTGTTATGGGTAGGGGAGGGGGGAGAGACTTCACTTTTTTTGCCGTGAAACACTTCCGTATAAGCTAAATAAATGCTTTGTTACAGGGATGACAGTACGGGACATTTTGTTTCTGCATAAATTATGGATAACATCATAACACCTAAGGCATAGTTACACCTTTTAGTCCCTCGTTCCACCTGGAAAGGCAGAGGATTTTGTGAGATGAGCCAGTGTAGGATTTTCTCTCCAACACCGAGTTTTTTGTATTTTGGAGGGAGTAGATGCATGCTTTTGTACCAGGCAAGCAGACTGAAAAGGGAAAAGTGTAGTAAGACGCTGTGAGAGTTTCCATTAAAACCTGTATTTTAAAAATGAGTTTGTGCCTTCAGTTATGCAGGTGTTGTCAGAATAGAGAATGGAAACTGTGTAATCATTGCTCTGAGAAACGGGCTTTGGGTGCTGATCTCCATCTTCCTTGTAGACTAAATCCATGCCTTTAGCCCAGGGTTTTCATTATTCCAGCCTGGCCTGAGATGTGGTTTTCCTTTCGGCCGAGGCATTTGTATGGCTGTGGTTGTTACATCTGCCCTGGGCAAGCAGAGAAGGCCAGCACAGGCAGTTCCATTCGCCGGTGGTACTGCTGCCTCGCTGGCGCGGGCTGGGCTGCTGCTCTGACTTTAAAAACTACGGTTAAAGTTGTTCGGGTTTTTAGTGCATGGATGAAACCAGTCTTTTCGCTTCATAGAAAACGTTCAACCTTCCTGAATCGTGTAAGTTCTGGTGCGCAAAGGCCGTGTGGTGGTGCTTGAGCAGGTTTCAGCCTTCTTTTTGTTGTCGTTTTTGCTGTCGCTCTTAACTTTAAGGCGTAGCTTTAAAGGCCTCGCTCTTGGGGAGGCTGGTATTGCAAGGAGTGGAAATCATCCCGGGGAGAGGAAAAGGACAGGCTAACCTTGGCACCTGGGGCCTGGCTATTATGTTGCACTTCCTCTGCGGGGCGGCGCGGGGCGCGGGGCCGCCGGAGTGATGTTCTCACAGCAAATGGAGGAAGTTCCTCCAGCAGCAACAGCAGCAGCGCTTCTGGATCTCCTCTCGCCTGGGGGATGGGGCAGGGTGGTGAAAGAGGGTTATACAAAGCACCTAGGGGAGGGGGTGGGAAAAAAAGAAGCAAAACAACAGCCCGGATCCTTCAGCTACGTGCAAAGCTCGACAGACTTTTCGGAAATGCGAATACTTCGCGTATTCACCCTTTTGGGGAGGGGTTGGGGAGCAAGAGAGTGTTTCTTTCCCCGGCGCTGCTGGCGGCGGGGAAGGTACCAGGGGAAGGAGCCGGGAAGGATGGAGGGGGGCGGCCGCTCCTCTCTCACTGGTTGCTGACTAAACAGTTCTGTCAGCTGGCAGTCGGCGCGGCCTGGGGATTTGCGATAGAGCTCCTGGAGGGTGGGGGCGGCTGCGCGGGGGGAAGGGAGGGAAGGGCCGGCCCTGCCGCGGCCGCCGCTGCTCCCTCGCCCTCGTGGCACGGAGGCCCGGGTCGCCTGGGCGCGGCCGCGGGGAGTTTTGGCGGTGATGCCCGAGCGAAGGGGATGTGCCCGCGTCGCTGTTTGTCTGGGCAGCGGTGCGGTGCCTGGGGCAGCAGCTCCAGCCCGCTGGAACCTGTCCTGCGCAGGAGCTTGTTCCCGTCCAGCTGGGACCCGCGCTGCCCTCGCCGGCGGTGTCAGAGCCCTCTGGAGCACGTGCCTCTGCCAAAATGGCCAGAGCCGGTCGCTGGGCTGCGAGGAACACGCTCCCGTCCCAGCTCGGAGCTGGTGGCGGACGCTGGGGCAGAGGGCGGCCCTGCGGGGCAGAGCCGTGTTTGCCCCTTGGCCGGGCTCTGGCTGGTGCTCGCACTGACGGTGCCAAGTGCAGAGCAGGAAGAAGGCTTGGGCAGTGCCTTCCCTGTGCTCTGCCACAGGTAGAGACTGCCCCATCTAAGCGTGTTAGGAAGCAGGCAGTGAATCCTGGCTGCTGTTCAAGTTTAATGTTTCCTTTCTCGGCCTTGAAGGCAGATGGAGCCTAGGGTAGCCCTTGCACAGAGCAGGAGGTATTTACAATGATTCCTTTAGGTCAGTAATGTTCAAATCCTATTTTTCTGCTCCTCTTGTTTTGTTTTCCATAAATCGTGTGCTGTAAAGTTGGAACAGCCTTGGAACAGCTGCGGCTTTTCACCCATATGCTTCCCTCCCCTGCACTGCCTATTAGGAGCAAGTGAAGGATGGGTTGTATGTGAATCACCTCCATACATATTTCACTTCTGTCCCAGCAGTGCAAGACAGAGAAGGACCCTGTCCTGACAGGCAAAAAGGGTGTGTGTCTCAGTTGTTTGAGGTCAACTGAGTTAGCCGAACACAATTTTAAAAAAAAAAAAAAAAAGCTCTCTTGATGCTCCTTAAGGTACAGCCTACCATGTCCAAAGCCATGTTTGTGGCTGTGCAAGACCAGTTAATGTGTTAACCTGCATCTTAATGAATATTGAGGTAGGTTTTTAGTAATGTTAGTCTGACTCAACTGAGCTGCCATGGTTGTAGTCATGAGTGGACCTGTCCAGCCCAGATGAACAAGCCTGCTGGAGGCTTTAGTTTGCAGGGTTTTTAGTTTGCAGGTCAGTCAGTGTTTCTGACAGTCTGAAGGTGAATTGCCTCTTTTTTTTTTTTTTTTTTTTTTTTTTTTTTTTTTTTTTTGATTTTATTTTGCCAAAGCTGAGTGTGCTGTGAAAGATGAGTGAAGGCTATAGAAAAGTGTTTATATTGTGATGTGGAAATCTACAGATCTCACCCAAGAGCTGCTTTGTTGTACTTTTGTACAGCTCTCATCACCTCAGTGCAGTTCTCAGTTGGGTGTGTTGTGCCTGGCACTCCTTCACAGCATACCTGGATGCCCTTTTATGCACGAGCTAAGCAGCAGCATGGTTTTGTAGGGCCTTGCAGTCCTTTGCCAAGTGGCCATACAGACGAGCTGGGCTGCTGTCAGTTTGCTCTCAGCAATGGAGCTGTCTGCGAGCCGGCGTGGGAAGGCTGTAAAGCACTAAAGTATCCAAGTGACACCTCAGTCTCCATTCTGCTTTAAACACTCTGCTTGTGACAGGCCACAAGAGCAAAGCACTTCATGAGGGTGTGTTAAAATTGATAAAACTTGAATCCTTAAATATTGAGCTTTTCCGTGTGATTACTGCAGGTAAAAAAGGCTTGTTTGGTGCTGGTTTTTTTTTTTTTTTTTTTTTTTTTTTTTTTTTTTTTCTTTGAGCAGAGAAAGAAGTCTCCAGGAGACAGGAAGACACTGAGAAGTTAGTGTAGAGCCAGATGTACATCATCTGTATTTTAAAGCAGGCAGACTGTCTCTCTGAAAATGGCATTACTTTGAGAAGAGAGGGGTATATAACTGTTTGAGCATACGGTCTGAAATGCTGAATAACCACAATCCTCACTAACTTCACAAGGAACGCTTCTGGAAACGGCTCTTGATGCGTTGGGTACAAAGCACTACAAGTGCGGGTAAACAGTTCTTTAAAATATTTTGGCACACCGAGAAAACTTCAGAGAGTGCTACTTGGAAGCTGAACACTTGACTTCTCGTGGATAAGATCAGTTTAAATAGGTGTGTTTTTCTTCCTTCTGTGTGTATGAGAGAGGGGAACAGGAGGGCAAGTAAAAAAATCAGAGGAAAAGACCTCGTTGCTGACTGGGGAGACTTGTTTGACCTTCTGAGCCCTGTGCACTTGTCTGTGGTTTGCAGCCAAAGGCTCTCACTTTGAGAGTGCCTTGCTCCTCATGCTGAACTATTTTTTGACGCACTGAATGAATGCAATATGTTAACACTCCTGTAAGTCCCAGAATTGCTTGGCTGCCCCTTGCCCTGCCTGCCTTGCGCTGGCTGAAAAGGTACCATTGTTTGTTCTGCAAACAGTGGGTGATGGTTGTTTCCAAGGTGACTGCAGCACTGTTGCTGCCCTCTAGTACAAAAAAAAAAAAAAAAAAAAAGGCATTAAACACCTGGGAGCATCCCACTGTCACCAGACAGTGGGAGGGAGGCAGGAGCTCCCACTGTGAGAGTTCTTTGGACTGGATATTACAATACAGATGGAAAAAATGCCAGTAAGCTAAGAAGTGGCAATTAGTCTATCCTACAAAACATTGTTCCTAAGTAGTGCATGGATACAGCTGTTGAAAATCTGCTGATTGTTTCTATGTCTGTCTTTGCTGTGAAGAAATTATGATAAATTTAAAGTCTCCAAATAGTACTGATCAACTGATAGTTGTAGTTTGAGTTTACAGTAGTAATATTCTGCTTTTTCACTTAATAGGATGTTTTGAAGACTGCTCAAGCCAAGTGTGTATGGGCTTCTAGTGAAGGGAGAGTTAAAAGGAAACACTCAGCAGTTCTGCTAGACTTGTAGGTTTTCAGACTGTTTTGGAAAACAGTTATTTGGGGATAAAGTATGCATCCCCCAGAAAGAGAACCCCAGTAGTTCCTTCATTCCTTTTGTGTATTCTTGAAAGGCCAGTGGTACTCAGAACAGGGACTTATTTCAAAGTGTCTAGGTGGATGGACTAGAAATTTTTTTTCAGTCTTCTTCCTGAGCTGCCTGCCCATCTAGTCATGCAGCTGTTTAGCAGGGGGGATAAGTTTAAAAAGAAAAACAAGCTAACACTTCTTTTTAATTGGTCATGGATGCTGCTAGCAGAACTTTGCCTCCCCCTGCATCAGGTTTAGTACAGTTCATACACAGGTTTCAGTAAACATTAACCACTTTTATCAGGGCTCTCAGCATGCTGAATGGTTAGCAAAGAGCATGTACTGAGAGAAACAGAGAAAATGAACAAGTCCAAGGTCAAAAGGATGGTAGGTTTTCCTTTATTAAAATAAGGGGTGGAGAAGGTTGACAACACTGTGGAAAAAATAGGCCTGGGTGAAAACATGATTCTTGTCCTTAAGCTTTCATCTCGGTGAGAGTATGTGGGGGTACTGCAAGGAGGATGTGCATCTGGAATTTTTCTTCTGCTCCAGTGAGATGACCAGAACAATCAGCCATCCTTGAACTCTTGCTGACTGACAGCTTGAGCTCCTCGTGACTCAGATCAATCCAGAGCAGAGTATAAGCTTAGCTATTGCTTGTTGCATATTTGTAGGGGCCTGTTCCCACCCAGCATCCACAAAGATCCACTGATTTCAGCAATGCACAGCCAAACAGGGATCACGGCTTCCTCCCTTTTGTGCCTGCAATGATACAAAGCCATCCTGGTTAGGAAGGGTGGTTAAGGAACTGTAGTTTAGCATTTTGCCTCACCTTTCTTTGTCTTGGGTGGCTTGGGTGTTTCTTTATTGCATTTGAGGGCTATGAGGCTGCTAACTTTTCTGCAGAATGAATTGCTGTAGTGATAAAAAATAGTTGATCAGCTTAGCAATGAAAATGAGGTAATTTGTGGGTAAACGAATGGAATGATTTTAAGTTGAGGTCTGGAAAAAAGGCATTTTGAAAAGAGGGTGTAATCTACCCTAATGAAATTTGTTGAAGCATCTGAGGCCACAGTTCAAATTAAGTTATTTTTAATTGTGCAAATCAGCATATCCTGTCCCTCCTAGCTCCATTCAAATAATACTTCACAAAAGAAGCAGCAGCAGCAGCATTCATCTACATATTTCCTAGAAAACAGCATCACTGAAAGGTTGTACCTCATTGGAAAAACACAGATTTAGTTAAATGATACATCAAACACAGAAGAAATCCAAACCGTGTGTGGCTACGCTGACAGTAGTTTGAGAAACACCCTACACTGCATGCCCCTCAAATCAGAAACGTGTGCACACAGCTAAAGATCTCATCTTTGTGGTGACACAGATGATTCAGTGCAGGAAACGAGAGGAATTTCATTCAGCAGTTAAGCATTTGTGGGGCGGGGGTGTGAGGAGGTCATGGTGTTCAACACAGCCAGTTAGAAACCTTCAGGCTCCTTTCCCTACTGCATTTTATATTGATTTAAATCAGGGCTGATACTGGAGGCATCAGCACAATAAGCAAATTCCTGTTTGTTCCACCTGGACCAGATGGGAAGTAAAAGAAAGAAAGGGACCTTTATTGTTGGTTTAAAATGTTACCTACAGACATTAGCCGTCCTACTCAAAACCATCCCTTATCATGGTAGGTGCAAGGACTCACTCTTGCATCCTGCTGGAGCTGAGCTCTGGGGTGGCTGAGCCAGTGCAATGGAGGAGGGTCACCACGAGGGCTGCAGTGGTGGCCCATGTTCTCCCTTCTGCAATGGCTGCATGGTCCCAGGACAGGCAGAGGGAGAGCTTTACATGCAGGCTTGCAATTACAGCTTCTTGAAAGATGCCATTAGTTCATCTAAATATAAAATACGGGCTGTGGTTTCGGTCTGAAATATTTGTGGGATTTTACAAAACCACTACAAATAAACAAAGTAAACAGCAGCAAGAAAGTGACACATTTCAGGCAGGATTTTTTTTCCTCCTTCTTTTGCAAGGTGATGCGGAGACTTGTATTCTGTGATTCAGTGTTCAAAGGAAGGACATTTCTCAAATGGAGTACTTCTTTGTTCACCACTTATTCATAGACTTGCCAAAGGGCTTTATATTAAAGTTTTTTAGGAGGCTGGGATGTAATTTTGTTTTCAGCTCTGTTGATGTTCTGCCATGGTTTCCCAGGTGTTTTTGGTGCCTTCTCCAAATTTAAAACAAACAAACAATTTCCTAGTAAGTCGATCATGTGTTGTATTAGAAGCCTTTGTAAAGCCTATGGAGGGAAACAAAATCATGTGTGCCACTTAAATTCTAGAATGCAGAGGGCAGGTTTAATGGGAGCATGTACAAAACATTACATGTATGTGTAACTTTTGCTTTGCCTGGAAACTGACCAAGGAGTAGAGTCAGACAGTTTTTAGATTGCCTTGATGCCTCTGCAAAAGCTTTTGCAGTTTTGTATTTGCTGTAGATTTTCAGCTGATAACCAGCATTAATGAAGTGGCTTTTTATACAATTTTATTGATACTATTTATGCAACTACAGCACAAGCTTTCTTGCAAAAGCAATCATTTGCAGTGCTCAGCTGGTAAACAAAAGCATTACCATTCATTCTCCAGTGCCTCAAAATAGCTATGGCTCAGTTCTCACCACTGTAGCTTGCCATGCATGCTCCCAGTGTTTATTCCTCGACTCCAATGGACCTGCAGGTTTTGGCTGCTTGTGGCACTGAGGTGCAGGAATGGCTTGCTTTCTCTTGAAGAACCACTCATCCTGTTTTGCCTCTTTTTGGTTAGTTGGTTGGTTGCTTGCTTGCTTGGGTTTTTTTAAACCTCTGTGGAAAAATACTTTTACTGTCAGTGTGTGGGACCACAGTCCTGTTCACCTCTGAAGTGTTTTCATAATAGGTTCTCAAAAGACCATTAGCTTCACTGGGGATAGGAAGAATTGCATGCATCCCCTTTTTAGATACCTTTGCAAAGGCTTCAGTGCAATAGGACTCTATTAATAATGTCTTAAAACACACACTCTTGATAATATAATGGAGGGCCTCATTCTGTCAGCCACAAAATTTCTGTCGTCTTTTCTTCAGCTGGGCTTGCCTTGGCTGTTTAAGACAGTGTCAGTTCTCCCAAACTGTCAAGGTAAGTTTTTAGGAGAAAACTTTTGCTAGGCGAGATGTGAGACCTCTGTGCTGCATGAGCACCAGGAGGAAATCAGGTGCATGCCCCAGCACAGCCTCAGGGCAGCCAGGAGTGGTTGGGGAGAGTTGTTTCTTATTTCCTACCAATGTGCAGGTGGGACTCAATTCTTCTGGTGTCTTACAGGAACTACCACTGACTCTCCCACTGAACTTCAGTTAGAGTGTATGATGTGGGGTTTTTTTGTTTTATTACTTAACTCAGTAGAATGGAGCTGGTGACAGGTATTCATTAATAAGCCATACTACTTAATTCCTTAGCTCCAAAGGGAGCAGCTTTTGCATCAACTTGTATGGGTGTCTCATGCATCTTTGGGACAGGTCAGATTTACTTTCAGAGATCTCAGGTGTATTTGGGACTGATTGCAGTGTCTGATTTCAGCTGATTTCAGCTTCAGGAGCCAGAGCTCCCTAGGCCAAGGGCAGCCTCGACAGCATGCTCCAGTCCTCTACCAAGACCTGGACATCCATAGACCTGTTTGGGCTTCTCAGCACAGGCTTCCCAGCTGAACTGTCCAGATGGTCTACACCTGGGCCAGAAGCTGTGAATTGAGCATCCCCAGAGTGAGGTGGCATGGGGCTTGGAGAAGGGGCTTAGTGCACACCAAAGTCACTGCTCTGGGCAGTTTAAAAGCCAGGATTTTTTCAGTCTTAAAGTTCTGGAGTAGGGTCTTAGATTCAAAGGACTAATTATTTCCTTGTTGCGACCCAGACTCTTTAAATTTTTATTAAAGGGATTGTCTGTGGTGACATTTAGCTAGCACCAGATGTTGGCTTTTAGTTACCAGTGTGGAGGTGGCATAGCTAATAAAGGCAAGGGTAAGAAACTTGTGAGAAACTGCCTGTCACATGCAGCTTTGTGTACTGCAGCCTGCATGATGGCTGTTGCTTCTTCATGGGCCAGCGTTCTACAAGAAAGCTTTTTCTTTTCTTCTTCTATACTCTTGACTGGCCAAGTGTTTTCCAACCACATGTCTTTTCAGGTGGTCGTGCTCTTTTGTTAGAGACTAGCTAATGGAGAGAGAGTGCAGAGGGAGCTCAGTGGCAGATTTGGGTTTTCTTCCCTTGCATTTTGGTATTTCTTCTGAACATAACTTTCCTGTAGATCATACTTCTCCCCCTCAACCTCTTTTGGCCATCTCCTCCCTCAGAAAATGTCAGCAAGCGATTGTTTCTTTTGCAGTGCTGCGATCCCCTAGACAGAGGCTTTTCCAGTTTTATGAATGCACCATTTGTTGCTGAGGGCACAACTGTTCGATATAACTGGCTGCATCCCACTCTGCTTGGGCCCAGCATGCACTACAGCCAGGCTATGCATAAACCAGATTTTTGTATTAAATGGCACCATTTTGTCCACAGCAGCAGTCTGTCTGTCTTTTGTGCGTGTGTGAGGCTTGCAGTTTTCAGATGCAAAATATATAGAGAACAGGAGTTTTGCAGAAATACTCAGTGTTACACAGGGAGTGTACCATGCTATTTTAAGGTTTATTTTTCTTAAGGAGTTCCTGACGAGTGATATGTCTTCATTATTTTATGTAGGCAAGCCAAGGTAAAAGCACATTTTAAAATATTTTATAAAATGGATGCATGGTATATTATTAAAATGTAGTTGTTTTGTTGAGGACATACTCAACTATAGCTAAACAGAAAATACATATAGCGCTTTGAAAGTGGATGTGCTAATTTTTGTTTTATTGTTTGTCATCAACCTACTGTTTATCTCCCCCCCCCCCACACCTTTTCTTGTTCAGTGTCACAGAGCTGGTGACTGTACAGGTGTAACCACTTAAAGACGTGCTGCACTTTATATTTTTGATTATGTCTAGGAAGTGTCATCTGATGTCAAACCTGACACTCTTTCTCACCACTTGCCCTGCATACCCCTCTTCTAAGGTCAGCAGAATTTACTGTTTTCAGCGGAAACACTGTGCAGGAGGGGCTGCTGTGCTGGGCCAGGATGTGTTGGGGGAGGCCGGAGGGGCTGCACATCCATCAGGCACAGCTTTCATCCCAGCCGGGTTGAAGTTTTTAGTATTTTTGAGCTCGAGTTTCTAGGGCACATGCACCTGGGATACTTGGTTCACAGCTAGAATAGTTCCACAGCAGCCCTCTCGCAGTTGGAGTGTATGAGTTGGGGGTTAGTTGCATACTGTGCTGGTGGAATGCTCTTTCTCTGTCGTTTCTTTCTTGGTCCTGGAAAGCAGCCTGTGGAAAGTGCTGTCTCCATTCTAGTTACGTGAGCACAAGCTGTAAAGCAGGGAGGCTCCATGGGACTCTGGTCCCAACAGTTGAATCACAGCTTAGGGCTTTAGTCAACACTGCCTACCTCATTTGTCTCAGTGCCAAGAGTTTCTCTTTAGAAGCATAGTGCTCTCTTTTTCCCATCTCTCTTCTCTCATACCTGTTGAATCCCCTCCAACAAATAAGAACACCTCGAAAGCAAGCCCACCAGTTTAGAAATTACTTGTGATTTTGTAAAAATACTTTCCATGCTCCATCATCATAGTGTTTAGGAAGTGGGGAAAATTTGAAACACCTTTGATTTTCCCTCTTTAATGAAGGCAGCACTGAGTAGAGATGAGGATTCCCCACTTCACTCTCCTTTGGGTACCCAGATGTGTCCGGGCATCAGTCAGGCTTGCCTGTAATGTCCGTAATTCATCCACCAAAAAGAAATAATAAAATGTACAGCTGTGAAGCCTTCCTGTGGAGGTTTCTACACATACCCCCCAGCCTCACCATTTTCCTTCATATATTTACTGCCCACATAATATTACCCATGGGATGAGAGTGGGAGGGGGCACTTGCTCTCTTTCATGTGACTGTAGCACAGTTAATAATTGTACCAGACTTTAGGCACTCGCGTGACCAAAGGGATTGATCAGGCTTATAATCAAACAGAGGTTTTTTTCAGGCCCATCTTCGTGCCTCAGCATCCCAGGAGATTCAGAGAAGGAGCCAGATCTGCTTACTCTGTGATTGCTCATTTGTTGTGAGCTGGCTAGCATATAGCACAGAGACAAAAGCCACTCTGGCCTGAAAAGCCCCCAAAGAAAAGCAGGATAATAAATACATCTGTAAAACGGTGTTCAGGTTACAGACTGCATGTGTCTCACAAGCTCTTGCTTGCTTGCTTCATCTCCCTACCCCCCCCCACCTTTTTGTCTTGAAAAAGGGATGGCAAAATATTTTGATAAATGCATCAACTGCTAAATGGTTGATGCGTTTTTTGGTGTTGTGTTTTTTTTTTTGTTGTTTTTTTTTTTTAAGAGGAATCTTTGCTCAAGCATATGTTTCCAACACTTTAATCTTTCATGGACTGCATACTTGCTGTGGGAGTGGAAGGGGATGTTGCAGGCTTGCTTTCAGTGTACTTGGGAATCTTTCCCACAGCATGCAAACTCCCCAGAAAACATGTGAAACGAGGGCCTGGAAACCAGGAAGTTTCTGATGCCTAGCACTCATTGCTCTGAGGGATTTGCTGTGCTCTGGAGGTCATGGAATAATCTTTCTTTTTTGCTGGCTTCTCTAAGTTTATTTTATACATGACAGAGGGGTATGTGTGTGCTGCTGAGCTTTTAGGGGTCCTCGTTTCTGAAGCATGCTTTTGCTCCTGTTTCTTTTGTTACTGCACTCCCATGATTAGTACATCTGCTGCTTAAAATGGCTACTGAACCACCACCAAGTTCTTGTCACTGGTTACTGACTGCTTAACCCCTGTCAAAAACCACCCAGCACAGCTTGGAGTTGATGCTTTTGTTGCTTAGCAGGTTTATTTCTGATCTTTGGGCTACTCATTAACCCTGTAAATACTGTACAAAGTGAAGGCATAAATCTGCTGTGGTGGTGATAGTATGTCCTGGTGCTGTGATTGCTGCTGCTGCTCCTGCACTGCACTCTGGTTAGATTTATGTGGCATGCAGTCTTCCAGGTGTGTGTTTTGAGGTTTGGGGCTTTTTTTCACTTTGTTTTCCCACCCCCTCACTACTTTGTGTAGTTCTGAGTTTTTTTGATGAGTTGCTAATGTCGAAAAGCAGTGATGAAGGTGAGAAGTCTGGCACCTGAGGGCTGATGGTCCTGGTGAGTTGACAAGGAAGATCCAGTTCCCTCCAGGAAAGAAACTGCATCCAGTTTCAGTCTGTGATGAACTCAGCGTTTTGTTTTCTGGCATCTCTGTTCCGTTTGCGCATGTTTGTACTGGAGTGTGATGGAGCGTGAAAGGAGTCAGAGGAGAGAAGGGGCTGCAACTTGGCTTTGGATGCCAAGAGAAAAACAACGAACAACCTCGACTAAAAGGCGAGTTAACCGGAACATGCCACAAAACAGGTTAGGCAGGACGCAGAAGCCAGATACGAACCTTCTGTGCTTTAAGGCATCTTCAGTACACCCTCCTCCCTCTACCCTTTCAGGATTTCCCCCCTCCTCCCCGTTATGAAATAGTTCTGTGCCAACTGGGTTTGGATGTGGGGCAGGCGGATGGTTGCAGCGCTCGCTCGCCTGCTGCCAGCTGTTTCTTAAGAGAGAGAGGGTGCACTTGTCTGTGCCCGTCATCCTGTGGCAGAGGCGCAGCATGTGCCTGCGAGCGCCTTCCTCCCCTCCGCCGGCTCGCCCTGCAAACAGTCCCAACTGAAAAGTAGCGGGGGAGGAAGAGCAGCAAGGAGACAGGGAATGCTGGCGGGTGGAGCTTGGAGGGCTGATCCTCCACATAGTTAATCATTACTTGCCACATAACCTGTTCCTGTTTTCTAGAGGTTTCACTGGCACCCACAGCCAGAAGTGCATGAGGGATATGTGACAGACTGCTTTCTGGGCAGGATGGTTTGCCTTGCAGCAGGAAGCCCAGCATCTAATACAAGACATCATTTCTTCTGTAACATGTTTATGCCTAATCATTCAGTAAACATACCATATATAGTCTGGTTTGTGCTTGCTCTAACACCCTGCTGCACGGCAAATTTGCTGGTACCACACAGATTCTTTGGCTCCTGGTAACTGCCTGACAAATAGGATGTTGCCGTATGTAACATAAATATTCCACACAACTGGGCTTTTTTAAGCTTCTGCTGATAGCATATTTTTCTGACTGTGACAGTCTCAAGTCTGGCTCTTAAAAACGGAGAGGATTACACAAAACAAGGTACCTTATCAAAGGATGGACCAGGTACCACATGCACATTTTCTTGCAGAATTAAGGTTCCACGCTTCCCCTGGCCATCAGATGTTTGTGTTTATGAATCAGTGTTTTGGGGACATGGTATTTTCTTTCTTTTTTCTCCTCTCTCAACTTTAAATGATTGCTTCATCCTAGATGATGGATTCCAAGTTAAAGCTTTGGTTGACTGAGAACTCTCTCTTTTCATTCTAGCATCTTTTGTAGAATTTCTCCCTTTACTCTTTCTCTTGGCCTTCTTTCTGTTTACCCTGTGCTAGCAGGGTACTAAGCATGACAGAGGACATGAAGAGCAGCACTGTGGTTGGATTCACATCTAATCAGCTCTTACATACAGTTTGCCTTCAGGTTTTTTGCTTGTTTGTTTTTAACATTGTGAAATTGCTTCAATAACATTCTGATTATTTCTAGGCAGAAGTAGCTCAGAAAAATGAGATGAAGCCTTCCCACCTACACCAGGGTGTGGTTTTTCCTTTTTGTGCCTTCTACATTTTGTCCTGTTTGTTGATGTGTGAGAAGACAGTGTGGTGGTGTGGACCCCAGATAACCTTGCACTGAGCATCCTGGCTGTCTGCTTGGTGATGCCTGTTAGTGCCTGAGTTCAGCAGGGTAGTGACTGGCAATACCTCCTGTACCACTGAGATGGTTGCCTAATCAGATGCAGGTCCATACAGGTGGATTTTCCTATAGTGGCTTGCTCCTTACTTAAGCAGTGCTTCCAGAAGGAAAGTGTTTGCACGGGGCAATGTTTGGGTGTTACATAAATGGACAGGACATGCATTTCTGGGACTCGTCTCTCATTGGCCTGGTCAGAGTGAATTATGTCTGACTGCTTGGCAGTTAATTGGACCATCCTTCCCATTTCCTAAGCTGATAAGCCCCTCACTGTCTGCCTCAATCAGGCTTCTTTGTTTGAGAAGTTACTAATGCTGCAGAAGAACAGAATAACTACTTTCCTGTAACCAAGTGAGGGGCTCTGATCGATAAATCTATGAAGATTCACCCTATTTCTTCAGCAAAATCCTTTCACGAGGCTTACTCATACCGTAGCACCAGTAGCAGTTGACAGGTACTGAAAAGTAGGTATAGCCGATGTATTTCATACGTACCTTGTCCCTTTTTGAAAGATTGGTGTTTGTGATTAATTGTTCCTGTGAGCACCTTTATTCTGGCAGGTTCCAGTGACTGTGCTGAGCACCACGGGGGTCTTTAGATATCTCTCCATCAGTATTGGGTCTCAGAAATGGCTTTCTTTTGTCACAGACTGGGTCTGTCTTAATGTGTCTGGATGGTGCCTAGCTTAGAGTGGGTGTTGCCAGAAGGTGAGTAATAAATGGTGATTAATCGTCTCTGAGCTATGGATGTTTGTATGAAAAAGCACTTGGCTAAAGGCTGTGCTTCAACAAGCTCATCAAAATTAACCACACAGGAGACAGTAGCATAGCATCCCAAAGGCCTGATTCTTCTGTCTCTTGACTTGTTGGTTTTTTTTACTTTTGTGGATTTATTAAATCTGATTGAGGGGGAAACATGGGTCCCTTTGTCTCCAGATATCAGTAAATATCAGTCGAGTGATATCAGTGTTACAGATTACAAATGGGCTGAGTGATACAGAATCTGGGTGCACTAAAAGTAAACACCCTTTTGTTAGACTGCTCAGTAATCTTTTTAATGCAGAGGTGTGGTTATGAACCTTACAGGTAGGCATCCTTGTGTTTGTGCCATTAAGTCTGTGATAAAAATGCATAGGAAAGATGTAAAAGTACCAGTTCCTGTGTTAATCATATATTGAGGTTGAAAAGTAATTTTATGTTACAGGAGACCATTTATCCTTTGCAGTCAAAAATAGCAAATAAATGTAAAACATAAACCCGTCATGATTTTTTAAATAGTTCCAATTCTGAGTTTATGTACTCATTTGAGCAATGCATTACATCTATGTGATTGTACAGTTATTTCTAAAACTTTCTGAAAAGAGGATTCATCACAAAAATCTTCCTTCTCTCTCCATCCTTCAGCTGTTTGTGGCAGTTTTCAGGGCCTGAAGCACACAAGGCGGGTGTCACAGGGTTTGTTCCTTGTACAAAAATGAGAAGGACGGTGACTTTTTGTTCCTACAAACCTTTCCAAAACAGGGTTTGTTTTGACGTAGTCGTAGAGGATGCACTTCTGAGTTGGTGGTGTTGCGTCCCAGGATGTCTGTGGCATTGTGGCAGGGTGATAAGAGGACATAGTCACTGTTGAGTTGAGGTGGCTCTTAGTGGTGTTGTGCCATGACTGTTTGTTATGCCTCAGCAATGCAGGAACCCAGGAGAGCTGAACATAGGGCCTGGTCTGTAGGGCAGGATCTGCCGGAGGGGCTGAGGGAAGCACAGCGGGATCACATCCCTTCCTCTCAAGGACTTACCTGCAGTCGTCAGACCCCAGGCAGGTAGCCAGAGACTTCTCCTCCCGTGACTTCTTCTATTAGCATTTTCGTTGCCTGACAGCATTCAAGGCGATGGGCAGCGTATTTGCATTTTGGATTTTAAAGTTTCTGGAAGAGAGCTTGTGGTGTGTGCCCTGTCTGAACATTAGCTCGGCTGGTTCCAGACCAGCCAGCAGACACTGATTCAAAGGCCTGGCCGTCTACCGTGGGATCAGCGAGCCTCGGGCTTTCTGGGCGGAGGTGATGAGGAAATCGGGGGGAGGAGGTGTCTTCGCCTTAAAAAGAAGAGAGTTAAAAAGGAAAAACTGGAAAGCAGGCAGTGTGTCGCTGTGAGTTTCTCGGGAAGAAGGACTGTGGGTGTGCAGGTGGCCGTGATGGCAGCCCGTGTGCGCAGGGACACGCCGGCGTGGTTGGGGCGCAGCAGCAGGGCTGGGCACACCGCAGTCCTGCCTGCCGGCCGGGAGGGCACAGCAGACGGGCAGCCACCTGCCCTCAGCCAGCCATTGCCATGCAGAAGGTTAGGAGGTGTCCAGCCTCAATATTAGGGCGGCGGGAAGGTGAAGTAACTGCTGGGCCCATAAAGGAGCTGCGTGTTCGTGTGTGTATAGGACCTTAAGCACAGAAGGGTTTGGGGTGAGTCTGGAAAGGGTCCATGTTTGAGGAATGTAGTTATTCTGGCTTCCGAGGTACTTTTTTTGTGTAGACAGCATGGAAAACGATTACAGAAACAAGTATTGCAAGACACTTAATGAGATGGGAAACTGGTGGTGTTAAGGCTGTGGCTCTTGGGCTTATGTGACTGTGAGAGAATTTCAGCTTTTTTCTGCTTCCTTTCGCCAAGCATTTTCTGAGTTGTGAACAATCACAAGTGGAGTTCATCCTGTGGGCTTAAAGTTAGCAGCCCCAAAAATGCATCAAAAAAAAATATCTCTTGACTTTTGGAATGAGGGTCCATGAGAGCAACTGGATTCGAGGAAAAAAAGGTCCCTTGAATGTTTGCTGCCAATTCCACCAGTTCAGTCTCAGATCTCATCTGCTGAGATGTCACTCTGTCTGCTTTCACTGTTTTGGAGCAGGGGTGACTGGGGCTAACCAGACCAGTTTTTAGGGAGCTTAGTCAGCTTCCTAATTTCCAGGTGTAGTGAGAGAGTCATCAGGGAGAGGAATGGAGAGAGAATGTCAATAAGTTGTTCTGCATGAAAGAAGCTGGGCTGCCAAGAGGATTTTCAATTGGAGATCACCAGGCAGTTTTATTATTGCGCCTGTTTTCTCTTGCATGTGGCTCTACAGAGCTTTAACCATTTGTGCTGAAACACTGAGTGTCAGGTGTTTAGCTTCGGGCGACGTTTGTTTTTGAAAGAAATGTAAGTAGTAAAAAAAAAATCTTCAGCCACTTCTGAGAATGAAGCTGAGGGAAAAGCGACTTCAGGCTTTGAATTATTTTCATGTCCCCCCCTTTTTATAGAAAATAGAAAAAAACTATGGCAAATTTTGAATCCCTAACAAGGGAGAGAAAGTTGACCTGTTCTTCAAGTTCTCAAAGCTATAATGCAGGGGCATTAAGATTTGAGAAAGACATAGTGAGTGGGAGATTAGAATTATAGCCATCAATTGATTAAGTTGCTTGTTATCATAGCTGATAATGGCAATCGTGATTTCTTCAGTGTGGTCTGGTCCTAGTGTCTGTTGTAATTCAGTAGTAAAAGGCACTGTGCATGATCCAGTGGAAGCCAAGCATCCTCATGTCTTGCTGCAGAGCAGAGTAAGTCATTTCAGCTCTGTAAAGACTGAACTTGGTAAGCTAGTCTCACATCTTGAGTAAGCACTTCAGTGATCTTGTATATATAGCTCTCTATTTGTCCACTCTTTCAGATGCAAAACAGGTGGGGAATGATTGTTTCTCTTGCACTGTGACATACAGGTATAGTTATAGAGTTCCTTGTTGAGGGATTTGTTGGTGTAAGATGAAAACGCTGTTTTTGTGAATGTGCTTTACTCTGTAGGCACTTCTGCTCCATCTGGAGTAAGGGTAGCTTGAAAGTTGTCAGACAAGATGTGTGCTGCTTGCCAAACACCACTGGTCTCCTAAATAAAAACAAGGGCCCAGAAGATTGTAAATACCGGTTCATGTGATGTAAACAAACTTCCTGATTCAGGGACCACTACTGAAGCTAATGGTTCTCCTCTATAGAATGAGCTTATTAGTATCAGTTCATTAGCAAGACTGAGGTCTTGGTTTGTAATGAGCCCTTCAGTGTAATTTGCAGTAGCCTGGCTGTATCTTACTAAGCTGCTGTGGGTGCAAGAAGGAAACAGATTGAGGCTGGAGTAATACTTACCTTCACTTCCAGTCAGAAGTATTTAGAGCAAAAAAGAAATGTGCCACACCTCTAGGGTGTCCAGTCAGCTTTCCTGCAAACCTTGGCCACAGAGAACGAAATATCCCTGGTGCTCAATACACAGGGCAAAGGCTGCTGCTATATTTAAAAATATGTGTATGAAAATGGAACTGCAAGTTATTGCAAAGATGCATTTTGCAGATATCATAGCAAGGAAATTTTTAGAAACCAGACCTGAAAGAATTTGCAACAGAGAGTTTCTCAGGATACTCCCTGTCATTTCTCATTTGCTTTGCTGAAGTGTTAAAAGAACACCTGGTTTCTTTAGTTATTGCTTGCAATAAATTACTTTATGGTTTTGTTTTGATTATATACCATGTATATGTTTTGTTGTTTTTTTTTTTTTTTGCTTGATTGTGGAAGGGGGGACTGTGGAAAGATAATTTTAAGCTCTTTAACAAGACACTTGATTGAAGTTATTTATTCATGTTAAGCACCCCAGAGCAAAATCAAATAGCTCTCTTCTCTTCTGTTTTGAAGAACTCCTCAAAATGAAAAAAAAAAAAAATCCCTTTTTTGTTTGTTTTCCAAGAGGGAAAAAACCTGAATTTAAAAATGGTTTAAACAGTTTGTTGATTCTTATTCCATTTCTTGCAAACTTCTCCCTTGCCCCTGAGCCCAACCACTCAGCACTTCTCCACCTGCCCACAGATTTGCCATGCAACTAATTTTAGAGGTGGGTTTACACATTTGTTTTAAACACACTGCAGTCTCCATCTCTGGTAATCCACCAGGTGGAAGCAGATGTGTAGAATATCTGTGCATGTATTTGTAAATCTGGGTTTGAGCAGATTTGGCATTTCTAAGAGGGCAGTGTGTGTGCAAAGACAAGGGAACCCTTGGCAGTATAATGCCATCAGTAAAGCAAAAATTTGCAGTTAACCACTACCAGGGTTCGTTGGTGGTTTTTGTTCATGTGGTGGGCTGGGCGGCATTGCATTAGCCAGTTCTTCTGATGAATGGTTGGGCATCACTTCCCTTGCTGTTCTGAACTACAGTAGGGAGAAGGGTATCAGGGAGAGGAGGAGGAGAATAAGATAGAAAGTGGTTTCTTGGAGATGAGTCCTCTTCTTGTGCTAACAGAGGTTTTGGTGTCTTAGCTTCAAGTGTGCTTTTCTGACCTACAGGCCTGCTCATCACTTACTGATGTCTTCCTTGTGTCCATCTTCCCGTTTACCACCTGGCATCCTGGTACTTTTCTGCTCTTGCTAAAAACAGTGCCTTAGAAGTTTGGGCAGTATCCCTGTAGTGTTTGGCCCTCACAGTGATTTTGCTTTTAATGGATCTGGGTTGGGAAATACACTAAAAGTGCCAAGATTTTTATTTTGTTTGGTTGAGGGATGGGTGGGAGGGCAGGGTGAGTCCACATGGAGTCAAACAGGAAGCTTAATGTAGCTCAGAGTGGCCTCCTGAAAACATCCCTCCAATCTGGGAGTCTTCTAAAAGCAGTCATTTGGAAAGGGGCTGTGCTATCCAGATTTACAGTGCCTGCTGTGTTTTTTGTAACACAGATGCTGTGGTTGTGTACTGCTGCAGGTTTTTGTTGTCCTTCTACAAGTTTTGCTCATGATTTCTCCATTGACCTGTTGCACTAAGCTTCAGGTCACTGCCTGACTAAACTGGGCTCTTAATAAAATAAAGTTTACTTATAGAGCAAAGCCTGGACAGTGCAATATGTTGAATATATATTGGATGAAATAATATCCTTACTGATTGTACTCTTTGAGCTTTGCTTAATTCTGAGCATGTTATAGAAAAAATCAGATTTCCTAAAAGTGAAGATACTTGCATTTTATGTCCTGAGTTGCAAAACTGAGTCCTGTGCTTGTACTCTGTGCATGTTGGGACAAAAATAAAATGGAGGAAAATCTGAAAGAAGCCTTTTGCATCACTTGAGGCCCAGTGGGAGCTGAGGGTCAGAATCATTCTGAGAATTAATCAGTTCACTAGAGAATATGATAAAAGGAAATGATGGTATTGCAATAAGGTTTTCAGGCTTTTTATTAGTAGCAGAAACTTTAAAAATAAAAAGAGAGTGAGAGAAAGCCTGGGAGCAGAAGTGGCCTGAAGGGGAAATGACCAAGACAGAGCTGAGAAATGCAGAGAATGGTGATTCAGAAGTGCTGCTTCAGTGCATATGTGCCAAACTCCTGTCTGTCTTACGAAGGGGGGTGAGAGAGATCACAGTTCTGTGCCATCTCACTTCTTAATGCAGTTTTGAATAACATGAAACAGTTCTGGGCCTTCCACTTTTCTTTCAGACTGGGGATTTTAAACAGGGTATGCCAGGCCTGCAGAAAAGTGACTGCAATCACAAATCTGAAAGCAGCATGTGACCTTTCTTGTCATTTCTAACAAGCCAGAACTTTGCAGAAATCTGCCCAGGCAAACTTGGTCCTGCTGTGCCCCAGTGCAATAATTATAATGCAGAAACAGCTGATGGGTCACGTCTCCAGGCCTGTGCAGCGTTATGACTTGCTACCTACATTCCATGTTTAGCTTTGAGAGATCAGATGGTGCAAGCAATGTGAGCTAGCAGTGCCTGAGGACATGCTCAGGGCAACACGTCCTGTCTCTCTGCAGCTTTGGTTTCTTTTCTCTACTTCTGACCCATCCCATCCCCTTAAGGGGATGCATTTTCCAATAAATACCGATCTCTCCAGGAGGTGAGCTGCCCCTGTGGAAGCATGTGTGCCATTCCCACTGTGCTGTATGTTAAATCCAGGGGCCCAAGGTTTGTAAATATTGTCTCTAACTGGGCACTCCAGGTGAGCTGCTTGCCCTACTTGCTGGTGGCTCTGGAGCTGTGCTTGGTACACATGTGGCACACGGTGGCAGGCTGTTTCAGCATTGTTACTGATGTGATTTAATGAAGCCTGAGTGGTGTTGGAGGGGGTAAATTTTGTCTTTGTGCGTGGGGGAAGGGTCATTGACAAAAGTTTACAAACAAACAAATGAGTTGAAAATTAGGCCTAATTCAGCCATGTGCGGGAAGGGAGGTGGATATTTTTGAGAGGTGTTTGTTTTGTGCTCAGCACTGTGCGAAAGTTACACCCAGTCCTTGATGTAGGAAAAATTGGATAGGTAAGCAGAAAAGTACTAACTCATTGCCTAAGACTGCTCTTGCTCTCTCACTCTCCTCATCCAGGGATGCCATGGGAGAGGTGCGGTAGAGACATTTTAATTGTGGTAGTTTATGTTATTGTGAACTTATTTTTGCTGGGTTGAATCGGAAAACTGAACTTCAGGCATATTTTGAAATGTTTTTATGGCAGAGGTGTTGCAAGTGAGCTCTGAGTTGGAGAGAAGGGAGTGAGGGGGAAGCAGGAGGAGGGAGTCTGCAGATGGAGCCGGTTGTGGGTTCGTTCCACTACATCTTTTCATCTTTCCCTGGTACTGCAACACCGCAGGAGTAGAGTTACCGACAACATTCTTGCTCAGGTCTCTCATCCCTCACTCAAATAGAGGGTGTAATTTGACTATGTCTCAGCTCCCATGTGTGAAGGCTGTTGATGAAACTGTATGTATGTGCATTTTTAAGTACAAACAAAAACCAAACCCAAACAAACACAAATCTCAGTTCAGATCTGCTCCATGATCCTGGATCGCCCTGTGGTTGTTCAAACTCTAGAACTGGCATGAGGCCGGAGGGAGAACACGTGGCCAGAGCTGTGGGGTAAAGTGAGGACTGGCAGTCTGTCCTTCTGAATGACAGCTGTGGCTTACATCAGGTTAAATCAGTCTCTACACTGCAGGCTGAGGCAAAGCAGAATGGATTAAAAGCAGGTTTTCACTTCTAGCCTTGAGTTTCCTGCAGTCCTACATCAGCTTGTGGGGGTGCATGTATTTCTGCATCCCAGCTGCCATGGAAAACGAGAGACATCTTCTTACAGGACACTTCTCACAGTATTTATTGAAGTTTTCGTGATTCAAATGGCTGTGTCCACAGCTGTCATAGATAGACTGTGGATCTGGATTTTTACCTCCTACTTCTCCATTCCTATCAGCTGTTTCCGGCTGCACGCAGGTTAACAGTGAGGCCTGCTGGGCTGCTTAATGGGTGGCCTGGCACTGCCTTTGGGCTGATGCAGATCATTTCTATTGGCCAAGGTTATCTCCTCCTGACCTTGTAGCCAGAATTCAGTCTCCTGTTGGCACGGTAATTGTGAAAAGGAGGGCTTCTGAAAGAATTCCTAAAGGCTGGAATATCCTTTCTGGTTTTGTGAAAACGGTGGGTTACTTTCATCACCGCTCTGAACAAGAAAGGAAAGTGCCTTAATGTTAAGTTTGCAAATTCAGAGAAGGTTGTGTTTAAAGATTGTTTTTTTTCTAAAATCTGTGGTGGAGACTATAGATTTAGTATGGCAGGAGGCTGCTGTACTCAATCCACTTTTGCTACTGTACTTTCTTGGTAGCTTGCTCACTGCACACTGGTAGCTTGCTGTAAAGGATATGAGACATCTGATTTCCTCCTAGCTGTAGCCTTTTGTACCAAAATGTCTTTTACCTTGGTTGCAGTTAGTTCAGTTTATGGGACTAAATGTGTTTGCATGCTTTTGAGATGAACAGAGACTTCTGTTACCTGTGTAATGGAATGAGGGATTAGTGGAGAAAATTGGGAGAGAGGGAGGAGCTGAATGGGGGTTCTTTTCTTTTCTGAAGTCATGAGGCTCCTCCCGTAGCAGAGGGAGCATAGTACATGGAACCTGAAGACCTTTAAAGTACATGCTGAAATGGATGCTGGGAAGATACAGTACAGTGCTTGGGCAAAACTCCAAGGCTCCCAAGGCAAGTAATATTTAAACAAGCTGAACAGCCCCTTTCGGCAAGCAGCAGGAAATCCAGCACGGAGCTTTGTGTTGTTGCATGGTCAGCAGAAGATAAAAGCTCAGGCTATGCAGCTGAAGTTCCCTCCTATCACTGGATGGCAAACTGTTAAAAAGAGATAAAAGAACAGAAAAGGACAGGGGGTCGTCTTATTGAAAAGCATTCCTTCATATTTTAAGCCATCGAAGTACTTTGAAATACACTGAAACTGATGTAAGTCAAGAACAGCATCATCGGGGTGTATTGGAGCTTTTACATCAGCTGGCAGGCAAAAGAGATAAAGATTGAACATGGGTAGGACTGTGATATGTGTAGATGCCTCACCACAAGCCCCACAGCAGGCAGGAGCTTCCCAGAACTTTTTTTTTTTTAAGAGCAAGGCACGTAATGGTGGATCTGCTGCTGACTGGGGGTCTCAGTCTAGAATTCAGTCAGCATTCAGCCATATATTGAATGTTCCCGGTCCCACTTTCTGCATCTAGTGCTTGGTTAGGGACTATTTTAACAATGAAGAAGAGAATTGAAATAAATGAGATTGCTAGTTCAAGTCTTCTAATCAGTATTTACTGTATTCCTCCCCTCTGTCCCTCCTCCTTTTCTCCTGCATCACAGCACTAGTGTCTTGGGAAAGAAATGCTTCAGAGCATTTGTTACCAATTTAGCAGCAAGTACGTGCTCAAATTTGGGATTTCTGAGATCTGTGTGCGCCATATGTAGGCAAAATGTAGTACTTGCAAGTTCCAGTAGAAGGGAATAAACGCAAATTTGCTGTTCCGCAGATAGTGTTTCTTTAATCTAATGAAACTTACATTTGTGGAGTCTTTTTGTTTTGGTGAGACGGTTAACCGTCCTCCCTAGGGTGCCTAATTGCTTATCATGAACTAATCAGTCCCCTGGGTATATGAAGGGATGAAACACTGCCAAGATAGAGCCTGTGACTTCCCCCAGAGGTGTGATAACCCTCCCAATTACCCCACCCTTCAGGGATCTTTCCTACTGCTATTTTCAAGAGCTCTTTACTTCAGAAATTGTCCATGTTTGGAGATTTTAGGAAATTTAAAGGGGTGTATTTACTGAGAATCTTTTGAACATGTAAGGTCTCATATTTTTTATGTCAGATTTGTATTGAATAGTGTTTCAAGTTTGGTGTGAAAATGCTGAACATGTTTCTGTTTATGAAAGTGCCTACCTTCATAGGTCTGGCATGCCAGACTCCAGCAGATAAGGAAAGGGCCAGTTTCTGTCTTCAGCTGTTAGTAGATAGGGATGGCAAAGTCTTCTAACTTCACAAACCCCATTTGAAGTTTACATGAAGTAATGAGTGAAACAAATCTGGTGGTGACTCTCTTCTAATTTTTGGTAGAATGATAGTTCTACGTTACCATGTGTGAAATGAGTGGGTAGATTAAAAGTTTTTCGCCTTACAGTAAAAGCTAATTCATTTAACTGGTGGTTTTGCTTGCCTTCTCCTTTCAGTTTCCTGTTTGAACTCATTCATAAGACATGCTTGTCTGCTGTACTGGTTGAGATATCTACTGATTGCCTGAATTCTTCTCTTGTATCTTTATATCGAATGGTTGCGTGCCATGAGGCATATAAAGCTTACTACAAAACAACAATCTTTGAACTGGAAGTGGAAAACAGCTCCTGCAATTTAGCATCTGAGTGAAAATATGCATTCTTGTGTTGTGTTGAGGTTTCTTTGTCCTTTACTTTTGCTCTGAATGAGCACATTTTTTGTGTGAAATTTGGAGAATTGAATCAGTCAGTTGGGTAGATATAACAGTTTGTTCCTTGAAAGAGCTGTAACGTAATTGATGAATAATATCAGACGTTTTTTTCTTTTGTGGTTCTTTTAAAATACATAAGATTTTCTTCACTTTTGGTTGTAGAGTATATTCTAAGTGACCTTAGCGAGATTGATGTAAATAAAATTATTATGTAGTGTGTATTATGTAATAGTTATATAGTATGTACTATGTTATGTGTATGTTATAGTGTGTACTAGCTTAAAACTTTAAAGCAAGGTGATTTCATGCTTAGAATTAAAAGAAGGTGGCTGTGTGGGTGTGTATGTTTATATGTCTGAGAAAATGTAAATGTGGAAGCATCACTCCTCAAAAGAAGTGTGGCTTTCAGTATCGTAGGTCTGATTATGATATTTCAATGTTGCTTCGCTGTGTGTGCATGTATGAAAGTGATTTCTCAGGTTTCCACTGGCAAACTCTTGCTGTCCTCCTGCAGAAATTGGGTTGGGTGCACAGGCCACTTGATCACTGTTTGTTCCTGTTGTTCCTTTTTCTCTATTTGCAGCTACTACTTTACCCAGAATTTGGGTTGAACCTATACACAGTTCATAAGAGTTTGTTTCAGGCTAATATTTTTGTTAAATATGTATCAATGGAGTCAGCAGAAGGAAATTAATTTCCCTTTTCATATGTGAATTGTTTCAAGAATTGTTTGTGTCATCTGTTTCATGGAAATGCGTGAAGCGCTAGCAGTGGAATTGGTTTTTTGGAAGGAGAGGGTGGTTTTGGACTAGCAGCAGACGTTTTTGGCTGGAAGAATAGCAACTTGAAACTTCACTTACTGAAGAAACCTGTTCACAATTTTGTCTGTTTTTTGTTTTGTTTTTTTTTTTTCCCCAGCGTTCCTGAAATAAACTTCCTGCAATTCTTTGCAGTGTGCAGGTGTCCAGACTCCCCTTTACTCATGGTCGCCTGTGAAACCCGTCAGGCAACTGAAGGCTGTACCTAAAATTCTGCTGGCAGTGCAGCACACTGCAGTGGCCTTGGTATAGTTACGGTGGACACCTTGTGCAGCCACAGCTGTAGCATCCCCTCGTAGTCCGAACAACTGGCTATTGCTGTCCAGGAGTCTACACGTGTGGAGGACTGCCTGGAATAGAAAAGGAAAGCTGCAGAGATTGTAAAGCTGCTGCTTGATCCGTGTGGCTGTTGTGCCGAGGAGCATCAAAACTTTGCTGGATGGATCCGACAGCTCGTTCCAAAGTAGAGGGTCAGTCTTGCTGGTTATTTGCAGTTATTAACCTTAGTGAATTTTAATTTTTTTTTCTGTTTCCTTTGTTTTTATATTTTTCTCTGTATGCCTAAGAGGATTGTGGCCTTGCAACCAGAGTGCTCATGTTCAGGAAACTTGAGGCTGTTCCTACTGAAGGGCTTTGAAGATCAGCAGGCATTTCCTCCAGGGTTTACAGCATTGTTGGAGGAAACATTCCCTGCAGAAGTCTTCAGGCCTATCCGCCCGACTTTGGTCATTTCTTACCTCACCAGCACGTGGATTATGCTGTTTGCAGACTGTCTAAGCTGCACGATGACCTCCGTGGATTCCTCATGAGCTTTTACAAGGCCAGGCCTGTGTACTTTGTGAAATCCTTTAGAAATGCCTGCTAGGCTTTTAAAGTCCCAGAGCATAGACTATGCTACAAGGAACTCAGAAGGTCAGCAGCTGGATATGGTTGTGGATGAAGGGGGATTTGTGTGTGTGTGTATGCAGTTCTTGTTTTGAAAATACATATTTTTTCAGGTCAGATAGAGATACATTGTTCCTGAGAAGGCTTCTTGTACTGTCTGATAAAGCAGAGGGGCTTCTGAATTCCATAAGAAATTGATGAACAAGATAACTATGCCTTTTCTTTGCATTCATGTTGCAGTTTATGAAAATGAACAGATGCTGCTTCATTTTGTCAGTGTGCTGGAAGGACCTCCCACAGGTTACTTGCACTGTGTGTACTTCAGAATAGAAAGAGAACTTTTACTGAAGAGTACCACTGGCAAGTAGCTCGGCTGTTTAAAATTTTCCAAGTGGCTTTCCTGTGCAGATCTGAACTTGGAGAGGCTTGCCAGCACTGTCTCTTGCTGTCATTAATTTGCCTAACCTAAACCAAGGAAGAAACTTTGTATTTCAGAATTTAGAGCTCTGCAAACAAACCCAAAGGCTATTGGCCAGGTGGTCTGAGCCAGTGGGTGTGCTCACAAAACTTGTGGCACCTCGTTCATAGGTGGTGAGAGAGAGCTATTTTCTGAAGGCTGGATTTCTCCTTCACCTGGAGGAAGCAATAAACCTTAGTCTGAGTGATCTTTGGTACTTTGGCATCTGTGGCAAAATACATATCTACAATAACCCCTGGTAAAATTAAAACAGCTAGTTTGTATCTTTTAACTCTGGCTCACAATATCAGGAGAATGTCAACTGATGGTTGTCTCTGCTTAATACCACATGGAGATTATGTAGTTGGTTTATCTCTGTTTCTGGTCCTTAGCACACTGTAGGAGTTGGTTGACTTGAGATCTGCTTGTGCCTCTTATGGTCGGGGGCAGATGTTGGCTTTGTCTTGTGGGCCTGCAGAGTCTGCTTGGTGTGGAGATAGATACAAGCTCAGAAGGAGTGCTACCAGTTGTCTTGCTGATGAAAAAGCTGTGTAGGCCTTTGGGATATTGCAGTTGGAGGCTGACATTACAAATGCTTCCTAGGGTGGATGGGAGAGGGGGGGCTGTCCAGCATGCTTCTGAGTCTCTTTGCTCAAGCATCTCTCTCTCTCTCTCTCTTTCCCTTCCCTGTGGCCTGTGCTTCCCCTCTGAAAATCTCAAGCTAAAACTCCCTAATTTAAAAATCTGTTTCAGGGGGAAGGGGGTAAGGATATGATTTGTGTTTCTGAACTTTTTGAAGTATTAAATTGGATGGTCTATTTAATGATCCAATTTAATATTTTTTAAATATCCAATAATATTTTAAAAGTGTTTATTATATTTGATATCTTGTTGTTGTTGTTGTTTGGAGGATGTGATAGGGGAAATAGTTTCTGTGCTGACCAGAAACAGAATACAGAAAGATACGATGTTAACAAGGTGCAGGGAGAAAAGGAGGTGTTTGTTTAGAAAAAGCCTAGTCACTAAAGCCTGTGGGGCAGAGGAACCCTGCTGATAACACAGATGAAACAGTCTGCCTCTTTCCTAACTTAAGAGGAGTGGAGCTTTGTAATAAATGGCTGCCATGTGGCAGCTGTCTCCCAGCTTCGTGAGCCTGGCAATAGTTAATCCTGTCAGCAAGTCATGCTCCCTGGAAATGAGCAGTGAGAAGAGCTTCAAACTCTTGAATCATTCTATTTGCAAAATATTTGCATGTTGAATGTCTTTCCACTTAAAAAAAGTTTGGTAATTCAATGTAGGTTTCCATCTTTAAGTAACATTAAAGTGCAGCTGTGTTGGCTTTCAAATAAAATGTTAGAAACGTGCTGAGATATTGCAATTCTTTTCTCTCTTTAAAAAAGTCATTTTAGTTTTGGAAGGTGTATGTTCCAGAGTACAAAATGTACTGTGTAGAGAAGGGACACTGTGTTGCTATCCCTGTATGTTAAAAAATTACAGGTTGAACATTTGAGATCGTGGTTCTCCTTAAAAGCTCGAGGCTTTAAAATTAGTCTCTTCAGTTTGCTTTTTGTATTTTGCCGAGCATGTCATGTGTCTGTCCTTTTTCCAGAAGTCAAAAAAATGGAATTTTGACTTTAAAAAATCAGAGATTTTGTGCAGTAATGTAGCACCATCAGATTTTACCATCAGGCTCATGATAAAATCTTGATGGTTGACAACACTACCACCAGGAAATGGGTTTAAATCCCTGTAATTTCTATTTTTTCTTTTCTCATTTTGCTGTGTTATCTTGTGAAGCATAAAATGTTTTGGCAAGCTACCTGGTACAGTGCTCCAAGCAGAGAGTGCGCTGGCATCTCCTGCAAAGACAGTGTGGTTGGGCTGCAAAGGATGAGTTGGGAGCTCTGCCATAAGCAAACTGGTGCTCTCCCCCTTGGGCTTGCCTGTGTTTGCTAGCATATGGATGCAGTTAGAGTGGTGAAGCACCATGTGGGACATAGCTACTCCAAGAGGAGTTTTTTTCCTGGTCTAGCTTATCCTATTTTCAGAATGATTTGTGTTAAAATTGCCTGTGCATTCAGTTCTCTGAAACTCTGCACATACTCATCTTGGGGGAACAGAATTGCAGCCAGAGCACTGCACAAGAAGCAGGGCACTAGCACAGGAGATTTTTCTGTATCTTCCTCGGTGTGATTCATCCTGCCTCTGTAATCCCTGCTGAGCCCATCCTGCACACACATGCAGCTCTGGCTACATGTGAAGAGCGAGTGTGAGGGGGTGAAATGTTTCTCCCTCCAGAGATTTGCTTTAAACCTTCACCTCGAATGCTGGCTCCGAAGCTGCCCTTGGCTGGCCATCAGGGTGAGGGACAGAGACGGGGACAGGGACGGGCCCTCCTTCCCTCCCTCCCTCCCTCCCTCCCCGCCTCCCTTCCCAACAGCTGCAGGCACCAATTGCCAGGGAGCAGCCCGGCCGCATGGTTTTGTGGCTTTCTTCCTCTTGTTACTAATGTGCCTCCTTGTTTCCGTGATGCTGTGCAGAGGAACAACCAGACGGATTGTCTCCTCTCGGGGTGGGTGCCCAGGCATCTGCACAGCCATTTGGTATGGCACAGGAGCCCCTGCTTTTTCAGTGACACCAGGGGCTATTGATGGCAGGCTGGGGCTGTGCTGCTGCTGCTGCACAGATGCTTACTCTTGGCCCACCTTAAAAGGACAAGATATCCCGTGGTTTAGACTGGCCATATATTGTCGAGGATGTCAGCATCTCTGTCACAGCTACCCAGCTGAGCCCGGCGTCCTGCTTCGCCCGCCCCGCGTGCCTGCAGCCTTTCCTCAGCCAGAGCTGAGGGGTGCTGTGACTTGGAGTATTTGAAGGGGAGGTCTCTCTTCTTCTCCGTTACTCAGAAATGTTTTCCGTCTAGCTCACCCATTGGGCTCTCAGACAAGTATCTCGTTCCCTCAGCGCAGTGCTTTCTTAGGCACACAGGTGATGGGACATTAACCTATAGTTTGTCCTCACGTCTCTCCAGGGGTTTTAGTCAAATGGGTTTGTCAGGGCAATGTGAAAATGAAAAAAAAACCCCAGGCAACAAGCACACAAAGCTACATTTTGATTGTTTCCTCGTTTTTGCAATCCTTCATCTCCTCTTGCTTGTCTGAGATGGCAGCAGCAGCAGGGGTAAGGTTTTGTTTCCCAGGGCTGTGCTTCCCCAGGATTGCTGGGGCTCCCTTCAGCCAGGTGCATCTCTCTTTCCTCAGCCTGGTGGGAATGGAGACATGCACGGTGAGGTTGCCCACTGGTCCTTGCTTCAGCTTCCCCCTGCTCCTGTGCTCTCTTGCCTCATCCTGGGCTCCTTTGGGGCGTGTGGGCAGGGATTTTGGCAGGCAGTGTGATGCCACTTGCCTGACCTGTCCTGCCTTGGCAAGGTACTTCCATCCTGTCTTCAGGGCCCACTCCCTGCAGTCTCTGTCTCTGCTCTGGACTCCCACCCTCTCCCACACCATATTCCAAGGCTGTCCCCTTGCCCAGTGGGATGTAAGCCAGCACTGGCCTAAGTGAGAGATGCAGCAACCGGACTAGGGAAGATTGATAGCGTGGGGAGAGGTCCCGGGCCATGTCCCAAGGAGTGCTGCCCTGCTGCAGCCAGTGCCAGCCCAGGGGAGACGCGAAGGGACTTTCTCGGGTCGCCACTTCATCTAAGGCAAATAAACCGGAGTTAAAGCCAAGAAACACATCGACTTCCTGGAACTCTGTGAGCCGTCCGCACAGCTGTCCCCACTCCCCGAACACATGCAAAGCAGAGCTTATAAGGACAGACAGTATTGCTTTTGTGTCCTTCCTCAGCCAGTGGGGAGGGCGCAGGGGAGGGGATGTGCTGGGTAAAGCCCAAGGCCTGTCTTGTTCCGTGTTTCCCCTGTGTTGCCGTGATTCCCAGTGACTGGGGGAGGCCAGACTCCCTTCCCACTGGCCTCCTCACAGCTATGCAGGGAGGCATGGATGGGGATGGAGGGATGTTTGCAGTTGTCAGCATGGGAAGGAATGAACAGATACCTGCTTAGAGCCACTTGTTTTACTTGTTTTATTCTCCTGTTGCCCTGATTTTATTTTGTTGCCTGAATGTGGTGTTGACAGTCCCAGGTTTGTTAAGCTCTCTTCGAATCTCAGTATCCTTTTTGCTTGAGCAAGCTCTTGAAGCTAACTGCAGTTTTGTGACAAAGGCTTCCTGGATGGCCAGGTACTCACCAACAAGCTGATACAAACTTGTATGAGGAGCAGCTCACAGATATGTCTTTGGTCAGGGGAGAGAATGCTAAGGTATTAGGAAAGTCTCAAAATTCATCAGCAGCTGCTGATCTTAAATGCAGCCATACATTATTGCAGTTCTTGCAGTGTTGTGTGTTCTGTGTGGCACTGCCATTCCCAGAAAGGGCAGTGCTGGTCAGGAACTCAGTGCAGGCTCAGATCAAACTCTGTGAGGTGATTACCAAATGTGCTGGGCTTTCCTGTTGGGAGCCAGGGGGCTGTCAGGTTTCGCTTTCGCTCTTGGGGCTGGAGCAGCTTTTGCCTGAGTTCTCTTTTCTGGCTGAGCGCGACCACAGGCTCCTGCGTGAGGGCTGTTCCCACAGCACACAGCACTTGCAAAAGGTGCAAACATGGCCTCCCTCTTCAAGTGAGCAAATAGAGCACAGGGCCAAGAGGATGGGCATGAATTCATTCTGTATTAAGGCTACTCAGTAGCTGTGTGCATTGCTGTAAACCAGTTGGACTATAAGGGTGAATTTCACCCAGGAAACTCCTGGTTTGTCCGTATTGTGTCTCATTGTTACATTAGTACAACTTCCTTGTTTTCAGCGTATTGCACCCATGTAATGCCAGAGTATCATGGTGATTCAGAGTTTTCACTAAAGGCATTCGCTAAGTTCAAATTATGGTACGGTTTAATGAGAGAAGCTTGTGGTCATCTGAGCCAAAGTCCTGAGGAGCATTAATAGTCCATAAGTCACCAAAAAGGGATTTTTAAAAGCTACATAAAAACTAAATGCGCACATGTATCCCATCGTGCTTGCAAGGAAATAAAACAGGAGGAGTAAATATGTTTGAATATTTAAAATTCAGCCTGTTAGATGTTATAGTAAAAGCATGCAAAATAGTCTGGAAATACAGGGATCATCTTGTTCTTGTTTAGCTCTTCTTACCCTGTCCCACTCCTTCCAGAAGATCCTCCATAACTCAGTTTTAAGGCATGTCCATGAGCATGTGGTTCACTTGTTTATTCCATGTCTGGGTGTATGTGTCCATGTACAAGTTAGACCTATGGATGTTGTAGACTCACAGAGTTATTTCAAGAGGCAAAGTATTATACCTGCACTAACACAGGTAAAATGACTGTTTCACTAAGGGCTCAGAGGGTTCACAGAAGGAGAAGAGTCTGTCTTCTTTGATGCTCAGGGAGTACCCTTCAATAGATGTTACTCCTTTTGTTTTTGTGCTTGATTTTGGTTTCTTTGTAGAGGAAAATGTTACTTACAGGTGCAAGTTCAAAAGCTTTGGGGTGGCATTCTTAGTTTTTATTGTTAAGTGAAAGAGCAGCCACCAGATACTCCCATGCCACTCTCTTTCTTTCTGTGCTTGTCTTCCTTTCCCCATGAGCTGCTCTGTACTGCTCCTCCAGCAGTGGTGACGCTCCCGGTGTAATTTTCTACTGCTGTGGTGCGGAGTCAGCACCAACATTTCAGTAGCAAGGGCAGACTTGGTATTAAAAAAGGTCAGTTGGGAAAACTTTGTTCATTTGGTTTCCTTTGCCTTGAGGCAGTGCTTTGAATAGTGTTAACCCTTTTTTCTTCCCACACGATGCCTTTTCACCCTTTTTCCTTCCTGCCAGCTTTGATGGAAAGTTATGTTCAAAAGGTAGTGCGGGTGATAGTGCACATCTCTTTTGGGGTGGGAGTGACCATTTGTGCTTGGGAACATTGCCTTGTGCTCTGTCCACTCCTCTGTGTAGAAGCTTAGTAGGAGACCAGTGCATCAGAAGCAGTTTGGAGCGCACTGTAGCGATTCTTAGGTATTATAATCTCAAGGATAAACAGTAAACTTTGTTTATTCAAATGCGATATCTCTCTTTGAAGTTCTGTTCTTGTCTAAATTTGTATACTAGCAGGTCTGGCCTTCATTTAAATGATCCTTGGGGTTTTTTTGTGCCACTTAGAAAAAAAAACCAGTGGGAAAGCCTTGACTAAGCTGCTAGTGTTGCTAAGATGGAAATGACGAAGAAGGCTCAGGATTCCTGTTTGGACCTCATGGGAAAAATTGGTGTGAAAGGCGTGGGGGGGGTTGCACATTCCTGAACCTGTCATTTCTTTTCCCTGTTTCTTCTCCCCCACTGTGTTCTGTACTAAATACTACAGTATGTTTAATGAAACCAATAAAACTATTTGGCCAAGAGTGTTAATCTTTCCCTGGCCCAATT
The DNA here is from genome assembly GCF_009819655.1 of Sylvia atricapilla. NCBI lineage: Eukaryota > Metazoa > Chordata > Aves > Passeriformes > Sylviidae > Sylvia > Sylvia atricapilla. The sequence goes on along the minus strand of NC_089140.1, from coordinate 66,847,044 downwards.
AGTGCATGGCTTCTACTTTTAACGTTAATGTGGATTTTTTTCGGAAGGCAGAACAATAAGCAGCTTTGTGCTATGTGTACCAGGTTTTCCCCCTTCTTGCCTGTATTGTGCGTTTCTTCCTATCTATTCCAAAGGGAGAGCTCATGTGCAAAGACAGTGGAGCAATCTGGAAGAGAGACTTTGTACCAGCTCCCAGGGGCTGGGACATGCTGCTCTGTGCTTGGGTAGCTGTGTCTCAGTTGCAAGTCAAGTGACTGTGACTCTGAAGACTCATCATTTTTTCTCCTTTCTTCTTCCTTCTCCTGTGGCCTGTGTTCTCCTTTTTGCTTCATCCGTGATGCTCTTCACCAGAAGGAGAAACAGCCGTAGCTGTTTAGAGTGGTTTTAAAACAAACAAACAAACAAACCCAAATAAATACACATAAGCAAAGTGGGGGGAGTAACTGTTGATGGGCTCAGCTTTAACATACAGTGGAGTCACACTTTAGCTCAAAGGAGGAAATAGGTCTAGCAAGTGTCTTCCTGTACAGACTGAATGGGAAGCAACAAGGTTTTTTCTTTTTCCTTTTTTTTTTTTTTTTTTAAGCTTTGCTTTTGCAGTATCTCTCCCGTTAGCTGGTTATGTGGGGCATCAGAGGTGGGCCTCTGTCAGAAGCAGGAGCTATAGGCCCCTCAGGGCTCTCTGTGGGATGGAAGTTGCCCCACTTTCATGCTGTCAGCAGCCTCATCAAGTGGAAGGAACATGTTCCTGCAGAAAAGACAGGTCTCTTGGTGTGGCCAGGCAGAGGGGGCTGTGTTGTCTCATTTGGTCCGGTCCCCCCTGCCATTTGTCAGCGCTCTTGCTTAGTCACTTGCTCTCTGCTTTTCCTCCTTTTCACACAGGATGAATGTGACTCTGGGGGGTTTCTTCAAAGTAGAAGATGACTTGAATGCTTGTGACCACTTCCCTGTTTCCTAGAGGCTTTGGTCCGATGTTGAATGCAACCTGAGGCAGCACTGTTTCTCAGCTTATTTCCTGTTTATCCTTTTTCCTGGAGGTCTTTGTTTTCTTTTGGGGAGAGGGAGGAAGGAGGCTCTGTCAGCACAACCTCCACGCTGGGGCATTTGGTGTGAGCTGGGAGTGTTTACAGTCCTGAAGGCAGTATGGCATAGGGCATCTGTTCCAGTTGCTGCTTGTCTGATTCCCTGAGTTTTATAGGTGCTGTGGAAGAAAATCCCAACACTTCACCATCCTCAGGGATGCGTTTTTTTAAAGAGGAAAAAAAAAAACAACAAAACAACCACCCAACCAGCCCAAAGAAAAAAGAAAAAATAAACAAGACTGCAAGAGAAATCTCTCAGTATGTTCCTGCCTAAAGGCGCTCTGCCACGGGTTTTCCCACAGGAAGGAGTGATTTGGCCCAGTATTCTTATTGTTTCTATATCCTATTGCAAATAGAAAGTTATGCTTCTGAAATTGGTGTGTGCTGCTCATACAGTTGTCTTTGTTTCAGTGGTGCATTTTTGTTTCAGTGGTGCATGTTTGTTTTGCAAGAGAGTAGAAAATGCATAGGTAAATAAAAGCATGCAGGAGAAGTTCACTTGTGATCTCTAGACTGTTTTCAAAATTGGAAATTTTTAATGTGCCGAAAATGATTGTAAGGACAAGATCTCTGACTACACATATTTGCTTGCATTTGGAGGAAAGTATTTGGATTCAGAAAAGAAAAATAACTGTTGGCTCAGAGAAAGTATGAAATGGTGTAATAGTATAATACATAGTCTTCCTCCTGAAAAAAAAAATAGAGCAAGTTGGCAGATTTTTCTGAAACAGTAGGTAGGGATTTTTAAATGTGCGTTTATGCCTGCCTGTTCTGCAGGCTCTCTTTGTGCATTTCCCATTTTCAGTATTGCTAAAAGCAACACTGGGAATTCTGACTGTAGTTCTCTGGGAAGCTACTGAACTGTCTTAAAGTTACCTTGGCAAACACAGGAGTCTTCACAGTTACACAATAGATTTTCCAGGATGTATCAGTGGTGACATTAATGTGCTAGGTATTGACTGAAAGAGGAATGAATATGTGTATTTTGGAAGGAATTGTATATTTTGTTTGTTTAGGGTTTTTTTTTTTAAGGACTAAAGCCCTTTTTTTACAGAAATATCTCCAGATAGTTTAAACTCGTTCTTATTTTTAGTAGTGCTAAGCAGATAGAGCAAGCAGTTTTAGATTTAGGCCAGTTTTGAAAATAATTCTGTTGCTTATTCTATTCAAAAGTAAGCTACCACATAAGTCATTAAAATAAGATGGGGACAGGGAGGAAAGAAGTAATTATATTGCTCTTGAATAAGATGGAATTTTTTTTTTTTAAAGCAAACAAAGTAACAGTAAAGTTACAGCAGTTACAACAGTTAAAACAAAATAAAGCCAAACAAATAAATGGCTCCCATAATTGCTGGAGAAAACACACAGGAGAATGGGTGCTTGGCCTCACCTTGGAGCAAGAAATCCCTGTGTCACAGGGATCACTAGTATTTTCTTAGAAGTACAAAAATAATTAGAGAAAAGTTATTTTGAGTTGTTCAGGTTAGTCTGCTTTTCTGGTTTTGAAGGTGCAGATGGAAAACAGTGTTTGTTAAAAGGTTGATGTCTTCCTGAGCCTTACACTGCCTGGATTTAGTCAGGTCCCAGGTTTTGTCTCTGGACTGCAGTGGCTTGCTGTGCCAGATTGTCTGTGAGCTGCTCCTTAGAAGGATGGCAGCTAAATGTAGGAAGGTTGAGTCCACTGCTCTGTCTGGCATGGTGTGAAATGAGGAACCATGTGACACAAGGTGGGCGCTTTCTTTTTGCTTGCCTATTCTCTTGGGTGCTCCAAATTGTTGGCAGTTGAGGTAGCATAGTCATATATAGTTCTCAAATGCTGTTCAAACAGCATTTGAAGATGTGTTGCATGACTGATCTGCATGTCATCCTTGAGAATGTAATTTTTTATAAAGGAAGAAACCCTGTTAACTGTGGTTTGAAGGCAATTGTCTCTGTTCTCTTGATAAAAGAAAAACCCGTATTGAGCTTACTGGTTGGGATTTGTAAATCTTGAGATGATGAAATGTCTGCAGTGTGTTTGTTTCCATAATGAAATAAACACTTTGCTTGTAAGGTCATAAAGGTGTATTTCACTGTTATAAACATATCAGTAGTTTTCCATATTACAAATAATGTTTTCCAGAGTCTATAGCCATGAGTGCTGTGGCCAGAGAACTCCTATTGCCTACGTGTTGGTCATTCCCTATCACTTTAAAAACTATGTTTAACTGCCCTGTCATTCTCCAGAGAGAACAGGCACCCTTCTTTAAACCCCGATGATAGCATGATAAGTTTGTGGTTTCAAGAAAGGGGTGTGGAGGAATTCTGTTGGTGCATACAGTGGTTACTTATGTCTTCAGCTCATGTGGGAACCTTGGGCAGTGGATGTGAGGAATGTGCCAAATGGGCCCAGAAACCTCTGTAGTAATTTCACCACTGCTAGAAGGAAGAAGGTGGCCACCATGAATTCATGTGTTGGAGTAAATGCTAATCTTCCAAGAAGAGAAGAGGGAACCCCAGTGCATATATGAAATTGAATCACCTAAATTCTCTAGATGCAGAATATTCTTCCAACTTCTTAATCAAATGTCACTGCTGTCAGCAATAGGCTAGCTTGCTCTCCTTCTGTTTTTTGCTGGCTCAGTGCTGCAGACCAAGCTGATAGGGGTTTCTCTGTTTGCCCAGGTTTTGCCACTGGCAGAAGCAACAGCATCTCGCAGCCCAGTGCCTGGGCGCTCATGAGAGTGAATGCTTGACTGCCCTGGCACTGCTGGTGTGCTTCTGTCATCAGACCTATTTGGTAGTCAGGAGAGCCCCAAAAATAAAGGTCTGTAGTCTTACTTTCCTAAAGTGGCTTCCATAAAAGCTTACTGTCTTTTCTCTTTTTTCCTTCTCCCTCATGTAGTGCTAGAGGGTGCTGCTGAAGAAGAGGCTGAAGAGCCAGACGCAACTGTACATACTACACTAAGTGAGGAGACCAGCAACCCAGAAGAGAGCCACAGTCAATCAGGGGAGAAAGATGAAGGTAATTAGTTCAACTAGCTCGGTGACTCTATAAATTAGGGCATTGATTAAGAATGTAGAGACATTTCTCACCCATCCATACACCTTATTGTGTGAAGAGTATAAGATACATTGATCAGAAGCACTGGTGCATATATTTCTTTTCTCATCCCTAACTTTTATCTGTTTGAAAAGTATAAAATAGGTTGAACAGAAGCATAGGCACATAAATTCTCAACCAGCACTGCAGGCTTCCAAACTAAGATTTTCTTGGCTCACAGTAACTTGGCACCACATAACTTAGCCTCAAAAAACCACCTGTTTATAATCCTCAAACTTATGTTCCAAAGACAGTATTATGCAGAGATCAAATGTTCACAGACAAACGTGTTCCTCCTTGTTCACCCTCACTTACTCTTCTGTTGCAGTGATTTTCTCACAACACACATTAAGATTCTGTGCTTTCCACCAGAGGTGACAGAGCAGTAGACTTGCAGGGTGTTCCTGTTAGAGAGACTTCTTGAGGAGGGGAAAGGAGTGTTAAATTTGAAAGCATCTTCCCTTTCAAACTTGGAAAGAGGAAAATAGAAGGCCTTTCCTGTGCGTTTGACATGTCTGTATGCTAAGAAGCCAGAGATGAGATTTTAGGTGTATTTTGAGTTTGGTATCTGAGATAGGAGCATCCGTGCTACTTACAGCATGTGATGGAGAGGTTTGAACCTCGACAGCTTTAGCTGTGACATTAGTCATGTATGTAACACATATTCTCCATGGACTAGTATGGCTTCGTATACCAAAAGCACATATGTGCCATCTGTAGCAGAAAAGAGGCAACATGGGCAATACATGGTTTTGTTTTGGTTGGATTTTTGCTACTTTAACTTATTCTGTATACAGAGCTGGCTTAAACTGCGCTTAAAAGAGATCCCAGTACCCTACACTGTGTTACTAATGCCTTAATTGTGCAGTCCTGTTTAAAACTCGTGCCTGCTTGAATGATTGTGCTTGCCAGAGTGTGCATTCATCAGTACTGCTCTACTAGTTCATGGTGATCACAAGGTACCACAAATACCATTTCACAGCAAGAGGGTGTAAAGTAAATCACTCCATATTGAATTAAGGTTGAAAATTAAGAAAACGGGAATGTCCTGTGAGAAAAATGTACACTTTGTCCTATTTATTCCAATATGAGAAGCTTGTCCTGCTATAAGAACTCCAGTTGTTATGGCCTGTTGCCTGTGCTCCATGATCATCCAGCAGAGTGTGATGTGAGTTACAGGGGATGCATGGGATTTTTAAAGATGGCCTAGGAACTCCTATGTGTGTTTTTGTTTTTAATTCCAGAGAAGCAGCTGGAAGGCTTAAACAGCTATAAGGTGTCACCAAGTTCACCAAACAGTTTGGACGGAGCAGACTTGTCCTCCATTGATGCCATGATGTCAGCAGTGATGAATGTGGGGAAGATTGCTGAAAATGGCGGGAATTCTCAAAATGTCAAGTCCCCCTCAAAGTCTCCTGCACCAAATCGGATTGGCAGGAGGAACCAGGTACATAAACCCAAATGCAGGGAGGGGCAAAGGGGAGACAAGCAGCCGCCTGGAAAGTGATAAGATGTAATGTATGTTTCTTTGATTGTTTAGCTTTTTTTCCCCTCAGCACTTGTTTCTTGCCTCTGCCATTGTTCCTCTAGGTATGTTTTCTGGTATCTCTCCAGACCATTACTTAGAAAACTGGGAATCAGAGGGCTTTACTTGCTTGGATTGAATCATAAAACATTTGAGCACAAGCTCCAGTGCCATGCAATGGTGAGCTGGTCTAGCAGATGCCCCTAGCAGCAGCAAAAGTCACCTAAGAACTGCCATTTTGTCCTCTTGCATCCTTTCTCCAGGCTCTTGTATTCACATAAATTCATGAGGTGTGTAGCTGCCCTGCAAAAGATTCAGGTGATTTGTGGTTAAAGGTGGAATAAAACATTCCATCAGGATGCTTAGTTCATATGTGTCGTGTAAGATGCCCTTAACTTTTTGTTAATAAAAGCCTGAAGAGCTATTGCAGAATGCCTTGTATGAATTTTGCAGAGTAAATATATGTAGCTTTTATCAGTTTTATTCCATTTACCAGTTGATGGCACCAGCTGATAGCAATATTGATCTAAACAAGTGAAAGGAGAGTGTTGTATCAGTTAAGCTGTGGTTATTTATATCTGTGGTTTTTTCCTGCTGGGCCACGCTTCACCAAAGAAGGTGCTGCAGAATATCAAGAAAACCCCCAGATCCCTGTGGTCATTTGACTTTAGAGCTTGAGGTGAAGCACGGAGACTTTGTAAACGAATCGAGATGTAACAGGGACCAGAAAGATTGAGAGGCATGACTCATGTGATGTTCCTATAGTAGTTTATTAATAGCTTGTTGAGTAGCTGCCCAGTTGACAGACTTAAAACTTGTTTTGGATTTTTTAGCATGAAAGGAGTTAAAAGCCATTAGCTGTAAATGGGCATTTTTAAATGAGGAATGGGCAGTATACAGACAGCTATGTTTGTGGGATTCTGTTGTCTAGCACCTGGCTCTAAGGTTTATTTACAATGTTCTCACTTAGGGGCTTCCCTGGTTCCTTGATTTCATCATGTGAAGTGAGGCACTGGAGTCCAGACCAGTCTCAGGGCAGTGCTGTTTCACAGCTGTCCACCGGTACACCATGTGGTCTGGCTTCAGGGAAGTTTATTAGTGTTGGTGACCTTTATTCCACCTGGTATTTCGGTGGGCATTGAATCAAAGGAAGCTCTAGAGTAAATGTGACAGGATTAGGAAGGATTCTTACAGCATAAAAATAAACAAATACATTGAAAACATAGTAAATAGCCTATTTGTCTTTAGGCTGAAAGATTGTTAAGGCCAGAGGGGCAAATGGTTACATTACTGAGCAAATAGAAGTGAGATGTGAAATGCTAAGTGGGTCTCAATCTTGTTAGCATGCTCTAATACAGGGAGTTTCCACTTTCAGCGTAGCAGAATGAAAGCACTGAATTGTTTTAGTGTGTTGCAGCGCAGGGATCTCAGATTCTGGTCAGAATATGCCCCTTATTATAATTTCAAGGATAATAACAGCTGATTTTCTGTGTTTGAGTGCTGTTTCCCATGAGTTGGCAGCAAAACATTTTGCCCTGAACCTTTGTCCTAAAGTCTATGGTTCTCTTTATAATGCTGACTTTATCTTGGCTGCCGTCTACCCATAGTCTAATAAGCATGTTCTCACATCAGCTTGCATGTATTTTAACTTCTCATTTGCTTTGCTCTTGAAGAAAATAAAAAGTGTGACAGAGGTGTTTTTTGGGCTGGAGGAAAACAGACAGACTTAATGCACAACTCCAAAAGCATTTGCCATCAGTTGAATGCAGAGCAGTTGTGCTAGATTGACTTACTAAAGAGAGAGTAGCTGACAAATGAGCTGCTAATTTCATCTTTCAGTTCAGGAACTGTGTTTTCACCAACGTGGCTGTGGTGGGGTAGCTGAGTGCTGTGTTTTAAATTGGTGAATGGGGGTACTCTTACAGTAGTGATGCTAATGTTTTTTGGTCCAGATTGGGTTAGTCAGCGGATTTGCTTGAGCTGTGTTACGGTATGCAGCATGTAGCCTGTCTGACCACTGGAGAAAGTTTGGGTTTTAGTTAATAATAAACTCCAGATTCAATACTAATCGGGTCTGGCTGAGCTATAATGTGTTTCTGATCTTTGCTTCAAGGTGAACCAGTAATTACTCTATCTTCTGTTAATTTGCTGATTTGAAGAGAAGGCAGTCTGGAAAGCAGGCTTTGAAATCATCAAGTGCATCATGCAGAACAGCAGCACTCGTTTTAAGAGGAGGGGGGGCAAAAAACAGTAGTGGGTTGATAATTTTGCAGAAAGAACCCGGGGATTAAACATCATCTAAACTGTCAGCACGTATGCAGGGGTTTTCCTCGCGGCACAGTGTGTTTGTTCTCTGTCTTGAGCCATCTTTTAGCAGGGTGCAGTATAATTGGAACTGAACATTACTCCACGGTCAGGTTGCATATAGTAAAATTAAAGTTGTATAAGTAGGATGGAATGAATGTTTGTGACTTACACGTTTGTATATAAAAAATAGGGGAGAGGCACTGAGATAATGCATTTTAATTTTCTGTGAGTGTTCAGACTTCATAATGGCAGCCTTTCTTGCTTTCTTTCTAATGTTTTGCAAGTGCTAGTACGTTAGACCTTGGCCTGTATGTGTGGCCTGCAGTGATTACCTTTGGGAATGTAGGGGCTGAAATGTAGTTGGAAAAGCAAGTACAAGCAAAAGAGTAGGGATATGTGGGAGAACCTAATTCTTTCATTTTAGAAACAAAGTCTCAAGACTTATTTTCTTCAGGCAAAATGGTAAAATAGTTCTTCATCCATGTCTACAGGTTGCAGAAGTTACTGCAAAATTATTATGACTCTGTTTTTGAAAATGTAATATAGGGACTCTAGAATGGTTCCCCAAATCATGCAGGAGAGGATAGTGCTTTCTTGAGAAATAAAAAAGAACTTTCTCTGACACTATCTCAGCGTCTTGCTGTCTTAAGGTGCCAGAGAATTTGTCACAGAGACTTGGGTTAGTCATTCTCAATGTTCTTTGTGAATGCTTGTGTCTGACAACCTGGAAATGATTGCTTCTGAGTTGATGACTTTGGAATATCACTGCGGGAAGAGAATTGTGTGGAGAGAGGAAATGCGTAGATACTCATACCCATCAACTTGTGGTTAAAGAGCTGCTGAGAATGGATTCTGCTTTGTGCTTGTTTTTGAGCTTTCACCAGTGACACTTAAGATAGCCTGCAAAGAACTTCAGTAGAAAATGTCCCTTAGCATAAAATCAGTTATGCTTTCCCATTGGTTGGCAGAGATGGTTTTTGTACTGTCTTGTCACTAAAGGCACACATCATTCTAATGGAAAACTGAGGTTTAATTTTGAGTGCTAAATCATCTTCCTTTTAATATACAGGCATTGGTGCATAAGCCATGCCTGGCTTCCTGGTGAGGTTGTGAAAATGCCCGTTACATCATCCAGTAGCCATCCTTGTGGACCAGTTGAGGCAAACAGCTTTGGTTCCTGCAAGAGTGCCATTTCATCCTTGGCTGGCAGAGTGGTGGCTTTGCTCAGTGTCTCAAGGGCATACTTAAGTCACGTTGAGCTCTCTGGTTGGCTTTATTGTTTGTACTGTGGTTTGACCATGGTTGCTCCTAATTCTCACCTGGGTGGAGAGTGATGGGGTTCATAATGTGTTCTTTTGGAGTCACGTACACTCCTGCATTGTCACCTCTTTCTTGCTATGATCTCATCAGATCTTGCAAGCTTCAGAAGGGTGGGGCCTGGCTGGTGTGCCTGGATGGGATGCTTCCAGCAGCAACACAGGATGCTAAAGGAAATGGTGCTGATGATTCAGTAAATGCCACTCTTCCTTCTGAGTCAGCCAAGGAGCAGAACATGCAGCCCCTACAAAAGGGCACCAAGATAATGCTTTGCCCTCAAGATGGGGTGGAAAATCTGAAGTTCTGACAACTTGTGCTGTTAAAAATCTTTGGGAAGAATAATGATGTTTGCCCATATATTCTGCCGATACTCCAGGAATTACTTTCTGGTCAGCTAAATTCCTCCTGGCAGTTTGAGCTCTTTGCAATTGCCTTCACTTCCTGTCTTAAACTGCTACTGCTGAGTATCTCTGTGCTGTTAAAATGGCTGCTGTACTGTTGTGGTAATTGAAATAGCCCCTGTTTATAAATTCACAAGTTTCTGAAACTTGCTTGGAGGGATCTATCAGATGATAAATGTATAAATGCAAGTTATTCTCTTAGCAGTGGCATTTTGTACTTGGGATGGTATATGGTTATCCACCCTCATCACTGACAGCTTTCTAGTCCTTTTATATTGATAGTCCTTCTGATTGGTTTGTTCTCTTTTGTCCACAGGAAACAAAAGAAGAGAAGTCTTCCTATACCTGTCCTCTGTGTGAAAAGATTTGCACTACACAGCACCAGCTAACTATGCACATTCGTCAGGTAGGCAGAGTACCAGCTTTTGATTTCTTACTTTTATTAAGAGTTTTTCATTTGCTAGGTTGCATTTTGCAGTGGTGAAAAACAATTCCATGTGTAAGCCAATGAAATGCTTCTATTGTTTTGCTTTTATTTTAGCCTTCCCTTGCATTTTCTTCAAAAAGCACACCCCACAAACCTAACCCTGAGGTGGATAATTTTCCTCCCTTCCTTGCCTGGCATTCCACCCCCCACTCAGTGGCTCAGACAAGGATGTGTGTCCTGTTCTGCATAGCTTAAGGTATCCTAAGGATCTGGAAAACCACTTCCATCATGAGGCCTAAGTCCTGTTTTGTTATCCTGTTTGAGTACAGATCTTTTTACTGGTCATGCAAATTAAGAAGCAGGAAGACATAATTTTGAAATCAACGCAGTGTGGAAGAGCCTCTTAGTCTTTCACAGGATATAGCAGTTTTGGGAAGCTTTTTTTTTTTCTTTTTTTTTTCTTTTTTTTTTTTTTTTTAATAATGAACTTTTTTGTCAGCTACAGGCCTGTTCTTGCTCCTCCTGAAATATATGCATACTTAATAAGAAAAGGTTTGCCCTTTTCTCCAGCAGAAGGTTCTGCTTTGGGTGCTAAGGTGTGGTTGATTACTGGCTTCACTAGATACTTATTACTTCAGTTTTTCCTCCTGTACTGTAACTGTTACATAATATTTTTTTTTTCTTAACTTGCCTGGTGTTTTTAGGCGAGTTTTTTTGTATGTGAAGAAATCTTCCAAGTCTCTGAATGCAAGTAAGAAAGAGTGGTACCTATAGCACAGTAGCTAATGGCCATAACTTGACCTTGTAGTGCATTCTTATGGCCACAGAAATCTGCATGTACACTCAGAAGCAGTCTAGTTTTGTTGTCTTACTATGCAGTAAGCTTAAAATTACTATCTTTAAAGAGTATTTGTTTTTAAGTGTCTGTCTTCTGCTGTGAAGTTCATAATTCCATCCTGTTTCCTCACCACTTTTACAACCCCAAACCACTGCACAGCTTAAAGTATCCCAAGGTACCATTTTTCTGAGGGGTTGTTGCTGAGTCCTTCTGTATCCTCTTCTGCTGCAGACCCAGCAGAAATGCTGCATTGCAGGCTGTTTGAAACACCTACATGTGCTGGTGCATTAAGGAGTTAAAGATGAGGGGGGAGGAGGGGGGCTGGAGTTGAGGGAGGAGGGCTGGGGAGGAGAGGTATCTACAGGGCACACCTTCCTATAAGGTGTTGTGCCAAGTGGCTCTTTAGAGCTGCTTAATGTGAGATGTTTATAGTTCTTGCTGATATTTTACTGGCACTTCAGAAGGGGCGTTCAATGAAAAAAAAATCGTTGCTTTCTCCAGCATAACACTGACACTGGAGGGACAGACCATTCCTGCAGCATCTGTGGAAAGTCTCTGAGCTCAGCGAGCTCCCTTGATCGCCACATGCTGGTGCACTCAGGTGAAAGGCCTTATAAATGTTCAGTATGTGGACAGTCCTTCACCACCAATGGAAACATGCACAGGTGAGTGCTGATCGTGTCCCAGGAGTTTGGAAAGGATTACAGCATCGGGGGCTGTTTTGTTTCCTTGGAGGGTCTAGCAAGCTGACTAAAGACACTTGGGCAGGAAATGTGGAGTATCTGTGACCTACAAATGTGGCATAACACACACTACAGCTAGTAGGATGCTTAAGTAGTGGGAGGAAATCAGAATTGAGAATTATTTTCTAGCTTTCTTCAAGTATTATCAAGAGTTATTATAGCTTTTTTTTTTTTTTTTCAGTAGTAATAGTATGACAAATGGATTTTTCTCAAGGGATAAAAATATGTAGCCAAGTTATATAGGAGCTTCCAGTTTTGTAGCTTCAGAGCCATGGATTCACATGGTTGTGTTAAAACATCTGGGCTTTTCTTGGTGTTATGTACTTAGGTATCCAAGTGCCGTCATGAAGATGCCTCTTTGGTATATTTATCTTGTTTTTAACTACATACATCAATATTGGTGTATGTACTATAACTATAGACAACTTACTGCACTATAGATCTGGCAAATTCTCTGCAGTCCAAATTTCCAAGTGTAGTTTCCCTTGTAGGGATGTAGCAGTATGTACAGTTGTCAACTGGGGAAACAAAATGTTAAAGCATATAGATTTTCCTTCCCTTCTCTCATCCCTTGATTCAGTATTCATTTATTTGCATGGGTGGAACATCTCAGAACTGATTAAGATTTCATGGATTCCCACATAGCTTTAGTCCCTATATCAAAGAGTTTACAAGCTACAAAGAAACTGTGAGACGGGTGGGGGAAAATAATACTGCTTACAAGCAGAAGGGCAAGAGTGATGGTTATGGACTGGTTCTGTGTGGAAAGGAAGAGGTCTTGTTTCCCATTACTAGTGATTTTCCAAGCACTGTGCTATAGGTGGAATGAAAGGGTGATTTTGATGATGGTAGGAAAGATAACATAGTCCTGCACAATAGGAGCAATGCATTTTTGTATCATTTTGCTTGTGTTAAACACTTGGGTAAAAAGAGAGAGAATGCAGTTCTGTAATTCCATATTTATTTAACTTAAAATTGGCTGGAATTGGGGAGAGTTGGCAAGATAGATAAAAAATGAGAAGGTAAAAACATGAAGAGATACTGGCCTTGGGCACTGAATAAATCACACATCTGACTCATCTGACGGGAGGTGTTGTGAGCCACGTTTGCCAGGTCGGGTCATTACTCTGCGTGACGAGTGGAAGGCAGGGCCACTGCTGAGTTGCACCTGATGCCACTGTCAGCATCCAAGGGTGACTTCCAGTGGTGGAACTCTGCGATGATCAGTCACTTGTGTCTGGGTAGCTTGCTGAAGGACTGCTTGTGTGGTTTATTTGGGATTTTGCTCACTGGGCATCTCTTGTGCTTTCCTAGAAGCAGGAAAGAGAGACTTCCCCTGCAACTTGACTCCAGGCCTACAAGAGATTGATGTAGTCACCTTTACTTATGCAGGTTTCCCCACACAGAAACTCTTAGCATGCTTTTGTAGCAAATTTATCACCAGAATTGCCAGACTCAGTGACTTGCCCAAAAGAAGTAGAGATTAGAACCTTCTGATGAGAAAACAGTTTAGTTTTAATTTTTTCTTTTAACAAGGTGAGGCCTGATGTTGCCAGGATGGAGTGCTGTATTTACTGACTGGACTAGGAAGGAGCTAAGTTCATGCAAGGAAAATCTTGATATTGAAAGGTTTTTGGTCTGATAGGTGCCTGTCGGTTCTGTTAAGCTCCTCCTTGTGCAGGGCTGCCCTACAGCAGCAGAAGCCTGTTCCTGAGCTTGGTATCTCTGCAGCAAGCGACCCCAGACTCATGACAAGCAAAATCGTGAGCACAGTGAAATATTCTGGTTCTGTTAAAGGAGAGTTGTGGTTGGCAGACTGTGCCTTCTGGTCTTTTCAGTGAATAACTTTTTCTTGTTGCTATAACTGACTATAATACTGGATCTTGTTCCTGAAGGAAAGCATGAATGTGCAAGTAGGCAGATGAGGATATATGCAAAGTGAAATCAAATTTTTTATCAGGTGCCATGACATAGTCAAAAGGAAGATGTTCATTGTGCCCACCAGTACCTCCTTCTGAAACAGGTATTTCTGGTGTAAGATGGTGTGAAGTAGATTCCTTTTTCAGGCATCTCAAACTTAGCTGTAGCATCATGTCCAATGGACTGTCAGTGCTGTGGCTGAATGTGTCTCACATCTCATTCAAAGCTGCTCCTGCCTCAGGATTCCAGAGCAAGGACCTGTTTGCCCAGGTCGTGCTTCATGTGTAACTCCTGCAGGCCACGTCTGTGGTGGTGCCATGTCTGTTCTTCTGTACCAGCTAGATGATACTACAAGTTCATCTTTCTCCTCTTTTGTTTGCAGTTCTTTTATTGTTCTCTATTTTCGTGCTACATAATCTAAGTAATGACAGATGTATGTCCAAAACAGCAAAAAAAAAAAAAAAATTCTCGTGCCTCTGGTAGCCAGCATGGTGGTATCCTTGGACCATTGCACAACATTGAGTCAGAGAGAGGAGTTACAGGTTTAGCAGAAACTTGTGATATGCTGGTAAAGAATCAGTGTAACTTGTGAAGGTCCTGCAGGACCTTTTGAAGATTTACTGCACTTACACCAAATATGCTTAGTTTACAGGAGAGGAGCGAGGGAGAAGTTGGTCTGCTGGTGTCTGAATGGGGGAAGAAATGTGTAGGCTTATGCCATGTCCATCCTCTTTTTTTTTTCCCCTCTGCCATTTTCTGGCTCTTATTTAGCTGTCTATACTATTTTTAAATCCAGACTTTTTAAAAGTTCAGTGGAATAGTGTTGTCCAGAGAAATACTGTGCCATGAGAGTACTTACTGCTCTTCTAATACAGAATGAAATTTCTGATCTCTCCTTCAACCTCAAAGCAGCCACATCATTAGACATTCAGCTGAGTAGAGGAGGGAAGGAGAAAAGTTTTGGTTGCTTTTTTGGGTTGAAAAATGATTACCAATGTTACATTCTCAAGTGCCAACCATCTCCATCAAAAGTATTTTTTCACCACCTTCACTTTACCAAGGGAGAAAAAACAAAAAACTTCCAGAGCTCTTACTTGATCCTCTTTTGCATTACAGTAAAACTTCTGTGCAACAGCCAAACTTTCTGCGGAATAAGTGAGAATGCTGTTTCCTGCACATCTCCTCCTTGAGTTAGTGTAGCTATGCTGGGGTGTTGCATGTACTCTTCACTTGTGAAATCGATGCTGGCCTTCCTGACTCCCACAATACATGCAACACTTCATTTGTTGATGAGTCACAGCCTCTCACATCAAGTCCAATTTCTTTTTGTTGTGCTCCTTGGCTCCTTGTCAACAAGTTAAGTTGAATGGGCACAGCAGACTAGGGTGGAGGGGGAAGGTTCTCTTGTGCAATACTAGTAAGGAAAAGAGGTTAAAACGTGCTTCCTTTTCTGACCAGTGGGGCTCTTGGCCAGGATTTTCAACAGGGAACCTTGAGCCTAGGGTATCTCAGAAAACTCTCTTACAGGCTGCCAAGCTGTTCAGGAGTGACCTGAGCCTTCTGTGGGGACAGTCACATTTGGAGAGAGCAGGTGTCTGGAGAGTGCTCAATGTCCAGAGCAAAAAACTGATTTTCTCATTCTTCCTGATGTGCTGTCAGACTGTCTGTTGCCTACCATTTGTGGAGGGTTGGCACAATCTGATACAACAACTGGAAGATCTGTTTAGTGCCTGGTATCAGCATCAGGAATTGCTCTGGAGATGATGCTGAGTTTTTTAGAGTTTTCTTTTTGACCAGTATTGGAAAGAGCAAGTCTTCTTGGAAATAGCAAACCTTCTGTTTGAGCTGATCAGGGATTTGGGCACACTGTTTTCTTGAGGCTCTTTAAGAATCTAGAGTAAAGAGTTAGATCACAGTAGTTTTGAGTTGAACATTCCTGTAACTTGCCCTATAATGATCAGTACATAAGAAAATCTACAATTTAGGATGTGCCTTATCCTCACCCTTCTTTGCTAGAGAGACAGACACTGTGGCTTTCTCTCAGTCACAGTGAATTAAAGTTGAATACTCATATCTCCTTCAGGAGCATAAACTGTATGTAGGTATAGGGGGTGTATAAAGAGTTTCTGTAGCTCTGTAAGAGCTGGGGATTTCCAGTGTACTGTCTCCACTCAAAAGATTGCAACTACTAAACACTTTCCAAAGATTTTCCATCTGTACTGTCATAGTAACTCCCTAGGGAGTTTATCTGTGAATAATCCCAACTCTGAGGAGCCCTTTTAGGTCTAGGCTCCAACACCAAATAGGAAGTTTCAAGTCTTTTACTACATCTCTACCACAGCCTCTCCCCAAAATGCAGACAGAGGAGTTAGGCTGCTGCTGTGGTTGCAGTGGTGGTTTGTGAGCATTAGGAAGAGACCTTGAGGAAGAGAAAAAAAATTTTACTTGACTTACTATGTTGCATTCAAATAGAATGTGCATCAGCCTTCAGTGGAAAGGGCGATGCCTCCACTTGCTCCAAAAAGTGTTTCCTTTGGGGGTAGGATACTTTGCCAGCAGTTCCTTTTCCATTTCTGTGACTAAGGATAGCCTGTGCCTATCACTTTAAAGTCACTTTTTCCTCCCTGCCAAAGACATGCTCTCCATGCAACTAGAAAATGTTAATGGGGTATAAATGCCAAAAGGGAGGCGAGAAATGACCTTCCTGCCAGTTTCCAGTGGGAAGCTATTAAAGGCTCTGTGGCAAGACTGAAAAGAGTAAAGGGATAATACATGTGTTTCAGCCACAGCTTCCCTACTTTGGTAAATGAAGGAGATTTGTCCATGGCTGGTTTTCCCCAGACTATCCATGTAAGTCCGGTAATGGAAACTAACTGAAGTGTTCCATTTAAAACTAAAATGTAGCAACTGTCTACCTTCTTTCTCTTCTTCCATTCTTTGCCCCATACGTGACAAAATTATTCAGAATGGCTTTTTATTTACATCCTGCTTAGGTACTTGTAGGCTCTTTATGTATCATCTCAGGAGCAGGTCTCAAAGTTTGGGGATTTTTTTTTTTTGGCACACGTGAAACACCACATGCAACAACCACATGCAGAAGTCTTTGAAACTCAGATTGGAAGACCTGGATCACAGAAGCTATGCTTTGAAGCATTCTTACAAAGGGTCCTATCAAAGAAGGTATTTCTTCTTTTAATTAAGAAGGCACTTTCATTTCTCAATCTTACTTTCAGTACTAGGTAGTTTTCCCAAATTTCTGATTTTAATATGCTGTGGAGAGATAAACAGCTGTCTTTTTAATCAAGGTATGGTACTATTCTGATGTTCAAGTCTTTCTGAAACAGCAGAAAGACTTTATGTGTGCACCTGTGCATTGCTGACTGAGTTTCTTGAGAAAGACAGAAAATCCATGTGCTGGAGGGTAATCTGTGAATTTTGACACTTTAACTGGCCATCTTTGCTGGCACAGAAAGAACGTGCACGTCTGGAAGACTGTAATGCACTGCTCAGAAAATGAGTGTTGGATCCTGATAAAGGCACAGGGGTTGAGATGTGTACACTTAAGAGGTTTCTCTGTTCCCTTTAACAAGAGTCTGTGTCATGGGCAGGCATGCACACAGGCCTCCTGTGACTCTGCAAATGTCCAATAGGCAGCGTGTCCTCAAGATCTGGCTGAATCCATCCTCTCCCTGCATTCCACCTGTGAATTGCTCCCATGTTATTTATGGCATTGGCCTGCTTCCAGTAGGTTGTGTGTGCTTTGTGGGGTGCAGCGCAGTAACAATGCCCAACCTCTAAGTACAAATAGGATCTCTGTAGTCCAGCACGTGCAGGTTAGCATTTGCTTAAGACGGGAATTTTGGAGACAGAGCATAACCAAATGTGATGAAAACCTTTTTTCTTTCCCAGAAGAAGAGAGGAACTGCCTTATTACAACGTGGTTTGCTTTCGGGTGGTTTGCAAGTGGAAATTTGGTGTAGCTTTGAAAAACTGAACGTATAAGATCTTGAAGCAAAAAACAAATAGCCAAGGAGCTTGCCACACAGAAAATGATTGACACTTCACACATGTGAAAAGGTTGTCTTTCATTGTCTTTCACAATAGAAATGTCTCTTTGGTCGTCTCCTAAGGAGCTTTTATTTCAATGTAGTAATTGGTAAACAGTGTTCTTAAATATTAAAAACCAGGCTGTACTACAGGCTTTTAAATCCATTCCTTATTTGTGGGGGGATGATTTAATGACTGTCAGCACGCTAGTGAAAGATAAGCTTCAGCAAATGCAAGTGCCCTAATTCTTCAGCAGGGATAATGAACACAAAGGACTAACTTCTGCTTCTAGTAACTGATGACTGTAGTTGTGGGATGCAGGTGAGATGTGATAGCTGTTTCGTCTTTCTTTGCAGTTAAAAATGCTTGTTACATTTTTTTCTAGTACATTTTGTAAATAAGGATGGGGAAAACAGGTGGAGGGAAGCTTTTTAGCCTCTCCTGTCAACAGATAATATCCAGAATATGTGTTTGGTGTTCTGCCGGGACCCCCATGTTTTGAAGAAGGTTAAATTAGAAAGAAGGAGAGAGAGAGAAAGAAATAAAGCCTTTTCAACAACAGTACAGCAGTGAGAGAAGAGTCTGTTTCTCTGTGTCTTTGATATGAATTAGAAGTCTACAGTATTTTTAATTGTTCCAGGAAGAAACTTTTGTCTGTCTTACTTTTGCTGAGTAGATGTAATTCTGGAAAGACTATATATAAACTTTGATTTTACTTCACATGGCTCACAAATAGGGTGCTCAAAAAAACCCTTCCACCAGTATCTTCAGCAGTAAAAGACTCTGGATGACCTCCTGTGCCACAGAACTTCTGTGAGCCCTCAGAGCTGAAAGGAGATTCCATTATTTCAGATGTGTTACATGCTGCTCGTACGCTTGGACAGTATCCCCCTTCAGTTATCATTAAAGAACAGCAAAGGAAGTTAACACAAAAACATGAATGCTGAGATCTGATTAGAATCAAGCGAAGCAAGGAAGTGCAGAGTTAAGATTTATATGCAGACCTTAATTAGCCCCATTGTTCTTGAGAACCTAAGCATACACAATGAGGAACATTATACTTGCATCTCCAGAGCTGCTCAGTACCTAAACATAAGACTTCAGTGTGCTTTTCAGTCCTAGATTTTCTCTGTGTGTTGCCTTTAAGCAATAGCAAATTCTAATCTTGTGCATTGTAAGGTTGTGGGTTCTTATGTTTTGGGTTTCCACAAGGCAAAAAAAAAGGGGACACTCTTAATGAGTTTAGGTTTCTGGTGTGATTTGAGTCGAGGGGAAGGTGGTCTGATGTGGCAGGGTAATGCCGCCCTCCTCACGGGCAGTAACATAAATCTCCCCTATAACAGAGCGTATTGAGCGTAGCTTAGTGCTGCTTTGTCACCCATGTCACAGTTCAAATAAGCACAAGCCACTTGACAGATTAGACTCTAGTCTAAGAGCACATGGCAGTGCAAGACCTTGATCTTTTCACATAAGTACCCTTTCAGGAATATCACCTCCTCTGAAGGTCTAGTATTCTTAGGGATGTTTCCTCCCCTTCTCACCTTGAAGAGCTACAGAATAAATACAAGCCTTAACTTAGCAAGCACTAGAAAATCCAGGTGATCTTTGTGAGGAGTTGAGGTGCTTTTAGTCCTTTGCCATAAACCTGACATGTGATTCTTGTGGAGGTGTTAGCTCTCAAGGTTAACAAATAACATGTTTTGTTCGCTTTCTGGCTGGTGGTTTGTCTTGTAGCTTGTACTTTGGTTGGCCGATTGTGTGTAGAAAATGCTGGTGGTGAGAAAGTTTGCTGAGAGAGTTTGTATGTTTGTTTGTATGTAATCTTTGTTCAGCCTGTTGTGCATGCACATCAGAAATACCTGCATCATTTCTCTTATGAACATGTATTCCCTGTCCTCCTATCCTCTGAAAAGATTCCTGGGCAAAATACCCAGGAGAATGAGGAAAAAGTCTATCACAAACTGCATTTGTGGTTGCTGTCATTCCACCTTTAATGTATGTCTTCCAGCTTTGTTTTTTCTCCTCAATATCTAACCTGCTCAACCTGTTCTGGTTCAGCATGCTGGAACCAGCAAACGGCAGAACATACCCCCCACCCCCCCTGCTCTCAGGGTCAGCAAGTTTTTTTCCTCTTTCTTTCCTCCCCTCTTTTAAAAATAGGCTATTCCATAACGGTAGATTGACAGCATTGGGGGAACCTTCTGTAGCTGTTAAAAAAAAAATAAAAAAGAGGGGAGAATTCTGTCATTTGGATTTAGCCAGATCCTTTCATTCAGGTTGTTGAGCCAGGATGCTCATATGCACGATGTACACAGCCTAGGCAAAGACCGTCTTAAAAGTAGAAGTGCCGCTGTAGATCTTCTAAATATCACACAATATGCAAATGCTGGTTTCTGTTTCTTGAGGGTATGTACAGATTTGCTGAGTTCTTCAGGCTGGTCTCTTAGCTGAAGTGTGCTAAACACTCTCAGTGATTTTTTTTGTAAATCCTCAGAGTCAGCTTTCCAGCACTGACTCATGTGGAAAGATATCTTGAAACAGAGAAGGTGTACAACTTCTGTGTGGCTCATTTCTTACACCTAGACTCTTCAGTGGTAGCTTTTTTGACAGTTTCAGACAGAGGGGAGAGAGAGTAAGGTGACAGTTGTTCATGGACCGAATTAATTCCACTTGAGGGCTAAAGTTCCCAAACTCCTGTAAAGTAGCACAGGTCATGCAGGGACTTAGGTTTCCAGTTTGACTAAACACATCTAACAATATGTGAAACTTCTTCCTAGTGCTTCTCTCCTCAGCAAGGGAATGCTGCAAGGAAGGAGGACCACATGTTCAGGAACAGGAGAGGAAATGGGCTGAGCACGTGAAACCGCTTTTGCTGGGATGCCTTCCTCAGCGCTGGGAAGTTTGCAGTTTGTGTGTGTGCAGTGATAACCTTTTACTTCCTTGCCCTGTGAGATACTTGCAGGCTGTTGATACCGGGGTAATGTGGAGACCCTGCTTTCAAGGAAGATGTGCTTCCCTTATCTCGTGCAGCTTCCCTGCGTGCGTGCATTTGTGTGTGTTGAGGAGAGATACTCAGCTCCATCTGCACAGTGTCCCCAGCAGAGCTATGCTCGTCTGTTTTCT
The DNA here is from genome assembly GCF_009819655.1 of Sylvia atricapilla. NCBI lineage: Eukaryota > Metazoa > Chordata > Aves > Passeriformes > Sylviidae > Sylvia > Sylvia atricapilla. The sequence continues at coordinate 66,826,232 of NC_089140.1, read as the reverse complement.
CCTTCTCGAGCTGTGTGACGCAGCAAGTTGTTCTGTGCTGTGCCATCAGGATTGCTCAACAGTGCCGTGTGAGAGGGAACCAACAGCAAGAGGGCTTTGCCTAGTTCTGGGAAGTAGCTGGGACTTATGTTTGCTTGGTTAAGAAAGGGGTGTGGTTCTGGAGGGGTGGCAGGACATACCTAGGACTTCTTCGACTGTGTTTGCTCTTTAGGAGAAATCTTTTCCCTGTTATGATACACTTTCTCTCATTTTCTCTTTCCTTCTCTCTCCTTTTCCCCCATTATTAAAATTTTAAATGGCCTTAATTATACTTACCTTCTGATAACATTTGTTTTCTTTAAACATGAAGTTTCCTGAAAAATCAGCAGTGAAGTAACTGAATGAGGTTATATAGTATGGTAACTAAAGGACATGACTGAAAACCACAAATCTCAAAAAAAAATTGAAGGAAACAGTTCAGAATGGCCCAGGCCAGATTTTTGGCACACTTCAAAAAATACTACTTCTGCTTAATTTTACTGTTGTTAATACACTTTTTTTCTCCAAGCTTAAGGTAATATGGTGGCCTGAGAAGGATCTTGTTTAATAAAGAAGAATCTTACCCCATATAAAAGTTTCTTACAGTTTGGAAGTCTCCTTGCAGTATTTGGCAGTGTTAATTTAGCTCCACTCTGAACATAATGTAAACTGTGTGTGCCAGCTTGGTGAAGTAGTGCTGGGAAGCTCCCACTGCATTTTCTCCTCTTTTGCCCTCCCTTACACCAGGGTTGATGCAAACTGCTTTCTTCTGCAGTCCTTTGGGAAGCTTTGCTTTGGAGGCATAGTTTGAATGACTTCCCTGTCACAGCATCATCAGGCAAATATTTGTCTCCCTTTTTTGCCTTTAAGGTGTTCTGACAAGGTTGCTGTTAGGGAATAGGAGTAACTTTGAGCCAAGCTGGGAATGCAGTTGTATCAATTTCAGCCTGTTTGAACTTGCTGAGTCTGTGTAGCAAGTAGTTGCTTAAATGTGAATACAGCATAATTATTCAGAAGTGGTACCCCCCACCCCCCCTTGGATTTGTAGATCATTATCTTTCCTCTCACTCATGCTTACAACTTGACTTTATTCACAGCAAAGCAAAATCTTTCTCTAGGATAAAAATATAAATTGCTCTGTGTGGGTATCATATATCCTTAGGTATCATGTATTGGCAGCTGTGGGGCACTGGCTAACTTTGCAGGCTGTCCCAGTAGCACTGAAAAGAGATTTGAAATCTGTCATTTGAAGTTACTCACTGGTGGCTTTTTCAGCCCTCGCACACCTGGCCAGTCTTGGTGGATCTGAACAATGGCACTTCTGTCATGCCAATGGTGCCGTGTGCCAGGAGAATCCCACTGCGCCGGGAGCCAGGCGGTGTGGCAGCTGCTGTGAGCCAGGGAGGATGCTGAGCGCATGTCTGTGGCACCTGGGGGATGCTGCTGTGTGGGGAGGCTCCCCAGGGCCACCTTAGCCTTGGTAGACAGTGTGAACAAGCACTGGAGGCTCCATGAGGATAATGAGGTGCGCCAGCAGGATGGCAGTGCCTGGCTGCCATAGGGAGCGCCACCAGGGGGATCTCCTGCTGGCCTGCTTGCAGACATGCGGCTGAAATGAGTCAGGGCATCCCAATCTGATCCTTCCTGGGAGCTGTTTGCCCCACCCTACCATTTCCCTGCATGCACTGCAATGGGTTTCCTGCCAGCATAGCCATAGAGACCTCCTGCTGCTCAGCTTCCTTCGGTTTGTCCTGTGCTAGGGTTCAACACTGGTTACCACTGGAGTATGTGGGGGTGCTTGGCATTTGTTCTGCAGTGGTAAAAGGGAGTTTTCCATGGGATTGGGATTTTGGTATCCGTCTTGTGACTTGCTGCGAAGTATGTGTGTGTGTCTGAGGGCTTTTTGGGCCACTTCTGGGTTTTTTTGAGGATACAAATATTAGGCAAAAAAAGAGAAGACAAACAGAAACTTGTCCTAGTACAGGTCATGTCTGAGTTCCAAAATTACCTGCATCTTTTTGGTTCCTGTGATTACAACTGGCAAGGGCTGAGTGGATTGCTCTCTTTAAGTGGGTGATGTTTGTAATTAACACTGGAAGTACATTGTCAAGATTCTCTACATGTTTTAACAAACAACTCGCTAAACTCTTTAACCCAAAAGCATAATGTTACTGTTCTTTTGACTTAAATGTCAGTCATATTCACAAGACTCTTAAGAAGGGACTTAGCAGCAGGGCATTAAACAATTGTTCCTAAAAATACTGCTGCTTCACTTTCTCTTTGTTTAGGATCTACTTCCTGTGTGAATCAAATGGCAGGAGCTTTGAAGAGAAGTTCTCTGTGTTTTCCTACATTTCCAGACAACTTGGGCTAAAGTATCATTTTTAAGACGAATGAAGCAAAAGCAGTGACAAAGATAATGTGACATAAAAATATCTGAAAAGAGTGTAATTTTAAAGGCTGTCTTCTCTTTCTTTATGAGACATTTTCCATTTCATGGGGCCTGAAGTATATCATGGTCCAAATTTCAACCTGTCTTGGATGCATCCTTCACTCTTATTTGTTCTGGTACCATGGCACTAAGTCAAAGCCTTAACAAAGCAGATTAATTTTTTTTCTAAACAGAGATGTTTGGTCATCTTCTGAAGGATAAACTTTTTTTTTAAAGTATTGAAAAGGGGTTTTATGGTTCTTTGGAGTTTGTTTACTGTTCTGTGGGAGGAACAATGTAAGTGAAAGATCTTGAGACACAAAACAGTGAAAGACATAAAGCAGTTGAATCAGCTAAATTATACTGACCAGCTCAGTCCTTCCCAGACTAGCTTGGGAACTTAAGTAATTCTTCTTGTTGTAAGGGAAAAAACAAAGTGTATTGTAAATAAGGTGAAGGACGGAAAGCACTGATTTTTATTCTGTGTCTTCGATTGGAATGATTGGATGTATAGCTTCCTTGTCTTCAGGTAAGCATCAGATGTATGAGGATTTTCCACTTGGTTTTGATATTGAACTGCCTAGAAACCACGAGGGAGATGAGGAATAATCATGTGCAATACAGTAGAGTGTAGGATACATCTAGTGGTAAAGTGGAGAAACTTTTAATCATATGTGGGATATGAAGCCAGAACCTGAACTCGATACTGTCAGACGATCTCTCTGGACTGATAATGCCCAGATTCATTGGCCTCCCCACTGCATTTCCACAGACGTGAGGGAGGAGGAGGGTGTTTATACATACACTGGATTCTGTGCTCAGGAATTAATCTTGATTTAGATGCTGGGACTTTCCCAACCAGGCCTCAGTGAAATTGCTTGCTGCTCCCCCTCTGGACATGCTGCTCCTTCTAATCAGACCTACCTGGCATAAACTTCTCTTGACTGAAAGCCAGCAGTGCTTGTGCTGCCACAGTTCTAAGGGAGAGGCTTAACCCAGAGCCCTGCTCTGGGGCTGCAAATGCACCCTTTTGTTCCATACCTTCCTTTAGGCTGGGCCTCCAAGCCAGACAGGCCTTTTTTTCTTTGGGACCTGAAGCACATCAGGAGACATGGAAACTCAAGGTGCACCTACACTGTACCTTTTTCTCCCCAGAACTAAGAGGTGAGGGATTCCCACGCATGCTGAGGGATTATTTCTATCCAAGAGCCAAAGTGGTGCTGATCAGGTTATCTGCATGCAAAGCAGAGGCTTCTGGTTTTGTTCATAATTCAGTGGGACCCAGAGCCAGGAGCAAGCAGCTGCATCTTGCATTTGCCTCCTTCAGGATGCTTTGGCTGCTCATTCTAGCCTTGAGCCAGCCAGTCAAAACCTGCCCACGTTCTAGTTTTGGCATTGAAGCTGTAGGCTGCCCTGTTTTGAGACCTCCAGAAAGCTTATACGATCAATATGCAAATCCCCTTGGCATTAGGAAAATACATCAGCCCTTTTTAGAGAAGTGGTAAAGACTGGGATGTGAGCAGCAGGAGCTGCATGTCACTTCAGCAGGACACATGCTCCCCTGCTCTCCTCGTGAGTTACTTCCCATAGACACTGTTCCAACACCATCCTCAAGAGAAAAAGGAAAAAGGCACTTGATTTCGGCATTTGCATATTACTACAGAAGTAGTAAAGTAAAGCAGCAAAATATTCCCTTGCTGCTGTTCTAATGGCATAGTCACCCTCCTGAAATCATGTTCTGCATTACAGTATGGGGCTGGAAACTTTTTCTGCCCATTTGTCTTAAAAAACAACAAAAAAAGGAAAAACAAAAACAAAGCCAAAGAACAACAAAACCAAAAAACAAAACAAAACAAAAAGTAAAGAAGCCAGGGGAATTCTTGTGCAGTATCATCTTAGTCATCCTGCTCATGTGACCCTGAGAGGGGAGAGAGAAGTTGTGGCAGAAGAGGGGAGTCGGAAGGTGATTCTCAGAGAGAGGGTGGAATGAAAGGCAGTCAAGCACTTGAAAAAAATGTGATTTTGTTAGGAGGGCTGACTGGCACACAGTCGTAGCACAGTTGGATCCTCTTGGCTCACCTGTGAAATTCTTTGTGTGAGGGGGAGGGAAGCGATTATGAGGAGAGCTTTTTCTCATACATCTGTGCTGCAAAAAACATAGTATATAGCAAGGTATTTCCTTTTTCTTGCATAGCAATTCTTAATCATTAATAGTTTAGTTCAGAGGTGGATCAGACCATGTTTGGAAAAGACTTAGTTTCCTCTTTTCATTTTATACTTTTTTTTTTTGCAAATTTTTGTGGCTCTTTCTCTGGTCTAATTTTAGATGGAGTTCCACCACTTTCTTTGAGAGTTTAATGAAGGCTAGCTAGCACTTAGTGCAAATGAGTCCTCCCTAATATTAAGCTCAAGTTTTTATCCCCTCACAGCATATCATCCTGTGTACCATGGTTGGGTTTTAGTGTTCTGCCCTCAGCCCTGTCCCAAGTGTATGTGTACTTGCATGCATGCTGGGGGAGACTATGAGGTGCCGATTTCAGGGCTCCGTACACCTTCCTGAACTTGTCTGCTGTACTTGGGTTCCTCTGTAGAATGGCTCAGAGCCACAATTCGTTGATTTAATGAAGAAATCCAAGTTTCATCCGCTGTGATTCTGGCTGTCTTCTGAGCTGCAGTAGTGGTCACTTTAAAGCTGCTGGCACATGTTACTGTAACTTGCATCTGCAACTGAATATGAGCATTTCTGTGCATGTCCTTACTTTGCCCTTCCTTTTTATTTCTTTTTTTTAACTACATTCTCACTTAAAGTGTTGAGTGTTTATCTTTATTTTTTTGGAACTGATGAATGTCATACCATTTTTCTTTATCACTGTAAGATGCTGAAAGCCAGCCTGACTTACAAGCCTGTCTTTTGCATTCTAAGTATGCCAGTGTTGTCAGGCCAAAATATGTTGTTATAGTCACAAAGGGAAAATAACTTCTAAACACAGCTTTGTTCCTGTTCTTCTTGTATCTTGGCAGGCTAAACAGTGAGGTTGAACATTTTCAGTGTTACACGTAGGATTTAATCAAGGCAAGCTCTTCTGAAGGAGTAAGGCAACACAAATACTTCCCCCCCCTCCCCCTTAATTATGGTTAGGAAACTTTTTAAGTAGAAGAAGCCTCAGTGAAGGGAGTGTTTAAAAGAAAGGTTGTGGATGTGGATGTGACTTGACATCTGCTGGAGTTCAACTCATGTTGGGTGATAAATGTTGTCTCAAGGCAGAATGACATCCATGTTGCAAAGTAAAAGAAAGAGATGAAGATTGTGTCTATCCTTTGTACTTCTTGGCTTTATCTTCCCGCTTATCTTGGGCTGTAGCTCTAGTAATCTTTTTCCTCTCCGCCCTTAACTTGATGCAGTGAAACTTGCTTAACCTGCTAAAGGAACAACCTGCTGGCTGTAATGTGGGCAGGTTGTGACTCTGCTTGAGAATTCTGGAACCTGCGGCTTTGGTATCGGAATTTTCCTTTTTTTTCCTTAATGATCACATGCATGGAGCTATCACAGCAGCTGTGATGTTTGACCTACACAGTAAAAGTCAAAGGTGCAGTCAGGGTGCCTTCCTGTTTATAGCTCAATAGCTTAGGCTGCTTCCTTTCAAATATGCAAAACTAAAACATGAAGGTATCACTGCATTCCTTGCTGTGGTATGGATTCTGCTGTGGGTTTTAGGGCATGGCAAAAGCACACACATTGCAGGAATGAGAACTGCAAGCAGTTGGGGCTGTACTTATGTGAGCAAGCCCTGCTGCAAGCACAGCTGAACTGCTTTTAGGACGTGCAGGAGCCAGTGTGTTCGCATGCATCGTGTGGGTCATGCCAGGCAATGGTGCTAGGCTGGGCTGGCACTAACCTGGATGTTCCAAGGGGTTTTCCTGTTGGTGTGCTGTGGATGTGCCATCATGCCTCTCTCAAGTAGGAGCCAGCTGCATCAAAACAAGCAGAGTTCAACAGGTGGACAAACAGCAGGAGGAAAGAACTTAGCCCTAAGGAAGCTGTTTTGCATAGGTAGCTGCTAAACAGGAGTTGTGCATACTTGTTAATGGTTGGAAAGAGACTTCAAAAGAAAACGGGAAGAAAATGTCCCATGCCCAATGCATAGCAGGTTATTTTGTTGCTTGATTGTTTTCTGGATGAATGTGATTTAGCTTGACTGATTTTGCTCTCTAGCTGTCTGAAAAGTAACTGGCTAAGTAGAGTTAGCTGTGCTTCAGCCGAGCTGACAGAGGCTTAAGCAGTCAGGCTGTGTGTGGGTACCTGGGGTGCAGGGACACAGGCACAGCAAAAGCCTCTGTCCTTACTTTCAAGAGATCATTGAAACTGGAAAGCAGTCTTTACCAAAAAGAAATAATAAAAGCATAGACAGACAACCCTCTCCCAGGTTTTGCTTTGCCTGTTCAGTTGAATATTTTGATTTTTTGTTCCAAGATGCTTTCTGAATTTTGTCTTCTATCATTCTGGACAGGAACCCCTTGAACAAATAACTGGTTTCTTCTCCCTTATTCTTGTGTCAATACAGACAACTGCAGCTCATGATGTTGTTTTATTACCCATGAAAGAAGCTAGCATAAGAAGTTAGATCAGTGTCACAGGGAAAAAAACCCCAAGATTACAGAAAACAAGTCAGTAGAGTATCTATAGATGCCTTCCCGCAGATTTTGTGAGGTGAGGTAGCACTGGATTCATGTGGCTAAATCAGTTGCTTTGGTGCCTGTGGTGCCAGAGCTACCAGAGGGCCAAGGCAGGGGAGTGCATGGCCCTCCACGTGCTGTGTCAGCACTCTGGGTTTTCTCTGGCTTCTGTCAGACCTGGAGAGAGCTGAGTGCTCAGACCTTCAGCATTCCTTCTCCTCCCAAATGGGTGATTGGCAGGGAAAGAGGTCAGACAATTTCAGCAACATTTCCATGATTCTGTGTCCAATCTGCTGGGCACATCTGCACATAGATGTGGCTGACAGGTGTCACCAGTATCCATCCACCATTTGTGCAACCAGTGAGAGTGACTGGGGATCTTGGGAAACTGCAGGTTTTCTCCTCATGGACTTGCTCCCCCCAGCAGCCCCAGCCTTGATGGATGCTGAAAGCAGGCAGTAGCTGAAAACAGCCATTTTTATCTTGTATCAATTCTGGCACCTCTGGTGCTTTTGGCTTGAGGTTGTTCCTAGACAAAACCCTGCAGTTTGAGACAGGCTATAGTTTGAGACAGACCATAGTTCGAGACAGTATTTATATGCCTTCTTTTTTTAAAAATCTTCTGAGATTGCAAAAGGAAATATTAAAAAAAGATGGGACAGTCTTCCCAGCAGCTCCATAGGGGTCTGCTGTGGGTCAGTTTGGTCCAGTGTGTTATCTGGAAGCATCATGCCCTTGGCATCCAAAACTAAAACAGATTTGATGTCATAACACCAAAGAAGTTATGAGGATGTGTGGGACTTGTCTGGGTTACAACATTCTCTCATGTTAGAACATGATAGTGTGCAGTCATGTTAAGTAGCATTGTCCTGAGCTGAGTTGTGGATGTGACTTCTGACAGATTTATCCAAGTGCCATTAACATTGTCTCCATTGTGTTTTTTTTAAGTCAGTCCTATGGACAAATGGCAACTCTGTCCTGCACTCATATCTAGCTATTAGTAGCAAAATATTTCCATTGAATCTAGAAGCATACATTTGGTTTTTTTAATAGCCATATAAATTTGAAGTGAGATTAAAGGCCGTACCTTTAAAAAAAAAAAAAAAAAAAGAACATTTAAGTTTGAGCTTTGAGTTGTTAGAAGAAGAAGCGTGGCAACAATACCTTCCATCTGACTGAAAGGAACTAGACAACAGTGTCTTCCTCAGGTTGCACATATAGAAAACCAAGAGACAAGTGGGTCAGGTAAAGCGATATTAATGAGATTGCTTCCTGAGTAATTGTGTCCCTTTCCCTTTTCCTGTGTCTTTGTGACAAGAAATAGTTGTTTTCCTGGGAAAGCAGGTTTGTGAACATGCCTTGGCAGTACAGTTTTGCAAGCCATACCTAGTGCACTGAAACAGTGGGACCAGATAATCGTGACTTCAGAGCTGCACTTGAAATTTGATATTGGGTTGTATTAAGAATGAGAAGGAAATAAATATATTTAAGAAGGGTTGCTCTGGCGTTGGCTTATACACATCTACTTGAGGTACGGTCTCAAACTCTAGATGGAGAGCCAGTTGAAGATGAGGTGCTTTTTTTTCACTGAGAGAAGGGAATGCTAAGCTGCAGGCTTTTGCTTACTAGACTGCCACCAGACAGGGAGGCTGGGTATATGTGGATTGCTGAGCAGGTTTAGGCAAAACCAGGACTTGTGGATGACGGGGAGTGGGCATGGTGCTCATGGAACTAGGTGTTAGCAGGGCAGGTGTCGTGCTGTGAGCTGGCATGTGGGGGAAAGCTTGTGGGCTCCCTTCTGTGGCCCCTCATGGGCCCAGGCACTGCCAAGGGTCCCTGCTGGGTCATGCCCCAGCAGTTCTTCAGAAGTTCAGGCCAGTCTATGGGATTTCTGATGGTATCCTTTAAATGCAAACTTAGAAGTGATATTGGCATTAACATTTACATTGGACTTCCCGCCCTGGATTTGCCTGCTGACAGTGTCTTCTTCCCTCTCCTGCTCAGGCACATGAAGATTCATGAGAAGGATCCAAACAGCACAGCAAGCACCACTCCCCCCTCGCCGCTGAAGCGCAGGCGATTGTCTTCGAAACGGAAGTTCAGTCACGATGCTGAGCTGGACAGAGAGGAGAGGACACCTGCAAAAAAGGTTCTTTAGGGGGCATGAAGCAAAATATATTCCTGGTTACCTCCTAAATTGTCAGCTGTTTGGTTTGTGCACTCACCACAGACTTTGAGTTGCCACGCTTGTCCTGTGTAGCCAGCACAGTTGTGTGAAATTGAACATTAATTTCTAATTTAAGAGATTGAAATAATTCAGTTTTTAAAATTATTGTTTAAATTTTTGAATGTGCTTAGGATTTATAAATAATTATTGTTAGATGACAAGAGCTGCTGCTGCAGCTTTTCCTCTAGATTTTTTTTCCCCTCCCATTTTTTTTGTAGTATTCTTGGAGGCTGGTGATTTAAACTTTTAAATAGCAATGTTTACTTCAAAAGCAGCAGCTAATAAAGTATGCTCTAGATCTGAAGGGGAGAAAAATCTACAGTACATTTCCCTTTCATAGCAGCATAATCCTGCCTTATTGGAGTTGCAAGAGTGACCAAAAAATATTTATTTGAAGGCTAGACGTTTCCATTAGGGTTTTGTTTATGAAATATTTTAACACATCTCAATCATTTGGACAAAATGTATGGTGTCTGCCAAACTTAACTCGACTCTTTCCACTTACTATCTCTAAATGGCAAGCTGGTAGCAGTTCCATTTAGCACAGTATCCCTCACTCTGTGCATGTTTTTCTCCCTCTAATCAGAAGAGAAGTATAGAAAACATGCAGAAGTTCATTGCTTCTCCCTGAACCACTTGACTTAGCAGTTGGCAGTATCTCAGGGGCATAAATAATTTAGGCTGACAGCTCCCTTGGCTTTCTGAAGGAGGAGGAATGCTAGTTCAGTGGTATATAAACACATGGGTTTATAAGTTCTTCAAATCACAGTTCCTCATTAGAACTGATATATCTGTGACTCAGCTGCACACTTTATCTCCTGCTGAGCCTGCTTTTCTCTCATGCATGTTTTTTTACACATGTGCTGAGGCTCTGTCGCTTACCCTCTCTCCTGAGAAGTGAGTCCTTTGTGTTTGCTTGCAGCAAGGTTACACATGAAGCCTGCAACTTTCCATTCGAGAAAGACTTTGAATGGATTGCAAGTTTGGTTTGTTGCTTACAAGTTGGTCTAGTGAGGTGTTTTTTTCCCTTTTTCTGAAGGTTGTCGAGGATGGCCATTCCGGTGAAGGGGATAAGAGGGCTGACGATGAAGTTTATCATTGTCCAGTGTGTTTCAAAGACTTTTTTTGCAAGTATGGGCTGGAGTCCCACATGGAGACACATCCAGATAATTCATTGAGGTAAGAGATAGTACCCAGAGAGTCTCTGGTCACCAGACTGCCTGAAGAAGCCTGCTGGGGAGAGGCAGCCTTCTGCTGTTTACTGCCCTCCTTTTTGGTTTTGAGCAGGTTCTTAAATGCTTTGCCTTGGCTTGTGTCACCAGGATGCTGTAGGACTTAATTCTGTTATTTTTTTGCAAATACAGGAAATCTTGCCAGTTAATAGCTGGAAATGTTTTTAGAAAAAATTAAGACCCCTCTTCGTCCCCTTGAAACTCCATCACTGTTACATAAAACTGTAAAATGCCAACATTGCAAAATTTTAACAAGATGAACTTAAAGATGCTTCAACTTGATAAAAGTATTCAGTTGTTATCCTGTCAGATTATTCTGTTTGTGAAGACAGCAGCTGAATAGAAAGGGATTTTCAGTCACTGGAGTGAGTGAAGGTAGATGAGTTTCTAGTTTCAGACTTTCAGTAAAATGTTTTATGCTTTTCTGCCTTTTAAGGTTGGGGAATGATGTGGATTTTGGCTTAAATGAGCTTTTCTTAACAAGGAAAAAATATTTATTAATTGTTCAGGAAGGTGCTTGGATGTTGTGGTTTGATTCAAGTAATTGCCTCTGGGACTCCTGAAACTGTTTTATTTCCTGTTTTTTACTATAGAAAAATGTAGAGGCAGATACATGAAGGTATAAAAGAATTTTTTCAAGTCTAGTTGAAACACGTAGACAAGCTGCTACTTTAGGAAAGGAGATTGTTTGCAAAAGCTTGTCGATATTTTAAACTTATTTGGGGGCATTGGACTCTAATGATCTTTTTGGTGAAGAAGTGAAGAATTCAGCATCTTGAAGTGTCAACACTCACTCGTGGATACAAGTTCTTAACAGAATGGCATGGAGCAGAGATATCCCATTCTATTAAATGCAATTAATTCTACCAAATTTCCCCTTTTTTAAATTTTTATTTAGAAAGCTGTGGTAAATACATGTTTAAAAGGGATTGTTAATGTTGTAGTTACAGGGGAAAGGAGTTGAAAGCTTGGTTCATTCAGCAGTAGTTAATTAAACATACTTTGCTGTTTCTGAAGTAAATGAGGTAAATTTTCATTATAGATCAAAGCTGAAACTGTTCTCCAGTAAGAGCTCTGCAACTCCGACAAAATGGAGCCTAGAACAATTTTGCCTTACACTTCATGCTTTTGAGAAAGCAGCTGGCATATTAGGTTTATCCTGGCATTGCCCTCGTTTTGGAGCTTCTCTGAAGATATGACTTCTTTGCAAAGTTATATGCCATGGACCTGAGTGGAGAGGTGGATTTTCTTGCTTTGAATGGTGGATATAAGATAATGGAATAGATATCCTTCTAGCTTGGCAGCTTTGCTGTCTGCTGTGTCAAGGCAGCAAGACGTAGTGGCTGTGCAAACATGCTGTTCCTCTTTATGCAGTTCTTGCTCTAGTATTAGACTTGCTTTGGGATAATACTTTCCTGAAATGGATTTTGCTACCCGTGATTCTGTTGAGCAGCGAAGACTAGAATGTGTCCCTAAATCAGAGTCAAAATTGTCAAGTTCCATAGGTATGATTTAAGATTTAAGGTGCTGGGATGCTTATCTTTATAGAATTGTCTAGGTGATAGTGAGGAGGTTTTGTCAGGTACTTTCCTCAGCCATTTAAGATATGTCAGTGAAGACAGGACAAGGAAGATGTGGTCCTCTCTGGACAGCTGATATCTTAAGGTGTAACTTACTTGCCCATCTGGTTTAAACCACACCTTTTCTCCTAGTGTAGACAAGTCAATGACACTGTCTGCCTGGCCCAACCTGACAGAAAGTCCTCTAGTAAGCAGAGCAGTTTGGACTTGTGTTAAGGTGACTCTTTCGTCCCAACGAAATGGGTTAAAATCCTTGGCCAGCAGGGGCTGTAATCAATCCCCTGGTTCCCAGAGTTCTGCAATATTCTTTGTATGATCCAACAAAACATAGAGAATGTGGCATGCCATTCTCAGTCCTCAGTAAAGTAAATTAAGTCCTTTTGGTGAGGCTTGAGGGGTTTTTTGAGTGAAAGAGATGAAGAAAAGAGCATCTTTTGCTAGAGTAGTAGAGCAGGAGACCTGTGTATACGGGTGTACTTGTGGTGGGGAAGCAAACTGCAGAACGTTAGAAGGAAGGCTTTCATCAAATCCTTATTGTAGAAGGGGAAATAACTCCTGTTAAAGTTCAAACAAACCAAAAAGCACAGTAACTGTGTTGTGAGCAAAGGGCAGGGAGCGTAACACCCCCAGTCTCCTTTTATTGCCCATATTGTAAAGCAGAGTCACTTGATAAGGACCTGTGAGGAAGGTATCGGATGTGTGTGCCAGAGTCAGATACTCTGGGTCTGGTGGTTCATTTGGAGCTACTGCAGTAGGCAGTAGCCCAGCAATGACTGTTTTGTCACGATCAGAAATAAGTGATGCTCTATCTGCCTAGCCAAGGCCTTCCTTTGTAAGGGCACGGGTCAAACATCCAATGCCTTTTTGCTACCCTAGCTCCTATAAAAAGATTGCAAACAGGCTCTGAGGCAGTGCCCCAGTGTGCACTGCCTTGATGGTGGCACCAGCTTCGCTTCAGGGATGCATCCGTGGTCGTGGCAAGGTGCCAAGGTGGGCAGGAGCTTCTGCCCGGCTTCTCTGTGGTCCTTTAATCCTGCCATTTCAATGCTGCTGCTTAAATGCAGCCTCTTGCCCCCAGAGCTGTCTGAGTCTGTCTGTCCTGGCCACCCTCTGCTAGGTAAGGCTGTCTGGCAGCCCTGGGATCAGTATGTGAGCAGCTAATTTACAGGGTGGGCCATCACCCTTCCAGATACTGTCAAATGAGCAACTTTAAATCACAGGGTTAGCTGTTCAAAGTCAGATGAAAAGACACCCCCCATTGTCTTGCTCAGAACTGCTTTTTCATGTAAAACCCTGAGCAGGGAGCACCTCATTGTTTACTTGCAGCAGAATAAACAATACTTAATCCACTGATTGTGTGAGAGGGGCTCCCGCTTGGGAGAGTATCTCTTGATTATGTAAAATCCTAAATCGTGCATCTTTGTCTCCTAATTATGGTAAGAACTGCCCTGGTCTTGCGAGCAATAATAGGGCCCTTTGTCCCATTGACAATGGGCTGTGGCACTGCATCTCCTTCGTGGCATTACGCCCCCTGGTCAGTCTCTGTCCCTTTGAAGCCCTGCCTCCTGCACCCTAATTAATGACATGAGCTGGCCCCGGCAAGGTTGTCTGCAATGCCCATTAGCAGTGGGAGGTGGCCCAGGGGTGCTTTCTGACCCCCTCGGCCTCTCCACCTGGATTATTTAAAGAAGTCTGCTTCCCTGCAGCTGGGGCCTCGGGACGCTGTCTATTTTGGTGAGTTTGTATCTGAGTGTTGATAAAATTAGCAGAGAGCTGAGACGCTACACAGCCAATAGGGAAAATTGGACACCCGACGGAGCAGGGGAGTTTCTCTGGAAACTTTTGTGGTGCAGGGTTGCTGTCAAACGTGAAATTGTGCTTGTAAAGGTCACCTGACAGCTCTAAGAAGCGTCAGCAGTGTAAGCAGAGGAGATGTAGGATTTCCCGGGGAGAAACCTCTCCAGATGCTATGCTGGGTTTCTCCTCTTTCCTTTGGCAAATACAGTAGAACAGGCTTAAAGTAAAACGTGTGGTTTTTTAAAAAAGTACATGAACTGTAAAATTCCTCTCTTGGATTTCACTGTAGCCAGAGCATACCCATTATATTTCCTCTCCTTCTCCAGGAGGTATAGTGCAGTATGCTGTACCAAGACCCAAAGCGTTTTTACTTTTTCCTTCCTCACAGTAGCATTTCATTTATGCTGCCTCTCATGTCTGGGTATCTTCCTGAGGAGAGGAGGAGGTAGCTGGTGATGGTGTTAAAGTTACCTCCTTTCTTAGACTCATTCCGACCTAATTTCTCAGCCTGGATAGTTGTGCAGTTTGAATGTGGTAAAAGGCTGCCTCTTAATGAACATCGTGAGGCTTTCTAATCACATTTGGCTCAGTGTGGCATTGTCTCCAGTTACAAGATTTCATTTTGCTATATTTTAGTAAAATACAAGAAATAAGTAGACATTGCAGTGTGAAAGTCACTCTCTGCCTATGTCACTGAACTGACCTGGTAACCAAAACCAGCAGATGCCTGTTGCCATTAATGGATTCAGGGGAGATTAGGTTTTTTGACCTTCTACAGAGCCTGTCCAAACAGTGAAATAATATATTAAGCTTTGTAACTTGAAAATCCTGGGCATATTTTCAAAAGGACAACAAAAGCAGTTCTCTTCCCCCGGGGTTATGTGCTTCTGTAAAACCTCCAAACAAAGGAAACCAAAAGCTGTTCACAGCCTACCTTGTTCTTCAAAACAGCCTGCCCAGGTTTTGCTGAAATTATGTAGAGGTTGAACACTGCCATGGAAAGTAATTGTTTTGAACTACTCACAGATCAGTAACAGGCACAGCAAGAAAAGAGCTCAGGCCCTGGGAGGAAAAGTGTTAGAAGTCTCTGACCATTAGGATCTGTGGTCCTCTGCCTCTAGTTTTGCCATGGTGACCACTGTGAGGTCTTGTTTTTGAAAACACTAATGGGTGGAAAATACTGTCACTGTTTTTTGGTGTTACCTGGCTTCAGCAACATGGAGTGGACAGCTTAAATGCCATAGGAATGGTCTTCTGGATTCTGTGGATAAATTGAAGATATCTGTCACGTGCAGCTTGCAATTCAGGCAGGCTGGTCACCAGGTTTCCTCCTTTGTCAGCACATCCACATTCTTCAGGGTATGGTGGGATGCTGCCAGGCAGCTGGACCTATGTTCCAATCTTAAATCATTTTAGACAATGCACATGAGCAGCCCCATTTAAGTCAAGACAAGAGGAAGTGGGTTTGGGGTGAAAAAGATACCAGCTACTCAGAATATGGCATGTTTACTGCCCAGTTGCTGTTCTTCAAGGCCGTTCTGCACGCTGGCTTTAGGGAGATAAAATAGTCAAGAAAATAAATGAATGGAGATTCAAAATGGATGGAGATGGTTTCAGTCATTAGCACCAATAGAAAAGACTAGTACAATATTAGGTTGTTTTCAGAGCAGTAGTTGTGGCTGTGTAAAAGTACATTGAACTGAATGTTAAAAGAAAAAAAAAAAAAAAACAGCCAGGAAAAGACCCTTGGGTGTCATTCCTGTTTTTGCAAATGCCTATCTAAGCAAGTTTAGGAATTCACTTTTTATCTGTTCTCTCCTTATATAGTACAGAATAATCCATCTGGTTTCCTTATTCTGAAGCACACTGCTCTCTACACGTGGCAAGCCTTTTGTGGGGAGAGAGTGTTAGTAATGCCACAAACTTGCAGGAGTGAAGGTGTTTGAAAACTAGATGTTGTTTACAACTAATTTTACTGTGAGACAAAACTACAGGTTCGTGGTGGGGGAAGGAAGCTTCTTCCTGGTAGTTAACACTGCTGTTATTGGAAGCATCTTGAAGGATGAATGACAAGTCATCTTCATTCACCATTCTGAGGTTACAGACTACTTTTTCTCTCTGTCACAGCTGTTGATGTGCACATAGCCTCATTCCTTGATAGAATTTCGAAATAAGAAACATTGTGCTCTTTTAATGAAGGTGGATAATTCTGAGGTGGTTGTATCCTACACAGTTGTTAAGAGGGATGGAGAGCACTCCAGCATAGGCGCATACATGGACCTCCTTGATCTCTGCTTTTGGCATACTATATTTTGGGCCCAGTACTTCCTTTTTAAGTCAATGAGATTGTACCAGCAAGGACAGTTCAGGTGGAACTTGTTCTGGAGTTACTGAGTACAAACACCATTAATGCTACAAAACTTGTTACAGCCAAAGATGGAGGTGACAAGGGACAGTGGTGTGACATTGTCAATTCAACTGACTCTCCTGCTCTGCTCTGCTCTGCTCTGCTCTCAAGCTGTTTGCTCAGTGTTTTGCTGATAGAAACTAGGAACCAACTCCTGTTCTCTTGCTGGCAGCATTTTCAGTACAGGAACAATTCCATGAGACAGCTGATGATGAGGAAGTCCAGCTCTGGTAAATGCTATGACCAGAAATATGCTGTGGTACAATGCAATTCTTGGTGAGGCAGAGGAGATAGAATGCAGGCAAGCTGGTGAATGCATCCTTTTACTGAGCAAATGGAGAAGTAGAATCAGCGGGTTGTCTTGCAAAAGCAGAACAGAACTGCACATTACGTGCTTTCTGAAGTTTCTGTTCAGAAAAGAGAGCTGGGAAACATCTGAAGAGCAGCGCGAGTCCAACACGGGCCTAGAAGTGGTCAGCTCACATCAGGGAGCTCATTGTATGAGGAAACCGGGAATCCAGAGCAGCCGGATAAAAATACTGCCTGGTGAATGGACACAGGGAGTGATGCTCCCATGTGAAACTGTGTGCTCTGTCACATGGTGTTGAATATCTTAGCTTGGCTGCCAGAATAGAAAGTGGGTAAATGCAAAGCTGACTGTAGAGGAAAGCTGCTTGTAAAAGGGCATGCAGGAGGGAAAAGGGGCTGAGCCAAAATAGGTTATTAGCACGCCTGCCTGATCCTAAGGAGCAGGATTTGTTTATTCCCAGGCTCTGTCAAAGTGCTGGGTGCTGCTCAGTGTGTTGGCAGTCGTGTCTGCATGCTGAACATATCTTAACCTGCAAATGTAGATAAGGGCAAGAGACTGCAGTCCAGATTCAACTGTGCCTATTTGTGAACCCTCTTTTGGTCAGTGAATGCTTACAGGATAGAGAAACCCCTGGACATGTATTTCTCTTTATGTTGCTCATGAAAAGTGGTGGTGTTTTTTTAACATGGTAGACACATACATTTCTTATTTAATTCTTGCTATTAATTTTAAAATTACAGAAGTACTTGGCTTCCATATTTGAAAGATGCGTTGGAAGATAGGAAGAGCTTTCATTTCTTACCTTGAAAGAATACCAGGAGGTTCACTTGAGTTGCTGTGCACAAATGACCAACACTCTTATTCTGGATGCCATGCAGCTTCTAATTTTGGTAGCTGTAGAAGACTGTTCTAGTCAGGTTTTTTCCCCCCAGATATGTTTCCCCTAACTATTAAACCCTTCATTGTTATTTAAGTTGATCTTCAGCTCTTTCTGATTCTATCCAGCCAATTTGTTGACACTTCTGGTTTTTAAAACTTTGACCTTTATTAAGGAATAAAAATGTCATTATGAAGAGATGACTACTTTGTGTGAGTGTCTGCTGCAGGCCATGTCCCATTTTGTCATTATTTTGTCTTAGCTGCATGTTAATTCTGTTAAAGTAAATGATAGAGTAAGCTACTTTTTCACCAGGGCAGAGGTGTTTAAATCTGGCGCTGTTGAAGTGTTGCTGGTAGATGCAATTCATTACAGTGTTAGGAAGAAGTCATCACTCATTTTTCTTTGCTCACGCACAAAGGAAGTTAAAACAACACAGCATGGCTTGTGCCTTTTTATTAAACCTTACAGCAGTTAATTTCACTGGAGTTACTCTGAAGGTGGGCGTCACTGATGTGGGCACTGGCTCTGCTGCATGCTGACAAATTTCTGAAGCACAACATCACCCTGGTTTATATCGGGTCTGTCCTGGCTCCTACACGATACGTCTCTTGCCTGGACCACAGTGCAGCTGTAGGAATGCACATAACGCTGTGCATCCCTCTATTAATAGAAGGGTTGGTGCAGGGAGTTCAGCCTTGGCTGCACCCAAGGGTGGCTTCTTTGAGGGAGAGGATTAAAGAGAGTGAACAGAACACATCGGTAACAAAATCAGGCGGCCAGCGGGGCGGTGGAAGGGGGGGGAAGTTAAAAGAAAAGTGCCTCCTTTGGCGAGGCCGTGAAGCGGCATGCACGGAACATCTATCGGGCTGTGTCCGTCCCCTTAGGCACAAGGGAAGGGGAGGGGAGCCTCTGCAGCTGGCAGGGAGTTGGCTCCTGGTGCTGCTTGCGGTTCCAGCACAGCCCCATAGCGGTGGGCGAGGTCGGGATGGCAGAGCAGCAGGTCCTTCGGGGTCACACACGTTGTGGAGCTGCGGGGGAGGAAGGCAGGAATGGGCACTGCAGGACAGCAGGAGGACCCAGAGGGAGGCAGGAGCGGGGGTCGCGGCGCTGCTGCTTTTCCATCACTCATCCGCAGCAAATGGGAGAGATTAGTGCGGCTGTTGGATGTTATTTCCCAAGGCCCTGGGCGTGGAGGCCAGGAAGGGTTGTTTTTTGGTGTTTTTTTTTTATCCAAAAGGAGATGAGTATCTGGGCCTGGGTGGGGTTGCACAGGAGCAGAAACCAGTTGGCTCTTCCTCATCTCTCTCACTTTGCCTGGCCCCAGAAGAAGTGAAAGAGAAGCAAAGGAATCCATTCCTGAAAGGGAATATGTCTGTAACCTGCTAGCTTTTCTTTCACAGGTGGTGAAAGCCCTTGTGTTTAAAACCATCCTTTCTTCATCTCCCCCTCCTTGTCGGGCTCCCCTGAGCTGGACACTGCCAGCCTGGAGGCTGGGAGCCTGCTCCCACCTCCGGTGTGGACATGAGTCATCAGCAGGGAATCACCCATCTTTCTCTCCTACCCGGCTGTACTATTTTTAGGTCAGCATAGGAATTTCTTTGCTCCTGAGAGCCACGTTAATTCTGCAAATAACATTAGAGAGAAAGGAGAATAATAACAACAGAGGTAGAAAAACACACGGTACCCACTGGGGATTTCAGTGGGAGGAGTTAGATAGCTTCATAACTTAATTGTGTATTAATGACTTGTGTCTCAGGATATGTTTCATTCTTTTTTTTTTTTGTTTTCTTTCTGCTTCTGGAAGTTGGCAAAGAGCACAGACAGGAAAGGAACAAAGTGGTAGCAAGCTTTTTATTTTCGATAAGGCTTAGGAATTAAGACTGGTTTTATTCATTAACATCCATAATATGGGCAACTTTGTATTAGTGAGCTGCATGAGTGAAAACTTCTGGTTTTAGTCTGTGTGATTTCAAAAGTACAAGCAGAATGATGGTAAATGTCAATTTCTCACCAGCAGTCTCAAGCAGAGCATAATGTTTGTTTAATTTCTTGGTAACATAATGGTAATTACAAATATTTCACATTTTCATCCTGACTACTGAAATATACAATCTAGAAAGATTGAGTGGTTGTCTGTATTACTCTTAATCAAAATCAAGACTGATGAATTTTGCTAAAAATTTGGCTCTGCATTTCCTTTCTAAAATGTCTTTCCATTTCTTAGAGAACAGCCATTTCCTCTACTGACAAACTGGAGTTGTCTCAGAGGACAGTGTAATGCAAGACAACAGGCACTGCTCATGTAAACTTTTCTTGCAGAGGTGCCACTTACCAAAAGTGTAGCAAATCCTGCCTTGCCCCCTTGAATGAACAAGCTTTGCAAAGCACTATTTCTTAAAGCCTGTTTAAATGCTTTTATATCCTAGTTAGCACTCCTGATTTCAAGAATACTAATTTATTTTAGGAGAAACCTTTTCAGTGGTGCGTTTTTTACACAGAGATGCATACACTTGTCTGCATTAAGAAAATAAGTTAAAAAAAAAAAGGTGCACTGTTGTAGTAAAAATTAATCAGACCTGCCTGGTGTGTTACATGTCCTGAGCACTAAGGGCAGCCTGGTTGTTGCACTTTTATATTTGGCTCTGCTTTTGTGTTTTAGGAGTTCTGTTTCCTTACCTGCTTGTTTTTACTCCTCTGCCAGTGAGCCAGAGCCTTAGTATTGTGTTTGCATTGTTACAGATACGAGCAAGTCCAAAACATGAAGGCAATTGAGAATTAAAGTAATTTTAAAGAGGCTTTAGCTGCTAAAAACTTTTTTCCTTTTTACTTAAAACTGAATCTCTATACTTGGAACTGAACAGCTTTTTTCTCCCTATTCTGTAATCATATTTATAGAAAAATTGAAGACGGTGGCCAAGACTAGCAACCACGTGATAATACAGCAGCTTTTATTAGATACATCTGGAAACTTACCTTGCGAGTAGAGTGCTTTTATCTCTGCACAGGTGTTGAGCCATTGCCCGGCCTATTCTGCTCACAACCTCAGAGCTTGTTCCCATCACTGTTCTGGGCAGCCGTGCTGTCCATGTTTGACTTGGAACTGCATATCAGCAAACTTGTGTGATTTTAAGGAGAGGGAGGCTTTTCTGTTGGTTTGGTTGGGGGTGGGGGGGGGGGGGTTTAGTTTGTTTGGTTTCTTTTCCGTTGTTTTTTAAAGTTCGTCATGGACAAACTGTTACCATATGTTTCAGGTGCTTTATTTGATATGCTGGACTCTTCAGACTTTCCACAATTACTAATATATTTATTTCTTTTTAAAGCAGTTTGAACAAGATGAAACAACATTTTTATCAGCTAGGATTTCTTTCTCTTTTCCTTCTTAGATTATGTGTCTAGATTTAAAAATACTGTAGGCAGTGACACTACCCAAAGATGGAAAATAGTACTGATGACAGAGAAATTAATAGCTAGACTTCCTTAAAAAAAATGTTTCTAGTTAATACACTGGTAGACATGGCAGCTTAGCCCATTTTAAGTTAACACAAGACTTAGTCAATGCAGCATGATGCTTGCCTTAACTAGTTAGGTTTTGACGCTTAGTACATGTAAGCTTTTCTTGGAGGTGCTGGGAGTCCAGACCTGGACCACAGAGGAAGGCAGGGCATCCACAGCTCCATCCCATGCTCCAGCTCCCATGTGGTTCTGTAAGCTGTGCCACCAGTGCAAGGTGCATTTATGTGCCCTGAAGAGCCTGCAACTTGAGATGACAGGCTTGATATATCTGGATGTTTCTTTTTTCATCCAGGTGCTTCTTTCTGACCTAATGAAAAAAGAGCATAATCTTTCTCCCAATTTCTCTTTTTGTTTGCTGCTTCTTCACTCACAGCAAAGAAAATAAAAGAAGACTAGGGAAGAAAGAGAAAAATAAATATGCTTAATAAAAGTGAAAGCTTATATTCCTTTTATAAGATACATTACTTTTGTTTTGGGGAGCAGAGGTAGTTCCCTTTGCATTGAAAACACCATTTTTAACTTGCAAATTTTTACTGTCCTGAGGCTAGCAGTTGATACAGGTGTTCTCTGAAGGACTTTCACATGGGTATTTGCTCTGAAAGATTAACTCTCAAGTGCAGCTTTTGATGGGAGACCTAAATAAAGTAGTGCTGAAAATCAGCATATTGCAAGAGGGAGGTGAGGGGGAGTGCAAGATGAACAAAGCACACCTCCCTGCTGTGTGGGATGTGTGGCTGCTTGACAAGGAGCACTGGCTCCTGCTCAGCCCAGATCTTGGGAGTGCAGTGGCAGGAGTCAGCACTCCCAAGTAACTCTGTGGTGCCATCACTGGTGGCTGTGCCTGCCCTGTCACACACAAGGGGATACAGCTGCTGCTTGGGTTCCTGAGCCCAGGGCAGGCTAGGCACAGGGGGACCCCAGGGACGCTTCAAGATACCCTGAGGTCAGGGTCTGTGTCCCTTTGCAGAACAGCCTGCAATGCTTCCAGGGGAGAATTGTTTCCAAGCCCTCCTTGTTTATATATTGACATACCAGGATGAACATGTCAGAAGCACTGCTTGTTTTCGTGCAAGGCATTTTCGTCACCTCTAAAAGCAATTTATTTCAGTAGCCTGCAAGTTCTTCAGGTGGCTCCTCGTAATTTTTTAATGCTCTCCATCCCCCAGTGGTTTTGGTGGTTGTGTTTTTGTTTATACTGAAGATGAAAGCTCTGCATCACAGAATAGGTGCTGCCAAGTGAGCTGGAGAAGTACTATGTGTTGGTCATCCCCCCCTCCCTGAGATTGTTGTCACATTTGGCATACCTCTTTAAGTAAACATTAGCTTTGTAAATGGCATCGGTTGGGTATTTAATGGAATGCAGGAACTGTGTCAGCAGTAATTGTACAGGTAGGATGCAAGTGAATTGACAGGAGAGTTAAAACAGATTAAACCTTCAGCGCATATTTATGTCCAGGCTTTCTGGGTACTGTGATAACAATGGCCGTGTTATATACACTTCACACTTGCTTCTTTCACCACTCAGGGACTGAGTCCAGTTGCTTTGTGGGTGACTTGGTTATCTCTTCGTTTTCAGAGAATTAAAAAAAATGGCTGTGGGAGTTTATGTAGTGATAAAACGAGCAACAATGGGAGTTTGTTAGGGACAGGACAGGAGGGAGTGGTTTGAGGATTTTGTCAGAAGTAATTTCTAATTGCAAGATGTTTTTTTAATGAGTAGGCACATGTCCTTTTCCTTGATGTAGAGAGCAAAGACAGTGGGGAAAACCAAGGCCAGGGACAGATGTGAAAAACTCCTCATGGATATAATATTCTCACTGAAAAAATCTGACTGCCTCCTATCCACTGGTGTTTTGCTTCTGGGAAACCCACGCTTTTTCTGGGAGCTGGACCTGTAACCACAAGGAACTTGAGGTTGAGTGTCACTTACTGAATGCAGAATGGACATGACCTGTCATGCTGCAGAGCTCACGTTCCAAATATTTAAAAGGCAATAAGCTTTGTTGACATGTTGGCCAAATGTTGCTGCATAGCCCTTTCTGCCTGCAGCATAACTTTGATTGTTTAATGCAATGTTTTATGTGAGAAACCCTTGTTTAGATGAATTTGGGATTTGAGAACTTCAGAAAACCAAGAAATCACAGCATTGAAGTGTGGGTAGGAAAAGCCAGTGCTTCTGCATTTTTCTTCAGGGCAGACTGGCTGTGAAGGAGGTATAAAAGTGTCAGAAGTATTGAACCTATTTCAGGTCTTCCTCTTCTGAACCTTTCTCTCCTTCAAGGATCAGTAGTTTTCTTTTTAAAACAGTCTCTTTCTCATAGCAGCTTTGAAAAATACCAGTGAAAGTTTATGGAAAGGCAGTGTGAAGAAGATTCACAAGCAGGTATTTGAGTGGCGTTCAGTAATATGTTTTAAGCAGTAGTTTTGAAAGGTGCAATTTTTGCATTTGCTTGCTACTTAGGTCAGATTTAGCCTCTCCTTGTCACTGATTTTTTAAAAAATGTTGTTTATTTTAACAGTACTTTTCAGTAAAAATGAAATGGTGTAAGGCCATTGAAATATTTTTCGTTGGACAATGAAAAGGTTTTTGCTGGGCTGTTATTTCAACTGCTGTTCTACTGTCTGCCTGTGTGAGATTGTCAGTTCTCGAATTCTTTTAACTTCCAGCGGACTTAATAGCCAGAAACTAGTAGAAAGTGACTGTGACCAAAATGGCCTTTTGTGGTGATAGGTTTTGACACATTGTGGCTTTATTTTGCATTAAGCAAGTTATTGGTATCATGAGGTGAGAGAAAAGAGGACATCCCAGTGCAAGAAGAATGCTAGTTCTTAAGCTTGCAGCAGTCAATAAGTAATTTCTGTTTCTTTCCTTTCCTTTGCAGGTGTGACATCTGTTGTATTACCTTTCGTACTCATCGGGGCTTACTGCGCCATAATGCAGTTATCCACAAGCAGCTTCCCAGAGATCCCATGGGAAAGCCTTTCATTCAGAACAACCCTTCAATTCCAGCAGGCTTCCACGACTTGGGATTCACGGACTTCTCCTGTAGGAAGTTCCCCCGCATTTCTCAGGTACTCTCTTTTCTTCATAGCTTAAGGTAGTATCTGCTACAGTGCTTATCTGATGAGGTCACTGAAAGATTCATCCTGCACGTAGAATATTTTGTGGAAAGTACATCACCACTGTTTGTGTAGGCTTCAAACACTTTATTCCTCTCCTTTTTTTTTTTTTTTCATCTAAAGAATATTGGCACTGGGGGTATTTTCATCATTACAGTGGATAACAGTGTAAAGATGAATAAAAAATTTTGAAGGAAAACTTTGGTCAGATTAGATCCTTGGCCCTTTGAGCCTACCCAAAAAATCCTACATCTGAAATCAACAGGAAGTACGCGTGGTAAGGAAGGCATTATTTATTTTAGTTTACGCTGGCAAAGATGTAGTTGGGGTATGAAAGTTTTTATTACAAAAAAACTTTGAGTAGTCGCCTTACTAAGTAAACAGTGACATCTTCAGTGATTCCCTCACAAAACACTCCACAGTCTTCCTTGAGTAAGGTTTGAGGGTTCTGCACCTTTGAGGGACAGTGAATGGGGAAAGACAGGGAGGTAGTCTGTAAATATTTCTCTGAGAGTCATAAAGTTTTCTGTTGGGTGGTATGATTCCTCCCACTGTCAGACATTGCCTGCCTTAGTTTGGGTCTGGATGAAGCTGCATATCTATTTAAAAAATCAACAGCACAATCCACCAGGACCATGCTTACTTTCTGCACTTTTCTTGTTCTTCTGGGATTAAAGCATTGATTTCCACCTCTTCTGACCTGCAAAGTGCTAAACTTGAAATTTGCTCGTAGACTAGGGGAAGATGTAAGTCTTTCTGTCAATCTGTTACAGTTTTAATATAAAACTTAAAAAGTCAAAAGAAAGAACTTTTTAAACAAAGTTTATTTCTTTTGTAATTAATGGCAGACATTTAAAGTTATTAAGGGATTTGAATGTTGGTATTTTCCTTTTGTAATAATTTTGCTTGCACTGTGAGAGAAGACATAAAGTATGTAGAGTCTATAAATGTCTTGTATTTTTCTTGGGAGTATAAATGTAATCAGACTTCCTAACCCAAGATGACTCTGCTTTAGGCTCTGAGTTTCATTGATCTGCTTTTGGGGGATTTTAGTTTGGTTGGTTTATTGTATTAGATGCTTGGATGCTTTGAATTTGGATTTTTTTTTTCCTCTCCTTCTGGTTTCTTTGTAGTGGAGCTAAAGGAGATAGTCTACTGCCTGGCTTCCTTGCTGTGTAGTATGCTGAGGCTCCTGTCCTGTCAATGACACAAGAGTTGTTTCTGATAGGGAAGTTGAGGATGGAAAAGAATTTGAGAGCCTTAATAGCCTTCTGAAGGAGTTTACCTTTATAGAAGGGAACTTTGGAGAATCAGCCCCTAATTCAGATAGACCCCTTAGGAGTCTACGGGGAAGTGGGAATATCTCCATACCAGGTAGGTGAGGGCTGCTCTAAACCTCTTCACTTTGTCAGTGGAAGAGAGAATGAACTGTTTCTGTTTCGCAGCAGTGTGTGATGCCTTTCTAGTTTGAGATTCCTACCCTAAATACTTTTGCATGTCTTGCAGGTCTGGTGTGAAACAAATTTGCGAAGGTGCATCAGTGACTTCCATCGATTTATTTGCGAGATGTGTAACAAGGCATTCCCCATGCTTTCGGCACTCAAACTGCACACGGAAACTCACATGGTGGATCAGGGAAAAGACAAGCACAAGCCACAGTCCACGACCCCACCCGGTGAGACCCCAGACCAGAAAGCCTTCATGGCATCCTTGGGCCTACAGTACACCAAAGACATCAAGCCTGTCAAGCAGGAGGACAATACACAAGATGAGGTCCAAGAAATGCGGCTCAGAGCACTGAAGAGTAACCTACCTCAGGAACCTGGCAGCACCAGTCTGCTCAGCCTCTCTCCTCTGGAAGCTGCCTCCATGGGAGGGTCATTTTCTGTCCTTCCCCCTACAAAAGAAAACATAAAGCTTCTTTCGCTGCAGCCTTTCCAGAAGGGTTTTATTATCCAGCCTGACAGCAGTATTGTGGTGAAACCCATCTCCAATGAATCTGCCATTGAGCTGGCAGACATTCAGCAGATCTTGAAGATGGCTTCTTCTGCTCCTCCTCAAATCAGTCTTCCTCCACTTTCTAAGGCACCTTCTGTCCCTGTGCAGTCGATTTTCAAACATATGCCACCACTGAAGCCAAAGCCTTTGGTAACGCCCCGAACAGTTGTCGCAACCTCTACACCTCCTCCTCTTATCAGTGCCCAGCAAGCCTCCCCTGGCTGCATCAGCCCGAGTCTCCCACCTCCCCCTCTGAGGCTGATAAAGAATTCTGTGGAGTCTGCCTCCAACTCTCATCTCCCGCAGCCAGGAGCCAAATCAAGTCCTTCCTCGCAGTTGCTCCTCCAACCCAAAGTAGAGCCTTTAACTCAGCATGAGATGAAGACACAGCTGGAGCAGGACAGCATCATTGAAGCTCTCCTGCCTTTAAGTATGGAAGCCAAGATCAAGCAAGAAGTCACAGAAGGAGAACTCAAAGCCATCATTGCAGGGGCAGCGAACAAGAAGACCCCGACCATGAGGAAAGTTTTGTACCCCTGCCGTTTCTGTGACCAGGTGTTTGCCTTCTCTGGTGTCCTGAGAGCTCACATCCGTTCTCACTTAGGTATTTCCCCATATCAGTGCAACATCTGTGACTACATTGCAGCTGACAAGGCAGCACTGATCCGGCACCTGCGGACGCACAGTGGGGAGAGGCCTTACATCTGTAAGATCTGCCACTACCCGTTCACAGTGAAAGCCAATTGTGAGAGGCACCTGCGAAAGAAGCACCTCAAAACAACCAGGAAGGATATTGAGAAGAACATTGAATATGTCACCAGCAATGCTGCAGAGATGGTGGATGCCTTCTGCTCCCCAGACACGGTGTGCAAGCTGTGTGGAGAGGACCTGAAGCACTACCGGGCCCTCCGCATTCACATGAGGACGCACAGCGGCTGCCAGAAGAAGAAGCCGTTCGAGTGCAAGGAGTGTGGCACGGCCTTTGCGGCCAAGAGGAATTGCATTCACCACATCCTCAAGCAGCACTTGCATGTGCAAGAAAAGGAGATTGAGAATTACATCTTAATGGTGGACTGCAGTGCCCAGGAAAGCCAGACAGACCCTTCTTTATTGGAGGACAGCACTTACATGGACCACAAGCCCATGACACCTTTCCTGGAGCCACAGAACGGCTTCTTGCTGGGAACATCGTCTCACATTTCCATCAAACGTGAACCTATGGGCAACTTCCCCATGGATTTTGATGAGCCGTTGGATTTCTCTCAGAAGAGCAAAAGCCTGAGTGCTGTGCAGGTGAAGCAGGAGAACCTGTTCGGCTCGTCTCTGTCCCTTTACGACTGTTCCATGGAGCCTATCGACCTGTCCATCCCCAAAATCCTGAAGAAGGATAAAGATGATGCCCCCTGTGAAGCCAGGAATCAAGAGTTGGCTGCTTCTGGGAACAGTGATAAAGCCTATAACTGTCTGCAGTGTCCTTTGGTTTTTGGTGCCAATGGGAACTCGGAAACAAACCGGGGTGTCAGACATCCCCAGGCACTGAAAGGTTCATTGCATTTGACTGTCCCGATCATTTCCCCGCCTCTCACCAGCAATTCTGCCTTGCTGAGACCCCTGAGGCCTAAACCACCACCACCACCTCTCTTGCCAAAGCCTTCAGTAACTAATGAGCTGCCACCATTGGCTTCCATTGCACAGATCATTTCATCTGTGTCTTCTGCTCCCACTTTGCTGAAAACAGAGGCTGCAGACACCAGTCCCACAGCAGTGAGCAGCTCCACTGGGTGTGATAAATCAGGGAATGCCAAAGCTAAAGTGACAATCGTGACCACCGTTCAGAGAGACTCCAGCCTGCCCAGTGACCTGTCTCAGGCTTGTGATCCAGAGCAGTCTCCCATTGCTGATGCCGGGTTGACTAAGAAAAGAGGTAGAAAGAAAGGAACAAAAAATAAGCCTAAACTTAGGAGTAGTGTGGATCTGGAGTCAAGTGGGGAATTTGCCAGCATAGAGAAGATGCTAGCTACCACAGACACTAACAAATTTAGCCCATTTCTGCAGTCCACTGACAATTTCAAGGAAGAAAGTGGCAGAAATGGAACAAGTGAGGATGAGAAGGAAACTGCCAAGGATAAGCTGCTGAGAGGGAAGAGGAACGCTTACTCAGACTGCCTGCAAAATATCCCCTGTCCTTACTGTCCTCAAGTCTTTCCATGGGCACATGCCCTGCAGCGGCACATGCTCAGTCACACAGGTAAGAGTGCTCTGTACTCACAGTAGGCTGTAGCCCCTGAGGTTGTTTCATATGGAATGGCCTCTCCATGGAGGAATCTTCTGTTCTTTGATGTCTGAATTGTATTCTTCTTTATTATTTTGCTAATCCCTAGCTGTTGCTGTTGCATAGTGGTGGTGATAGATTTTTCAGAAATGGAATAACCTCTGTCTTGGGAGTATCAAACTGTTAATACCCATTTGACTTCAGTAGCATAACTTAGCGTAGCTGGAAAGAGGCTCAGATTTCAGTTGTTCTGTTATTATTGTCTTGTATTGAAGGGGAACATGCATGTTGAATATTTCATTGTGCCTTACGTGGTTTGTTTGTCTGCATCAGTAATGATAAAAAAGATCTCTAAAAATGAGAGACAATAAGTGTAGAACTGTGGCAGGAAAATAATAGGGTGCTTAGCATTTTTTTTTTCTTGCGGTGGCTTTTATTTAACAGATCAAAGGAGGATGTAAGAAACTGCTCATCCTGAGCATTACGTAATAGCTTGCCTCTAGGAAGAGTTTCTCCTCACAGATAGACAACTAAAGGTGGGCGCATGCCCTAAGCTGTGGAGATGTGTATGGAATATCTAGCATTGTGCCGCTGTGTAAGTAACCTCAGACCTGGTGTAAACAAAAGGAGGAATTGGGTAGGGAGATTTATTCTAGGTCTGGGGTTATTTTTCATTCTTCACTATAAAGGAAATACTGCATTGAATGCTGTGCTGATTTGAAGTTCCCTCATTCTTCCACCCACACTATAATAAAGTAATTAGTAGATTCTCATCCTGCTCTAGAGGGAGAGGACAAAGCTCTACTTGCTGTTGCACCCTTTTAAGTCAGTCACAGTTGTTGATATTATTTACTTCATTATGCATCTTAGCTCCTGGCATAAAGAATAAGAGTTAGAGATTTTTATAAGAAACATAGGGCATTTGAGTGTAGCCTTATAAAAGTTGGCTTGCTTTTATTCTTTTCTTGCTTTTCTTTTCTTTTTTTTTAAGAAAATGAGGTTTCTGAAATGACTGTTTCATGTCTGTGCTAAAGAGGGAAACCTGAAGAGGTAAAAGAGGTTAGCTAAGAGGTTTAAAGGGAATCTGAGCTGTGGAGCAGTCCCTATTACAGTTTGCTTTGGGTGACGCGAGGACATAACTTGCAAGGTATCAGTGCAACAG
The DNA here is from genome assembly GCF_009819655.1 of Sylvia atricapilla. Taxonomy (NCBI): domain Eukaryota; kingdom Metazoa; phylum Chordata; class Aves; order Passeriformes; family Sylviidae; genus Sylvia; species Sylvia atricapilla. The sequence continues at coordinate 66,796,611 of NC_089140.1, read as the reverse complement.
TGAGGCTATTGTTTTCTGGTCCACAGAGACCAAATTATTTCATCTTATTAAGCATGCAGTTTACTTTGAGGTAAAGGAGAGCTCTTTACTCATATCTCAATTGTTTTCCAACACCCTGGTCTCAAAAAAAAAAGACACAGTCACTGAAGAACTGTTCATGAGACAGAAAACAATGGAGAGGCTTTTCCCAGACTAAGAGGTTTGACCTGCTTATTGATGGCAGACTTCCAAGGTAGCAGCACTGGTGTAAACCCTTAATGAAGACAGGAAAATGCACTCACCCATGAATTATACTGGTAAAACTTGTCTCCCTTACGACCACCAGGCTTGGAAGGAGACACCATCCTTTTAGAAAGCCTGTGCTGCAATCCCCACAAGGGGAGCAAGCAACTGTGACCATAACAGGCCTAAATCCTCACACACAGATACAGGATTTTTGGTGGTACTACAGCAGTGGCAGTAATCACATTCCAGTTGATGTGCTCTGGCAGTGATGATACTGAGCTCTTTTTTCACCATCATCTTGGTGTTGAGAGAGACTTGTTTCTGGAGGATCATCCCACAGCAAGCTTTGGCTGGCCTTGGGACATTCTGCCTTCAGATGGCATGAGCGTTCTCTTTCTAATCTGGGAGTTTCCAGCAGCTCCCCTGTGGCAGCAGTGTCCATGAGGCCTCCCATGAGGGCAGGGGGAAAGCTAAGCTGGGAATGTAGAGGAAATTTAGGCCAGGGAGGTGGTGCCTAAGCAAGCCCAAGAATGCATTCAGGTGGAGTGAGCCCTGTGTTTTTGTGCTGGTGGCATGCAAGGAGTTTGTTGACTTTATCTTCTAGATGGGCAAATTGGTTTTCTTGTGGAGGAATCTACAGTGTTGTAGTGCAGCACAGCATTTCTGTCCCCACCTATTGCACAGGCAGACAGCTTATGACTTGGCAGATCGTTCTGTTTTTTAAAATGAGTCAAGAAAAAAAAAATCTTTTTGCTAATCTTTGTAAAGAGTAAAGGGGAACTTTATTATTGTCTGTGCTTGATGGCTGCTGCCTGACCGGGGTAGAGAAAGGACTAACAGGCTGGCATGAATGGAGTAGATGAGAGTCTTGGTGATCTGCTTCCAAACTGCATGTGTTGGATATGTGATCCATAGGCAATCACAGCAGGCAAGCTGACTGTATAACACTGTACCAAAAAAAAAAAAGCCCCAAAAACCCCCACCAACTCCAAAGCAGCTGTTTGAGCTAAAAAGCAGCACTTAGCTCTTCTGTGTCCGTTTGTAGGAAAGTTGTTATTGAGGTCATTCATGTAAGTGGTCTAAGTTAGGATGGGAAAAGGGTATATAATTAAAAGCATTTAAGTGCTGTCTGTATATTAAGTTTTGAACTGCTGTATTCATACAGACACAAGAAGATTTTTGCAAGTGTGTCTTTCATGTTCAATAAAATTTCAACACAGGCCACCTTCCATGTGGTGTCAAGATCATATTTTCTGTTTGTGTAAGTGGAAAAGTGCACATGCTGCCAGTGACCCACACTCGTCATGCAACCAGAAGTGTCTCTCATGGAAGCTTTTGCCCTGTTTATCCTTGCCTCAACACCACTGTGTGTTTGGTTGGGGTTTTTTAAAACTCAAAACGATTTCCATGAAGAAGCATACACCTTCCTCAGTGGTTTTTTATTCTAATGGCGAGCTCACAAGTGGAGCACTGGGAATTTGGCATCGCTTGGTTTTATACAGTGCCTAACACAGTAGCCATGTTTTGTTTGAACATGCTTGAACACTTGCTTTTAATACTTTCTTTCCCTTGAAGTCTTTACTGTATAATTTACTTTTCTATGTTCAATTTGGTTTGCCTTTTTTGTTTTTTGCTCTTCCCTGCTGCTCTTGACTTTTTACATTCTGAGAATAGTGACTAAGATGTGCCCTGCAGGTAATGCAGTTGCTTTTGCTCCTTTTATAGGATGCACATAGGTTCAGTATAAAATTACAGTAATGGTCATTTTTAACCACTAGTTTGTTATAGATAACCTAATCTGTTTGCAGAGAATCACTTGAGAATATTTTCAGAGGGATACTGGCAGGTTTTACTTGGGGCAGGATTAAATTTTGTAAAAGGTGAGGTTTAATGGCAGAGGAGGTTTTTTTGGTTTTGTTTTGCTGGAACAAACTGTACAAGGAAGTATCTATAAACAAAATAAAGGAATAAATAATTTGAAAGCCCTTACACCTAGCCTAGGAACCTGAATGTTTCCTGTTGATTTGAGGTCACAAGTCACCAAAAAAAAAAAGGACTTGGAGGCATTTTTGTTCTTTGCTTTTATGATATAAGTCTAAGTAAAATTGTAAACTGCTTTGCAACATCTGTAGTTACCAAGGTGAATAATGTGTTTCTGCTAGCGCAGCAGTGATAGGAGATACCTTGAGGACTGATCTTACATGCTTTGATTATTCAAATAATCCTTTATACTGAAAAAGACACCCTTCAAGTGACTGGGTGCTGTGAAATGTCCAGATTAGTCTGGTCCTGCTATGCTGCTAACCAAAATTTACACTCAGTCCAAATCAATATTTAGGCACAGATGCATTTAAATACAGGCCATGATTATTTATATGAAAAAAAAAAAACCCAAATCACATGGACTTTTTAGGTTACTTTCCAGTGAGTAAGTGTATTTTATCAGAAGAGCAGTCACCTTTAAGGGACAAATACAGAAGGCAGAGAAAACTGCTTTTTTGAATGTTCTGTTTTTGTGACTTTAAAGGTGACAGTTTTGGAAAGCATTGCAACTTGGGGTGAGAGGATTGAAATTTGCACAGTAAGTGGAATTTTTGTTTGGCTTTTGAGACCTCCAGCTAGGACATCTGTGTGGAAAGAAAAATATTTTATCTATTGCAAGTATCAGTCTGTATCACAAATATTTGATTGATACAAACATTTTACAGGCTGAAAATAAGAGAAAATTGTGACCTGAGATGCAGGTTGAGTTTCAAATAATTAATCCTCAGCTAATCCTGTCATTGCATGCTTGAAAAGAAATGTGGAAAGGAATTGGGCTATCACGAAGCAAAAGGATTTCTGCTTGACTTTGAAGTTTTGTGTTTGCATTGTGAATGAAGCCAGATAGAAGTGCAAAAAGCAGTGATATTTGTAGCCGTATATTTATGGTTGAATTAGCAGGCATCTAAGAGGAAAGAGTGACTTGAAAGCCTACAAAAAAGCGGAACCATGATGCATCTAAAAAGTTGTGTTGACACTGGAAGAAAATTAAGAGAAAAAACAGCTCCTGAGATGTCTGTGAGATGTGGGGAATCCCTGGTACAGGTTGAGATGTTAACTAGAACAGAACCAAGTTTCAGAAGATGAAAGTGAGAGAGATACCCACAATGTTCTATCTAAGAGGCTGCTGGCTGTGGCAGGGGGTGGGTGGTGTGTGTTTTCAGAGGTTTTGGGTGGGAGGTGGAAGGTGTGACAGGAGCTGATCTCCTTTTACGAGTAACTATCCTCTCAGTCTCTTTCTTCATCACAAAGATGTCTTGCAGGATTGCCTTTCTCATTGCACTGTATGATCCTGGCTTTTCTTTCAACTTTTCCTATGCTTAGTCCGTTCCCTGTCCTAGTCATTTAAATGAATTACAGACATGAAAAACATTCTCCTAAGGGAAAACAATTTTTTGCTTATTCAACATATGGGCCCTTGATTCCACTGAAGTCAGTGGAGAGATGCCCTGTGGCTTTGATGGAAACTGTGTCCAACTCACACAGGTGATAGGCATTTCCAGAGAGAGCCTGCTGTTGATGAGCTTGCAGTCAGGATATTGTGGTTGATCACCAAACAGAACAGAGACAAAAGAAAAAAACCAAGGAAGCTTCTTATTACACACAAGGGGGATATTCATATATTTTATCTTGCATCAGGCCAGAAGCCCTTCCTCTGTCAGAAATGTGGTGTCATTTCTGCCAAGTCTAGCAGAATTTGCACAAACCTGGAGTTGCCAGCTGCTACCTGAGGAGAAATGTGCTTATCCCCCAGAGGGATGTTGGATCTCACAGTGGCACACAGAGTTTTTCCCAGCTGTTCAGAACACCAAGGCCAGGTTATACTTGGTCAGGCTGAACAGTGCAGACAAGCAAAGCATAAGAATGTGCTAAGTGCCCTTCTGTGTTGGAGCAGTGGTACTCTTGTCTCCAGTGGTAGCAGGAGGATGTGCTCTTCAGTGTGAGCCTGTAAGGGGCCACTTCCTCCAGCCTGTTGCTCTTAAAGCTCTGTCAGCATCCACAACTGCTTCATTAGGGTTGTGTGTTCGAGGGCACATCTCTGCCCACTCCCTTTACAACCTGCTTATGGAGCTGCTGTCTGCAGGTCCTTCCAGTTGCTTTATGAACCTGCTGATGCAGTCTGGTTTTAATTTGGCTGCTACTGCAGGCCAAGCCAGTGATCCTGGAGAGACATCAGCGATGGCTTTGAGTCCTCCTTCCTGGATGTACCTGAGAGTACTATATTGAGCATCACATAGTCACAGTTTAGATTGTTTCATCTTGTGTTAATCTGCATTGAAGCTTACCTGCCATCATACTGCCCTGTCTTGACAGTAGCGAAAGAGATTGGCTGTCAGATCATGCAAGGCTTCATTGCAGCAGGTGAGTGGCATTTAGCCACAAAGGAGGAGCTGACACAAAACTAAGGGTGAGCACAGTCACTCCAGATTTACTGTGCTGACCAAATGGGATGTGTGCAAGAAGGAAGCTCAGCAGATGGTGGTGCATGTCCCATGCCTGAAAACTGCTCGCACAAGGGAGCTGTTGCTGTAAGTTATTCACACCTCCCGTACAGACGGCATCACTTTGTGTCGCTTTGAGTTGGTTTCATGGGAGAATTGTTGAAGTAACAAACCTAAAAGCAGCAAGAAGTTGGCTCTCTGTGTGTCAGGGTAGTTAAAATTACAAATGAGTTATTACTCTCAACCTCAGGGTAGCTGCTGATCAGATTGCACAGAGTGTGCACAGGATTTTCCTCTTATATCTCCATGCACCAGTTTGTTTGGGAAAGTCTGCTGTCTTTCCAGACTCTCTCATCCTTTCTGCTTCTTTTAATACAGCAGGTTGCCTTGCAGTGATTCAAATGTGGTAATACAGGTCTCAGTGCTAGTGTGGCATTGCAATCTGCCATGCTGGGGACCTGTTACGACATGATTTGATCTTGCCTATCATGAAGAGACTAAGTTGCCTCGTTACCGTGTTAACAGCGTGTAACTTCAGAGGGCTGTAGCACGGTATCTGCACTGTCACGTGGGGCCATCCTGCCTATGCAGACAACAGATGGCTACAGCGTGAGAGAGGAAGACTCGTGTTATGACATGATCCCTTCCGAGAACAAAAGTCTGCAGGAAGGGCTCTGAAAGTGCTCACCTCTGAGAGTTTTTACAGCAGAATAAAACTGAAATGTCCTACTTGAGTCGATTGAAGACTTACTTTATAGTCAGAGGGGCGCTAAAGCAGCTCAGCTGTTTGGTGGTGTGAGGAGTCAAACATTTCTAAAGCTGCTCAGGCTTGGTGCAGCACGTAGGGCGGGTAGGACTTGGGTGCAAGGTAGGTGTTGTTCTCAGCAGCCGGCGCCAGGCTGGTCAGAGTGGTTCGACCTGCCCGCGGCAGACAGAGCCTTGGGCCATGGTTGGATAACACAAAGCACTTATTGGCAGTACTGGCTTGACCTGTTCCCAACTGTTCATCCCTGCAGCTGTAGCTGACCCAGCTGCCCAAAAAAATTAAAAGGGCAAGGGGAGGGACTGACAGTCATGAGATCAGTTCCCGGATCTGCCTGGCGGTACAGCCCTAAAGGAGCACATTGATGTAGCTGAGGTGTGGAGCTGGCAGCATCTTCTGGGAGGCCCTGGGATAGATGCTGTTGAAATTGGCTTTGTTGTCACTGCTTTGTGTCTTCAAATAGCAGCTTTAGGCATCAGGGATGGAGCCCAGATCCGATAGTGCACAGGGTTATAGTTACCACATGCACTTTATAGCACAGCTTAGCCTTTATAACTGGCTTCAGCAAGCAGTGGTTAATCACGGTTCAGAATCATTCAACAGCTTTGGATTTGCAGTCTCCCTCCATTGCCCAAGAAAAAGGGGTTTCCAAATCTGTGGAGGTAAACTAAGAATTTGAAATTGTGATTCAGTTTAAAATGAGGTGGTTTCTTTTGGTGCTGGCTTTAAAAGGTGGGTAAGCATCATGCTTGGGGCTCACATGCACAGTCTTTGAGAGGGCCATCCTTGGAAGTGGTCATCTGGTTTTCACTGTGTGCCAGAAGGAAAAGGGATGAAGGGAGATGTTTGGATGGTGTTTGGTCAGCCATAAATGAAGCAAAGCTTTAGGATGAGGTGTAAGACAGGAAGTGCAATTCAATAGAGTGTCACTGGGAGCAAGTTTATAGAGGGTTTCTTTTGGTCTTGTTTTGAACCAAAACAAAAACAGGATGGTGGTTTAGAGCAGGATTCAGAGATGAGGAGGCTGTGTAAGTGATGGGGCTTGCTCACATCCTTGCTACATGGAGAGGAAGGGAATGGTCTAAAGCACCTGAAGCAAACTGAGGATGTTTCCCCCAGCTCACAGCAGTCAGACCAGGGGAGAGCTGTCCCAGCAGAGAGGAATACAAGGAAAATGTGGAGCAGCTTAATGAATTGCCCACTTTCATCACATTAAAGCAGCCTGCCTTTGTCTCCTTAGGGCTGTTCGAACACTCCTTTCTTGCAACAAAATACAGTTGACATAGATCTGGGATAGGAATGGGGTAAGGGATTATCTCTTACATAACAGAGAAAGAGAACTTACTAAAGAAAGATCCCTTTCGTAAAGAGACTTGTCCCTAATGTGAGAGGGTCGAGCACAACTGCTCTGTGTTAACTAGACAAATATTTACAAAGTATACTCAACAGTGAATTTTCTGATTAGCATTTAGCAAAATTCATCTTTGCTCTAGATATCTGCCACGCTGTGATCCCTCCAGAAATCATGCGAGCTCTGGGTATAGTGGGGGACATTTTCCAAGCCATTCTAGCTGTCTGTACCTCTGAACTATATTTTTGGGTATTTCTTAGAGGACAAAGGGCTTGGAATCGTGTTTTCAGTGTCAGGCAAAGTTTAACAGCTGCTCTAGAGCCAGAGCTCAGGGTAAAGCAAGAGTTTGCTGCTGAGGTTGGCCTGAGTGCTAGAGCTGCTGTATGAAGATACTGAGGAGCTGGTGTATAGCCTGCTGCCTGTGATGTCAGCTCTACATCAAAGTGCCCTTGTGCTGAATGGTGCAATCCATCATAAGGTCCAAGTGTGAGTTTTACACCTGCTCCCTTCAATGCAGATTCCCCCCATGGTAGGTGCAGTCAGAGCCCGTCCTGAAAACTTTACTTTGTGACTTCAGCTGCTCTGTTGAAGGTACTGGGGAATCATGTTATGTGTTAAAGACAAAAAGTGGGTTTTTTCTCCAGAACTGATTGTTTCTTTTTCCCCAGATATATTTAGTTCCATTTACTATAACTAGTCCTTTTGTAGCTTGAATATTTTCATTTCACAAGGCATGGAGATGCAACCAAAGCTCTCTCAACCGTGTGGGCTGATTAAATATTTAACTTGAGTGTTAGCAGGTGATGTAATGAAGGTGGCTGAATTTTATTATTTAGAATGATTACAATAAAAAATAGAGAAAGATAACACCCAAAATTTTTCAAGTTGACTCTGCAGGTTTAAAAGATATTCTCCAGTTCGTGGGTAGAAGTAGAAGCAGCATTCTGTATGTGGGTCCAAAAAATCCCAAATTTACTAGAACTGCTACCACCTAGTGGTGGCTGCCTCTGTTGTAAAATATAAAACAAGCTGGGGTTATTTCAGTTAATGTAGGATAAATAGTAAGTCAGCAGCTCATCTAACTGATAATGCCAACTGCTTGTACCATATCCATTTCCAGTGGTCTGTTTGCTCTAATTTTGAGGATTATTTATGTGATGGGTTTTCTAACTCTTCTCTTGGGATGTTAGGGATGTTTGTAAATAAACACTTGCTTTAGCACCAAAGTGTTTTTCATTACATCTGTTTTATCTACTAACTTCGTAGCATCTCAAGCTGTACTTTCTATTCCACCATAGTTCCAGGAAAAAATAAAACCATGTGTAAAAAGAATCAAATCTGCAAGCTCCCCATCTTGATCTGTGTCTGCTCTTTCATCTGAATTTTTTTACATTCTGTATCCCCCTTCATAATTTGGTTGGCATATGTAGGAAAGCAGTTTCATCCTCTTTCTCTTTCTTAAAATAATAAAATATTATTAATATTTTATTAATAAGGCAATAAATTGCCCCATCAATAAAAGATGAAGTGGATTCTTCTGACTGAGCTGATTGAAGACTGCAATTTGATTTGTAAACAGACTTCAGCAAAACAATCTTTCCACAGTTGGAAGGAAAAAATTATTTTGGCGACATCTGTAGGGTGGTTTCTTTCATGCAAGCAGAAAAGTTTTTGGATTCTCAGATGGAGTCCTTCAGGTTTAGCTTATGAATATATTTCATGAGAAGTTCTTTTTTCTCAGGAGCTGATGAGGCAGCAGCTAAGTTACCTGGTTTTTTTGTGTCGCCTTTTTCCCTGTGTCCCTACCTCCCTGCTCTTTCTCCCTTATCCTGCACATCTTTTCTGACTCTGGTGTCAGAATTGAGATCTTCAGATAGTGTCACCTTCTCTTCATTTTGGGTTGCACATGACAAGGTAACATATTCTGCTCTCTTGGTTGCTGAAGAAGTGGCAGTGGGTGGGAGCCTTAACAAGTGGATTTCTCTGCTCTTGTCCTTTTGATTCACCAAGTGTAAATTCAGTGGGATAACAAATGGACTGGAAAGCATTTTACGGCCTTAGTAAGTCAAAGATGGGAAAGGGGCAAAAGAAACAGCAGGCCTTTCCTGTGCATCCTGTTTCTTTCACTGCCTGGAATCAAGTGACTGCTCTGCAACATAAATCAGCCAAATTCTGGAGATGGGAATTATCCATCTGAGAGGAGCTCAGTCTTGTTGAAGGGATGTTTGCCCAGATTGAAGGCTCAGTCCAAATTCTCCTCCTTGTGTAGGAGAGAGGCCTGCTGGAGCTGTGTGGCCAGCAGGGTTTCTGTTGCTGCAAGGGGCTTGTAAGTAGGAAGAAAACATTAGTGCAGGCCAGGCCTAACCTCTGCTGGAATGAATGAAGCAGCTGCCAGTGCAAGACTACCCTTGCAGCCATCCCTCGCACTGCAGAAGTCACACACTGGACCTGAAACAATTTTCTTCACAACCATTGTGTTTTACCACACACCTTCCCAGTTCCCCTGCTGCTGTTCCAGTTAATCAGGAGCAGAACTGGGCTGATTCTCACCTGTCCCCAAATAACCAGGATTTGTGCAAAGCAGCTCACTTTTTTCGCCAGCTGCAGAACCAACTGCACAAGTTGGAGATAACCACAGAGCATCTCAGCTAGTCAGGAGCTGCTGCTTTACATGAAGAACATGCATGAAGTTTCCTAAGGGGCCTGTGAAACTCCTCCTCAGCAAGGAGAAGGGCAGGTCTGGTTTGTGCAGGTGAGGAGGAAGAGCGCTCCCCCAACCACATACATGTGTCAGCATATCCCTGGTTATGTCACTACCTGAGTTTTGAATGTTCCTTCAGTGGTGCTGGGCCCAGAGCAGCTTCAGAAGAGAAGGCCTGTGTACATTTGTGTTCCCAGGGTCTGGAGTGGGCTTTGCCCTTTGTGAAGGCACATCGTTTAAATTTAAGAATTTGTTTTTCTTTATGTTGACCTCATCTGTTTGTCTGTGCCAGAACATCACTTACCTGTGGACCACCTATCCCTTGAAGTGTTTCCTCTTGTGCACCAGAAAATGTAGTTGCAGACCACGCTTACAAGAACAGAATAACAGCTGGGAAGAGGCTCAGGGCACAGAGGAGAAGAAAGGAGGAGATAGATAGAGTTCAAGTACAATTCCCAGAAGATTGAGTATACTATAAGAAAAAAAAAAAATTAAAATACTAGAAGCAGAAGAAGAAAAAGTTACAGAAAAATTGGAAAATCAGGAATGATATATGACATTGAATGTCAAAGTTGGAACTTGTGTATTGAGAGTTTAAGACACACTGGTTTTGGCTTGCTTTTACCTTGAGTGCCACCCGTGGGTATTCTCCTCACTCACTTTGCTTCTGATGTTTCACATTGAAAAAACAGGAGTAAACTCCCTCTGCATCCACTGTTTGATGTTTGGTCAATAAAGAGTTACAGAACATCTCTCTGGGTACAGTTAAGGGGAACTTTTTCCCATCTTGGTTTCCTTGTGCTCTTCACTCATCTCCATCCTAACGCAGCTCACATGGTTTCCTGCCCCTCTCCCTAATGAACCCCTCTGTGCTGTGCTGGCAGCCTTTCTGTGGCCTAACACACATCCTATCAGGAGAGTGTTTCCTGACCTCGCAGGGGAGGAGACAGGGCAGCCCACATCTGCTTTCAGACGTCCCCATCCTCACATTCTGTAGCCTTACACACAGATTGGGGCTTGCTTGCATGTTTTAACGGGCAGATAATTAGATGAGCAATGAACTTTGTGTAATCCACTGTCTGTGTAAACAGATCTGTTTTGATTAAAAGGTGAGATTACTTTTTGTGGTAGGTCACTTCTCCCCCTTACACTCCCCCAAGAAAATGTGGATCGTGAGTTGTGCACTATTAAGTGATCATTTGCCATCACCAAAAACACTGTTAAACTTTGACATTTGTTTAATGGCCATTTATTATCACTAGTGAGAGGAGATGGGGCCAGTGCAAATCATGTTGCAAGACTGCATTCAAACTAATAAATGCCTAAGAACCATCTTCTTATCTTCTGTTTTTACTCCTTCCTTAGGAAAAAATAACCTGTAATAGCACAACTAGGCAGTTTGGAGACAGGCACATGTTGTAATGTGTCAAGCAGAGAATTTGCACTGCTCTTCTAGAGTTGCTAAATCCCTGTAGTTACTCAGCAGCTATCGTTCTTGCAGATGAATGTTGAAATGCCGGGTGGGTTGTGGGCTCCCTTTGCTGCTTGGTCTCAGTAAGAAGGAGGCGGGGGGGGGGACTTAAAGGAAGGTTTCAGCTTTCAGAAAGCATGACTTGTAAAGTTTGTGTCCTGGAACAATTCCTGGGAAGTGGCACTGGGGATGCAGTTTCATACTGTGCATCAGCAGCAGCTTTGGCCTCCAGAGCCAGACCAGCTTATTTTCTATTTACAAATACACTATTTTTGTAGAGCTTGGAAGGAGTACAGCTCTGTTCTCCTTAAGCACCTTACCTGTTTCAGTTTTTTGGAAATATGTTACATCTTCAGCAGCATTAATGCTGCACACAGGTGAGTAAGCAAAGGACACCATTAAGGACCACATCTTAGATAATTTTTGTCTTTTTGTGGGTTAACTGTGAAATAGCAAGGCCTGTTACTGTCCCTTGGCTTTATGTTTTGATTCCAAGTGGCATGTCAGAGACTCAGGTGTGGACAAACCTCCACATCTTCCTCTTTTATGGTGTATACCCAACTTTTTAAGCCAACTTCTGTGTTACTGTCTGCACTAACTATTCACATTTAGTTGTATCAGGTGGTTGCATGAGGCCTTTCCATTTCCTTGGAAAAACATTTCCTGCTACACAAAAATTAGTTTGATGAGTATGTGAGTTGTATATTATTTCAGTCGGTGTTCATGTTTTTCATACACAAGTTTATTGGTAATACATCCATGTGTTTCTGGAATGGTGTATTTGTGATAGTGACCTCAGCTCTTCTTTGGTATCTCATTATGTTGTGTTCTCTGGTTAAAAGTGATTATATTAAAAAATTATCTCAAGAAGCTGCTGAGATAGTGAGTCTGTTTTGGAAAAGAAAGCATTTTGTGAAAGAGTTTGTATCATCTTGTTAAGTGGGTTCTGTGGTGTTTTGATCTCTTCAGCTGTAAGTTACTAGCCTAGGTCACAGACAGGAGAAACAGATGTTGGGATGCTTTACCAGAAGCAATGCTCCTGGGTCCATGTGCAGGCTCGCTGCTGGTAGTTGGGAATCATCAGGGAGCATCACACTGAAAGTTTTTCTCTGTTTCTTTGCAGAGAGCCAGGCAGATGCAGAGACACTAGCTACAGGAAACAAAGCCTTGAACCTGAGCTACAGCGAGAAGGAGCAGTCAGAGGAAAAGACAGAGCCACCAGAGAGTGAGCGCAGCCCCAAGGAGGAGCAGAAGGCTGACTCCCTTCTGGCAGAAGAGGATGCTGAAGAAAAAGTGGATGGATATGAAGAGGGCCCTGAGGAAGATTCTGTAAGTAACAAAAGTCTTGACCTCAATTTTGCCAGCAAATTAATGGACTTCAAGCTGGCAGAGAGTGACCAGTGTGCAGGCAGCAGTTCTCAGACTGAAAGGAAACATGCCTGTGACATTTGTGGCAAAACCTTCAAGTTTGCTGGCACTCTTAGCCGTCACAAAAAGGCCCACATTCGTGAGGACAGAAAGGATGAAAGGAGCAGTGAGGATGAAAGCAAAAGCATTCAGGATGATGCAGGAGCTCCCTCGATGCAGGACTCTGGTCTTGAGCAGGAAGAGTCTCCGTTGGACTTGAAGGTAGTGGAGTCTCCTGTGGACTTTGAGGCAACAGGAAAGGAGAATGAAGAGAGCGAAAGCATCTCTGAGGGGGAAGGCACAGAGAGAAAGTCCACTGAGAAGAGCAGTGATGACAAACCAAAGACTGATGGGGCTAAGAGTACTGCAAAAGCAGACAAAAGAAAGAAAGTCTGTACTGTGTGCAACAAGCGTTTCTGGTCTCTGCAAGATCTGACGCGACATATGCGGTCTCATACAGGTAAGAGGAGGCTTGAGGGCAGAACAGACCATGAGGTGTCCCACCAGACTGAGGTGTCTGCTGTGGAGGTGCACGATTTCTGCTGGCACTTGAGATTGGAGACACTGCTTTTAATCCTAAAAATATCTGCAAGGTGTCTTCTCTGCCCCAGTCCCCCATGCTGTATACAAAGCCTAAGGGGGCAGCAAAAATTGCAGTCACTGCCTTATTTTCAAATCCCAGACTGTTTTTCTTCATGACGGCTTGCAGAGTTCAGAATGAGGGCAAGTGTGGAGATCTCTGGGCAGCTTCTGACTCCTTTTTTACCATGTTTGTGCGGCTTTACTACTTCTTACCGGTATTTTCACCAGCAGTGGAGAAACTGTCAGGGTATCATGAGACTTCACCTCTGAGTCAAAGTTTGAGAGAGAGAGAGAGAGAAGGGGTCTGGTTTTGTCTGATCATCTGAGCCTAATATGAGTAACATGCTGGTGATGTGTAACCTGCTGCTTGGGTGGAAGGCAGAGATCCAGTGGGCAGTTGGGCAGGGAAGGTGGAGCACAGGTAGTGAAACACTTACCTGGTGACTTGACTGGGCAGTGGGATTGCTTTATGTGATAGGCAGATTGCAACAGTGCCTTGCAAATGAGATGAAGCCATGAACCAGCTCAAAGGTGAATTAATCATTCATCCTTATTAATTATGTATTTTAGCTACAAGCAAGCTGCTCTGACATGGGAAAACTGGTACATTTGGACATTTTGTGTCTTTTGAAGGTTCTCTCTGCTGAAGACAAGATCTTTGCCGTTAACAAAATATTTGTGCTATAATTGTCAGTGACACCAAAGAGTAATGCCTCAACTTCACTTCAACCCTTCTAAATCATAAATACCTACTGAGTGCAAAACTAAACTTTTCTTTTGCCATTGAGCCACAAGTGAAATGGAACTGGTCCCATTTTAATGCCTGTTTCCATACAAGTGCAGAAGCTTCTGCACTTGTATTGGGAAATGCTGATATCTAAAGTACTTAGGTTCATCCCCAAACAATGTGTTCCCATGGACATTTCCATACTCTCTGTTTTAATTGTTTTCATTGCATGCTGGGTTATTGTGGGCTTTATCAGTACGTTTTTTCTTGTTTGTTTCTCTTTCTTATTTGACACTTGAAGCATATTTTAACATAGAATCGATGTGGAATAGGAACTTGGCACAGTGCTTTCTTCAAATTCATAAATGTAACTATGACCTACCCCCGCTGTCTGATCAATGTATTTTCAGCTGAGGATTTTGGACCAATGCTGTGGGTTGACTCTTCTCTTTGTCTCGTTCCCACTTGTTCAACTGTATTGACAAAATACTGTCAGGTTGCACATTGCTTATACTTCAGTTTTAATGTGTGAGTTTTTTTAAAGATACTTGTAAGGTTTGGAGATTTCTTTACTCAGAGGAGGAACATTTGGGACACACTGAAGTATGCAAGAAGCTTCTGCCTGCCTACTGCATGTCTAATTCTGATGTTCATTGGCACAAGATGGTGTCTTGATGGTATTGCAGCACTGAGAAGTCTTTAAGAGGCATAGGAAAGGGAGGACAGGTTGGGGTGTGACCTTCAGTTCTTCAGGGCAGACAGCACCTTGGGGTAGCGTGCATGGTTTGTATTTTGGGAGAATTTTACTTTCCTAAGCAGGACTGTGCGTTCCTGCTTAGGAAAGTATCCTCTCTCTCCACATGTGTCTGGGGCTGACCTGCAGCAGGGAGCCCACACAGTGGGCTGGTTTCATAAAGGCTTTCGAGTTCCGGAGATAGACTGTAAACTTTTTCCAGAAAGGTTGATGACTAAATTGGGCAGGATGCTAGTGAGCACCTGGTGCTTACAGTCTTCCTCCCACCTTAGTGCAGGGCCTTGCCAAGCTTGTAGACACTTTTGATGCTCCATTTGTGCCATAGACATTTATGTGTATTCCCACTTACACTCCATCAGCTAGTTTGCTAGTTCAGAAGCAAAAAATCTGCATAAATGTGATGTTTGATGTGGGTACTGAATTTCCAAAGTGCAGAGTGTTTTATGCTGCTTGAAACAGAGGGAGGTGCGTGTGTGACCTCACAGCTGACTTCGTGTTGTAATTCTCTTCCAGGTGAGAGACCTTACAAGTGTCAAACCTGCGAACGGACTTTCACTCTGAAGCACAGCTTGGTCCGTCACCAGCGCATCCACCAGAAAGTCAAAAATGCCCGAAACCACGGGAAGGAGAGCGACA
Source organism: Sylvia atricapilla (assembly GCF_009819655.1). Taxonomy (NCBI): domain Eukaryota; kingdom Metazoa; phylum Chordata; class Aves; order Passeriformes; family Sylviidae; genus Sylvia; species Sylvia atricapilla. The sequence goes on along the minus strand of NC_089140.1, from coordinate 66,781,510 downwards.
AGGAGGAGACGCAGTCGAGGTGTGGAGAAGACAGTGAGAATGAGTCCAGCCACAGCGGCGCCAACCCCATCTCCGAAAGCGAGTGCGACTCCGCGGGGGGCGTCAGTAGCCATTCGTCCCTCGTGGGGAGCCGGAACGAGCCCCTGGCCGGCGTGGTCCTGGACTCCCCCTGCGGAGAGGAGAGGAGCGGCGCCTACCTGGCCGAGCCCACCAAGAGTGCGCAGAAACAGATGGCAAAAGACCAGGAACCGCGGGGCAGCTCCGAGCACGAGAGGCCTTCAGGTTTTATCCATGACTTGCTGGAGATGCACAACGCACCGTCTCCCATGAATCACATCCTGGCCTCTGCAGACAGCGCACCTCAGCTCTTGGGGGTGGAATGACTTGCTAGGAGGTTGGACCCATCTCGGCAGGCAAACTGAAGCCAGCAGAGCAAGGTTTCTGGAGTCTGGTTTTGGAAGAGCGACCTTACAGCTACGGGGAAAGAATGGCAGACTGGACGTAGTGCCATATGCCTTTCAGTATAATAATGCAAGAGACTACAGTATATACTGATTTGAGTGCCTTACTACTTTATTAGATCTTTTGGTATTAGAGATTTTTTCAAAAATGATTTTAATATTTTAAAGAATTATTTGGAGAGGACCCTTTTTCATTTAAGCATTAATGTTACCTTTTGTATTGGTGTGCGTGAGCTTGTTCTTGTATATCTGTGATAGTAGCTGTGTTTGTTCTCAGAGCTGGAAATGGGGCAGTGGGGTGGGAGGCCCTTGGATACCATAGCCAATAACTGGAAGAAAAATGATGTGAATTTCATATGAGATAGTCAGAGGAGATGCAGAGGAGACGTTGATTTATTGGTGGTTTTTTTTTCTCAGTAGATGTTCTTGCATTTGCCACATGGTGGAGCATTAAGCCTGTTCCAGGCCTGAACAACGTGGCAGTTGAAGGTGTTCAAAGTGGTTCAAGCCAAAAGCAGGAAACACAAATGATTATCAACCTCATACTTGTTTCCACTTTTCAGCATTAGAAGTGGTCTTCTAAATCGTAGGGGTTTTTTCTGGCCGTCACGGACTGAGCGTGTATACAGAGAAGAGTTACATAGCAACGTAACCTATGGAAATTATGCACCCGCTGTTACATATGTTTGATTTGCTTCAGTATATTATTATTATTATTATTATTTTATTATTATTTTATAAATCCATCAGTTTGCTTGTCTCTGCAGTCAGCAGAAGCCAATGGGCAATATTTGCCCACGGAGATGCATAGCGCAGCTTGGATCCCGTCTCGGAGTGTTCTTGACTCATTGCTTTCACCAGCTCCTCCTCCTCCTCCTGTTGTTGCAGCTCTTCTACTGTACTTTACATGAACCCCTTCCTCCGACCGACCGGAGCGTCCCGCGGAGGCCAGCGAGGCATTGTCCCCGCAGCGGGGGCACGTCCCCATCACAGCGGGCTCCAGTGGGTGTGGGTGCCCCAGCCCCGGGTGCGAGAGAGGCACCGCGAGTGCCACTGTCACCTCGCTGCCGCCACCGCGGTGACACCCGCGTCACTCACAGAGCAAAGTGATCCCGTCTTCCAGTGGAAAGCAAGAGAGAAATGCGAGCCTTTACCCTCGTCTTGCTTCTGTCGTGTTCTAAGAGCAAGAAAATACTACTGGTAATGAAACTACAGATATACGACATGTTAAAAATAAAGAAAATAAATCTAAAACAAAACAAAACAAAAAAACAACCAAAAAAATTACAAAAAAAAAAAAAAAAAGAAAAAAAAAAAAGAAAGAAATTCTTCCTGAGATTTTGGGGTTGATGCTTGAAGACTTGAGGTGTGTGTCTAAATTTCATATCGGTAATTTAACCCCTTTAATGCTGGCAGCTGGAATTTCTCCGTATGGCTCCTGTTGCCGGCAACAGGTGATGCTCCAGCCACCAATATTGAAGGGGTTAAACGAAATGTATCCTACTGTAGCTGCGCATTTTTAGGAGTGCCCAGCATTTTTGTTGTCCTTGTCGTTGTCGTTATCGTTATTGTTGTTTGTTAATTGTCCTTCAGTCATGACCTCTGGGACAGACAGAGCCATAATAGCATTGCCGGAGCCTCACTGTGCTATTCCACCACTGCAGCCCCCAGCCCAGCCCGCACTGTGACCCTCCCTCCTTCCTACCGCAGAATCGCTTTTCCTGCTCTCACCAGACATGGAGGAAGTGGGCCTCGGACCCAGTCTATATTATATAATATATATCTATATATATCTATATATTAAAATTTCTCGGAAAAATTTCTGGAGACTGAAATCTCACTGTCCAGAATTCAAAGGAAGAGAAACGTTCTTGAGTAATATTCTTGCAAATAGAGTAAGAAAAAATGGTTGAGGTATATGTGATTTCTATTTTTTTGTGTTTTGTTTTTGGTTTGTTTTTTTTTTTAATTTTTAAATAGGGATGTTTGAACCAGTTCAGAAACAAAGCTAGCGCCAGATATAGATATAGAAATCAATCACAACCAATGATTCATTTGAAACTCTACCCAGGTGCATTCTACTTAATTAAAACCAGTTCACGCATCCCTTAAATTGTTATTACTATTATAATTATAATAATAATTATTATTATTATTTGGGGTATTTTTTGGTTTTTGTAATTTTTTGTTTATTTTGGGGTTGTTGTTTTGTTGTTTTGGGGTTTTTGGTTTTTGTTTTTGTTTTTTTTTTGCAGCTCTCCACACTAAACTGCGCAATACTGTGGGGGAGAAGCCATTACTAAACTATATGCTGCAGAACAATGTAGCAAGTAATTAATTCCCAGCAGCCTGCCGGGACATCTGCTAGCAATAATCACTATTGATTTAAAGCTTTATTTAGCCTTTATCTATATCCTAGTAGAGTATAAGGTCTTGCCACATTTTATTGACATTTTTATTAGTTGAGTTTGACTGAGAACTGTTGCTGTTGTTGGGGTTTTTTTTGTTTCCCTTCCTCCCCCAATATTAAACTGTGAAATTTATAATGTGTTTAAACTATGGGTGAATCTTAGGCTTTAGTTTGCATGTTCAGCTAATTTGTCTCTATACGATTTTCGTTTGAATCTTTTTATTTTTTTTCCTCTCTCAGGGCTTTTACAAAAAACAAAAAAAAAAAAAAACAAAAAGAAAACAAAAAGAAAACAAAAAGAAAACAAAAAAAAGATCTTCTAAAATTCTTTTGCCTGAGTTGCAATGGACTTAACATGGATATAATTCAATCACTACATTAAGCACTTGACTGTGAAAGCGCAAAAAAAAAAAAAATAAAGGAAAAGAAAAAAGAGAGAACCTTGTTTGAGGCTGTTGTGAAATAACTTTAGGGGGCTATGTGACAGTCTGATTCCATTTTCAGAATGATTCATCTTCTCTTTCTTCTCTGTGTGTCTCCTTTCTCTCTTCTCTCTCCACGAAGGAAGTTTAATCCTAGTGATTTCATCCCATGCAGGAAACAGTAATAAATGTGTAGAATTCATATTTTTCTAAAGGGAACTTAAACTGCTGCTACGAATTGTGTACAAGACTGGTTTATGCCACATGAACAGAGAATCACACATTGTTTTGGTACTTTTATTCCTCTTTTTTTTTCAGTTGTACAGTACTTCCAAATTCAAAATAAAAAGTAAAACTTGTTCTGTATCAAACCATCTAAGCAATAAAATGTTATATTTAAAAATTATAGGTTATGAAATGGGCGTGGCTCTTCTTGTGGGTTTGTGGTGACTTGTTCTCAGACTTAGCTCTGCTGGAGGATGACATGCAAGCTGTGCCAGTGGATCACTGTTTCTCTCCCTGGGGTTGATCCGAGTTTGAGCTGGAGATGACTGCAGCACTCTGAGAAAACTCGTGTTCATTTTGACCACTGTTTCCTGGTAACCAGGCCCCTTTGAACCACTGCTTGTCTTCCGCTGCAGTTCCTCAAGGCAGCAACTCAAGACAGTAGAAAAGTGTTGATTTTCCTGCATAGGCGGGGTCAGAATTCTTTTTTGTTTAATGGTAGTCCCGTGGTCACATAGGTGAGCATCCTCCCAGCATGTAGTGGTACCAGTCACTTTTAAAAAAACTAAGTATGTTTCCGCTGCCATAGTTTTCTTCTTGCATAAATACTTATGGCTGCAAACTCTTCAGGATGTATTCAAAAGCCACGTGCATGTGTCAAAAAAGGACAAATCCTTTGTTTCAGCTTGTCAGAGCTGCCTTAGCTGCATTTTATATGCCTTCCTATAAATAAAACGCATTTGACAGGACAGTGAGCCAAAGAATCATCTGAGGTGTGTATCCAGCTCTGGAGGCCAGGGAATTGCAGTGAAGCTGAAGCATCCACATCTTCCTAAGTCCTGCTGCGGTGGTGCTTTCTGGCAAAGAAGTGAACCAGGTTCAGAATGAGAGACAGACTTGGGGAATGAAATGCTGCTGCTTTCCTCCCTCAAGCCTCCTGCACCTTCCTGATGGAGGTCAAAATTCCTCAGAGCACTTTGTCTGCTGAGGACCTTGGTCCCTCACCCCCAGAGAGGGACATGTTAAAACAGAAGCAGTCAGCCAGCCAGCTCAACCCCAAACTGAGGATATCTGATGAAGTGGGGCTCTAAAGGCTCTCTGGGTGAGCTCATGGGGTGGAAACATCAGTTCTGAGGGAGGAAACCTGCAGAATATCATTTTCCCTCTCTCACCCACTGACCTGAATCGCCTCTCTTCTCGTGAGACTGATGGGAAGCTCGCGTCCAAGTGGCCCAGGGACCTGTCAGGAGGTGTAAAATCGGATGGGGTGAGTTTATGTGGCTAGGAAGTGACGGTGACTAATATCCTACGAAACAGATGACTTAGAAAGCACTTGGTTCTTGGCCATGGAAGGGTATAATGGGTGTGCCCAGCCCTTTTCTCCTTCTACCTCAATTTGACAGTGACTGTTGCCGAGTTGGGAATTCCCCTGCTCTTCCTGCCTTGGACAGGGTGACACCCTGCCGGCCAGCCGAACTTCGCATTTGCCTTTCCCTCTTCCTGCCTCCGCTGCTTCCCATACTAACAAACCGTGGCAGTGATAGCTGGAGCTGGCCTGGAACACGGTTAGCAGAGAGATGGGGAGATGGTGGTGTCTCTGTGTGCCTACACCAACCTGCTGCTTCCTCATCTCATTCCCTAAAGCTTTTTTTCCCACCTGGGCGAGGGTGAAGCTGAGCTTAATTCCTGACATGGACAGGAGGAGTGGCACAGCCCCTCTGTGAGGCACTGCTGTGGATCTCCCACTGCAGCGCATCAGGCGTGGAGGCCACATGCTTGCCCAGAGCATTAGTTTTGGGAAGACCCAAGTCCTCTGCCACCACAGGGGTGCCTTGGCAGCGAGGGGCACCAGGAAAGTGTATTTTTTTCTGAATCGTGGAGTGTGAAGCTGTGGGGATGGACAGGAGCTAGCAGGGCTGGTGAAAGCTGGCTGCCCCAAAGCAGAATGTGGAGCCTGGTTGGAGTGTCTTTTGCATTTTTGCTGCTACTGAAATGCAAACAAGTAAAGAGAAAGGAATAAAATTGCTTGGTTTTCATTATGCAGCTGTCTCAAAGTAGCCAGCATTTGTGAGATGGGAGGGCTGTACACCTGCACCCAGCTCTTCAGAAAGTGAGTGCAATGAGAAATGATTTGCTGTTGACACTAACAGTGTTTTGGCCCATCCTGTTGGAAAAAGGCTTTCTCTAACAAAATGAGTCACAATTCAACTAGCAAAGGCAGCAAGGGGCTAAAGTTTACTTGAAACCTTTCTTTCTTCATAAGTCTCCAGTTTGGGGAGTCATACATGCCATTTTCTTTCAGCATTTCTGTAATTTCATCATGATGGGATTGAAAATGTCCCTTTGGGAAACCCTGAAGTTTAGGGTTGTCTGCAAAAGGGAGATTCAAGACTCCAGCACAGAATAACCGGCAATTTCTGGACATCAGAGAGGCACCATTTTCATCACCCGTTCTGACAATGCAAAAAAGGATGGAGAAATTAATTGGATTCAATTGGAACATCTCTTTAACTGCTGGACTGTGGGAAAAAGGGGCCATGCCAGCACTTGCCAAAACCTGAGTACTGGAGTAGCCAGCACCAGGGAGGGAGGTGAATAAAACCTATACAAGGCACCAGCATCTTCGGGTGTTGTGGGTCAGCTGAGCCCTCCAGCTGAGGAGGAGCTGCATTAAAGCACTTCTCCCCCTTTCACCCCCTTCCTTTGGCAGCAATTACTGTGCAGGGGAGAGGCTGCACCACACTGCAACAGCCAAAGGAGCAGTGAGGGGGATGCTGGGATTTGGGGTCCAATCTGTTTGGAAATAAAGGAATTGACGTAGATTTTAAAAACCTCTGTGTCAGAGAGGAGCTGGATGTTCCATTGAAAATGGTCTGAGGTTGGGAAGGGGGAAGAGTGTGTATGAGGAAAGGTCTAACTGTTAGTGGGATGGCATGATGTGCACATGTATCTGCATCCTAGGTTGGGTGGTGTCAGAGCTGGGGACGTGATGGGTCACCCGGCTGTGTGTGCTCTGCAGGTTGGAAGCACATCACTGCAGTGATCCCGGGAGTCCTGGCTGCGCTCTGCAATTCCTGGGTTTGGCCACTAGTCCCACACTGGAGGTGCCCTCCTTGCTCCATGTGCACACCTGCACACGCAGGGAACAAGGCTAACAGACACCCAGGAGCGTACTGTTGTCCCTATGTGGAAACTGGTGACTGCTGGTACCTGCAGATTTGCTGGTGGATCAGAGGATTTCCCTAGTCTTGGGCAGTTAGTGCCATGCTGGATCACAGGATCAGAAAAACCAGAAACAACTCCAAATTGACAGGAGGTACAGCACAGCTGGGGCTCCTGAGCCAACAGCTCTGCTGAGGGTATGTATGGTCAGTCTGTTCCTCTGGTTTTGAAGTAAGAACATTAACAGGAATAGTGGTTTGTTCACGGAGCCCCTGCTAGAGCCTGAAATGTCTCCTGCAGCTGCAGGTCCTTCACTCAGCAAATTCAGACCTCTTGGCCTCTCTCAACTCAGGGTGTCCTTCCTTGTCCCCTCACCTGAGCATTTCGTTCTTGCAATGCAGTTTCAGGGAATGCATTTTTAGGTTATCTAAACTCTTCTCATCAGTCCTGAAAGGATGATTTACACCAATTAAGCCCAGGGTGTTTCTCCTATAGGATGAGGTGGTGTCAGACACAGATGGTGTGTGCCCTTGGCCCTATGAGAAGTTAAGGACTCACTTGTCCAGTGGTGTGCATCTATTTCTTGGGAACTATTAGAGGACTGGGGGGGAAGGGCAGGGGGAGAACAGCACGGGGTAGAGGGGCTCTGGGACAGAATTATTTGGTGATTTTAGGATTTGTCACCAGCTGCACCACTACAAAAGGTGCAGAAGCTGCAAGAGCACCACCCCTGTGGGCTGCCAGGCCTCATCAGTGGCCTCACCTGGGCAGGGAGGTCTATTTAAAGCAAGGGGAGGGGTGAAGGTTGGGCTGTGGGCAGGGAGGAAGTTGTTTGTAAGCAACATCAAGTTCTGTACTGTAAAAAGATATTTATGAGGCAGTTTTTCCAGATTTTTTTTTTTTCCCCCCAAAAAGGAGTCAGTTAGTACCTGGGAGAAAAAGGGTGGAGAGGCAGAGGGCAGGTGGCCTGCTCAAAGGCAGCAGTGAAGACACAGACTGCTGGCAGGTCACTGCACAGAATGGATGCCCAAAAGACAGAGGAACATCTACTCTGCTGTTGCTGTATGCAGGTGTCACCTCAGGTAAGTGACATGAAACCTGCACACACACGTGCCACTGTTGGGGCTGCCTGACAGATGACAAGCTTGACTGAACTCTCTGGGGGGATGTAAACCTCCAGGGTATTGCTGGGTAAGGGGCTCTGATGCCTTCATTTCAAGAGGTGCCTGAAATCCCCCTGTAGAAGTGAAACTAAATAAAGCTGAGAAGCATTATTGAGGCTTTTCAAAAATTCTAGTATTGCCTACTTTGACTTCTCAAGATGCCTCCCAGAAAACAGAAAAAAAAAAAAACACCTCACAAAAATGCAGCAGGAGTTTTTCATATATTAAACAGTAGTGAATGGGAAGACTTCTCTGGCTCACCCAACCTTACTGCGTAATGCAGTAGAAAATGTTGTAGCAATCCTCCAACTAATAGGAACTGAAAATAGCTTTCTCCTTTGCTGTACTTGTTTATTTCTCCTCTGCCAGATCTGTCTCTTGTTTGGCAGGGAAAACTGCCAGGAGTGTATGAGGAAACTCTGGACGATGGGTGTTTGGAACACGCTGTTGTGAAAGCACTTGAACTTCTCTAGAGCCTTTCAGCAGAGGGCTGTGAAGCAGTTTATGAACATCAGTTAATGGGAGGCAGTAAATAAGAGGGATCTGCTGGAGAAAAGGCTTTTCATCATGAAAGGCCTGATCTGTTTTCACAATCTCTGAGGCAGAGGTTAATGCGGTGAAGGCCAGCGCCGCTGTGGGCTGACTCTCCGTCAGTAATTTTTAGCCTGTAACCACACGTGGAGCACGGCCCTGCTGCTCGTAAAAATGTGCCAAGGTTGGGACAGAGTGTCAGCCAGAGGGGCCAGTGGCTCCATGACAGGGCCTGAGCCGAGCACTGGGGTATGAGGAAAAGCAGAAATAAATGCTCCTGTGAACATGTGCACACAGGACCATGGGCCCCTGCCCTCAGACATGGAGTTGGATTTGGGTAACAAAAGCAGTTGGTGTGTTAGCCTTTCCTCCCATCTCCTGTTATCTGATCCTGCAGAGAATGACAGCCTAGGTTTGTTGTTTTCAATGAGCAGCATCTGGCTTCCAAGGAATCTGCACCCAAAAGAAGTATCTGTACTTTATTTGGGGTGATGGCAGTGCTAGGAGATGCAGGGTGGCTTTGACTAATATTCCTCCCAAGTTTTTGCAGCTCAAGCTTTACCACATGACCTGTGCTTGGGAAGGGGAAACTGATGGGCAAAACCTGGCTGCAAACAGAGGCCGCAACTTTTGCCATTGCTGTTTAATTCTACCAAAGCACAGCCCTACTCGGTGCATGGGGCTCCCAGGCAGCAGCTGGGGAGGAGGCAGCACATGTCCTCCCATGTCCTACTGCATGCACTGCTGCTGAATGGGATCCAGCACTCCTAGATTTGCACTTTGCCAGAAACAAACGAACACTTTGCCAGGAAAGTCCCTTTTTAGTGGCAAGACATTTAACACTATTAATCTGCTGCCTTCAAGATGCCTGTATGACTGAAGCTTTACAGCCTCCAAGGTTACATGCATCAGGTCCATGATACTTCACAGCTGGGGAAAATCAAAGTATCAACCTGCCTGCATACACACAGCAGTCAGTGATGTCTGCACCACAACACAGTGAGTCTGATCTTTGATCTTGTGTCTACATCACTCTCTGTCAATAACTTGGAGGTGAAACCACAGAGACTGCCTAGCACAGCTACCCAAGACCCAGAACTCACTAGGTCTGGGGTGTAGGTGAGGGAAAGGGAGGGATCTGGAGAAGTGAACAACCCGGGCACCCCATGGTAATACATTTTGGAACAGGATGCAGAGCCACATGCTGCCTTTAATGCATTTGGTTAGTACTTTTCTGTGAACGCAACTCTTTGGCAGTTTTTAACTTGTTCTGAACCATAAAAGTCTCTTTAGCAGCTGCAAAACACCTGCTTAAAAATTAAGGTACCTAATTTGAACAATACTTAATTAAAAGTGATAGCAGCTTCCCCAGCCGTTCCTTCAGGCAGTGCTTTACTGAACTGCAGCTGAGGGATGTTTTGCACTTTGTCAGCAGATCCTTGGTGGCCTGTACTTATTCCCACTGCAGTGCATCAGTGACATCTGGCTCCAATCAGTTCTGGGGATGACAGTCCCTGGGGATTGCCAGTGAAAGGAGTAACCACAAGGAGTGCTGCAGCTCACTAAAGGAACAGTAAATGACACCCAGCGAGCTGCTTTGCACAGGAGCAGGAGTTCAGCCTCAGGAGAACCTTGAGGGAATGCCTTGCTCTGAATTGGCACAAAGAGAAACTACTGGGTGATTGTTCTGGCTGCATGACTGTGACTGATGCCTCGTACTTTACCCTTGGTGTACCCTTAGCTGGGGTGATGGTAATGGAATGGTAATGGAATGCTGCAGAACTGCCATCTGCCAGGCAACTACAATGCTGGAAAAGAGATGGTCCCTGAGCAGTGTATTTTCTAAAATATAAACTAAATCCTGCTTCTTTTTCTTTTTCTTTCCTGTGGTGCCTAACAGCAAGATGTGCTTCCTGGTTTCCAACTTGCTTTACAGAAGCAACAAGTTAGGATTAGTTGGGCAAAATGTCATTTCCAGCTGTGAGAAGTAATTCCACACTCTATGAATGAACCACTATTACAAACAACCAAGCATTAACCAAGCCTCAAATACTGGCTCTAAGGAAAATATGACACACTTCCAAATCAAGTGTTTTAGGGTGTTTGAACTTGCTTCTAAATATAACCTGTTATTTTGGTGGCAATGTTTGCCATACTATGCTCAACAGTCATCAGATGCTATTTAAATTCCAGCTCTTCCTTTCCAATGGAAACCTGCAACAGGGTATTTTAACTGCCCTCCTTGCTGTGTAGCCTCCTCCTGAAGAAAACAGGGTGATTGTTCATTCTTTCTTTCATTCTTGAAAATGAATGGTGGAAAACTAGCCAGCTTAGACTGGGATCAAGTCCACGCTGCTTGCTTCTGCAGGGCTGTGGATCCAGGCTCTGCCAAGGGAGTTCTTCAGTGTTCTGAACAGTCTGGGCTCTTTGATTCAGCTTGCATGGAAAAGCTGAATGGGAACCTGTGTCTGAATGTGGTCAAGGCACACATGGGGTTAAAGGATTCAATTTAACTTGTAAGTAAAACTGGCGGTGGGGCCAAACACCAGGTGGCAGAGTCAGTGTGTCACTAAGCTCTACCTCTGCAATTCCTTTGGCTGACCCTGTAGATGGCCACTGCCTTGGAATTTTTTTGGTAGCAAGTATCAGACACCAGCATTTACAGCTTTTCTGAGTTCAAGCTTCACATTTGTCAATCATTTTCTGAACAGCACAGAAAAGTGCAGCACTCAGACTTACTTCAGTGGCAAAGTTATAGCACAGAATGACTTAGAAAGGCAGACACGAAGCAGCTGTCACAGGCTTGGGAGATCCCTCAGCTGGAAGATCTGGGAATTGCTGGCTGTAATAATTTCCATGTAGTGAATCTAGTACTGGATTTTATCTCTGAGGTTAATGCTCTTAAATCACACAAGCTCCACCACTGCAGCCTCATCTCCATGGAAAACAGAAGGTGTAGCTCCATCCAGGCCCTTGTAGGGCAGGACTGAAATTCCTTTACTGGAGCAGACTGTGGAGTCCTCTTGAAAATCTGTTCAGACCATGGTGAGACCAAGTGTTCTGCTTGCTGTGTGAAAGAGACAGTTCTCAAGTGACAGATTCATTATGTGAATTTAAGGGAAAACTCAGTTGTGATTTCCACATAGGCTGAGGAGATTGAGAGTGATGAGGAAAGGCAGGTTAAATTTCAGCTTTGCCTCCCCTGCTAAGGGACTGGAGTGTTGTAATGCTGAAATCTTACTGTATCTTGGTAACTATAAATTTATAGCTAAGACTATTTATATGAGGGAACAGAAAAGACAGCCAGACAGATTTTTAAGACCTCGTCTTGGTCTTGGTATTTGTTCTTTCTAAGCCAGCTATTGCAATCTATCTATCTTGATCTTTTCAGTCAAAGTGAGACAGGCTTCAAATTCTGGAGTCATTTTTGTGTGTTCTGGGACCTAAAAATACATCAACACATCTGCTTTTAATTTTTTCTCTCTTTTATCCACAGATATAGTTCACAAATACAAGGGTCCCAGCATCCTTTATTTTGGCTTTTTTTTTTTGGCTTTTTTTCCCCAAGAAGTCTTACCTTCTTCTGTTTGGATGCAGAACACCTGCTGGAGCTGCTATTTTCAGAGTTACTGCATGGAATGTGAGTGTTTGCTCAGTCACACAACAGCATGCACATAAAAACTGTAAGGACTTGGCCTTGTGCTTCAGCAACCTTTAAGCATCTTAACAGATCCTTTTTACAATGCCTATGGTTTAACAAGGGGTTATTCCTCCTAGAAATGTAGGGCATTATGGCTCACTAATTTTAACCCATCAGGATTCAGGAATTTACTGAACATTTTCCCAGGGCCCTCCCTTTAAAGAATTCACCCTTAAAAGAAAACCTTAATTATTAGTGCATTGTCTGAAACATCACAGAGTACTTGCTCAGTATTACTCCCATTCCAATTACACAGATAGAAAGGCAGATTTTTAAGAATGGCATGTTTTCACACTTTACATATTTGCTACTACCGATTGCTTATCAAGGAAAAGGCCTTTTTTTGGTGCCATACTCATGCTTTATTAAAAAAAAAAAAAAAAAAAAAAAAGCTACACAATGCTAAGAAAAAAAAAATCAAATATACTTTACAAAAAACCTGCAGCTGTTTTCAAGAGATCTGATCTCACTTATAAATGCAAGTCAGCAGGTAAGAAATTAAATGATAATTTAACACTTCAGTTGCAGTACATCACCTGAACTTAATCATCCAAAACAATCAGTCATTCTTAAATTGACTGTTGATTGTAGATACATAAACAATCATCTGTATCAACTGATTAGAAAAAATCCCTGGGAAAATTTAGAGATAAATGGAAAAATGTCAGGAGAATGCTACTTAGCCCACCTATAAACTTTTGCAGACACTAAGAGATCTTTCTGGCTTTGCTCTACTCTGTATGTTAACTGCAACTCTTCTGCGTATTTTAGAAATGTTAAAGTCTAAAGCTGCTAAACTCTGGTCAGTGAGGGGATTAAATCAGTACAGTATGGATCTATGTGTACAGTTGCCAACCATCTACACTAGTGCTGTGTCTTACTATCTCCATGGAAGTGTATTGTGCAAGTCTCAACTTCAAAACACTCTTGAAACAGCCCTTATGTCACTCCTATGAGGTAGGTACTGTCCTTCCTTTGGAGAAGAAAAGAGAACAGACTCTCTACTGCTCAGTACATCAAGCACACTGAAAAACAGGACAACTTCAGCATTTGACTTCCCCGGATTCAGGGCTCTCACCTGCAACATTATGTTTAGCACCATGCATTCTAGGAATCACCAGTAAATTATACTTTTGATTACATCTTTTCCAAGCTAAGGAAGATGTTCAACATAAATGTTATGTGCAAGCAGAAGCACTGCCATCTCTAGTCTGATCCATACAGCTCCACAGCCTACAGTTTAATAATTTTGTATGTGGAGAGTGAACCTCTGTCCTTTAGTCTGACAGCTGCCACTCTTCTTTCTCTGATTGAAGGATACAGGGGAAAAAAATGAACTGCTGACAGAAAGCAGACAGAGGGCTACAGGTGACAGGGTAGCCTAAATTCATGCTTTGCTGCCTCTGCAGACGTGAACTCTAAAGCTGCTTTTTCCACCCCAAGTGTAGAATTTTTAGGTCTTCACAATTTTTTGAGTAAGTTAAGGAGGTGTGAGAAGGGAATTCACAGAAGTCCTTCACTCTAAGCCCGTAGTCACTAGCCGTCTAAAACCACATTTGCATCTTTTACTAATAAGGAAACCCTAGCCCACATCTTCTTTCACAGCTGCCACTTGGAGTTGTGCGGCAGTGTAGTTAAGCTGGCCAAGAACTGGTAAGAATGCTGGATTATACAGATGCTTGTGCTTCCGAATGGAAATGGGTGGCACAGACAGCAGAACTGCTGCTGTCTCATCTTTAAGTAGCAAAACTACACCCTACTCAGCTGGTAATAATAATAATAATATTGATATGCAGCAACATACCTGTGATACTAAGCTATCCCTGTTTAAAAACTGAGTAGAAAATTCAAGTAGCAAAAAAAAGTTTCTAACTGACAGGATAAAGCAACACCTCCAATTTAAGAAAACTGAGTGTACTAGACTGGCTTATTCAGAAATAACACTAGAGATGCCAAAGCTGAGTTACTGCTGCATGCTGGAATGTTACTGATAACTTTCAACTACAGCAAATTCATGAGAAACGAGTAATTAAAAAATGTTATGACATTCATTATGAGCAGCAGTTGTCTACTGGCCCCTGCTCTTATGAACTGCTTCTGGCTGACAGAGTCACTATGAACCATCTACAGTGGATGCCAAGTTGTGTCATCAGAACGACAGCCTTGGTACACCTGGACTTTACCACCGCTGGTTCCAGTGGAAGCTGTCTTCTCTCTTCTTTCATGCTTACAACTTAAGCATTTGGAAGTCAGCCACTGAGTGCAGAAAAGAGAACTCAGTCTTCAAATACACACTTCTTATTTGTACAAATAAAACTAGGATATTAAAATTAATATCCTCTGTTCTGATCCTTTGTCTTTTCTCCTGGCACAGCACTGCATCATCACCACCCCCTCAAAGAGTACCTTTAAATCTTGGGAAGAACTTAAGAGTATACAGTTCAAGATGACTTGTGACAAGAAGGTGAAAAAGCCCCTCTCGATGCCAGGTTAGAGACATAAATCCAAGAGAGGGAACTTCCAAGTTCAGTGCGTCAGGTGCTGCAAACACTATGGGGCTTTAGCACAGGAAGCATGTAATCCAAAGACACTCCGCTGACTCAATGCAAGCTGGAATAAAAGCCTGCAAATCTACCACAGAACCAGACTGTATCACCGAAGGCAACTAGACCTGTTCCACAAAATTTGAGTGGAGGTACCCCATACGAGGGCAGCATTCAACTGTTTCCTAAATGATCTGACTGACAATTATGCAACATTAACTGCGAAAAATATTCTGCCTGGACTAGCTGTATCTTCAGAAGTTGAACAAAGCATCTCTTCCACAGCAGTGTGAGTCAAGAAGATCTTCACAGTTCATTCTGGCAAAGTGTGTAACAAAATAGTGCCAGCACAGGTAGTTTCAGAGCCTAGAGGCTTCAAACACACTGTGGCAGGACTTGGAAGGATCACTCAGCATTTATTGGCTCAGAAGTTCAGTCCCTGCAGACCAAGTGCAGAACTAAACAGGCATTTTCACTGGCGGGGATCAGAAAAGGGAGGAAAAGAAGACAACAGAGGCCTCAAATCTATGCCTCTTCCTGAACTCAATAAGCTTTCAGATAGCATTCAGACATAGGAAGAGAGACAGTTGAGTTCAAGCCTTGTCCAAGTAAATTGATGTTCTGCATATTGGCTCTTTTTCCTGTCAGTTAATTCCTGAACACAGCAGATGTGGATCAATACCTCAGTACCTGGTAATCACGTAAGCCACATAAGCAATCTTGTTTTGATTCTTCATACTTGACTTTGACTTTGTTCTGCTTGACTACTGAACCAACATGCAGCTAGTGATGAATATGCATGTGTGTTACTGGTGAAGAAAGACAAAGTGGAAAAAACCTTGGACCAATGTACTGACCAGTGTGAAGATGTCTCAGATTTAAAAACTGTAAAGGATTAATGAAATAGTTTGCCAATAAAAAGAATTATTTGAAGCCAACTGTTTTTCAAATCCAGTTTCAAGTGTGTACAGCAAATTCTTGTAAAGCTTTGAAAAAAATAAATTGGCATTTCGATACATATGACATTCTAGTTCTTAGGAGAGAGAACCAAGAACTCACTGAAAAGTTGTTCTGGCTTATTCAACAGTTTCTTGAGTAAACATTGCAGAACTACCACTATAATCTGAATACCTAGGATGCTGGCACAATTCAATAACTAACCATTTAACAAAATGGGTATAAAAAAGAAATTTATGAAGTAATACCAATTCAGCACACAAATTCCATGCTTCACAAGTTCTGCTGCTGTGCAAGAGTCTTCCTAGCATCTATGCAGCTAAGTTCATATTTCTAGGTCACTGCATGCCCAGATCAAAACAGCAGCAAAATGTCTACCACTACAAGCAGCTATACCCAATTGTGCCTTTAGAATGAAAATGATGCAGAAGTTGAGATGATCAGTGCCTGGCCACTGAGATAGGACCACACACATGAACTGCAGTGTGCGCACCTTGTAAAGAGTAACGTCGCTCACTGAATAAGAATAATGCATTCAGCTTCTGATACAGATATGATACAATCAAGACAGATTAAAAGTCACCAGACATTCAGATTAGGGAGAGGAGGAAAATCCTTCAATGACAATGTACAGATGACAAGCCAGCATTACAGAGAACTCTAAAGGCACATTTCAGGTAACACGTTTCTGTTAAGACCAACCGCTTACACACGCAGGCACAAATCTTAATGGCTACCTCCCCCCGACCCCCAACAATTAAAAAAAAATTAAAAGAGAAGTGCATTTTCAGTAATATTAACACCATTCAGTTAATCTGTTCAGTCCAAATGTTTAGCTGTATTTTCCTTATGGTGATATGGGTTCTCTGCACTACTCCAATCCCAAAAAACCAAACAGGCAGAATTAGTAAAGGTTCAACTGTTGCACTAGTTAACATTACTCATCAGAGCCCACTGGTCTCTTCTGTGCCCTCTTGTAGGGCAACCTCCTCGGTGAAGCTTTATCTAGATGAAAAAGATAAAAAAAGAGATGGTTGCATCAATTGCAATTGTTACATGAGCATGTATTTTCTCCTCCCAAACACAAGACAAGCTGCCCTTCCAGTGCAATGCATCACCACAGAGAAGCCAGTTCAAACAATTTGTTAAGGCTTTTGAACTACCAGCACCCTAAACAGAAGGTGACAAAAACATACTTTTCCATTCTGTAACATGCAACAAGAGGGTAAGGTTTGTTCTATTTGTCAGTTACTAAAATGCAAAAAAACCCAAACCCAAAACCTGATGCCACCCCTATGCGAAACTGCAGGTTCTGCTGCTTAGAAAATTTTCATGTTCGGTAATTAAACTTTTAGAAAGTTAAATTAATTATTTCAATGACCACTGCCTTGAGTTTACATGCCTGAAGAATATAAGATTGACTCCTCTTCAGACAGCTATGTCTTGCATGTAGTATTTCCACATTCATACAACCAACAGCAGAAGAAAAGTGTATTTGTTGTGGAAAACTGCACTTTTCCAGGAAGCATCCAAATTTGACTGGATGATCTTTAAGGCCCCTTCCAAACCAAGCCACTCTATGGTTCTATGATTATTGCAGAGAAACTTCAATACTTTGCATGAAGTGCTGAAGTGATTGCTAAGTGCATCTGTGACTAATTTTCTTAAACAGAACAATCTCCAATAACCTCCCCGTTTCGAGTCTGTGCAAACACAAGGAGCAGCCATCATGCTCTTACAGGCCAAACAGTACATTATGAAACATCAATAACAAAAAAGTCAAGAATATCGGAGACCTTGAAGGTCATGTGTTTTAAAGAATTCTAGCACAGAGTTCTAATTGAAACTAACCTGGAACTGAGAAAACCACAATTAATAACAACTTAACCATTAATTTTTTCCTAAACTTCAAGTATTAAAATATGAATACCTCTTTGGCTCAAGAAAAGGATGGTGGCAGGGCCCAAACATTACCAGAATTTGAACCCTTTTAAAGTCAGCTTGCTCTTTAGCAAAAATTAGCATTTAGACCCTCAGTTCTTCTTGCTAGATTAAGTCTTTTCAAATTCCTGTGTCTGGATTTTACACTATTCTAGTGTCTCACAGATGGAAGTGTACAAGAAAGCATTTATCTTCACAAGTGAAGCACTAGTCTTTATACTTATATTGTGTAAGTACAGTTAAAAATGGTAAAGAAATTTAAAAAGTACAAAGTCATCAACTCCTGGCACAACTTCCTATCACAGCTAAGGCCTCTAGCCCTTCTGCACCAAATGAAGCTCAGAATATGCTTGCTTATTTGACCAAAACAGCAGTCTTTGCCAAGTAAGGGCAGCTCCTGCTAAGTGTTTTCAAACTCTTTGCATCTTGTGTAGGAGGCACTTCACTGAGGCTTTCTCACCTCACACCAGTGACTGCTACTGACGACAGGAGTTTATCAGCCTGATACACCAAGGTAAGTGGGGAAGGCAAGATAAAACACCTGCCTTTTAGAAAAAAAATCTAGGAACCCTGACAGAAGACAACAATACTTCAGCAGTATTCTACAGAAACCATGTGCCTACAATATAACCAGAAATATATCCACAGAATACATGAATACATAAATTTAGAAGTCTATAAAATGCATGCCATTGAGTGCATCTGTTCTGCATCTTTCCCTGCTCATGCTACATCACCAGTCACAGCATGCAGGAACTTCTATCCATGCCTAATTATTACATGGACAACACATAAAACACTTTTCCCTCTGCAGCTCACAGGAGTCTGCCTCACCTCTTCTACTCTGCACTGAAGCCATGGGAAAGCAAAAGAGAAGAAAGAGAAGTTAGAAATATCCACAATCTAAAGAAATCAGATATTAGGTTTAGTGTTGGCATTTCAAGTATCAAGTAGAACTTTTGGATTTGTAATGGACATCAATAACAGGTATTAATGTGGCTTTAGTTAAAACACACTTCTAATGCTTACTTAAGACTTTGGTCTATAGATAAACTTCCAAACAACTCACAGAAATTGTGAGATGACAGCTACTTTCTCCTATTTAAACCATCTTTGCAATCCAGGTTTTACAGAGATCTTACACTGTTGAAAAATATTCTACAGAACAAATCGCAGAAGTCACACATAGTTATTATTTTATCAACTAAGGAAGTTTGTTCTACAAGGAACAGGCTGCTAAAGTAATAATCTAATCCTTAAGCACAGTGCTTGAGACAATTCGTTATTCCCTAGAATATATATGCTCCTCTAAGAAATTGGTATTAACTACTTACTCAATTACAATTAACTGGTCGAGTTAAGTTTGTTATGGTGTAGTTGGTGAAAGGCAGACTACTTACTTATTTGATTTAAAGTTTCTTGGGGAATCCAGCTCATATCAACATCGTTCTGATTCGATGTTCCCATCTCTACTTTCTGTACCGGTCTTTTCCTCTGAAAATTCAAGAAAGAAGAAAGATTTTTCTTTTAAGTAAGACCTGGACAGCACAAGTATTAGAAATTACTAAAGATGCTATATCTAGTGAATTACAATTATTTCACAAAGGTACAAACTAAAGGCTAGTCAATGTACACAGCTGTCTTTGCCATTAGCAATTTATTCCCCTAAGCTCTGTACCTTACAACACTTATTCCACATAAAGCACCAAGATTTCATGTACGCCTGGGTAAATTCATTTTACCTTTTGCTGATGATTAGTCAAACTTCGTGATGACAAGTTTCATTTTCTCAGATTAGCACAACATTTTCACATGTGACCTGACCTTGCTAAATAATCAACATTATGGCAAAGCTTTGCTAAGAACTAAATAAAGGACTGACAGCTGTTTTCCCCTGAAGTCTGACCTGGATTAAACTAACAGGCAGAAATACAGACCACAGGGAAAAGCTACCCAGTAAGTACTCAATCAGTAGACACAGACATCCAGTGATTAGAAGGTATGCCAACTCAACCACTTCAGTGTGGAGCCAAAGGCAGACCCAAAGGGCAGGAGCTTGGGAATCACAGTATCTTCCATTAGGAACAATTTTTAAGAATGCTCTAGTTTCCCAAGTAACCTCTAAGGTTCTAAAAATAAATCTTCTACCTTTACCATCATATGCCAGAAGCAATCACTGAATTGCTTTCTTTTCACATCAGAAAGATTTTCTATTAACAAGTACACAGACAAACACACAACCTACCTTCCTAGACTCCAGTAACTGATGTAGGCCAACAATGACCAGCAGACCCAGTCCAGCGAGGAACATGTACATGAAGATCCTTTAAAGAACAGTTTAAGAAACCATTAACTAAAAATGTCAAGTTTTAAAGAGAGTTTATGAAGAGGCATAGAAATTAAGCCTAACTTCGGCCACACACCCACTTAACCTTTCCCAAGAACTTCTGCAGGGGGCAAGTGGGGAAAATACCCAAGGAATCTGAAACTTAAGTTTCAACAACTATCATGTAATTACTCTGACTTGGATTTTAGAAACTGTAATCATAAGTTTAATCGTGAACAACAGAACATTTGAAAAATGCTATATAAATTAGAAAAATGTTATAATAAATAAATATTGAAATTCAGTAACTTTAAGAACTCTTTTGCACTATCATGAAGTTTCAAGATATTGGATCACAGGCAATATTTAGTTCTATGACAGCTTTAATCACTTATAAAACCCTTAAAAGTCTTACATGCTTTTAGCATGTTATTGCAAAGCAAGTACTGCTAGGACACTATTAATTTGCAACAGAGCTTTGAAAGCCCTTGCTTATCTTGCTCTGTGTGTTCCACAATTGGAATTCTACCTACAAAACCAATTTTCTTAATCTGTGCCTCTGGATTAGTTTTAAATAATTTTATCTGAAGTGTCTGTTGATACTTAGCAAGATGTAAAACTAAGCTATAGCTAGAATTGATGTGGGGTAAAGAACTTATAGCTAAAGAATTTATTCCAAAGTAAACATCTGAACTCTCATTTATGATAAAGGAAATTACAGACATAAACTAAAGAAGACACTTAAGTGTCTGAAATACCCGTTAGAGGGCAATTATCTGTTCACAGGACATTCACACAAAATGGTTCTAGTATTAGAATTGTTTTGAGATCTCATTTTTCAGACTATCACATATTTTCATGTGACCAACTGTTCTTTAATTTATACCATTGTATTTGAGAAATACAAATTAATGCAACAGCTGTTTCTTTTGGATGATCTTTTTAAAAAGAAAGCTTGATGAAGAGGCAACTTCTGGCTGTGGTAGGACAATTCATATATTCAGCGCTGCATAAAAGTATTTCTGAAGATTAACTTTTTAAACACACAGCTTCACTTAAAAGTTTCATTCCAGTGCTACAATATTTAAAAGCATTTTAGCACAGCATATGCTTGAAACATATTCAATGTGTCTGATCTACCTAAGTCTCTGGAAATAAATCACTCCTGAAAGATACCTACTAGAGACCGGGGTTAGAGGAACTCAGTTACTCTTTGCTCTGCTCTTTGGTACTCCAAATACATCTTTTGGTTTATGTAATCTTAGATTACACTGTGGTGTTGCAGAAGAAAGCTATTCTAGTCCTGACAGCAGGACCCACAGCCTGATACCATAGACTCTCTGCATCTTTTAACTCTTAGGAAAAAGCACAGTAGCATAACAAAAGTTTAACAGCTTTGAATTGCTCTGTAGCTGTATAACTCAGGGTCCTATTCCAGGCTTAAGCCCTCTGAGCTAAAGCACATCTGTAAACTTCTCACTGACACAGTACTAGTCCTGAAGATCCCCACTAATAATAGAGACCTTAATTTTGGGAAAAGTTCGTATTTTCAGTCTGTCAAATGCTGCTACATCATAAACAAAACACAGCAGATCTAACATTCAATAAAATGACAATAGAACAACTACTTTCACTGGTACTACCAATAACCTGTTCTACCAGTGCACCAACTAAACCCGGATCTGCAGTCTCCTTACGTTTCTCCATCCAGCCCATCTTCTTTTTCAATAATTGTAACAGTTTGATTGAAGACAGCATCTTGAAAAACGTTGCCCTAGAACAAAGTTTGCAGAGAACAATTTAAATCCATTTCTTCAACACATACACAAGCATTTAACTTTTTCCATATTCTTGGAGAAATTCTAGAAAGCAGCAACTCCTGCACGAGACTTTCTTAAGGTTCTAAGTTGTGCTAGTTTCACTCAACACATAAAAGCACTCAAGTTTTCTTACCTACTACAGTTCTAAGGCACTCGAGCTTCCACTGCTGATACAACTTTACGTGCATGTAGGCAGTCACTTGTTATGCTTATATATCTACTGATTTGCTCAAATACTACAGAGTATTAATACAAATATAATGAATAAATATATTCACTTTCTGGAGAGGTACTTGACTAAGTAGCTCCTTCCTGACACCTCCAGATGAACTAGAAAGATTCAAATTAATTAGAGCACCAGGCTTACATTTGCATCTCTGTAGTTGAGATTGATAACCAGGCCGAAAGGACGACCACCCATAGGCTCAGCAGGGATGAAGGAGTACTCAAAGGTGGCTTGTCTCTGTGGTGGAACTACTGTGTTCAGAGAGAGAGCTGTGAAGTTCTGGATGTAAAACTGGTAGTCTTGAGGATACCGGAAAGAAGCATCCAGAGACTCGACAATGAAATCCTCTGTGCCCTTATTGGTGAAGCCCACCAGAAATTTTACAATGTTGTTTGCTGGAAAGTCTGAAATACACACACACACAAAAAAATAAAAATCAACCATTAGAAACCTCTTGTACCACACAGAGCCAATTCTAAACAGAGAGCATCTAGAACAGACTCTGTGGTTTTAGAGCTTCACTGTTTCAGGCAAACACTGATGTAGTCTAAGCAACAGTAAAGAGAATGGTAGATTAGCAGAGGACTCTTACCTTCACCTTTCACAAATAAGATGGTTGTATCAGCACTAGGTGAGGCTTTAGGTTCTCCTGACAAGTCTTCTTCCTCTTTTTCTTCTGTCTAAGACAAGAGACTTTTTTGAAAAATCCTATAACGAACAGTGAAGCAGAAACCATGCTTGGTTCATGAGAATCCCATGTGTCAAAGCATGCAACAGTGGCAAGTATTTGTACCAAATCCTGCTCTTGCAGGATTAGCACACAGTCTGTTCTCTCTCTAGCTTTGAGCAGCATCCCTTTCAGCATTTATCTTTCTATGTTTTACATCTGACAGTGACTAATCTGAACTACATTTAGCTCTGTGGAAGGGTTTAGAATCAAAAAGCATTAGTAAGGCTTCTGTTTGGGGGTGGAAGGAACAGAATAGAATCTAAATGTTAAGTGTTCTAAGCTATTTCTACTTAGAAAATAAGCATCTCCAAAGTAAAGACCATAAAATAAATGAGTTACTTTCACTACAGGGAGTGTTTAAGGCAGCTTTCTATTCAATTTTAATTAGTTAATTGTTATGTATGCCTGAAAATGGCTAGGCTGTTGGAACTACCTAAGTCCATGGATTCATTTGTTCAAGTTCACCTTGTGATGATTCACTTTTTAATTTGACAAATGCAAGCATTAAGGGTTTATTTTCCACAAGGGGATCATCACCATCCCCACCAAACAAAAACAAGGCTGACCCAGTACTGCACAGCTCATGGCTGTCAGCAGTATCTGAGCTAATGGCTGAACAACCTCCTGAAGCAGTGGAAATCCTACAGGATCAGTCATACACATACCATGAACTAGGGAACCAGAGCTGAGCATGTAGCATCTTGATTGCAAGACCCGTGAAAAACCCCATCTTCTATTTCAGTGACAAATAAAAAAACCTGCCTAAAATGCACCATGTTTTGTACCTGAGTCATAGACTGCTTATTAAAAGGAAATCACATCCAAAAGGTTCCTTAATAATATTCTCTCAGTACTGACATAGTATACCTTCTACAAAACGTAGAAGGTATACTACAACTTAGCAAAGGTGGTCAACCATAAGCTCATTGACTTAACAACAGCAGTAAAATCTCATAGAATCAAGTAGCACTTTCCCAAATCTGCATTTTTATTATGCCTGTCTTCTCCTACTAATATCCCAAACTTCCTTAATGTACACCAGAGATTTAAGAAAATTTTGCACCACTCTAAGCACACCGTATGTCTAGCAAGCCTAACACTCAACTGCTATAAGCAGATCACAAAACCTTGTAGAACATTTAACTTTTCTGTTTGTGATTTTTTGGATAATTTTTTGAATTTGCGTTGTCAATTTAGTTAGCTGTATTTTTTTAACAAGGGTTTCAGAATTCATTCTGAGCTTAACTAAAAACCAAGACTGTTGTCCCTCAGAAATTAGTACCAAAGAAGCTAGAATGAAGTAGTTTTATCCCCCAATGTTCTTCTCAGTTTCAGGTGCAGTTTCAGATAGAAAAGGACTCCAGAAGGCTCCTACAAGAATGTGGTTCTCTCACTGGGTGGTTTTTTTGTTTGTTTTTGTTTGGTTGGTTTTTGGGGGTTTTTTTTTTGTTTTTTTTTTTTTTTGTTTTTTTTTTTAATCTTTTGTGGCCTACAGTTTTGATAGTCAGAAATCAGGTTGTCCCCATGTGGATTTTCAACTGGTAATCCAGAAAGAAAAGATAAATCCTTCTGACACGTCTAACTGAACACAAACTTAATCAGATACATGGAAATAGCTACTTAAAAAAAGCAATGTAAGGAAACTCAATTATTTATGTTATCCAGCTTCAAGCACTTCTGATCTAATTCACACTTTTGAAATAACATTCATGTACAATTACCAAGTCTGTTGGCTCATCTTCTTCAACTTCAGCTTCATCATCTTCATCTTCAACTATAGTATCTTCCACAGCTTCCTCATCTTCTGTAGCATCTTGGGCTGCAACTAACAAACCTGAGCCTACCGAAACAAAATGCAAATACAAGAAAGTCTTTTAAATGTCTAGTTAATCAACAAAAATCTGACTTTTAACTACAATTCTCAAACTAATGTTTGAGGAACTTCCTAAAAACATGTCCAATACAGTTTTTGGAAGCCTCAGTTGCAAAAACCTCCTATTCAAATGATGTCTCAGCTGATCTTTCAGTCTTATTCTTCATTAAAAACTTTCTCACTTACTCATTAATCTGCCACTAAATTAAAACCAAAAATTTACAGCTGGATGACAAAAAGTTCAGCACTCACACAGCAATGCCTACGCTTGCGGAAGGCAACCAACTTACCTTAAAAGCTATTGTTCAATTTTTGAACACGTTAATGTGTGAAAAATAATTTAATTTTGCAATTACAAAAGTGAAAAAAAGGCATTGCTATTGCCAGGAAATTAATTTAGTAAGTACTGTTCCTCAAGACAAGCAAGTCTAACAAGTTATTAGCACACTGATAACAGAACACTTTGAAAGATACATAAAGAGTTACTAATTTTTTTTTGTACTTATTTTCATTCAAGTTTTGAAACAGAAAGAACGCCCTTTTTACCATGATCTCCTCAATATCATATATAGCCACATATCCAGCAGAACCACTACACCAGTCAGAAAAGAAACATGACCTAGAGCAAGGCTCCAAGATAAGTGCAATCTGATAGTCCACTGCCTCTTTGCTTTTGTGGAGCCAAGCTTCATACATTCAAACACTGGGCAAATAGGATTAATAAAAAAATTGGCCACGGGACAAAGTTCTGTCTGTTTGCAGTTCAGAGCACATGCAAGCAAGGCTGAGATCTAAAACACGTGCACAAAACTACAGGTTTGGGTTTTTTTAATAAACGTAACATTTTCTGAGTATGGAACAGTATAAATGAATGGATGACTGATTCACATGGGTCTGAAAAAAGACCTAGCTGCTATAAATACAAGATTTAAAAGAAATATTTGATAATTTTCATGGGAAATAGGAATCCTTGAGCAGGACAAGTGTATCCAAGGACTTAGGAACTGCCACTCAGTGCTAGAAAGAGCAAACACAGCCTCTTTTCTCAAGTGTCTTCAGAAGGCACACTCAAAAACCTTCGCTCGATCATGTGCAATACTTAACCTAAGCCTTAACTACCGTGATTTCATTGGATGTTTTCAGTTTGTAAGCGTGTAAAAAAAAAAAAAAAGTTTCTACAAAAATTCTTACAAATCAAAGCGTGGGGTTTTGATTTAAAAATGAACAGCGTACAGACAGGCTGGAGGCTCCCTCAGCCGTGTGCCCAGCACACCCTCAGACCCCTGACGGTCTTTCCGAGGGATGTCAGAGGGGCTGATGATGTGGCAGCGGGAACGGAGAGCCCTGGGAAGGGACTCGCACACGGAGCGCGCTGCAGCCCACCGCAGGAGCCGGGCGAGAAGCCTTCCCCACCCCTCCTGCCTTCCCAAACTTAGTAGTAGGGAAGCAATCTGCAGATCGTGAATCCGATAACGCCAGAGCGTAAACAGAGATTAGCGCTCCTCGGTGTCGCCAAGGACACTCGGGGGGCGGCGGCAGACGAGGTGGGAAGGCAGGGTGGCAGCCAGCGCATCTGCTAGGGAATGTGGGAGCCAGCACGGCGGGCGAGCGGGGAGAAGGACAAACCCGCCGCCACCACCTCAGGCGGGGCTCTCCGGCTCTCCCGGGCCGCTGTCACGGCCGGGCCCAGCCCGGTGGCCGCAGGGCGCTGCCCGACACCGCGGGGGCAGCGCCGGGCCGGGCCGGAGCGCGGCCCCGCGGCCGCCAGGCGCCGCCGGACGGGCCCGGGGCCCCGCAGACACCGGAGCGCCGGCCACGTGCGCGGGCGGCCGGGCGATGAATGAGCGGAGCCGCCGCCTCTCGGCAGAGCTCCCGCAGGCCCGGCGGGAGCGGCTCCCCGTCCCGCTGGCCACGGAGATCCCCGCACACACCCACCGGCCCCGCTCCCGGCAGTGACGGCCGCCCGCCCTCACCTGGGCCGCCGCGGGCGCCCCCGAGCAGCAGCGCGGCGGGGAAGACGAGCAGGGCGAGCAGCAGCAGCTGCGACAGGCGGCTCATGGCGGTGATGATGACGGCGGCGGCCGCGGCGACACGACCCCTCCCGCGCACCCGGTCCCGGCGCTGGCTGCCGCGGCGGGATGTCTAAATGGCGGCGGCGGCGGGCGCTGGGGCTGGAGCGGCAGCTGGAGCCGCCTCCTCCCGCTGCTCCATCCGGGGCCGTGCCCGCCCCGCTCCGCCCCCGCGGACGTGGCTCGGCCGGGCAGGAGGCGCGGCGCCCACGTGAGCGCCCGGCGGGGCGGCGCTTCCTGCGCTCCCGGCCCTTCCCGCGCTGGGTGCCGGGTGCCGCTCCCGGGAAGCGCCGGCAGCGCCGAGCCGGGAGCTTTCGGACAGCGCTCAAGGCGCGCCGCGGTATCCTCGGTCCTGCGCGGCGCCAGGGGTGGGACTTCGACGCTCCTCGTGGCGTTGCAAAATGTGGAATTCGAAGATGTAATCTGTGAAGCAGCAGCTAACAAGCAAGCTCGGTGAGATGCCCAGGTGTTAGAAAGACAGATGGCTCGTCGGTAGAAGCGCCTTGTTGAGGTTTAGGCCTTGACGTGCTACAGCGATCTCAGTCCTGGGCAGAGCCTGGGAAGAAGGATGTAGCAATAATAGTGGACACAAAGAATGCAGAAATTTACGGGCCACAAGGACGTTTGGCAGAACTCCCAAGAAAAGCAAGAAACATAATAAACCCAGTAACTGTGCTGAATCAGCTCTGAGTGGATAAAAGGCAATTCCAGCGGGTGGAGATCACACCGACCCCAGAAACCCCCTGACTCCTAAGCAGAGAAGGAATGAGCGTGTGGATTAATTAGCATGAGAAGTGAGAGACTCATTAAACAAGAAAAGATAGTATACTACTTAATAAAAGAAATATGTAACCTGTAGATAATGAACATTAATGCATTTGTTTGTCAAAATGTATAAACAGAGAAAAGTCTGGATAGTTGGTGTGCTTGGTTTGTGGAATACCGCTGAACACCCCGGCTGGAGCAACTCTGAAAAAAATTATCAATGTCTCTCTCAAGTGTATGATTATTGGCTTATTGCACACCAGGTAACGAGTCCAATTTTTTCTGGACAACAGTGGATCCCTTCCAACTCAGAATATTCTGTGATTCTGCGGGAAGTTGATTAGCATACCTCCAGAAAGACCAAGGATAAAGCATACTACTGAAACAAAGGCGCTATTGAAATCTCATAATTCCATGTTGCACTAGAATAGCTGGTTTGGAGTCAAATATTTGATGATTTAATTGAAAATTTCCCAAAGCATGATAGGCAATGATATTGATATGATACTGATACATGGGATATTAAAATGAAGAGCTTTCCCAAGCCTTCAATCAAAACATTCAGTGAAAATAAAAATGTCAAGGTCCAAACCAGCCTCCATTCTTTCTCCTTTCTCCTACAGTTTATTCAGCAATTTGCATACAGGGTAAAATGAAACAAGAGCAGTGTTAAGATACATTCTATATTTTGAGGTAACTTTGTCATTTGGGCATATGCAGCTTGCTGTTATGGCAATGGTAAATATAGTCTTGAGGCTTTCATTTTTCATTTTCACTCATTTGATTTTGAACCTGCAAACTACACTAAAAAAATTATCAGAAGTAACCATTCTAGCTAAGCTTAATCTTATTTTCACATGCTGGAAATATTACTGAAATGCTGTTAAGTATTGACTGAAAGTGACATGTACATATGAACACTGGAAAACATTCATTGCTACTGGTAAACTTATTTCTAGTCAGATCATATCCATCCAATGGTATAGTGTTACTTTTTCTGTAAAGGTCTTTCACCAGGTGGTGATGTCTTTATCCTGGTTGTGGTTTGGTTGTTTTGGAGGAGGTTATTTTTTGGGGGCTGGGGAAAGCAGCTAATTATTTTTCCTCAGGAAAGTAAAAGAATACTGGCATGCTGTAGGAGGCTTCCTATATAGCACTGCAGGATCTGAAACATTTTGTGCCTTCTACACAGTGACTATGTACTTTAAGTGCTGCTTTTCCATGTGAGATAACTGTTCTTGATGTTACTAACTGATTAACCTGTATGGTGCTCTTACTGGGTTTGTATGTTGTGGGGGCACAACATACAAGTGTTAATTAAAAGTTTATCTGAAAATATTTGTGGTACCTTAACTAGCATCAGCAGACACCAAGCCAAGGCTGACTCCAATGTTACAGCTGCACCTAAAAACCTATTAGGATGCATTTTTTTTATGCTGAGTATTCTACCTATATTAAACAAGTTACAATTTGAAAGAAAAGTCTCTATGAAAACCTGAAACAAGCTGCAGAGCCTTTTTTTTTTTCTTTTTGCATGGGCTGCTCCAAATGTTCATTCACAGGCCTAACAAAATAAGTGTTGACAATATGTGTCACTATTGTGACATTGTGCTTTGACATCTGTTATGTTGGATGCTAATTCTGAGAAGACTGGTGTTCACATTGCCCCTGGGAGTGTGATTGCAGTCACGTACGAGCATTATATCCTTGCATTTAAGGGAGGATTTTCAGTTAGAAATTACATGTAAAAACTGTTATGAGAAGATATGCCTTCAGTTTCATAACATGTATTACAAAAAGGGTGAGCATTCCTAGTCTGTGATGCATAAGTAATATTTACTTTACATTTCCATTTTGAGCTTCTTAAATTAATCTCCAAGATGTGTTGTTTCCTTTTTGAAGATATTAGCAAAAGGCAAATAACTACTTATGTAGAGACTTCTTATTTTTTGCTATCAGTACTTGCTTTTGGCATGGCCAAGGGTTCAAGAATCAGCTGGACTGCCTCTTCATTATTTACTGAGTGCCTTCTGTGAGAGATTAATTCAGCCAAGCACTTTTAGGAGCAGTGCCAAATGTACAGTCCTAACCTGTTTTCTGCTTCCTTTTGCATGGCACACCAAGATGTGTCAGGAAAAAGCTGGTTGCAATATAGTCTAACAAGGATGGAGAGCTTGCTTCTGTTGTAGAAGGAAATTTTGTTGAGACAATCAGGAGGATCACTTTCTTACTTGCTCCCTGAATGTCTTGGTTTAGAAAGACAGGTGTCCACCAGGGAAAGCTGGAGCTTCTCTCGGAATGGAGAATGTAAACCCCCTCCCTCCAAATTATTATAAATTTTGCAATTAGGGGCTTTCAGGCAAAGATACAGGAATAAGAATAACAGTTCTTTACTAGGAATATTAAAAATACAAATGGAGTAGTAAAAAAGAACAAGCAAGCAAACAAATCAAAGTTCCTAGAAACCCTGACAGAGTCAGAATACAACCTGACACCCTGTTGGTCAGGGTGTTGGTAGCAGTCCAAAAAAGTCTTCCTGGAGTAACAGATGTGGTTCTGTTGGAGTAGAGATGATCCTGTAGAAAGGTCCAGTGGTGGCAAAAAGGGTCTGGTCTTCCTCTGAGAATCCAGTGGAAAAACAGGCAGTCTTGGTGTTTCTGAGTCTCAGTTTTTATCTAGGTAAGAATGGTTGGCTCCTCCCACTCGGTGGAGCATCTCACAATGAGATGATGTAATTTTATCAGGCATGTGGTGGGCCTTGATGGCCCATTAGCAGAAAATATTCCCCTGGAGGGAGGATGGGTCCTGGAAGAGATAAGAGACACTGCTCCACCTGGTTTTAAGAGCTGGCCCAGTAACAGAAGACATGCTCCCCCCAGGAGTTATGAGGAATGGGTTATACAAGAGAGAAAGGAAACAGCTCCCCAACCTGTTTCAACAGATGGAAAATAGAATACACTTTTTTGGTTACATATTGCAAACCAAGACACCGAGTTTTCCTGGAATTTTACATGTTAGTGAAATGTTCAGAGGGTTGTTGTTTTTTTTTTTTTTCCCTCGGTTGCTTTTCTGTGGACATTGATCTAGGTGTTAACACCTTGCAGCTGCTACCACATGCCAAGAACTGCATCCTTCTCAGTTCTCTTCAGGTTCAGGTCAATGCAATAGTTTTGATAAGTAACTCCCTATTCCACTGCACCCCAAAAAGGTAACTTGTTACTTTTTCTTGCTATTTTTTTCTGAAACTTTTCTGGGGCTTACAGATAAGGTAACTTTATTGCTTTCAGAAACTGTCAAAAGCTCTACAATTTTTCTCTTATAGTTGGTGATTTTGTACCCTTCCATATTATGTACTGAAATCAAAAGATGGAATATTACTTTTTTTTTTAAAAATGGTAGCAAGATTTATCTCTTCATTACTTTTTGTAGTCAGAAAAATAATTTTATGGATATTGAATTTTGAGGGCTTTTTTTTTCCCCTTTTAATTGCTATAGTACTTTTCAAAATTACATACAGTTACTGTATGTGGTAGTTATTAATAATTTCAGTGAGAATCTCCCACTTAGACCTGTCAAGATGACATTTTTCTTTCTCACCACTGATGATTACTGTGGGGAATTAACTTATTGGAAATCGATGCAGGCAGAAAAGGGTCATACAGTAACCCTCATCCCTGGAAGTTCTTTCAGCTCCTTCTGGTAATACAGGAGAAAAAGCAGTGTTCACAGAAACTCTTAATGAGATCTGCCAAATTTTTGCCTGAATTGTGGTGGTTCTTTGAAGGTTCGTGCTTTCCCAAGTTTTTTCCAGGAAGGAATTTTAGCTACCCTATTGCTGAAAATTGTCCCAACCATGCACAGATTCTGCATTTTATCTAAAGAAAGAAAAAAAGGAGAGGAATACCTTTCTCGAGATCTCTCTCACAGAAATATATGGAAAATTGTGCTCTACAAAGTTGACCAAATAATTTCTTTTTTTGTTTGTTTTTTTTTGTTTTTTGTTTTTTGTTGTTTTTTTTTTTTTTTTTTTTTTTAGAAATGGAAAAAGATCAAATGAAAACTCAAATAGTCTAGATAAATTTGTCATTGTTAACCATGATTTTTTAATCAGATTTATGGATTCCATATGTTCCACGTGATGGTACACAGGAAAGGAACCTCAGAGCTCCCTCTGGCCTTGTCCAAGGTTGCCCAGCTTAAGACTATGCAACACTTGGGCTGGGGTGATGGTTTTGCAATATATACAACTTAAAGCATACAGATTATTTTTAGCCACAAGATTTTTTTTTAATCTTGCCTCTGCATGAGGAGTAGAAACAAAATCATTGACATGAAAAGATAAAAAGCTATTTTTATTCTCCACTGCAAGTTAATTATTGCTATCAATTCAGTGATAGGCTGGCTATTTGGTGGATTTGTGTCATTGTGCACATGGATTTTATAAGCCAAATCTTTCTTGCCCAGGGAGTGAACTCCATATACTACAGCAGTATTTGTTAGAGTATATCCAAACAACCTCCAATCTCTTGGTTTTACCATTGTGATTATTGTTACATATGGTGAAAGCAAAGTTCTATTTTAAGCCTAAAGTACAATAGGGAAATAAAATATAGCCAGTAAAGTAACATGTACATGTAATTGCATGTGGAGTGATCAATAAGTAAGAAAGCCACCTTTGGCTAAGATAGAGTTAACGTTAAAGAAAAAAATAAGATAATTGAAGAATAATTTCTAGATGTAACAATTCATGCCATGGGAAATGAACAAAGCAGATCTGTTTTCTTTGTGAGTGACTTCTACATCTTTAATCATTGGACTGTATCTAGAATATTGTGTCCAGTTTTGAATGTTTCCCAACCCATGCGACACACAGACAAAACTATCTGCAAGCTTCTGCAAAGTTGAAGAAAGAAAGAAGGTAACAAACTATGCAACATTTACATTCTGATCCTCTCATTCCTTTTCCCCTTGAAGAAGTAAAAAAAAAGTTCACTATCTTAACTTCTTACTCCCTCATTTACTTGAAATAGTAAATTGCAAAGTGATTCATCAGTGCTTGAAATTAGATTATTGCATAAATATTGGTGTAAGACAGAATTTCATACGTGGGCTCAAATCCAGTAAAGGACTTCAGGAACTATCTTACTTTTAAAGTTCTTAAAGTAGCTTTTTGCACAGAACCCTCAGCTGGAAAGTGTGGAAGTTTGTCCCTGGAAGGGAAGGGCAAATGCTGCACCTGGCAACTGGGAGCTGCTGCACATGGTAAGTAGGATTGTGCATTATAGATACTTTTGGTGTGTACAGTATCAGAATGAATTATGCTGTAGCTGTCTATGGTTCTCTTTCCATCGGTTTCAAGCTGCAGGATGTGGTTTTGTCCTTAGCCTTCCACCCTCTTTTGCTGCAGCTTTTGGTTCTCCCTTCTGAACTCACAAACCACCTGTTGTGTTTTCTTCATCTCATCTTGCTCATTTTCAAGTTCCACTTGCAGGATTTTAAGCCAAGGAGCCAGCTTGTTATATTGACCGTGGCTGTTGACTTTCTGCCAACTTGTCATCCCTTTTTCCCTGGAATTTTGTTTGCAAGGACAGGAGCCATATCTGTGTGTATCCTCCTTTTCCTCCCTCAGCTCTGTAGGACGATGACCAAGGAGTCAGGCAAGGGCTAAGGTTTGCTATCTGTGGATACACTGTGTGCATTCCATGTTATTGTTGTGGATGGAGATTTGTGTAGTTGGCACTGAGACAGGATGAGCTGGCCAAAGGAGGAGATAAGACAGAGATGGGAGCTCTGTGGAGATAGGAGGGTCCTGTTCCTGCTCTGAGGAGCAAAACAAATTCTATCACTGAAACTTCCAAGGACACAATAGGCAAAAAGTAACTTTTGTTGAATTAAGAGTGGTTTAAAGATTGAAGCACACATCCTTGCATGTGCTAACAAGCATAATGAAGTTGAGTGAGAGTTACAACTCAACTCTCCGCA
The DNA here is from genome assembly GCF_009819655.1 of Sylvia atricapilla. Lineage (NCBI taxonomy): Eukaryota > Metazoa > Chordata > Aves > Passeriformes > Sylviidae > Sylvia > Sylvia atricapilla. The sequence continues at coordinate 66,748,204 of NC_089140.1, read as the reverse complement.
TAAATCATGCTGTACATAAAGAGGGAGAAGGACAGTAACATTGTCAAACTGTGTTCAAGGACCTGTAAGGAGCTCCCTGTTCTATGAGCGGAGAGATCCCCTTTACTGGGATCCTCTTTACCCCTTCATTTAATCTCCCTGTTTTTATTCTTCCTTGGCAGCAAGTAATATCCCAAAAGGCTGGAGTAAAGAGTCCTTACCAACTTTCAGCATTTCCCGGGGGAAACACTTTCTGTCAGCCAATTAGAAGAAGGAGAGGTCGCATGCCCTGACAGCATTCTATTCAGAGAAGGTGGAAAAGCAAATGGGGACAAATTTGAGTAAACTTCACCCATACTGTTACTGCACTGGTGGCGTTGTGTCATTCTGCTATTGCAAAACAAGAGGTGACACCCTCTGTCCAGTCTATGCAAACTATTTTTTTACCAACTTCTGTGAAAATTTTTCATCTGTAAAGACATGTCAATGTGGGCAAAATTGCAAAATGATGAAATTTAAGAAGTTCACCCTTCTACAGTGCCTAAAGTCCCTGCGCCTGGATCAAGTTCCAATGGAGTGACAAGTCTAAAGAGTGTAATTTTCAGATTTTGGCCTAATGTACAGTAATACCTGATTTTGAAGCAAGAATTTAAAAAAAGGAAACAAACCCCACCAAGAAATCAAAATTCAGCTGTTGGCTAACCCATCTGATTATAGAAAATCAAGAAAAAGAAATGTTAACATTAAAGAAAGAAGAAATAAAAAAGTCTTCCATGCGCTATGAATTGCTCTGTGTACTGAATTTTGAGAAGTCTGATTAAAGGGAGATTTTACACACTGAAGACAAAGAAAGAAGGCAAAAAAAACACATTTGAAAGGCTACTGAGTTAGTCTGTACATTTTTTAATGTACAGAAGCCTATACATTTTTAAACTGAATTTCCTAGCTCCTTTAATAAATTTAGTAATAAACAGGAGTGGAGTTTGATCCACCATGTTTAAATATTTTGGTTTACTTTTTTTCTCACACCACCTGTAACTGACAAAAAAGAAAACCATAAAAAAGAAAAAGCATCTCAGATGCTGGTGGAAACCCTCTGAGAGTACAACTTCTTCTTTTGTTGTACTGTATGACACTGTTCTTTATTTTCACTTCTCTGTTTGACTGTATCAGGCCTGGTATGTGCCCTGTGTTCTCATGGAAAGAATCAGATTATATACTCACGTTATTCTCTCTCCAATTGTTTGGAGACATTATTTGTTATCCAGTGGCTGCCTACCAAAAGGATGTAATTTGTAATGTCTTTAATTTTTAATTTTAATTTAATGTTTTAAATTTGTAATAACTGTAATTAAACATAATTTAATTTAAATTTTAAATAATTTGTAATTAGAATGGAAACTGCAATGCAAATGCATTACTCCCCACATTCATTACTCAGTTAATTCAAGGCACAACTTCAGTACCTGCACTTAGTATTCTTAGCACTTCTTTTTTTATATTATATATCTGTGAGGCCCAGCACCTACATATAAAATTTTGCCAGGTAAGTGCAAAAAAAGCACTACTAGTAATTTTATCAGAGATGGGTATTTACATCGTTTAAGCTTCTATTCAAGCAGCCATGGAATCTTACCATGGCTCCTCCTGGAAAGGGAGTTTTGCTAGCCGAGTTTGAATTATTTCCTCCAGGAAATTGTTTCTCAGCATCAACACCTGAGTGTGTCTTTAATAGAGAGACAGGGGGTTGATTGAGAAAATAAGACACGTCTGTTTTGGAGGATACTTTAATAATACAATCCAGCAGTAACCCCACATTTCTGCAAATAGGTCTTCATGAGGACCTATAACAGGGTTAACAGACTTAATTATTCTGGCAGTGAAACATCTCCCAGGCTCCTGCACTCTTTTTTGGTATTGCTTTCTTTTTGCCAACCCAACATTCTCCTTTGATGTGGTTGTTCTTCCTTGCCTAAGGATTCCTCCTCTGGGAAAAATGTATCCACACCCAAAGACTCCTTCCAATTGACTGTGCAGAAAGTTATGTTGGTTCTACAGCAAGGGACTCTGTTTTCTGAGAAGTATCCCAAAATTTATATGGACTCAAAAGAAGAACTAAGTTTTTTAGAGTGTTTTTAGAGAATATTCATGGAGATAATACAGGTGAGGAAAATAAGTATTTTGCTTGGAACTTAATGTATCACTTGGCCTCCTCAGAGTGTATCCTTTTCCATCAGGAGTCTTCTGTCAAAAATATGATGGAGCTACATGAATGTTCACAGCAGTATTCAAGTATCATATTAGCTAATTTCTCTTTCATGTATATGTGTGCCTATTCCATTTAAACCAATGTCTTGTATAAAGTGGAAGTATAGCCTAGAATATTGGAATATGAATCATACTGCACAAGATAAAGAAGATCCTTTGGATAAAGAAGATCCTGGTCACTTGCTGTGTTGCTGTAATAACTGCTCAGGACACTGATGCCATTTTCCATGTTCAGATTGGTTTTGATGTCAATCATCTAACAGTCCCTTGACCATGTGCTTTATTCCTCCCTCTCATGTCTCCCATGCTCTATATAGTCTGTACTGTTCATGAGCTTCACTCATGCCGCGGCAGTAAGAGCTGACCTCAAAATCTAACAAAGTCTGTTGATTTAAACAGGCTTTGCACCAGCTAAAGATCTGTTAGACAGCACTCTGAACTACCAAGTACTGCCTGGCATACTTTGGCAGGGGAGGGGAATGTGATAGATGAATGTCATTATTACATGCTCATTCTAGCACATTGCACTTGAAATCCCTCTCATGTTTAGCCTCACCAACAAGAACATACCACATGTCAGATTTTCCAAGATGGACTCAGGAGCACAGGTTACGTCACAGAGCTGGCAGGCAGTGTGTTTCCTTGCCACTGAGTTGTACATTTCATCCTGCAAATATGAAAAGGAAGCTGTTGGTCCTATGAAGTCACTTCTTCCAGGAAGGAGCAGCACTGCAGTTCTCCCAAGGATTCTGAGTATGCTCTCAGTACCCAGTTTTGCAGCTTCAGTGTGAACCAGAATATATTACCTGTCCTACATAATATGTTAAGTACAAAATTAGTGCATCTTCGAGTGTGAGCAAACATTTTGACTCTTAATCTTTAGAAAATACAATAGTGTAGCCATAGGGAGAATAAGGGAGGTAGTATTTTCTGAGGAGTCTCATGTGACAAAGAACATGGAGCTACAGTGGTCCAGGCTAAATACATAGTCTGCCAGATGTCTGTCCTCTCATGGATTAGGGGTGATCACTGGAAGATCTCTTACATGTTTTTTCCCATTCTCCTTCTGAAAGTATCACCATTGCTTAGTGGACTGTTTCCCTTAACCCTGTTGCAGATGAATTGTTTGTAGAACAGTTTGTGCTGGCTTCCAAAGGAGCTCTAAAGCCTGGGACAAAACAAGTGTGCTGCCCTCCAAGGCTGTAGAAAAAGTCATGTGGAAGCCTGAAGCATAGAAGGAATAAAAATGAGTGTGGAAATCTCTGGCAGTGTTATGTTTCACACAGTCCCTTGTCATTACAATAAATGGTATGTTTACTTAAGAGCCCTGAATAATTTATTAGAGTGAAATAATCCTGTAGAACAGTGCCTTCTCTTCGCACATGGATTATCCCACACGGATTAAGAGTCCTCCAACACCTGGTTCTAGGAAAAAGATCACTAAACCGGTGATCTTAATCTGATTTCTGTTGTAGGTGGCTGCGCATTGGGGAAAATGAGCACAGAGACTCTACAAGAGCTGACTTTACAGAAGTGTTGCAGATGCAAATGACATGCAAATATTTACCTGTATTAAATATTTTTAAAGGTATCTCTGCTCAAGCATCCATGTTTTCTGCACAATCACAGGTTTTTCATAGCTTTTTAAAATGCCACTTGGATAATGGGAAAACATCTACACAAAAAAACCCCCCAAAAAAACAAAAACATAAAAAACAAAATCAAAAACAACCCTCAAACTGCATTTTAAAATTTTACCCTTATATGCCAGATACCAAAAGCCCAGCACTCACTTTTATTTTCTTAATCCTACATTATATCTGTATATAAACAGATTATAATGTTATTCAATGCAAGGGGCATTAGGAGCTAAGATACTTCAAGCCAGGCTAGGAAATTTGGAAATCCTTTGGCTTCAATTAGAGCTTTATATTAATAAAGATCGGAATATTTCAGAATATACCAAATAAAACTCCTCAGTATCTACTACAGAGGACATAGATCACCACTCGTGTTTTAGCCAAAACAACCACGAATCTGTGGCAGGAATGGTCATTCCCAGTCAAGAGATGAGGGCTTGAAAATGGACTGTTTTTAAGGCTATATTATACAGATGTGCTGCAGTTCAGTATTGATGTATCGGCAGCTGCTGGGGATGCATAGAATCACAGAATAGCTTGCGTTGGAAAGGATCTTAAAGATCGTGTAATTCCAACACCCCTGTCATGGGCAGGGACACCTTCCACTAGGCCAGCTTGCTCCAAGCCCCATCCAACCTGGCCTTGAGCACTTCCAGGGATGGGGCATCCACAGCTTCTCTGAGCAACACGTTTCACTTCCTCACCACCCTGGAAGTAAAGGATTTCTAACCAATATCTAATGTAACCCTATTCTCTTTCAGTGTAAAGCCATTCCCCACTACAAGCCCTTGTAACCATGCCCTCCGTGCGGGAGCCTGGGAAGCGGGCGACTCCAGCCCAGCCGCGCTCGCCGCGATGCTTTTGGTCCCTCTGGCGCCGCCGTAGCGGCCGGGCCCGCGCCTGCGCCCCGCGGGCGTCCCTGCTCATCCCGGCTCCTGGTTCCTGCCCCCCACCCGCCATGGATTACCGAGCGCTGGTGATGAGCCAGGTCGTGCCCGGGCAGTTCGACGATGCGGACTGCTCGGACAGGTGAGGGCACACCGAGGGTCTCGGGCGCGGCCGGGCGAACACGCGGAGCGCCCCTGGGACTTGGGCGGCAGCGGGGAAGGGAGAGCGGGCGGGTGGTGCTGCCCGGTTACTGGAGCAGGTGAGAGGAAAGGCTGCGTGTGTCTGCGGCTCCCCATTTCCAGTCTGTGTGCTGCTTTGGAGCATACTTGTCCTGGCAGAAAACCGTAATACGTTACAGAATCGTAGCAGCAGTTAGCTTGGAAAAGAGTTCTGAGATCATCGGGTCCAAGGTGTGGTCCAACACCACGGTGCCAACTAGACCATGGCACTGAGTAACAAGTCCAGTCCTTCCATAAATGCCTGCAGGAACGGTGACTCCACCACCTCCCTGGGCAATCCATTCCAATGTCTAACCACCCTTTCTGTGATGAAATTCTTCCAAATTCTCCTGGTGCAACTTTGCAACTTTAGGCCTTGTTTCTCTTGTTTGCAACTCTTGTCACTTGCTTCCTGGGAGAAGAGACCGACCCCACGTGGGTACAGCCTCCTTTCTCCTTTTTAGAGAGTGATAAGGCCTCCCCCGAGCCTTCTTCTCTCCAGGCTAAATACCCCCAGCTCTCTCAGTTGCTCCTCATTGGACTTGTCCACCAGACCCTTCACCAGGTTCGTTTCCCTTTCCTAGACCTGATCCAGCACCTCAGTATCCTTCCTGAATAGAGAGCCTCAGAACTGGACTCAGTGACACGAGGAAAAATGCAAAATCGTTTGTGGAGATAAGTGTATTGAATTTTTGGTGACTGTAACAATCGTTTTTGATTATAGAGACATCTGTGTTTTTTTTAAGTGAGTCTGCAGAAGACACAGAAACCTGTAAAGAGGGTGAGGTCCCTGAGAACTTCCAGTTGTGCACATGTGAAGAAGTTAATGTTGAGGAAGGAGATGGTGATGATGACAACGATGAGGAAGAGGAAGATGAAGACTGGGACTGGGATGATGAGGTGGGAAGACTCACGAAGCGCCAAAATGCTGCTGGTGGATGCAATCCACAGGTATGTTGAAGGCTTTTCTGTGGGCCTTGAGGGTGCCCAAGAGATAATGGGGCCAGCCTGGAGGCTTTGTTTGTTGTTAGTGTTACGTTGAGAACAAATGGAAGCAGAAATTTTTCCTTGAGAGAATCCCCTTTCCTTTGCATCTGTTCCTCTGACATGCTGTATGCATATGTACATTCTGGCCAGAGCCTCATCTGATTTTCATGTCTCAAACCTTGCTGCTGGATTCTCTTTGTCACTGCAGTTTCCTTCTCTTCTTCCTTACCTTTTTCAGCTTTTCTTTCTTTGCTCACCCTGATCTCTACAGATGTTCCTTACTTTTTGGTATTTGTCCTCTGTGTTTTTGAGCATCTTCCCCAGCCTTTTTATTTATTTTTAGACTGTCTGCTAGTCATACTCAGCATCTATTTTTGACATAATAGTGAAGAAGGCAAAGAAAAATACAAGCAGAGGAAATGGAGGGAGGTGCTTGAAGTGGATTAATTTAGAGTGTATGGTGTTGGCATAGAAACTCTGGCCCTGTGCAGAATGAAAAGCACTCACCAAGGTAAGAAGGGTGCTAGTTCTCACATCAGCTTGGACACTTGAGGCTCAAAACCATATTGATACCAATCTAGCAGAACAGTTGAGATAAATCAGTGGTGCTGATCATAGCATAGCATGTCTGGCAGTGCTTGTCCTGGATGGTATATTCTTGCCTTTGTTTAGAGGTTTATGCTGTTCAGTGATGGGGAAATTGTGTCCAGGTGTTAGTTGTGTTTGGGGAGAGCTACATGTGTGAAAATACGGAATCTTGGAAAGTTTTCTTGGTTCATTACCTGTATATTTTCCCCCTCTTATTTTATTCCTTGTTTCTGTCTTCCATTCTCTTCCTTTTACAGACAGAATATGTGCTGTATGAGAGCCTTGTAACTTCCTAGACTAAAAACAACTCTGGTTTGGAGTACTTTTAGAATTTTAACTGATATGTTACCTGTATTTTCTTTTCTTGATTTAAGTAAAATCTGGTGTTAATCCATATCGATTTCCTTATATCCCATGTGGTTTTCATCTTATAGTTTTAGGCAGAGACATTTGAGATGACTTCTCCAATAATATGGTTTGAATTTCAAAGGACTGTGTACAGAATGTGACTTATGTTAACAAATCCTTTATTTCAGGCAAATAGACAGACCCCTAATTGCTCTTCAGCAAAATTGTCAACCCCTGCAGGCAAGGTTTTAAGAAAATTTGAACACAAAATCAATTTAGGTGAGTATAATTGCACTGTTTGTTATTTAAACAGTTACCACTCTGTGGCATTCTCAGACTAATTCTGCTTATGTTAAGCCAGAACTCACTGGAATGGGTGAGTTAGCCATTGCCAAAGAGATTAAAAATGGTTTTTGAATAGTTGAAGTTGCCTTTAGTCTCCATGAACTGGCTGTCATACTCCTCTCTCTCCACCTTCAGAGCCACATGGCTGTTTTGTTGGGGTTTTTTTCTTTCCCCTTGACTTTTCCAGGCAACATGAAGTATTTCTTCCCTGGTTTGTCTGTAGGAACAAGCTGCTTGGGTGGAGGGAGGGTATCAACTCTTGGTTATGATGTTAGTCATTCCCACAGCTGCTACCACAGCTGTGTTTTCTAGATAAATGCAGTCCCCTGTAGTATTAGGGGTGTACCTTATGCAGCAGCTCTCTCCCAGGGGCAGAGTTGCTGTGCTGAGGGAACAGGCTGCTGTCCCAGCTGCTGTGGTTTGATTTTTACCCTGAGATGGAGTTGGCTGCTCAGCACAGCCTCTCAGGACTAGGGATAGCTGTGATTGGCACCTTCTGACAGGGTAGAGATCAGAGTTTGGGTTTTCCTTTGTTATGAAGTGTTGATAGGACGAAGGCTGCTGGTATTTGTAGCCAAATACAGCAACTTTTATACATTTAGCATTTAATCAAGCACCATTTAAATGCATTGTTAAAAAATCTGGGAGGCTTTTGCTTATTGTTTTAAGAAAAATGGTATTTGATTGTTATAAGAGAGGAACAGACAAATTTAATGGTGAGATGTTACAAAAGGCGTTACTGGCATCACATTTCCAAGTCAGTGGAATTGTCTCACTCATCTGTGTTGTTACTTTGGTAGCCTTAGGACCTTATAGTCCTACCCTGAAATGTAAACAGAATGAACTGCTGGGTTAACCCTGGTGTGTAGGAAACGTCTTTGGGGTTTTTTGTTTGTTTGTTTGTTTGTTTTTGTTGGGTTTTTTTTTCATTTCTTCTTATGTGTTTTTCAGATAAGCTGAATTTTGATGACTCTGTTATAAACAGAGTCACAGAAAAGTCCAGACAGAAGGAAGCAGACATGTGAGTAGTACTTATGCTTATATTTTCACTTAAATACTTTGGACCCAGAAGCATAGCACTTATTTCCTTGTTTGAATCAGTTTGTTAAGAAAAATGAAATTTAGAAGTCGTCTATGTGCAGTTTGCCCTTTGGTCTTCTTCTTTGGTTGAAGACCAAACTGATCTGAACCAATCTGAAACTGATTGGGAAAAAACTGATTTCCAAATCAGTTTCCTGAAACCTGAGGTTCTCAGGTTTCCAAATCAGTTGTGTGAATCATCCCAAAGTTTTGATTCTTTTGTCACTGGTAGCACATCTGATTGTGTTGGTGTAGTATAGTAAGACAGAAGTGATGGGGGTCATTCCCCTAGAAAAGATCCTTTAATATTCTTTTTTTCTAAATAGAAATCCTTAAACCACTGAGCTAAAAATGTATTGGAGCCTTTTGAAAGTTCCTCCTGATGATTTGGTGAGGGAAAAGTATTTCTTCTTCTTAAGAATCTTTTTTTTTTTGCCTGCAGCTTATAACCCTAAGTTGTAAAGATAGATAGTGTCTTCTCCTGAATGAGCATAATTCAGAGAAAGCAGGAAGATAATCTATGAAAATGAAGAGCTCTGATTTTAATGGTGGTGGTTTGTTGATTTTTTTTCCTTTCCATCCCTCTGTCTGCAGGAGAAAGCTTTGGTTTTATATGAACTAAAAGCCTTACCTCTTAAGGCTGTCATCTTATCTTTGACCCAGGATGTCACACTTTGCTTTGTCAAAGTACTGAGCCCATATGTGGGATTGTAACATTTTGTTTTCACTTCTGCTAGGTACCGAGTCAAAGACAAGTCAGACAGAGCAACAGTAGAACAGGTAAGTCCTTTGTTCATCAAATTTCCCTTTTGACCAGAGCAAATAGTGTTGAATTTTGGAATCAATGAAAAACCAGCTAGAGCAGGAACAGAGTTTTGGAATTCTATTTCCCTTGTTACGCTGAAAAGACCTGTTGTTTCTTTCTTTCTTTCACATATGAAGGTTAATTTTGGTTCCATAAACATTTTAGAGCTTATTTTTGTGTTTAACATTATGATTTGTTCATATTTGTTCATATTGGAATGCAGAATTCCATCTTAAGCTGTTATAAAATTCCAAAGAACAAGATAAATGTTGAATTTGCCCTTTTTTTTTTTCTTCTTTAGCAAGACTGAATTATTACTGGCCTGAGCCCACATGGCTGTTCTATTTCAGTTATGGCATCTGTATTCCAAGAAAAATCTGACTTAAAAACATTTAATGCAACTATGGGTGGGACATTATTTCTTTTTCTTATCTAAAGTTAGCTGGAAGACATATGCTTAGTTTAAAAAAAAAAAAAAAGTTGAAGAAAAAGTGAAATATTATCCTAGATTCATGGCAAAATTTTGAGTGGTTGCTGTTCAGATTATTATTTGATCCTTGAGAAGAATCTGATGCCAAGTGTCCTTTAATATGATAGTAAAACTGGACACTATTATTTGGGTTTTTTTCCTGTGCTGACTTTTCTGTATTATATTTGAGGTGTTGGACCCAAGGACCCGAATCATTCTGTTCAAGATGCTCTCTAGAGGTATCATATCAGAAATCAATGGTTGCATCAGCACAGGGAAAGAAGTAAGTTTTGTTGCAAATAATATTGTAGGTGTTTTCCTTTCAGCAAGCTGGGTGGAAGTTTATGATGCTCAGAAAATGTAGTGAAATACTTGGCCTTAGTTCTACATTTTTTTATGTTGCTTGACTGGTAAGAAGTTATCTTACAAAAAACATTATTTATGTTAAAGGAAAACAATTTTCCCAAGTATGAAAGATTTCTAAGAGTGCTTTAAAATTGTCTTAAATTTTTGGATGTTGTTAATTGCGTCTTTCAACAAAAAAGTTTTGGCAGTTATGTATACCCACAGTATTAAATAGTACCTAAAAAACCATACAAACCCAGATAATTCTGGGTTTCTCCCAGAATAATTTCTCCCTATGTAGAGGTGGAGATGTGAGGCATCTGGGCCCTGCTTTAGGGCCTGAACAGTGCACAGGCTCAAATTAACCCTTCACACAAGGGCTTGTTTCAGTCTCCCAAGTGTGCATGAGGCAGAGCATTCTTGTGCAATGCTGATTTTATTCTGAGGGCATTGCTGCACCTCTGTCCCATCTTATGTACTTCTGTAAGCTGCCTGTTGTGGAAAAAGGATTGCCCTTGTGTGCAGTGTACTTCAGCTGGGTGCCACATAGGGGCTGGGTGAGATCAGCTCTTTTCCAGGTGTCAGAATGCGAAGAAGAGAGAAGATTATGTTGCTTTAAAGAGCTTTTCTTTTATGTTATTCCTTCCCTTTTTCATTTGATAGGCCAATGTATATCATGCCAGTACTGCAAATGGAGAGAACAGAGCAATAAAGATTTACAAAACCTCTATTCTGATGTTTAAAGATCGGGATAAGTATGTGAGTGGTGAATTCAGGTGAGTTTGACTTCTGCCTGGTTTTACTGGGGAAGAGGGATTGTTTTGAAAGGTGTTAAAATCGCTGGTGCTCATGCTCTGTTGAGAGACTAAGAGTCCTTGCTGTCTTTTTTTTATTTAAAGATTTCGTCATGGATACTGCAAAGGCAACCCAAGGAAAATGGTGAAGACGTGGGCTGAAAAAGAGATGAGGAATTTAATAAGGTGATTTTTCCAGTTTTCATTATATCATGCAGAGATTACTGAAACTTTAAGTTTATAGGAGGTGCTCTTTTTCCTATACTGTGGCTGTCACTACCCTTTAGGTTCTCTGGAGTGTTCAGGAGAGTGTCTCAAGCTCCATTATGGGAGAGAAACAAAAGGGGAGAGAAGAATAAAGATCCTCATTTGTTTTCCTGCTAATGCTCTAAGCTCTTCAGTGTCTGAACTCTGTCTGACATGACTGAACAGCAAGAAAAAGCTAGAAATAGCTGCTGTTGAGCAGCAGCAGCACTGTGTGATATAGGTTAATCTAGGATTAACCTGAACTGTCTAAAGATTCTTTGACACAGGAATGCTTAGAAAAGGGTCAAAATGGTTGTGGCTTTTTGTGTGCATTTCCTAGTTGTTCTTCACAACGGAGAGTTTCCTGAGCTCTTACTGTATTATGTTCAAAGCTGCAGAGCTCCTTTATGCACTAGTGCAAAGCAAATAGAGTTTGGTTTTATTATTTTTGTGGCTTTGTTCCTGTATTTCAGGTTGAATACGGCCCAGATACCTTGCCCAGAACCAATTATGCTAAGGAGTCATGTGCTTGTCATGGGCTTTATTGGTAAAGGTGATAGGTAAGTATCCTTAGAAAATGATTTTTTTTTGTTTGTTTGGGGTTCTTTTTTTAGTAATAGCGTCTTCCAAAGGTTTATTAAAACCAACCAACCAAACCCTCTGAATTTACCTAAAGTTACTCTAGGCCTCTAAAGTTAACATGTACACGTGATCTGTGGAATGGTCCCAGACATTTGTCAGCTACTACTGCAGGAAATCTGTGTGATTCTGAGGCCTCGGTTGTGTGCAAAATTAACTCATAAAGTGGTTTAACCAGAGATTAATGCTGGAAAGGCTGGCTAATCATACACGAAGATAGTTTATTGCTTTGTAGTTACTGATATAAATGTAGCATGGTCCAAATTAGCTCCTGTTGGAAATAAATACCCGGAATCTTTAGCAAGCATGTAGCAAAGTTTTCCTGCCCTTCCTGCTGGCTCCTTGTGCTTGGTTGTTCATCCTGAGTTGCTTGACACACTCCGGGAATGAAAGGATCAGGTATAGCAATTAAAGCATTTGCAGCTGGCATGAAGAATGAAAAAGTATAAAGTTTCTGGTTTTTTTTTTTTTTTTTTTTTTTTTTTTTTTTTTTTTTTTTTTTTGTAATTTCAAGGCCTGCTCCTCTGCTGAAGAATGCTCAGTTGTCTGACTCCAAAGTCCGGGAGCTGTACCTACAGATCATCCAGTACATGAGAAGAATGTACCAAGATGCCAGACTTGTTCACGCAGATCTCAGTGAATTTAATATGCTGTATGTTTTTAATCCTTGCTCTGAATTGTGACATCTAGAATGTATGCATTGGCAACTTCTGTGTGAGAGTACTGATGTACCTTTCAGCGAGGGCGAGGTCCTTGTCGTTTCTGGGTTTTGTAACTTGGCTAATTAATTATGTAGCTTTTAACCCAGATCTGAGCTTTTCTCTGTTAAAAAAAATCCAACAGGCAAACAAACAACCAAAAAAGCCCCATAAAAAGAAAAAGAATTTAAAAACACAACAAAATTACCTCACAAAACCTCCTCACAACCAGAAAAAAACCCCCATAAACTCAGGCAAAAATTAGTAAGGTGTCATTTTTATATAAGGTGTTTTATATTAGTAAGGTGTCATTTGACTGCTATATTTTTATAACTTGTTTCTTGGGTTTTTTCTTTTTCATGCACCTCTCTGCTTTTTTTGTTCATGAGCAGAGTATTTTTTAAGAAAGTTTAATTATACACCTTGTGTAGAGGAGGGAAAGGATTGCCTGAAAAAAGCCACCTTGGCCCTAACATGCAAAGGCTGGAGAAAGAAGTTAAGATTTTTTTTTTTTTTTTTGCTGGTTCTTAAGTTTGAAGCCAGCTTTATTTCCTGCCCCTCAGTAGTCTGGTGGAGTTGGTGCAGCTGTGTGTGGGGTTTCCTTGCAGGTACCACGGAGGGGACGTGTACATCATCGATGTGTCTCAGTCCGTGGAGCACGACCACCCGCACGCGCTGGAGTTCCTGCGCAAAGACTGTGCCAACGTCAACGGTGAGGGGGCTGCACCTCAACCCTCCTTCTGACAGCTCGTTTGTTTAGCAGGGTGGACTCAGTTCATCCTGTGTTCTTTCAGGTGTAACTGACTGTAGAAGCTGTCAAAATTCCGTTAAAATACTTTCTCTCCTGTGTTCTCATGACGTCTCAGGGAGTAGCATACTGTGCTGAGTTCATAATGCAGCCTATTTTGCTAGAAATCATCTATCTGAAATGAGTCACATGGCTGAATCTCAGAGTTATGATAGATCTAAGATCACTACCAGTCTGCAGGAGTGCTCACCCCAATCTTAGCTTCTCTTACTTAAAAAACTTAGCAGATATACTAATGTGTTGTCTTCTGTGAGCTGAATCCACATCTGGAATTCCTCAGCTGGCAAGACGTTTCTGTGTGTTGTAAAGTTCCCTGCACTTAAAGGAGGCTGAGAGGAGGCACAGAGTAATTAATTAGAGATGTTATCATTTGTCATAGTATTTTGATATGTTTGATGGTGTTTTTCTCTTGAGAATTTGGTCTTCATGTGTGAATATACATGTTGTGTAACAGATACACGCCTCCTGATAGGGTGTGCCCCTGAGGACAAAAGAATCTCATTATGGCTGCTTTTGTCTTCACTTTCTTTTTTTTTTTATTTTTTTATTTTTATTTTTATTTTACAGAGACTCTTGAATGTCTGATGCATAATTAGCAAAGAACTGTGTGCATGCTGTGTATCTGTTGATATCCAGTATGCTACTTTATCCTTTTATTCATTGTCAGTTAATGCATTTCTAGTAAGCCCCTTCTGGCTCAGCTAGTTGCACCGTTGCTCTTTATTTATGGTTTTTTTTTTAACTTACTCTCTCTAGATATTGTAGTGTCTCAGTGGTTTTGGTGTTGTTTTGCTTATTTTCTGTCACTTCAACTTTCTCTGTCTAAGCTTTCTACAGAGTCCCTGAGAGACATCTGGTTCTGCCCTAAGTGTGATCTTTGCAGAGATTTGTGGTTCCATGGGCACAGAGAGCTGCCTCCAAACCAAGTAAATTTTACTCTTTCTGTGATTAATTTATCACAGTGAGAGATCTTCTGGGAATTTTAATAGGAAATATTTATTAAAATGTCCTCAGTGTCACTCGCTGCTGCTTTTCAGGACAGAAATGCAGCCTATGAATTTGGTCATAATTGATTTAAGAAACCAGTTTTGAGTGTACTAATGAGGAAGATTCTAGGACATCACTATTGTCTTCTTTTGGGTGGATCATAATGAGGCTGCACTGTATTTCAGTGGCCACTTGTTTTTCTCTGGTGAAAATTTGAGGTGTCCATTCCTTATTTGAAATACTTTTTTTTTTTCAAATTGTAGTTCTTGCAGATACTACACCTGTCTTGAATTCTTTACTTCTTAGCCCACACTCCATTAAGTTGGGATCCTGCTGAAATTGATTTGGCTTTTATATTGATGCATTTTTTCTCCTTTTAGTATTTGTTGCAGCTGAGAGATGAACAGTTTTATTTCAGATGGACAAGAATCATCTGGTAACTAAACTCCATATGATGTTGAGTGTGCTGCTGAGATTTTCCTAAGTCATCAGAGTTGTTGGCTTGCTGGAATTGTCACTTTAACTTCCAAGCTGCATATGGAAGATGGAATTACTTATGTGTTTTGTCTCTCTCTTGTTTCCTGGCAGACTTTTTCCAGAAGCACAACGTTGCAGTGATGACAGTGAGGGAGCTGTTTGAATTTATTACTGATCCTTCTATCACAAGTGAGAACATTGATGACTACCTGTCTAAGGTAAGACTTCATGGCCTTGTTACTGAGTAAGAGGAGAATAAAATCGGACCTAATTCAAGCTCCATCATCTCATTTTTTTCTACATCATACTATAAGGAAGCCAGCACGTGACATTGTTGTGCTAGTGCTTCAAAAATGCATGTAGATCTGTTCCATCTATATCATTGTAGGGTGACACTGCTTTCATTGCATATTTTCTCAGAAAGTCTGTCTAGTAATGAAGACTCGATTGTCTGTTTGAGGTGCTGTAAGAACCAGGATGCTTTAAGTTAGCTCTTCCTTTCTGGCAAGGAGGAGCTCGGCAGAAATATAATCGTGCTTATATGGAGAGTGGTGGTGTATGTCCTGTAGCCGTGCTGGGCCTGCCACAGTTCGGTCTGGGGGGAGCAGCAAGTGTGGTTTTCCTCTGTTCTAGCCCTGATCTGCAGCTGTCAGTGTGCTTCTCAGCAGTGTGGTCACCATTAGGTGTCGCTGAAGGCATTCCCATAGGGAAAGCTGGCGTGCGTGTGAGTGACGGTGGGGCGCAGGGGGAAACGCAGATGGGAACAGTTGGATGTGATTCTAAAGGCTTAGTGGTGCGATTCTAAACAATGATAACTTTTTTGTAATGTTTTGTATTTCTTTAGGCAATGGAAATAGCATCGAAAAGAACAGAGGAGGAAAGATCCAGTCAAGATAAAGTGGATGAGGAAGTGAGGATTTCTGTTCCTGCTATGAAATTAATATTAACCTTACCTCTTCTAAACACTGAAAAATGTTCTGTTTTCTTTGGAAAAATGTACAGTTGATGATAAACAAAACATTGTTTGTGATACTGAGATGTCTTGACCTAGTAGAGCTGTGAAGTATTAAGGGATGCCACATGTAAAAGCTGACAGCAATAAGCTGTTAGAAGGCAAATATTCAATTTCATAAACCAGTTTGTTTGCTCACATCTAGGTGCCTTGATGTGTCCTCCAGTTCAGGTTTAGTTAACAAAAAGCCTGAGTAGAGAGATGTGATTATGCCTGTGGTTTTGGACCAGTGATACAGAAGCAGGCTATTTGGATTTATGCATTGGCCAAATTGCCTATCCTAACCTCCACTCCCAGTCTAATTCAGTTTTTCCACTGCTTTTACATTAAGTGAAGCCATGTCAAGTCCGTTACAGAAAGCTGTTAATGTTCTGGAAATGCTTGATGTAAAGATAGGACCATTTCTCTCTTAATCTTAACTGTTCCAGAAGAGTTTAAAAAAAACCCAAAACCAACAACAAATAAAAAATCTTATCTTTGGGGTCAATACTACTTGATTTATTCAAAAGTTTTCTGTCTTGGAGCTCAGCAGGTTTCAATAACTGCTTCATGCATTGCCAAGAAAAGATGTTTTTTGTTTCCCAGTGTAGCCTCAGCATAAAACTACTAAGCTGTAGAGTCAGATTCTAGTGTTTGGTAGCAAGCCCATCTTCTGCAAGCAAGTTACTCCTTTGTAACTGGAATAACTGTATGAAGTACTAACCTGTAAGAGAGATGGTTTCCTAGCATCTGAGTTCAGTTCATTTATCTTAGATTTTCCTTGTGGTCATGGCTAATTGGTGCCACTTCCCTTGCAAAAGAGTAGAGCTGAGTAAGGGCAGTGGGGAATGGGGGGCCTGTGCTTTGTGCACAGCTCTCAGATGAGCAGTGATGATCATGAAGTGTACTGAATCTGTACCGGGATTGAACTGATACCATGAAACAGAGAAGCAAAACACATCTCTGATCTTGTAGAGTCATAAGCTTGCTGAAAGACTGTTTCAAATGTGACAAATTTTCAGGATATTGTTGATCCTGCAGTTAGTTTTTATTTTACTGTACTGCTTCAAGAACATTTTTTGAGTTGGATTGTAGGTTGAAGCGGGTATTGTTACATAAAGAGATGAAGTTCTGGCAGTACATTTCAATGGAGTTGCCTCCTGAAGGTATTGTAAACATTACAATTAAAACATTAGAAAAATTCTTAGAATACAAAACCTTAGACCTCCAATAGGCTAAGAGATGGTTGGAGAATTTTGTTAGTCACGCTAAGGAAGGAGCCTATTAGTTGTGATGTGTCAATAATGTCTGGGTTGCACATTAAGTCTGCTCCTGGGGAAAATAACCAAACAAAAACCAACTCTGTAGTTCAAATGGTAGTGGATGACTGCTATGTTCATTTGTTGTTCTCTGATTGTGATTATTCTCCTAAGGATGCATAATTAGGAAAGAAAAACATCACGACACTATATGTAAATTAGTAAGTCTGTGTTTCTTTTCACTGTGCTAGGTATTTAAGAAGGCCTACATACCTCGAACTCTGACTGAAGTTAAAAACTATGAGAGGGATGTGGACATAATGATGAAATTGAAAGAAGAGGATATGGCATTGAATGTTCAGCAAGACAATGTGAGTAGACATGATGAGGCCCTGCAAGAAAGAGAGAGGGAATATGAATTCTTCTTACTGGAAACTGTTAGCAACAGACAAAAACAGAAGCTTTGCTACCAAGGTGTGGATTACAAAATCTATATCATACTTTAAAAATTATCCAGTTAGTGCTTAATGCTAACATTCTGGATTTTATCCTGTTTTTTTTTTTTGTTGTTGTTTTGTGGTTTTTTTGTTGTTGTTGGTTTTTTTTTTTTTTTTTTTTTTTTAATAAAAAATATTTTTAGATAGTAATTTTCTCTGGGCACAAAGAATTAAGACCTAATTTGATAATGTAGTTTATTCTTCTCTCCATAATGCAGTTTCTTCTTCTCTCCCTTGGAGCAGATTCTCTACCAGACTGTGACAGGATTGAAGAAGGATTTGTCTGGTGTTCAGAAGGTGAGAAGGTCTTTTTGAAATCCTTCATTTTAGCCATTTTCAGAAAAGTGCTTACAGGTAGTTCAGAGAATGCCTGGTCCTGCAGCTGGCAACATAAAAAAAGCCTCTTGTGTGTAGAGGGACGTTTGTGTCCAGGATGGGTCTGGCATGGCACTGTGTCTGCACAATGCAGAATTTGCTTCCCTGCACTGTGGCTGATGCTAGGTTGCTTGAGAATGAAATTATAATCCTTGCTGTGGCCGTGATCTCTTGATCTCTAAAGTTAAGGTGAAGATGAGAGAAAGTCTTTCCTGATTATGGAAAATGTAATTGATTTAAACTGTTGCATGACTGCAAGTTTTGATATGTTCAGGGTATCTTTGTTGTAATGTTGCATAAAGAACAATCCTCCAGTTCAAGGCATAAAATGTTATGTCTTACTGTATTTGAAGTACTTGACAGTGACATTTCTGTAAAGTACATTGGATGAGAAGTTGGATACAGATCACTTGGAGCCATGTCATTCAAGGCAGAAGCCCTGTGTGCATTCCCCCTCCTTACTTTGCTGTCTAGCAATGATGTAGACTCTTGATTTAAAATGGAAATATAAATATGGATGGGATCAGGCTGTAGCACAGACTCCAGGCTCGTTTAAGAATAAGTGAGTGTTCCAGTGCAGATATTTGTGTTTGCAGTATAGAATACATACAGTGCCCCCAAGGTAGATCTGGGCATGATCCAAGGATAATTAAAAATAGGCTTCCACATATGTTAGCAAATTGCTGTTTAACTTAGGGAAATTAGTTTGGGAGTGCAAATAACAGCTGTGCTTTGAGCCCTGACCTAAAAGAATCTGTGTTGTACATTCTAGGTTCCTTGTTCTTAGTTTGACTTAACCTACTTTTCATTCTTTATCCTGAGACTCAGTGAGGGCGGTGGTAAGGGAGATAGCATCAGATTGCTCAAGGGTTTCTTTGCAGCAGATTCTGTTTTCTTTTTTGTGAATATATATATATACATTGGGCATACATTGTGTATGCTGTCATTAGGTTTCTTCGTTTTGATTTGACATAATTCTTGATACATCTTGCAGATTCCTGCACTTCTTGAAGAGGCAGACAATTCAGAAACAGACTCTGATGATGATGATGGTGGCAGCTCAGAGGACTCTGATTCGGGCTGTAAAGAATCTATACATCCCAAAGATAAACCTCCTGAAGTTATTATGGACAAAAAGGTCAGCTGGCTGGGAATTGTTTGTTTTTTCCCATCTTTGCTTATATGACACAAAAAAGTCCAAATTCAGTGGCTCTTGCTTCTTCTTATCTGAAACAAGCTGTGGACCTTTCCTGTTGTGGAGAACAAGGGCAGAGGCAGTGAATTTCATTGGGGACGCTTTATTAAAGGTGGTTTTATGTAGAGCAGTGTGAAACAGAGCTCTCTGTAGCTTAGGCAAAGCCAGAAGAGAGATCTCTACAGGGAATTGCAGGGCTACACAAAGGAGAATTTAGTGAAGCCTGGGCAGCTTTTCAGTCCCTCTAGCTACTCTTCCAGGCTTTGGTGTTCAGGTTTGTGGCTGTGGTCCCTGATCAACCTCCTTATGCCCAGACAGCTGAGACCACTTGATCTGTAGAACTGGAGATTTGGTGACAGTTTTGTACCACAGTGGCTTTTGCAGTACCATTAGTACAGGCTGGCTAGCTTTGCTGTGGGCAAGAGATGTAATGCAGTCCAGCAAAGGAATTGTGGTTAGGGTCTGGGGTTTGGGGTTTTTTCGAGGTTTCATTTTCTAAACTGTGGAACAGTATGCTCAGTTTTGGTGAGGCTTTCCTGCAGAGTATCACTCATGAGTGAGAGTCTTTTGGCAGCCTTTGCTATGTAAAAAAAAAACCCAAAACACAGGGTGAAACTTGCGGGCTTAAAGGAGTTCAAGACTTGGGACACTGCATTTTAGGTTTTTCTTCCTAGAAAGGTAAGATAATATATTTCATATCTGTTAAATGTAAGTGCAGCACTCTACTACACACTGCACTTTTGAGCTGCTGCCTTTCAGCTGTCAAGCAGGGAAGTCTTGGCCACTTGTCATCCTAATTGATAGGTTTTCATTTGGGCTTCTTTTTGTGTGAGATGAGGGTTTTTTTGTAACCTGTGTGTTTAGCTGTAGGTTGAACAACTGATCAGCAGCAATTACTTCTACCTGCCCCTTCCACTTTGCTGACTTCTTGTTTTCTAGTTGAGTCTCGTCCCTTCTGTGTCTGGCACAGGTTTATAGTGTGTTGCAGTAGGATGGCATTGTTTCCTGCCAGTCCTGCTGATGATCAGCTTGCTCTGAGTTATTAGCACTTACTGGATCAATATTTTTATGTGACACATAGAAACGCATACTACAGTAGCCCTGTGGGTGGCAGAAAATGTAAGGCAGACAGCCTGTTGTAATCTTAGGTGTAAATAACGTGAGTTGAGAGTGCCTCTTGTTTACTTTCTTCAAAGGTTGCATGAAACTCAGGTTCTAACTAGTTTGAATTTTGTCTTGTCTTTACCAGTATGTAGGCCTGTGCTCCACCCCCAGCCTGTATTTCCTTTTTCCTTTCCCCTCACCATTCCTATTGACTTTTAAAGTTTCTTTATCTTGATAACCTTATTTTTATGTCATGTGTTAACTAAGTTGTGAATGTAACAATTGATTGACTTGTTTAAAATTCTTCATTCCCTTCTGGCTTTAAATGACTTGTGTTTGATTCCTTATAGGAAAGGAAAAAGATGGTTAAAGAAGCCCAAAGAGAAAAAAGAAAAACCAAAATCCCAAAGCATGTGAAGAAGAGGAAAGAAAAGACTGCAAAAATGAAGAAAGGCAAATAAAACCAGCTTTGGCTCAGAGAAAGGGATGATGTGTTGTGGATTAGTCAGTCACCATCTTTTTATCTTTATTAAAAAATTAAAAATCCTTTATTTATATACATACAGTATAAACTGTAAGGGTGTTTTTATTAATTACATTGTGTAATTATTTGAACAGAATGTATGCCACAAGTTTCTCAATGCGAAGGAATGAGTCTAACGTTTGTGCCTGCTAAAATTCTTTACCTGTGCAGGACTTTCTGCTAAACTCACACTGATTTGTTCCTCTGTTCTTACTCTCTTACTCTGCTGCCTTCACAGCATGGAAGCAGATTGAGCTCCTCAGGCTCTCACAGTCCCTCTGGATAACCCTGCAGGCATTGTGGCTTTGCTGCCTCCCTATGCTTGCATCACCATGGATGGCCAAGTGCACACGTGGCTGCAAGCCCTGGTTTGACCTTCACAGCCTCTTTGGTGCCTTTGGCTAGAGATCTTGTAGGAGAGGAACCGATCAGGGCTTCCAGATCTCCCTTCCTCTATCCACACAGGGATTGATAGCACTCTCACATACAGTACTCGTGTGAGTGTAGACAGCATTACTGGGGCAAGCAAGACTGGTATTTTCCCAGCAAATGGGGGTGTTTGTTGGGACACTGAGATGAAACACGTGCATTTTGGAAATTGGCATTACATCAGGTGCAAGAGAAGTCAGCCTCTAACTTGGTAGTGAAGGAAGGAGGACTTGCAAGGCCTATATCCAGAGGTGAGGGAGTGCTGGTGATGGCTCTTTCTCATAACACCTATGGCTTAGAGGCTGCCAGAAGCATGGACACTATTTCCTGCTTGTGTACAGACCTATTCAGGCAGAGGTGGCCTCGGTGATGGCTGCCCTGAGCCTGACTAGTTGTGTTCATCAGTGCGGTGCTGAAGGTGACTGAAACAGTAACAGCTTTGTACTCTTTGTCCTTGAAGTCCCATTGGGTTGGAGATTCTCCCTGGTGACAGACAGGGCTGTGGTGTGAGCAGCTGCCACAGCAGCTGTGATTCATGAAGATAGTGCTCTAGGAAGTGTGTGTAGGGCCTTAGGGTTGTGGAGTGCAGAATTGTGTCTGAGTTACTGCCTTTTCCCAGGAACAGCTGTGCACTGGGCAGACCTCGGCGTTTTTGGTGAAGTGGGGTAAGCATAAGTGACTGTGAAGCTGTGTGTAGTTTATTTTGTGTAGCTCAGCGGTGAATGTATCCACCAGGAAACTGGTCCATGGCTGATCAGTGTGAGCCAGGGGTTGTCAGACACAGGAGACAGCCACCTTCTCTTTGGGTCTGGCTGCTCTGAAGTCAGGGCTAGGTGCTGATTCTTGGCAAAGAGCCTGGAAGCCCCAGAGACAGATCATGTCCCACGGGGCAGTGTTTGCCTCCCTTACCTGAGGAGACACTCCAGAGAAAGGAGGTTGCTCTCATCTGTGCTTGATGGAAGAGGAAATGTCCCAGCCCACATAACCTTGTCTTCCCTCCAGGCAGTGCACTGCAGCCTTATCAGGTTTGCCTGGCTCTGGCTGTCCTGTAGCAGGAAGGTGATCCTGAACCTCATTTTGGACTGGAACCTTGCTCGCAGTGATGTGCAGAAAGACTGTCTGTGCAGGCTGCTCAAAGCATGAGCAGCTGTTTGCCCTAGGACAGGTGTACATAGCTGGGGGCTTGGCAGGGGACCCGAGGTGAAGCACAGCCAGAAAAGCACATGTGCAAGTGCAGCTGGCCTGGGGGTGGCTGTCGCAGTGGGTATGTGCTTGTTGAGGTGGGCTGTGAGTGCAGTTTATGCGTCCTGGCCACTGCAGGCCTCACAGTGAGGCAGTCCACAGGGATGGGGTGGATGGAGGAGCTTTTTGTGCCTGGGCCATGAGATCACCAGAAGCATCTTCCTGGTGATCTCCCAAGCAAGAGGATAGTAGAAGAATGCTACCTGTAACTACCAAAAGGCACCAGCCTGATTTGGTGTGGGGAGGATGAGGATGGGATAGCAGGACTTTGTATCCTGTGCTAAAGAAAAACCTTCGAAGTAGCACACATACTCAGTTATCCCTACTTCTCCTCCAGAGGTGAGGGTTCTACAAGGCCCACTCTCTTTGCCATGGCAGTGTGTTTTTGCTGTGCCCTGCTGCTTGTACCTGTGCAGACAGAGTAGTATTACCATATATATCTGTTCTATGTATACAAACAATGGGGACAAAACAAGCTCAAAGCTAATGCTTCCCCTTCATCTTCCGTAATTTTCCTCCTACCCCCTCTTCCTCCACTCCCCAAGGCTGTACTTGATGGTAGGGCTCTTGTGTCTCCTGTGGTCTGTTGCAAGGACCTCCATCATGGGGCTCACCTCATGTCACAGCACAAGCAAACAGACCCTGGAGAGGTGGGCTGTGGGCTGCTGCTGGGCTGTGGAGCCAGGAGATGACCCTGAGATGTCAGAGCAGCAGTGAGACTGAACTGTGCAGCTGTGATACCTACCCCTAAGAATGAGAATTTGCTTCTGTTGACTGCAGACATGTTCCTCCTCTGCTCCACTGCTCACTGGGTGTTCCAGTGTCAAAGTGGAGCACTCAGATTACTATTTTTTCCCCTTTTGAATGAGGACATCTTCACTGAGGTCGTGCCATAAACTCTCTTGCTTTGTCACTGAGTTTTTGGGAATGTTTCTGCAAGCAGGGCTTTTGAGAACTGCCTAGTGTGTTTTTCAAAGCACAGCTGTTTCGTTTTCTGTTTTCTCTGAAAATGGATTGGAGTCCCCTTCTGCCAGGCAATCAGAAGGAATTTTTACAGCTGCAAAAGCAGAATTTTCAACTGCTTTGATACTTCTTTCTGGCTTAAATTAGTGGAGGAGGATTGGCTTTTTTAAAGCAGGATAAGGTGCTTTATGCAGAGGGCAGATTGTGGGTGGGTTGTGGCAGAATGCTGCCTGTGGTGTTTGCACCAGTATGGGTAAGAATGGGCTTGAAATTAGCTGTCTAATCTGAAATGCTGTTTTTTATTATTACTATTACTATTATCATTTATATATGTTTTAGAATGGGCTGAGCATGTGAAAGACATCAAATCCTCAGGCACAGGTCAGATACTTGAAAAAATGCAATTTTTGGGAATTTGCAGCCAGAAGATTTACTGACAATAGAAAGCTTAAGTATGTAGAGTGGGAATACTTACAACTCTGTTATCAAAGATAAAAATGTACAGAAGTAATTAATTTTATCTTCCAGGGCCTTTCCAAGCAGTCCTGCCTTTGCAGCCGTTCAGTGGAGAGGACTAGAAGGAGATAATGCTATGTTAATATATGTTAATATATGTTAAGTTCCAAAAAAGTTCATTAGCGAGGTGGTGGACTTTTTGGGTGGGTTCAGACCCACCACCCCCTGGGTTGTGCAGTGCTGTGTGGCTGGTTTGCACTCTGAGCAGCTGGCACTAAGCTTCCTCTCAGGTCTTTTATGTAGCAGTAGAGGCATTGGAAGGCGGAGTTGTGTGGATTGGGTTTCCCTGTGAGGAAGCC
Source organism: Sylvia atricapilla (assembly GCF_009819655.1). Taxonomy (NCBI): domain Eukaryota; kingdom Metazoa; phylum Chordata; class Aves; order Passeriformes; family Sylviidae; genus Sylvia; species Sylvia atricapilla. The sequence goes on along the minus strand of NC_089140.1, from coordinate 66,724,202 downwards.
AGTAAAAGCAGCTTTATAAGGATACGTCTGCTCAGAGAGACTTGATTTCCATGCTGAAATGTTTTGATTAAACCATGCAACAATGCAAAACCAGCTGTGGCAGGCAGCATGCTTATTTTTGGCCTGTGTGCTCAGGCAAGGGTCACACCTGTGGTGCTTCGAGACACAAAAGTAGCAGGTTGACGTTTTCAGAGGACCGATGCATCCTGCAGATTTTGGTCACAAGTAGTGGAGGAGCTGATGATGAAGAGCTGTGAGAGCTGGATTCCAGAATACCAGGTTATCTCAGAAAGTTAACTCAGTATTTATTTCGAACTTTCTACGGCATCGCTGTAAAAATAAACACATAACTTAATGACTCATTGTTTTTACAGTTGTAATTTTGGTCCTTCTAAACTTCTAGAAGACTTTGAAAGCAAAAATGCTGACCCTTTGCCTTAGCATCTCTTTACTTTTCTGGTCTTGACGTGACCTTATGTTCCTTGTGCTAACCTTCGTGTCCTCTAGAGGGAGAAGTAAGTTCATGCTCAGACTGTTGGAAAGTGACAAGGCTCCTTTAATATGTGAAAAATGCTAATTATGTTTCGATCAGTTACATACCTTTATATAAATTTTGATGGAGTTGCACGTGCACCGAGATGTTATTTGGGGTTTTTTTCTCCTGAATTTGTAGTGGTTGGACAAAATTTTTTGAGGACATGGGGGCATAATTTGTTCTAGGCCAGGCCAGGCCTGCAAGAATGGTATTAATGCTGCGTTTAGGAAGAGGTTGTAGATGGCACATGACAAACACCAAGGAGACTTCTTGCCCCCTGTACATATGATGAAGGCTCATGCTGAGAATCTATAAAATATTAAGGATATCATTCTTCAGCTGTCCAAATTCATGGGCATAAACACCTATCTTTTGTGTAATGCAAGAAATAGCAATAATTTTGCCACGACCACTAGCCCAAAACACAGTTAGAGTTGTTGACAGATGCTGGGTTTTTCCCCCATCCCTACCTCCCCTCCATGGCTGTTTATTTTCAAAGGACTGACATAAGAACAAACTTGGCCTTTCTTCCTGACGTGCAAGAACCTGCTTCCAACCTCTGCAGCCTGCCTGGAACTGTAAGCTCTCCTAAGCAGCAGTGTGAATGCTAGACCTAGCCTGCAGCAGTAGGTTGAAGGCTATCTCTCTAATCTACCCCAGAGATCCACGTCTGCAACAAAGGCCACGAGGCTGGGACTTGCAATTGGCACGTATTGCTTTGGGGGTTTTGTGTGTTTCTTGTTTCCTTTTTTTTTTTTTTTTTTTCTCAGTTTGGTTTTGTTTTTCGAAAGACAGCAGGATATGGTTGCAGTAGGCTGCTGCAGAACAGGATGAAGGATGGACAGTGGCCCTTCTCCTGGTATTAGGAGTGGGTTAAGGGCTAGCATGAAGGCCAGTGATGTGGACATGAGGACAGAAAGCCTGATTCATAATTAATCTTCTAGAGATTCAGAGCATTTACTTGGCATTCCTGCTCTTGAGCATTCTTTTCATCCCTTTGCCTAATGTGAGCCTCAACACTTGAAGCCAAACACGAGCCCTGTGCTCTCTGCTGTCACTTTCCTCCCAGACCCAGCCAGGTCTGTAGCTGACTGCAGCCCCTCACCCATCAGGTTCTGGGGGCAGATCTGGATTTTTAATGCCTCCAGCCCTGAGTGCTAACCCCGCTTCCAACTCTAGCCTTGCCCTGAAACAGGAAAGTCCCGTATTTCCCAGACATCATTCTGGGATGTATGATCAGCACCAGCTGGCACCTAAACAAACAAGAAACAAAGCTGGTTCTGCAGCCCCTTCACTCCATAATCTACACCCATGATCAGATGGAGCCAGCATCTTGCCAGGCTGGAAATATCCAGAATCAGCCTAGTTTGGTGGTACTTCCAGAATCCAGAAATTAAATTCACTGTTCATTCCTCTTTGTCTTTAGCCCTGTGGGTTGCCTGAAATATGGATGAGACTTAGGATGGGCAGCTCTGTGAAGTCTGAATGGATGTTTGATGCTGAATTTGGAGAGATATTGCAGGTTTGCCACCAGTGCTTTGGTTAGGGTTGTGGACAGCAAGTCTGAAAAGGTGTAGTGTCTCTCTGGATTCTTCACTGTGCAGACTGGTGTTTGTATGGTTTGTAAATTAAAGTTGCCATATTGATAAGGTTGCTGTTGACCTATAAATAATCAGAGCAGGTGGGAGTCAAGGTTTGGACAAGGAGGGCTGGGTAAGCAGGTTTCTCACTAGATGTAGTAAGGGTTAGTGCTCAAGCGAGGTTTGGTGTGTAGAGTTGTTTGGGGTAAGGTTTGCTCTGAGGTTGTAAGAGGAGCAGTTTTGGTCTGCATTGCCAGGGTTTGCGTTTGGGATGCACAGAGCCCAGAGAGCTCGAGTTGGCAGGATGAGATGAAGGCTGATACTGACTAGAAATGGAGAGCAGAGGGTGTGCTGTTGTTGGTGTTTAAAAGAAAAAGTCTAATTTATGTGCTTGACATAAGATGTTGCTTCTAATGCTTTTGCTTCTTTTTAAGGAATTGTTTGTTCTCTCTCCTTGTCAGGTTTCTCATTCTGTGGTCCTTAGTCAGGCACAAGCTTGTGGAGTGTTACGTGGACTTGTGCTGCAGAACACTGTGTCTCTGTGGGCTATGAAGAGGACTTTGTGTGGACTTGAGAGCTACCACTGTGTGCTGTAGACCTCAAGTGTGACAGATATCTGAGCCCTCGAGGAAATGTAAGGTGATGATTAATATACTGTGTGAAACACTGTTCATACATTTGCTGTGCTCTAACAGTGGTGAATATGGGAAACACTCATTCTTTTGGTAGTAGCTCAAGTGATGGTGCAGTGGTCTGGAGAGAGGAAAGTAGAGGGGAAAGAGCAATTGAAGATGAGAAGAGGTTGTTACTTTGTGGTTCTTCAGCCTCTTTTGCACCACTGCTTGTTCTGCATGCTGTGACCAATTGGTACTTTCCAGTCTTCCTGCCTTAATGATCCAACCTTGTCTCATCTCGTCTTCACTACAGGCTACACACCAGCTACAGATGGGGAAGAACAAAGGAACAACAGGGAGAGTTGGACACTCTTCTCAGGGCAGTTTTGACTACTTTGAAAAGCCACTCCCTGTGGGGGTATGTGGCAGATTTGCAGTGACTTGCCTCCATGACATCAGGTGCATCAGTGCAGAACAGGGTGCGAGTCATTACTGGGCATGAGTAGGGACCAGACCAAGGGCTGAGTCCTGCTGAAGACTCAGCTCCTGGTGCAACTGAAGGAAATGGAACTTTGAGCCTGGCTTAAAATGGGGCTGAAGAGCTTGCAGCTGAAGAAGGGGTTTCTTGATCACATTTTTGGTGTTCTGGCACATTAGTGATGGTGGAGTAGAAGAAAGTGAATGGTTCCTTCGAAGTTGTTTTTAAAGCATTTAAAAGAAGAGTTCAGAAGAATTCATTGTGTGCTTTCTTTATTTTCCCTGAGCTTCTAAGGATTACTGCTTATGGCCCTGCAAAACTAGAAAATACCCTATTTGTGAAGATCTCTTTTCAGCCATCCAAAGTGATTGCATTAAGATGTCATTCAGCATTATACACATGGTGGAGAGAAAAGCCAGTCCTGATCTTTCCTCAAAGTTGAACAGGCTCCAGCCTGTAATGGAACTATTTATTTATTTGAGAGCGAAGAAAAGACAGACAAAATTTGTTATTGAGTAAAGGAATCAAAAACCAATTTGAACTTGCTGTCAGTGTTGGTTTTCCAAGTATTTCAATATAAAACTTTCTCAAGATCCTGGAAAATCCCTGTCAAACTTAGTTTATGGACTATTTCCTTTCCCACAGGTGAATGAGGAGCATTCTTATAATTTTTTTCATGTAGGGAAACAAGTACCAATGCCCACAGTTGCTACTGCCAAGTGATTTCAACTTCAATAAATAGCAATGAGATGTTGGCTTTCTGTGACCAGCCAGGCCCTTTTATAGAAAGCCCATCAATTACATTAAGTGCCCTGTGGCTGCCTATGGGTTGTGCTGTGCAGAATTAAAGGATTACAGTTCGTATGGGATTAAGAACCCGAGATTATCTCAGTTGGTCAGAGTATGGTGCTAATAGCACCGAGGTTGTGGGATCAACCCCTGCATGGACCATTGACTTCAGAGTTTGACTTAATGATCCTTGTGGGTCCCTTCCAACTCAGACTATTCTGTGACCTGAAAATAAATTAGATGTTTCAATAATGCTGGCGCTGCTTCCATTGCACTGCGTATCGCTCTGGGAGATGTTTAATGGGTACAATTTTTTGACAATCAGTGAGGCTGGGTGATGTGATGTTCTCTTGCTTTGTACTGGCTGGGATGGTGAAGTGTTAGAGATGAGAGCTGAGAGAAATTGAATCAGTTTGGTAGCAAGGCTTAAATGAAAGTGAAGTGCATTTTGATCAAATCTTAAAGTAGCTATTATAGGGAGGGCAGCCAGGAGAAGCTATGGTTTTGTACTGAAAGGAAAGGAGACAAGTGAGGGAGAAAAATAAGATGACACAACTGAAATCCTTAAATGTGGAGGTGCAGAGTGCATAGAGCCATTGATTAGTGTGTGCTGTGCTCTCAGCCATGCTGGCCTTTTGGGTGCCAGTGCACCATAACAGCACCTTCAGACTTGGGCCAGCTCTTTGCTGAAGCTTTTTGCTACCTCAGAGTTATGTTAGCCAGGGCTGTGAAGAGTTGTAAGCTCCCAGACCAACAGCAGCTCTTGCAAAAGCCTCCAGTGCATCACCCCTTCTGGGAGTCTGCTTTGTATTTGAAGGGTGGTACAGAAAGAAGACACAGAAATTCATGTGGGAAGGCAGCTAAGAGCAGGCATGTCAAAACTGTAGCTTGTTGGGAGTGGTTTTACTTCCAGGGTAGCTGTATCCTCACATCATGGAGTGGCTCCCAGGCTATTTGATCTGGCAGGGCTCATCAGGCTGCACCAGACAAGGAGGCTGAACTGCTTGTGCTTGGGTGAGGCTGTGATCCCACTGTCTTGTGGCTGTACATTTTGGGACAGTTTGACTGCAACACCTTGTCTGAGAGGAAAAGGTGTCTGCAGAGCTCTTCCAGGCTTTGTCAGTGACAAGACCCAAAGGCTGAATGAAAGAAATGGCTCGTGAGTGTAGGAGCAGATACACATTGCAGGGCTAGGAGGGAGTTTTGGTACAGACTGTTTACAGGCCAATTTAGTAGCTTGTCAGCATTTTGGGGGAGAGGTGAGTGTGAAGGAGTGGTTTAAAGGAGGATGGATGTGTAGAGTGACACCTGGAATTCCTCTCCTTTGTAAGAGGAGGATGAGCAACTTTTGCGGGCAGGAGATGGACAGCAGGGGATGCAGTGTTTCCATTTCAAAAGGAGGATTCCTCCCCATCCCTCTTGCATGTCACAGTGAAACCCTTCCCAATGCTACAGGCCAAATTTTATTCTCAGTTACACCCATGCAACCTTACTGAAGTCAGCAATTGTCTGTTTTGCAACCCTGGCCTGATGCAATAACTTGAGGGTTACGTATCTTAGGGGTTCAAGATGTGCCTGCATTCCCAGCACGGTGACAGTGAACGGCGCTGGACATGAAATTGCTGCTGCCCGAGTAACTGCTGAAGAAGAACTGAGATCGGGAGCATGGCATGGATGTAACTAACTGCATGAGGCTGGGAACACTCATGAGGCATCTGGGATTTCATTGGGACCCAGGAGAGACCGACCCATCTCTCCTTCCAGCTGGAATGCCACTTTCCCACATCAGACACTCCCTTTAGTAATTATACCCTTTTTCGACTCACCCTTTAGCAATTACTCGTCTTAGCCCTGCCTTGAACTGACATCATTGGAAAGTCCAATAAAAATATGGCAAGCTTTTAAACCATCCCAGGAAAGCAGAATGCTGTATTATTAGCAGCATTTCAATGCAGCTGTTTGATGATGATTTTCTTAACCTTATCTCGTAACAGGAAGAGTTTGAGTTCCCTCCCAGCAAACAGCCTGAAGGATCAGCAAAGGCCCTGTCTTATCTTCAGAGATGTACTGGCCTTAAAGGGCTCTCTGTCAGTTCCTTTCTTTTTCTTCTTTTTAACTCATTTTCGCAGTGCTGAACACATTCGTCTTGAAAACCCAATCTTAAGTATCTCAGACTTCAAAATATTGTCCATCACTAAGTTGATAGCTGTCTCAATTCTGGTTCTTCAAAATACTTCTGTGTTCTTTCTTTCAACTTTTTAAAGTTTTGTTTTCAAATTGACCACTTCTTTGAAAACATAAAGGCATATTCAGAGCTTGCACTTGCTCTGGATTAGAGGAAACAACAGTAACTTGCTTTACTTTTTAAATTACTTTTTTTGGAGGGAGAGGGTGATAAAACTTCAAATTATTCCATGAAGTGGACCCTCTATAAGGACACAGGAAGTCATCACTATTTTTGTTACAGCTGAAGCTGAAGAGTTGAACCTGAATCAGAGCAGAGTTGAGAGTTTTGGGATTTTTTTTCCCATTATAATCCTGTCTGAACTGGCATATGGCTCATCCTAATGACATCAGAGTTTTGGGGGGGTTGTTTTTTTAATTCTTGGTTTGCATGGGAACAGTACTCTAGAAAAGAATTTTCCAAACAAATAATAAGAAAGGAAACTACATGCTCAAAAAAGTCAAGGAAGCTAATTGGAAAATTTAGCAGGGAACAATTCCTGCTCTGTAACACCTGATGATGGAAGCATGAGGCTTTGCAATTGTAAACAGATTTTCTTTCCACCCTGCTTGGCAATCATCTTCATTTCTTGGGTGTAACCCTTTCATGTACGCAGCTGCACTCCCCATTCCCACAGCGAGGCATGCCGGGTGAACACTTTGATCTCTTCTTCCAGCCTTTGCTTGCTTGCATTGTGTTTATTACCACTTTTTCAACTCCTCCAGAGCAGGGCGTGATGGATCCTTGAGGATCTGCCCTCTAGATCTCTGCGATTGTACTGAGTGGATGGTTTCTCCCTGACAGGTGCAGGCACGTTGATTTAAAACCAAAACAAAACAAAAATCTTTTTAGTAAAGCGAAACCTACGTGGTGTTAACTCCTTCCTCTGCTGTCATGCTCAGGGCGGAGAGCAGAGGCTTTGCTGGGCTTCCATTTCTGCCTCTGGCACCATCACCCCTTTGAACTGCAAATGCCTCACCCAGTACTGGCTCTTGTCATTTGGTACCAGCTGTGGCTGTTCCTCCAGAAGTGGGATGCACCAACCCCTGTTCCAGCTCTCTATCTCTTGGCAATGTGCTTTTGCTTTTCCTTTGTTCTCTGCAAGTTGTTTTGGACTGTTTTTTTCTGTGGTAATGACCCACTGGCCATGGGAGTCAAGGGGCTTCTCCTGCAGCTTGCAGCAGGCTGGAGGGAGGGGTTAGATCAAAGCTTGTACTCACGGCACAGAGAAACCCTCTTAGCATAAATCTCCATACTCTGCCCTGATAGATGCCTCAGACTGTTCAAAAAGGTACTGCTTGTCTTTCCAGTAGCTCCCTTGCCCTGAACTACAGTGGTATTTGCAATTGTTCGTCACGTTTGCAAAACACCAGAAGTTAAAACTATTGTCCAATTCTTTGTGTCCCTCCTCTGATTTATGTCCTTTAAAAACTAGTTGAAGACCTCAGGCTCCTTGCAAATCTTTAGTGTTTCTTCTTTATGGTTTGGAGGTTGTAGCGTGACTGTGGTCAGCCAGAGCAGGACATTCTGAAAGATGTGAAATATCTCCATTCCTTACTTTTGATATTAAAGAAACTTTTTAATTTCTGAGGTGCTACACATGGACTCTTACCATGTCCAGGGAAATCAAGGGGCACACAGGATACTTTGATACCAGGGCAACCTAAGTACCTTTCCCATTAGCTCTGTGCAGGTGTGTTGGCAAAACTGTAGTTGTCTGTTGTAGGAGAACATGGAACCATTTTCTGCATATGCAATTTATGAAGCAATATCAAAAAGCACATTTAAAAAATATATATGTTATCTTGAATGTTTATGCAATTTGGAGTGAAGTGCTTTGTGTGCTTTTGGGTGGGGTGGGCATGCATCACTTCAAGCTGATCCCCTCAAAAACCATATTGTGGGATTTCTTTAATAATGGAAGAAAAAATAAGTCGCATCCCCAGTCCATCATTTGATGCCTGAGGAGTTTGGATTGAATTGTACATTGAAAGAAGATGATATACAAAGAACAGGCGTCAGCTCAGCTAGTTTTTAATCTCTTCCATGATTTGTCCACACTCAGCAGCTTTTTTTTTGGCTGCAACAGAAAGCCAGGGCAGTGCTTCAGGCAAAGGCGTCACCCAAGCTACCTTAGTTGATGAAACTAAAGTTGCTTCCTGAGCATTACTGTCCTGTACATTGCTGGATGAGTTGGCTCTGCATCTGTGGTCAATTTGGATATCTGCAAGTGATTTATTGCGCTCTGAAATACAGTTGCTTCATAGACAGCATCTGATCTGGGACCACCACTGGGAGTCATCCTTGCTGAAAGTGAGGGAGAGATTAAAGCCAGCTGAAGAAAAAAGGGGTTATTCTTATGGTCTTTCTGGATAGTGTTTTTCCATTAATTCTTTTCATAAAAGATGGAAAACTCTAGTTCTCTGAAACATCTGAGCTTCAGTTTTTTTCTGGTGGTTTCCTTTTGGTAGTGAATTATTGGGAGATGGCAGGAAGACATGCAGAGTGCTGCCTCTTCTGAAGTCTGTACAAGAGATTTCAAAATAGGAATTAAAAACCCCAACATTTTTTTGAGTGCTCAGGCTTGAATTAGCAGAGCAAATTCATTTGGATGCATTTGATCTTGATGATTTGAAGGCAACAATCCTTCAAGGCCTTGCAAATGGGGAACCCTATAGGGACAAGGCTGAGAAACAGCAGGAATCCCATCTCCCTTTTTTCTTATTTTCTCATAGTTATCAGAGTACACTGACTACCCCTCATAAAGTTTTAGCTGTCATGTTTGTTGGCAGCAGAATGTGTGTCATGTAGGTACATGTGAAAGCATTTGTCATGAATATTACCAATATTCCCTGAAGTGTTACTTAACTAGTACTTGGATAGCAATCCTAGATATAGTCCACAACCAGTGTCACAAAAAAAAAAAAAAAAAAAGTATGGCCTGTCAAGTAGGAGTGTGGTCATTAATGCAGGGATTAGTACAAATTTTTGTTATGCAGTGAGATTCTGACCTTGTCTGTCCTGATTTGAAATTAAGTATAAAACAACTATGATCAAAGTATAAAACAACCTATGATGAGGTTCATCAGATAAAAGTCAATAGAGAACAAGGTCAGAAAATAACCATGTTTCTTAATTTCAATGAAAACAGATGGTATTTTTCCAACTTTTGAGTCTCTGTAAGAAAAAGACCCCAACAACTATTTTTCATCTCTTTTAGTGAAAATTGTTCTGTGTAAAAATGTGCCATAAATGTCCTTCTTCCAACCACAATTCATAAATGTAAACCTCATGAGTCTACTATGTAGGACATACCCAGCTTTGACTATTTAGACCATTTAAAAAAAATCCCTTTTGATATTTTTTCTGGCTGAGAAGTGAAGATAATAAAAATAATATTAACATATTTACAAAATCCAGCAGTGCTGGCACAAATGTAGAAGTGTCCTAAAGGGGAAAAACACATCCAGATGTGTAGCACTTAGCGTGAGAGTGTTAACAGTTTGGAAAGAAAGTAACAGACTTATTTCTTAGTTCCATTCTAAGTTAGCACACAGGGCACTATCCCACAATGATTTCTGACCTGATTATGACTCTGTATGCATGAGCTTAACACTGAAATGTATGTTTGCAAACTCTTAAGTAGTGGGAGGTGGTGGTGGTGCATGAGATACATTCATGTCTGATGCATATGTTTGGATATGAATGTGTATCTTGACCTTTGCTAAATCTGATGATGTCAGAAGAGCCTGTATTCCACACATGGGCATCGTGCAGCTGCTGAGAAGATGAGCATTCCTCAAGCAAACGTCATCCGCAGTTCTGTGTCCGATAGGAAAGTCATGTTTCTTCTGGAAGAGGCTGTGCTGCAGGATGCCTGGTGCCCCTCTACTTGGCGAGTTGGTTGTTCACTCTCTGGGGAAGGGATGGGATGGGGAAATCAGTTAATGATGATGATGATGGTTGATTGGACTGGACTTCATTTCAGTCACAGGGAAGCAATGCTCACCAGAGTCAAACGCAGCGCCAGCAAATGTGTTAGGCATTCAAACCACTGGTCTGCTGGGAAAATGGAGCCTCCAGGAGCAACATGACAATGTCTGTGGAAAGCCTCACTGAACTGGGAGATGATGTACATATGCACTTACTGAAATCAGTGTTTGGGTGGAGTATAAATCCTAATTTTTTAGGTACTCTGGTGGAGCCGTGGTCCTATGTGTCCATTACACCCATAAATACCTGTATGGTGTAATTACTGGAAGAGCAAAGTCAGTTATTGGAAGATTACTGCCATGGTAATTATAGAGTTAGAGAAAAACAACGAGCTTTCACCAATTACTAGGAGAGATGTCACCCCTGGGGTAAGGCAAAGTGAATGCAGAAGTAGGGCCATGGAGGGATATCATCAGCAGGGTGAGAAAATGTGCAGGTGATTCAGATGGATGGATGGACGGACGGACAGATAGATGGCTGCTAGACACCAACACCTGTGACAGTAAGGAGAGAGGGAGGCACCGTACCTCACTCCTGCCTGTGCTCTTTCATGAGGCCCCGTGTAGTAGCCACAGCAGCACCATTTTGGTCCACATCAACGGCAAGAGAAGAGCAGATCGGAAGAGCAAGACATTGCAGGACTTGCTCCTCCAGTCACAAATTTTATAGCACTATTTCCTGCATTGTAGAAAGGTTGAAGCAAGTTTAGGGTGCCCTTTGTGCTGTAGGACCCTTTCCAGAAGTGGACAGAAGCTTAGCAGATGTGTGAAAGCAGAACTTGGTGAGGGGAAGAAACATTATCACTACTGCATCATGTTATGTGAGATCTCACTGTGGTTCATCTGGTGCTTGGTGGGAGCTGGGCATACAGAGAGAGATTGCTCAGCATCTTCCCCAGCCAGAGAAGAAGGTTTTCAAAAAAGGAAATGGATGAAATAAATCATCAAATCCAGCAGGCACAAGCATATGCTGGAAACTGTCCCTTGCCTTTTTGTTCCATTTGGGAAAAAGGAGGTAAAAGTAGCATGGGGCTCATAGAAACAACATCCTGAAGGATTTGATGTTACACACAGCCATGGGGGTGAGTCACAAGCTGGGGCGTTGTAGCAAAAAGGACCGGACTCTCCTGACATCACCTGGAGACACAATTCTTCCCCATCCATTCCCAAAATGGAAAATACTGCTGCTTTTATTTGGGCTGGCCAAGAGTGTAGCAGGTCAGGACTAGTTGTAAAAGAATGTGTTCATCCGTACCAAAATGAAACATTCCAGTGAAAATATTCTTGTAGCAGAAACTTTTCTGGCCATGTTAACTAGGAAAATCTTACTGGGCATTGCAGTGACGGTGTGGATTTTCCCTCCTTCCCTCTTTTATCTGTTGTGTCACTTGCCTGCCCCTTTGCAAGCAAGGGAAAATGTCTAGCTTGGTTGAAATCCTTCTGTGATATAAAAAGATATTATTCAGTGCTCATTATCAGTATTGTTTGCTTGGATTATATTGTCTTTTCAGGTTGAATACACAGTACATTAAAAAGCAAACAGTAATAAAAAAGTAACAAATAATGGACTCATAAATGTATTTTAGCCTACTTTTCAGCTGCTGTAAATTATTTTGTATGCACTGAAACCTCCTGATAAAGTGCTGCCTTTCTACATGACATAGTAAACATACATTTAAGCAGGTTTGGGAAGATACATTAATAAAGCTAAAACCATGTGACAGGCAGTTCGATAAAGTGGCTTCAAATAAAAAAGCTTTTGATGGAGGTATTCAGCAGGATGGGTTCATGAGCTCTCTTCCTGTGCTGATTATTGCATGTGCTTTTTGTGTCAGAAAGAAGACAGGACTAAAACCACAGCTTGTCTGAGAACCATGTTGAAGGATGACATTTGGCATTGGCAGGAGGCAGCAACATTAAATGTCATTAAACACTACACACCAACCATGTTGCTTCACACAGAACTCCTTGGCATTGGTTACAAGGCACGAATTGGGCACTGAGTCCTTCCCTGAGCTTCTTACCTTTTTTTCCTTGGCCTGGTATGCTAATGAAAGCCCTGGCCCTGCTCTTTCATCTTGTCCCACATTTTCCTTTGTTGATGTGGAAAAGGAGTGAGGGAGGGGGCCTGGACTGGAGAAGGAGAGATAAAGCAAGTTTGTTTTTGGCTGAGTCAGAAGACAGCCAGATGAAGAGTTTTCTTTGTAACTTAATAGCTGCATTAATCACTGGAACTGCAGCTACTCCCACTGATGGCCAGAGAAGGGCTTCGATTTCTCACAACTTAGCTGATACCAAATGAGTTGTCTGCAAAAGTGCTCTCCTAGCAGGTACAATTAGAGTGCTTTAATAGGCATGCAGGGCATGTGGAAAGATTTTTAATTATATTGCATTAAATACAGCCCAACCTCACAGTAGGAACAATCTCTTTATGTCATTTCAGATTAAGTGAAATTATTTTGTATAGTAGTGGTGTAATAAGAGCATCCCTGGGCAACTGGCTAAGAGTGGCTGTTTCTTTAAAGGAAATAAGGTCTGGATTTGGCAGTGGTTGGATTTCATGATCTAAGAGGTCTTTTACAACCTAAATGAGTCTGTCATTCTATGATAATGCTAATACTTTATCACACTGCATGTACTGACAAGGGGCTTAGTGAGAAGCAATCAGTTTGGTTTGGACTGGGTGAAATCATGGGTTGAACTTGCAGAAGTTTTTGACTGTATTTAAACACACTTGTGTAATGTAAATTTCTCTCCCTGTTTTCCTTCATGAAGAAAAGAAGGGATAGGTAAGATTTCTTTGGTGAACAGTTTATCCCAGAGGAAGGAAGTTCAGCACTTTACCCCACTGGGTTTTGGCAAATGCCTGTCTGAAGATTTTTGAGCTCCTAAACCATCTGGATTTTCATCTGGATCCATATCCATGGTTTCCAAACAAAGCTTTTCTAAAATAGCTGCCTGAGTAACTATAAAACCTAGTGAAAATGGGTTAGTCCCAAATGGGACTCATTAATGCATCTCTGAAAAGTTTCCTTTTAAACAGAGGAACACTTTTCTGGAGGGACAAAAATGACAGATTATTCATTTTTATGAATGAAAATAGCACAAGGATGAGGGTAAGTGAAGTAAAAGATCACAACACCCTGAGTTATCCTGAAGTCTGACTCTTAGTCAGATGCTGCCAGCATTAGATCCCCAAATGCTGAATTGTTCCAGTTTCTTTTTGTTTGGATGTGCTCACCCTCTGCTGTGGGCAGGGATAAGTTCAGAGCCTCTAGAATCAGTTCCTTTATGTTCTCCCTGTTGGGTATCCTGACAATGCTTGGACAGGGGACCAGGTTGCAGCAGCAGAGTTTTCCCAGGCTGACCCTCCCTCACCTCTTCGTCTGGAGCTTATCCTCTTCTCCATGGCACTGCTGAGAGTTCCCACCTAAAAAATCTGAAGGTTTTCCTTTCTGCCTGCCCTGTGTTTGCTGGAGCCAATGTAATAGGCACAACACATAGGCTCCAATTTCTCTTTGCCTGATTGTCCAGAGCATGTGGGGGTTTACATCACCCTGTAAAAGTTGTATCTTCTCAATCTCCATAAATCCCACAGATTAATGCAGGCAATTCCACCCGTTTTACACCACCACAGGCTTTTTAATTTTTCCACCTCTCTCTCTCTCTCTCTCTCTCTCTCCTTTTTATTGTTGGCAGTGTGATTGCTAACCTGGGCAGTGATTTTCAGTCTGGGAGGCAAATGAATGTCAGGGAGGAGCTGGAGGGTGTGCAAACAGAGAGTGGCATACGCTCCTGGCTCACTGCTACAACACTGCAGCAGAGCGGACCTGTAGCTGCCAAGGGAAGTGGGCATTTCCTCAAGTTTGGAAAATGGAAAACTGACTGGATCCATCCTGCAAAGCACTCCCTCTCCACTGGTGGTTGCCCATGTGGGTTTATTTTCAACCTTTATTGTGGTCCCTTCTATAATCGCAGCTAGCTAGACCTGTAAAAAAAGCACCTCATGCTCTCTGCAGGGCTGACGGATAATTCCTCGCAGCCACCAGTGGCAGCACCAAGGGAGGCACCTCATCCAGGGGACATGTTCCTACCTGCAACTCATCCAAGGAACATGTTCCCTCCTGCAGCTCATCCAGAGGGCATGTTCCCACCTACAACTCAGTGTAAAGGGTGGTTTATTGATAGTGAGGGGATGGGAGGGTAGAGCCCTTTGCTCTGTGTGAGGGCAGCTCCATGGCAGCTGTGTCAGAGATGCATGTGAGAGGCAAATTCTCCCCTCTTGGCCTAGGAAAAGGGCCTAGCCTTTGAAAAGGTCGGATGGAGTGTGACTTTGGAAAGTGTCAGTAGGAAGTTGTGGGAAATAGTTCCTGGGGGAGTCTGGCTGGCATGCTGATGTGGTTTCCTGCAAAGAGACAAAACTCTTGGCTGGTCAGCTGAAAGTCATTCACAACTAAATATGTGATGGAAATACCTATGGACAGCCTGTGCTTTAAGGTAAAGGCTTGGAGTACATGAAAACTTGTATGTGCAACCTGCTTTTCTATTCTTTCCAAGTTTACTCTGTAGGTTCTCAAATATCACCTACCAGAGGATCTGCAAGATTCCTTTCAAAAGATGGATTTCTAGACCATGGATTGTTTCAGATCACTTCTCATTAATATAGAGGAGAAAAGGAAAACTCTTCCTTTTATTCTCATAAAAACAGATGATTCTCAACACTGTTACAATCATATTCATCAGAGCATTATCCAAAGTTATTTTTCATGAGCAATGTTTCTTTCTGAAGATTACTGCTGGAGGGAGAGTGCTGGAGCTAGAAAAGCAGAAAGTCTGGGCAGAATTTGAAACATCTATGCTCCTTTTCCCATTGAATGTGCTCAGCTAAGCTTTCTGCTTTCCACACTGATGGACTTTCCTAGCCTTTCTATTCCACATGGGCATGATGCTCAATAGTGTCACTCCAGTAGTCACATGAAGAAGAGAGGTGGGCCAAGGCCAGCAGGGCCTGGACAATATAGGCATAAAGTAGATAAACCCAAACAATATTTGAAAACAGCAATTTCTGTGATCCAGTGATTAACTGCAGTGCAGCAAATCCATCCCTTGTGCACAGCTACTGATATCAGCAGATTTAAATGCAAGTTGTGTTTGGCTCAGTGGGTGGAATCAAATGTTTCTCTAATCTGTTGATTTTCAGATTAGCATCCAGGATCACAAGTTGCAGAGGGAGACCACTATCCTCCTTGGACCTCCCACGCAAGTGGCAGGAGCCTGGAGAGCAGGACAGGGGTCTCAGCTCTCCCAGGTGATGCAAGAAGGGGCAGAGGGCCAGATCCTTACCCTCTTCTCATGCCTTTTAATTAGCTGGAACTCAAACAAGCTTATTGAGGACTTGGATAATTTCATTCCATACACTGGGGGGTGGAGGTCTGCCTATATTCCCCAGTTCTTTAGGACGTGTGAAGACAACAGATACAACACAAGGGACCATGAATGGAACACGCTATAAAAAGAAGGTAATTGTCTTGATGAGATTGCAGTTTATAAATACAGCAACTCCATAATCCAGAAAGGAGTTTCTGTGCCAAATCCTTCTATGTTAGAAATAAACCTATTTCATCATAAATCAAATAGTTCTCCAGGCAGCATGTTTGCACAAACCGAGCTTTTTGCCAGTCACTAAAATTAGTCTGCAGCTCCTTTGCAGTCAGGAGACCTTGGTTCTACTACGCATAAGTGGAAGAACTAAAAATTCTGCCTGTAATGTGGATGGACACTGACATTTCGTACTCTAAGTAAAGAGATTTAGATATAAGAATACCTAGCTGGTGTCAGACAACAGCTAATCTTCTGCTAAGTCCTCCAAGGTACCATAAGCATAGAGTGCTATTTCACAGGATGAAATTTCCTTTTCTTATACCAATCCTGCCTGTTTCAGTCAGAGCTCCTGGAGGCAAAGGGATCATGCGGCAAGCGGACCACTGTGGGGATTTCTTGGTTTTGGCATGTCCCAAGTTACCCCTCCTCTTTTCAGGAGACAAGTTTGGCAAGAGCCAGTTTTCCAGTGTGCCAGCCCTCCCTCAGGATATGCTGCCTGGCAGGGTTGCAAGGGGAGTGGAAAGGCACAGCAGCTCTCTGTTGAGGCAGCACCACTTGAATGAAGCATGCCTGAAAAATTCCTAACCACAGACCTGCTGTTAGCTGCAGCAAGATAAAAGGCATATTTTATGAAAGTAACACATTCCGTGTTGCACGTGTCAGTCAGGAGACAGACAGCATGGGCATGAGTGCTTGCTCTGTTTGTTTGAGTCCATCATGCATTTTGCATGCATAGGATCAAATGTTTATCATTTCGACTAAATAACAGATCTTGAGACCCTCCTACCTGGCTGTGAGCCACATAATGGGGGTGTAATGTGCTCTGTTATTTTACTGTGGTTTTCTTTTTTGTTGGAAGACATTTTTTGGAGTATGCTATTTTCTGAGGTCAAATGGAAGATGCAGGAGTAGAACTGAAGTATCTGGGATGATTTAAGGGTAAAGAGAAAAAAGGTTTGTTTTTTTGGCTAAAAATCTTTTGTCTGATCAAGTAATGTCGCCGGAAAGAAAGACAAGGTCTCCACTTCAGTATCCCTTTGTCATGCCTCTTTTTTTCCCATCTAAGCTTTCCTAGCTGATCCCATACAAGGTGCCAATTCTCCCATACCAGGGCAGAACTCAAGTGCTCTTGCACTATTTGCTAACCCAGGGATAAGAGGCAGTCAAACTGTCAGCTCCAGAGACCCGTGATCCAAAATGATCATTTGAAGATGCTCTTTCCCTCTTGAAACCCTTAACCAGCCAACATATAGTCATCCGAAGTAAATGTGGAATTGCCTATCTTTCCAAAAGTTATGCTTTAACTCAGACACAAAATGTAGGTTTGATAAAAGATTAGATTTACAGGGTAGAATTGCATGGTTGCCCTGTGCCAGGGACCAATTATATTATTGAACCTTTTCTTTCTGGCTTTAAAATTTCATCTCTGTGAAAAGTAGCCCACTGTCTTAAGCTATGGCTGTATTCAGGATAGAGCATACTTGGAAAATATCTGTTACATCTCTTTCAGACATCTTGTGTTGCCATATCCATCTGTTCACTGTGTTTGCTGTTTCCTGCAAGGTAGTGGTTTGCTGACCTTCTGGCAGTGTCTGAGGGCATTTGCAGATGAGAAGAAGCTGTGGAAAAAAGACCCTTCACCTAATGCAAACGGAGACTCCTGCAGGGGCAGGGCTGGCAGTCCACAGCTGGATGAATTTCCCTGCTCTCTCATGCAGGAGGCACAAGCTGCATTTCTGCAGGCTGTGGGAGCCATGGGATTCTGGGTGTCTGTAAACCTGCTGGGTTTCAAGTAGCAATTAAGGCCACTTTGAGCCCTCTGCCTACCCATGCCTGCATTGCTCCTGAATCTCCACGTTGCCTTGCAAGGTTTTGCTGCCAAGGTTCCCCCTCTACCACTGTTTTACTGAAGTACATCCCTAATACAGGGCCAAGCTTCCCTCTTGCTAAAAAAATCTTAACATTCATAGAAAACATGTATATCATATGCAGAAATAGGTTGTGTTGTTCTTCTCTGCCAGAAGTGGCCAGCCCTCTTCTTGCAGGTATTAAAGAGAAAGATAATGTCCATAGGTCTGGAGAGGTAAGATCTGTAACTCATTATCAGAATTTTTTCTTGAGGCCCTTAGAAAAATGATAAAATATATTCTTTCAACAGAAATCATCGGTATTTAAAACTTGCAGGAAAAAAACAAAATGGCATTTTTGTAAGTCCTTGCTTCACATCATGGATTATCCTAAGTGCATCTATTGCTGAAGCTAACCTTCCTTTCTGCCACACCGCCCCCTCATATCCCCTCTCTCCAGGTTTCCCAGTCTCTCTGCACTGAGTTTGGAGCCTCTTGCTTTCACAAGCGATGCCCTTCCTGACCCCTGTCTCTGTATCTGCTCACACATTCCTCCCTTATCTTGCTCTCAGGCTGCTCCAGATTCCCTCCGGACCATAGACCATACTAGACCACACGTGTTTACTGAGCCCAGCTCAGTGCCTTTTAACAAAACTGGCTTTCATCCTGACACTGAGCCATATGACCTTCCTCTCCTTTTCCCAAAACCTTCTGTATATGCATGAACCCTTTTAACGGCGGCATCCGAAATGTTTCTCCATCCATCTCCATATTTGTAAGTCTGCATATATGATCAATGTTTATATTAGGTACCTGTTATGCTCTTCTGAGTCTGTTCTAGCTGTCTTTTACCTAGACTGTGGTGACCTCTGGGCAAAGGCTCTGCTGTGCATGTTTATAAATCATTAAATATGCCATTGAAGCTCAAAAAATAAGAACATTATTCACCTTTGAAAGGACTTTGAAATTAATTTTATGTGTGGAAGCAGCTTAAGAAAAATCTGTGGGGTGAGAATTTAGTCAATAAAGTCAATGGGAATTCTGCCATAGGGTGTTTTTGAGTACAGTCTTAAAATTACTGTTGTCCTGTTGCAGGTTTAGGTTATTAGTTTGCTTTGACTTTATATAGATAAATATCATCTATATTAAGCTCCCTTTCTCTCTTAAATGACACAGATTCAAATGTCTTCTGGCTTTGTAAATTTGTAAAGTTGACTACATTTTGCTTGTTAAAACAATGTGACTTAAATGAAGCATATTTCTTTTTCCCAAATGAGTCACATGGGGCAACACCTCCTCTTCTAGGGTGATATCCAGCTCCAGGGAGGGAAGACTCTAAAATACACCGAATGCATGTTGCTATAACACACCTATGCCTAAATATGTGATGCTATTACAAACTTCAGCCCTGTAGAAACCCTACTGTTTATCACTGTGAGAAGCTCCACCCCAAACAGTAATTAGAGAAAAGCTCCTGTCATAAATCCGCTGGCATCCCAAGTCAAGCCGGCGTTCTCTGGAAACAGAGGTTATCTCCTCCTTTTGCTGCTGGTCCTTTGAACTTCCTGTGGTCAGGGAATCCTCCTGGTTTCAGCTAGAACAACAATTATGAAACTATCCCTGTTCTCCTGGCTGGGGTTCACGTCTAATTAACTTTAACAGGAGTCATAATTTTAAGAGTGATTTCTCAAAAGCGTTATAACTCAAGACAATTAAGGCTTGAGAGAGAGCGCGCGAGACAGGGAAGGGAGGAAAACTGAGGCACTCCTTGGGGCAGGGCACTTCATGCGTATTAAAGAGACGTGACTCATTCCTGCCTCTAGTCCCAGCAGAAGTAATACCTTCTGAATAACTTCTGCGTGCTAGATAAAAACTTGTTTGCTGGTGCAAAAATTGTATCGCGCGTGTTAGAACAGGCACCCTGATGGATCATTCCCATCAGAAACGAGGCCACGCAGCAGTGGATTTTTCAGAGTGTTGGTGTAAATTTTGCACAGGGTTTTCAGCTGTGGGAACTCGTCAAAGTCTGCAGGAAAAAAGGGATTGAGGGGAAGGAAATGCAGACCAATGAATGAATGAATGAATGAATGAATGAATGCAGTCCCTCTTCTGGAGCAGGATGTTTTTATTCTTGTTATGCATGAAATATGTGGTAGTGTATATAGAATATACTCATCAGTCAATTTGATAGGCAAAACCTGATTTTCTTGAGGACATGTGAAACTAGAAGGGAGACTATAGAAATGTAGAATATGAAAATCCTGGGAACCTCTAGGTCTGACTTCTTGTGTGTTTATTTAAAAGTAGCTCTGCATGCAGTATTGTATATATGATAGGTATTATCTTAAGCCATGGCATCCCACAGACCTCTTACAGACATGATGCCAAGGAGGACAATATCTCCATGCATGAAGGACCCAGCCTTCTGCAAACATACAGGAAATCAGGTTTTGTGACAGAAATCTGAACTCAGATTTTCAGATTTTTTTGAAATCTGAAACAGTTTTAAGGAAAACTCCTGCTGCTACTACAGAGGTGATGCCTCTTGTTACTAGCAGCATGAGGATTATAGAGAAAACGGGGTGGTTTTTTTACCACAAAATTGGCTCAGAGCAAGCTTGACCAAACAGAGCCAGCCAGCGTACACAAAATCCTAACTGCTGTTCCTGAGGATGGACTGTTGCTAAACCCACAGTGAACTTTTTCACTGAAGGACACTATCCACAGTTTCCCCTGGAAAGTAGGGGAAAGTAGCTACAGTTTCCAGTAGCCCTGCAGAAAGCTGCTCATCTGCTCCAGATGAAGCAACACAGCAAAATTAACATCTCAGTATGATGAGAGACTAAGAGCGAGCCTACACAACCTGTGTCTGCTTGGGAAAAAAACTCTGACCGCCTCAAGAAGGAAAGTCTGACCTAGGCAGTGGAGCATCTTGTGCCCTTGGAGCTGGGACCCGGGAATTTTGTGCCCTCTGGGAGGGAAAGAGTTGATTTTCTCAATGTAGAAGCCTGGGGGCAAACCAGCATGTAAGTGGTATGGACAACCAGGGACCCAGGAGTGAAATAGGGAGCAAACCGCAATCATAGTGTAGATGTGTCCTAAGGAGGATGTGTAATGGTTTTACAACATATTGTTGTAAGCAATGAACATTCATCTTCAACTGTAAATCAGCTTGTTTGCTGTTTACTCATAAGAATTTTGCATTGTTTTCTGCTTGTTACATTTCTAATGTTAGCATAGCTGTTATGTTGTCTCATCTCATTAGTTTTTTGGCTCATTTGGCACCTCTCAGAGATGCCAAAATACAGCGGAGATTTTTGGAAAGTATTTCGTCACTATTGTTACTGGCAAAATTACGACCAGCTCTAATGTTTTAGCATGCTTGAATGTGAGTATCACTAACACTTGGACACATCTATGTCCCTTATTCTTCCATTATAAAAACAATGCTGACAGCTCCATCTTCTCCTAATTGCTATCATCCAACAACAAGAAATAAATGAAAAAGAAACATGCCCTAGGAAAAGCCTTGCCTTTGTCCACCCAAAAGGCAGAAGTATCAGGGTCTCTACTGAGTCTGTCAGAATTTGTGTGTGTGCTCCCAAAGAAGGGGATTTGTGTCCTTTGGAACGAGGACATTGCAGGGCAGATGTGGTGTGATCATGCTGCTAGCAAACCTTTTTGAGGGAGAGAGGTGAATTCAAAAGCTTTGTTACATGAATGAGAAGGTGTTTATTTGGAATAGTTAACATGGATTTACCAAGTCTGGATCAGCAGATCACACAGGCTTTGCAGAACCTCTAGAGGTCTCTCATCCCACCCTTCCACAAAGTAGGTCTAGGTAGAGCAGGTTGCTCAGGGTCTTGCCCAGCTGGATTTGGAGTTGTCTCCAGGGTGGAGAATCCACAGCCTCCCTGGGCACCTGCTCCACTGTTTACCCTCATGGTAAACTTATTTTCCCTAATATTGACTGGGAATTTCCCCTGCTTGACAAAACTGATTGCTCTGTGTGATAAGGGAAGAAGAGTGGTTGTTATCTGCTCTGAGTTTAGCTTAATGTTAGGCATGATTTCCTAGAGCACCTTTGTATCTAGGCTGGAACCTTCTGGTCTGAACAGGTGGATTAGTAGGTGGGTGAAAAACTGCCTTGTTTTTTATGCTTAAAGGGTTCATATTCTACCTGAAGGCTTTTATAAGCAGAATTCCTCAGGGATCTATTCGGGCAATGTAATATCTTTGTTGGTGATGTGAAAGTGGAGACAGTGTGCATCCTCATCAAGCCTGCAGCTGACACCAAACTCACCAAAGGAGAGCGACTGACATGTGCCGGGGCAGAACTGCCACTCGGGGACACTTGAGCAGCTGGAGGAAGGGACCAACAGGAACCTCATGACATTTGACAAGGACAAACGTGAAGTCCTGCAGCTGGGGTGAAGCAGCTCCTTGCAGCAGTGCAGGCCACTGCTGAGCTCTGCAGGCAAAACTCCACAGCCAAATATGTCCAGTATATACACATGAAAGTCCCTTCCTCCTGCTGCCCAGCACTGCTGCCTGGGAGCTCCCCTTGGGGCACAGTGTCTCTCTCATGCCACTTTCCGTGTGCCCTTTGCCCAGCTCACAGAAAGGTGGAGCAAGCCCCGGTGCTCCCGCCTCTCCCAGAAGAGCCAAGTTATGCTTCCTCTTGTTCCTGTCCGCATCAACAGGGTGCATTAGTTACAAAGCACAAGAAAGCACAGTGCTCTACACAGCACTCCAGTTCATAATTATTATTTTATTGCTTTCTTGTGGACAAAACTTTTTTTCAAGGATGTGGCTAGAGTCTGTCCTGGAAGTGAGGCCATACCAGTCATGCAACTGGCAGGACTGGACTTGTTCTTAATTTAAACTCACACTACATTTCACAGAGTAGCATGGGCAAGTGAAATTTCTGCTTATACTGAAAGAAATCATCTCTGGAGTGTGTTACACAGTCTTTCATAATGAGTGGTTTTATGGTATCTGTTCACAGGTGTTTTAAACCCCATTTGAGCGCACTTAGGTCACTGTGACCTATGCACAAGGCGTAGGAGGCATTTGTACAGTGAGCTGATCTGGATTCCTACAATGCCATTTGGATGTAATTTTCTAGGAATACATGCAGAAAAAAAAAATAAAACTGCTGACCCTTCAGTGCCAGCATAGGAGCTCAGAGCTATGCCAAGAAACTTAACACAAAGTAATCATTTTTCTTCCTTGTTTCCCATCAGTCTTTTTTATATAGAGGGTTGACTGGTTGGATGCCAGGCACCCCCCAAAGCGATTCTATCACTCCCCTCTCCAAATGGGCAGGGGAGAGAAAACAGAATGAAGGGTTAATGAGTTGAGACAAGGACCAGGAGAGAGATGACTCCTTGAATACCATTATGGGCAAACCAGACTCAACCTGGGGATATTAACTGAATTTATTACTAACAAAATCAAAGTAGGATAATGAGAAGTAAAATAAATCTTTGAAACACCTTTCCCCCATCCCTTCTTCCTTCCCATTTCCACCTCCTCTGCCATGCTGACACAGGGAGACAGAGAATTGATCATCAGGTCATCACAGGATGTTCCTGCTGCTGCTCAAAGAGCAGCTTTCCCTGCTCCAGTTTGGAGTCCCTCCTACAGGAAACAGTTCTCCATGAGCTTCTCCAGTGTGAGTCCATCCCATGGTAACAGTTCTCCACAAAGTGTTCCAACATGGGTCACCTTTCCACAGGTTGCAGTCCTTCAGACACAGCCAGCTCCAGCATGGGTGTCCTAGGGGGTCACAAGTCCTTCCAGGAGACCTGCTCCAGTGTGGATTCCTCTTTCTATACGTCTACAGGTGGAAAGAGGAGTCTACTCCAGGGGGCTTCCCACAGGTTCACAGGCATCCACCTGCTCTGGTGTGGGTCTCCTCCACGGGTTGCAGGGACACAGCTGCCTCCCTGCAGGGGAATTTCAGCTCCTGGAACATCTCCTCCTGCCCCTTCTCCACTGACCTTGGTGTCTGTAGAGCTGTTCCCCTCACATATTCTAACTCTGCTCTTCTCTGACTGCAAATTACTTCTGCAATAACTTTTTTTCCTTCTTAAATATGTTATCACAGAAGTGTTACTTTCACTCCTGATAAACTCAGCCTTGGTCAGTGATGGGTCTGTCATGGAGCTGTCTGACACTGGTTCTGGGGAAACTTCTGGCACTTTCTCATAGAAGGCACCCCTGCAGCCCCTCTGATACCAAAACCAGGCCATGCAAACTCAACATAGATGCCAGCCTTGCTGGTTCTTATGCTGCTAATCATGCAAAAAATGAGCATTTTTATGGAAAGAGCAGATGTTCCCTAAAGAGAGCTAAATCACCATAGCAGAAAAGTGGATCTAAACAGAAAAAGAGGAAATAAAACTATTTATCTTACTCAGACCTACTTACATAGAGAAGATATCGTAGATACCCACACATCCAAATCAGATGGAGAGCTGGGAAAAAAACACTGATGCAAAGTAGCTTCTTTAGCATCTCATCATATTAGGACTTTAATTCTCTGGTCTCTTTATCAGACTTTTATAATTACATGGACCAGAGAATGAGAAGGCAGAAAACCAAAGGCAATTTATTCTGTTATTTGGACGAGAAGGTTCGTGTAGGTGTTTGGGGGAAGGAAGCAAAGCACAGCAGCTCCTGAATGCTGAGCAGCAGAACCACAGTGATAAGTGAGGAGGAGGAGGAGAAGGAGGAGAATATTGCAAGTCTGAGAGAAACTTAGGCAGCAGTGGAATTTGGTCTAGATTGGAGAACACTTCACATTTACACTGCCACATCTTGAGAGCTGCAGAAGTCACAGACGTTTCATGATCCCCAGTGGCTGCCTTGCAGTATTCTGGTCCCTATGATGACACCTGCTTGAGGTTTAAATGAGTTCTAGCAATGGTTGTACTTTTATAATGGAGGAAAATACAGCTGGAATAAAAAAGCTCCCATTTCTTATCAACATGACCCAACTGGAGGGAGGAGAGAGGCTGACTTCAACTTCTCTCTTCTGAATTTGTCATTAGAAAGTTAAGGGGAAGCGTGTGAGAGAGAAGGCTGCCTCTTTTTCTTTTCTTTTCTCACTTGTGCTGCAAACTTGACAGTAACAAAATGCCCTGTTGAATGATGAGAATAAAAAAGACTCTTAGGAAACTTTCTGAAGTCAAGTTTTATTTATTTGAAAAAGCTGTTTCCGCACCCATCAATTCTTAAAGCTGCCTTTGCCAAGTAGCGCAAGGTCCCTTTGGTGTGGTGAGCTCTTGCTGGCTGGCTGTACAGGCATGCACAGCTGGAGCACACAACATTCTGTGATAACATCTGGAATTTGTACAGAAGGTATCCTCTTATGGAGGTTTCCAATCCTACCAGAAGATAAATTGCCCTCCGTAGCCTCAGGGTTTTGGAGAACAAAATATTCCTTTATGGATGACACCTCCAATCCTCAGCTGTGAGAAGCAGAGCTTCTGGCACAGTAAAGAACTGAATCTTTACTTTCCCTGGTTGTTACCAAAGTGGTTGCGGTATGACCCACGAATTGAACATGAAATGACAGGTCTGCTCACAAAAACTAGCGCAAAGTGAGTTAATTGGCATTCTTTTATATGTATTAGATCCATTTCTCCATTATCCTCCACAGTCTTGTACATACCATAAAAGCTCAGCACAGGGGAGATGTGCATGAAAATCTGTTTATAAAGTTCTACCCTTCCCTCCTCCATTAAGTTGGTAAAGATGCTTGGAACCTTTGTAACTGCTCTCATCTGGTATTCCCTCATACAAGGTATTTTAAATTACGGTGGCAACATTTTAATAAGGCTATCAGTGCCTCAGGCTAGTGCCATAACCCAGTTATTTGAGATGTTGGGATGACAAACATCTGTTACGATGTGCAACTTTGCTGATGGAAGATTCACTCTAATGAGGGGGAAGCCCATGTGTCTACAGGGCAGCTGTGGAGGCTCCCATTTGATCCTTCACTTTCATTTCAAAGAATGAGGGCACAAGCAGAAGAAAGGGATGAGTGTCAATAAAATCATGGTGCTCCTTATCCCCTTGGGCTTGAAGACACCTGGGTGTAAATTAGAGCAGCTCCAGTGTGAAGCAAGTGTAAAGATCCCTTGAGAGCTTCTACTGTCCTACTTCCCACATTGTGCTGTGTGTGGTTGAACAGCTCTGTGGTATTTAACACCAATTATCAAACTGTCTGAATAATGAGGGGCAGATACACCTTGCCAAAAGTTCATATTTTACTAAAATAATTCATCTTCATAAATGAATGCATTTTGCATGCATGGCATGTGACTGAAAAGATTTTTGTCCAACTACTAAAGAATAATTAGTCAGAAATAACCTCGTATTGCTCTCAGCACTATTAAGTATCTCGAGATATGTTAACTTCTCAAGCTCTAGCAAACATCACCAGATGTTGGTGAAAGAAACAGAATGGTTTCGTGAGACTTTAAAGGAGCCATAGTAATTAATTCAAATGACATTAAATATTTGACCTTGTACAGTCACTGTTTGAGTGCAGCAACACGAAATCAAGAGCTGTGTAGAAATACTGTGTGCATGCTCCATGGGTCATGATAGGACCACGCTGGGAAAACAATGTCCCGTGCTGGTCTCCTCCACCTGAAGCTGAAGAGTGAGGCATCCTGAAACTTTTTGTCTGAGTAGTCAGTCAGGTTTGACAGGGCTGACACATCCCTTACCACACCCTCTACTTTTGCATGGTATAGAAGGAATTGTGCAGTCCTAAGCTTCATTCTTCTTGATGAATTCAAAGGCTTTTTTTTTTTTTTTTTTTTAACCCTGACAGAGACTGAGATGGTAATATTCCAGGGATTGTCTGAAAGGAGCACAGCAGCTACTCAGGAACCTGGAAATGACTGCTCTTGTCAGGCTGTCCTGGAGTTGACTGGACACAGGCTCACAGTGAGCACCTTGTGTCAATCGTACCCTGCCCTCCAAAAACTCTCCGAACATTCACTGGGCATATCTACATTCTAAAGGGCGTTTTGCTGCAGAGCCCTGTAAATCTGCCCATAATTAGACACCGTGTGAGTGTATTTAAGATACATCTTCCCCAGGACAGGGATATAGCTGAATAAGTTGTCTGAGCCCTCTCAGTTTGTTATTAATGACATTTTGGACCACGTCTGCTGTTGCTCAGAGGTCTTCCTGCTGGCACTAGCTTCTCTTCACACACACAGAACAGCTCAGACTCTGGAGTGTTAGCTGTCAATTTTTGGGGGAGAATTCTGCCTGAGCAAAGGGAGGAAGTGGAAATTCCCAGGACTGATTTTCACATCATCAAAAAACATGGACTTTGTGAATGCTGCCACTCAGCCCAAGCTGCCTCTTCCCAGGCAGCCCCTGCACGGGAGGCGTGGTGCGTATCAAGCACCTTACAAAGACACACAGCCAGATTAGTGTCTTGCACGTGTAAACTTGTCCTTACTGCCCAAAACTGTAGGAGTTAGGAACACATACTGGTTTACCTGGATGATTTGATCTGTTTGGAAGGCCAGAGCTGGTTTTTTTGCAAGCTACAATAATGGAAATCAATTAACAAGTCATATTCAGATTTGTATTTTGAATGTCAGATGTCACTGGTTATCAATGTGTTTCAGTTACTTTAAATTTGTTTGGTTCCTATCCAGGCAAAGAGGGCATTAAAGAGAGGATGCCATTAAATACGCTCAGAAGAGGCCACGTGAAATGGGAGGGGCTGGCAACTACTGCCAAAAGCAATAAATTAACAAGCCATTGAGGGGAATTTCAGTGTGCCCCTGGGAATTCAGTTCGTAAGATAAAATACAGAGGTTTCTCTGGTCTAGACAGAGACCAACACAGCATGTTAAGTTCAATTCAGGTAGTGTCCTGAGTAAAGACCCACTATCCAGCAGTCTAAGCCTAAAACAGGGCTTTTGGGTCCAACACTTGGGGTTGGAAAGGAGACTTTTATTAAAACTAAAGAGATATGCCTAGCACTAATATTATTCATAAAGGAGATTCCTTCTGCTTACTGAAGCTGTCATCAGCTGCTGACATTTTGCCTCTCTGGAACTGCTATTTCCTAAAATCTTCATCGTGTCCGCAATTCTAAGGGAGGCACATTAGGAAACAGGGCTGCAGCATGGACCCTAGCTTTAGCTCGGGCTCAGGTGCCTGTAGGAAATATTATATCTCCCTGAGACTAACTTCCTTAAAGAGGAGCTCCTAAGATCTATGCAATTTTAATAGATCCTTACCTTAGGAGACAGAACTCTACTAAAGGAGATGAACTATGAACTCCAAATTACTGCATTCTCTCCTGCATGTAGTCTTCCTTGGTAGGAAAATCATACAATCATGATCTGGATTGAGTGGGAAGGGACCCAAAAGATCAGCTGCTTCCAACCCCATTGTCATGGGGAGGGACATCATGAAGGAGTGACACTATGAGTCTGCAGTTTGCTGTTTACTAGCCATTTGCACTCCAAAACTCTTTGATGCCAAAGAAAGCCAAGGAACTTAGGATGTGGCCTTAAGTATGTCAGGACTGGGCCTTTCCAGGAATAGTGGAGCAAGGTTTAAGTGAGATCATCCAGCTATGACACTGATATTTTCATGCGTTTAGATGAATTTCAAGCAGTATCTACGTGATTTGATCCTGCTTCAAGATAACCGAGTCCAATTAGGGTAAGCACCCAAGAAACACTGACTATTTCAGTAAATTTAATTATTTCTATTAATTTTTTTCATTTCTCTACCTGTTAAGATATCTAAAATGGGAGAACTGTGCTGCTAACAGTATCATCTCAGTCTTATCCTCTCATTTTCATTTCAGTGGGGCTAATTGTGCAAGCAGGACCACCAGAACCCAGTTGGTATTTAAGTATTTAAGTATTTTTCTATGTGTCCAGGTAGCAGTGACTCATCCAGGCCTCTGGGTGTATCACACACATGCTGTCTTCACAGATAATGGTGTGTCTCACTGAGCTGGCACACCAGTCCAAGCTGAAAGGTGGGGCTGATTGGAAGTGGTGCTAAAACTCAGCAAGAACCTCAAATCCATGTAATATTTTTGTATCTTTAAATATGCATAAATATAAATGAACAGCTTTCAAAGAGACTTGCTGGGAAAAAAGAAAAAAAAAGAAAAAAAAAAAAGCTTTATGTTTGTATGTTTGAATACAAATGCCTGGCTTGATACACCACCATGCAAAAATCTGACTTTTATGTATATTGTTGGTACTAATTCAGAGATCTTTATTTACGTTTCAAAAAATTTGGATTGGAGTATCAAAGCACAAAGTTCAAGTTTCCCTTGTTCTGCATTTCCTGCCTATTCTACATCTGTTTTCTACTTTTTTCCTTCCTTCTTTACAGCATTAAGCCTCTATATTTGTTTTTCTTACTCATGCTTGTTTTGTATTCTGCTCCCTTATGGCTTTGAAATGTAATGTCAAACCATCCAATCGTGCAGATGTAATCTGTATTCAAAGCAGCATCCCAAATCCAGGTATATATACAAATATATATGTATGTCTGTATACATATATATATATATATATGCACTCATATATAATGATTCATGTTACGTATAATACAGGATATATATTACAATATAAAAGTCACTGCATGACTTCACATATAATAAGCCACCTTGCATTCTGCCTCTTCGTAGCGCCCTTTACAGCTCCGGGCGGTGCCACCAGGATGCCTTTCAGGGCCAAGCAGAGCCATGTTTGCTTGGAGGAGCTCTTACGCCTCCTCTACACCACACTTTGCTCCATCTCCTCCAGCAGCAGGGCGGGTTCTCATGTAGCCTGTGCCATGGTGCTCCCACAGAGTCCCAGCAGTTTCAGTGGCACTGGGGAAGACTGCACTCCTTTGGTTTTCTCTTGAATAGTTTAGGAAGTTTTGATATGTTTATCTAGTTGTTACTGTCCCACGACCTATTCCTTGGGTTTAAAATACCAGGGAAATGAGGAGTGCAGAAAAGACAAAAACAGGCCCAAGAATTTATGTATAAACTTGTCCAGCTGTGGGCTGCTGGTAATCTCACACAAGTTTAAAGAACTTCCAGCAGGCATCTTGTCACAGAGCATCAGGTGGCTGACACAGCTGGCTCATGTACCACATATCGGGATCAAAGCCTCAGGATTATTTCAGAAAAGCCTGGCACAGTTATTCATGAGTGACTCCTGCTTCTTAAAATCTGGCTATCTTTGTTTTCCAACACCGTGGACAAGTGGCAGTGCCACTGAGACCAGCTAAGAAATGGTGCTCAGTTGACACCTGAGACTAACCCGATGGTCACTGGCTGGCAACAAAGGTGCTTTTGGGCATCCTACAGCAAACTGCCTTTGCCGACACCCTGTACACGCATGAATGTGTTAAAATGACTTTGACTTTCAAACAGGCCATGTCTTAGGAGACAAACACAGCTTTCAGAGCACCAGAAGGCGGGATCAAGAAAATCAGAGGAGAAAAGACAAGTTTAAATGCCTGTTTCTGAATACCTTCTTTCCCAGGCACAAATGCAGCCAGCGCATGGCAGCAGTCCAACATTTTGTGCACTGGGGAACAAATTTCAGCCCTTTTTCAGAAATGCTCTGGGCTTGGAGTGCCCAAAGCCCTCCTAAACGTGAGACCCTGGGTGTTTGGGAATTGATGAAACACTCGCGTCATTTTCCCGACGTGTATCAACACCCCGTCGATGCGCAGGGTAAAGGGCAGCTGCCAGCGGAGCGGACCCATCCTCGACGGAATGTTGCCGATTTACCCAGCACAGCACTGCCTTGTCCAGGTGCCGGGCTCTTTCCGGAGAGGCACCAAGGTGTTTGGCGTCGAGGGCACCCTGGCCCCGTCCATCCTCCCCGCAGCGCTCCCAGCGCTCGGGCGAGCCGCCCCATGCCCCTCGGCCGCACCTCCGGGGCAAGCGCCAGCCCGCAAACACAGGCTCGGGAGGAAGTTCCAGGTGGACTCCAACCTCCGCCGGCGACTCCCGAGGGCAGCACACGCACCGGGAAAGGTGGTGGAAACACCGGTGCCAGAGGCCGTGCGGTGCCCGGGCGGCCACCGGGGAGCGACACCGCGGCGGGGCGGGGGCCGGGGCGCAGGAGGACCGCGGGGCGGCCGCCGAGGAGGCGCGGAGGACACAGGCGAGGCGCGGCTCCACGCCCAGGAGCGCCGCTTAAAACCAGCACGGAAAGGTGTGGCCTCGCCTTTCCTCTGCCGGCGGGGAGGGGACGGGACGGGACCTCCGCTCTTTGCCGCCGCCAGCCCTCGCCGCCCGCCCGGCTCCGCACCGCGCTCCTGCCCCGCGCTCACCTGCGGGCCGCCCGACCCCCGGCTCTTCCCCGGCCCTTGCGGACTGCGAGGAGCGGCGGCACCGCGGCGGGCGCTGCCGGCCGTGAATGCCTTTCCTGCCGTCGGGTCCGGCTGAGTGTCCCCGTCGCTTTGCCCGTCGGCCCGCGTCGCCCCGGGCGGCTCCCCCGCCGCCATGAGCATCAACGGCGGCTCCCACCCGCGCATCAACACGCTGGGCCGCATGGCGCGGGCAGAGTCCGGCACCGACCTGCGCTACGAGATGAGCTCCCATGTCGTGGGCGGCGGCGGCGGCGGCGGCGGCGGCACCACTCACACCCACAAGACCTACTACTACCAGAAGACCTACGGCGGGGACTACGCCTCCGACGGATACGGGTAGGTGCGGGTCCAGCCGCCCCCCGGCCCCGCTCCCTCGGGGCCGCCTTCGGACAGCTGCCGGGAG
This sequence comes from Sylvia atricapilla, assembly GCF_009819655.1. Lineage (NCBI taxonomy): Eukaryota > Metazoa > Chordata > Aves > Passeriformes > Sylviidae > Sylvia > Sylvia atricapilla. The sequence goes on along the minus strand of NC_089140.1, from coordinate 66,692,747 downwards.
CCCGCGCGCGGTGGGATTCCCTAGCTGCGAGCTCGCGAGTTTCTTTATCCTGCTCTTCTCTGAGGCGTCTTAACTTCTAAAAGGCTTTTAAGTGCAGGCGAAGAACTTACTTTCAAAAAGCCGCTTTTGGTGGTGACTCTCCTTGAAGAGAGTAGCAGGAATAAAAACAATGTCTCCCGTTTGCGCTGAGGGCTGTAAATGGGTCTGTGCTGGCTGTATTGACCCGAGGGTTCTGCGCTGATAAACCCCCGCTTTGCTCAGTGACGCAAAACAAGCTGAACTGAAGTGAATTGCTTTATACCCCATACACCCAGGCTCTGCCTTCCCCGGTTAGTTGCATAGCTAGGGCTATAAAACCATTTTAACTAGTGGGAAATGTTCTCTTGTTAAATTTTGAGTTTGTTTCTGCTTGTGTGAGGCCTGGGAGTTTGTCGTGATCTTTTATAGAGCGATCCCTGACATTTGGTGGCAGGGGGCAGAGATACATGACAAGCAACATCGGTCTGCTCTCCTCGCCTCTTATCTTTTTAACTTTCTGCTTGCCCTGGTGCTGTGAGCACAGTCAAGATCTCGTAGGCAGGGTGTGAATCCAGCTGGGATTCCTGGCTTGGCGAGTGCCTGTTCTCATGGATGCAGCTGTACCAGCAATCTGTGCCCATCAAGTTTGTCAAGGACCTTCTGCAGAGTGCAGTAATCATGAAGACTTCTCCATTTATCTCCTTGTCTGGGAATTCACGGGACTGAAAAGTAGTTATGGTCGCTGAAGGAAACAGTGCGGGTGTGTGGTGTGTGTGCTACACCATCACAAAGCACAGCTGGTCATGACTGGTTTGTGTGTGTGGAATGGCTGTATTAAATCTATCGGTCTAATTATGGATGCCACTGACTCAGGAATTGATGCAGAGGCCCTGTCATGTATTTTGAGTTAGAATTTAAGCGCTAATTTTATGCATAGTTGATGATTGGATTGCAAAAGAGTGATAATTAAACATATATAGTAAATAAGCAGCATACACAGTAAACAGATGAGAAAAGGCAGGCTTTTTTATATCAAGCAGATCCATGAACGGCCATAGAGAGTCAAGGTTATCCTAGAGAGTACAGTGTGTGCTGCTTAGGTGTGTCAGCTCAGTTGCTAGAGGACCACTGAATGAATGACAAAACTTGCAATCTATGGACTTTTTTGTTTGTTACTTTGCCCATTTCTTAGTTTTAGTTCTTTGTTGGGCTTTCAATTTGTTGTGTGTGTAGGTAAGTTAGTTACAATGAATTGCAGCCAGAACACATCCAGTTATCAATATAATAGTATGAGAATATCTATTTATTGCTCTATAATAAGAACAATTCAGTACTGTAGCATTGGGGAGTGCACACACTGGGACTCCAAGATGCCATTGCTGCGCTGCATGTGGGAGGATTTGTCTTGCTAGTGGTGCTTCATTGCAAATACCTTCACTGTTTACAAGAGACAGCCATGAAAAATGAATGGCAGCGCATGTTCCTTCCTGGTCATTCTCTTTTTCCTCACTTTACACTGGTGCAACTCTATTTGGATTCACTAGAATGATTTCCATATCACTCCTGACTTTCACTAGAGAAGAAATGCTTTCCTTTAATTTAGCATTAGTTACATATTTTAAGCCAGTCTGTAGTTTGTAGTTTGTTAGGCTCTTCTTTCTGTAGCATTCAGTGGTGGTGTAGTGAGAGTGGAAAGCACAGACCTGATCAAGAGGTTAACAACCTTACGTCAACATTCTTTCATTTTCTTTTTATAATGTATTATTCATATCTCCTTTCTGAGAATGTATGTCTGGCAAGGAGGTTGCAATGAACGTTCCTGTTGACTTTATTGAGAGACTTCTGAGTGGAACTAAAGACAATGATTATCGAGATTAAAAAAGAAAAAAATATATATATAGTATGAATTCACTTATTATTTTATGTGAAAAAATCTGACCACACCAAATACTTTAAATATTTTTTTTGCTACAGAGTATATGTATTTGCCAACTTACCTAGTTGCATAGGTTTATTTATAAGCAGTGCTGATAGGAGTTAAAATGTGTCTCAAAACAAGTGGTTTATTGTCAGTTAATGAAACAAGCAGTTTTGCCTGATTTTGCACTTGTGTTTGTGTGCAGAAAATCCACCAAATGCTCTGCATGTTGTGCTATTGGGACCAGGGCCGTCATCTATGGGACTGGTTTTATTAATTACATTTAGCCTGGCATATTCAGTGCCAAAGTTTAGTGGCATCTACTGAACTCAGAAAACGGAGGCTTCTTTTCTTCCATGGGGAAGATCACTCTACCCTAATTTTTAAATGCAGCAGGATTCAAGTTAGGGTCTAGTCTTGTAAGGTTTGGGGCGTATTCTGCCAAACAAGTCTGTGCTGAGTATTACATTACTCACAGAGCAATATGGGACGCTCCCTACCCTTAGGGCTCAGCAAGGTGCTTTTACAACATTCCCGGTTTCTTCTGGCTTGGGAACTCAGGATGAGCTTGGCCCGGAGTACAGATACTCAGCTTGACAGTGAGTCACACTCTGCTAAAGTGCCAATTCATCAGTCAAATATTTATCAATGTCTTTGCTATGGAGATAGAAAATCTGATAAACCATGAGAGAAAAAAAAAAAAAAAAAAAAAGGCAAAGATTTGCAGTTTTATTTGTCATTGCTAAGATTAAGGAAAAAGAATAGCCTAGGATTCACGGTCACTGAGTGACATGAACATGAATTAATTTACACAGTTTTTCTTAAAGATTAATGTAACTTCCGTGCTTCAAGTTAGAAAAGGAGTTAGAAAATTACCTCCCCTGCCCTGACACTACTTCGAGGATCCAAGAAACAAAGTTAACGTGGAGAAAACCGACTCAAAGCCACACTTTTGCCTTTCCCATCGCTGTCGCAAGGATGTGTGGAGTCCTGGCTGAGCGGAGTTGGTAACTTTGAGCTGCGCAGCCGGCGAGGCAGGAATGCGAAAGGCTGCGGAATACCTGTCCTGCCGGCACAGCCCGCGCCCCGCTCTCCTGGCAGCGAAAAGGTGACGCTGCCCCGCCGTGAGAAGAGGCTCTGGCCGTGCCTTTCCCAGCTCTCTGTTCCGTAGGGACGTGCAGGTGTGAAAGCCTCCGTCAGGAGAAGGGGGTTTGCCCCACTGCAGCGCGGCTGTGTTCCATGGTCCAGGCTGGAGCCGGTGTTCGGCACCTCCCTGTCCCGGAGGCGGGAGAGGCAGCGTGCGAGCAGCCTGCTGCATGCGGCAGGGACGGCCTTTGGGAACAGCTAAGGCCTTTGGGAACGGGTCTCTTGCTCCTGGTGATTTATACCAGTGGGAAAAAGCATGAGGGTTCCTGTGAACAGGTGGGGTTCGATCCCTTATGAAACTTTGCACGCTGCAAAGGCACTAAGCTCCGGGGGAGTCCTAATAATTCAGTAGTAACTACTGGCTTTTTGCACATTTTAAATGGTATTTAGGGCCTGATTGTGCCAGATGCAGAGGTCTTTTCAGATTTCCACCCTCATGGAAACCCTAGTCTGTGTGCATACTTGGCAGATAGGACTCGCTTGGTGAGCCTGTGGTGTGCCAAAACTGGTCCTAGTTAGAGCAGAGACATATGAGGAGAACTCCTGATGATTTGACAGTTTGTATTCACCTTCTTTGAGGTGGGACAGGGAAAGCTGGACTGCAGCATTTTAACTCCTGGTTGTGTTCTTATGGCTGTTGTGATTCACCACCTTCATGCCGTTGCGTTTTCCAGCACACGCACACCCAGCTGGCGGGTGGTGGCAGATGGGCGGTGGTATGTGCAGGCTCTGTGCTGGGAATGCAGATTCCAGGTCAGGTTTTTCTTCTGACTTGCCTACCCTGGGCATACCAGGTAATCCCTTTATGAATCTTCTGCTTGTTCAAACAAGTTTGTGTGGAGGGGGTGGGAAGTGTGAAGAAAAAGTAGCGCTATTTTTTTTTTTGCTCTAGTTGAGTTGTGGGAATCATTCAATATTCTGGATCTGCTAGAAGACTTTCTTTTAAAGCTTCCTGCGTTTTTGAATGAATTAAAAAAAAATTAAAAGCTTTGAATTTTTAAAAGGCTAGAAGTTTTGTGGAGGGCTTGGAAAATTTAACAAGGATTATTCTAATTTCTTTTAAATAGTATCTTCAGGACAAGAGCAACCTCTTTGTGCTCCAAAGCTTTAGGGAGCTGTGAAGCTGTGGGAAGGCTCCTCAGAACTGGTGGATGTGTTTCTGTGTTTCCTTTGCCCTGCTTCTCTGGGCGGTGATCCCACCCTGGATAACCCAGCAGCCTCTGGATGTGCAGTGGCAAAGGCAGACTCCAGCACAGCCCCCATGGTCCAGGTGTTTGTGCTGGGTGTGTGCAGGTCTTGCAGCAAATGGGAGGCAAATGGGAAAGCAGAAGGCAGCTGGCTTCCTTGCCCCTTGGGTTCTGCAGTGATGACATCAGCTCCCCCAGTGGGCCTGTGAAGGTGCAAGCTGTGTTTTTAGAGAAAGTATTTGGTTTATTCAAAATGCATCACTTGGGATGATTTTTTGACTGCTTGAATAGGTTGCTGCCAGCAGTACTCAGCCCTGCTGTCTTCTGGGATGTGGGCACTGCTGACATGTCTGTCTCTGTTCTCATGACTCATCGTATGGCCTTGAGCGTGTTTCTCAGCCCCTTTTAGGAAAAGCAGGAATAGTTCTGTCTTATTTCAGTGAACTGGGGGTCTTGTAAGGATCACGGGTACTGTTTTCATCAGTTTTCACAAATCCTAGTTCGGACATCGAGGATTCAACAGTAAAGTAATGGCTAGATTTAGCTCAGCTGGGGTATATTCCCCAGGGAGGTGTTGCCTGAGCTGCTATCCTGCCCAAATCCTGGTGGCAGCAAGGGTTGGGCTGTCCTCTTGTTTCTCAGGGAGAGCAGGAGGGTATTACAGCAAGGGAGCAATGTGTTCTGCCTTGACATGCAGTTAGAAGGGTGGCTCCTGTACTGAATGACAACAGGGAGATGCTGTGCCTTTCCTAGGGCTCTCCTGACAGCGGAGAGCAACAGGCCTACATTTCAACATCCCAAGTAAAAGCAATTCATCTGTGTTTTGAAGTGTTTTCGTAATTTTAAAACAAAGACTCTACCCCCTTTTGTTTTCCTTTGTTCCTTTAATAGTTAATGACTGTTAAAATTAAGTTATTTCAATAAAGAACTCTGCTTAATAGGACCTTTTTGAAATTAATGAGTTGCCTTCCAAATAAGTGCCATAGTCTAAAATGAGTTGTTGGAACAAATACATACTTAAGGTCAGAAGTTGTCCAGTCTGTTCACTCAGTGCTGTTCTGCAGGGTTTACAAAAGCAAAACAGCACAGCAAATAGTCAGGTTATTGCAAATATATGTATTTATTAGTAGTAGACCCTGTCCTCTTCTGTTATGAGTCCTGCTAAAAGACCAGCCCCCAGTTCTTTCCGTATCTGCTGGAATGGTTGATAACATATCTTGCATTTGCAGGGGTGCAGTAAAACAAATGAAAAATCTGCCTTTATTTTCACTGCATGGTGTGCCTCCAGTGTTGGATACAACAGGATCCTATTCATATGTTTGAGGTTTAGATCCTGCCAGAGTTAAATCAAATTGTCATAGCAGCAGTAGGTGTTACAATGACAAACATTACTCTAAACTCGTTCAGTTTCATCTAAACAAAATCAGACAAAACAAGAGAGACACTGACAAAATACCGTGGAAAGTAACCCACTTAATCTGTGTTCTCTGAGGATTGTTGGTATCCTACATTTGTGTAAGGGACATAAATATATTTTCATGTAGCATGTAGGTTACATGTTTTTACTTCAAAAATCCAGCTTTGTTCTTGCCTCCATTCCATGATTCTGTCCAGCATGCTCAGGGTTTGCCTCAGTTTCTTTGGTGCAGAATTTTATGTGTTGGGAATGATTTTACTTTGGCTGTCTGTTTCCTACTGCGTCAAGGTTGGTTGTTTTATTATTCTGAACTGGAGTTTCTGCTTTGATCTGCTGATCCCCATTAAAGGCCTGTTGGCTTCATTAAGAGGTAGATAATACTGAAGGACTTTGAAACTGCTAATGAAGTACCTTCCTGTCACATGGGTGGAAAGTATTGAAGATGTGTCCCTGTGAGATTGTGCTAGTGCCATCTGATGTATCAACATCAGTAGACGTCTGTTGAGGTATGGTCTCACTAAGTGTTTTTATTTTTTAAGTTCAAAGATTGATTTATGCCCTTGGGCATGTTTGTACAGCTAAATCCGCTTCAGATTTGAAGTTCTGGATTCCTGTTGGCTTGGTGGAGCTATGCCATCAAACATCAGCTCCTATGCTGGCATCTGCTGTTTCTGATTGCACCCCAGTATCCCCATGAGCTCTATTTGGTCTTCTGACAGTTTTGAAAGCCAGTGCCTCTAACAGGTCATGACCTTTTCATCATTATCATAGGATTGATCTCTGTATTTTTACTGGCAAAACTGGTTAGATTTTTAACAACAAAGAAGGCATTAATAAAATAGTGTGCTCTTTTCTGCTTTCAATTTGTATAGCTCCAGCTTCTGACATTATTTTGGTTATATCTTTATCTGCTCATTGGAAAGCCTTAAATATGTGCTGCTTTCTTCTTGTGAAGGTCCCCATGAACTGTAAACAAGTAACTTGTTGTTACTCTATTTGAAGACCTAGATAGGGTGTACTTAAGCCTCTCATTTCAAGGCCTCTACTCCTGCTTTTGAAAAAGTTTTGTTCATCTATATTTAGCCATCTTCAGGTTTTCAATTATTTTTAATAATTTGGACAATAATTATGGATTTGGTGTTCAAATATCATTAGACTGAACACAAAATGCTTGTATTTCTACTTCTTTATATTTTAATTTAATAGTTTGATTTATTTGCAAATAGCTTTTCTTCACCATTTCTTACCATGTTAACTGTAATAGCTATCATTTAGACCTCTTGTCATGGTGGAGTAATGTCTTTGAGCTCAGTAAAGTTACCCTGAAGCCAGAGGAGATAGACTGACTGGTTACAGAGTAAGTCTGGTCATCATCTATACTTCATTTGGCTTTAATGGCTATCCAGCATTTGTAGCTGCCAGAACATGATGGACAAAAGTGATTCAAGAGAAAATACTCTTCAATGTTCTAAAAAGAGAAAATTGCTCGGAAGGTTCCTTTCTCTTCTTTATTATGTTTCATTCATGAGAATAATTGTGGATGTAATTAAATGTAAATTTCAGATGCAGTCAGATATTTCTATATCTAAACACAGCAGTGATGCCTAAGGAGAAGGAATGATTTAGAAAAGGAAGCTGGCACAAAACCAGACCCATATGTTATTTTTCATAATTGTTTTCTTTAAGCTGTTTCCAAGATACACAGGGGGGTGCATTGCACAGTGGGGCGCAGCGTTTGTGCAGCCAAAGGGTCACGGTACAAGCTGGGGGCTGCATGTGTACAGCTTGTTTTATGTCACCCAGTGACTCTGCAGTCTTGTCTGTGCACCTCTGAGGGTCTGTTCCCTGGTATGGGGGAAGCTGCTGAGAAGTTGCTCAGACCTTTTCTATTTGTTCCAGATGAGCTGATAGGAGAGCAGCAGGCTGCTGGTGCATCATGCTGCAGAAGAGCATTAAAAAATATTGAATGTTTCTCACCACTCCAGTGATTTTGCCAAGGACAGTTCTGCTTTTTCATTGTCACAATTCCTTTGGTGAAGGATGGTCTGAGTCTGTTCAAGTCAGTGGAAGGATTTCCATTGAATCCGAATTGCTTGCTGGCTCTGAGTTGGACAGATCGACACTGGTACTCTTGTTGGCATTAGTGTTGTAAGGAGTGTTTGTCTCTTCAGTGATTTCTAATGGAAAAGCTTACCTACTCTGAGCACGGGAGTTAGAAAGCTAGGCAAGGCTTGGAAACAACCTTAGCTCTTACTGATAGTGGCTTATTTTAGTTTCACTGGCAAGTGTTTGGGTTCAGGAGCCGCCTGGGCTTCCTTAGGAGGTCTGATCCCATCACCAAGCAATGGCTCCTCACTTGGAGCACCTCAGCCCCATTCAGCTGCAGTGGCTCACTTTGATGGCTGAATCCTAAAAGCTGGAAAAGCAACATTCTGGCAGTATGGATGCAGTAGATTATGTGCAAGACAGCAGTAATGACCCCGTTACTTACCTTGGTTTTTTCCTCCACTACTGATTTTAGTTCTGGGGTTTTACTTTGGAGATTCCAAACTCATCCCTTATGTATTTGTAAGAAAGCATGTCCTCTGACTCCAGGCCCTACTTTTTTTTGTAGTAGCTTGTATATTGCAATTCATTCCTAAAACAGTGCACTCGCTTTGTGCATTTCTGCTGATAAAAGGGCTCTTCTTACACTTGTGTGGACTTGTGTGCTCCTGTGCTTGCCTAGCTGAGGATCCTGCTTTCCTTGTGTGCCCTGACATTTGATGGCTGGTGTGATATCATGAACAATTACATCACACAAAAGCTATGCTCCGATGTATTGACTTTAACAAAGATTGTGATAATTCATTCCCACTGTAATGCTGCCAAAATTTTTTTCTATCAAAGCTATAAATACCTGTACTGGAATAAAACTTTCTCCTTTATGGCATGCCAGTTTCCATGCCTGCTGTTGCAGGACTATAAAGTGGATCTGCCACTGTGGAATTGTCATTAAACTTTCACGGTTTAGTTAGTGTGTGTGTGTGTGTGTGTGTGAATCTACATGAGGTGGATTATTCCGTGTAAATTCTCTTAACTCTTCTGAATTTGTGTTTCTTGTATTTCTTCAAAATGTGCAATTTCTCTGTATTTACTTCATCTTCTTTTCCCCCACAACAGCCAGAATGGGACCTGTACCATGTCCAGACGCCAGAACACCATCCAGGAGCTTTTGCAGAACTGTTCGGATTGCCTGACGCGAGCTGAGCTCATAGTACAGCCCGTGAGTGCTTCTTGTTCTTCTTATCCAAAGTGATTATGAATGTTACATACATACTCTGTACTGTTGTCTGGACTCACAGGCTCTGCTTCTTCATCTCCTTTCTCCCTTTTCAGCTGTTTGTGTGAGGCAACTGGGAGTGGAATGGCATACCTCCTTCTTAGGTTGTCTTCTTCCCTCTGTATTCTGTTCAGTAAAACTGATTGAAATGCATCTGGTTAGTAAAAGGGGTCTTCTTGATTAAAAAAAAAAAAGGAACAACAAAAAACAAACCCACCCTCAAACAGATTCTATTGCATCTTATTTTTCAGTTTTAGATCAGGACCGCTGTCAGTGATAACACCCATTACTAATGACTATTTACACTCTTTTAGTGTCTTCTGTAGGATATTGTCATCATTTGCGGGGCCACAATGAACCTGAGCCACCTTAGGAAATACCTTAATTACCTTTATTTTATTTTTTCAGATGATTCCTAAAGTAAATGAGACTAGATTAAAGTCTTCCTGGCTGTTCCAGCTCAAATACATACAAATAATCTCTGCAGTATCTGGTACAAACTCAGAGTGCCTCGGGGTGGCTTATTCACTGATGCTAAACTGAATTCACTCCTGGCAAACATGGGGTGTCCTCTGTCCTTGCTGAAGTCAGAGGAGGTGCAGGGTGGTGAGTGCATCCTGCTGTTGAGGCCACTGAGATGTGAAACACTTTCACAGTTCTGGCAGTAAATGTGATTTAATGTGCACTTTCGGACCCTCTGTGAACAGAAAATTCTTTCAGAACTGAACTCTGTGGTTAGGAGTTCATTTCCTTTTCAGAGATACGGGATGTGTGAGCATGTTTATATAAAAATCAATGCCAGAGTAAATACTGCCTTTTGTTCAGGATTAATATTATTCCAGTGAAGTTGAAAGAAAGAGATGTTTAGTTCCAGCTTGGTGCCACAACATGCATTCCTTGCTTGTTTCTTTCTTTTCTTTCTAAGGGACAGAGCAATGAGATCCATAATATTTTATTTGCAAAATCAGGTCACAGCTGCATTATGTTTTGTTCAGCATGGCTGTGTCAGTGTGGGATAAGGTGCAAGATCTATGTCTTCCTGGTTGAATCAACCATGACTATGCTGGTCCAACTGCACTTAGAAGGTGCATGGAGAATTTTCCTACACTTTGGGTGATAAGGTGGGATGCAAATGTGATGAGGCATGGAGCTGGACCCAGGCAGACGGTACTGCTTGCGTTTTTGTTGGAGGGGGAAGTCTTAGAACCTCAGGGAACCTTGTGGAAAGTCAGGAGCAATATCTGCCATCTCCTACTAGGACAGTGTTTCCTTCTCATCTTCTGAACACAAAAGCATGTCTTAAGAAGCACACCTTGTGAAGCTTTGGCTCCACTGAGATAAACATCAAGATGTGCTGCTCTTCTTGGAAAGTTTTGTTTGATACTACATTTTAATAATTTTCTTCCATATTTTATTTTAATAAGGACTTTCCAGTGACTGTGGATCCTTTGCTAGTCAGCCTTCTGCCAGTTAAAACTGGCAGTCAGAGACCTGGAAGTTGAAACTTATCATGCTTCCTAAAAAGAAACCCATCCTCACATCTGTTTTAAGACAACCAAAGGAAGCTTAGATGATGAATATTAATTTAATTTTCATCCTTTTTTTTTTTTTCATTAGGAATTGAAATATGGGGATGGTGTCCCACTTAGAGGCAACAGGGATCTGGAAGACTGTTTTGCCCAGGCAAATGACCAAATGGACATCCTGGATGGGCTGATCAGAGAGATGAGGCAGATGGGCCAGCCCTGTGACATGTATCAGAAAAGGTATTGTCAGGGAAGTGTTGGGGTTGGGTATGTGACTGATCAAAGTTTGTGGCACCTCAAATGCTCGCCTTCCCTTGTGTTGCAGAATGAAATAGAAATCAATAAGGTGGAATTAAATCTGTTTGGTCACATAACATGGAGAAGGGTCTTGCAGTAATATATTTGTTACAGAAATTCAAGCCTTGGTTGTCTTCATGAAATCTTAGTCGATATATTTTTTCTACGGTCTTCACATTCAACACTTTGTCTTGCATAGTTGGTGGTCCAGTAGGAGAGAAATTGCATTGTTTGTCTGTTTTCTGGGTGTTTTGCTCACAGACACTAAGTGATTCCTTCCCTTTCAGGCTGCTCCAGCTCCAGGAGCAAATGCGTGCCCTGTACAAAGCCATCAGTGTTCCCCGTGCCAGAAGGGCCAGCTCCAAAGGTGGTGGCTGCTTCTCCTCCCAGAGTGGCTCGGGCTGGGATGAGTACACCAAACGTGTCACAAGTGAATGTTTAAGCTGGATGAGGCAGCAGAAGGTAAATCTGTGCAAAATGTAGAGACAATGCTAAAACCTGGTGTTGTTTGTGAATGTCACCTCATATGTAGTGTTGTTTTGAGTGCCAGTAGAAAAGTAAAGACACATGTGAATGCTTGCATGTTATTCCAAGTTCCTTTTTTTCCTCCCGGTATTGTACATACAGTGAATTCTCACTGAAATCCAAACATGGACTGGGGTCTTCTTTTGCACAGGAACAGGTGTGGAAGTTAGATTTGAAAGCTAAATGAAACACAGGTGTTAACATAACAAAAGACATATTTGTGTTAGAGATTATTGTGCTCAGTATTTCCCTTGTTCCTTCCTTGCACAGATTTCCTTTGATTCGTATTTATTGTAGCTGTTTACACAGACAAGACCATCTTCACAGATTTAACCACTGTCCAGTATTTCAGAATTGTTTTCCCCTTCTAGTCTGTCTTTGTCACAGGGAGGTAGAGCTGATTGCCACGGGACTAGGTTTTCAGAAGTCAGTGCTGAAATGCACACAGAAGTGCTGAAGCTACTGTTTGTTGCATTCTGAGAACAAATTTGCCAATTCACAGCTGTTGCTGATGTAACCTGGAGTGGGCAGCACACAGTTTTTGTGCTGCTGAGGTCAAAGTTGTGTGTTGAAGTGAAAGTTGTAAGTTTGTGGTTGAACAGCCCTTTTTGAGAGACAGGTAGGGAGGATGGAACAAGGTGGCTGAAGTCACACTTTGCAGACCTCCTTGTAGATTGAAATTGCATTATTTTTATCTCTCTTTATTAGGTTGTTGGTTTGTGATTCTGTCATTATTATCTGCGTATGGCATTTGCCAGGTGGCTCTTACACAATCCAAATGGGGAGGGTAGAACTCTGTAGAATTGCAGTGTTTTTAAGTGAGTGCTAGTTATAGTCTAGCCTTCTGGTGTGGCATGTTTCAGAGGAGGAAGGGGAAGTGGAGATGCACTCCTTGAGTGGTAATGTGTATAAGCATTGTGCCTGGACAGCTGCAGCCAACACTATTGCTCTACACATGTTGTGGGAGAGGAGGCTGATTGTCAGCCCTGCCGTGGCTTGAGGAGTGATGTTGGGCAGACTCTGGGCACGCTTCCAGCGCTGAAAGATGGTGAACAGGCTGCACCTCCCAAAGACACCATGTGATGCCTTGCTCAGACACCCCTCGCTAAACACAGGGAGCATAAGCAAGTGCTTTATAGCTGCGCTCCCACACCAAACCTCCTGTGAAAGTAAAAGGCTCTCTCTCTCTCTTTTTTCCCCTTCATCTCTACAGCAAAGCTGAGGTGCGGCCATTAAGCACTTACCTCACTGGGGAAATTTATTTTGAACTTGCCATGATGTTACTTCTTTCTGTTGTGCCTTGCTGTGTCCCATTACTTGCTCACATTGAGACTAGGATAATGTTTCCCCTAGTTATGTGGTGAGATGTAGGGAAAAATTCTGAGCAGCTTCAGTCTTTTTGCTGTTTTTCCGGTTTTTGTCTGGATGGTTTGCTGGTAGGAGAATCAGGTGGCAAGGAGGGTTGGTCAAATTTCTAGTGCAGAACTGGGGAAAGTGCAGTGAAATCCAGACAGCCTTTGTTCATGTATGGCAGCCAGCCATGACTGCCACTGTTGCTACAGTCTCTTTAGACTGTTTAAATACAGCGAGAAGGGTCAAAGTCCTCTAACTTGTAAATAGGTGAATGAAAAATGGTTTCATTTCTTGGATCGTTTTCAGCACTGCCTTTGAACCCCTACTTGAGTTCTGGCTTTGCCATCTGTTGAGTCATAGAGATTTGACTCCAGACTGGTAATTATCAAATTCAGTCCCAACCCAAGATTAGGATTCCTCTTTCTTTACTGGGCATGTGCACAGACAGGCATTCAGACAGAGTCGTAGTGTGTCTTTGCAGCATAAAAGAGGATTTGGAGTTTGAGGAGCTGAATTTAAAGTTAGGTGGCTTTTAATATTTGAAAAAAATGAAACAAGGAACTGCAGTCAGATTTTGGGTTAGTAATTAGCAGGTGTATTACTGTTTTTCAAGACGGTTTCTATGCATTTTCACTTGCCATCCTACAATAAATATTGCCAAAATGCAAGACAAACAACACGTTCTCTAGTCATTTCAGTTTATCTTCTGTGGAGTTTTTTTAGTGTGACTGCATTTAACTGAGATTGTTGAAGTTTGCATGAGCAAAATTAAAATGGAGATCTGGTGTACTGGGCTATAGAACTTAACTGGGCATTTTCACATGAATTGCATGAATAGCATTGTTTGATAAAGTCGTGGTTTGTTTTCAGAGTGATAAGAAAGTAATTTTACTGTAGAACATAAAATAACAGTTTGGTCCAAAGAAAACCAGATGAAAATACACTACTGAGTGTGCTTCATCTAGTGTAACTATAAACAACTGAAATATTTTTCCTATTTTGTTTCTCCTGCCTTGGGAGCCTGTCACACAGTTTAATTAATGGCAATTTAAAGAAACTGTAACCCCCTACCCTGAGCTTCTTTTTCTTTCAGTTTTACCCTCTTACCACATAGTCTGTTTCCTTCAGTTGAATTCCTTTATGCTCCAGCTTAGGCCGTAGTGTTGGAAATGAAAGACCAATCCTGTTTTTTGTTCCCAGGTTGAAATGGAGCAAGTGAAGTGGGGGTTTGATGCAGCATCCATTGAGCAACAAATTAGTGAGCACAGGAGAACTCACAATGCCATCGGAGACTATCGTTGGCACCTGGACAAAGTCAAAACAGATCTGGTAATTACTGTCCTCCCTTACAGATTGCTTGGTCTAGGTGTACAGCATTGGCTTACTGGCATTCCACCACAAAAAAGGAATGTTGAAAAGTTCATCATCTTTTCAGAAGGCACTGGTGTCACGATAGCAAACACTTTCAACTCTTAACTCCTCGATAATTTTGTGCTTCACTTCTTTCCTCAGAATTTTAAAATAAAAATTTAGTAGCTGTTTAGCTTTTTGTTGTTGTGCACCAAGACTGGCAAATAAAAATTGCCATATTATTTGTGAGACAAATGACTAAGAATGATTATTCTCACTTGCTGTCTCAGTATATTAAACAGGAAAGTGAAAGAATAAGGTGAGTGCTCAGATGCAGCCTTGAGTCACCAAACCTCCTATGAAAGGAGGTAATTTTGGGCTAAGATTAAAGCTTTTCTTAAGTGTTGATATTATTAATTTTTTTCTTTCCTCTGAGACTTCTGTTGCCCTCTGAATTTTGTGATTAGAATAAAGAAGTGGCTGAAAATGCAGTGTTAACTTCCTCTCCTATCAGCCCAGCAGTTAGGTATAGGAGACAGAAGGCTTATTTATTTTCCATTCATTTTTTCTCTTATTTGGCAGGAGAGAGAGAGTTCAATCTAAAGAAAAGGTAGTCTGTTCTGGAGCCCTGATATCTCAACCAAGCTGAAGAATGAAAAGGATTTTGCTCCCTTTTCCCTTCTGCTTCAAATAGGAAAGGTGATAGTCTGCCCTGTGGAATATCAGTTCCAAGGCTGGGCAGGTTCCCAGCTATAGAAATGGGGATGAAGACTGTGAGCTAGTATAAAATACAGTATGAGCAGACAGGCCCAATCACCAAAGCTTGCTCCAGGACTAGCTGGTGTAGGAGTTTGGTGCAGAAAGAAATCTGAGTGTTGTTTTGGTATTACAGATTATGTGCAGACTTGGTTATATTCCAAGCATCCCTGAGTAATAAGTTTGTCCAAGCCTTGGTTTTGTACTTCCTGAGTCATCCAGTGGAGCAAATCTGCTATTGACAGATGTCTCTTGCAGGCATTTGCAGGTTACCACTTGCAATTATTATGATATTGACACTGTAAAGGAAATACCAGCAAATAGGCAACTTGTAAAAGGCTCACTAAGTATTTGCTGTCTCTCTTCCAGCGGGAGAAGGCTGCGGTTCATCAGCTGGAGGAAGAATATGAAGGCCTGCTGGTAAGCACGGGATGTGGTCATTTCTGAGACCCTGTTTGCTTTATTAACACCTCTGTGATTGCCAAGGGGCTTTTCAGGTTTTGACAGATGACAGATGCGCATTTAAATAATTCTATTCAGCAGTAAACTGAAAGTGCTTTGTAGTTTCTGAAAGATTCATTTTGAGTCATGGCCTTGAGATTAATGCATTGCCTGCTGTATAATTGACTTATTCCCACAAGGAAGTTTCTAGTTTGCACTTGGCGAAGGGAGTTGGTCACTAAGCAGGTGAAGAGTAGAACTCTACCTCCTTAATGGGAGTAAATGTAGTGATGAAATTAGGCTGTATATGGAACTTAAAAAGTTACTCCAAGGTGGGGCTAGAACCAAATTCCATGTAGGGCTGTGCATCTTCCTTGCTGTGGATCTTAATGTAAAACACAGCGAGAATCTTATGCAAATGGTTTATTTAAAACTTGAGATTAGAATCTGATTCCTGGCAACCTGATTTCAAGTAACAGGATGTGTATTATGATCTGAAGACAAATAATTTTTTCTTCAAGTGTCAACTATGCAAAAGATGCTGCTGTAACATCAAGAATGTACCATGAGCAGCAAATGCAAGTAAAAGGATGTAAAATGTTCAGAGATTTCTTGTGCTTCCCTCCATGCCTTTTTGTTTGCCTTGCCTACATGTCTGCTACATGTGTGTTTGAAATAAGTTTGAGAAGCTGCTAACATCAGGTTCCTGTTGTTCTATAAATCCTGGCATGTTGTCCACTGTCCATTGCCAACAGGTTTCATGATTCAATAAACCCAGGCACATCTGCTGTCCATTTCCAGCAGGTTTTACAGACATGTGGGTTTTACTGTTATTTTATTAAAAAAAAAAAAAAAAAAAAAAAAAAAAAAAAAAAAAAAAAAAAAAAAAAGAAAAGGAAAAAGAAAAAAAAAAAAGCCATGCTGTGCTCTTGACTTCCCTTTCTCCACCCAACTCAGGCATTTATGTGTTTATGGCTTCTCATTTCTGTACTTCCTTGCAGAAATATTCCTTTGAGAGAATGGATCAGCTTCGTCAATTCCAGAACCTCATCCAGGCCACCAGCAGAGAGATCATGTGGATCAATGACTGTGAGGAAGAGGAGCTCCTGTATGACTGGAGTGACAGGAACACTGATATTACCAGGAAGCAGGAGTCCTTCTCTGTAAGATAGCACAACCTCCCTGTGCTTTCCATAGGCCCTCTCTTGGAATAGTCAGGGAGGAGCAGCCTCTCTTGGGAGGGAGTCATCACAGGGCATTGCTTCACTCTTTTGAAGTCCCTGTTTTTTTTTATCAACAGTTTTCAATAAAGTACTATGCAATAACGTTTTGAGTCAGGACAGGACATTTTTTTGGAGGATTTTGCACCCATTCAGTGAGCTGTCCTAGTTTATTTTGACCTTGGAATGTGGCCTTCTTGGTACAGTCCACTACAGACCAGTGGTCACCACAACTTGTGCTCACAGTCATTGTGCTGGCATCCAAACTAAGGGACTTGAATCAAGCAGTTTTAATTCTCCCTGTTGGGACTGGGCAGGAGTCAGAGGTCCATGTATTTGGCCCTGGTTATCTGTCACCAGGAAGTAGAGCATCTCTTCCTCTGGTGGTTCTGCCAGCAGCACACCGCGTGCACAGTCAGCTGTAGTTTGCCCTGCTCCTTGTCTGTGGGTGTGTAGGGAAATTGAGCATGTGTGTTTGTTTAACTGGTATTGGTTGGTGCTTATCACCAAATTGAAAAAGGAATTAAAGTTCACACTATTATGGAGGTGCTTTTTTTTTTTTCTTGCCTTTTTTTTTTTTTTTTTTTTTTAGTTGTTTTGGATGTTGCAAGATGCAGTCATTTTTACTTCCATCATTCTTAAGGCAGAATTTTGTGTGCTTTGCTCTCTGAAACAGCAAGCCTAGAGACAAGAACTGAGATGATTGCACCTTCTTTGATTCTACAATCTTCATAATTAACTTCAGTACACCTAATGGAAACACTGTTAGAGGGGATAATTTTACATTGTCACAACTATTTGGGAAATTTTAAGCAAATCATCCTGTGCAGTGTACCTTTGGAGTTTGTTTAATGCTGTGTTTTGGTTATTTAGAAACGGATGAGTGAACTGGAGCTTAAAGAAAAAGAACTCAACAAGCTAAAGCAAGAAAGTGACCAGCTAGTGCTCAATCAACATCCTGCTTCAGACAAAATCGAGGTGAGTTAGACTTTGTATGATTTTACTTGCTCCTCTAATTGCCACATGGGAAAAGTTCTCAGTGGAAGTTCACATACAAAATGCTGCATTTGGGCTCAAGAAGGGTTTGCCTGCCCAAAATCATGCCCATTTTACCCAGCTGTATGAGCTGCTCTAATAAATTTTGCTACCTTCCTGTACAGACCTTGCCATTAACAACTGCATGGTGACAGATGCAAGCAAAAATTAATTCTAATTTTAGGGAGTTAGCTGAGTGTGTTGAAATTGCTGAATCTAGTTTGAGCTGACTACAGTGCAGAAGTTATGGTAGGAAGTGAAGGTATGTCATTGCTGTTCTGCTGTCTTAGTAGGCATGTTGTGAAAAAAGCCACACCCTTTGTTGAGGGTTTATGTTTTATCCAAGCGCAAATACTTCCTGCACCTGAAATTCATAGTGCCTTTCTCCAGCTTAGCCAAGACACTCTTGCTTTCACAGCTTAGTGTACACTTACATTTTAATTAAAAAGGCTGCAACAATTTGGAAGTCTTCATTTTATTAGGAAATGCTGTAGTTGTTGCAGTTTCAAAAGTGCAACAACAGTAAGAAGTCTGCAACAGAAGAAGCTGAAGGAAAAAAAATCCTTTCTGCTTTTCAATTTGTTTACTTGGTTAACTGTTATAATATTGTGTAAAATCCTATTTCTCCTGTAGTCAGTTTCTCTCTTAAAGGAAAGATCCTTGTAACTCCAGCAGTGAAATGAAAGTTGTGTAGAGTTTTTTAAAGAATATACATTATGGGTGTTTGAGTATTTTGAATCTAAAAACAACCAGCATAAAATGTCATGTTTGGGGGTGTTCCCTGAAAGAAGAAGAACATGGCCACTTGCAGCTGAAACACTTCATTTTCACTACTGTTTGCACATTTCACTCCTTTTTGTTAATGCACCTGAGGCTTTATTTTGATCAAACAAATTCAGGTCATGAACAGGTTTCTCTTTGTGTCTCACAAGCAGGTATTTAACTCATTTCAGTTAGATGGATGCTTAGAAGTTGGGAAACCATTTGCATGAATTACATGGTTCTGCTGTGCGTGAATTTATTTTAGCACATTTTTCATTTGCATTTGTGTGAAGCGTAGATAATTTGGTTGAGGTTGAGATGTGGGAGAGGGATCAGTGAGGTGGCCTGAATTGTATATATTACGTATGTGAATGTTTTTCTTAGGCCTACATGGATACATTGCAAACTCAGTGGAGCTGGATTCTTCAGATCACCAAATGTATTGATGTTCATCTGAAGGAGAACGCGGCTTACTTTCAGGTGAGTAGTGATGTGGAAAATTCATACTACTTCTATAAACAAGTGTGAATCCCATCAAAGATATATTTATTGTGCATAGCTCACTGTTGCTGTGTTATAAGTTGTGCCAGAGGTGAACTGGGATTTTTCATTAAAGGAGCCCATAATTTTTTAGCAGACATTTTGAAGAGCTATGCACAGCCAAATTCACGACTTTTCTCCCGTAGTTCTTTGAAGAGGCCCAAGCCACAGAGTGCTACCTGAAAAACTTACAAGACTCTATCAGAAAGAAGTTCATCTGTGATAAGAGCATGTCACTGCCAACTTTGCTGGAGCAGATCAAAGAGCTGGAGGTACTGTCACACTTGCCTGACAGGTTATGTTCTGTTTTTCTGGGAAATCAGCTGCTCTCTTTAGATACCAAATGTAAACCCAAGCGCACTGCAGTGTTTAAATACAGTACTGTATGAACTTGGGACCATTATATTTTTAAGTCCAACCAATTCCCAAGTTCCTGACATGCTAACAAATGAAAAAAGGGAATACTTTTATTCTTAGGTGATGGAATAGATTTTGCCTCAAAGGATAAATGCATTTTATAAATGATTCATCATGTCACTCTATCACCATAGTCTCTTTGAAAGGATAGAAGTCAGCTTTTTAAACTGTTTTCTTATCATGAATTTAGCACTACAGTTCCAAATTGGAGAAAAAATGGTCAATGGTGTAAAAGGCCAATTGATGAAGTCAGGTTTGAAAATGTAATTGTTCCCTTTTTTTGTTAGCATTCATTTTGTTAGATTCTTTCAATTTGTGCCCCTGTTTCTTAAACACCACTTTCACCACGTTGAAGATCTGTATGAAAAACCTGCTATGCAAATTTTGCAAACTTTGCATCTTGCCAGAGCTGCAAAGATACTTTGTTAGATGTTTCTGTGCTCTTTTTAAAACTGCAGTTTTACACTGTAGGCCAAAGACTCATCCCATTTGAGCTAAAGCAAGCTTTGCCTACTATAAGGTCCAGATGTATCCCTCTCTTAATAAAACAGTGGGAATAGATGCCTTTTCTTTTTAGAATAAATTTGTAACATACAAATAATCTTTGCAGAATGAACGTGAGAGAATTCTTGAATACAAGAGGCAAGTGCAGAGTTTGGTCAATAAATCCAGGAAGATTGTGCAGCTGAAGCCACGTAACCCAGACTATCGAAGTAACAAGCCCATTATCCTCAAGGCTCTGTGTGACTACAAGCAGGATCTGGTATTGTATCCCTTTTTGGCTGTGAATGAAAATCATGTAAACTAGAAAATTGCAGGTTACTTAGTTAGCAAACCATTGAGCTGATAGGTGTAACCTCTTTATCTGCTTTTGGTCAGCTTGAATTTCTTTGGCAGAAGAAGCTCTGCCTTTCTTGCCATTATGAATAAACAAGTAGATTCTTATTGATTAATAAATCTAGTTGAAATTACTATTACTAATCTATAAAGTAGCATTAATACTCATATTTCAAATTAGAACTTTAAAGTCTTGTTGATAATCAGGTTAAAATTGTTGTACAGATGCCTCTCAGCATCCACACCTTTTTCTCTTTTGGTGATTGTTCACCTTTTTAGTGCCTCTCTGGATCTTTAGGTGAGCAACTCATCTAACAAAAGTGAGGATTATACAGTTATTCATTGGTATTCCCATTTCTTTTCTGGATGGGCTATGAAATGAATAGTGATGTTTTTTCGTCCTCCTCAGTATGGAGGCTGCTAGGGTTTATTTCTAGTTTTTTTCCTTAAGCAGTAAACTTAGATGTGCTTTCTGCTTATGTGCTTTTTCCTGCACGATGGCCACACCTGTGGCTGTCTGGTGTCAGGATTTCTGGAAGTTGGAGCTGGTGAATCTGGCTCTGCTACACTTACTCCCGGTCCCTTTGCAAATATGGATGCAACACTAAATATCCTCATGCCTTCAGCTCACTGGCTGAAAGCCATGCATGGTGGCACAGCTTACCAGGCCATGTGTCCTCATTCAGTCCTTGTGGAGGCAAGCCCCAGTCTGATAATCTGCCAGACTGGCAACTGCTCAGAGTGTTCCCTGCCTCACTCTTGGGCTTTTTTGGGTTTTCTTCATGTGGAAACCAGATTCAGGGATATGGGGTTGATCTGTACTGATCTATTGCCCCAGTAGGAAGCTGAGATGCACACCCAGACCTGGCTGGGAAGCACTCCTGCTTCTGTGATCTAGGTGCATCTTCCTTGTCTGTCTCTCCTGGAAACCCCATCTTGCTTAACTAAGGAACAATGTTGGTCTGCATCCCTTCCAGAAAACGGTGCGCAAGGGAGACGAGTGTATCCTGAAGGACAACAACGAGCGCAGCAAGTGGCTGGTGACGGGCCCCGGAGGAGTGGACATGCTGGTGCCATCTGTCAGTCTTATCATCCCACCCCCCAACCCACTGGCCGTGGATCTTGCTACCAAGTGAGTTGCTGCCTGAGTTTGGACACTTGCCACTGGCATTAGAGTTCACTCAAAACAGCAACCAGTCACAAAATATGTTCTGTGTCTTGATCAGAGTGCAAGATGCCCCTAAAGGTGGGGGATTAAGGGCTAGACCCTTGACTTGAGGAAACTCACTTCAGTGAAACTTGCTGAGGTCTAGGTTGCGGCCTATAACTGTTTAAACATTAATGTCTATGAGGTTTTTCTCATCTGTACTAATGAAATTCATGTGTAAATTAATTTCCAAGATTTTTTCAAGTAGAGAACGAGCCTTAACATCTAGTGGATGTTTCTTGGGATGTTTTGTAGCTGTGCTACAAGGACAGATGTATTTTGATAATTTTTTTTTTCCCTCATGCCAGAATTGAGCAATACTATGAAGCTATTTTAGCTTTGTGGAACCAGCTGTATATCAACATGAAGAGCCTGGTGTCCTGGCATTACTGCATGATTGACATTGAGAAAATCAGAGCCATGACTATTGCCAAGGTAAGACACCAGCTGGCCTTGCCTGCAGATCAGAGGCATCCACAACCTCTTGTCTGCTGTCCAAAGCAGACCCTGCAGTATCCTGTGCAGGTGTATGTTCTACAAAACCATGGGCCTTCCTTTTGCTAGGTTACACAAACATTCACATACGTGGAAGTTGTAACTTTATTAAGGGAGAAACAAAATGCTTTCCTACTCAAACACCATACAGATAAGCAGGAAGATTAGCTAAGGGAATTGATTGCATACTTGCTCTACTTGTTTCCCACTGTACAAGTGCATGGATGAACAGAGTAAGAGGTAGAATTTCAAACTGCTCCTAAGGTATGAAATGATGCTAGCAAGGATAGGTTAACTCAGATGGTACTCTTAGCACCATTCTTTTAGAGGCAGCTTAGTTAGGATTTATTCTAAAGTGTGATTACTTTGGGGTTTTTATAGGTTTATTAGTTTGTTCCTTAATGATTAACTAGTCATAAAATTTCCCCAATTGCTTTTCTTTTTTCTTGTATTTCAAAATTCCCTTCTTCCTTTTTTCAGCTGAAAACAATGCGTAAGGAAGATTACCAAAAAATAATAACTGACCTGGAGATCCATTATCAAGAATTCCTCAGGAACAGCCAAGGCTCAGAGATGTTTGGTGATGAAGACAAGCGAAAGATGCAGTCTCAGTTCACTGATGCTCAGAAGCACTACCAAACCCTGATCATACAACTGCCTAATCAGCCACGACAGCCACAAACAGGTTTGTTGTCATCCTAGCTTTTGTAGAGTTTGGATTGCTGGGGTCTCTTTGTTCCAGAGGTGGTAGGTGGTGCATTCTTTTTATGTGAAAATGTTCTCTTCAACCTATGAATGGGAATATGTTCAAGAACTGTTCTGCAGTCTCCCAACATAACAAAACTGGCCATGCACCAGGAAAGATTTTGTTCTTCCTTCCTTTGGTGGGAATCTGGGAATAGCGCTCCAAAATTCATGGAACTTGCTGGGAGAAGAGGAATTTAGTCCATCTGATACGTTTTCTGTTATTAGGGAGAATAATCTTATTGCTGCATTTTAGGAACCAAGTTTATATTTTTGTGAAGGAGAGTTTTCATTCCCTGAAACAGTTGCCTAAGGGCCCAGGTCTCCCACCTGTTCTCAGTTCTACAGATCAGCTCAGTGCTTGGATCACTTGGGCACTGCCTTGGCTTCCTATGTGTTCCTGCTCTGTTCTCTGGCAGCTGATGCTTACCTAATTCATTTTACAGTGGTCCCAACTGAGACCTGTCCCTTGGGTTCTTCAAACACCATTATTGTTAATGAGAGGAACCGAGAGCATGAGAAGCAGGAGGCCTGGCTGCTGATGGAGCTTCAGAAACTTCGGCGTCAGATTGAAGCTTCTGAGATTCAGATGGTTCAAAGAGCTCCTCTTGGAGTGGATCAAGGAGCTATGCACGACTTTTCAGCCAGAATAAAGGATTTAGAGGTAACTGTGGATATTTGTCTTTGAGGATCTCAAGCTCAGTATGATTTTGTGCTGCAGTTCTGTTTATGATCAGCTGGGAAAGACACACGTCCTGTGTAGAAAATTCTCAGTTGAAAGCTAACCATAATTATTTGGATTAGAACTTACCTTCCAAGTACAAAAAGTTGACTTTTGAATTTTAAAAATCAAATTCTGCTGGGCAAGGAATACAGAAAGACCTGATGTCAGGTAGCTGTGATTTCATGTTAAGCCTCATCCAGAGTAAAGTACCATTAAAATCCTTTTCCAAGGGCTTCAATTAACCACCTATCTGTAAAGTGCTGTCTGTGGGATATACACTGGATACTGAAGACTTACTCTCCCTCTCCTAGCTTTTTAGATTTGTAGGAGACCATGGAGAGAGGATTGGTACAAAAAGGTAACAGGTTCAGCATCCAAGAAATTCCCACGGGGCAATGAGGTTGCAAAGGTCTCAAGAGCAGGACCTTGGCATGTCAGAGCTGAGTTTTGGAGTGCAGGTGCTAAAAAAGACCTATGACCTATTGTGGACAAAAAAGAAACTGTTCAACAGTGCTTGTCTTGAAGAAAGCAAGCTCAGCCACTTCTTCAGTCCTCAGTCAAGATGGATATGTTAGAGCAGACTGCTTGGATAAGGAGACCAAATCTATATGAATATAGAATAGAATGATCATTCAGCCAACCAGAAATGTGTAAACCAGGCATTCTCTTCTTCCTTAGGGTGTGCAGAACGACTCTCAAATAATGGCTGAAACCCTCAACAAGCATAAGGACTTGCTGCCTAACTTCAGAGGCTGTGAGAAGTATGTGTACTTGCAATCAGAGATAAATGCCCTCTTTCAAAAACTGGAAAATATTAATGGTGTTTCTGCTGGCTACTTAGACAGGTAAGTAAACTGAGGCTATAGCAATAAATATTCACTTTCTCCCATATTTCTTAGTCCAGAAAGCTGCCTTTTGTTATCAGTAGTGTAAAGTTACACCTTCTTCTCTGCAAACTGTGTACATGTTGATAGGAACAGACACTTGAGTGAATTTCTTCTGTTTTCTGTAACACTTTAAAAAAAGGAAGTGAGAATTGTGGGTATCACAAAAATTTCTTGTTACCTATACTCTTTAGCCAAACATCTGCAATTAATTTAAAATATCACTGTTCTTCCTTAGTCCATAATGGATTTGCCTTGTATCATTTATTTTAGCTTGAATGCGCTGAGGTGTCTGCTCCAGGTTATTCTGCAAACAGAAGATGTGATCAGAGTTTTTGAAGTCAGACTGTCTGAAGAGGAGACTGTTCCTTTGGATCTTGATAAAGTGGAGGCTTATCGGGCTTGTCTGAAGGTGAGAGGCCAAAACCCAAGGACACAGCAAAACAAAATTGGTAGCTGCCAGCACTGATCTACTGAGTTGGGGAAACCCTTCCAGAATGACAGGAGATAGAAATGCTGATCTTGTTGTATTTTATGTATAGACATACAGTGTTTTGTAAATCAGGCATAGTGTTGCTGGCTGGTCAAGGGAGGGGATTGTCCTGCTCTGCTGTGTGCTGGTGCAGCCTCCCCTTGAGTCCTGTGTGCAGTTTTGGGTGCCACAAGATTAAAATATATATATCTATATAAAGTTATTAGATAGCGTTCAAAGGAGGGCTGTGAGAATGGTGAAGAACCTTGAGGCAAAGCCATGTGAGGAACAGCTGAGGTCACTTTGCGTGTTTAGTCTGGAGAAGAAAAGCCTGAGGGGAGACCTCATTGCAGTCTACATCTCCTTCATGAGAGGAAGAGGAGGGGCAGACACTGATCTCTTCTTTCTGCTGACCAGTAACAGGGCTTAAGGGAGCAGGAAGGAGCTGTGGAAGGGGAAGTTTAGGCCGCATATCAGGAAAAGCTTCTTCATCCAGAAGTGGGCTGGGCACTGGAACAGGCTCTCCAGGGAAGTGGTTGCTGCACCAAACCTGACAGATGTCAAGAAGTGTTTGGACAGTGCTCTCAGGCGTGTAATGTGACTCTTGAGGGTGTCCTGTGCAAGGCCAGGAGTTGGACTCAGTGATCTTTGTGAGTCATTTCCAGCTCAGGAAATTGATTCTATGAAATTGTTGAAAGTATTGAAAGTAATATACAGGTTATTACTTCTTTCACCCCCTGATTGTTGCTGCCCCCACAGCAAGAGCAGCTGCATGGAAGGTTTCTGTAACCCACCTCTGTATGCAATTATCTGTATTTATTTATATCAATAATGAATGTGGATTCGAAGGCAGTATCTCCTTTCTTGCATACAGCCTTGTTAATCACCCTCGTTGTCCTCTAGGTGTAACAAGTAAATTTGACTGTTATTAAGCGTCCTGGTTCTGCTACAGAGTCTAGGTCAAATCTTAGAGTGAGAAGTATCCACCCTGTGGAAGGGGAAAAGGGGAATAACTGCTTTGCTGAGCACAAAGTTCTCTTGCAGATCCAGTCTTTCATCTGCTTGTATCTGCTGGTCCTTTTGTGCACTGAATGCATTTGGGAGAACAAGAACCCTCATTATTTTCTGTTCTTACCTTTAGAAGGGAGAAAGTACGTAGGCAGTGCAAATGGAGCACAACCTAGTTACCTTTTTATCATGTCAAATGAGAACTGCAGTTCAGTTGCTGGGAGTTGTTCTTAGCTGGTGTAAATTTGAACTACACCAAAAAAACCAAACAAACAAAAAAACAAACAAACAAAAAAAAACCACCAAAAAAAGCTTGAGCATATCCCCGAAGGCTGGGATCCATCCCTGTGACTGGGTGATGCAAGGCAGACCACTGCCTGTGCTGTATGTTCCATTTGGTGATGCTCACAGTATGCAAGTATGTGTACCTAAACAAGTGTGTGTGTGTGTGTGTGTGTGTGTGTAGAAATATCTCCATGGAAGATGTTTATAAAAATGTAAATAGGAAAAAAAGAAAATCTCTGCACATTTTTAGGTGTTTAAAAACTGGATATGCCACTTCTGAGGCTTGATTCCACAGCTGTTGCAAGCGCAGGAATCGTTTATACTTAAGTGAAAAATTTTAGTCAGTTATTTCTAGGAACAAGCAAGACTCTTGTAACTGCTCTTCAGAGCTCTGGGAAACTGAAATGTTGGCTTCAGAGTATAGTAGCAGAGGTCTTTGGTTTAGCAAATGATTTAGTCTAGTTTTAAACACATTTTAAAGCCCAACTGTTTACCAAAATAGGTGTTTCACTTTAAATAGGTTAAATCCAGCTGACATAGTTTACTAAGTTAAAACAACATCTTTAGATCCCAGCATGCTCTGCATGCTGTTAAATTGGTAAAATATCGCTATCTTCTCAGGAACAAATTAAATGACAATATTATTATTTTTTTTTTAATCCAGAAAATGAAGGCAGACCTAAATATGAAGAAGTCATTACTGAATACTTTGGAAAATGAGCTGCAGAGAACACTTCAGATTCACTCACAGTCTTGCCAGTCCTACACCCTATATGACATGGACATTGGAAAGTACTGCGACAAAGTTACCCAGCTGATAGACCGCTGGCAGAGGGCTGATAAGCAGATAGATAACAGGTTTGCTCATGTTTTCATAGCCTTTTCCTTACTGCTATTGCTACCAAGATCATCTTAGCAGTGAAGTCTAAAAGAACTGATGTGCACTAATCTTTGCTTCCAAAGGACAAATGGTGACTTCAGGGCAGTAAGACTCGAGCAACTGTGAATAGGTTGAACATACTTCAAAAGGAATTGTGTAAGACCCAGCAGAAAAATGTAGTTAGCCATGCAAATGTCTAACCTATATGCTAAAGAGTTGTTCCATTTTTTTTTCTATTTTTCAATTCTTGTAATGTTCTTGAATCAAGTACTTCTAGTCAGCATTTTCCCCCTCAAAAAACCAATCATGCTTATTAATAACCTCAACACCCTGTATTTAAACGTTAAAAATGTAACGCTAAGAATTAAGTAACAAAATCGAACCTTGAACCTGAATTGTGAACTGAAGCCATATTCTGACCCTTTGAGGGGGAGAGGTGGAGGCTGGGGTATGGTTTTAGTTTTTTTTGATTTTGTTTTTATCTGAGGATAAAATGTAGTCCTAACTGGTTGCTGGTTCTTCAGTGAAAATTGAGAACAAGAAGTCAGCGAACTTGATTTTTATCACTGCAAGTTTTATTCATCCCTCACTTTGATAGGAAGGCCCAACCTCTCAACCTCTATGTACCTCTATTACAGAGTTACTCAAAAGTGAGGTATTAAAACCCCATACTGGGTGACTAACAACCAGTACAATTCTCATTTATTTAAAATTTTTTGTTTAGAATCTCCTTTTCAGAGCTTCCCATAGTTTAATGTAGGTTTATCTCTGTGTCTTATTTCTGGAAACTGTGTAAAGAGAGAGAAAGAGAATGGATTTTCCATTTTGACAGGTTTTTTTTTTTGTTTGTTTTGTTTTTGTTTTGTTTTGTTTTGTTTTTTTTTTCCCTAGATCATGGGATTTAGAAAGGCAGATCAAACAGCTGAAAACCTACCGAGATCTCTACCAGGCTCTGTCCAAGTGGATCTGTGATGCCAAGCGCCGGCAGGATTCCATTGAGTCCACAAAGCTGTGTGATTCCAACACTATAATGAGATACCTACATGAGCAGAAGGTATGCAGTACCTGAATGAGTTGTCTTCAGTTACCTGGATTTAAAATCGTTTCTCTATACAGAAAATATCAGTATCAATGCAGTCTGCAGTACAGTGACCTGTTTTGAATTATAAAGTATGCAAGCTACCAAAAAACACCACATATGTCGAAGGCAGGAGGGAGGAAATATTATTGCCCTCATTACTTTCTGTCAGCACTGCAACAGATTATGAACAAGACTGTGTTTGGCTCCTGCACATTCACTGACACTTCTACACATCAGCTTTGAATTAAAGGAACTGTAAGATGGTGCAATTTATGGGACAAATTACAGCACAAAAAATACATTTAAATACATCTAAGCTGAAGTCAAGGAACCCTGGCTTCCCAGATCTGGGGGTATTTCAGTTTCTGGGTGTTCTCTCTGAGAAAAAACCTTCTCATGGCCAAAGAGCTTGCTGTTGTAAAAACTGCACAGCTACAGGTCATTTCAGACCTCAGCTTCTGAGATCTGCAGTAGTCTGCTGCTGCAGGTGCTTTCTGTTGGAGGCAGCATGTACGGGAGGAAATACTGGCAAATCTTACAGGAGTGTTTCATGGCTCACTTTTCTCTTGACAGAACTTGCACAGTGAAATCTGTGGGAAGCGAGACAAAGTTGAGGAGCTTCTCAAGCATGCAGATCAGTGCTCAGCTGCAATTAAGGTACTTGGATCTCAGCATTTTTGTGGGGTGTGGTTTTTCATGGTTGGACACATCCCATTGTCTCTGCTCTGCTGATGGGTGAAAAGTCAGCTCCGTGATGTGTGTGTACAGAAATTGCTGGGGTGAAGTTCTTCCCCGTACAAAACACAATGAAAGCAATTTGTGTACTTGCCACCTGAAGACATGCAGCACATACCAGTGAGATCTTCTCTTCAGGTGAATCAAAGCCTCCTTCTGGCCAGACCAAATTTTCCAGTTCACATGTTAAAAAACTTAAGGAAGTCAAGAACAGATTGATACTTAATGAATTAGATCTGATTAGGATCTGATGTAGGAGGCACGACAAATGCAGATGAGCAGGAGGAATGATGTGAAATAGCCATGAAAACCAATAACATATAGATGGAATGGTTTTGTGGTCCTTGAATTTTTATGTCACCTTTATATATGTGCTTTCTCCAGCACAATCTTACTCTCTGTGACAAAGATTTTGCTATATATGTGATACAAAAGAGATGCAGAGACTGTTATTTCGGCTGAAGTTTTGGTGGAGAACAATACTTAGACCTGTTACTCCCATGAATCTTTTTGTCTCCATGTAGCCCTCAACTTACAGAAACCGTTATCTTCTTGTTTTTGTAAAATGTTTTTCATCTTTTTCCCTCGTCATTCTCGTCCATGAATCTCCCCAGGAGTTCTTGAACTGATGAGCTTCTGTTTATGACAGAAGCTGTACATGGTCAGAAATAGAAAGAAGGGAAAAATGTAGTTTTTCAGCAAGAAAACAAAACCCCCCAAAAAACCCCCAAACTTGCATTTTCTGAAATAGATTCAGAACAGAGAGTTCTTTGGCAGTTTCTAAATGGGTCTTGCTTTTGTCTTGTTTTTCAGGATTATGAGCTGCAGGTTGCTTCCTACAGTTCGGGGTTAGAAACATTGCTCAACATACCTATAAAAAAGAGTGTGGTTCAGTCTCCTGCAGTGCTGATTCTGCAAGAGGTACCTTTCTTCCCTTCCTCTTCAATCTTCTGAGTACATTTGTTTGTCTGTGTGAGCCCTTGTGAGTCATATCCAGCTGTATTCTAACACTTACAACCGTCACTGGTAATGTGCTCGAAGCACGTAAGCACAACGAATTAGTGCAGAATAGTCATTGTGCTGTAAAATCAGACCTGAGCTTGTTTAGACATTAGATTAGCCCTCAGGAATTTATCTCATCCCTATGCAGTGTCTGCTGCATGCATAGTGTGAGAAAGGTGGATTTGTGCCCCGAGTGGTTTTAGTCACTTTCAGCCTGGGAATTAACTGCTATTAGAAATTTGACTTGGGTTACTTGTGACTGTCAGACAGGAAGAGTGTGATGAACCAGGAGATGAATGCTTGAATTAATTATCACATTAGCAGTGGGGGGCAAACAATCCTGAAAAGCTAAAAAAGATGTGGATTTTTGTAAGGAAGAATTTACACTTTTGGGGTCCTCAGAAAGTTGTGTGAATCTGTGAGGTGGAGAATCTACTTTTTACTTTGTCGAGTGATGTATTTGCTCAAGTAGATTGAAATCCTTAAAATGATCTGAGCATAAATCTGTTCGTGTCTAACTCTAGTACAAATTGCTAACAATTCTGTTTCTTTTCAAGGCTAATGAGGCTCAGTCCCGCTATATAGAGCTTCTTACAAGATCAGGAGATTATTACAGATTCTTGAGTGAAATGTTAAAGAGCATGGAGGATTTGAAGGTATTCTAACTCTTTTATTTTCTGTAGCTTTCATTCTTGTCACAGAGTAGAAAACTATCACTGATCAGAGGCAGAAAGTACATTATAAAATAGCTCACAAAACTATATCCAGAACTCAGAGGTGTCCTACAAAGGAGGCATGTTAGCAGTGTTATGAATATTTTGTGAAAGAGTACAGTGTTTTACAAAGTGACCTCTGAGGTACTGTGTGAAGTGAGGTAGAGAACTGATCCCCTTGGTAAATAGGTGGTGCTCATCCAGGCACATGAGCAATCCTTCCCTGCCCATCCTAGCCTTGATCTTAGTGACAGCACAGCTACCTCAGTGCTGAAAACTTGCACCTTGTAGTTGGGGGGACTGCATTTTAGACCATATTCCGAAGCATTTGGAAAGAAGCAACTTCTGATTTGATACAGCTAAGTGAAACAGAGAGGCCCATTAAAGAAATTGTGTATATAGAATGTGATTTTCACCTATTCAAAAACTGGGTAGGTTCTAAAGGTGACTATTTTATACTTTGCTGGTGAACTTCTGCTGCACCATATTTTACTATTAGTAATGCACCTCCCTCTCCCTATCAAGTATCTTTTCCCCTTTGAAAATCATTATATGCTGATTTCAGAATAAAGTTTGACTCTGAATAAATAAGGATTCCAGAATTTGTCTTGACATTAAAGAAAAAAACCTGAGATTTAGCTCTCATTGAAGCAGTGAAAAAATTTACTTTTCATTTTTTTTGTCAGTGTTACACATGTATATTTTATTGCATGTAATGATTCTGAAATAGTTGTCACAAATATTTATGGGAGCTTTTCTGTTTGTTTTTCTGCTATCATGTTGCAGATGAAAAACACTAAAATTGAGCTCCTGGAAGAAGAACTCAGACTTGCTAGGGATTCAAATTCAGAGACAAGCAACAAACATAAATTCCTGGAGCAAAATCTGCAGAAGTACCAGATGGACATTTCTCAGCTGAAGGCAAAGCTGATGAGTTTGGAAGAAATGAAAAGACAAGCTGAAATGGATGGAAATTCTGCTAAGCAAAACCTAGACAAATGCTATGCCCAAATAAAGGATCTAAATGACAGAATAACCAGGTTGACTTATGAGACTGAAGATGAGAAAAGGAAAAGGAAGTTGCTGGAGGATAGATATGAGCAGCAGAAGAATGACTATGACCAACTGCAAAAAACAAGGCAAAATGAGAAAGACAGCCTTGGTTGGCAAAAGTTAGAGTCTGAGAAGGTCATCAAGGAGAAGGAGTACGAGATAGAAAGATTAAGGGTTCTTCTTCAGGACGAAGGCACACGGAAGAGGGAGTATGAAAATGAGCTGGCTAAGGTAAGAAACCAGTTTAGCGAGGAGATGAGTAATTTAAAGAACAAGTATGAAACAGAAATTAATATTAAGAAGACAACAATCCAGCAGATAGCTGCACAAAAAGATGATGATGCAAAAGGCCTCAGAGCGCAGGTTGACAGACTGACAAGAGAGAACAGAGACCTTAAGGATGAGATTGTGAGGCTGAACGACGCCATTCTGCAAACAACAGACCAGCGGCGAAGGGCAGAGGAAGATGCTCTCCAGCAGAAGGCTTGCAGTTCTGAGGTGTCACAGCAGAAGCATCAGTTAGAGCTGGAGCTGAAACAGATCATTCAGCTTCGTGGGGAAGACAACTCGAGATACAAGCAGGCTCTTGAGGAGGCTGCCTCAACTATTCAGGATAAAACTAAGGAGCTGGAAAGGCTAAAGCTTCAGCTTCAGGATGAGGCTAAAAGCCGATGGGAGCTTGAAAATGAATTGGCTAAGGTAAGAAACAGTTATGATGAGGAAATTATTAGTTTAAAGAACAAATATGAAACTGAGATTAATATCACAAAGAACACAATTCACCAGGTCACCTTGCAAAAGGAAGAGGAGACAAATAATTATAGAACACAGCTTGATAATGCCATGAGAGAAAATAGGAATTTGTGTGAGGAAATTAGGAGACTGAAGAATACAATAAGTCAAACAACAGATAATCTACGGAAAATAGAAGAGAATGCTCAGCAGCAGAAGGCAGCTGGCTCAGAGCTTTCTCAGAAGAAACAGCAGCTGGAGATTGAGCTAAAACAAGTTATTCAGAGACACTCTGATGAAAGCATGCGGTACAAACAGTCACTTGATGATGCTTCTAAAACCATTAAGGAAAGAAACAAAGAGATTGAAAGGCTGAGAAAGTTGTTGGATGTAGAAACAAGTCAGAGGAAAGAAGTGGAGGATGAGAACAGTCAGTTGAAAAGAGTCCAGTTTGACCTGCAGAAGGCAAACACGAGTGCAACTGAGACAATTAACAAGCTGAGGATCCAAGAGCAGGAACTGGCCCGACTGAAAATTGACTATGAAAGAGTTTCACAAGAGAAAAAAGGCAGGGATCAAGAAAGTGCAAAGTTCCAGAGCACTGTAAAAGACTTGCAGATCCAGAAACATAAGCTGGAGGAGGAACTTTGCAGACAGAACAAAAATTTAATGGAGGAAACATCCAGGAGGAAAAAACTGGAGGAGGAAATAGAAGGCATGAGGAGATCTCTGAGAGACCAATCGGTTAAAATAACTAACCTCACACAGCAGATAGAGGAAGTATCTATTGTAAAGAAGAGGAATGAAGATGACCTTAGACACCAAAGAGAAGTATTAGATGGTCATGTGAGAGAGAAGCAAAGATACATGGAGGAGTTAAGAAAATACACGTCTGATATTGAGGCTTTACGTCGCCAGTTGGTCCAAGAGCAGGAGCAATTGAAGCAGGCTCACCTACGATACGAGCACTTACAGAAAACCTCTGAGGAAAAAAGCAAAGCCTTGAATGAGTGCAAAATAGAGATCGAAAGGCTTCAGTCTCTCACCGAGAACCTTACCAAGGAACACTTGTTACTGGAGGAGGAGCTGCGAAATGTTAGATTGGAGTACGATGACCTCAGAATGGTCAGAAATGAAGTTGATGAGAAAAATACCACCATTGCTGAACTAAAGAATCAGCTTCAGATGAGCAGCAAGCAAACCCTGGAACTTCAGGGGCTGCTTAATGATTTACAGAAAGAAAGGGAAAAATTGAGACAGGAAATTGAAAAATTCCAAAAGCAGGCTCTAGAGGTATTCACACATATTTTGATCCCAGCTTTACTGTTTCTCAAATATATAATTAATTGCGGTGTTGATTTGGGCAAATTAATTCACCCTTTGCTGTGTGAAGTCACTGTACTTGTGACTAATGTCCACTTTATGACCCTTCCTCTTGGTTAAGCTTTAAATAAAAATGGCAGGATTTGGCCACTTCCTTAGCCTCTTTACTCCCTGGGAACTGTTCTAGGGAGCCATAAGCTCTCATCGCCTAGGAGAGCCTTGTTCTCTGGCCTTGCCCCAGAAGAAATCTGTGTTCTGTGCCAGTGTCCAGCAAACCATCCTAGGGAAAAAAATGGGAGCACCTGGAGTACCACTGTGCTTTAGCAGTTCGCTGCTGGTTGTGTGCTTCCCAGGCTGTTTCAGCCAGGATGGGTTAAAGCCGTCATTTGAGGCTGACCTGAGTGCTGTCACAAACTAAACTGGCTGAAAACCCCAGGACCAACAAGCTGTCAAGGTGCTGGTTAGCTGGGTAAGGTGTTGACTCCAAGTGAGGATTAGAAGTCGTTGTCAGCTGTACTTAAGGTACTAAAAGCCTATCTTTCATGGAGTGTTTTGGGGATTTATGTTCCTAAGTCACTAAGGACATTTGCAAATTTTACTATTGGCCCTTATTTCTTAAACTTTAGGTGACAACATAAACAAGTTAAAGAAAACATTTTTTAATATTTTGTTCTTCTGCCTAGTTTCTTCTACAAAGAGCTACTCTTTAAATATATACGAGTGAGCACTTGTAAAAAAATTTTTTTTCCCCTGGACTTGTCCCTTACATTTCTTTTCTCATATCCTTTATTCTAAAAATCCTAATACTGATATTAAAAAAATACTAACTTTTGGGATTATATAACACCTGTGCATATATATATATATACACACAAACATGTATATGTGCATGTATTACAAGTAGATAAACTCGTATTCAGTTTAATATGGCCTGCATACAAATGTGCATGTTTGTGGGTGTTTGTGCATATGCATATATGAAGACACTGCATGAATTAAAATGGAAGGCAACGCAGGTAACATTGTTTGGAGTGACATGTGAAACTATCAGGAAAGCAAAAATTGAGTCATATGTTTCCTTTTTATCCATGTATGACCAGTCCTTAGCTGATGCAAATTTCTGTGGATTAGTAGGACTGCCAGGACATCTGCTGAGCATCAGGCTATTTATGAGTCTTAAATGCTCTGTGTATTTGTCAGTGTACTGTGAGAAGTATCAAAAAGTTACAGGGATCTAAATCAGCTGAAGATCAAGGCTGTGGGTAACAGAATGAAGTCTCTTGAGTCTCTGGCATACTGGAGACACTGTAAGTGAAGGGATAATGTGCCTTCTCTGGTTTATGTGTGTCCATGTCCTTGGATAAGGCACTACTGTGACTAGAATGTTTTCCAGTGGGAGCTTGCTGCAGGTTAAATGACAGGCTGGAGAGCATTGTAGGCAGAGGGCATAACTCTAACCCGCACAAACTCTAACCATCCTTTCTTGGTTTATTTCTCCTCCACAATTGTAGGCATCCAGTAGGATTCAAGAATCAAAAAATCAGTATAGTCACATTATGCAAGAAAGAGAAACCCTGCTGATAAAAATGAGTGCTTTGGAGCAAGACAAAGCCAGACTGCAGAGATTAGAAGAGGAGCTGAACCGTTTGAAAGTTACCCTGGAATCAGAATCACGTTTGAAGCAACGCCTGGAAAGTGAGAAGCAACAAATTCTGAATGACCTCAATCAGTGGAAGAGCCAGCACTCCCGGACAGAGGAATCCATAAGGAAGATCCAGTGTGAGAGGGAGAAGAGTGAGAGGGAGAAGAACAGCCTGAGGAGTGAGATTGAAAGGCTGCAGATGGAAATCAAACGGATTGAGGAGAGATACCGGTGCAGACTGGAAGAGACCGCTGTCAAAAACCAGTCAGAGCTGGAGTCAGAGCGTCTCAGGCTGCAAAGAGAGATTGAGAAACTCAAGCAGCGCCCGTATGGGGCTCACAGATCCACACAGACCGAGGAAGACTTCTGTATTGATGCCTCCAAGCTGGTGTTCAGCGGGCTGCGGAAGAAGATCACAGCCATGCAGCTGTATGAGTGTCAGCTGATCGACAAACTCACACTGGATAAACTGCTGAAGGGGCAGAGGTCGGTGGAAGAGGTTGCGGCTGACATTGAACCCTACCTCAAAGGAGCAGGTGCTATTGCAGGGGTGTCCCTTTCGCCCAGACAGAAGTACTCTTTTGTTGAGGCCAAACGGAATCAGCTGCTAACAGCAGAAAATGCAGTCCTGCTCCTAGAAGCCCAGGCAGCAACAGGAGGTGTGATAGACCCACATCGAAATGAGATATTAACAGTGGACAGTGCTATCGCCAGAGATCTGATTGACTTCGATGATAGAGAGCAGATCTATACAGCAGAAAAGGCTATTACAGGATTTAAGGATCCTTTCTCAGGCAAAACTGTCCCAGTGTCTGAAGCCATCAAGAAAAACTTGGTTGACAGAGAAACCGGAATTCGTCTGCTTGAAGCCCAGCTGGCTGTAGGAGGGATTGTTGATCCTGTCAACAGTGTTTACCTACCCAAAGAGATAGCTTTATCGCGTGGGTTGATTGACAAAGACCTGTACAGGATGCTAAACAACTGCCAGGGCAATACAAAGAACTTCATTGATCCCACCACCAAAAAGGCAGTCACTTACATGCAGCTGAAGGAAAAATGCAGGATTGAACCACACACTGGTCTGCTCCTCCTTCCAGTGCAGAAGAGGAGTATGTCATTCCAAGGGATCAGGCAGCCTGTCTCAGCAGATGCACTGCTTGAGGCTGGAATCATTAAGGAATCAACAAGGAATGACTTGGAAAGAGGTGCAATTACAGTGGAAGAAGTGAGTGAGAGAATTATTGATTTCCTTCAAGGCTCTAGCTGTATTGCTGGTATCTACAATGAGGCTACTAAAGAGAAACTTGGCATTTACCAGGCTATGAAGATAGGTTTGGTTAGGCCAGGGACAGCCCTTGAACTCCTGGAAGCTCAGGCAGCTACAGGGTTCATAGTGGATCCTGTCAGCAATGTGAGGCTGCCTGTTGAGGAAGCTTACAAAAGAGGCCTTGTTGGAATTGAATTTAAAGAGAAGCTTCTCTCTGCTGAAAGAGCTGTCACTGGGTACAAAGACCCAGAAACTGGAAACATCATTTCTCTGTTCCAAGCAATGAACAAAGAGCTCATAGAGAGAGGCCATGGCATTCGTCTGCTGGAGGCCCAGATTGCTACTGGAGGGATCATCGACCCCAAAGAGAGCTACCGTTTGCCAGTGGAGACGGCCTACAAGCGTGGCTACTTCAATGAGGAGCTCAACCAGATCCTCAGTGATCCCAGTGATGACACCAAAGGGTTCTTTGATCCCAACACAGAGGAAAACTTGACCTACTTGCAGCTGAAAGAAAGGTGCATAAAGGATGATGCAACGGGGCTCTGCCTTCTGCCCCTGAGAGAGAAGAAGAAGGTAGTGCACACCTCGCAGAAGAACACCCTTAGGAAGCGCAGGGTAGTCATTGTAGATCCAGAAACAAACCGGGAGATGTCCGTTCAGGAGGCGTACAGCAAAGGCCTCATAGATTATGACACCTACACAGAACTAGCTGAACAGGAGTGTGAGTGGGAAGAAATAACTATCACGGGATCAGATGGCAGCAGTAGAGTAGTCCTTGTTGACAGAAAAACAGGTAGCCAGTACGACATCCAGGATGCCATTGATAAAGGCCTGGTGGAGAGGAAGTTTTTTGACCAGTATCGTTCTGGCAGCTTGAGCCTGACCCAGTTTGCAGACATGATTTCCTGCCGTAATGGCACTGACGAGGTGTTCCGGCACGAGTCCGTGACTCGGTCTCCCACCGTGCTGAGTGTCAGGAGTTCTTCTTCAGTGATCAGGAGCGGTTCTTTCTCAGAGACCCCAGATGAGTGCAGTCCCATTGCAGCCATATTTGACACGGAAAACTTGGAGAAAATCTCCATTTCAGAAGCTATACAGCGGGGCATCGTGGATAGCATCACAGGGCAGCGGTTGCTTGAAGCCCAAGCCTGCACTGGTGGCATCATTTGCCCTACCACTGGCCAGAGGCTTTCACTCCAGGAGGCCACTAACCAAGGCATCATCGATCAGGATATGGCCACACGTCTCAAACCAGCCCAGAAGGCCTTCTTAGGGTTCGAAGGCATAAAGGGTGGGCGCAAGAGGATGTCAGCAGCTGAAGCAGTGAAGGAGAAATGGCTGCCTTATGAGGCTGGGCAGCGGTTCCTTGAATTCCAGTACCTCACAGGAGGTCTCGTGGACCCGGAAGTGCGTGGAAGAATAACCACTGAAGAAGCCATTAGGAATGGATTGATTGATGGCCGTGCTGCCCAGAAATTACAAGACACCAACAGCTATCCCAAAATTCTGACCTGCCCCAAGACCAAGCTGAAAATATCCTACAAAGATGCAATGAACCGGTCAATGGTGGAAGACATCACCGGGCTTAAACTGTTGGAAGCAGCCTCTGTTTCCTCTAAAGGCATATCCAGTCCCTACAATGTCTCCTCGGCACCTGGCTCTCGCTCTGGCTCTCGCTCTGGCTCACGTTCAGGCTCACGCAGTGGGTCTAGGAGAGGAAGCTTTGATGCCTCAGCAAGCTCTTCATATTCTTACTCATACTCAGCCTTCAGCAGTGGGTCTATTGGGCGCTAGTAACAAGTGAGGGGAGGCATCTGCATTTTATTATCATTTAGATTATTCTATATTCCATTTACTAAAAGAAAAAAAAAAAAACAAACCACCAACCAAAGTAACTCAAAGCAAAGCCTTGAAGTCTTTTCTGGGTGTGTTACACTTTTCTTCTGAAAGAGCTGTAAAATGCTTGAATGCAAACCTATAGAATATAGATTAGGGAGTGCAAAAGTAATATTTGTGAATTTTGAGTTTTGGTTCCCATTTCCTTTTAGTCTTTGGATTTTAATAGGTCTCTGTATATTTTAAATACTATATCATGTGCCTTCTCCTAACTGTCAACCTATAAGGTGATAACCGAGGTTTGAAAGTCTTGCAGTAGTTAGCTTTTTATCCACATAGACCTTTTTCAATTTCCTTTTATGAAAAAAAAGATATTAACAATATGGACAGAAAATGCCCTTAATACTGATTTAGAATCTATACCATAAACATGAAACTGTCTTTCAGATGCTCTACTTCTTTATGTTTGGCTAGCCATCTTCTGAAGTATAACTTGGTGGATGTAAAGGGCTATTATTAGGCTGGGTTTTTGTTTTACTATATACATTTCTACTGTTTTGCTTGATTTCCCTGTAACAACAACAACAACAAAAATCTAACTGTACCATGTGAGGTATTCTGGACAATAAACTTCAAAAGTTTTAAAGTATTTGGTGTGTACTTAATAATTTTATCTGTGGACATTCTTGGAAGTGCAAGTTAGAGAAAGAACCATTTTTAAAAGAAGGAGACATTAGCTTTGTTGTAAAAAATGCGCAGGCACATTACATTTCATGATGCTGAGCCATCACTTTTATTAATAAGGACTTCTGATTCTGATTTTTCAGTAGGAAAATGAAGATAGCACAAGTAATGGAAGTTATGCCCCAGAAGCAGAATGCCTGTGTGCACATTTGTTCATAGAGTTGATGATGATAATAGGAAGCATATTTCTTCTGCTTGTGATCCAGCTCATTGTCTCTGCAGCTACAAGGGACTGAGCCAGATTGTCCCTTACACATCCATGCAACTTTGGACAGTGAGCGGAACAAAAAACCAGCTGGCTTAGCTGGACAACTGTGGCACAGGAGCATCTTTCAAAACCTTAACGATTGCCTCTTGTAACAACTTTCTGCCTCTACTGTTGGCTCCTGAAAGCCTAGGTTGAGAAAAACACGGTAGTGTTTCAGTGCTTGTGTGATATCTTGCTGTCATCAGTTTTATGTAGGTAGCTGGCATCCTGCTGATTCCTTTTATCTGAGCTGAGAAACCAGAGCAGGCCTAAATGATCACAGTATTAGAGGACAGGAGTGTTTTGAAACCACTTCAGCCAGTGCAGAAAATGACTTGCATACCTGGAGGCTGTTCTGACCTCTCCCCCGTGGCACACAGTGCAGATACCTCTGGGTAGGCACAATGTTCTCAGCAGAGTGATTGATCAGCTACAAGAATTCAGTATGATTTTATACAGTGCTTTAGTGACAAAACTGTTAGTATAATTTGCCAGTAGCTGAAATACTTTCTTCGTTTTAGTTGTTCAAAGCACATACCTTCTTTTAGCCACAAACCATGTAGGAACCTTGCTGCTCTATGAATTTTAGTTGCTACAGATAGAAAGAAGATGATGGGCATAAATGTTAGTCCCCGTTAATTATGCTACCTAATTTTTTTTTGTAGAATATTTGTTTTTTTGCAGCAAGGAGTAGCACATGTTCTGATCCTGCTGTCTATGGATAAAGTTTACCCTCTAGTCTGAGAAGCATTTCCAGTGTTTCCTGAAGATAAGGGCTGTGTATAAAATCTCTGCCATATAAAAAGTATCTTCAGTTACTGGACTGAGAAGTTATTAGGACTCTTACAGGTCAGTGTTGGAGACCTCCACAGAAAGTAGGTGAGAAAGTGCATCCTGTCTTCTAGGGAATCTTCACAGTTTTTGGAGATTTCTCTCTACAGCTGAGTTTCTGAGCTGTACTACAGAGGAAGAGTCAATGTCTGAAAGGCTTTCTGACTGCTAGGGAGAAACAACCTTGTTAAAAAAAAAAAAAAAACTAAAAATTGCTGCTTAGTTGAACCCCAGACTGATTCTGCAGCTTTAAATGATTTTTGGGGTTCCTAGGGTCTACAGTAAGGGTAAAGTTGGTCATTAGTAAAGGAAAGTTCGCTCTTGGGTGCACACCCTCCTGCAGTTTGCATGGACTGAGAAATCCTGCACACTCCACAGCAGATTGGGCTTACATTATTTATTCAAGGCATTCTTGGCATCTCTTACATTGTTCAAAGCTCGATGGAGCTTTTTTGCATACTACCTTTCTTACTGCTCAGTCAACCTTTTGTCCTCTCCTAGTGACCGAAATGGGAGATGATATCACAGAAATTACGGTGACAGTGGTTTCTCCTTGCACACACCCCAGCAGCAGCTGCTAGCTGGTATTAGTGGTGGCCTCGTGTGTGAGACCCAGGTGCCCGAGGTCCAAGTAGCAGCTGAGCCGGAGTAGGCAGCAGGTGGGGCAGGATGCTGCTAATGTGGGATCTTAAAGAGAGAAGTGGAGAGTTTTCCTCCACCACCAAAAGGTGCTGAGGAAGGAAGTTTGGAAGGATTCTATTTGCAGCCCTGTGAGGAGGTCAGCTGGCAGAGAGAGGTGTGACAGGTGAGCACACCCAGCGGGGCAGTGGGGAGACTGTGTTTGTAGCAGTGCTCCGCATTTCTGGGCTAGGAGAGCCTTGCACGGGGGTTGAAGAGTAGGAAGGCTGCGGTGTGTTGTAGTGGGGTGTAGCAGGAGCACGGGCTTGAGTTGGAGGTTGCTGCTGTGTGTTTGGGGCAGGATGTCCATAAGATCTGTAGCTCTTCTGCACCAAAGGTGGAATGAACGCTATTCGTGCATTTTAAAAAGAACTCTGGATGATCTCTGCTGCTGAGACAGTAGCTCCTTGATATTGAAAAGCCTGAGTGTACCTGTTGGTTCAGCCTGTAGCTGTGAGTCCTTCCCTGTTCCAAGAGGAGTGCTGAACTGCGTGTACTTATGGCAGCCTCATACTTTCCAGCCACTCCTCTGAATCTGCTGCCTCTTGCTTCCTCCTTGTGCCTCGGGGTAGGTGATTCTCACCCTGCTCAATGGCAAATGTGTGCCCGGTGTGCTGACTCGGCCGCGGTGGCTGGGGAGGGTTCTCATTAGCAGGCTCAACTCTTTAGAGAACTGGTCTTTGCTCTGAGCAGGATAGCAGTCCATTCATGAGGCTTTTACTCACTGATTTAATAACCTTGATGTTGTGAATTTGCTGTCCTTCGTTTTGAGGCTGAGACATGACTGCTGAGTAGGGTCCAAAATCTGTAATGCACCATGAGGTTTGCCCAGCACAGCAGTGCTCAAGACATAATTTTGTCTGTCTGAGGCTATTTGGAAATGTGCACTGCCATGGTTAATTAATAGTCCAGCCTTATGAATATGGAAGAGGGTTGGGGAGATTTACGGAATAGCAGCAATATGGCTTAGTACAACAACGTTTAAATTACTAGCAAATTTTAACTATTTAGGCAGAAGATGGGGTTTGGTCAGTTTTTGACTTGTGTTTGTTCCAATTTTTATGCATTTTTATAATATAAATCTGGAAGGCTCATTTACTTTGCTGGCATTTCTGTGATCCTCAGCAGTTCTGAGATGAGCAGAGTTTACATGCTATGTAGTGCTCTCAGAATAATGCTACGCTCAAAAGTACTGTTTTTATGTGGCCAAAAATATGAGATTAATTCCTGCTGCTTTGAGAAGGAGTGACTCTGTGAGACAGGGTGAAACTGTAGTGGTGTAAAATTTGAGGAGGTACATGCACATGAGAAATACCAGTGAGGATTAGGAGGTCGGTGGAAATTGAACAGCAAAACACTGGGTAAGGGCATGCCTTCTCTTAGATTCTCCAGTATGTGCAGCACCCTCCTCATGCAAG
The DNA here is from genome assembly GCF_009819655.1 of Sylvia atricapilla. Classification (NCBI taxonomy): domain Eukaryota; kingdom Metazoa; phylum Chordata; class Aves; order Passeriformes; family Sylviidae; genus Sylvia; species Sylvia atricapilla. Next base: position 66,650,676 of record NC_089140.1, on the reverse strand, counting down.
TCACAGAATCACTCAGGACAGTAAAGACCTCTAAGATCTTTGAGTCCAACTGTTAACCTAACACTGTCAAGTCCACCACCAAACCATGTCCCTAAGTGCCACATCTAGGGCTTTGGGGTCATTATCACTTAGTCACCCGTAGGGCAGATGCTTAAGGGACAGTGGCTGGGTTCCCTGGCACTGAAAAGCATCTCTCCCTTTCCTTCAACAGGCGTGCTTGTGCCATTTCTCTCACCAAGGCCTAGGCACACATCCCATTATCTATCTGCATGGTGGGAACTGCTGGACGAACTCAGTTTCTTACAGAGCTTAAATGAGTACTGACATTGCAACACAGCTACAACAGTAAATGCATGGAAGCTGCTGCTGCTGAGTACTATTGCTTGATTACAAATAAGCCCCATACTGTATACAAGGCTTTCCACTCTTAAAACATTTCATTTAATGGTAGAATTGGTGGTAAGTTGAGGATGAAAGTATTCCATAAGAGGTGGCTGTCATCCAGTGTGAACATTTCCTCCAAGACCATGGCATCTGTCTATGCTGGAGAGACCTCTACCTAAATTGCCCTTTTATCTCTTACAGCCTTTGTCTCTTGCAGGACACAAAATAAGTGGCTAAACATATCTGGCCACAACTCTTCTTTGTGAACTGACCCTAGGGGCTTTTGGATTCCTATCTGCTTTCCCAGCTGTTTCTTTCATGCCAAAAAATCCCTTAGGTCCTCTGGGGCCAGGCTCAACATTAAGTCTAGGCAGATTAGGTTTCTCTTTTTTAAAATATTGCAGATTTTAAAATTTATTTTTTAATTAGACCAAGAGTTGTGCGGTTGTTCTTTTTTTTCTCCTATGAAAGGAAAGTAGTGGAAAGTTTTTTACAATCAGCCAAGAGTAGAACCGGGATAGTGCTTGGTTTCTTGGCTGAACTAAGGAGTTTAAAAACATAATCCAACATTTCTTTTTCATATGGTTTTATTTTTAAAACTTTATTAATAAATTCAGTTCGATTTTAAAATGTTGCTATAAATATTTATATTTAGGAAATAGCAGGAAAACCTTTAAAACTCTCTAACTTTTTTCACCTGTAAATCTGTTCACAGCTTTTGGCATGTTTCAAAATAGTTTAATTGATCTAGCGTTGTCAGTTTTTCTGGAAAATTATTTGAGGGGCGTGTATGGAGGAGAGCAAGAGGAGCACTTATCTATAGCTTTGAAACTTTAGAGTGGCACCAAATTGCTCGGTTGTCAGATGACATCACAAGATTAGTAATCTGGTGGGTATAGGGGAAGAGTTTGAGCAACTATGACCTGTGGCAGGTGGTGATTAGGAGAAAATTCTTTCTATTTGGGACCCCAGAGCAATCACAGTGATCTTGGAATTTGTGGGGGGTGAGGAGTTAGTCTTGAGACACGGGAGATATCTTTGCCAAAGCTCATCTTTTCAAGGTCTTGAGACTGACAAATGTAGGATTTTTTGAATGGGGCCAAGTTGCTTGTGTTGCACACACGTGGGGTTGTGTGAGTTTCAGCTTTGGAAAGGATAAAATTAGTGACAGCTGCATTGAGCATCATTGGGACATTTCTGTCAAAAAGCTCATCACTGTTGCAAGCTACACCATGTTTCTGGCAAGGGGTAGGGAGGACACTCAAGAGCTGTTGGTGTTCTCAAGCAGAGGATGAGACTTGCTCACATATTAGTGGGTATTGCCCTTCAGTTCAAGGTGGAAGGGTGAAGAGGCACAACCAGTTATGTGAACCATTGGCAAAGGAAGCTAAAGAATGGCTAATATTTCAGGGGTTGCTTTTAAAAGACCATAAAAATTAATTATGCAAACATAAAAATGAGTTATATAAACATAACCTGCCAAGGCAGATCAGGCATTTTGGTGGACATAACTTTTGGATATGAAAGTAAACCATCACCACTTGCTGATGCAGCGATGAATGGCTGAGAATTCTACATCTGGAGGAGCAAGTTCAGGAGGTGGCAAATACCAAGAATATAAAACTCTTTTCATTTCTTATAGATCCATGTGGGAAATGCTGTGAGGGCAATTACAGGCTGCTAGCTGAATTAGTACTCTCAAGTTCCCAGCAAGCAAAGATTTCCCACTGCTGTTTGAATTGGGCTCTATTTACATCTGTGGACACTTTAGTTATAGTCACAAGTCAAGCAGGAACTATTTTCAGTTCTCTGTTAACCAGAAATTAGACCTGTTTCACAGGTCTAATTCATATATAAAATAGCAGGCAGTGTCTTGAGTTCTCCATTAATGTGCACAGAGGCTGCATAAAAGGTCAGTTATACATTTGCTTGATTTTACTTGACATTAATAATGAATTAATTTTCTTTATTTATTTTTATATATACTTAGTGAGAGGTTTGTAAGTTTGCCTTCCACCTCTACCCCCTACTCTCCTCTGTGTGGCACTTCGGCTTATCCTTCTTCTAAAGGTCATTTTCTGAGCAGATTTTCTGAGATTTGCCTGTTTTACAGTCCTTTAATTTTAGTACTTGAAATATCTTTATTAAGTCAAATTCAGACTTGGGTCTTGAACTCTCTCTAAGTTTTGGTGAGCAGTCTCCAGAAATATTTATGAAAATCTTTCTTCCCTCTACCCTGCTTCTGGAAATGAAAGTGACTCTTGAAAACAAGGCTTGCCTCTTCTGCTGGAAAGCTTGGAAATACCTTCTGTTAGCAAGTCTCATCACACCTGGTTGAGCTCTGAGTGTTGCACAGTGCCATGTGCATCTGGTCCAGGGGTAAGTAGGACTCTGCTTGTAGCAGGGACATGATGCTTCCCTTTGTCCCAGACACATCCCAGATATCCATGTAATTCACAGGGAGATTGTAGTTATGTATTTGCCTGAGAAGGTGCTGTTAGGCCTTACCACCAGGGCCTCTTCCTGCCATCTGCCAGCTTTCCTCCAGACATGGATTTCCTGCAGGGCTTTGCAGCAAACTGGAGATGGTATTTGAAGATGTTAAAAATAATTTAAAATACTGCTTCCTACTATGTTGGCACGTGACAGATGCACTGTCACGTGCACTGGGACCACACTGGGGCCTAAAACTGGTACCCAAGTTCCACTACTGAAGATGCAGGCTGTGTGTGCTGTGTAATACAATAAAGCCCAGTCTTCTTGGGGAGCCTCCTTGACCCTCCTCGCTCTTACCTCCTGCCAAGGCAGTTGAAAATATCTGGGATCATTCACTTCTAGAAAAGGCCAGTTAACAGCGGTAGACTTTGATACAAGCTCACTGTGCTGTTAAGGTGAATCTTAAGAGAGCTTTTAAGCCAGAATTATCATGAATTATGAAACTTCTGTTTATTTTTTCGTTTTGGAGGAACCATAAAATATTTATTTCTAGTTCATTTGTACCGCAACCCTGACTAGCAGGAAGGGACAAGCTTAGAAAGCAGCAGCCAAGGATATTACTGGATTGTGTGGCAAGCCTCTTGGTGTAATCAAAGTTAAAAATTAGGCTGTGAAATCATCTGGAGTTCTTTAGCCACTATCAGATTTCTGGCAGGGATTTTTGCAGTAAAGTGAGTTGTGTAGTGTTGGAAGGTAAAGTTTTGGAAGATGTTACTTTCTGCTATCATTTTATTTCTTTTTGTTCTTCATCCCAGTTATTTTGAATACTAAAAGTTATTTAATGCACCAGCCACGCTGCATTGTCTTTGAGGGCCAGAAATCCTTTCTTACCTCCTAGTGCTGTGATCCTTGGGGGACCCTGAGCAAACAATGAAGTCTTTGCCAGGATAAACCTTTTTGCCTGAAAACTGGTTTCTTCAGCATTTTGAAGCAAGCCTTAACTCACTTCCCTGAACTGCCATCCACTCCTGAGATCCCACATACCCTTCATCTCTGTGAAAATGACAAAGCACTCCAAATAAAGCTCCTCATCTTCCTCAATATTTCTTGGTGTTTCAGATTAGCTTTTTCTTATTATTTTTATATATAAGTGGATTTAATCCTCTCCAATAATCGTGTTTCATACCACTAGATAGTTATTTCCAACACAAATCAAGAACTGCTCCAAAGCTGGAGGTTTGCCCATAGTGTTCCACTTGCATGCTGTTTGTTAGTTTTCTTCAGGAACAAGAGTATAACTTTGATTTCAGGGCACCTGAACAATGTATCAAACAGATTTTTGCTTCTCCAGTTCATGGTCACCCAAGAAAAGATCCTGATAGGCTTTCAGGGAAAGACAGTTTTTGCATGCCATGATGCAGTGGAGTCCAAGTATTGCAGTTTCAGGAGTAAGAATAAGGTGCTATTTCACAGCAAGGGTGTTGGCTTTTTCCAGAAAGGAAAAAAAATATGGCAAAATGTTTTCATTGTGAATACCTATAAATCACTGTAAAAAAATTTTGTTTGCTTTACAGAAATTTCTGGCACCATTGATATCAAGGATGTAGGCCCAAACTCAAAATGACCTTGTTTAGTATCATATGCTCACCTTCTCAGTCTCTCCCATACCTCCTATATTATCTTGACTAAAGCAAAATTAAAGGATTGGTGATTGATTAAAGCTAAATGAGTTGCCTGAAACTTCATGTGGTACAGGGTATATGACATCAAAGAGATTGTGATCCTCTGAATAACAAACATTAGACAATGTTTTGAAAGACCACAGTTAGGACTAATTACCCTGTTTGGTAATAATTTCCTTAATTTTTAGAGCAATGAGTGAAATAATCTCAAGGCTGCAGTGTTTCTGCCTATCATTTAGCTGTATATTTGAATCCTGTCCTTTGGCTGATGAAGTGAGGTTGTCCAAGTGCTCTATGTCCTTCCTAATATGTGCAGAAACAGCAACCTTGGGAATAGGCAGCTTTTGGTTGTCATAGTCTTTCAGGTGAGCCAGCTGAAAATCAGTGAACATTCCTCAAGCCTGGTTTTCTCTGCTTGAATGCTCAGTCCTGCTGGAACCAGAAGGACTCATTTTTGAGAAAGGTATTTCCATGAGTGAACAGGAATAGTAATTTTCTAAAGGCATTTTTGTTACAGGGGAGGGGTCTAGAATGTGTTGGGCCTGTTGGCACCTCTTGGGAGCACCAGCACTGGGATAAATCCTGCATTCATCCAGCTTCAGCTGACTTTCCTTGTACAACCTGAACAGAGAAGAGATACAGCTAGAAACCAACAAATTAAAACCTGCCCCCACCCCCGCAAAAAAAAAAAAATTATTGGGCAAAAAAAAAGCCCAAATAAAAACTAACAAAATCACACAGACAGACAAAAAAAGAGGCATAAAAAGGTGTATCTGCTCAGGAAAGTTGTGGATTTAGGACTGGCTGCTGCTGACCATAAGCCTCACTTGAAGAGAATGCATGGGAGCTGTAGTGGGTCCCAGTGGCTGTTACAGGTATTTGATGAGCAGTGATATGTCTCAATGCATTAAATCAGTGGAAGGTGGTAAAAGAGACTGTCAGTTGCATAGAGGTGAAGACATGCTGGTGTTTGGACTGAAATTTATCCCAAAGAGCATTTTCTTGAGGGATAATAGTTAAACGTCTGCTGTATTGAAATGTTACTGTTGAGAATGTTCATTTGCAAGTGAACAAGACACTTGAATAAGGATGCCATGGTTATTAATTAAATTGTTGATATTTAGTATTAAAGTTGAAATATGAGGCAATGCAAAATACTGGCTTTCCCACCTTGATGACCAACTTAAACCTTTTTCTTCAGGCAAACAGTCATGTGGACTTTTTTAATACAATAAGAACTTTCAAACCTGTGTAAAATGTGTTAAAACATCTCTCTCTCTTTTGGGACCCATGAACCCAAAACTATTGAAGTCCAACTAACTGGTTTGCCTAATCCCTGGTGCCTGGTATCTGATAAAGAAAAATGATAACATTTAATGAAGGGAACAAAAGAACACGGTAACTGGTGTACGCTTTGTAATTATGTGTGTTCAAGGATTCTGATTATTTGCCACATGTCTGAGTAGCCAGAGGATCTTTCAAAGTCTGCTGGGTCTGGGACAACCTGTAAACAATAAAGCGAGTACTGATTGGTAACTCTGGAGCAGGGCCATCACTGTTGAGATGAAATAACTTTCAAGCTGATATTCCAGTACCTGAAAGATGGGGAAAAAAGATAAAAAGTGCTTCTGTAAAAGGTACTTCTACAGCAGTTGTTGCCCAGAAGTAGTACACTTTGCAATAACTCATACACACTGCAGATTCTTTATGATTTTATATATGTGCAAGTACTAGGCTGGTCTAAAAGCAGGTTGATTATGGAGGGAAATAAATAAAGCAAGCACCTGTCTTTAAACCACAATCATCTTCTAATGTTTCAAAGAGATGCTGTGTAAGAAACACACCTGACACATTGGTTGTGGATGTTCTTGGTGCTCAGCCAAGCCACCAGACCTTCCTTTTTAGTACTAGCAGTCAGAAGATAAAGATTACAGTCTGATTAAGAAAGCACTTGATACCTAAACAAGGAAGGAATTTTGGATTAAGAGCTGTCCAGGAAAAGTCGATGTTGAAGGGATCTGTGGGTAATGGGGTGGAGGTGGGTAGCCGTGTGAAAAATGTCATTCTCATTGCAATCACTGATTTCTTGTAGTCTCTGGGTTTTTTATAGCCATTCTTAGCATTTCATGTATTTCACACTGTTAACAGGCACTATCACTTTCAGTTAGATGCAGTTCAGAAGCAAGATACTGTCTTTTGTATACGGCATAAATTCAGAGCATGAAAAAAATTAATTCCTAAACATCTGACAAATAAGTATTATTTGCTATTCCTAGGTGTGACCACATGGTTGCCTACAATTGTAGAAATACAGAATAATATATAATATACTAACATTTTGCTGTCTTGGATATGTATGACTTCTTCTCTCAACCCAGAGTATTATCACTCTTGGTAAAAACTAATGTGCCCAGGAAGTGTTTAGGAACTAAACTCTCCAGTCAGAGACTAGGAAAAGCCTATCTTCTGAAAATTTAAATTTGCAGTGGCTCTAGAGCTGAAATTTGCACTTGGATTGAAATACAGATCTCAATCAGGGTAACCACACCTCTTTGTAATCTTAGGTAAATTAAGAGGAATTAGAAGTACTTTGATTTGCAGCTGTAAAGAGAAAGGCTTGGCCTCCTGGAGATATAGGATGAAGTTCTGGCTCTACAGAAAGAACAGAGAACAGACTACTGAATCCAGTGGGACCAGTTTTCCACCTTAGTCCTTCAATAACTTCAAACAAACTCAAATTTTTAAGCAAATGAGTAATACAGTCTTGCAACCCCCTAATGTTTCATGTATTGTTGGGTGCTTGCTCTGTTTTATAATGTAAATGTCTGCCCTTCTTACCAGGCAAACTGGCATGACCTGGCTCTCTGAAAAGCACTGCTCCAGTCTTGGAGGGGTTCCATATGTCCCAAACTAGCACTGTCTCTCGTTCTTTTCTAGTGGTAAAGGGAAGAAACATGGAACAAGGAAAGCAAACAAAGAATAAGTAGGCTAAACTTAGTTCATTTAACCATTACTTGAGATACACTTCCCTTGTATGTACCAAGTTGTAAAAAATAAAAGTATATATATGTCTAATTTTCATATTTACAAATCGATAAAATAAGAAAGTTGCCTGCTCATCTTCTTGTAAGGAAGACATGAAGGAAAAAACAACAGTGAAAACTAGGCAAATTAATTTGTTCAAAACCTCAGGGAAAAGAAACCACAAAGGCATCTTGCTGTCTGTCAGCTTACCACTCCAGGAACTTCATAGCAGGTTTCCTCTGCTGCCATGTTATGATCTATAAGAAGCTCAAGCAGTGGCACATTAATCTACAGGATAAGTGAACAGGAAGACAGATGTAAAACTTTCTGAACATAGCAATCTAGGTCTAGTGTGTCTCCTTATCCATACAGACACTTTCTCTAGGTCCAGTTGGCCTGCTTATCCACATAGACACCTTCACTAGCATAGCAAGCCTTTCCCAAATATCAGAGTAAACTAAATCCCAGTTTGTGGGAGAAGGGCTTCGGTAGGTTTGTGAACTTGTCTGAATGGGATAGAGAGGATTTCTGGTGTGGTGGTTCTTCCATGATAAGAACAAATTGTGGAAAAATTAAACATCAAGGAAATCTTGTTCATTTAGTTTGGACTGTGGTATGGTCTGAAGTAATCTCAGCTGGAAGTGAGTTTCTAGATTTTTTTTTTTTTTTTTTTTTTTTTTTTTTTTTTTTGTGTGTGTGTGTGTGTGTGTGAAATCCTATCTTGTTTTTGTCAGGTTGGATAGCCCTGTATTGTTTCAGTGGTGGCTTTTTATAGCAAGTCAGGGCCATACAGGGGATAGAAATGCTAGAAATGCTATGACTGCCAGTTTCAGTCTCCAGAGTTATTTTGACCATGGACCAGAGACTTTTTCTGTACTTTGGAGTAATCAAAGTAAAAGGCAGAACACATTAATCAGTCTCTTTTGTTAAAAAAAGGGTTTAAATACTTCTGAGCCAGTCACTTCTAGTTGCTGTGAGCACATCCTTTGCACCTGAAGTGAAACAAACACTATTCTCAGACTACTAACTACAGCTCTGTTACTATCACAGTAATTCCAAATTGAAGTAATGCCTTCAATCCCAAGGGCGATGAAGTAATAAATTCCTGCTATTACAGCACACAACCAAAGTCATGCATAGGTTAACATTTGGCAGCTGAGATCCAGTGGATTTCTACATCCACAATGAGGTCCTGATGATCACCCAGGAGTAACATTTTCCTGGGCTTACCTTGCCAGGGCACTGTCTCCATCTGCCCTCCTTGCTCTGTAGGGACAGGCAGAGGCACACACATACAGTGAGTAGGCTTCCCCTTGCAAGTTTGTGCCAGGCTCCATCCAAAACCTTTTCCATGTTCTCAAAGGTGGATCTCTCACTGCCAGACCCTTATTCAGCTGCACTGTAGATGCTAATTGCCTTGCTCTCCCCGTGGAGAAGTAGCTTGAACTGGTCAGCCCCACAACTCTGTCCTTTTTCTCCCATGTCATCCTAGAAGGGCTCCCTTTCCTTCTGAAAGGCAAAGACAATGGAGTATCCCTCAGGAAGAACAAATCTAGAAACAAACTATAGGACAGTTTTAAAAGTATTTCTTCTTTGTTGTCAGTGCAGCATTATGAAGTCCTCTTGAATTATTTTTTTTCCATTAATGATAGCTGTCATGGGGAATTATGACTGTCAATAGAAGGCCAATAAATGTACCAAAGAGGGCTTTAAGTATATTGTAACACTTTTAAGGAAGGAGAAGTGTCTCGGTAAATGAGTAAAATAAAATAAAGTAATTCTCATACATTATTTTAGATCTGGGAAACCTACTGAAAATATCAATAAATGAACTGGAAAGAATAAAAATAGAGGTACTCTCTATTGCCTTTTGCCTTTTGTCAAACTAAGTTAATTGATTTACTATCATGTAACTGAGCTGTGTCCAGACAGCTCTTCTCCTTTGCTGTGGAATGGCTTCACAGCAAGGCAGACCAGAGTCTAAGCCCCCACTGTTATCCATGTCACAAGGACAACCTGCTGGTACAGCCAAAGACCATCAGAACCTGTGTAATCACAGAAAGACAAACTTTTTCAGCTCATGTGTCTTTGTGGACTCTTCAGGGCTTTTAAAGTTCTGAGTGAGTTGGACGAGATGACCTCTCCAACCAGAATGATCCAATGGTCCTGTGATGATACCTTAAGCCAAGGCAACATAAGAATCTGCAGAGAAGAACAGTTACCCTTCAGGGAGACTTAGCACCATCATTAATGCATATTCTTTGTCATTTTTTGGTAGGTAAAATACTGCAGTAGTTTTGGTATACACATGCAATAAAATGCTGCATTGCACAGCTTTTGCAGAAAGCTTTTTTTTTTCCTGGGCAGGAATTAGTCTTTTGGTATTTTACAATAACACCCCTGGCACCAGGAGTTGCAGCCCTTAGGAGGAGCTTAAAGTGATCACCTACAGTACAAGAATATGTTCATCTCAGAGAGGGAAATCTTTTTACCATCTTAGTTATAATATCTGGAATATGCAAGGCTTAAGTGCATGCCAATGGGAAGTACTAGGCTTAGGCATTTACTTAAATTGCAATTATTTTAAAATTAGTAGTAAGACACGAGTATTGTTTACAAAAAGTATAACAGTTCAGTAAACTTCTGTGAGTTTAAAAAAAGTAAATCTCAGAGACTCAAGGATTTTTGTGACTGAATAAGCTTAGGAAGAAATCCCCAAAATTACCCCCTTTTTTTAACAATAGAATAATAAAGTTTTGCGGGTTTTTGTTTGGTGGAGTTTTTGTTTGTTTTATTGTTTTATGTTTTTTAAAAAGAGATGAACTTGAAAATATATTATGTAAAAACACATAGCATGGTTTTCTTCCTTGCCTGCACCCACAGCTAGGGACTTGTTCCATGTCTACAAACACTGCAACAGTGCTAGGGGCTGGTGGTGGGTCACACAGGGGGGTCCTCTGTGATAGCCCACTATAGCACATGTGGTCAGTACAGCTCACGTGTCCAGCAGGATCATGGGATAGGATGAGATCATGGAGCTGGTGAGGAGTGTCGTAGCATAGCCCAACTTTGCCTGCTCTAACAGCAGCCCTGTCGTGCTGAGGTCTTTCCCCAAAGCTTCTCACTTGTCCCTTTCTTGCTTTTCATTTTTCCTCCTGCAGGATGGAGGAGACACCCCCTAGCCAGCCCAGGATGGCCTGGGTGCAGGACGGTGCTCCCAGAAAAGCGGCTCTCCAGCAGAGCCCTGCCAGATGATTGTGGTGGATCCACTGCAGACGGGTGGGTGAGGGGGCCCTGTTGGAATGGGCAGGGCTGGGGCTGCCAGCACATCCTGCACAATGCCAGGATCATGTTTCCCTGGCATGCTGGCAGCCAGGGTCCTGGAGGGTGGGTGTGATGCCTCCCAAGAAGGGGCCCCAGCTCCTGCTCCGCAGTGTGGGCAGTAAAGGGCAGCTGGCTGGCAGGAGGCAGCAGTGCTGTGGAATGCTGGACTTTACCTGTCTGTCTGCCAGCACATTCCTCAGCCTGGGGCACTGGCAGTTTCCCCACCACACCGTGCCCCACCACGACAGCTCCTCAGCTGGAGGCTGCACAGGAAGGCCATGCCAGGGGAGCACGTGTGGGGCTGGGCAGAGAGCAGATCTTCCTCTGCTCTGTCCTGTCGCCAGACCTTCAGTGGCCCTCCCTGCCCTGCCCCTCTGTTAGATGCCAGCTGGTTACAAATGTCCAGAGAGGAAGAGGGAGTTTTGGACTCCATCCAGATCCTTGCCAGCAACCTCAACCAGGTAGCTGTGGCCGGCTGGACTGTGACTGTTCCAGCATCTGCTGGCAGAGCCTTGGATGATGGGCTGCAGGAGGTGTCCTGGCTGGACAGAGCTGCTGCTTCCATATGGTGCTGCCCCTCAGAACTCCAGCCCTGCTGGCCGTCTGTCCCCACTTCTCATGCTCTCTGTCTGTCTATCTGTCCCCTGGCTGCCAGGACATGAGATGCAAGATCACCCTTTACAAAATCATGGCTGTGTGCATAAACATGGCGTTCTTTGTCTCCTCGTGGTACCTGACCAATTTCTGCCGTAGATATGACCTGGTAAAGAGGATCCAGGTGAGGGAACCAGTGCTTGGGGAAGAGGGCAAGGCCCCCTGGCACTGGCCCTCTGTGAGAGCAGCTCTTGGGCAGAGCTGGGGTCTGGTGGCACTGGGCGCTGGCAGCTGCCAGGTGGCAGCTCTCTTGTGCTCTGCAGGTTGATGCTGGAAGATGAGCCCTGGTAGCAGCTGTGCACAGACCTGAGGCAGGTTGCCATGCTCACCATTGAAATGTTGAGGAACTGCCCATCCCTCCCAGGGATACTTCTCCAGAGGACAGCATCCCTCTGCACAAGGCCTCAAGGCACTTCTCCTGGTGTCCTGATAGGCTTTCTTTTTCAGCAAGACGGGAAGTGGTGCTGGAAGACAAAAAGAGAAGCTTCCTAGAGACATACTTCACAACTGTCTTTTGGCTTCTTCCACACTCTCATTTAAACAGAGACCAGCAACTCCTCTTAAACAATGTAAGTTCTGCATGAGCTGTGGAAGCTCCCAATCCCTCTGGGCTGCTTTCACCCTGTGCTGCCCCATGACCAGAGCTCCAAGGCAGGATAGGGTCTCAGCTTTGCTCTCCTGCCCTAGTAATTTCATCCCCTTATGAAGGCCCAGCCATGTCCAGTGCTGCAGGCTGCTCTGTCCACAGCACACTGCCAGGTCTTATGTCTCTCCTGTGCCTCACAGGACAGTGCCCACCTCCCATGGGGAAGCAGGGGATGTCACCAGGCTGTTACAAGGCCCCTTCAGGAGCACAGAGGGTGGCACCTGCCTTCCTGCATGGCCACATGGTTGGCTCAGGGCCTTCATCCTTCACAAGGGAGCCCAGGGGCAGGAGCCTTGCTATAGGCTTTGCTCAAGGTCAAAGGAAGCCTTGAGGGCCTCTCTCTGCCCAGGTGCTGCTGGACTTCACCAGTTCCAGGATACAGGAAGTGTGGTCAAGAGCCTTGGGGAGGATTGAAATAGTGAGCTGTTTCCTGCACAATTATTCCACACAGAAGGTAAAGCCAAAGGGCCCTCCAGACAGGCTGTGCTGCCCTCCCTTGCCGGGGCTGCTGTCCAGCTGACTGCTCTGGGATGTGGGCTCTGTAAATCCTGGACTCATCAGGGATCCAGCCCTGCACACACTCTCAGGTATGGGGCTTCCACACCACTTGCCTGCTGCCAGCCCTGCTGCTCTTCTGCCTCCCTCACACAGGACTGGAACCTCTTCAGAAAAACGACTGCACTGTCTGCTATGAAGACATCCAGATCTCCATCCTTGGACAGTTGCTGGCATGTCTTCTCCTTTTACAAACTTCCTCTAGAGAAAAGGAAACAGCTTTGAGCACTCTTCATCACCTCAGTGAATTAATCTATAAGCAAAATGATAAGGGATGTTGTGGTGGACTTGATTCCGTCCACACAGACATCTTAAAGCTCTGCCTCTCTGCTTTGCCGTCTTTGCCCCTCTGGATGCTTCTCATATTCTCCAGCTGTCATTTGCTGCTGAAGCCAAGTGCTCTTCTCACATCCAGGACCTTTTCTCTGCTCCTCTCCTTCCTCCCTCCTTTCACTGTCTTCAACCCTGCTGATCAGTGGACTCCAATACAACACTCTCCAGAATTTCTTTGACTGCTTCTCTCCTTCCATCTCACAAGCAGATCTCAGAGTAGTTTGGAAAGCTTGCTGGCAAAGCTGCTCTGTCTTACTGATTTCTGCATCTGCCCTGCTCTGTAGGCAGGTCAAGGCTAAAGGATAACACACAACTCCATCAAGAAGGTGACACCACCTCCTTTCTGTGTTGTGTCAACCTGCATAATACCAAGGTAAGGAGCTCCTCCTTTATTGGCACTCTTGTCTGGGCCATGGGCAGGGCACTTGTGTGAGCAAAGGGACCCAGAATCAGAGGGGCTGAAGTGGCCTCACTGTCTGAGAGGGCTCCTGCTGTCCCCCAAGCATTGACTATCTGAGGGTGGCACTCTAGTGTCCCAGCAGCAGCTCCAGCTGCCCACCAGTGAGCCCTGGTTCTCTGTAGGACCAACACCCTGTGACAGCTCCCTCCAGCCAGCTAAGCAGCATCATCAGGGCCCTTGGTGTGGCATGTCTTTGCTCCCTTCCTTCCTGGCATAGCCCTTTGAAAGGTACCTCACACCTTCTGAGAGGACACACATCATCCTTGCAGCCACGGAGGTAATGACAGAAACCACTGTCTTTGACAAGATTCTGGAAGTAGCCATGGGAGACCTGGACTTCTGGCTGATGGATGCAAGTGGCTTGTGGCTGGATTGCCCTCCCCTTCAGCCCTGTCAGGCCTTGTTCCTCTGTCCATCCCTCCCTCCCAAACTCAGGTGTCTCAGGCACCTGAAGCCACGTTAAGGCAGCTGAGAGGGATGGAAAGGACAGCTGAGGATGTAGCTCAATTCCAGTGGTAGCACCACTCTCACCTGTGTCCCCTCCAGGTGCAGAAGATTGTGAGCTGCATCTATGACAGCCTGCAAGACCTCCAAAAACCAGCAGTTTGTCACTGCTTCCATTCCCTGCTTATGAAGATGGCTGACGAGTACCCTGAGGAGTGGTCACAACACTTGAACGTTGCTCCACAAGGAGACAGATACTGGCCCTGACAATCCTGAGGGCTTGTTTTGCTGTGGAGAGAGAGACCTCGAGACTCTCTGACTTCCAGACCTAAGGAGTGTTGTAGGACACCTCCGAGGAGCGCTGTTCTCCATCCCACTTGTTGGAGTCCAGGACATCCCCTTGGATGGCCTGGGACCCAAGGAAGGGAATTTGAGCCCTGGACAGGGGGATGTGGAGATGGTGCAGGGGGCTCAGAGACCTTGGCACAGAGCCCAGGAAAACACTGGGTTTGATTTTAATCCATGGGAAAAGCTTCCAACATTGCAAAAGGAATTACAAACCACCAGGATGTGAAAACAGTAGTTTAGCACAGTAGATGATATAGAATTCAGTAGTTTTAGGGTTTATAGAATAGAAGTAAATGGGGACAAGATGGTGGAATTTGGGTGGTACCTCATGTACTTCTCCTTCTTCCTCGTCCTCCATCTTTTGGGGTGGTGATGACACAAAGTAGTTAGAGTGGATTGGAGCAAAGTAGAAATCACACTTTTAGTGTGGGCACCGGGCATTGGTACAAAACAGTAAATAACCAACCCGTAGTTATCTGTATAAATGTAAGGGAACATCCCATCAGTGGGGAATCGCCTCATGTCCCAGCTGTTGTCTGGACCTCGGCTGGGAGCAGAGAAAATTCTGAGATATCAAATAATAAACAACACGAGAAACCTGAAAACAGACCTTGAAGACTCTGCTTTTTTATACCAACGTGACTTGGGGCTTTTAGAGGGCCAAGGGCTTTAAACCACCTAAATCTTGGGTGAGGAAACCCCCCTGAGACCACTGAGATTTCCAGCCCTGATATGCTGTCTGGGCTTGCAGGAGCCATAGCTGGCCGAGCCAGCCCAGAGCCATCACACCGCTTCTGGAGAACACCACCTCAGTGCCCTCCTGCCTGCCCGGGCAGGGCTCCCAGGCACAGCAAGCCCCGTGGGGCTGGCCCTGGCCATGCTGCAGCCAAGGCAGCCCTTGGACAGAGTGCTCAGCCTTGCAGCACAGCCCTGCAGCTATGGGTCGGATCTTCCACAAGGCCCAGATTCAGGAGAAGATATTAACTGTATTCCTTAGCTTGCTTTGGTTCCTCTGGATGACCAATATTCCCAGCTCTACTGCAGAAGGCACCTGCATCCCTGACTTGGCTGTGAGTTACTGGAAAGGGCCTTGATCCCCTGCCAGCAGCCTGCAGGCTCTGCCAGTATATCTCATTGCTGTGCTCACTCCTGTAGCTGTCTTCCAGACAGTTTCCATCCACGGATTTGGGTGACAAGCCTGACCCAGAGAGCAGTCAGAGGCATTCAAGACCAGTGACAGCCTCCTTGCTGGTCAGAGGCCTCCTCATGCTGTCAGAAATGCCTGGCGTGTTGAGCAGGGTGGCGTTGGGGACAGCCACGTTGGCAGCTGGAGTTTGGGGCTGTGGGTGAGGTGGTGGCTTGGCTTGGTCTGGTCTGGGAGTCAGGCATGGACATGACAGCTCCAAACTCCCTCCCTGCCATGGTGGGCTTTGGTGGCTGCCTGAGGAGTTTTCCAGGTGTGAATCTTCTCACAAAAAAGAAACTGTCTTTCATACAGGCAAGAAAAATGCGGGTCCTCCTCCCAGATATGATGGGGGTCCTGCAGGCTGGCAGTGCACACCTCAAGATAAAAGGTCCTAATGTTTTTTAAAAATGTGATGGGCAAAACCACCACGTTGCAAAACTTGGAGGAGACTGTGGGCAGCCCCATCATCGGGCAGCTGATGAAAAATCTCCTGCTTCTCTTTGACTTGGTAAGGCTGGTGTGGAACCCTGAGCCCTGAGACAGGCACTGGGCAGTGACAGCTGTCCTGTGAGCAGTACTCAGAGCAGGCTCTGCTCCTCTGGGCTCTCATGGCTTCTGGGCCTTGCAGCCCAGCAGTACTTCTCCCCACTCTGGAATCTTACCCTAGAGCACATCCCCTCACCTCAGCCACCACCACCCCCCATCACAGTGGGTAGGGAGCTGCTCTTTCCAAAGCTTATCTGTCTTCCTTCCTACCAGGAGCGCAGCCAGCTGTGAGACCTCTCCATCTGCCTCTTCAGAGACCAGCTGGAGCCAGTGGTGGGGAGCAACAAGAGGAGGAAGAGCTACCTAAGGAGAGCACTGATCCCACTCCTCTTCCGCATGAGTGACCAGAGCCCTGCTGTGGCCAAGGTACGGGTTTTAAGGCTGAGCAGTGACGCAGACAAGGGTGGGCTGCTGGCAGTGAGCAGTGCTCCTCCAGCACAGCCCGTGGGAAAGGTCCCACTTTCTGGCAGAACCAGTGTGAGCAGGTGTGGAGAAGCTGGCATGGCAGTTTCCAGCACCTGCCCTACCTGCTACAGCAGGGCTTGGCAGCAACCCACGGCCACCAAAGCCTGAATAGGTGTGTCCCCACAGGTTTCTGTGCTGTTCCTTGCATGTGTCTGGGGCCGGGGCTTTGAGCCTCAATCCCTGTACCCCAGGGCTGTCCTCAAGGGACCCCTAGATGCTTTGGCAAGGGCATATCCCAGCTTCCTAAAGGCAGGATCACTCCAGGAACAAAGCCAAGAGGTTTTCTGTGCCAGACATGGTGCTATCTCAGCCTCTGCTGTTGTGCAGGCCTCTGGGGAAGCCCTCCTTGCTGCTGCCAAGCTCCTCAAGTGGAAGGAGCTCAAGCACCTGCTGGAGACAGAGCAGACGTGTAGGATTGACAAGTGCTTGCTAAGGACAAGGCAGCCTGGGTGAGAGCTGCCCTGCACCCAAAGCCTCCACCAGCCCTGCTGCAGCCCTGAGCCCACAGCCTGGGGCTGCACCCTTGTTCCTATCCTCAGAAACAGAGCCCCAAGGAGTCTTTTCCTTCCCTGCACCCAGTGAGAGGGAAGGCTCTCAGTAATGATGAGTGCTGGCAGGAGGGACTGCCCCAGCCAGCTGGGGGGCTGTGTGGCATGCCCATCCCCTTGTCCTCTCTCCAGCTGGTGAAGGACAAGAGCAGGGCTGAAAAGTACCTGCATCAGAGCCTGCTGTACCTCAAGGACCCTCAGGCCACTGTGAGAGGTGGTTGTCAGGCTCATTGGTGAGCCCCAGCCTCTGGAGACCCCCTTTGGGCAGCCTGGCCCCCGTTCCTGCTGCTGCTCTACCCTGTCCCTGCTGTGTGCAGGATCTCAGCCCTCCCTGTGCCACCACTGGATGGGCTTGGTGGCCCCTTGGCCACTTGGCTCAGTTCCACTCCCCTGGACGACTGATGATTCCTGGAGCCACCCCTGTTAAGGGAGAAGTCAGAGCCAGGGGCCATGCTGCTGGAAGGGAGCAAGAGCTGATGGAGCTTTGTGTCTAGGGCTGGCTGCACAGCACCTCCAAAACATGGAGAAGCTGGATGAGATCTGCAGTGGTGAGTGGGGGATGTGGATGGGAGGGATGTCTGGAGATCTCTGCAAACACAGGAGTTCATCTCAGATCTGTTTCTTTTGGTCACAGCCCTTCAGCCTCTGCAGACAGACAGCCATCCTTCTGTCTCTAGCCTGGAAGTTCAGATGATCTGCATCCTGAGGAGTCCAAGGTCTCAGCAACAAACAGGATTCATCTGGTGAGCATTGTGCTGCTGGTGCCCGGACCCAGAAGGAGGGTAGCTGTGATTTCATAAAGTTGGAACCGTAGACCCTAAACCAAAGGTGTTCAGATATGCAGCATCCTGAGCAGACTGTCCTTGGCCTGTCCCATGGCCTGTGGGATGAGTTTCCCTTCAGCTCACATCCGCCCCAGGCTTATTTGAGAAACTTACCCCTGGCTGAGGCTTCACCCAGGAGAAGCTGCATTTGTCCCCACCTGGAAAAAGTCCCCCCGACCACCCAATGAAAATAGAGCACAAAAAGGATGGCCCTAGCTTCAGTGTCCCCACAGGTCTCCAGGCATTCAATGAGGTGTCTGCTGTTGCTGCATTGCCACTTTCCTTCACCATGATGATTTTGGAAGGGTTTCCAAGCAGAGTATCATGGTGTTAAGGGGACCAGAGGTAAGCCTCAGGGGTTCTAGAGGGGCTGGATGACAGAGAGTCTGTCACTGCCACCACAACACACCAATATTTGCTGGTCACAGAGCAGAATATGATAGCTGTGCTTTCCCTGGGTAAAGCAAGGGAAGAAGATAAAGAATGTCACCAGTCCTTAGACCCCAGTGGCTGGTCTTGTCACATGGATGGTCAGGAGCTGGGGTTGCAAGACAATGAGAAAGACAGGAGAGCGAGGGGGCCCAATCCACTCCCTTTTATATTTAACTTGATTCCCACCTCTAATGTAAACATGAATTTTTGAATGTTTCTTCTCACAGCCCTTCTCCAGGAGGTGAGTCGGGGGGTGGACTGAGCACAAGCCTCAAGGGACAATTTGGCTCAGAGGAGCAGTGGCCCACCTCTGGGGAGCCCCTCTGCTCTGATCACACCTTTCCTGTAGCAATACTCTGAATGTTTGAGGCAAAACATGCTTAGATCTGGCTACGGCCCCACCTGCTCCCTATAGAGGCAGGGAACAGCTCCCTCCGGGAAGCCACGGCCACCAGGGATGGCACGGGGCACACGCCGCTGTCCCCAGTGCTGCCACCACCCACCAGGGGCAGCCGAGAGGTCTGTTCCCCCCAGAGAGGGAAACTTTCCTACCATCTCAGTTTTATTATCTGGAACAAGAAGGGCTTGGAGGCGTGCCAATGGGAAATACTAGGCTTAGGCATTTACCTGAACTGCAATTATTTTTAAAATCAGTGGTGAGACCTGAAGATTGCTAACAAAAAGTGTAATAGTTCAGTAAAGTACTGTGAGATTAAAAATTTTTTAAAAAGTATTCCCAGAAACCAAATGGTTTCTGTAACTGAATAAGCTTAGGAAAAAGTATTGCCTCTCATACTTTCCTTTATTGTTTCAATAATGTGCCTAATAATGTGGGTTTGGGGGCTTGTTTTGTTTTCTTTTTTTTTTTTTTTTTTTTAATTTAATTTTAGGCTTGAAAATATATTATGTAAAAACATGCTAGCGTCCTTTTTTCATGAATTATTTTTGTGCTTGCCTATCTAATTTTTGATCATTTACTAAAAAATAACATTGTTGAAGACACTCTTTCAATTGTAAGTTGAAAGAAGGAATTATGGTACAATTTTCCCTAGTGTTTAGGAATTGTAAATCTGGTCAGGAATGTGAGTAACCAAGTTCAATTGGCAGCAAGACTAGACATTCCTGTCCACAGGACAAAGTGACACAGAACCTTTTATGAGTACAGAGGAAGAGTGGCTGATTTTGGAAGTTGCTGAGACAGATGATTTCTTTGTTTCATTTTGTGAAAAGTAACAGGCAAGTTCAAAATCTTAGTTTTGCTTTTGGTCCAATACCTTTACTGAACAATGTTTTTATCTATATACAGAGATACAGATGAAGATTGCACTTGACAAAATTCCAACATCTAGAAAACGCAAAACATAATAGAAAATGGTTTGAGGTCAAATGAGATTTCACGTTTCTTGGTCTGTGACTTAGTGACTTTCAGTGCCTGCCTTTCTGTCTAGGGGTTTGCCACTTGGCAAATGCATCCAGAAGTCTCAATGAAAATCTCTTTGGTTAGAATAGATAAAAACAAGTTCAGATTAAACTCAATCACTAGCATTCATTTGATGACAAAAATAACAGAATAATTGAGGTTGGAAGGGTTCTCTTGGCATCATCTGGTCCAACACCCCAAATCAATAAGGTTTGTCTACAGCAGGCTGCCCAGGACCATGATCAGGTTTTTGAGTATCTCCAAGGATGAAGGCTCCACAGCCTCTCTGGGCAACCTGTGACAGGGCTTGGTCACCCTCACAGTGAAAACTGTTTCCTGCTGTTAGAGGGAACCTGCCAAGTTTCACTCTGTGTCCATTGGCCCTGCTTCTGTCATTGAGTACCTCTGGAAAGGGCCTGGTTCTCTTTTCTAAGCACCCTCCCTTCAGGTATTTAAATACATCAGTGTGATCCCACCTTGAGTGTTTTCTTCTCCTGTTTGAGCAGCCCCAACTCTCCCATTGCTTCCTCATGTGTGAGATGCTCCACACCCTCCATCATCTTCACTTTTTATGGAACTCTCTCCACCTCCATGTCTCTCTTGTATTGAGGAGCACAGGACTGGACATTGGAGGCACTAGATATGATAACATTCAATGATTTGTGAGATAAAATGTGAAAATATTTGACAACACATTTTTGAAAAGAAATTTTAATGTGTTTTTTGTGGAAACTAGACTTATGTGAATGACCGGCTCTTCCTCTAGATGGCTATAGGAACATGGCAATTTCTGCATGTTATTTCTCCTGATAGGCCTTATCTCACACTTTAGCAACACCGATTAATAACAGCTCTGATGTTTCCTGATCTCTTAAAACAACCCCCAAAATTTCAAATAATAGATCTCTAATTCTTATTGCTCTAAATAATCTTGTGTCATGGATAATTTTCCTCATCACTTTTAATGCCTGTCTTCTGAGAAATCAGTCTTCCTTTATGGACTTCGGGATTCCTTTCTGCTGTTTCATTAAGTTGCAAGTGACTTTCTTTTTGCTTGGCAGGTTTCTTAACTGAAGCCCTATTTTGCCTCTTATTTGATTTTCACTTACTTTAATGTCCTTCTGAAGTGTGAGAGGGGTGGCCTTGTTTTCTTCTTAAAAGGTTGGGAGGAAGAAAGGAGCTGTCTCTTGTTAGAAGCAAGATTCCTTGAACCACTTCCAGTTCTAATTTTGAATTAAGATGCTAGGGATCTTGGAGTCATGTTTTGAATTATGTACATGTTTAAGTGCTTTTTTGCCTTTAAGCACGAATGAATACAGATCAACACAGGGATGAAAACAGGCAACTTTATTGATAGAGTGATTCTCTGAAATCATTTTCTTTATAAGTGGAACAAAACTTACTGTAACAAATTATTTCAGGCACAGTTGCTTAAAATTCTGAAATGGCAGCAACTCAATCAACTTCCCCACTACCTGCATATGTCAGAAGGTCACAGCTCCATTACAACTTTAAGCAGTGACTTTCTATCTCCTAGTTTTTGTTCCAGGCTGGTAACGTTTTTGACCCTGTAACTATTTGGTAACAGGTTACTCTTTTGGACTAGAAGTCCAAAAAACCAAGAGTTTACAGCTGTGTGTAGCAGCTCCTTGATTTTTACTATTTCTCTTTAAGATATTTTGTCTTTTTTCTTTTGACGTGTATGTCCTAACAAGAGATACTTACATGTATATCTACATTTTCTGTATGTACATATATATATGTGTGTGTGTGTGCTTTTCTAATACATGAGGAGCACATGCTTATCCAAGTAGGCCACTAAAGTTAGCAGTGCATAGTAATCTGTGCTATGTCTCAGGTGTGTGTGTCACAAAAATTATTTCTGTTACAGTTTTGCCTTGCAGATTATCAATCTGTCTGGGTACTCTCCCTTGGGACATGAAAATATTTCCATTTCATTTCCATTAATTTTGAATGGGGCGTTTGGTAGAAGGCTATTTAAATCAGGATGTTAAACTCAGCACTCTGCATTGATGTGGGAACAGCTGAAATGAAAAGTTGAAGGAGACGATCTCAGGTGAGCAGAAGGGGGTCCAGTGCAGTGGCTCTGGTGAAAAGTGTGTGAATTAAATTTTAGTTTATTTCTTACTTGCCTAGAGAGTGGAGAGTTAAACAGAAAATCAATACTAAGGTAGCAGTAATGGAAAAACTTCACAGAGCAGACAAGAGCAGTCTTTGTTGCAGCAATTTTGTTTTGTGGATCATTTGCAGTGCCTGACTATGGTTCCAAATGAAAGCAGTTCTTGAAATGTCCCACCAACTTCTACTGGATTGATCAAAACTGACCTGAACATTCCCAGGTGCAAATCTCAGTGAGTCTGCTCGTGTTCTGATCGTTCATCAGCTATCCTGTATGTTGTCATACCTTTGCCAGTGTCTAGAAAACCATGACTTATCACTGCATCTAGCTTCCACTGCAGGGGAAGGACAAGAGTCTCTCCCACACAGGTGACTGTGCAGGCGGGCCCTCCCTTAATTAGAGGTGATTACAGAACAGCACGATGAGATATTTGCATATTTTTTTTCTTCTCTAGTTTTCTTTTTCTAGCTGGAAGTTAGAAGAATAAACACATTTGCCCATCTCTTCACATGCAAAACATGTGATACTTTTGTTCTTTTCAGTCACATAAGGTGTCTAATTTGCTGTCACACCATAAACATTAGCTTAATAAATGAACATGCCCAGCTTCCCATATGACATGGAAATAGATGCCCATAAGAATGAAAAATTAGTTGAAAATGATAGCCTAAATACACTTCAGAAAGTCTTTTTTGTAAGATTCTGTCACTAGGATAAATTATATAAAAGCCACACTGTCTTCTATATTGAATTTTGAGAATAATATTCAGAATGGAGATATAAACAGGCTTATAATTAGTACATTATATTAAAAAGGGAAAACAGAAGTTTTATTATTCCTTCGTACTCAAGTCAGAGGTAATTTTGCAGTTACTGGTCCCTAAAGGGGATACCTCAGATATGTATCAGTAATTCCACACATGGTAACGATTCTTCTTTTAACACTTGCCATTCATAGCTGCACTTCTGCGTATATTTTCTGTTTTTCTTAGTTGTCCTTTCTCTGGTATAATGGTTTTTCACTGGAGTTTTGGCAGCTGCTGTGTGTTGATACTTGTGCTCCAGCCAAGCCTATGGCAAGTCTCAAAATGGTGAGAAATGCCTGCTTCCAAAATGCGAATGTATCTGACCCTCTTAGCTCCCCTGGTCAGACTTTGCCCCTTCAGCCCTACTTCACCCAGCATAGTCGGGGATGTAACTGGTATATATGATTCCTGTGTTTTTTCGTTACTGTTTCTTGTAAGAAGAAAGCACAAAAACCCTTGCCGGAGGACTGTTGCCTGCATCCCACTGAATGGCTGAAATAACTTAAGATTCCTAGAATGCTTTTAATCCAGCCTTATTCCATATATTAAATATTTAGTTCACTTTTCGGACATGTATTGCTAATATACGTGTATATATGCCCATACATGTGTAGACAAACATTCACCCTTCCCAGGGGCCGGGGGCGGCGGGGCGGGCGCTGCCGCTGTCCCTGGTGCTGAACCTGGGAGCTGCAGCCCCCCAAAAAGGTGCGAGGGTACACGCCACGCCTTCCCGGTCCTTCCTTCCCGGGATGTGACGCTGGTGTCCTCATGGCTGATAGCTGGGAGTCTGATGTAGTGCACATGCCAGGCTGCGCTGGGAAGTCCTCGCCCTTGCTTCTGTGTTGTTTACTGAACAATTTGCCTCCTGGAATGGATGTGGCAATTCCTTTTGTAATCTGTGAAATGAATAAAGAGGGGTATCCAGAGAAGGAGCAGGAAGTAGGCTGGAACATGCAAGCCACATCTTTAGAGCTTTGTGTCCTCTGACAACCTGATGATATAAACAAAACTTGAACCAAAATAGCTTGTTCCTTAACAGATAAACCCTAGTTTCCCTGCATTTGCTTTTTGTTTCTCACTCAGACTCTGATTAGTCAGACTATGAGTCACTGTTCATGCTAAGATAATAATCTTTCATCTACAATTAAACAATTTTGCACACCAAAGCATTTTCTGTGAGACATGCTAGTCATACCCTTTATGCAGTAGTATTTCTTAATAGTAGCTTGTTCAAACTCTGTGCTTGAATAAGCAGAACATTTCAGTACCTAAGGTACTGATGTGGAGAGAACAGGATTGCTGAGCTATTCAGCCATTTCTAGCCATTCAGTCTGGAAAGCACTTTTTAACTTGGCCCTTTATACTAATGCCTAGCTGACATGTGAGTTACTTCTTTTTAAAAAAAGCACAAAAACCCCCGGATGGCAAAACCACAAGCAAATGAACCTGTTTTCACTCTTCCAGAGGAAAGGACCCCTAAAACTTGATTCTTTGTGCCATTTTATTTGATCTCTTAATTCTACCTATAGGAATCATATGACAGGAGAAAGAAGAATTATACTGGGTATATTAATTTGTGTCTTGTATAGAATGGTTCCTTGCTCCTTAGACTTTTGTCTTTCCTGCATTAGCCTGTGTCATCTCCTATCCTTGTTAATTATCATAGGTCTTACTCAATTATTAAATTGCACAATAACTGTCTTGACAGCAAAAACAATGTGAGAAGATAATAATGGAGGATATAAGTAGATGATGTAATTTTAAGACATTGCTCTGAGTCTGACTTCCACAGAGAAAATTCCAAAATAGAAAGGATATATACAGTATTGTCAGTTATTTTGTGTGAAAATGCTGCAGAAGTAAAATATGCATTGACAGAGATTCCTCTCCTTTCCATATCAATGACATCCTGATTCTTTTCTACTTTTCCTTTGCAGTTAGGCATTGTGGTTTGATTGGTATCATGTCCTATTCAAGGTCTAAAAAGTCAAGGGTTAAGCTAGTGAACAATGCAAAGTGGTGAGATGACTCAAGGGCACCAGCTCATTCTGTGTTCAAAGATTCCTCTCTTCAAGTTTCCTTTACACATAGGGATTGTCAGGACAGTTGATATAAATTAATGACAGATGTGAATTTGAAGTAAATACAGAGCACTAAATTAAAGAATCCTTATTCTGATAAAAATAATCCACACATGCAGAATGTAGTTTAACTAAAAAGAAAGACTTCAGAAGCCACAATAGACCAACTGTCCCAAGTTGCAGGATATACCTGGCAAATCCTGAAAGAGTGTTTCTCTTTTATGCATACATTAGAGGAATATTTTCTGTGAGAAATCCAGGGAAGGATACAAATAAATGCATTACAAAACCAGAATCATTGAGATTGAAGAAGCCTGGTGTTGGGGACTTAGATCGGGAGTCATTGGTAGGATTGTAGGAGGCAGCTTGAATGGAGAAGTTAGTGAGAGCAGGAGAACCAAGCAAAGTTTGGACAAAGAAACTTGGGGCAAAGAAACAAGGAGTCAATATGAAAACTCAAAAGCAGTCTTACTAGCTGAGAAATTTAGTACTGCTGAAAATATGACAAAGAGAAATAAGAACAAAGCTATGATACAGACTGGTGAATGAAGCTGGCTCTTTTTGAATGGATAAAGGAATATGTATCTTCACCTAAAGGTCATTGCAGAGGATTGCTATTTTACAGACAATCCATCATGTTGCAATTCTCTTTAGGGCTGATTCACAAAGAAAATGCCAGCTTTCCTACTAGGACATTTTTACTGTTAAGGCCATGTAATGAAGATGTGATTTTATGTCTGCATTTCTCTCTTTTGTCACACACGTTAGGAAATCAAGCAAAAGTTGGAAAAGGAGAAAAGGTATTAGATTAGGATGTATATGATTCTCCATTGAAATTGTTTGCTTCTTCTAGTCTTGATGCTAAAATGAGTCACTCAGAACCCATGAAAAAGAAAGGATTTCTATTTTGTTTACTACATGAGCACCTGGAGATTTCTGCCTGACTATGTAAACTGCCATATAATGGTAAATATGCAAATGCCATGCTGTACGAATTTCGGCTAAACAGCCAAAAAATAATGATTTTAACCTCTGCTTCATACACAATCTGTAAGATCTCTTGTCTCATTAACTCTCTATTTACACAAATCTTAAGAAAATAAATGATTTATTAATGCTTAGCTGTTAAAACACCAATACTTTAGAAAGGTTGGAGAGCCAATTCTTAGAAGGATTAAAACAATGTGCAACAAGTAAGGATCATACATCAGATGATGGTACAAATATATATATTGATAACCAAATAGCATGATAATCTGTTATATATTCTCAATAAAACAGTGTTGTCATGGAAAGAAATACCACCAGCCTATTACAATAAAATTAAAGACTACCAGAATTTGTAGACTCAAAGGAAATAAATTAATGGTCCATAAGTAATTCTGGTATTTCTTGATGCTGACTTGCTCAACTTTGCACCTGAAGAGGTTTTTTAACATTTTTTAAAATTTGTTTGTGTGCGTGACACGTATATTTTCATAAAACCTGTCTTTCCTCATGTTTGCAAAATGCAAATACTCTGGAAGACACTTAAAATTCTTCCTTGCTAACAAAAAATTTTCCAGTCCTTGCAGATTAAGCAGACTGGCATGGTTGACAAGACTTCTGTGTGCTATCCAGAAAGCTAGCTCAGTGGAACAAAGCTTTGTCTGGTTCACAAACACAGCTGTCCTCTTTCCCTTCTCTTGACCATGAAGTCTGAACTATGGGAACTTTTGTCCCAGAGCTTTACATTTCCAGTATCTCAAACAACCCAACACATACTGTACTACAGATACTGCCATGGATTATCCATTTTACTTCATCTTGAAAATGCTTCAAGAGTTCAGGTCACACAGCTTTTATAACTGCAGTCTTTCTAGTGACATGAAAGCAAAACTATCCAGAACAGTTAATCCCTGCCCGATTCTATGTATTGTGTGTCCAGAGTTCTAAAAATTAAAAAGATTCAAGTGTCTGCTGATGGATTGTTGGTAGACAGGAGTAGGCAATGAGTGATGAAAGTGAAAGTAAAAATAAAACTAGGACATTTCAGTCCATGGAATTGAATTCTGAATAGCAGCACACAACTTAACAGGGGGTTTGTCATGTGTTGCAAGGTTATTGTAGTTTGAAGCCCTCTTATAAAGAACCTAAACAGGTGGTGACCCTCAGTTGCAATGATGACGTTTTCATCTTTTCTGCCTAGGGGTAAAAGAATTAGTCATTAAACTTCTGATAGCAATTGGAAACATCTTGTGATGTTCTATGATGGAATTATTTTTTAACACAATCATCTATAGAAAAGTTTTGAGACCTCAGTGAATGTGCACTGTCATGCTGCTAGAGAAACATATAGAGTCAGACAGCCCTGCCCTGAAGATCTTATTGCCTAAACCAGTTTTTTTTTCATTTTCTGTTTTTTAAAAACTGAGTTACTTCATCAGTGTTGCCTCTGGAATGGATGCCTGAAAAGGGATAAAAGAGGAAAGAGGTATACAAAACATGCTCAAAATACGATGGATTTTCTAGTCTCACGGCTGGAAAACCTGGGTTCTTATATAGTTTCTAAACAAGAAATGGGACTGCTGCTTCCACTGTGCCATGTATCTCATCTGTTGTGAAGTTGTGTTGTTTCTCTGCCTACAGATGTTAGAAGGGCTATTGGATATCAT
Source organism: Sylvia atricapilla (assembly GCF_009819655.1). NCBI lineage: Eukaryota > Metazoa > Chordata > Aves > Passeriformes > Sylviidae > Sylvia > Sylvia atricapilla. The sequence continues at coordinate 66,623,281 of NC_089140.1, read as the reverse complement.
AATAAGCATACCCACAGTTATACACTGATGTATATAACTTGTATTCCAGTGAGGGTGATGGCATGGGGAAAAGGAGGAGAAACCCCACTCTTTGTGAAAAAGTAGTTTTGATTTTTCTGCCTCTTGAATATATCTGTGCTAAGGGCAATCACTGTAAGTTTCAGAGAGCAGCATTAATTATTGTTTAGAAAATAGATAAAATACATCAGAAGGTTTAAGTGCACTTGGGATTCAGATCCAGCTGGGTAACTAACTGGACAGAAAGTGCAAAACCGTGTTTTGAAAGTGCCATCTAGCGGCTCCATACGAGGGAGGTTTTTTAATGTCAGAAAGTGAAGTTCATCTCCCCGAAATTTGGGATCAGACCAACGCTGAGGCAGGGCAGTGAGTGGTAGGAACTTGGTAACTATTTTCAGCCTCAGTGAGAAGTGCAAATGCTGTGACTTGGCTCAGCTAGAGGATGTGACAGAGAAACATGTGCAAATGTCCAGGAATGGGGTTGTGGATCTCACTAGCGTACCTGGATGGGAAAAATGGAAGTGTGTGTGTGGAGATACACAAAATAAAGGAACACAGAAAAAACTGAGGTTTGTTTTACTTTGACAGGCCACCAATTTTTTTCCCAGGAAGATAACAGCTCCTAAATCCCCACATTAAGGTGGTTAGTCATACAAATGTTTTTCTGAGCTGCTGTTCTTAAATATCTTAAAATTTGACTGCAGACTTATAAGGGTCTCCAGAGACAGAGTGAAATCACTGATGTGCATTATTTCCTTAGAAACGTGGGGATGAAATAACTGAGTCAAACTGGAGGGAACAGATTTTTAGCAAACCAGTGGCAGTTTTGTTTGGATGGAGTGCATGGCTTTGTAACTAGAAAACTGCAGAAAGGAAACCAATCCTTGTTTTCAAGCAGATTTTGCTGCTGCAAAGCCAGAAGCTTCGTAGCTATGTGTAACAACTTCAAAGTGAATTAATTAGTTCCCAAGAGCCACACAATTCTGTATGAGCTCTTGGTAGCTTTATTACTGTATGGTTTGGTGTTAGTTCCTTGTAGAAATCATCTCTTTGATTACTGACCCTTTTCTGCATCTGACAAAGGCATTGTAAGCCAATATAAATCAACATATGATTTCATCTTTAACAGTTTCAGAGGACCAGAAATCACTCTCAGGAATTAGAATTTTAATTCATTTGCCACTAATTTAAACTTCCAGATTTTCTTCTGGATTTTGCTCCTGTGGCTGGAATACCTTGACTATTTATTCCTAGTTCCATTTACACACATCTATCAGAATGAGTGACACGGAAGAAAGATAAAACCTCTGCAAGAAGCAGGTTTAGATAAGCAGAAAATTTATATTCATGTATAATTTAAAGGCAAAGTCTAACTGTCTTGAAACTGGTCCCGAATTATATTTCATTCAATACCAATCGTGGTTTTCTGCACTGGTAGCTGAATACATGATGAAATATATGGTTCAGAGAAACACCTTGTTTAGCTCCACTTGTGCTCTTAAACTTGCCACTTCTATGTGCTTCATACAAATACTCAGTTGTACATATGTTTTTGGGGTTTTTTTCCGACTATACATCCTTTTCTGAATTGGGGTCAGAGTAGTAATGATTGCACTATACATAAAAATAGATGTTCATGTTGTTGCTATATCTGTTTTTAATAATTTAGGAGACACTCAGGCACCGTGGTGTTGAGGCCTCAACATACTTCTTAATCTTCTAAGACCCAAATAAATGATATAACATATGATAAAAATCCAAAAAGAAAGGAAAAGAACCCACAGAGAACCATGCAGACAGGAATCTCAAAGTCCCATGGAAATAAGTCTGTTAATTTAATTCAAGATTACACTTTCCCAATCTCTGGAGTTGAAATTAGTTACGTCTGGAACATTAGGAGGGAATATAATTTTTTTTGTTTGTTTGATAGATATCTTGATATTAAACCAAATGATGTCCCTTGAGATGAGGAATATGTGAGTGATAAGGAGCCATGAGGCTAGGGAGAATGGCTGTGTTTTTCCTAATTCTACTGATGCATAAAATTATGCTAAAAATTGATGTTTTCCTGCCTCTCCCACACAAATATTTTGGATATTCATTCTCTAATCCAAGCATTATCAAATGAAAGAAACTCTTCCCAGAAAACATTTTCAAAAAGAAAAGTTTTTTTCTGAAAAGCTTGAAAAAAATTCTTTACCTCACCACAGAACATTTGCAAAAGCAAACTGCAGATGCTTCCTCAAGTTCTAGTCATACGACCCTTAATTTAAAATGTGTTTCTTTTTAAAACATGGCCTATAAACATGCTTGAGGGGAGCTCAACAGAGTCGTTTAGGAAACAGAAACTTGAGACATGTGGTTGAAATATGGTGAGGAGAAAAATAGAATGCATCGCATTAAGGACACTGAGAGTGATTTCAAATCTTGTTTTCTGATGATTTTCTCTTCTAATGGGATCCTGGAGAGACAAGGGATGAAGGCAACAAAGGTACATGGCCAGCAAGCTAATCAGCCTTGAAGTTTGTCATTTATTGTTTGTACTTAGCTTTTAAGTTTGTAAAACAAAGCCTTCTGAGGTAAAGCACTCAAGCAAGCAACTGTCAAAGTCTCTGTCTGGTGTTCCAGTCTTCAGGATGACAAAGGAAATGGTGCTTTAACTGTATAGATTCTTCTGCTTGTAGGTGATCTATTAATGAACTGATAGAGCTTGTTACATTACTGTACTTGACAAAGAGAAATAAGTAATTAGTACAATATCTTATACTGAACTATTGCAGTCTGAGTCCCTGTTAATTGTTGCATTAATTGTCAGTCTCAGCAGAGGGGTGATTTGGGGGGACATCACAGTTATCTCTTGTTGTCAAAGAGCTTCTGTTAAGGCATCTGCCGCTGCCTCTGCAGTCTGGACCCTATTCTTAGCTGCCAGCAAATAAGAGAAATGACTGACTGACAAATAAGAGAAGGAAACTAGTGTACTGCAAAATTGTAAAATTATTTCATCTTTAGGTTTCTCCGTGGTTCGTAGTTTTAGTCTGGTAGAAGAAGAGAAGTCTTAAATCAAGCTGATATTAAAACCTCAAACGAGGCCCAGGCATTGCTCCTTTCTTTTGCTACAGCTGTGGTATGTTTGTGCCTTCTGTCTGGTAATGGATGTACACAGCCTCCACTGGAGCTGGCAAGAATTCTCCTTAGCCACGATGTGGTGTGAGGACAGGTTGCTTCGGGAGGGAGACAATCCCTTGGTGGACTGTGTCATGATGGAGTGACTCGCAGGTCCTGCCAGGAGATGTGAAGTACCCCCAGGCACTGCCTGCCTGCTCTGCATCCACAGCGGGAGAGGGACCTCTGGGAAAATTCACATCCTTTCCCAACTCACCTGTTCCCAAAGAGAAGGTTCCTGAGGAGCAGACTCCAATTTCCTCCATGCTGAGGCTCTTATTTCTTCTAGCCATAGCGAGAAGGAGCAAGGAAAACATAGCCCCTTCTGGTTCCCTCTGTAGCCACATTAGCCAGCCACAGCCTTGCCATGGGGAGCCTTAACTAATGGACTTTTTCCCCCTGATTCCACAGAATGAGGGGCAATCACACACAGCACTCTGCAGTACACCAGACATTGGACTGTCATGGAAAACCAGCAGCATTAGTAATCCTGAACAAAAGTCTGAGCTTCTATCTCGCGTATTTTTTTAGAAAAAAGTTGTTTTCAGGGTTTCTATTCCAGAAATTGCTCACAGTCTTTTAAATTACCACATTACTGTACACATCTTTCCTAAACCACTTCCACAAAGCCCAGGTACTAGTCCAAGTTAGGTATGCAGCTGCCTCCTTGCTTTCTGAGCTCTGCTCTGGGCCGTGGCCAAGCCCCTTGCAAATAAATTGTTGGAGGTTTTCTACAGGCAGTAAAGAGAAGCTACTGTAACCACCTCTGTTACTCATCAGCTAATTTACTGGAAACCTGGAGACTTGTGTGACTGGCCAAATATTCTTTCTGGAGAGAGCACAACGTTCCCTTATAGAAAATCATTAAAAAGGCATTGCAGTTTGCCAAATGATGTATCCAGATTGATAGCTGTTTGAAGAATAGACTTTTTGTTGACTGCCTTTCTGGAAGACTACAAATTCTGCCAGAAAAGTTAAAGGGAGAGGTGTATATGGAAATGGCACAAACTATTTAGCCATTCTGAAGCTTAGCACTCTGGATGAAATTTTGGCTTGTGAAACGAAGACTATTTTTCCTTCTTTCATCCTCTTATTTGCTTATAGGAGAATGTAGAATCAATAAAAGTTCAACAATAGTTTAATAAAACTTCAGGAGGTGAAAATAAATCTAACAAATTGGATATAATGAGTTCTAAAGGATTTCTCTCTAAAACATTCCTCATATGTTGACAGAGTAGAAAGGCACAGACTGATTGCAACAAGTATTTGGTGCATTAAGAACTAAAAATGTATGTGGGTTAAAAATAAGAAAAGCATGTGCTTTACAGCCGATATAAGGATGGTACCTGGAAATGGTGTTTCAAATTAAGTCCAGACTTGCTGCAGAGTGCTTATGGATTGCAGACTTTATAAGGAAGAGCATTCTCTGAAAAAGCAAACAGGAAACCACATTTTAAAAATGATAGCTGAACATATGGAAATTTTCACATGCATGATGAGAAGCGAGGAGTGTGTGTTACTAAGAGGCAGTGCTATAGTTGATTCTGAGTCACAATGGGCTTGTGTCAGACTCCAAAGCACTACTCTACTCTAAACTGGAGTAAAGAGCTCATGTCTCAAACCAAAGCTGGGTTACAAGATCTGGGGAGCCACTTTATAGTAGTGTTCAGATATGTGTGTTTTGAGCTACGATGTTTATTATTTGGAAGTGTTTTTTTATCTAGTAAGAGGCTATGGAGAAAAAGCAAACAGGAATACTCCCAAATGGCCAGAAGAAGACCATCAACCAGCAAAACCTTGAGATTTCATAAAGGAAAATGCTCAAACCACTAACTTTGAAAACTTGTGCACCAGTTGAGAGCGAAGTTGGCTTTGCTTATATGAGCTGAGACTAGCAGCACCTAAAAGCAAAGAGGAGGTTTTTGGAGTGAAAAGGACTTTCAACAGGGTCTCTTTTAGGAAGGAGAGGAATTTGGAAAAATCAAGCTGGGAATATCTGTAGAAGACATAAAACTTCCACTTGCAGAGACACGCTATTATATGATGCCTGCAGCTGCAAATACACTCCTGCTGGGCTGTCTGAATCATAGGTTATCTGCCCAGGCTGTAAGGCCAGGACGATAAAAGCACTAAACCCCGAGCAGCAGGATCCTGTGCAGACAGCTCAGCCTCCAGGTCATCCAAATGGATAATTCAGCCACAGCAGTGCCTCTGTTCTGCAGCACGAGTTTAGCATGAGGCAGACCAAGACATTTCCATCAGGCTGCACCTTTGTGCTTGCTGAACCCATTGTCCCTGGGTTAGTGGGTATAGCAGCTATGGCTGCTCTGAAGGAATGCACAGGCTGCCTGTTATATATATTTGATAGAAATTTTAGAAAAAAACCCGAAGCAACTGTCTAGACTGCTATTGGGGATTGTTGCCAGTGCTGTCTGTGTATGAGACTGGGCTGCTGTGCTATTCAGTCACTGAGATGTTGTCATGAAAATTGTCTCTCCTCACTTTTTTGTATTTCTTGAGCTGTGCAACTTTGGATCAGTTTGATGACAAACTGCTGGTTTAGACCAGAGGGTATCACCATTACATAGAATCATAGACTCACCTAGGCTGGAAAAGACCTCTGAGATCATCAAGTTCAACCTGTGACTCAACACCATGTTGTCAATTAGACCATGGAATTGAGTGCCACATCATTCTTCTCCTCTACTCTCCTGGTCAGGCCATACCTTGAGTGCTGTGTCCAGTTCTGGCCCCTCAGTTTAGGAAGGATGTTGAGATGCTTGAGCATATCCAGAGGAGGCAATGAGGCTGGTGAGGGGGCTTGGAACACAAACCCTGTGAGGAACCACTGAGGGAGCTGGGGGTGTTTAGCCTGGAGAAAAGAAGACTCAGAGGTGACCTTATCAGTCTCTACAACTTCCTGAAAAGTGGCTGTAGTCAGCTGGAGGTTGGTCTCTTTCTTCAGGCAGCAACTGACAGAATGAGAGGACACAGTCTTAAGTTGCACCAAGGGAAATATAGGTTGGATATTAGGAAGAAGTTTTTCACAGGAAGAGTGATTAAATACTGGAATAGTCTGCCCAGGGAGATGTGGAGTCATCATACCTGGATGTGTTTAAAAAAAGACTAGATGTAGCACTCTGTGCCATGATCTAGTTGAGGTGCTAGGGCTGGGTTGGACTCGATGATCTTGAAGCTCTCTTCCAACCCACACATTCTGTGATTCTGTTATCCAGTCTTTCCGTAGACATCTCCAGGGATGGTGACTCCACCACCTCCCTGGGCAGCCCATTCCAATGTCTAATCTCCCGTTCTGTGAAGAAATTCTTCCTAATGTCCAACCTAAACCTCCCCTGGCGTAGCTTAAGACTGTGTCCTCTTGTCCTCTCACTGGTTACCTGGAAGAAGAGGCCCATCCCCAGCTGACTATACCCTCCTTTCACACAGTTGTAGAGAGGATAAGGTCACCCTTGATCCTCCTTTTCTCCAGACTGATCAACCCCAGCTTCTCAGCCGCTGCTCATAAGACTTGTGCTCCAGACCCTTCACCAGCTTTGTTTCCCAGTGGCATCTTATTATCTACTCAATTACATAGTCTGTTCCATCTGCTGCTCCACTCTGCGTGTGTCCAGGCGTGTCCTGAGGACCGGGATTTGCCTGACGGTGTGATGAGAGCGATATATGTGTGTCTACATCTGCCTCAAAGTAAATATATGCATTTTTAAAAATAATCTCAGCCGCTTATTGGAGCCCCTCTGTCAGTCAGAGACACCAGCAGCAGCCCTGCCGCCAGAATGCCCCTGTGCAGAGATGCCAGAGGCAGGCAGAGGCATGGTGGGCCGTGCGCGATGCTTGCGGAGCCTTGTCCCTGTCCCTGTCCCTGTCCCTGTCCCTGTCCCTGTCCCTGTCCCTGTCCCTGTCCCGGTCCCGGTGCCGGTCCCGGTGCCGGTCCCGGCTGCGGCACTGGCGGGTCGGCGGCTCCGGGCGCCCGGCAGGGAGCGCTGAGCGCTGTGCGGCGGCGGCAGGCACCTGCTGCACACACCTGTGTTTGCACACACTTTTACAGGCTTTTTTCCTGCTAAGCAGCTGGGTTTCTTTCTATTTAACGGGGTACAGCGGTGGCGAGAATTCAATTCCTTCCCCTTTGCCCAGGGCTGAGCGGGAGGGCAAGAGCAGACCGGGACCTGGTGCAGGAGCTTTCCAGGCACTCATCCTCCCGTAGGGAAAGGCTTTGCAATTCCTGACAGCTGTCTCCGAAGAAATAAAATGAATACGTCCATTCTAATTTTTTTAGAAGGAATTTTCCACCTAGCATCTGATTAGTAAGTAATTACGGCGATTGTCGCTGTCCCATCCCCTCTGGACCCCGTGTTTTTGTGATGGCTGCTGTCCTGCGTGAAAGCGTGTGGTGGGGTAGAGGTGGCAAAAAGGCTTTGTGCTGACCCACACCTCACTGAGTTTCCGAAGGCACTCCCTCTACTGCCCCTGAAGCTTTCCAGAGCGCTGCCTATAGTGTATAAGCACAAAGTACGCCCTTCGTGCCATTTGGGGTTGCTGTAGGCTGTCACAAGTGTGTTTTATGGAGGCTGATTTTAATTTTGCCACCCAGGAGAGTAATAGTCCCAAGAAAATGAAGCGTCTTTCTGCTATTGTTATATATCTGAAGGAAAAATCCTGGCACATAATTGGCTAAAAAATAGTAGTGTGATGAGTCAATAAATTTCTATTGTGTAGCTTTCTCTGAGTGAACAATGCTATGTTCTGGGCTAGTGTTAAACAATTAGTTCACATATCATGCAAATAAGCACATCCTAGATGGATACATCTGGGGGTAGTAGAAATTATTCATGTCTGGCCAATCAGACAGCAGTTTTTATTTATTTCAGTGTTTAACAGAATACCTCTCTGAGCTCTGGGAGACCTTGTGAGCAATTGAAAATACAATAACTTTACAAGGAGAGCCAGCAGTTTTTCCTCACTCTCCATCCAGAATAATAACCCTGTTCCCACAACGATTATCCTTTCTACCCCCAAGTGTTCAAAGATAGCTGGGCAAGATTGACAGACCTCTCCACTGTCCTGTCATTTGGGCTCCCCACCCTTTCTCTAGTGGAAGAGTGTTTGGCATTAACATTTCTACCAGTGCAAGGCAGAAAAAGAGATTAGTCTGTCCAGGAGTCCATCAGAAATGAGCCATAAGGACAGAACCTTAGTCTGAGTAAATGCAGTTGGTTGTGTTGAGGAAAGTAGGACAAAACAGGATGGAAATCAGCCATACTATTTCTTTTGAATTTCAACCATCATCTCCCTCTGTAGTTGTATTTAAAGGCAAAATATTTTATCTTTGATTATATGCGGTGAAAACATTTAAAGGAACGTACCTTCCTATTTGTTACTCACCATTATGCTTGCGTTGCTAGGAGTAGTTCTGTGTCAATTCCTGCAGTTATTTTTATTGTTTTGTGTTACAATAGTGCCTAGAAATCTGAACTGTGTTTGCTAGATGCTGTTCAAATATGTACTACGGGACAATCCCTCCCCAGAAGGTTTGCAGGCTAGCTCTTTACTGAGAATAGAAATTTAATTCCTGGATTTCATTTCTTGGTACATTTGAGTTCTTGAAACTCAAGAAAACTTAATTTTTCTCTGTTCTCATTTAATCCCAGTTATTGCCTAATTAGAAGTTAATGTTTTTTGAAGGGGGACTACCAAGAGAGTTTTCAAGCAATGTGAGGCATGCAGAGTTTTGAACTAAGTCTCTGCAGATGGTGCATGCCTACAGACCTCACTAGATCTCTCTAAGGCATTAAGGAAAAGTTTAATATTTTTTCATTTTGTGCAGGGAGATTAGTGGTCCCCAGCTGTGCCTGAGACCATCCATTCTTCACAGCTGGCCATTCTTATTAATCCCCAGGAAATAGCCTATGTTCTAATTTGGTGATTTTTAAATACAAACTGAGCAAAATTCATTTAAACACAATAGTGGAAAAATTGAAATCATATTTTGTGGTGGATCATACTTCTTGTGAAGAAGTAATTTTTGTGGGGGTAAAGAAGTAATATCTCAGTTTCACCTCTGGGATATTTTGGGTTATTATGGTAAATGTAATGAGATAACATAAACATCCCAGGCACACTCCTTCATGAGCCCAAATGCATTTTTATCCTGGCTGCTGTTTTTTGACTTTATGTGGGAAGAGAGATGTCAGCACAGAAAAGCACCTAGCATAATGATAATTGGAATTAACAGTCTAGAAGACTGTTAATGTTAATGATTCCAAAACCCAGGAACCAATGCTTTGTTTTTACTCATGTTCAAAACTTTGAAGTGGTTTGCTCAACGTGTGTTTCCTGAAAAGGTGAAATCTGTCAGGACTGTCAACTCTGATAATGAATGATCAGCAGATAATTACAATGGAGAGCTCCTTAGGGTCCAGTGTGCTTTCTAGCCAGGTAGGTCTGGCTAAAAACCAGTTCCAGCTTCTCTGTTCCTCCAGTGCATAGTCTCCAGCTGCAGGGGCTGTGCCTGGCCATCAGTGTTGCGATGGGGGTCCTCTTAGTTTCCATTGTCTGAGGCCTTGAAGGAGACACTAATTTTCTCCTAGTTCATTCCCATCTGGTGCTTGGCTTTTTCCAAAGTTCTTATTACTTGAGCACTCCAATTTATCATCCTGCTGGTCAAGAACAAATCACAGTTAAAGTAGAAAGTGCATGCTTTGCAAAAGAACTTGCTAAAAATGCAGGCTTTTCTCATAAGGCATGTAAAAGAGTTAAAGAGCAGGTTGCAGGAGAGTATAATTTCCCAGCCTTCACCTTAAAACTCCTAAAGCTTCTCAGGGCTTTTGTCACTGTGCCTGAGGAAAATATGCAGAGCTGTTCTTGTTCCTGAATCCCCAGATTGTTGATTGCTGTCCAGCCCAGGCCAGCTCTCATCCTTAGGTCGCACCCACACTTAAAGGCGTTCTTCTGTGAATGCACTTATTTTTCTTGTTTGCTGTTGTGGTGTTTTTACAGTACCAGCTCTTCCTTAGGGATAGCTGGGCAGAGAGCTGGGTTTTAACAGTGCTGAATCCTTGTCTTCCACTGTGGCGGAGCCATTCATTTGGCACTTGCCAAACGATGGTTTGGTTTTACTTTAACTGTGTTAGCTGTCAAGGGGAGGCTTTAACACACAGTGAATGGTATTTCTCTAGGAAAAAAAAAAATCAATAAACACTGTGGGACTAATTTATTCTTCTTTACATCCTTTTTTCTTTTTCTTCTAGAGCAATTGAAACTTAGATTTTCCAGTATTAAAAAACCAAATCAACAAAACTACCCTCTTATCTCCCCATCACTGAAGATGCTAAAATGGTTGTGCACTAGGAAATAAAAATTCCTGGATGAGGGTTTTTTTACTTTTCTACCGTCTCTTTGTCCTTCCTAAAATGTGATTGCATAAATGAGTAAATAAATGTGATTTGCATATATTGAAGGCAAAAAGTTCTCAATTCTCTACATTTTTCAACAACTGGGTGAAAGCAGGCAGATGAAAATCTTAGGCTATAAAATATTCAACATTTTTATTAGAAATCTACTTACATTTGGGAAATTACATGTTAAATCTGAGGTTATGTGAAACATTTTTAAATGCTATATTTGCTTTCTTTGGTGTTTGCAGTAAAAGGCACCTTTTATTTCTTTTGAACTAGTAAGTCTTATTTTTATTCTCTTTAATCACATAGAGCAGCATGTTAAGCAAAAATTTCAGTATCTGAGCCTCATCCATTGTAGAGCAGTGTGGCTTCCTTCCTTCATTGTGTCACATGAAGAGTCTAATCTAGAAACTCTTTTATTTGTGTATGGAACTGTATGACTTCTGAGAGTGTTCTTTGCCTTTGCATGGAGGCATGCCTCATGTGACATGGCAGAAAACCCTGGTGACTTGTTCCTTTTCACACCTGTACATCTGTGAGTATGAAACATAGGTTGGGTCTCAAATAACAAATTACTTTTGAAGTGGGGGTGTGTTTCTGAAGCCCAGGTCCTGAATGTCCTCTCTCACTGTGTTCACTTCCATGTCTACAAGCTACAAGGTTGCTTCCACACCACAGGTAACTGGAAGGTGCTCTCTGGTGGCTGTGCTCCACCTGCAAACCAGTGTTCCATCTGATGCCTTGGAGTGGCTACCTAGAACAGAGGCTAGACAAGATTAAGAGAATAAAAGCAGGTATTTATTAAAGGCCTGCAATAGATACACCTTGGGCAGTCAGAAGTCTCCCAGAGACTACACCCAAGATGGACGATGGTCATGAGTTTTTCAGACAATTTTAAGCTTGGTCCATTTACATAATCAGGGGTTAATCCTCCAATTACAGCTTCAGGTAATGAAGTCATATATCCCCAGTTTGCTCCCCTTCCAACTCACTTTTTGTTTATACTTTTTGGGGTCTGAGGCAGTAGAATGTCCTTGAGCTTCAGGCCTAGAGGGATTGTTTTGTCTCACCAAAATGTGAAGGTAGGAACTAACACTCTATATGGAGTTTGGAGATGTACACTAAAGCAGTAGAGGATTTGAAAAATATAAAAGCTAAAATCCTAAGGCATCACATCCATGGGAGTGCATGAGAGCTAAAGGAAAGTAACCCCCCTTGAAATGTGTTTGCTGCAGATAGCACATGCTTAGCCCTAACTATTTTGGGCTGTTCAACTTGTAAGTGCAGCCGTAACCTGGAGTACATGAAATACAAAAGGGGCCAAAATAGAGGAAGAGCATGTGTGTTATTTAATGTGTACATCTTTTTCATACTATATTTATTATCTTGAAAATTCAGCAGAAGAATGGTGGTGGACAGGTGACACATAAACCCCAGGTCTGGAAACTACCACCTTCACCCCATTTCAAAGAATAAAACAACAAACATTTTTTGTGTTTTGTCAAGCAAAGGAAATCAGGGAGAGACACTGTTAATTGCTAATTAGGACTAAGTGCCCTGACATTGTTTAGGTAGGAGAGATTTGGGTTTATTGTTCTTCATTAAAGTATTAGAACGCTCACTAAAGTTCTGGCAATGTTAGTTCAAAGGTAGTTATTTACATTTGCAGGTTAAAATCTTAGTGATGACACCTCGCATGGACCAGTACTTACAACTAATTGCCCTTATTGTTACATTAGCTTCTTTTTTTGTTTGTTTGTTTTTGCCTGTATGTTCTTGTCCTCTGGTTTATCTTAGAAAGTAGCCTCAGAGCTGATTATAACACTGCTGTAAATGCACAGAGATTAAATTGAAGGCATACTGTGCCCTCAAATTAACTAAGTTAGTGTTTGAATTTCATTTTTGTGATTTAAAATACTATGAAAGATTTGCATAAGCACATATTCATAAGATCTGCACCTTAGAGTATCAAACAGTGATTATTAGCCTTTGAAATATCATGAATAAAAATGGAGGAATTCATTTTTGTGTGGTGAATTTTCAGCAGACTTTAAATATACAAATTAAATGAATGGAACTCAGTGTTTCTGAACAGTAAAAGTCTAAATCTAATCTTCATGTCAGTTTTGAGAGAAAACAGATCTGCTTCAGGAAAGTAGCAGATCAAACACCCAACCTAGCATTACACTTCTAAGTTTGGAGATGGCCAGGCTTCTGCAAATCAGTATTCTCCAGTGAAGTTCATATTCCTAAATTTAGTGAATCAAACAAAAAAGCAAATGAAATCTTGAAACTGTTTTTACTTTGGTTTATACTGAAAAATAATGTAGTCAACTCTGTAATAGCTTATTACCTGGTAACTGCAGATAGAAATACCATGCTGGTTGCAGCCTTCTGGGATCTTAGCTTTTCTAGAATTTTTATTTGAATTCAAGTCATGTATGTGGCGGAATAGCAACTGACAAGGGACACATTTGGGATGTAAGTCGTGGAATCATTGAACCATAGAATATATTGAGTGGGAAGGTACCCATCAGGATCATTGAGTCAAACACCTGGGCCTTGCACAGGATACCCCAAGAGTCACACCATGTGCCTGAGAGCATTGTCCAAATGCTTCTTGAACTCAGGCAGGCTTGGTGCTGTGACCCCTTCCCTGGGGAGCCTGTTCCTGTGCCCAACTACCCTCTGGTAGAAGAATCTTTCTCCTGATAACCAACCTAAACCTACCCTGACTCAGCTTCACGCTGTTTCCTTGAATCCTGTCACTAGCCATAAGAGTGAAGATCTTGGTAGCTGCCCCTCCTCTTCCCCTTGGGAAGAAGTTGTAGACTGCATCAAGGTCTCTCCTAAGTCTCCTCCAGGATGAACAAACCTCGTACATCTTCCCCTCAAGGTCCTCCCTATCCTCCTTTGGATGGTCTTTAATAGGTTAATTACTTTTTTATATTGTGGCATCCAAACCTGCCCCCAGCACTGGAGGTGAGGCTGCCCCAGTGCAGGGCAGAGCAGGACAATCCCGTCCCTTGCCCTCCTGGCCCCACTGGGCCTGATGTCCCCAGGACAGGGTTGGCCCTCCTGGTTGCCAGGGCACTGCTGGCTCTGTTCAACTTGCCAGGTACCAGCACCCCCAGATACCTTTCAACAGCACTTTTTCCAGCATCTCATTCCCCAATCTGTATATATAACCAAGGTTTTCCCATCCCAGGTTTGAAATCCAGCACTTGGCCTTGTAGAACTTTATGGTTGGTGATTGCCCATCTATCAAAATTTTTCTCTCTGCAGGGCCTCTCTGCCTTGGAGGGGGTCAACAGCTTCTCTCAGTTTGTCTCATCTGTGAACTTGCTCAGCATCCCAGTCCTGCATTCCAGGTGGGTGTCAGAGGAGACAGTGTGAAGCTTCAGGAAGAGCAGCTCCCCCTCACAGCCCTGGAATGGTCTTATTCCTTTACTTCAAGAAAAATATGATGGGCCAAATATCTGTAGACAGTATCTTCCTTTACCTCCATAGAGTAATAGACTCTCTGAATTTAGCTGTTCTCCTTTTCCCTCATGTCTCATGTACCTGTAGTGACATTCACAACATCTTTTTTTTTTGTTTCCTGAAAAAGGCTAGCTAACCCTAAAACCTTGAAAAGCACAGATATTCCTGTAATTCAGAATGACATCATATGAATAGCAAAAATATATGTATTTCTGATGTTGCCACCTTAAAAAGGTAAGTTACACGATTGTTTGTTTACATTTTGTTTTGTGTGGTTTTTTTCCCTAGGTTTTGGATGCTGATGGCACCCTAAAACAGTCTGATGTCAACAAATGCAAAATAGCTCTGCTTCTACTTTGAACTATTCTGTCATTGTGACCTTTTGGCTCAGGCAGAGCTTCTGTGTTTGTGCCTTTGGGACAGTTGCTGTCATCCTTGGAGTGAGGTAGAGAAAGTCTTTAACTCTGCATTGTCTGGTTGAGCATGGCCTGAGATACCTTGCAGATAATGCATGCAATACAAAGGAGTATTGACCACCTAACCAGAAAAAACCGAAAACCTTTCTAACATGCCTCAATCTGAGCATTCTGAAACAAAACCACTGGGAATGTCAAGTAGTTTTTTGAAAACTTTTTCCTGAGCTTAACTGTACTCTTTTTCCTCAATTTCCAGGGTTTTGGTTATTCTGTCTGGTAATACTTACGACATGATCACAGTAGTAATGTGTTAGTGCCTATTCAAAAACCATGCCACTTCTCATGCAGAAGGAAAAGAGAAAAAAGAAAGGAATTGGAAAGCACCGGTATGGCAACTCCTAAAAATTAACGTAATTTAGTGTAAGGAACTTAAAAAATTAAAAGTGGAAAAAAGAGGAATTTGTGTGTGATTTGCAGCTTTATTTTCTTGGGGCATGTGTATGAATTATATATAGTACAGAAATTATCTAATGATCTAAATGAGAGAATTGTAACATTGAATTTTAGAGCCATTTACAGTGATTCCATCTGTTAAACTGTGCAAATTCCTGCTTTCCTTGTATGTTTTGGAGAATTTGTGTTGTCATATAATCTGGTATATTGTGTGTTCTGATTTCCATCATTATGGTTTAATCAGTTGCTGAGTTTTCTTGCAGAACCTAAAAATAATGATCCTTAGTCACCCAAAAATGAATTTAGACTTCTATCTGGCCTCCTTGCATAGACAGAGGAAATATATTCCCAGTGATGAGAAAGTATGGCTGTGGGTTAGGAGGGGATAGAATTCTGGTTTACCCTGTCAAAAGTCTCTGGAAATGTATTCAGTTTTCTGCATCTCCATCCTTAAAATGCAGGGAACATGGCTCTTCCCTGCCTGCAGTCTGCCTTTATATTTTGTGGTATATGGACAGCCTTGAGAAGTGAATACCATCCTCCCTTGTGGTCCAGACCGTTCAGATTACACCATTTTCCTCACCTCCCTTTGGGTGCCCCCTCGTCTTGGCACGAGCCATTGCAAGGCTCGCTTTGGCTCCGTGCTTCCTCTCTTTTTCAACATCTTTGTGGAATGTAGTATCTCTTCGGGGCATAATCAGTCAGGGTGCAAGGAAAGAACATGGGACAGATTAACAGAAAAATCACTGCAATGCTGATAACTTGCTGATAGCAAAGAATCTCCACCATCAGCAGAGCAAGCAACTTGTTTCATTTAATTGCTGTATTTGCTTTTTGGGAAGCAATGTCTTAATCACAGTGAGTGCATGCTATACTTCTCTAGTCTTGTCTCAGCTCTGGTCATTGAAGGACTGAGATTTTTGGCAACTTCTGGACCTTTCTGGGAGCTGTGGTTTTTGTCTGGGTGCTCCACAGTGACAATCATGTCTTCCCACTGCTTCCTTAGAAGGAATTTCTGGCAGAGCAGACTGTAGTTCAGGTGTTCCATATGGTGGACACAGACCCTTTGGATCTCGGAGAGCCTGTCCTGTGGGTTTATTCAGGACACAAAGTGGGAGTTAAAAGTTTGGCCAGTACATCTCTGGTTACACAGACATCCTGGAAAGTTAGAGTTTCATAATTCTTCTAACCCTGTCACTGCTGTGGGTCTGAAGCAGAGAGAAAATGCCTTTTTCTCATGCCACTCTTGAATGGGAACTTGTTCTTTAAAATCTCTTTCTGGAGTCCTGAAAACATACAAACATCCATGAACAAAGAATGTGGGCCTGACTCTGTGTGCTTAGACATTACGCACGTTTTTTTGGATAGGTGTAAGAGAAACAGCCCTATAATATGGATAAACTAAACTATGAATTCTTTGGAGTTAATGTAGATCTCAAAACAAACTCTCAAAAAACAGAGGTAAGGAGTACACTACAGAGAACTGCTTTTGCCTTTCATTTACAAAATATGTTGTCTTGGATGACCTCTAAGTTTGTTGGCCAAAACACTTTAGACCTCCTTCAGTACATTATATTGTTCTTCCCAGTTCAGACAACTGGGTTTAATTTTCAACACATAATTATTCTACACTTCTTTGTGCATTCCCTCTTCATCTCCCCAAAGTAAATGCATTTTGACAGTTACCACCAAGAAATAAAAAATGTTATATTCCATGGTTCATTGGACTCAGTACTGGAAAGTGAATCATTCCCTTCCTGCATGTTACCATATACTGTATTTTGTTACATGGATAGAAAATAGATATATATTTTTGTGTGTGTATCTAAAACCTTGTGTTTGGCCTGATCCTGTATGTCCCTAGGAATCCTCTAAGTTTAAAGGCCCTGGCTAGGACATACATTTGAACATTACTAGACCTGGTCCACAGTGAGTGGTTTCATAGCCCAAGAGACTCTTCCCGACACAGCCATTTGAAAAACCTGCTTATCTAGGTTTTTATTTGAACACTATTGGGGTATTTTCACAGTAACAGATTTGATACTCTTGAACAGTAATTCTTGGAGACACAGTCAGAAATTTCCCCCCCATTTCCTTCATTTTTTTAGTTTTCTACACCCCTTGTATTCTTTACTTCATTCCTGCTGTAAATGTGAATAAAAACTTAATTTTATATCAGCGTGTCTTTGACATTCAGGGCTGAAAAAAAATCTTGGTTATCTTTTAATCTGTTTTCAGTTTGGAATGCAAGTAGATGTTTAGGTTTATACAGCTGTTGCTGACTCTCAGCATCATGTTAATGAAGTGCTCCTTTTTAATGTCTTCCAAAGTTCCATGAGAGATTTGCATATGCATTTATTAATCTGACACAGCACTGGAATGAACTCATATGCTGAGATATTTTTTCTCTTCTCTTGAGGATGTTTTTGAACTCTGTTCTGATCATATCAAGGATAAAGGATCAGTACAACTTGTGTATATGTGGTCTTCCACTTTCAATATGAGGGACTTTTCCTATGCTCAGGAGAATACATCCTCATCTTTCACAACGTGCCCAAGAAGAGTTCAGAAGAGAGCCCAAAGGTGTGACTTTATTCTTAACCTGTTGGCAGGAAAACCAGTTCACTTGCAGTGAACAGACTGTGTTTCCAGGAGAATTCCTGTTTTGGCGCACAACATCCTTCACTGTTCATTAAGGAGCAGCATGGCTTTGCATTGGTCACAGTGCAGGAAAGCAAAATCTTTATTCTTCTCAATGTTATACCTAGAATGACAATGCTTCAGCTCAATATACATTTAAAAATTATTTTAAAAGACTGAATCAGTTGTTTCTATGTTTGTAACCTGGTTTTAGATGGCCTGTAACACAGTAGGCCATGTGGGCTTCTCTCTTTCATCTTTCCTTTATGCATTCACATCTGGAAAGTGTTCTTTCTTCCCTGGGGGAAGATGAAATACTCACTCTCTTCTCTCACTGTTATCCCATACGAGCAGTAGCTGAGCAATAGGGATCTCGACAAAGAGGAAGAACACCATGTATCTGTGAATGAAGTTTGGGTGGTTTTACCATTCCCTGGAGAGATGTGTTTTTTTCCATCCATCACCCATCCTGTGTTGCTGAGATTATGGATTCTGACTTGTCTTCTTGCAAAGCAATGGGTCAGATTTTGTCTTGGCATGCCTTGTCCCATCCCTATGGAGGGGATATTCTGGCTGCTGCCAGGGTAGAGCCTCGTACAGGACTTTTGTTAGCTCCATGGACAGAGCTGTTAATTTAAAAGTTTAGGAGTGGTGATTCATGACTCCTGTAACAAATGCTGAGACATGTGCTTGTCCAACCAAAAGGCCCTCAGGTAGTGGAGAATATCTGGCAGATCCACATTAGGGAGGAGGCCTGTCCCCCTCATTGCTGCCTTGGGTTAGAGAGCACTGAAATGAAGACTGGAAAGAGGAGCTATTAGGCTATGAGAGTGAGGAATTAAGACTGACTGTGCAGCTTTCTCTTCTGCTGTTTTGGGTATCCATTAGTGCTTAGAGCTTCCTTCATTACCTCTCACTAGTTCCCCAATTAGCTACTTAATAGATGTAAAAAAAAAAAAACAAAACAAAAAACCCTAACACAAATATTTAATATATTACAGCCTTAGGAAAATTGATGCTATTGAGCATGTCATGCTGTTAGTGAGAAATGGAGTAACGTAGCAAGCTGCTCAAAATATTCTGTGATTTTTCCCCGCAATCTTGAGATATACCTTTATAAGGACATTTGTGTTCCCATGGTGATGTAAAAACTTCTTAGTGTAAGTAAGAATGGAGTACTTTTCCTTCTCCTGCTTGCACTTTATACAGCTGACAGAGTGAGCCATATTAAAAGTGTTACTTCCCATTTAATATATCTACCTTAGGAGTCAGATTTCCAGAGAGTTTGAATTAGTGTAATCTCAATGATACGTAAAAGAAACTACTCCAGTCTACTGGCCCTAGATCTCTAAATATGACTTATTTATACAGCCCAAAGCCCTGTGGAATTTTATCATTCAGATAATTTCTAAATTAAACTAAAACACTTGATTGCAAGATACATGATTAGGAGACACTTAAGAATGTGTTTCTAGCTGTTAACATTTCCTAACACTTTAACAGTTCTATCAAACATTATAATTCATAATGAAATCCTGTAGTCTGACCTAAAATCAGTTTCACAAGTGAGGAAGCTGCTTCTGCAGAGAAGCAAGCACTTGGAGACTTAACCCTGGAGCCTGAGCAGGGGTCAGTTGGAGAAGATGAGCAGTGACCGTGCTGAGGCTTTGCCATGGGTCTGAAACCATGGGAGTATCAACCTGGCATCGTCCAGAGCTAAGGCTGGTCCCATTAAAGCACAGCTACATCTCTGGGTAATGCATTTGCAGATGTTTAAGTTTGGGACAGTTTGACTTGCTATGAATTAAACTGTAGGCTTTATTATAGACAATAGACATCACTGCACTTTTTTATTAATTTGTTTTGAGAAGAATGCCTTCCTCGCTTTGTGCTGAAGACAGTGAATGGGTTGGAAAAAAGTGATGATTGTCTAAGATTTATATGCAGTGTTTTCTAATCCAAATCTGTTCCTTTAAATGTTCATACTTTTTTTTTTTTTTTCCCTCCCCCCCAAATACTGAATTAGGAAATCAGGGCACATAAATTTCCAAATGAAAGTGAACAGCGTCCTTTCAGCCTCCTCCAAAACAGTTCTTGGACAAACTCTGAGGGGAAAAAATGTTATCAATGCTTAAAGCTGCATTGACCCCAAAATGAAGTTTTTCCCAGATTTGCTGCTGCAGTCTCACTTTTCTGCAGCATTTTGTAGGAGGTAATTTCTGTGCTGGTTATGATTTGAAAGGCCTGGCCTGCAACCCAACCTCAATCAAATTGGAACAACATGTCACCAAAGGTCCTGGTCCCATGGTATGTGCTTGGAAATACAACTCCCCAGTGCGGAGAGGTTTCTGGCAAGTTAGTGAAACTAAACTCAATTTCCATGGCTAGAAATTGCTGCAGGAGCATTTCATTGTGCTGCAGTTGCTGTGCTCTGTATGCTTGTGGGGGGGTGTGGGGGAGGCTGCAGGCTTGCTTGTGGGTGTGTTTGTCACTGAGATAGGGCAACTCTGAAAGCTGGATTTGTGGACAGAAATGACAAATTTCTGTTAAATTATTGACACAGAAGGAAAATACTTTTGTCCTTTGAAGTTAACTAAAACCAAATGGGATTGTTTCCTCAAGGGAAAAGTAGGAGTTTAGTTATGATGCATCCCCTCCCAGAAATCTTTCAAATTATACATACTGTACCCTCTGTTTATATAAATATGAATTACATGATTGTGTGTACAGGGTCATTTGTAGTTCAAATGGAAATGCAATGCTGCTAGGCAGAGGCTATGGAGAGATCGAAGGGATTCTCAGATCTGCCACTTAACCCTTTTCAAATATTCGGTGGCTTTGAGTAGATCTGCAAGAAAGCTTTGGTCTGGCATAACAAGGAGACATCCTAGTTTCGCTGGTAAATCCAGATTTCTACGCAGCTTTAAATGGAGAGAGACTGATTGTCTCTCATTTGTGTGGGGTGCTCTGATTGTACATTGTTGTGGATGGTGACAACCAACAGTTCATGCTCTGCATTAAATTTGCTTATGTGTTCTCATCCAGCTGTGCAGTTCAAATTTTGTAAGGGATGTTTTCCCACATGCAGGATAACAAATTTGTCATATTGACCTAAGGGTCGTTCTTTTCCAATTTGCCAGTGATTTCTTTCTCATTTCAGCTAACTTAATAATAGTTGGTTTAATTGTCGTTAAGCCATAAAATAAATTGTCTTCTGAAACACTTGGGTTTTTTCTCTGTCATAAAATTGCGTTTCTGTATGTCAGCAGAAAGACATATTTCTGACTGGGTGTTCTTCTACGTTTTAAGCAGAGAGTTTATCAAAATTAATTTCACCATAGGGAATTCAGTTACGTTTTTACTCTTTTTGTTTACATCCTTGGACTTTACTTTCTACTGCCTTATGTCTTCTTGCAAATTCTCTGAGGAAACTCAGACAAAATTGATAATTCCCTAACTCAGTGGATCTGGGCAGTCCAAATATGATGCTTGTAAAGTAAGAATGTCATGGCTGTTGCCTTGTAGACAAAAAAGTTTTGTTTCTAATCTGTAGTTTTGTTCCCAATCTGTGTCGTGCCATCTGTGTCATGTTATGTGTCATGTTCTCTGTCTACCCACCCCTCCCCACACACCCCTTTCCCCAGTTTCATTAGTTTTTCCAAAAGCTTTACAAGGTTTGGGTAGTCTGTGGCTTATTCCAGTTCTAAGACTGCTTCCTCTGCACAAAACTTCCCACTTGGATTAACTTTTCCACTGCAGATGGAATTATCATTGTCTATGTGCAGTGTCACCTAAAGATTTGAAGGATGTATATGTCCTGTCTTCCTGAGACTGAGAGTTAGACTGAAGCCCAGAAAACTGTTTGACATTCATCTCAGCATGGGCAAGGAAAACAAAGCATACAGTAAAGCTGCTGAGCCAATTATTCAGATGACATTTTTGGAGTTTTTTGCAGTGTTGGTGGCAAGCAAGGGTGCAGAGTCTGTCTGGTGTGTGAAAAGACATAATTCATTCTTCTGCTCTTATTGGTGGAGTGCCTTCCATTGTGTCTCCTGCAAAGATGTCAGGAGAGCAATCCATACCTCCTCACAGTGAAATAAAGGCTGATTGAAGAGCCAAATGCTCCTAAAAACAGTGGCCTGTGCTTTCAGAGCTGGCACTGGAAAGACTCCTGTTTTACCAAAGAGGTTTAGGACAAACCAGCCTGTTACTGACAGGGAATGTTGGGCAAGTGACTTTTTACACTGCTTCTGACCTCTTCACTGGTGCATGTCCCATCATCTACTCTTTATAAATCATTTTAGACAGTATCAATGGACATACCTGCATTTCCATTAGCTGTGAATTTGCCAGAGGCACATTCATAATAGCCTGTTAATAAAAAGCAACGCAGATGGATACAGTTTCAGAAAGCAAACTCTTGAATTAGATACGCAGGTATCAGTATTGGATTCACAGGTATCAGTATCTATTGACCCAACACTGTATCTCTTCTGGTCTCACCTCAGGTAATGTTAGAGCCAGCCAGGTCAGTAGGCTTTTCCAGTTGAAATGGAAACAGGGCAGTTGTATCATCTGAAATTTGTAGCAGCTCCTCTCATTTGGAGATCACTCTTGGTTTTTGACAGACAAAGCTATGTAACTAATACAGAGGGTTTGCTTCCTCAAAGTTAGTTTTCCAGATGCTTTATTCATGTTATCCCAAGACTCCTAGCCTCAACATACTTGCACTGAGCAAAATAGCTGGGCTGTTTAAAGGTATGCATGGACCATTGCAAACAGTGTTACACTTCTTTTTCTTCCCTCTTAAAAAATATTATGATTCATTTCTCAAGTATTTAGCTATATTAATGCTAAATTAATATTTGAAATGTTTGAAATGAGGATGGCAGAAGTGTAAAACTTTGTAGGCTGGCCATGGGACATGATCATATGGGTTATTTCTCTCTTAAGTGATCAGTGATTCCTGGTGCTCTGTGTTCTCCATTTATGTCTAATTACTGCAGAGATATTGCAAGGTGAAGTTGGAGCACTACAGGAGAAATCAAGCCAAGCTGTTAAGAGAGATGTTTTTTATCAGTTATTTTTGTGTTTTGTTTTGGTAGCAACAGGGTTATAGGGCTGGGATATTTAGCCAAAACCATAATGCAGAGCAACACCTGATTATGTGAATACAGTCTGTACTACCCAGCAGTTTTATATTGTCACCCTATTCTAGCCTTCCTATTTTATATAACTGCATTGACCTCCTTCTGCAGCTCAATATCCAGCCCCCTCTAACCTTCCCATCTCAAGCCCATTGTCTCCACATATTCTTGCACTCTGAGCTCAGCTGGGCTAGCCATGGTGGTTCTCAGCTTAAGTTCTCTGAAATCCACTGCTCCCTCTCCCTTTACCATCTCCTTGCAACCCTTGTAGCCTACCTGATTACTTCCAGCTCCAGAGAGACAAAAATGGCAAGATTCATTTCATCAGTGAGGAGATATTAGGGAGAATTAAGGTGGGTTGGAAACAGGGAGAAAAATCCTGCCTTTTAAAAGTACAATCTGAGCATTTTACAAGCATTTTCACATTTGCGCAGTAGCTCCCTGAACCTTAACTCTCTCATCTCCTTCATTATTTAACTCTACTTTAATGGAACAGTTTCTTAATGAGCCACAGTAGAAGAAGTAATTACTTTTGGCTGGGCATTTATCAATGGTAATTTAAATGTTGTTTTGTCCTTTGTCAGATTTGTGCATTAATTCAAAGCTCGGTTTGGTTCTGAAGAGTGAATCAATAGAAAAGGCAGCAAGAAAATCTTCATGTTTGTGGACTTTCTTGCTCAGTCTACAAGCAGAAAAAAATGTTCTAACTGAAAATTTTTAACTGCTAGTTCATTATACCTTAAACTGGGCTGGGAACAGTCAAAGAGAGTTCTCTGTTATCTACATGACATCCAGTAACCTATCATCCCACTGAGTTACCTTTTCTCCCATACAGGTTTGATTAAATGGGAGTTGCTCTGACTGAGTTTTATTGCACTGGTAGATGTTTGGGATGTGTCACAGTGCAGCAGTCTCCAATAAGCTAAGCAAACTGTACTAATAAAAATAGAAACTGGTCAAACCAAACCCAGGATCAGCATGCATATTAGTTGCAAAGAGAATTACTGCGAATGTCAGATTTGCAAATACTCCTCCAAGTCAGGCACAGGTCTGAGGTTTTGGATTAAATCTTTGCATCCTCCATTCCATTCTTTTTATCCACTGAAGTGTGTTTCTGTAGGATTAGATTCTTCTTATGTACTATACCAAGATAGTATATAAATGTATATATTTGTATAGGTATATACCTGTATGGGGGTTTAGAACATTTCACTGGCATTCTTCCTCATGAAAAGTTTCCTTAGCATGGGGCTGTTGAAAGAGGCAAGTATGCAGTGCTGGTGGGCTGGAGGTATCTCTTTTTGCCAACTGGTAAGTCTTGGAGAAAAGAACCTTTTGGAGTTTTCTGCATCATCTCAGTGCATTTTGAAAAAGTTTCTACAGAAAAGGCACATGCTAAGCATCTGGAAATACTCTTAGGCTCAGTCACTTCTGTGTACAAATGCACATACACAGATTTTACATAGGCAAAACCTCTATCTTGGTGTAAACCCCATTTTTAAACTTCTGGCATCTAGGCTTGAAAACTTAAAGTTGCAAACCCTTTTGAGAATAAGACCTAAACACTCATAATTTGCCACTTTTTTTTTTTTTTTTTTTTTTTTTTTTTTTTTTTTTTTTTTTTCCTTTTCTTTTTCTGGTCAGCTCTTTATATTGTCATTTTCTTAAGGTAAGCTTGAAAATGAAGAAACCTTACAATGACTTCTGTTAGTACATTGAAAAGTGTAAAGAGGCTGAATTTGAGTGGACCTTGAACATGTGCTGGTGATGCTAGCAAGGGATTTTGTAAATATATAATTATCCAAAACAACTGTAAGTTCTAATCAGTCAGTCAACAATAGGGAAAGAAAGAAATAATTTTCAAAAGCTGCTGTGCTGAGTTTGGGCAGCGATGTGAGAAAGGTCTATCACTAGGTACACTCTTCACTAGCCAAAATGCAACAAATTAAAATTGGTTATGAAGTGAATTAAGTACTCTAACTACTCATTATTTTGAATATAATGCTGAAAGTATCTTCTAAGTTTGTAGTTTGAACATATCAATTTTGAGTCAAGAAGTGATTTCAGTAGCTTGCTTTGTTGGACTCGATTTTTTTTTTTTTTTAGCTCCAGTGCATCTCTGGTGATACCCACACTCAATTTTCCCTCCTGATCCAGTTTCCTCCAGCTCTTGCACTCCTTTTACCTCATTATTCTTCTGAAATTCTTCCCATTTTCTCCACTCTGGAAAAGATTCAAAAGTAAATAGTTTACTTACAGTGTTACTATGACTTGGGATGTTTCATTGATGTGGTTACTGTTGTTTTAAATTTATCAACTGTTAATTCAAATTCCTCTAAAAGCTTGCCTAGCAATTGTAGCCACAACTAACAAATGACCTGCAACTAAAATTCTGTCAGGTTTTTTTCAGTTGGGCACAGACAATGAAAATAGAAATAAAAATTGTTATATCTGTTTAATTAGAGGGAAGGCACAAAGGATTATGATAGCTTATTCACAACTGAAACTAAAGGTCATTTGCCATTTTAATAATCCAGCAAAGCAAACCCTTAGTTCCAGTGTTTTTCTTACCACATCCTTGAAGGACGGGTGGGAAATCCTGTGGAAGCAGAGTGCATGAAACCATATTATTTATGTGTTTTCTTTCATTGTCTTTGTGGGAAATTTGGTATGGAGGTGCTGGAGTTTCAAGATTATGGAGTCCTGGGTAGGAGTTATAGAACCAAAGGCAAGTTTGAGGAACAGGGTGCTGGGAAGAGGCAGGGCTCAGGGAGTGAGTAGAAAGTCTCAGTCTCACAGACTTGTGAAGCAACACTCAGTTCTGTTATTTTGAGCAGTAAAGCCCATGTCATTTGTGGACATGGGATGAGAAATAATTAGCTGTACAACAATTGCTGGAAATTATTTGGGATCTGGGAATTGATGGATCTCTGTCTCCTAATTTTCTGGCTCTCTTCTTTGGAGAGTGGCATTTTCACGGCTTGTTGGATATCCTTGCGATTCCCACTGGGTCACACATCCAAAGCTCACATTGTCTCCCACGGAACCGCGCTCACTAGCAAATGGACAGCACTACCTACTAATTGTCAGAGGAGTTCTGAGCTTCTTCCCAAACCTGTATTTATTTGTACCTCAATGATCGTTTACCAGGAAAATTCATAGGGTCTACACCATGCTGAGATGCCTTAAGAAAAGTAAAAAAAAATTGCTTGAGAGCAAGAAGGGGAGAACTGTAGTCTGTCTCCTATGGGAACAGACTCCCTTGACATCTGGGAAGTCCTTTGGTGGGTGTGGAAGTTTTCATTAGTTGTTACTATTATTTGCTTAGTGTATCTTAGTTAATTTTTCTTAAATTCACATATGATTTGAACAAAAAAAAAAAAATCCACATTTTCGGAAGGTGGCTCGCTCTATACCGTACTTCATAGCACAGAGGATTGTGTGCTCTGCCCTAAATAGCCAAAGATTTTAATGATGACAGTGTAATATAATAACCATACGGGCCTCTGTGTAAAGGAAGTAGTTGATCAAGGAGGTACTTAATTATTCAATTGTTGGCAGTCTAGTTTGTTCTAATACTTTCTTGGATCTGAGTTATGGTCAGATATTGAAGATGATGATGACTGTAGGGTGCCTGGGAATACAAAGCACTTTCACCACACTGGCTTCAATATGTTGTCATGTTATAATAATTACAGTTTATTCATTGTCACTAACCTGCTCAAATATTTGAGAACAAAGTGGTGTGGTTATATAAAACTTTGTGCAAGAAAACACAACTCTCAAGATCACTTTTAAGCACTGCTGTTGTCATCTGCAGTCCCCTTTGATCCCAACCACATATCCGCGTAGCAGCTCTGAGGATCTGTGAACCATTTCTCTTTCTCTCCATTTTGGGTTGCAGCTGCTCATTAGAACACTTCAGGACATCTCTTTGAAGAAACATGGTGGTGACAGTGGCTGATCAAACCCCAAATGCTCAAAACCCTTGGGCTGCAGGAGGAAATCCATATGTCAGAATCCTGTAACATCTTGAATCTGTTATTGGAGGAAAAGGAGGCTAATGTTTAGGGAACCGTTTGGAAACCAGAAAAACAGGATTCAGCTCTCAGTTTCCCATCTAACAATGGAATAGGTGTTCCATTCTCCTTGTTCCTTAGTTCTCTGGGTGAAAATAGATCTCTTTTTTTTCCTGCAGAGGCTTGTAAGAATGACTTAATTAAGTGCTGGGACATCTGAGCACTCTGACAATGGCAGGAGCTCAGATGGGTGCAGTTGAAGGTCTAAGGGTTTATCCTCTGCTGTGAGAGTTATTCCGCCCCAAATGATACTATGTGGGACAGAGGTGTAGCTGTGTAATTACTGTTTGCAGCTCCTGAGAACTTTGATGCCAGAGCAAAGAGCACAGTCATTTGGCAAATCACAGACCAGCTGCATGGAAGACTCTGTTGACCCTTTGGAGTAATTCCCAACAACATCATCTTGTCTCAGAATGTGATTCTAATACAGCTCCAATCTGGAGAGTTTTTATGGAAAGGCAAGACTTACTGCATAGATTACAGAGACTTACAGCAGATCTCTGTATTTTGCTTTTGATAGTTTCCCAGAGCCAACAAGTTGGAGAGGACATGAGATGGAAACTCCTAGTCTATAGCACTGATCCTGTATTTTACTAATTTACAGCTTCTGTAAAATTTTCTTGATGGCATCAAGTCTACAAAAACTATATTTCAGGGCATAATATGGACCAATGATAAATATATATGGAAGTCTGTGAAGGGCTTTGTCTGAGTCTAGAAATCCAGTCTTAGTTCATACGACAGATAAATTACATGGGGATGAGTATCAGATATCACTGGTGGGAGGAAAACACAGAGGTCAACACTCCTTTTCAGAGTTATTTCTATAACATGAACCTGCAATTGACATTATACATAACTTTTTGCCTCTTCAAATGTAAAGCTGAAAGGCAAATACCGAAAAAGCTTCCTCATGATAGTGTTCAATTGTGCAGACCACTCCTGACACTAATGTAATTCCAAGAAAATGTCTGTAGTATATGAATGCATTTGTTCCTGGAAAGGGTTCCTCCAGTTGCTGGTGGCACTGTCTGACTGCCCAAATGAAGTGATCCCTCAGGAGCTCTGGATCTCAGTCCAGGCAGCCAGCCTGGAGTCAGCACCTTCCCAAGCACTGCTCCACACAACCGGGCTCACTGTTGGATGACCTGCACAGGGAAATAAATGGGTTTCATGTGAAATTTTTGACAATGCCACCTTTAAGGATGCTCTAGGCTATGCAAAAATATTGATATACATGATAAAAATAACTTGTCATTTCTATTTTTAAGGAAGGTATGCTGGTTTTTTGTCCGATACCTTTTTTTCACAGTAATTAGCAGGTTTTGAGCATGCACAGGAAACAGTGTCAGTAATATAGAAATATTTTCATTATTGCTGAGCTGTGCTTGTACAGTGACAAGACTTTTTCTGCTTTCCAACCCCACCCTGTCAAGCAGTAGGCTGGGGGTGCACAAGGAGTTGTGGAGGGACACAGTTAGGACATCTGACCTCAAATGACTGAAGGGATGTCCTCGACCATATTGGCATTATGCTCAGATTATAAAAGCTCAGGGAAGGAGGAGGGAGGGGGAATATTTGGAGTTATGGAATTTGTCTTCCCTAGTAACTGTTACCCATGATGAAGCCCTGCTTTTCTGGAGATGGCCAAACACCTGCCTGAAAATAAGAAGTAGCTGATTAATTCCTTGTTTTCCTTTACTTGTTAAATAGTGTTCATCTCAACCCACAAGTTTTCTCGCTTTTATCCTCCTGATTCTCTTTCCCATCCTACCTGAGCAGAGCAAGTGAGTGGCTGTGTGGGGCTGGGTTGCTGGCTGGGGTTAAACCACGAGAAAAGGATTGCATTCTTGTCTGCAGAGCCCAGCCTCAGAGGGAGGGACATGGATCCAAAAGTGAGGCCTCTTGGCCCTTTTGTCATGCAAACAGTAATTTAAAATATACATCTGGCACACTGCAAAGAGAGAACATCCAACATCTGTCACATTCCATTATCTTGCTTTGAGGCTATCAGGCTATTATTAGTATCTAAACTAAATATATCTTCCCACAGGCTGCTGACCATAATACCTCATTTGAGTACCCATTCCTTTTATTGCCACAGACTGTTCTGAACAGCACATAAATGAAACTGGAACATCACTTGATGGACTGTTATCATATTTTACTGCTTTGTTTTATTTTAAATCGGAGGAAACAAAACTCACTAAGTGGTGTTGTATGGTTTGAAGAAGATTAAATGGATTTCTCTATCGTTTTGGGTGAGGGAAGTGAACAGAGGCTTCTCTAATGGAGATCAGATGCAGGCATTTGGTTCCACACTAACAAGGACCCATATGCTGTCACTGGTGTATCAGTTTTGTCTTGGGGCTGCAAGACTCTGGAATGACTGGTTATTTTTTTTTTAAACTGTCTTTTATAATTAATTATCTGACTCCTCTATCTCTTCAAAGCCGAGTGAAATAAAGACGTCGTAAGAGAATAGAATTACTCTAAGCCAGAAGTTAGCTTAGAAATGTTTCCTTCCCAAGCCAAATGCTGTATTTCTACTGGGAGCTCTGCTCAGCAGATTGCAAATAACTGCCCCAAACCTCAGGTAACATTTTGAAATGAATAGTGTTTTTAATTCACATCAGCACAAAACACAGCTGCTTGCCCAGGGCCAAGAGCATTGCGCTTCCCAGGGCTGCCATGAAGGATGCTCAGGAAGCATCCAGCCTACATCAGAGGCAACTCACACTACATCTGTTCCCATACATTAGGCAGTGACCACTTATGTTTCTGGGTCCTGGGACAGGATTGTCCTCGTGGTTGAACACAGTGGTCTCAGGCTTATTTCAGCCTGGGCCAGGCAGTGCCTTCTCAAATGGCTCCTGAGGTGGGTGGATGCTGGTACTGACCAGAGGCAGTCCTGGGGAGTAAGGGAGGAGTGCTGTGGTCGTGACTCTCCCCTGTCTGGTGGGAGGTCAGCCCCAGGGAGCAGTCCTAAACAACATTTAATTTCAAAACAGAAAGGGAGTCCTGCAGGCATTGGTGTGCCTTCAGAGGCTGTCTCACCACCCCTGCTCAGTGAGATAGAACGTGGTCCCAGTGCTCCATCCATCTAGAAAGTCTGAGCAGAGCATCACATCAACACAACTCTACAGCTTCTGATGTCTGACCTCTGGCATCCTTCACACTGGAGGTACTCAGTTTTAAGCTAATCCTATCTTCTCGCTGACATTATTTATTAATTGTTTTGCATTATTTATTATAGTACTGTACTTGTCAAATATGAAAACAGTAACAATACATTAGGGGCTACTCTTTCTACCCCGTGTGAATCATTATTTTACGTAGGAGCAAAGACCCATGTGGACCTGGAGCAGATCAGCTGCACAAGTCCCTTCTGAAAGGCTTGCAGGGGCTGGGTCTGGCAAGGGAAGGTTTTACCTGCTGTTCAGTGCTGTGACTGTGAGCCTGTGCCCACAGCCATGCTGTCCTATGTGTGTGTGCTGGCTCCAGCGAGCATCCATGCTGCCCAATGGCCCCTGGTGGCCATGTCCCAACTGGTTTTCCCACCCTGAGTTAAGCAGCCGTGGTTTCTCAGCCTGCATCCCCCGGGGACCCAGCAAGGTCTGGGCTGCTGGCACCCTGCAGGAGGGATAGAGGTTTCAGAGCTTGTGTGCAAGCTGGCTGAGACAGAAAATTTGAACTCTTCTTTGGGCCAACAGCGCAACAAAGACGAGCCCTGCGTTACAGGCGTGCTGTTGCTCTGGAAACTTGATGCCTCCTGTAAGCAATGCAATTACTAGCTGCTTATCGCTCTTGCTTCAATAAGGAGGAAATTTATTAATTCAGAGAACACTAAGGACACTGAAAAATTGTGTTTTTTTTTTTTTTTTTACAAAGCTTTCTTCTAATAGTCTCTAAAGAAACCACATTTCTTTCCCTGTTGTTTCTACCTACCTTCAGAGCGCATATGTATAAAATCTCTTTTATCAGACTCTAAACATTTCCTGTAGAAAGAAAAAAGATTACTCTTTTTTCTGAGCTACCTCATCTTGAGCTGGCATGGAAACTTGTTTAGTGCACAATAGCAGCTGCATCTTTTCAGCTAAAATTGATATACAGCTGCTGCTTACCTTAGCTCTTCTCCTGACTTGTTAACAAAATGATTATTGCCCTTAAATCCAAATTTTAAATGGTGTTTGGGAACAATTAATGTCTTCTTTCTTCTTAGCTGAATCAGTTCCCTTAAGGAATGAATCCATTAGGCTATTAGCTGTCACAGTAAGTACAGGTAATGAAAAATATTCTCTTTGGGGGATGAGGGAGTGTTTGAAAGGAAAGCGTATGAAAGAAAAGGCTCAGCTATAAGACAACAGGGGTTTAAAAGTTTTTTTAAGCTCCTATAGTTCTTGATGTCTAAAAATGCCTTTGTAGACTTGCTGCCCTGTGCAGCATCTTCTGGGCTTTTTCCTAAAATACCATGTTTGATTTGGCACTGTGTAAGGTACCTTTTACAGCAAAAGTGAATGAAAGCTAGTGGTGTTTATTGAATGTAAATGGCAAAGAACTGTAGGAAATATGTTTTATTCCCCAGAGCTGGAGGAGACCACAAGGAAGAAAACCCCTTGGTGGCAGCTCTGCTGCAAGAAGGGGTAATGGTGGCAGTGGGGAAGCCTTGGAAATGGCTGAGGATGGGAAAAGGCACCAAGCTGCCCATCAGGCTTCCTGCAGCTGCCCCACCCAGGATGGAGATGTCCACCAAGTTCAGGGTGGGTTGGGTGTGAGGCCACTTGGCTTTCTGGTACAAAACAGCAACTGAGCCTAAAGCTGCAGGGAACAGTCTCTGACATTTGTTTTTGGAGGGTTTTTAGGACCTTTTGTCTTTGAAAACTTGCCCCTGAGTGCAAATAGATAAGGGAAAGGCAGTCTGAGTAGAGTGGACTTTACAATAGGATACTGCTGGGAATGGCATTTGTATTTTCAAACTTTAATAATCTGGCAGTCCCCACTGTGACCCCATGCTATTTAGGTCTATCTCAATTTTATTGAAAAGTGTTGTTGAAAAGACATATTTCGCACACTGGTAAGAGCAGACCTAATCAGAGTTACTTTAAATAAGATTTCAGAATCTTTTTTTTTCCTCTCCAGGATATTTTCCAGCCCCATTCTGCAGTGTTTGTGAGCAATTTTAACAGCTGTTCTTTCTTTAACCATTGTCACTGGTCTTGTTTTTTGGTTGTAGGTGGTTATTCTTTTTTCTTTTTTTCTCTTTTTTTTTTTTTTTTTTCTTTTTTTTTTTTTCTTTTTTTGACCCAAAGCAGAAGGTGATGGCCAGGCCCTTACATCTCCAACACACACTTTTTCTGTTGTCTGTATAGAAACGTGCATCTCTGCAGGTGAGTATGCTCAGGTGTTCAGCCCTGGGAAGCAGTTGTAGGTGCCTCTCTGCAGCACACCAGCCACAGAGTGTGTGTGTGCTCACAGCCAGCAGCAGGATGAGGGAGAAGGGAGAGAGAACTGTTCCAGCAAAGAACACTGCCCAATCCTCCTCTTCTGTTGACAGGGAGCTGGATAGCCAGAGGGATAAGCAGTGAGTACCCAAGTGCTATGATGTGGGAAATACAGCTGGATCCTTTCCTTACCACCTGGAGGTAGAGATGATGCACTAATTCTAGTAACTGGCTAATGCAGAATGCTGCAAGGTGCCACTTGCTAAAACCAGTCTTACAGTCCATCTTCATGTATGGGCTACCACCATTGGTGTTCATTTTTTCTAGTCAGTATGCCAGGCAATGCTCATGGAGGGACACTGGCTGATGGCTCACCAGCAGACACCAGCAGAGGATGGAGTGAGGGCCTCTCCTCCTCTTGTCATCTCTTTTTGCAGCATTCATGTTCTTGCAGCCAGGTACCACTTTGGTTTTCATCATTCAGAAGAAATTCAGTTCTTTCTCTGAGATACCACTAATGAAAAATGAAATTAAAAGCAAATACCATGAAAACACACAGAAAAATTACATCAATGATGCAATATATTAATATTTACTTAATTGCTGCAATTTCAGGTCAGATTCCCTTGATACTGTTGGCTTCAAATAAAATTTAAGGTACAATTTTTCATACATAAGTACATCCTTGATAGGTGGTGGCCAGTATTAGAACAGAGTTGGAATTGTTTGTGAACCCCATACTAGGACTTATTTCACTTCTAACTGTTTGCTTTTGCAGGGATAGCAGTCCAGTTGTGTTATTGAATCGATATTTATAACCATTTTTTAAAGTATTCTGATCTGGGAAATTACCATTGCATATTTTTAGATCAGATT
Organism: Sylvia atricapilla; assembly: GCF_009819655.1. NCBI lineage: Eukaryota > Metazoa > Chordata > Aves > Passeriformes > Sylviidae > Sylvia > Sylvia atricapilla. The sequence goes on along the minus strand of NC_089140.1, from coordinate 66,590,151 downwards.
TCTGAGTAAAGAGAGTAGTGGTTTGCTATGTGCAAACAAGATGATGTTACTATTTTTCAACTGCCTCTACTTGCAGTGGAGAAAGTTAGTTCAGCAAGCAAAAAGAAAAAAATTGAGCCTTCATAGCAAATGCTGTTTTTAGCCTGTTTCAATCTTTGAACTAAGATTATACTCAACCACTCCTTCTCATTGCACAAGCAGACTTTGGAAACTGATACACTAAAATTAGGAGGCATGTTTGCATTTTCAACCTCTCCAAGTGCACTGCTGTAAATAGTTCATTCCAGCTATGTCATTATTGTACAACATAGGGTTTGGAGTTTTTTTTTAGAAAGCAAATGTCACTACTTACATCTCTTCCACATTGCTTTAAAAAAATACCCACTTTGTTTGGCAAAATGAGTGTGAGGACCAAAGCTGCCCTTGCTGGAGTGTCCTTGCTGACCCCATAAGCAGAGGAGCCTGGGTTTGTCACAGGCACTTTGGCAACCAGTGGTCCATCCAGAGGGAAGGTGTGAATGCAAAGTTTTATCTTTTCTGTGCTGAGGATATGGAGAATAGGTCACTAGAATAGTAAGTTCTCACCTCTATTCAACAGTACATTATTATTCATTAAAAGATATTAATTGAATGTGTATCATTCTGATAGGGTTGTGTAATCCCAGTATCTGGGACGATTGAAGAAGACTTTGCATATTCTCCTCATGAGATGAGGTCGTGTATTTTAAGGTATCGTGATGAAAAATCAATTGTTTTGTTTTGTTTGTTTTGTTGTTTGGTTCTTTTCATTCTGGAGGTTTCCAGCTAAAGTGAACTACGTCTTTACCCTTTCAGTTCTTCACATGCCTTAAACTGCTCCTCACAACTTTTGCATAAAACAACGAGGAAACTTAATTTGCTTAAATAAAAGCAAGGAATGATTTGATAAAAGTAGACAACTGAAAATCCAGTAAATCCTCTCTGACTATAAACAGCTATCCCAGCTTTTAATTGCATACAATCTCAACACTGGCATTACTAGAAGAAATTAACTGCTGTAGTTAATCCTTGCTGGCACCATGCCACACTTTGGAATGAGTATTCTGTAGGGTACAGGCTCTGTTCATGGTTATGTATAAAAGACTTTCTTCCTGAAGCACTGAGCAGGTGTGGGATTGAATATAGACTAAAGTTTGGCTTAAGGACAGAAAATTACATCAGGTTTGGTCTGGGGGAGGGAGGAGACCTCTTTGCTTTATATAGGGGGGGTTGCTTATTTTTGGTTTGGGGTTGTTGGTTTCTTTTGTTAATTTCTCTTTTTTTGGTTTGATTTTGGTGTTTGTTTATTTGAGAGACAAAGAAAAAAAATAAATCCTACCTTCCTAACGAGGGTAACTTCGAGGAACGGACCCGAGTTTTTCCACTTTGCCACCAGATGTCCGTCATGAGCAGGGAAAGCCGGTGACTTGCACATACCCAAAAATCTGGATTCGCAGCATTTTTGTAGATATGACAGCTAAAACTCTAGTGAAATTACGTGCTACCACAGAGTTTTGTACAGCGGGTATGCTGTGAAGGCTTTTTGGCAGCGAAAAATCAAAAATCCTGTCGGTAGCTCTAAAAAATATGTTTAACTCTTAAAACGTGTGTGTCTCAGCCTGCAGCAGTTGTAGAATACAAAGCCTTTGCACCCCTCCAGAGAATTAAGTACGCAGCTCTTATCCGAAGTCCCCAAATCCTTTTGGGAAACTTGCCCTTTCAGAGGGCAGGAATATCTGAAAGCAGTCACTGCATGTGACTTCTGGAAGGAGACCTCGTCCTTTTCAGCCTCATCTCATTGCTGGGGGATGCTGTAACTTTCACAGGTCTGATAGCATTAACTGAGCCCCACATTCACATCCATAAGTAAGAGGCATTTCCAGGCATAAGCAGCGTACAGCTCTGGAAAGCACTTCTGGAAAAAAAGTGGAACACCTAAAGTTAACAAGGTGCAATGACTTCTTAAGGAGGGCATTCCCACCTACACGAGGGAATTTACCACCAGATCAGGTAACTTAAGAGGGAAGTACTAGAAGGTTTGCTGTGTGTCCCTGTCCTCAGACTCCTTTAAACTCAGATGCTCCAATGCTTCCAGCTGTTATAACATTTGCTGTTTATTGCAGTGACTCCTATTTCAGATTAAAAACATAAAGGTGATACACGCTTGAGAATCAGAGGAGCAGAAACACCCAAGAGCTGCTCCACAGTTTGACACTGTCTGTTGCTAAACGTGCACCATCTCTTCCTGTCTTCGAGAGAAGCAGGGGACACTTCGGATGGAAGGGTTCATTCTTCAGCAATAACCGTGTAATGGGACATTTTCCTCTCTTATTATCAAAACAGGAAGCCGAGGCTACAAAGCTCTTCTGGACACATCCACAGGAGCTACACCCAAACGAGCTCATAGACCGGGAACTGAATGTCTGTGGGAAGTGGCTGCTCTCCTCCCCCACCACCTGCGGGGTAAGTACCCGCTTAGGAAACGTCCCTCCCTCACCTAAGGGCTCCTGCACTTCCTCCCAGCTTCCACACGCCCTTCCTAAAGGGCTACAAAATGTCCTGCATCCTTCTCAGCTCACCAAGGGGACAGTTTGTGCACCGGGCTCTGCTCCTGGGAACCTGGGTTTTCCCAGCAGGATCCCACACTGCCTTACAGAGGGAAAGGTGTTTTGCTCACCTACTCTCTGGGAGTGAGCCCTAGTCTCCTCATCTAATAAAAGCAGCCCCACTGCTCTAAGTTGAAAAAAGTGAATAAATGAACCAGCAGCACAGAAATTTCCAAGGACCTTCCCTTCTTGAATCCTTCCTGGGAAACACAGACCTCTTTCATGAAGGTAGTGGGATCCACTACTGCAAAAGGAGCATGTTGGGTCTGTGCTGTCACAGACACCCCCATTTTCAAATTTCGAATGTCTTCACAATCTAGGGAAAAAAAAAAAAAAAAAAAAAAAAAAAAAAAAAAAAAAAAAAAAAAGACAGTTGGAAAAGCAACTTGCATACTCTTGCCTCCCACCCCCATAGCAGTCATAGCATGCTCAAATCTAAGCATGATGCCCCTTTTACTATCAAAACAAGTTCTAAAATATTCAGCATTATAGTGTTCCTTGACTGGTACATTTCAAATACACATCTGTAACTTGCTTTCAGAGCCATGAGGGCTTAGTGTAACCTCCACTTCTGAAAATACCGTATTCTGTCCTGAATATTCTCAGCTGTGTCTCTGGGAAGCTGAATATGAGCTTATTGCCAGATTCTGATTCTAATAAAGTTAATGGAAATTTTGCCAGTGACTTCAAATGATCCAGATATCATTCTCGGGCCAACTCCGATGAAATTATCCCAGTTCAAACCTAGAGCAATTGCACTGATTTCAATGAGACTAGACTGCCTTTACTCATCCAGTCCAAGGAAGACCCATGAAGTCAGAGTTCAGGGTATGGGAGAGCTGCCTCTCACTCAACCAAACCGCTGTTATTGGAGTGTTGGATGTTGTCTGGATTCGGGTGTTTTTCACTCTTTGATGAAAGTGATGAAATCAGAGCTGCAGCGTTACTGCAGGAAGGGTTATGTTCTTTGCTGGCGCTGCAGCCTGCTCCACGGGATGCAGAGCGGCACTCCATCGCTCAGGGCTGGCGGGGGGTACCTGCCTACGCCCAGCCCTGTATCACAGTTCCCTGTTCTGTTCCGCGAGATGCTCCAGAAACAAGAGCTGTGCAGTATACAGTAACCCGCTAAAACGAACCGCAGCGCTTACTCAGACTTAAGAAAACTCCACCTATTTTCAGGACAAATAGCCAACACCCGCTGGGGGCAGGAGGGGTGGCCGAAACCCTTCCTTTAACAAGAAACAAGCCGGCAGAGTCCGGCGGCAGAGGCGGCCGGAGCGGCAGCTTGGCGGAGCGTCGTTTCAGCGCAGGGAGCCCGTGACACCCGACGGGGCCGCCGCTTCTCAACCTGCTCCGGCGCCGCCCGTCCGCCCCGCGGGGCCGCGCTACCTGCGCCCGCTCCCCGCCCCGGAGGAGCGGCCGCCCGCCCCGCCGAGAGGCGGGCGCGCTGCTGATTTGCCTTCGCTGTCGGCAGCCGCGCTCCGGCCAGCCCGCGGGGACCGGGGCTGCAGCCGCAGGAGCCGCTCGCTCGCTCTCTCGCTCGCTGGCGGCGAGAAAAGTTTGCTGCTCTTCACCCTGCTCCTTCTCCCCCCGTACGCAGCCCCCGCGGCCCGGCGCGGATCCCCCGGGCAGGGGCATGGCGAACTGAGCGGCCGCAGCGGGCCGGGGGCGGCCCCGCCGCACCTGAGCGGCGGCGGGCGCGGGGGGCTCCGGGGCGCGGTGCCCCGCGGGCGGCCATGCGCGGCGGCGGCGGGGCTCAGCGCTGAGCCCCCCCGGCCTGGCCGCCCCCCGCCGGCCCGGGCCGAACCCGCCGCCGGGGGGCAGGGCTGGAGGGCGGCGGGCAGCCCCCGGGGACAGCGGGGAGCGGGGACGTCGCCCGCCCGCGCCCGGCCGAGCGCCATGCCGCGCCGGCTGGCCTGGCTGTGCTGCTGCTGGGCGCTGCTGAGCGGCGCCTGCCGCCCCGCCGAGCCCGCGCTGCCCGCCGAGGGCGGGGAGCCGCCGCCGCCCGCCGCCGCCTCGGGCTTCCTCTACCGGCGGCTGAAGTCGCACGAGAAGCGGGAGATGCAGCGGGAGATCCTCTCGGTGCTGGGGCTGCCCCACCGCCCCCGGCCGCTGCCGCGGGAGCCGCCGGCCCCGCCGCCGGGACGGCTGACGGCGGCGCCGCGCTTCATGCTGGACCTCTACCACTCCCTGGCCGAGGGCGCGGAGGGCAGCGCGGGCGCGGAGCGCGGGGGCCGCCCGCCGACCCCTGCCCCGCCGCTGCCCAGCCCGCAGGACAGCGCCTTCCTCAACGACGCCGACATGGTCATGAGCTTCGTCAACCTGGGTGAGTGAGCGAAGGAGGGAGCGGGTCCTGGGCTGCGCGGGGTCCGCCCGTCCCGCGGGCGCCCCGGGCCCGGGCAGTTCGGACGGGCGGCCGCTCCGCCGTGGGTCGCGACGGGGTCGGGGCTTTGCCGGCTGGAACCCACCTTGGACTGCGCGGGTTTCGGCCAGGAGGGCAGCTCGCTTCGGGGAAGGGCAAAACCTCCCGCAACAAGTAAAAAAAGAATTTACCCCAGCATGTAAAACCTTGAGGGAGGGAGTGAGAGGAAGGAAGGAAAAAAAGGAATAGTTATTTTTTTTAGTAGTCCTTGTTATGGTGGTAGTGGTCAGAGCCTGTAGTTCGGAATTAAACACACCCTCCTCTGCTTCTTGGGCAGCAGAGCTGGGGTCATGCCGGGGTGCAGGTTGCATTCACTCTGTGCAAGGTCCAGCAGCGCAGAGATGCCTTTCTAGCTTGAACAAAGTACAGCCACGCTACTTCACGGCGTCCTCCTCTTCTCCTTTTAAATTTTTTTTTGTTTGTTTGTTTTTATTTTAAGGGATCAGAGCTAGTGTGGTGGTGAATATGTGACTCTGTGTAGGTTATTCTGGTGATTGAGCGCGGGAACATGATAAAAATCTGTATCATGTGGAAATCTTGAATTGAGTTCTGTTAGACGTCAACCTGCTCTTCAAACAAATCATCCTGTCAGTGATGTTGAAGGGCTCTGAGGCAGGCATTGCAGTGGGAAAGTCATTAAGCTTTTTTACCTCAAGGAGCTCTTAGTACTATGCAATTGTAAGGAAACAGTGTAATTAGATTCTGCCTAATGTGGATAATGAAAATATTTCAGTTGGCAAATTACAGTTCCTTTTTTTAGGGAATTCCTGTGAAGCTCAAGTGTCTTAGCTGGTCAGCTGAAAAGTTCGCCTTTTTACTTGTGCTGCCAGGGCTGTGTGCCAGAACAACAACAGCTTGTCTTGTTTAAAACAAAAAAACCCCAAAAACCAAACTAAATTTGTTGTGTGTTTACTCGTTTGGAGCAGGGATATGCCACTGCAGCAGGAAATTTCTCGGAGCTCCCAGTGCTGGTACAGGTGTTCAATAGCTTTGTACCACGCTGTGTGCATCTAGACCAAGAGCTGATTAGTTTTTGTACCTGATGGAAATCACGTAGTAGCTCAGAAGACTTGCAAATAATTGTTGAAGGATTTGTCTACGCTGAAACTGAGGCGACCACAGCTCGTAGGGGTACAGCTGAGCTGCCTTAAGTGCTTAGACCTTCCAGGAATGTGGAACTCTGTTGCCTCCTTTTTACTGCAGGTGTGTACCTGTCATGGTCTCGGTGCCTTGTTTAAAGTCAGCTCAGGGATGTTTATGTGGTGCTGCCATCTCAGAGCTTGGATCAATTCGATCGAGACATCCTGGAAGTGTCCATCAAGGAAACCAGCGTGGTCTCTGTTCTCAGCTCAGAAGCTGAGATCTGGGAAATACTGTACCAGTTTCTATTCCAAAAGGGCACCTGCCTCTGTTTTTCTCCCCCCCCCCAGCCTCCCCAAACCTCTCTGTCCTTTGAATACCCAGAGCTTCTGCTGCTGTCTCTGTTCTTTGCCTTGTGGACTTTGAGGACCTGTACCTAAATTTAAGAATTGTGGTGCTCGCTGTAGCTGTCTGTAAGAAACCTCCATGGCACATTTTACTTGAGGGATGTGAAACAAGGTGCCTACAAGAGGCTAGGCAGCTCCCAAAAGAGCCGATATCAGGGATAAGTGTGAGCATGTGGTGTTTATAAAGCACCAGGAGAGTATTATTAGATGGTAGACCTAAAAGTATGTGTTTCTTTTGAAAATAACACCTTCCACTCATATGATTCAAATCAGTTCTGATAATTTGAATTTAGACACTTGCGTAACAATGAGGAAAATTATTAATGTAATGTAGTAAAATAGTGCAATTGAAATGCTAGTTATGTGTCTCAGGAAGGATGAATCAGCTGTAGAAATTTCTCATCAACTTCCAAATCTCGAGTCCTAAGCCATAATGTCATTTAATGTGATTGTTTGTTACCAGAGTGCTGACAAATCGATGGGCTGGGACTGAACAGCTGTTTGTCTGTTTTCTGTGGCTTCTCTGACATACCAGGGATTTTTTTTTGTGTGTGTCTTTCACCTGTTTATTGACATTTACTTTTCCATTTAGTGGTAATTCAGGTCAGAAAATTAGAGGAAACTCAAGGTTATATTCCAGTATAGAAACCAAAGGTCTGTTGGGAGAAAGCCAACTTGTTATCTGTCAAAGTGGCTTATTAGATGAAGTCAGAAATGCAGCAAAAGATGGTGGGATCACAGCAGAAAGGGAAGAATTCTTGATTTCAAGCACAGAACTATTCCAATGAAGTACATGTCAAACAACCCCGAAAACTCACAGCTGGAGTCTGCTTATATGTGGATACTGCCAGAATTATTTTAGTTGGGGCTTTCTGCATGTCTCCATGCATACAGTTGCTTCTGTTTAGTTAAAACTGACTTCTGATAAACTTTGTACTCAAGGGACAGCTGCCAAAGAGATGTGAGGAGCCCTCGCTGTTCTCTCAGGGTTAGGAGTGTGCGGTATCACCTGGAGATGCAGGTGCACGTGGCTGCGTGCGTGCCAGGTCAGTGTGGGTGACCTGCCTTCAGGTGCTGATGCTGCTTCTGCTGCAGCTCAGAACTAGACAAAACTGTGATGCATCTCATTGTGCTGGAAAGCCATCACCTGGGTCAGCTGTGCAGAGGAGTCCGACTTTGTCAAGAAAGTTTGCAGGTATTGATGTTCTTATAAAAGCGCATTTAATTTTTCCAGCCCTGCAGCCCAAAAAGAGTCACTAGCTTGTAGTCACTGCTGGTTTTAAACATGCAGGGCTCCAGCCCTTCCTGACCAACCTACATTCTTCAGTCTGGGGACACAGCAGATGTGTTTTCTGTCTGGGGAAGGCTATGTTTCCATATGTGCTCAGGATATGAGTCCTCTTTGCAGAGGTCTTGCAAAGCTGAGGGAGTTTGGTGAGGTCTTGGATAATTCAAGGCAGTGCAGGCTTGTCCCAGTCTCAAAGGTGATGGTGTTCTTGGAGATGGTTTCTATTTTGTTTTGGAGGGTTTTTTTTAAGTGAAAAAGGAAGGTTGCAGAGGGTGTGGAGGTTCTTCAGACACAGGGAGTTGCTGTCTTATGGGGAGGACAAGAAATATTCGTCTTTGAAATGGGGAGTCTGGGATTTATCTTGCCTGGCTGGTGATGTCTGTATTGTAGTATGGGCTTACAAGGTGTGGGCAATGATTCCCAGAAGGGCTGATCATAGGGGAGCTTGGTGTGTTTGGGATTTCTGGGAAATGCTTACCAGTTAGTTTTATAAAGCACCTGGAGTGTAGTATCAGGGAGGAGAAATAATTTTTTGTTCCCATTACAAACAAAATGACAAGAGATATAAACCAGTTCAGATAATTTTGATAATAATTGGGTTAAATACCAAAGGATAATTTGACAGAAAGCAATCTGAACTTGGTAAATCTGGTCCCTTTTCTGGAAGATGATCCTAGAAGTGTCTATTTTGGGTGTTTTCATTAGGATGAGGCATCTGACAAGTGCCTGTTTCTTTTCATTTCCCACATAGGAAGTCTGGATAACTAGCACAGATGGAAACATCTGCATGGATTCACTGACGAAGCAGGGTACCCCACTTCTGTGCTGTGGAAATGGCTGTAGAGCAGGGTTGTGGGGTTGGGGCAGGGGAACGCATTGTGGAACAGCAGGCATCTTTGTGAAACTGTTCAGCTCTTCTTGTAGGAAGAACCTTGATATAAATATGTGGCGTGTCTTGACACAGTACTGTTAGGAGAATAACATCTATTAATGTTTCCTATCTGGAAAATGTACCTTCCTCATGGCATGAGATAAGGTTATCTCCTCTTGGCAGAACAACCCGGGGTTGGTATGGAGATCCCTGTTGAGGCAGTGATGCTGGATTGACAGCTTGACCCCACTGTTCTCAGGCACATCAGTGCTGATGTGAAGGGGATCTGCACTCCATCCTCTGTTTCACCAGCTGGTGTCTTCAAAGTAGTGCATGCTGTGTGAAGCAGCAGAAAACAAGACTCTCAAAGACTGCTACTTTGACTGCATCCAGAATTATTTGTCTGTCATGAAAGGTGCTGTGAAGCAATCCTGTGTCAGAACATTGTCTTCACCCATGTCTTGCTGTCCTGGCATCCACACTGAGAGGAAAAACAGCCATGCACTTCCTACAGTCAAACCCAAGGAATTCAGAAGCAGTCTGAGTTTCTGCTGTGACCCAAATCTGGGGCTGTTGATAGCTGCGCAGGAAAAGTCTGAACCCGTCTAACTTGCCAGCGATAAGGATCATAAAACGTGTACTTTGGGGTTTGGTACTCGGTTATTCAGCATTGTGGCTTTTTGTATCAATGAAAATATTCATTGATACAAATGTTAGTATCTAACAGCACTGATTCACTGTATCTCTACTTTCAGAGAGAGTGTCTTCTATCATAAGACCCACATTTCCCTTGGGAGGGCTTCATGGAAAAGGTTGAGGGGAAGCTCACCTTTTGCCAGGTAGTCGTGCAGTCAGCCCTGAAGCTTCAACACTACTTGAATTGAGGTTGTGGTGAAAACCCTCTTCTAATTTTGAATCCCCAAACTCCAGGCAATCCTCATCCTCCCTGCAAGACTTCAAGTGTCTGCTGGGGCAAGGATGGTCCCTTTCAGTGCAAGAAAGTTGCTTGGAGGTAAATATAAGATGACTTGTACAAATACTCTCTCTCTCTTTCTCTTTCTCTCCTTGCCTATAAAGCAGCACCTTATGGATGCGATGTCTAACAAACATCTTTTTCATATTTTTGGCAGTGGTCACCTACCAGATTTCCTTCTAGGAATGATCTTGCACAAATCCATAGCACCTTAGGTGCAAGCAATATGCCTTTGTTGTACACAGCTTTTCACAGGAGGGGAGCAGTGCTCCAACATCCTTACATGTGTTTCTAAAGCAGGTGATTTTTTTCATCTGAAGGATTTGACCAGCCCACCTGCCTTTTTGCCAGTACCGTGCCTGCTGTTGGGAGATACGGAATTAGGCAACCAAGATGTATCAGGGATGTTGCGTGATTGTATTGATGGGACCGTACCATTCATACTGTCATCCCATCTGTTTACACTCTTGGCCACGTGTTGTAAAGGTCAAGACATCTACTCAGAGAGAATATCTGGGGTGTGTGATGCTGCAGATCTGGCTGTGCTGCCAGCTGGCTGTGTACAGCCTCGCTCGCTCGGCGTGTGAGCAGTGTCCTCCACGTGTGTCCAGAGCAGGCCAATATTAGAAATCATGAAGCTGATGATGGGAATGAGTTTACTGACTTCTGCCAAGCCTTGTATAGTGGGCTTTGATGCCAAGACAGATTCCCAAGTGCTGAAGAGCAGCTTTATATTTGCTGTTCAACTGATGCAGCTCGAGATCCTCATTTATGTAATCTCCTTGAAATAGCTGCGTGCTAGTGTGAAGCTGCTTGACAACATGATTAAAGAAAGGGCAAATGGTCTTTTAGAAGTCCTCAGCTCCTCTGGGCTTGGAGTTTGAGGGGTGGTAGTCATCCTTTTGTCTTTGGCCAGAAGTCCTGGAAGATGTGTGGCTCCTGGAAATGCTGCTCTTCAAAATCTGTACTGTTGAAATGAGTGGATGGTCATGTTCATGTAAGCAATTTATCCAAGTCTGACTGTCATCTGGACTAAGCTACTGGAACCAGACAGTGTGACATCAGTAGGATTATTCTCTGTCTTGTTAAAGCTTTTCAGAGCTCGAAAATTTAGAGTCTAAGACTTCAACATTTCACACAATTTTTTCTTCCAGCAACAACAACAATAACAACAGCAATTTATTGTAATTTTAAAAGCTACTATTGCCAAACCAGTCTTGATTACTTTAAGCCAAATTTTTTATCTGTAAATAAATGAAAATTTGCATTTTGAATTAGAAACACAGGTGTGGAACTGGTTTTGGTTTTTTTTTTTTTACTTTTTTTTTTTTTTTTGTAAAAATAAAAGCTGAACTTCCTAATTCTTTCCTTCAGAAAAATATTGAAGCTAAACCACTTCTTATAAAAAGGTTTTCTTTTGGCAATTTTCTTCTAGCTCAACTTGGCTTTAGCAGAAAATCACTTGAGCAGCTGTCATGGATGTCTTGTGCTGAGCTCCTGTTGGGACTGCTTGCTGCAGGCTTGTACCTCTGCCAGGGAGCTGTGGGTCCTTGCTGGGTCTAGCCCAGTGCATTGCAGTGGTTACACTCTCTCTTGTAGTTTAAAATGTAAACTTCTAAAAGGTGTTTGTGATTTAGGAGGAAGGAAGGTGCTGTTTAGACTTTCCATGCCATGGAGTCATGATTCTTTTTAGGTCGTCTTGCCTCATTGCTGACTTGTAGGGGGTTAGAGGAAGGTATGATTTACTTAGGACGTAAACAGTCTCATTGTGTGTTTCTGCTGTATCCCAGCAGATGCACAGCTATGCTTAAAGTACAGCCCACCTACTGATCATTTAACATTGCCATTTGACCATTTATATAACAGTGGGAAGCAAAGAACAAGCGCTGTTGCCCAAATGGAAAAATGGCTCATGGGTGAGAGATTCCCGTTTGTTACAGCAGGTATCAGACCTCAGAGCCTGGGAGATGGAGGTTAAGGACTCGAAAGCTCTCTTCTGCCTGCCTGATGCTTGGAGCCTGGTGTTGAATCATACCTAGGTTCCCTGCTCAATGGGGCAACAGTTTTAAACTCAAAGAGGATAGGTTTAGATTAGATATACGGCAGAATTTTCTCAATCAGAAGTAGTGAGACACTGAAAGAGGTTCCCCAGAGGAGCTGTAGGTACCCCATCCTTGAAGCTGTTCAATGTCAGGTTGGATGGGGCTTTGAGCAATCTGTTTTGCTGAACAACGTTCCTGCCCATGGCAGGGGTTGATCTGGATGGCTCTTAAAGATCCATTCCAGCCCAAATTTCCTGGAATTCAAAGTGGGAATTGAGAGGGCATTCATCATGGGCATTCTGTAGCCATGATATGCTGAGGGTGAGGAGACATGCCTGCAAAACCTTCAGTGAGTCATTTCTTTCCATCTTTTTTTCAGTTGTGCCAGGCAGAGGATGAGGAGTGGTGCCTTCTGCAGAGCTGCAGCACTTGCAGCAGGGGTGGCTGGCAGCAGCACACCAAGTGGCCTGGTGCTTTGCACCCAGAGCAGGCTCCCACACAGGGGCTTTGGGAAGGGCATGGGGCTGCTGGGCTGTTGCAGGAGAAAAAAGCTTAATTAAAGAAGCTGAGTCCCTGTGGGATTGCAGGGGTGTTTAATACCTCATAATGCACTTTGGTTCCTAAAACCTGCTGTGGATTGGGGCTGGCATTTCCTGAATTTTCAGTTACTTAAGAAACAGTCTTGTAGTGTTGGGTAGAGTTTTGGAATGGATTTTTTTTGTTTGTTTGGGTTTTGGGTTGGTTGGGTTTTTTTGGTGATGTAATGAGATTTGTTTTGTTTTGTTTTGTTATTAAGGGCACAAAGATTTTGACAGCACTGCTTTCAGCTCTTTTTATTTTACGTAGCAGTGTTCATCATAGCACAATGACAGAATTGAATCAGTGGTAGCAACAGTGGGAGCGTTTGGCAAAAAAGGATAATGTAGACAGAGCCGAAGTGTTCTGCTAACTAAAACAGTAGCTGTATTTTTCAGAGAGCTAGACATGACTGTTTTGATCCAATGTGGTGTTAATCACAAGAATACATAACTGCTTTCCTGTGAACTTTCCCCTTAAAAATATCCAATGATATCACCTGATGTTTTGCACGAATGCTCAGTATAACCAGAATTTAGAACAGCTGGCTCCATATAAACTTGGAACATTCATAGGTCAAACATTAGTGTATAAATAAAAACATTTTGAAAATGAAAACAGAAGCACAGTATTGGAAATATACTGAATGTGCAGATGTACTTCATGGCCTGAATAGCTTTACAAATTAATCAAGACAGTGTTAACACTTCTTCTGAAGAGTCAAATTTCCTGATAGTAAATGAGAGAGTGTTTTCAAACAGTACTCCAAAGATGTGTTATTCCATGTATGTTAATGGTTGTTTGCAGTGTGAGAAATGTATGAATTAGCTATTTGAAGCACTCTTTTAATGAATATATATTTGTTCAACCCAAAATCTTGTCAAACTGAGATCTACAGCTTTTTTAATCAATTGCAGGCTGTAAAATGTGCCATGTTTAAAGCATGCACAGGGATGTTTATGTTGAAGTGTACTGCTGCAGCTTTCTTATCTTGTCGCTCATGGCATCACGTTCGTGTGGCGTGTATGGTCAAGGTATTAGACACTCTGTTTGTACAAGGACTAAAGGGTGACATAATGTCTATTGAAGCACAAGTGTTAAGCTCCACATCAGGCAACAAAGAGCACTTAAAAAATGAGAACCGATTAGAGCTCATGAGCAGGGTCTGATAGTCACACGTGTAAGCCAAGAGGTGTTGGAGGGAGGAAAGGGTCGGCAGCTACAGTGTGAAACAGATGTGCCTTCTTGCATCCTTGTCTCTCCTGGGCTTTCCATATTTGAGAGAGAAATATGGGAGAGTAAAGCTCTGAGCAGTCTATTCCAGTCTTTTTACAAGGAATAGAACGATACAAATAAGTTGGAAAATAAGATTTAACTGTAACTAATACATACAAGATGCAAAAGACTTGTCTGCCTCTGCCTTTGTAAATTCTGTAATAATACAAAGTTGTTTGAACATTAACACTTGCTGCAGCCTAACTTCCATATTTTTCAAACTGCTTTGAAATATCTGGATAAAGGTTCTGTATCAGGGATGAAAGAAGTGGTCACAACTTTAATTCCTCATTGCACAGAGGTGCAAGCTCCCTCTGCCCAAATTCAGATGAACAGAGGTGGAGGCAGCGGTCTTTAATCACCAGATTCTCTGCAGGAAAAAAAAGGAGGAGGCATTTCCTATGCCACTTACTGCAGGCTTCCCATTCACATTTCTCCACTGCTTTTGGCCACACTGGTGCTGTGGTGCAGGAAGAAGCCTTACACACTTTTAATGTACCTAAGTCTTCATAATGATGCCGAGCCTGGTTCTTCAAAGCATTTGTGTGCAAGCAGGGAGAGGCTTCTGTGCAAGCCTTGACACGTGTGCACTATTTTGATGCTAAATAGTAGGAGGATAGTTCTAAAATTTAAGCCTGGTTTGAAATTCATGTTTTAATATCTACACAAAGATTTGATCCCAAGTACAGAATCCAGGTGCTCAATTTAAATGATGAAGGTTGGCAAAGAAACCCTTCATTTTAGAAAAGCAGCGGCCTCTCTTGCCCACAAACCTTCATCCTGAGACAGCTTTTCAAGCATGCAGATCTTTTTGCTTAATTATTGTAACATCAAACATCTTTGACATGAAAGGGACCAAGCAGTGGCTATGCAAGATAATGACTTGTTTATAAAAATAATTTAAACAGCATATGAAAAGGATAAACATGCATGTCCTGCCAAAATTCACTGTATGTTCTGCAGGCTTTGGTGATTGTGAATCTCTTGGCTTGCTCTTTCAATTTTTTTAAAAATTTTTTTTTAAACCCACAAAGAAAAAAGGCAGAGGGGGGAGGGAGTGAAGAGAAATGAAGGGAGACTTTTTTTTTAAAAAACAGAGTTCTCATATTTAAGGAAGTTCCAACTTATTATGCTATAGAAGATAGCTGGAGAGAAAATACATTTGTTTAAAGTACTACAATAGATTTTCTCGTTGAGATGTCTGTGTCTTGTCTCTTGCATGTGATAGTTTTTACACTTTAATGATTGTAGCAGCTGTCCTGTCCAAAAGTGTTCCATTCTGCAGGATATGTAATGCTCATTACTTGCTAGACAATATCAAGATACTACTCTGTCTCTTATTCAGAACCTCAAAACACTTCATAAGCATTGAAGTATCACAGTGTGCTCTGACAAATGTAAATCACTCTTATACTGATTTTCCAAATAACTAAGCTGAGGCTCAGAGGTTATGACTGGACCAGGGCTGTGATGAGGTCCCTGAAATTCTTGCTTCTGATCCTGCGATCTCACTGTGAGCCTGTGTGCTGTTTTACTGACCTGGCCAGTCCTCCAGTGGCTCATGGAGCCAGTGGAACAAGAGGGTCTTATTTGGTGATCCCTGTCTTTTTTCAGGTGGCAGCATGAATCAGCTGGAGCCTACAGGTTCTCACTTGGCTTAGGCTTTATTTTTTCCTGCTTGTGAACCTCGCTCATCAGTGTTGCACAGTCTGTGCCTTCTGCAGCTGAGCTCCGTTAGGGACATGGCCCTTCAGACACGCTTGCCAACAGCTGAACATAGGAAAGGTGAAAGAGGTCACAGGCTAGCACAGGTTTCACTTGAAACTTTGGAGAGCCTAATAAAGGTTTGGTTGACTTTTGGTAATGCCTATGCTGCAGAGAAGCTAATAAGTAGATGTTCTTCCGAGTTAACTGACAGTTCTGTTGAGAAACTCCCCATAAAAATGCAGTGTAGCAGCTGAAGTTGGTATAATGACTCCTTTATGTTTCAGAAGCTATTGGGATTGGGTCTGCCTGATACTTTTGCTATCTCTAGTCTCTGTAAAAACAGTTTTATGGGGTCCCAAAACAGTCTGTTGCTTCTGGCAGCCAGAGAGCTGGCAGCTCCGATGCACTGAGGCTTGAAGAGATAGTTCATTAATGCATGGCACTTTCCAGAATAAACATGGCAAACCTCCTCTGAAATAACAGACGGTAAATCCTCCTTGTCACTCAAGACTGCACGTTTGTCTTCAGAAGGGGGCCGTGAAAGAAGCTGTCCATCTCCTAATGAATGAAAAAGTAGAAGAAGAATTGTGCATTGTGTCGAACTTGACACGGTGAAGCTTCGGGGTGGAATAACAACAAACCTTTCCTCCCGTCTTAGCCCGGTTAATTGTGGACCGATCAATACCCACTGGGCAGGCTATCAGATGGCATAAACTATCACAGCTCTTTGCCAGGGATCCCTGCTGGGAATGACAGTACTTTTTGCTCCTTCTTTGACTCTTTTTTTGGGAAGATAGGTGTCAGCATCTCTCAGCTTTTTTAGGGATAGGACCTCTGGTTTCTCTGTGCTGGGAGACTTGTGAAGGTCGCTGCAAGCCAGGGTTGCTCAGAGCGCACAGATGTTTTGTGCAGCTTGTTATTTTCTATGTTGGAGGTTATGAGTCAGATTACTGTTACCAAAATGTTTATGTGAAATCATTTCTGAGTCATATATTTGCATCATATACAACCTGTCTGACAATCAAAACATTCAGTGCTCTGCTAATGATTATACTAAGTTTTCCAACACTCTGCTCCAACATAACATAATTACATGGCAGAGTGCAATATATTATTTTGACAGGGTTCTTCATGCATCTTGTTATGTCAGAATATCATCATTGCTATTATTTTAAATTATCAGAGTTTGTTGTATGAAACAAAGCTAAAAATAGGGAGAGGCAGTTCCTCGGAAACAAAATGCCCTGCAAATATCCTTGGCCTTTTTCAGTCCCCCCAAAAAACATTTTTCAAGAAGTTGCATAGTACTTTTAAGTTTAGTCTCTCCAAAAAGGTGCTTGATCAGGGCTTATTGGTTTAATTGACAGATTAACTGTGGATATTTGCCTGAAGAAAGTGTTTGGTGCCTGTGGAACTGCTTGGTAGTTTCTCTAAAATACATTTTTTTTAGATAGAACCAGAGTATTTTTAGCAGGATGAAGTCTCTAAACTACAACTTAATGCATTTTATGTTTGTCTCTTGTGTGACTTCTAGCATAAATAGGAATTGCTTACAAACATATTCTGAAAATTAGGGTGGGCATTTAAAATTACACTTGCCTTCGGGTGTTTGAGAACTCGGCAGGAGTGTTTGCCACCATGTTCCAGTGAATTCAGTAACTCCTCTTTAACAGTTTATTCTAGAGCAAGATGGGGAAAACTGAAGCATCCCCTAGCTCTGTGCTAAGGTAATGGTCAAGGAGATGAAAAGTGCATAGGAGCAAAGGTCTGCTTTTTTGTTTGTTTTGAAATACATGTCCATGAAAAAGCACTTGAATGTTAAAATGGAAAATTATGTTAGGGCTGACTTTGGTTTACAGTCTTTTGGAATTGGCTTTGGGAGCTCAGTTGTAAGTGTGAAGGGCACAGGCAGAACCCTTTAAATATAAAATATCACTTCATTTAATTGCTCTTACTGAGAAGGCAGAGTGCAAAATGCAGGATGGATTATGATGACATTCTTTATATTCCTAGTGAAAAAAAAGTATGGACAATACAGTAGTGGACTTTCCTGGCTACAAGTGACTGAGCTGTGCTTAGTAATTAGGGAGCCCACCTTTGGAGCAGTATAAGCATCCCTGTGCTGTATTAGTGAGCACCGTCTTTGCTTATGCACTCTCCTTGGCCAGCATCAGTGGCAAATACATAATTGGTCTATGAGGACCAATATATTGTGAAGTGTAGTGGAAAATGCCAAAATAAAATTTCAGTTGGATGGAGTCCATTTGTCCTGTGCTAATTTCTAGCCCTGTAAACAAACACAGCTGCTGAACGTAGAATCAGTGCTCAAGAGTGGTTAAAAACAGTGATGCATTGCTGGTGAGATCACAGCAGAAAAAAATATGTAATACATGAAGCTGCAGTAAGGATCAAGACTATCCTCAGCTCTGGAAAATTGTTACTATTTATATATTTTAATCTATTTATGATGCTTAGGATGTAAAGATTACTGCTGATTGTCATACCGTTCAGCTGGGACAGTCAGTGTATTAAGTATTGATGAGCCAGTTTTCATGAACTTCTGCAAAAGAGTGAATTTGCAACCAAAGGCTTGATGAATGTATATGTAGCTATTTTATATTTCTCTCTTTTATACCAATATATCACCCATTTGGCCATCTGGGCTTTGTTGTTATTTGTTTATAAATGTGAAGGATCCATGCAGGTAGGTTTGCCTGTCACTTCATCTTAATTAAAATGTCTTTAGAAATACTGCGATACTGAATAAGGAATGTGAGACTTCAAACATTAGAAGTCTCAGGGCCAAGGCTGCTAGGTCATTGGCAAAGTAGCAGCACTTACACTGTAATTTGTCTCATGGCTCAGTTATATGTTTTGACATCCCTGAGCTGACTAATTGCTCTGGGGAAAAAAGAGCATCTTGGTTACTGTAGTAGAAAAGACTGTTTCCAGCCTCTTCTGTCCATCAAATGCTTTATCTAGGGACTGCTGCATGGTCATCCCCAGAGCTAGCAGAGTACAGCACTTTTGAACAGCATCAGCTTTAATGTTTTAGGCATTTAAAAGCCATCCTGGGGCTTTGACTTGTGGTAGGTTTTTCACTCCATGCTCTTGCGCAGGACAGGTTGGTGCCACCTTCTCCAGAAGCCTCCTGGGGCTGGAGGAATAATTGGGTGCTCGCCTTGGTGTGTACTGGACTCGTGCCATCATGGATTTTGTCATGTCTGCAGAACATGACTGGGGTCCATCAGTGGCTGGGTTCTGGAAACTCTCCTAGCCCTACCCCAGCTCAACTACAGGCTGGCATGGAGCATTTAAATCTCAAGCTGTCAGTCTGGCACGTTCCATAAACAGTAAATTGACTCAGAGTGGCTAGGTCTAGTGCTATAAAACATACCGTTCAGGTATTATTGCCAAGGAAAAAAATTACCTGTAAATAGCAGACTTACAGCATAGGGGCTTATTTCTGTGCTTATGCTTTTTACATTTCCATCTTTGCACCAGCTTGGCAAGAAGGTAAATTAAATGTCAAAACTATTTTTATGTAAATATATGCATTATTGAATCTCTTACTCATAAAGCAAATAGTACTTTAAACCCACACAAAACAGTTGAAGCTATATATATTTTCTCACTACTGAATTTGGCTTTTAATAACTTGGAGTGAACTGTCCAAAATAAAGTTAGGAATCAAGGGCACTTTATTTTCCAGCTAGCAACATATGTATTCTTGGCTTTGCACCGTACCAATCTGAGATGGAAGAAAATCATCCAGAGAAACTGGATTTGTACTACAGATCCTCTCAGCAATCAAGAAGAGAGAAATATCATAGTTAAATAAATTCATTATTTAAAATTCATGAAATTTTCTTAAACTGTATAAATCTACAAAAAATATGAAGGACTATTAGGAGACTGTGGAGGCTTTGATATCAAATAGTGGTTTTCTAATGTGTTTCTCCTGCTGGAAGTGCAGCCTTGTGCCAGAGTCAGAGGCAGCAGTAACCCAGAGAAAAGATTTCAGTGCTGCTACTTGAGGAGTAAGGACAGCAAAACTTGCCCTCAGCACATACAGACAGAACCTCAGCTGAGGTTAGGGATTGTGTACTAATCCCAGGTCACAGTGGCCTGGAAGGAGATGCTTTCTGTCCTTTGTGGGTTTCATGGTTTGTCTCCATGTCATGGATTTTCTTGTCCCGCTGCCCTCCTGTCTGTGGGAAATTACTCAAGGTTGGTTGTGGGTCCCAAAGATAAGGTGGGAAAAGTCAAATCAGGAAGTCATGCAGACAAGAGCTTTTTGCTGAAGAAT
Organism: Sylvia atricapilla; assembly: GCF_009819655.1. Taxonomy (NCBI): domain Eukaryota; kingdom Metazoa; phylum Chordata; class Aves; order Passeriformes; family Sylviidae; genus Sylvia; species Sylvia atricapilla. The sequence continues at coordinate 66,570,577 of NC_089140.1, read as the reverse complement.
GCCTGGCCCGTGCTCTGCCACTATCTCCTGTGGGATCCACCTTATTGCTGTGTTATTGCTCCCTGCCACATGCTCAGTGTCAGAGCCACTGTAGCAGAGGTCTCCACTGGCTTTGCCTTGCCTTCTGTGCAGAAGGAGTTCCTGAGCATGTGGGTATACTCAGGCTAACTGGGATGCAAAGAAGCAAGAGAGAATCCTCAGCAGAATTGTGTATGATCTGCCATCCCAGATTTAAAGTCAAGCTCTTAAGTCAATTATCCGCAATTCAGATAATTTCTGACTGTATTGCAGGGTATTTGCCTGCCACCATGTGTGGCATGAAGGGCACACATTACTACTTTTGCCCTTTCTTGTTGAATAAAACCAAGCTGTATTTGAGGACAAAAAAACCTGTTGGAGTGCTTTCTTGGGCAGCTGGGCTGTGAAAGCTGATTTGGTTATCTGAGGCTGAGGTACATGTGAAGCACAACTGGGGAAGACCCCTGAAAAAAGCCAGCCCTTGGAATGTTGGATACAATCACAAGCAAAATATGCAAGACTCCACCAGAGCTGTAGTAAATGCAGCAGCTGGTCATGGGTGGGTCATGTCCAGTAAGTCACTTGGGCTGGCCATGCATGCCTGATTTCATGGGCATGAAGGAGAGGAGAAACTCTGGAGAAGGAGGAATGAACTAGACCAGAGAGAGGGTCATGGCTCTTGCCTGTGCAGGCAAGTGAATTTGAAGGATGGTGACTAAGAGGTTCTGGTTTTCTAAAAATAATGCTTTCCACTGACTGAAACCACAGCTCTTGCTGATGCAGCTTTTGATTATTTTACCTCTTATTCCATCTTTCCTAGTTTGCATGATTCAGACTTATGTAAACACTAGTAATGGTGCCTCACTGCGGTGAAAGCCGCGCTGTGTGAAAGAGACAAGGCTCACGGGGCAGGAGATTTGTCCTGAAAGCCTTTTTGTCCATGAGATCCCCTGTGAATCCTCAAGCAGCTGCTGAAACGAGGGGTCAGATATCTCTGCTAGTTGAAATTTGGCTTTTTGTTCTGATTTGCGACATCTATATTGGTGTAACTCTGGTGGTGCCCAGAAGAGGTCTGAGGAAAATGATGCAGCTTTCGTTTCTGACAATGTCCTCTTTTACAAAACTTCCTCTTAATGACTTTTGTTCTTTCTCGTTAAATGCAGTGTATGAGCAAAGGCTGCTGAGAGTGGGGTGCTTCTGGTTGTCTTTACACACAAGCCCAAAGGAAAAACTGAAACAACAGATGAGTAAAGTGGTTGTGGTTTAACTTGAGCCATAAATACTATTTTCCTTTTTAAATGTGTTTTTGGAAGGTGAGGGGAAACCAATTATGATTGAGTTTAAAGCAAGCAGATTATTCCTGTATTTGACTGAGATGTGTGATTCATCTTGACTGGCTTTTTCTTAGTTTTTAAGTCATTCTGCTTGTGTTGCATTAATTCCCTGAGCTTTATTGTTAACCTTGCTACCTGAACAAATTAAGCACATGTCTTCTTGTGGTGTTCCCTTAATTATATACCTGCTGATCACAGTTGGGTTACCTATATTTGCATCTGCTTCTTTGTGTAGCTAGAGGACAATTAATGCTGCAGGTTTTTTTCCCCCAGCCTTTGAAAACTTTTGTTGTGTATTGTGCAGGTTATGTTAAATCACTTCAGTGTCCTGTTTTTCCATCACTTTGGCATTTCTCTGTGCGTGGAGTGCAGAGGTAATAAACTAGAGTACAACAGTTGCTACTTTCATAAGCAATGTTGGTGAACACAAAAAGCCCAAGTCACAACTAGAAAGGTAAATTCACATTAGGACTGGGAAGAGCCCTCAGAGCTATTGAAAACAAAGATTTTGTAGGCATTTTGTCCAGCAAGCTCCACAGAAATCTGTTCCAGTTTTTCTCCATGTTTCTCAGGTCACAGGACTCCAGCCAGCTGCCCTGGGGGGAAAGAAAAAAAAAAAAAAAAAAGTAGGAGCGAAGAAGTGAAAACCAGCACCTGCAGCTGTAAGCTGCTGGGGAAGATGTGCTGGGAGCAGGAGACATCAGCAGTGTCACTGGGTGTCCTGGGTCCTCACAGCAGGGAGCACCTGCTGTTCCCAGCTATACAGAGGGAAGATATACCAAACATGCAAACTCCTGCTGCTTTGATTTGAGGAAAATTTTGTCACTGGTCCTGGCCTTAGCATATGAGAGGTTGTAAGTAATTCAGCAATGGGGTCCGAGCAGGCTCTCACCCTGCGAGAGACACTGAGGCTCTCTAGCTTGGGTCAATACCTGATGCTGCTTCACAGGACCACAGGAAAAGGCTCAGATTGTTGATGTAAGTCATGAAATGTGGGACTGATACGGTGTAACTATGGGCCAAATGAGCAGGGGAAAAAGAATGATAAAAAGAATGATGGCCTCCCACTCGATTGTGCTCTAGCAGTACTGACAAATTTGACACCTCTGTCCTCACTTCCCAAGTTTCAAGTTCCCATTTCAGAAGCTGCAGGAGCAGTGGTTAAGTAGGACAAAGCACACCTCAGCTCTTCTCCCAGTTTTTCATGTGGATATGTGCATGCTGTGCTCATGTGCTCTTCCCCTCCTGCTCAACACCACCAGGTTTCTGTCAGGAATATCTAAAGTTTACAGTGTGAAGGTGTTGGAGGTGGCTTGTGAGAGATGTAAAACACAGGTACTGTGTATTGCCTCTGGGGGGAAGGATCTGCTAGTTGAAATTTGGGGTTTTGTGACATCTATGTTGGTGTAACAACACAGGCATTACTATTGGTAGGAGCAGTGACTGAACGCTGTAGAGTGAATGCCCCAGACATGAGCGTTGGTTTAGATAAAGCTTGACTTTATATCCTTCTTATGTATGTGGTGGAGAACAGACTCAAAGATCTTCAACTCCATGCAAAATTACTTTGAGTGGTACGTGCCCAGTAGGTACCCTGTGTGAGAGTAACTGATGTGTCAAGAAAATGAGACAGCTTCAGGATAGTGGGGGAGAAAAGCCCTAGAGTTTTACTGAAACAGCATTAACAGATTGTCTCTTGGAATGCAATCAGCAAGCAATAAGGGTTGTTAAATAGATACAAAATTCAAGTGACTTTACTCTTAATAAAGGAAAAGCTAAATAAATATTTCAAGAAAACAGTGAAGTCAAATTGCAATAAATTTTATTATTTAGTGCACTTTTAAGGCCCCAGGACAGGAATATATCTGCATTCAGGAAAGCACTTAAGCACATGCTTTCCTGAATAGGGACAGTCTAAGGCTTATACTTAAGTGCTTTCCTGAATGTGGGCCAAAGCCTCCTAAGAGTTTATTTTCAAGACACTCTGCTCTTAATTAAAACACTTGGTCAAATGTAACAATTAGGTGTCAGCTTGCTTACTGTCACACAGCAACCTTCTGTAACAGCAGGCGGTAGCACTCTACAATGACTGAGGTCAGGAAGCAAAGACTTCTTCATCAGTTGACACTGTGAGAGGAAATTCAATTTTTACAGACATCCCAATAGTTCCCTCTGGCAAGTGCTGGAAATCTAAAATAAATTGAAGAGCTCTGCCAAGAAGTGGCCCAAAACTGTTTGCAGGGTCTGCAGTGGAACCAGCCTGAGCTCAAGTCTTCTCCCCACTGCAGCAGGGCTGAGCAGCACTGGAGCTCTGGCTGGTGCCATCAGTTCATGTGGTTGGGCCTCAGTCATTCTGCCAGGTGTTCTGTTCCATTTATTCAGACGTTAAATTTTTATTTGATCATTCCTCACAAGCATCCATTTGTTCTTTTTCTCACTCTGGTGGCTGGGAGCCAGTTGTGCTAATGGCACTATCAGATGTGCTGGAGAAAGTGGAGTCACTGCAATGCTGCTTCTCCCCGATCCAGGGTCCTGGTTGGCACTGAAATGTAGATGAAGCAGTGGTGGCTCCTCCTGCCCTTCCCTGCATTGGTTGTTTCGTGCTTCCCATCTGGAGGAGAAAGAGCTGCTGAAGTAGTTTGGAAATTGCCTTGCTGGGAGGGACAGGCATGACCTGGTCACACAAGTAATTGTGAAAATGAAGTTGTTCTGGGACGTGTTGTCAAAGAGTCCTTGCTCCCCGAGAAGATGGCCTTCAAGCATCTCCTGCGTTGCCAGGAAACAGAAAAGTAAGGGTTTTATTTTGGCACCTTGAAGGCAGACAAGTGACTTTGATGAGAGGATTTCCACACAGGGCTCACCTCAAATCCTATACTTGGAGCATCCCTGTCCAGAAGCCATTATCATGAAGTGCTGGAAGTGGTGTTGGATTCCTGCCTTGTAGCAGTCTTAGCTGTCATATGAATGAGGACATTCACTCTGTTTTTCGTGAGGAGTTGGACTTTATATTTAAAGTGTGTATGGTTTGAAAGCCTATTGCATTTTCTTTCCCTCCTCTTAAGCTTAGTATGCCTGCCCTCTACCTCATATCTAAAGTGTCTTCCCCACTTCTGCTGTCCTTTTGAGTTGACTATTGTTACGATAGTTGCCCTGTCTCACTTACTTTTATGTACTTTGCTCCAAATTTGTGATCTCTAATTGTGGGATAGCTCACAGCAATCCAAGCTGTTGCCTTTTTGTGTGTGGTTCTTCTGAGTAACTCCTGCATAGGGTTTTCATCAGGTTGCAGTAACCTTGATTTTTACATCAGCACTTAATTTCTGATATCTAGGGATGTTAGATGGCCTTTAAAATCCTTTAAATTTAAGGATTTAAAAGGCGTGATGTTAGCAAGTCCATACCACGTTCAAAACTGATCCTGAAAGATTTTCCCACACTAAGACTCAGATGAAGTTGTCCCTTTCTTGTCCTTTTGAATGTGGTTTCAACTTGAACTTGGGAGGACCTAAAGCTCTTGGCTCTTGGCAAAGAGGCAAAGAACAAAGGAGAAAATAATTTTTTGTGGAAAAAGATGAAGAAGGATATAAGATTTGGTAAACAAAGACTGAAAATTGCATCCCTGATAGGTTGAATTTTCCACTTTACGGAGAATGTGCCAGAATACTACAATAAAATACATAATGTGTTTCCTCTGCCTTCCCATTGTAAAACTTGAGAGTCATGGCATATTAACCAAAACCAGATACATCCATTGAGTTTCCATACTCTGAAGCAGTATAGGGTGGGGTGAAGCTGGTATTAATAGGTCTATTCATCACAATAAATGTTCCTGGTAGATGTGGGTGGTTCGGACTCAGTGAAGAAATGGCTCAGAAGTGATCAGTCTCCACCCAGAGAAGCAGGAATTTTTAGCAGGGAGTGTCCCACATACCGGCAATAAAAAATGATGGCTAACCGAAGAGTCTTTTTTCGGAGGATTTTATTTTAAATTCAGGTGACCTGAGCTTTCATTACCACCAGGAGTCATTTTGGTTTCCCAGCTGTTTCCTAATGCAACTTGCTAATTATTGGTCCGTCTCCATAGGTAAATCTGCATTTGATTAAGAGCTGGCTTTAGGCTGTCGTCTTCTCACTTCTGTCCCAGCGTGCCATAAAAAGCCCTATAAAATATGGAGGTTCTTGAGGGAGTTGGCATCTGCAGTGCTGACTGACACTAAACCAGCATTTTTGTGAATTTGTGTCATTATGTAAGTTGTGCGTTCTCTTCAGAAATTTATCTGTTTGTTCACGGGTTTAATTGCTATTTCTTTTACAGCCGGGCTTGGAGTTCGTAATGAGAAGTCTGTGCTGGGCGTTGTACCAATACATAACAGAGAAGGCAGCTCTGCCCTTGACTGCTAAGAGGACATGACGAGATGACAGGAATAACAAAAGGGGTGGAGGACAGAGTAGCAAAATGAGCAGAGATTAACAGAAAAATATGTGTCTACCCACATTAAGTAAATTATTTGAAATACAATGTGTTATGTATCAATATGCAGGAATATGCATTTTACAGTATTTCATATCACATTTAGAGATTTATGTGGCTTTTTAATCTTTGAAGAAAAAGTAAAGACTGTACATAGTTTATTTCTGTGCGGGCAGAATAGTCTTCTGTATCCAATCTTGCTTCCATGTCCCTCGGAGGCATGTGTACATGGAAATCGGTTTTAGGCTAGTGCAGCTGAAACAGAAAATGAGACATCAATGATGTCTGGGTTTAAAACTTGGATATCTGCTCATAAATGGATGTTTTGAACTCTCTGCTTGCAAGAGAGATCTGCAAGAGGGATCATTTCTTGTGTAGAGTGATGGACCTCTATTGATGGCTGGTCTCAGCAGAATATACAGAATCACTTGGTATTTTGGAGAACAGCATGCAAGGGATTGAGTCAACTGAACAAGAGAAAAGCAAGCAAATTTCTATTGCAGGTCAAAGACCAAACATGGACAGAAAGAAATCTTTTCCCTTAAAATTATGTTTTGGGGAGGATGGCAAGAGTTCATATAGGGTTTGTGACAAAAAGCAGTCACTGAGGTAAAGGTAACCTGTCATTTGCGGTCCACATTGTTTGCTGTGGGCATTTTCAGAAGCTTGTAGGCACGGTTTTGCATTTCATGGTATATTCTACAGTGGTGCTTATGGACTCCCTGGAGGTGGGAGGAGCACATTCTTCCTGTGTCTGCTAAATAGATTTTCTGGCCATTTTGATGTCCATGCTGTGAAGTCACAGGGACCAAGTGGGTTGAACAATGGACAGAAGTTGCCTGAGAAGGCTGGAGATGCAAACGCATTCCCATTTCTTACTGTAAGGCGGATGTTGGTCTCAACTCTGAGTTTGTTTGCTGTGGGCTTTCTGCAGCGATCGAAGACAGCCCATTCCTCAGTGGAGAAACATTGTCTGTTCAGCTATGCAAGGGCTTGTAATTTGATCACATAATTCTGAAGCGTTGCATTTTTGTGGATGGATGTGGGAGGCTGTGTGCCACGTCGCACCCTTGCCGTCTTGGGTTTTACCATTTAAGCCTCCTGTTTGCTGATTACACACATGCTGAGGTTTCAGTCTTAAAGCTTCATTTCTGGGTCTTCCTGTTCTTAACTTTGAAGAAAGCAGCCATCTCCACCACAGTCCAGCCAGTGTTCACAATGTGACTTCTGGGTTGGCTTCGTACACACTGTGGTTTGCACTGATGAGCTGCTAGCCTTCATGGGTGAGAGGTGGCTAGTGCCAGGGTGAGTTTGGATGCTTGTGGACTCCTCTGCAATATGTGGCAGTGAAGAATTCAGATGGTAAATCACGTTCCTGGTTGTTGGTGGTGAGAACAGATGAGTAGTAAGTCAGGCTGAAGTGGAAAAAGTGGCCAGAGGCTGGGGCCGGGACTCTGCATTGGTCAGTGGTGGAGGAGAGAGAAATGTGGGACTGGCGAAAGAGATGAGTCAGGCAGGAACATTTCTGCGCATGGGTGGAAGAGTGAATGAGGTGGATGCACTGTGTGAGCAAGCTGGGGTGTAAGGCTGCTGCTGGGCTTCTGGTCATAACTGGCACAGCACTGCAGAAATGCAGTGCTTTTTGTGGAAACACTGGTAAATGGTGGCATTAAAGAAATTGAAAGTGTGTTCTTACGAGTTTGAGACGTTGAATTACACTACAAGTGATATTTTAAGAGAATGGACAAGTATGTGAAGAAATTTAGAGTAATTTTGCTGCTATTGACTTTCAGTGGTGCTCCAACCTAATCTCAACCATATCTGCAAGAAGGAGGAAAAGGCTCTTGAGCACTGGGTGCCAGAGTTCCTACTCCAAGTTGTCTTTTGTCCTGTCTGTGGCCAGTCCTCCTTGGATGATCCTCTCTGCTTCCTGGGACCAGCCTGAGCATCCGTGCCACAAATATAAAGCTATTCCAAACCTTGTTGAAGCATACCTGATTGAGGGGAAGGGCTTAGGCATGACCTTTGCTTGACTCTTCTTCTGGAAGTGCTGGGGGCAACCAGCTTGCAGTTGTTTTGGAGTCTGAGTTAGCTCAAAGGTACCAACAGTGTGTGACTTGTCATGAGCTGCACTGCTGGGTTTCAGCATTATTGTTGGTCAGTCTTTTTTTAAAAATTAATATTTTAGCTTTTTTAGCAAAAGAGCTAAAGTGTTATGGTTTGGATTTTTAAGGACATTATTCTTCTTTCTATTGAAATAGAAATGAGAAAGGGAAGAAAGAGAAAATCGTGTCTTTCCCATTAAGAAAGATTCTTTTTTCATCCTTTTAGTGGCATATGTGATGGTTATTTGCAAAAGTTTCTTTCATTTTTTAAGACCCCCCCCAGCCATTTTTTTTTTCTTAAAGGAAATGTTTTAAATATGGAAAGCATCATTTTTCATTAACTTTATTTTTCATTAACCTAATTTTGGAGGGTTTTTCGTGCTCTAAGCTCAGATGACCAACTGGACCTACCTAGTTGGTCTCTTGAATATAGTGTTTTTTTTTTCAGTGGATTACTGCATAAGAGTTTCCCTCTTCTTTTTTTTGCCAGAGTAGGATTAGAATGAAAGAATCAGCCAAAAGACAGTGCATATAGATTAAACTGTTAGTCCAGATGATTTATGCAGAAAACATGTATCTCATGCATTGTGAAAAACACAAGGGGTAAAAAGTATCATCGTTTGAAGGTTAGCTTGTATAGAGTGCAAAGAAAATAACCAGATTGCAGCACTTTGGAGCAAACTTTTTACTTCTCTTTTAAAATAATTGAAAAATCAGTTATTTTCATACAGTCATGCATAAGTATTTTAGTGTTGACCTTCCCTTTTCATAACTTTTTCTTACACAATTCTTCAAAAATTCCTTTACTGTTTTTCTCAGATTTTATCTCAGAACACGTGTTTTTGTCATTAATTTCATTCTTATACCTTCATTGTTTTACCAACTTTCTGATGGCCTAGTCTATCTGTGTGTGTCTTTCTATTAGTTCCAATTAAGTTTGTCCTATGAGTGTGATTTCTTCCCTTCTTTCCCCCACTTTCCCCTCCAACACTCCCTTTGTAGTCCTAAGCTTCTGTTGGCTGGAAGAATGTGACAGGGTGCTGATCCTCCTGTGTTGTCTTGCATTTGTTGCTGAAAATTTCTTACTGGCCACCTTTGGAAACAAAGCTCAGGGCTTCCTGAATTGTTGGTCTGGTCTATTAAAGCTGTTTCTGTGATCTCATCAATCTGACTCTGTCTGGTTAGGGCTGTAAATAAGTGTGACTTGCTAAGTGCCACATCACAGACAGAAGGATCAGCCTCAGCCCTCCATCAGCCTTTGTTGGCTGTTATTTTGGTTGAGCAAATGAAAAGGAGGCAAATCCTTCAGGTTTTGAGCTTGCTATTGAGCAATATCAAGAGACTTTACTGGAAATTGTCCCTTTGGTTGCATGTTGTTGGTTTTCTTTTCTAAAAAGCTTTGCTCAGGTATTGCCTTACAGCACCTGCCTCCAGGGTACGAGTTTGTGAGCAGACCTCTCTTGTGAGGGACCCACAGCCTCTTCTGTGAATTTTTCCCCCATCAGCCTTTTCCCACATGAAAACTGTAGAGAGTATGTTGCCAACATTTCTTTTTTGTGTATTTCTAGAGCAGAAATGAGCAACAAAGATCAAACTCTTCAGGTTGTTGGCTTGACTGAAAAGAACAAGTTAGTTAATATCTTTGTTCTTTTCTTTTCAGTCTTTAGTTCTGAATTCTCCTGTAGAGTGTAGGAAGATACCTTTATATGTATCATTTGATACCAGAAGGAGCTGTGTTTAATTTAGTGGCTGACTCAAGGATTTTGAATGTATGACAACAAATATTAGTGTTTAATATAAGATTCATGACAAAACTTTTTGATATGGGAATGGGATTAAGTGCAATATTGATGGTACAAGGGCATCAGCTGCCCTGTGGCTGCAGGAACCCCCTTCCCATTGGTCTGCTGGACAGATTGTGCACCAGGCAAGCTGTGTTACACTGATGAGAAAATGTAGGTACCAGTAACAGCTCTTTCAGTTCTAGACCTGTTCTTTAGAGGTCCTTGAGCAGATACCCAAGTGGTGAACTTCAGACCTAGGAAAAAAGTAAACCTGTTATCAATAACTCAGAGCTGGCTTTGAGTTATGAGAGCACAAACAGGGGGTAACCTTTTGGGGTAAGATTGTTTGGTTTGGACATACCTACAATTAGAAAAACAAAAATGTGCAAGCAGATGTTTCAAGGTTTTGTTTTATTTTGTTTTGTTTTGAATGAAAATATCCAGTCCTAGCTCAGGGGGTTTTTTTAGGCCAAGTTCTGGTTCAAGGCAGGTGGGAGATCTTACAACTGACTTAGAAAGCCCTGACATGACTCAAAAAGTGAGTATGAGCATAAATTGTAATGATACCTATGGACATCACTGACCTACAGATTCAGAGTGGACAGGGAAGCTGAGCCTCTGCCAAGTGGCACTCTTGCAGTGGGGCTGCTTTCACTGATCTCGTTCTATGCGCTGTGCATTATGTTTTAGGAGGTAATGCTGTGTTTCTGTGTGCTTTTTGGATCCTGCAAGAATTTTGTTGTTTTCGTTTGGGGCTTTTTTTGCAGTCAAGTGAATGGACAAATTAGAAATCTAATGCTGGCAAAAGATTTTAGGTAGGGCTTTATATGCAAATGAAAACGAGCTGCAGATTTAGTGTCCATTTAGCAAGTCAGTGGGATGGCAGTGAATGGCCTGCATGCAGCTGACAGGCCCTGGAAATCAGTTGTAAAAAGAGTGGAATGAGGTCTTTTGGCTGATTAAATCTTTGAAGATTAGTAACCTTGAGAAGAGTAGTGCTTGATGGGTGGGAGGACTGCTTAAAAAAAGTAGAAACTGGATCAAGAGTTTTTGTTGCTTTTTTCCTTTCCTAAGTTGAAATTTGGAAAGGCACCTTTCACAGGCAACTGTCAGGAAAAGTGAGTGTGATATGAGTTACCCTTACCCCCTTGAGAATCCTCAAAGAGCTGGCTGATGTCACTCTCAAAACCTTTCTTGATGATTTTGAGAGGCCGTGTCCTGATTTTAAGGGGCAAGAAAGAGGATGCTGGACATTACAGGCCCATCAGTCTCACTTCAGTGCCTGGTACGGTTATAGAGAAGATTATTCTTGGAGGTATGGAAAAACACCTGAAAGATAATGCAGCCATTGGTGACAGCCAGCATGGCTTCATGAGGGGAAACTCCTGCCTAACAAACTTGATTTCCTTATATGACAAGTTAACCCAAGCAGTTGACCAAGGGAAGCCAGCAGCTGTCTGGATTTCAGTAAACCTTTTGATACTCTCTCTCACAGGATCCTCCTGGACAAACAACACATCATGTGATGGGTGAACAAACGGCTCATGGGTCAGGCACAAAGGGTTACAGTGCAAAGGGTTACAGTACAATGGGTGACGTCAGACTGGGGATCTGTCACCGGGGAGTTCCACAGGGCCCCATCCTCAGCCCTGTGCTCTTCAACATCTTCTTAAATTACTGGGATGCAGGACTGGAAGCGACACTGGGCAAATGATACAGATGATACAAAACTGGGAGGAGTTGTTGACTCCCTCAAAAGCAGAGAGGCCCTGCAGAGTGACTTTGACAAATCAGAGGGCTGGGCAATAAGCAACAGGAAATGCCAACCAGGGAAAGGGCTGCATTCTGCATCTGGGATGGGACAGCCCTGGATGTAGAGACAGACTGGGGAATGAGAGGTTGGAAAGGAACCCCATGGAAAGGGACCTGGGGGTCCTTGTCTGTGCAAGTTGAACAGAGCCAGCAGTGCCCTGGCAGCCAGGAGGGCCAAGTGTGTCCTGGGGACATCAGGCCCAGCACGGCCAGGTGGGTGAGGGAAGGGATTGTCCTTCTCTGCCCTGCACTGGGGCAGCCTCACCTCCAGTGCTGGGGGCAGGTTTGGGAGGCACAATAAAAAAAATATGTTAAGCTGTTAGAAAGTGTCCAAAGGAAGGCTACAAAGATGGTGAAGAGCCTTGAGGGAAGCCTTATGAGGTGTGACTGAGGTCACTTGTGCTGTTTAGCCTGGAGAAGGAGAGACTGAGAGGAGACCTCATTGCAGTTACAGATTTCTTGTGAGGGGAAGAAGAGGGATAGACATTGATCTCTTTCCTGTGGTGACCACTGACAGGACCCAAGGGAATGGCCTGAAGTTGTGTCAGGGAGGTTTAAGTTGGATATTTTCACCCAGAAGGTGGCTGGGCACTGGAACAGGCTCCCCAGGAAAGTGGTCACAGCACCAAGCCTGACAGAGCTCAAGCAGCATTTGGACAGTTCTTTGGGCACCTGGTGTGGTTCTTGCCGATGGTGCTGTGCAGGGCCGGGTATTGGACTCAGTGATCCTGATAAGTACCATACAACTCAGCTTATTCTGTGGTTCTCTGGTTCACCTGTGTGCCATCTGAAATGTGTCATTCCTCTTTGCTTACTGAGCTGAGGGGTTTCCAACATGGAAGACTTACGTCTTCCATACTCACTTCTCTTAGATGTTTCTGACACTTTATCTCAGACCCTGAGTTTTGTTTTGACTGTCCATTACTTCTGTGAGTTCAGAGTTCAGAATACAGATGAAGTTTGGATTGCAGTTTGTGGGTTGTGAAAGGCACTTTGGTGAACTCAGCAGAGCCCTCTGGTCTACTCAGGACATCAGGGCTTTGCATAGGGATGACTTCTCATGGATCAGGTGTGTTACCTCGAGGAAATACTTGCAAGGATTAATGAGGACATGTCAGTAGCTGACCCTACATTGTTTCACTTGAAATATCTTGGGCTGCTGAGCAGCTGCTGAATCTATAGTCCAGGAGAAATGTGTTGCATGTGGCAGCCCTGCTCTGTGGCAGGAGGTGCTCTGAGTATTGGGGTCCCCAGTTCCAGCACAGGTATTACAGGAGGATCTCAACCATGGTCTCCAGCTGCAGGAAAAGTACATCCAATTTAGCCCAAAACCATACTCAAAAGAAATGAAAATTTCCTGACAACTGGAAATGCTATTTTTCTGCCAGCTCTGTACCTGGCTCCAATTTCATCTCCTAATGGAAACAACCTGCAAGATCCTAATTACTGGCTGACAGCTTGGGACAGAAGAGGTAATGGCACTGCTAAGTGCAGGAAAGAGATTTCATCAGGGCTTTGTCAACTGCCCTGCCTACTCATTGATGTGAAGCAATGACTCCACTGTGGATCTGTGGTCTGGCCCCAGGTCCCTGTCTCGGACCAGATCACTCTGCAGGATGGATGTGATCTGGATCAGCTGTGAACAGATGACATGGGATATAAGGCTACCTCGGTGCTTTTATGTTGGCCTTATGTTGCCTGTGGGAGGCACAGACTGACAGATGACTTGGCCAGGAGCCTGCCAATACAAAGTCAAATGGGTAGCAAGGAGTGGAGCAAGCTTCAACCACCAGAGGAAATTTTTCCTGTATCTTGGTTCTTTATAACATTTTTTTTTTTGATTTGGTAGTAGTAGTTTTAAAACTGGATTCACCATATCAGTATACTTCAGCATCAGCATAAATACTGATTTTCATCTCCTTTCCTTCTGCTTTTATTAGCAAGATTGTTTTGCAGATCTGACCTGGAGCTTGGCTTCACGCACATTTCAGTCAGCACAAGAAGGGGCCAACAAGAGCCATTGAGGATGTGATATCTAGAATGGCATCTTGGAAGTAGAAAGGCTGACAGCAACCTCTAAATGTCTCTGCCACCAAGGGATGTAGGTTGTGGGACTCCTCTCTCAGAGCTAGAATCTGCCATCCTAGCTTTTCAGATGGCTTCAGAGGTGCTTCTTCTGGTGCTGAATGTTGTTTCTTTCAAATAGCAATTTGTCTTTTCTCCTCTTCTGTTCTCTCTCTTTTTTTTTTTTTTTTTTTTCTTCTTTTATTTTTTCCTGGTGCTTCAAACCAGTTTTGCATGTTTTTTTTCTTTGCTGGAATTCTTGACAGTTTATCATTAGAATCACAAATTCTGTATTTGTTTAGAGACCCTTTTTTGTTCTAATGAACCTGAAGAAGTTAATGTAAGCAATTTTGTAGTACCGTGTAAGAACCGTAAAGTGTTTTTTGTAGGCTCTTAGATGTGTTCATAAACACATCTTACTCCAGTTAACACAGTTACCCCAAATGTTCTCTATTAAATCTGTGCCCCAGAAAATGGTAGAGTGGGTTGGCCTTGCTCTTTCCAGAATTCTTCATTCCTGCTTGTAGGCACACATGGTGGACAGATATACCGATGTGCCTAGTTTGTGTGGCAGCTAAATGTTTACATGATTTCATTGCAGGTCTTGTAAGGTGACTGTCTCTATTGCTTCTGCATTGCCAGAAAACTTTGATAATTTTGTAATTTTAAGGTTAAATATAGGTAGACCTAATATAGATATTGCACATACTAATCCATGTAAATGCATGTATATGTAGAAAAAGGAATGAACTACAGCTGTGCAGAAGGCAGAACCTTGTTTTTTCTGTGTCAGTATTGATACATTAAAAACAAATGGGGAAAAAGAAAAAAAAAAAAAGCCCAAACAAAAACCTGAAACCCCTCCCCAATCCCCTCAACATTCTGTGGTGTGAGGACCCTCTGGGCTTTGCTCAAATCTCTTCTCCAAGTCTGAGTGAGAACAGGCTCGGAGATTTGTTGTCTCTTAACTTCTTTTAAGAGGGTTTCCTTTAAAAATCTGTTTATGGTTGGGGAGGACATGCCTGAAAAAATATTTGCACATAAAACAGCTGTTAAGTGAATCTCCACACACTGAGATCAAGAGAACGTGAAGAAATATGTACTTCCAAAGACCTCTCTGCCAACTTGGAGCCTCCTTCAGAAAGTAAATACAATCTCCCTACAAGTCTCTGGTAACTTAGTTACTGAAAAATAAATTGAGCTACTTAGACCCTTGAACCGTCTTATTTTTTTTTCTCCCCCTCCTGCTAGGTCTGAAGCAAATGCATAAAATTGTGCTGGAATGATATGCACCGAAGCCAAATAGATTGATTTTAATGTTTCCTTGGTATGTTGTCAGCTAGTCAAGTGCAGGCAGTGATGGAGTTCATCTGTGTGTGAACTAATCACTTCCAGTGGTGCAGCCGCCAGCCTTCCAGCAATAAACTAAAACATCACAAAGCCCTTTTTAAATCTTCCCTTGTTGCCCTCATTTAATCTAAAAAGATCGTCACCTGTGAGGGGCTGTTGGAGGTGCAGTACAGTGTTATTAAGGACTTTTTCTTGTTTATAGTTTTAACTTGCCTTTCTTCCTTTTACCTGGCCTCAAAAGCAGAGGGTTCACTGTGGTGGTATGACTCAGTTTTGGTCTGTTTTTGTTTGTTTGGGGGTGTCATTTGGTCCTGGTGTTCCTCTAGTCAGGGTGCTTAGGTCCCAGTTTTCTGCTGGAACTTCATGGCCCTTTAAAACGCTCTGTGGCCACAGCCAGAAGCAGTTGGTGGTGCGCTACAGATGTTTTTACAGTTCGTTTCCGAACAGCTGCTTTTTCCTTCTTTCGTCTGTTTTTCCTTTATTTATCAAGTCCCTGAGGAAGGCTGACTGCTCACATCCCTGGCAGGGGTCCCCCTGTGAGAGCTGTAGCACGGAGCCTGGGGGCAGACCCCCGGCAGCACCTGCTACTGCTGGGAGGGCGTCACTTCAGCAGGTTGCAGCGAGCCTAGGCACGGGGCTCTGCAGGCTCAGCCAATGTACCTGCAGCTTCTCCTAAAATGCTCTGGGAAAAAGATGGAAAAGCACTTGGGACAAGGGTTGCTTGTGCCAGGGTCCCTCTACAGTGGCTGGAGCTGTCCTCTGCCTTGAGGGCGTGCCATCTGAATAGATTTTGTCCAACTACAGGTCGCTAAATGAGCTCCCTGGATTAAAACATCAAGGCACGTACCCTATCTGTCGTCCTGGAGAGGAGTGTGTGTTCGCTCACCTGCTGCTGCCGTCCACCCACAGTGTTCCCTCCTGCACCTTCAGAAGAGATTTGTCCTCTACTGACATAAAAAGTTTTGATCGCAGGTAGTGGGCAGGAGGAAGAATGAAAACAAGCCAGAGGGCTGTATTTGGCGAACTGACAAAAATTCCCAGGCATTCACAACCAGTCTTTGGCTCGTGAGATGGATTTTTCCCATTCATATTCCCTTTCAGCAGGCAGATTTGTGTGGATTGTTTCAGGGGAAGAAGTCCAAAAGATGAATCCTTTCTCCACTTGCACTCCAACAAAGTTGTTTGTTTCTTAACTTGTTTGCAAAATCACGAATATATTTCATCTGCTGCTTTTTCTTTTAATTTTTCTTTATGGCAGTTCCTTTCTTCGTTGGAGTGCGGGCCAAGCAAATGCTGTTGAGAGGCTCCAGGGTTGTTCCAGCCACGTTTGCTTCTGTAGTGTGGGACAATAAATCCAGGGCTGCTTTTTACCAGCAAAGTTTCAAGTTTTATAACAGCAAATTTCAGACATCTCCTGGACTGGAGGATGCTGATGGAATTAGTTGGTTGAGGGTCCAGTCTGGTTTTGTCAACTCGAAGGCCTGTCAGCTCTTTCGTCATTGTTTTGTCAAGTCTGGGCTGGACAGATAATTACTCATGACAACTCCAAAACTCTGAGAAATAAAGTTGATTTTTTTTTTCAGTTCAGACCTTCAGATCAGCAGCTGGAAGGTTGGATGCCAAACCAAAGGGTTTGCTGGATAAAGAGACAAGTGATTTTGCATTTTGTGATTCTTTTATAAAAGAGTTCAGCTGGCTGCCCCTATTCTTGAGTTAAATTAGCTGTGTGGTCTTGCAAAAGGAAGTGCAAGACACTGCCATTCTCTTTTAATAAATGGCTGTCCTGCTCTGGCTTCTTGCAGAGCATAGGGAATGGAGGCATATCTGGCATGGAAGAAAGAAGCTCTGAGAAATCAAATTTGAATAGAATAGATTTTATACAAGCTGTCAGGGACATTTGTGTCCTGGAGAGGAATGTCAGGGGGCATGAAGGATAGTCTTCTGCTTCAACTGATGTCTGGGGATCCTCAGCAGAGGGTGAGGTGGGAGGGTCGCAGGGGAGCAGCAGGGTCAGAGGACAGCACCACTGCTGGGGGTCCTGCCTGTTCAGAGGCAGGGGGGAAATGCCTGAGGTTGGGTGAGTTGGGTTGGGCTCCTATTCAATGTGTGCTTATGCAGCAGGCAAGCCAGAAGGTTGCAAGGATTCCTGAGAAGAAGGTCGAGGCAGGAATGTGGTGGCACTCACCCTCTGGACTGGGGTCAGAGTGCCCATGAAAGAATGATGTGTAAGTGGTCGTTGTGTAGACATCCCCATGTCTGTCCTTCATGCCTGTTGCCCAATTTCCTCACACAGCTGGATTAGGGATGGACCCTTCCCTCTCTTTCACTTGAGCAGACTACTGTTCTGCAAATGATTGGAGGTGATTTCTCATTTGAAATACCTTCCAGCTTAGCTTTTGAAAGAGAAAGTCGCTTTTTTGTTGGCATTTGGTTGTGTCACTCCTGTTGATACGGCCCTTTCTACATCACTGACACTGATCTCCGTCTCCCATGCCAGATTAAGCTGAACATGCCACACTTGTGTGGTGTCATGCAAAATTAAATGTCATTTCTTTGCCTGCTGAGTCAGGGGGGCCAAGAACAGGGATGGCATTTGCTAGTAAACTCATTTCTGTACTTTGGGTATTTGGCAGTAGCTTTGAGCTCTTTTCTCTTTCTGTTGTAGCAGTTGATTTGTTTCAGAGCTTATCTGCTGTTGAGGTAAACTCTTGAGAGTTAGTGTGGTGAGACACAGTTTGGTATCGGCAAAAAAGTTATGCAGCAAGTTTTTCCTATGATTTTATCATTATTACGGTATTTGCAGCATTAGGAAGTGCGCTATGAAAAATATTATAAGGCTAGAAAGGGGTATTTGGCTTTTACATTTTTGAAGATGTTCTTTAGGACAAAACCCCTTTTTAAGGTTAATGAACCTTAAAGTTCATTAAAATTAAGTAAGAGTCAGTTTTTTTTATATCCTGAAGTGAGGCACCTTTATTCCTAATAAATAAGCAGTCTGATTTCTTTTTTCAGTTTGTGTAGGTTTACCAGTCCTGCCCGGATGCTAGCTTAGCTAGACAACTCTCCTTTATCTTTGAAACTTACTTGCTTCTCATTTAGGTTTGAACACCACAAAAGCTTAAGCTGATACTTAAACCTGTGTACTTGGAAAAGACTCATTAAAATTTGAGTGAAATGTAGTCAACTTGAAAAGCTGTGCATGTGAATACCATTTTGGGGAACTGATGAAGCATTTGGGTTGAAGTGAATGAGGGCACTGCTGTGTTCTGTGTAGCTTGAGAAGCATAACCATGCATCTTCCTGGGAGCCTCTTTCTGCAACCCCCTCCTCTTACAGAGTTGCTACCAGCTGACTTCATGCTGAGAAAGATCCACGCTGAGAAACTTTGTCACCCATGATCGTTGCAATTCAATGACTATTTAAAACCACTGTGTAGAAGTTCACCCTTTAGAGAAGATTATGGGAAAGCGCTTTAATTTCACTTCTGTTTAGGATTATTTTTGGCCAAGTTTTTTTACCAAAAAGGGCTTAGTTTCAGAATACTAAATGTGAAAATCTGTACTGCATGACTTAATTTATTAACAACAGAAAAACTGTCCCATATGCTTTACTGGCAGGGAAAACATATTTTTACATAATAGAATTAGAGTAGAAAATATTGTTCCCTCTTGGAAACATTATAGCATATTAAATATGAACTTGGGAGCTACATTTCCAAACAGTTTGATTGTAAAAGCTTATTCCAGTTTGATGTATGCTCTAGTATCTTTCACTTATGTTGGTTTCAGGCATATTAATTAGCTAAGAAAATGTCAATTGATGGCTGTAAAATTACGAACGTTTATCTTGCCACTCCTGAGTCTTCAAGCAGTTTTCAGTGACTACCTTTACTTTTGTGGGGCTTAAAGCTGGTAAGGCAGTTTTCCTGGCTGAATAAGTGAAGGAAGTACATACACAATTGGCCTTTCATGCCTTAAGAGCTACCCCAAGCATTGACATTTACAAACATACTGTTTTGTTTGGTTTATGCTGACATCTGGAAGCCTCGATCTGAACTGGCGCTCTCCTGTTGTGCAAGGCACTCTACATAGGGATCAATCCTTGTCTAGGAGAGTTCACAGTCTAATTAAAACTAGATGCAATAAGTAGCTTTGCCAAAAATTCAAAAGGGAATGGGAAGAGGGAAATGGTAAAACACGGTGGTTTTTGTTGTCTCTGGATTCACATTTAAAAGCCCCCAAATTCGTATGAAATTGTGAAAGCAGTATTTTAAGTTAGGAAACTCATTGTTTTGCTGGTACATTTTGCATTTTTTTCACAGTTGGATTTCTACAGCTGTGTGCAGATGAAGGTCTGAAGGTTGCAATGGTAGAAAGATCTCCTGGTGGGAGCCTGGACAAGTGCAAAGCTCATGGAGACACATCTGCTGGAGTCTTGGACTTCAGTGCTGCAGCCTCAACTGTCAGCAGCACAGTCTGCAAAAAAACATAGGCAGAGAACTAATAAAAGTCTTTGCATTATTGCACTCCCACTGAGCATCCTTGACTAGACATTTAATCTATGCCTTGACTTGTTCATGATTCCAGGTTGCTTCTAGTCCTCTCTCTGCCTTTGATTATGAGTACATTGCAACCCGTGCTGCTGGTAGGTTGAGCCCTGGTGGAAAAATGTAGGCATTGGCTTGTAAAACAGGAGGGTTAAACCACTACCTGGTCCTCCTTAGGAGTCCTGCCTAGAGATTTGGAATGAGCAGCAGCAAGAAACACTCTGCAGTGCTGTTACAGTGCTGTCCTCTTTCTTCTAAGTGGGAACATGGTGGCTGCATCCCTCTTGTCTATTAAGGAGACTTTCCACAAGGACTGGCAAGGACTCCTTCTGAGATGGCTTCCAGTTGACATTTCTTCTAGAACCTGAACTGGGAAAAACCACTGCCCTTCCCGTCACTGTCCCCCGCTAGAAAAGTTACAAACATTTCATCAGGAGTTTATTTGTTCAGACACTCTTCAGCACAGCAGGGCCAGTAAGGAGAAATCTTTGTGGAAACACCTGCATCATTAACAAACTTACTGTCATTAAGAAAAGGAAGAAGTTTCTTGTAACTCTGGATGTATGAACTAAATCTTATATTCAGTTTTTATGTTTAAAGCCCCACTATTTTTAATATAGGCTATTACTGGAGATGGGGAGGAAAGAACTTTCTTTGGAGGGATGTCTTCAGGCAGTAAATGGAGATCAGAAAAAGCATTTGAAGACTGGCCTAAGCACATTTTAACAATACTAAAAGAAACCAAAGGCAAAATTCATGGTGTTTTTTGTTAGCATATTAAGTGAGCTTTTGTTATCATCCTGACTGTCTTGTCAGAGAATGTTTTGTTCATTAGGCAGAGTGAGCTGGAGTATAACTTTTTTTACTCTGTCTTTGTGTTGCATTTTGTGTTAAATGCTCACATGTGCTTTCATGAACAATGAGGACAGTATCTTGGGTCCCAAATAAGGTAGGATTTGAATTAAGATTTTTCATGTGGAACATGAACAGATGAGAACTAATGAATGCCTCTGTCAGCTGGGATTGTAGGGTACTCCTTGGAAAGGCTTCAGGTGGTCCTAAAATCGCACCCATGAATTATCCTCCTAAATACCTCTTCCCTCTGTCTGTCACAGAAATCTAGGAAGTGACGTGATTTGTCATGAAGTTGTTTCAGTCCCAGGCACTCTGTGAGGGCAGCAGCTTGCAGGCAGATGGGTGCTCCTCTTGCTTCACTTGCCCAGACTTCAAATGAGACTCTGTGTAGAGTGAGATTTTAGAGCGTCAGAAGCTGAGCCCACGTGGCTTCACTTAAGGAGGTACTGGGTTCCTGTGACCATCCTTGGTGGCAGTAGGGCTTGCAAGTGGCACTGCTGCCCCAGGTATGTGTAACTGAGCCTTTGCTAAGGCTGCCACTGGCATCTTTGTCCAGAAAAGCTCCCGTTCATTTTGTTGGCCTTTGGGACCCTGTGTTTGGCAGGCTGTACTTAGTCATGCTGTTACTGAAGGACAGCCTATTTGTTCTTCCCAGTCTTCCCATTACCCAGGTTTATGGACTGTCAGCAAGTGCCGTAGGCTGTTAGCTGCCTCTCCGTGCCCACGCTGTCTTCATAACCACATATTTCCACAGCAGAAAAGGGGATTAGTCACAGGAGGAAGCAGGTGTGTCATATATAGGAAAGAGCATGACTGAACAGTGGTATTTTCTGCTTAGGCTTCTCCAATGAACTGGAGGAGTCAGCATGACATTCCCTGCAGTTCAGCTGCGAGGCTCAGGGACAGGAATACCCTCAGGCTAACACCTGCATTTTGTACAGAAGCATGCTGCCTTTAACTAATCCATGAGAAGTTCTCTCCTTTCTGCTTGTGAGCCTTTGGAGGAGGAGGAAGAAAAAAAGAGTTCTTGAATTCACAGTAAATATAGTTATGTATCAAAATGGCCACATATTTCTGCTTTTCAAACCTAGGCTGCAGTTGCTGTGGAAGGCTTTGTTTTTGTTTTATGTAAAAGCTTCATTTTTGATTGCTATGTTGCTAGACTGAAGTTGAGCTCTTTGTCAGTGGTTTTTGAGATGCTGAGTGTTAGAGAGAAACCTATGAGAATTCTCACTGTGAAGCCTTTTTTTTGCCTGATTGGGTGTGAGTGCTTCTTAAAGAAAAGCAAATGCAGATGAAGGGAAAATTGTTTCCTCTTTATCAAGTTTTAGGAGTAAATTTCACCTTCAGCTGCACCTATGTTACAATTACTTCCATGGAAAAAGGGGACAGAATTTAGGCTTTGATGCTCTGATCTACCATGAGACAAGGTTCAAATGGATTTTTCCTAATCACATGTTGCTTGCGTATTTTTTTTCTCAAATATATTCATCAATAGCTTTAAGAAATTTAAACTTTAATAGCTTTAAGAAAAAGTCCAGAATATAGGTTTATTGTTATGCCACTGTTGTTCAGGCAATTCAGAGTAAAACACTACATGTATTTTGAAAGAGACAAAATAAATAGTAGAACTTTGTACCTCACTACCCTTCCACAGTTGCTCTGTGTATCAACTGCAGTAATGAAATAATAACACAAAGATGGTCACCTCTCTGGAGTGGTTTCTAATGTGCAAGCAGAATTTATGGGGGTGTGTTGTTCAGGAAACTTATTTTCTCTATGGCAGATACTGCAACCAAATTGATGAAATTATGTGCTGCTGAAAATAATCCCTTGTATTTTGACAGTGGCTTCTGAAACCCCCTACCTAGTTCCAGGATTATCTTAATCTGGATCAAGAGATACAGATGAGAGTTTGTAGGAGGCAAAAGTATTTAGGAGTGTTTTATGTACTTCAGGCAGCTAAAGAGAGATCATAGACAAATTTTGCTGATATCCTAATTACAGTGAATATCCAAAATAAGTAAGAGTAGATGCTGTGATTGGACTGTGCTTAATTATCTGATACTGGATATTGGAATAGATATTGCTAACAGGGTCTCCCTTCTGTCTGATGGTCATCCTGGGAGCTCTCTGCCATGCATGTGGGGAAAGAAAATGGTGATAGAACCAACAGGGAAGCAGCACCTGGGGATGCAGTTATGTTAGGAGGTGTTGTTCTTGTTCAGAGGAGGCATGGGAAGATAGTGGGATGTGCTCAGACACCTCTGTGTTGCTGCTTTTTCTAACCTCCACAGTTCAGAGATCCTATCATGAGGATGTGGCCAAAATATTAGGTGACTAGTAAAGGAAAGATGATTATGAGGAGCATGGCAAGACACAAATTATATGTCTTTGAATGAGAGCAGCCTTTAACATTAGCTAGTATGGACTAGGGGGTGTTTTGTTCATAAAGCATAGCCAGTCAGCAAGCGGGATGGATGGCAGTCAAAGATGGTCTCAAAGTAGTTTTGTACTCTTTCTGTCAGGGGCAGGAAGCAGACCTTCTCTGTCAGTAAAATTTTATTGAAGAAAGAGCCTTGTTCCAACCGGTGACAAGGCCAGCAGCATCATCCCTCAAGTAATTGTATCCACCACAAAAGGGATTTTGTGTCAAAGGAGCCTGATCCGATTCATCAGGTGGGTGAGGGGCTCCTTTAATTGGTCTGAAATTATGATTTTGATGATAGACATGGAGAGCAATGAAGTTAGGCTTGGCTAATTGTGGGCTTTCTGAGCAGCAATTAACATGTCAGAAATGTAGTTATGCTTGAGGGAAATGCTGATACTTTCCTTGCCTCCTATTTAAAAGGAAAAAAAAATAAACCAAAACAACAAAACCACAAATGTAAGTCTCCTGTAAACTAACGCAAACAATCTGGTAATGCTTGGGAACCTGTTTGTCAGTGATGTGACCCGACGGCTGTAAAGTGGGCTGCCAGCAGCCCTAGCTTTGCTCTTACTGAAGGCAGAGAGGATCACGCTGTGTGTATGAGCCTTGTTAATGCCCCTGACAACTGTAAGAATTGCCAAGTCTGTAAAAGCAGCTTATCTCCTGAGGAGGAGAACCCCCTCACCAGCCCCCTCCAAAATTAGACAGATTAACTTCCTAAGAAATGGAGAGTTATTCCGCCCCAAACCTATGCTGCTCATTCAAGCTAATCTCTGGAGGGCTGAAAGGCCTCTTGTCTGTGATTGGAATCATATGATAAAGCCTTGCTTGCTTTCTCTTTTATTGTGCCAAAAAGTTTTTCTTGCTTTTGATCTAGCTGAGAGCTGAAGTGGCTTTTAGTCTGTTTATGTGTCATGTGGAGCATTTTGAGACAAGAATTTTGGGTCTTTGGATTTCTGGCATGGTACGTCCTCATACCCCATGCGGTGCTCTCCTCAGGCATCAGCTGTACCTTCCCCTTCCTCGTGATGGTAAGGAGCACCTCCCAGGGAGCTTTTCCACTGACACAGTGAGGCAGAATGCCGATTGAACAGGGCTAAAGTTATCTCCATTTGCAGACTACATTCTGTAGGCTGAGAAGGAGAGAATGCTACAAGAAATTGTGATCACTCCTCCTCTACTGTGTCCTGGCCCCATGCTGGGGAATGGCACTTGTGTCTTCTGCTGTACTCAGGCATGACCTCTAAAAATACTGTTAGTAAACACTGAATTACACTAGCTGCATAGTAATCAAGAGATATAATGAATAATCTTTGCCCCACTCTTCTCTGTGATCTCCTAATCCTTGCCTGATGAACATGAAGTTTACTTGTGAAGGGGTCTAACTTTGGCATAGATGTGTGAAGGCTATAAATGTTGTGAGGCTTTTTTCCCCAAAAAAGACTAACTTTCCACTTTATTAAATGCTTGAGAGTCTTTTACATCAAAAATCTGTTACAGAGTTTTTCCTAAGAATGAGCACTCTTTCCTCCTCCCACACAAAAAAAAAGACCCAAGGAAAAAAGGAAATCTTTCCAATGTTCAATACATCAGGGTTGTGAAACGCCAACAAACCCTGAGTGCCTGGGTGACTTCTGTGCTCCCCAGGACTGGATCCTCATTGGTCTGTAGAGCTATGGCACATAGGCTTTGCTTGGGCATGCTACGATTTACGTTTCAGAAGGGCAGGAGGACTTTTTCCACACTGTGTTTTCAGATGATGATGCTGAGGTGTTCCCTGTGCTGCTGCAGCTATGGGTGTCTATTGCAACCTTCCCCTCTTGGCATGAAGAGCTGAGCTAGGAGGTTTATGGCAGAGCAATAGTGTGCTAATGCTTGGCTGGTGCTGGGGGAAGCTGAGGGACTGGTGATGGTGTGTGCTACAGACTCCCCCCACAGCTGGTTACTCTGTGCTTTCCCAGGGTGCAGTAGATTGGTACCACTTCTGCTTTGTTCATTGCCAGCTGGGATTGAGGGTCCTGGGAAACACTTGTCCCTGAAAACACTGAAGAGAGGAATAGCAGGACATGTCGTTAGTTGAGCACTTAATAATTTGGGAACATCAAGGCAGACTCCCAGGCTCTCTTCTGATAAGATGAAACACTCTAAACTGTGTCAAAAATGAAGCTTCCAAAAACATCTGAATCTGGATCATGACTCAGACTGTGGCTCCCTTCTGATCCTTTGCAAATCATATAATTTCCCCTAAGAAACATAAGGGACCGTGCCCTTTGAACGTGTAGTTCTTGGTTTGTCCCTCTTCTGGCTTTCCTGTTCAACTCCTGGAAGCCATTCCTGTTTGCTGTCAGGTTGGGGAACTGACTGCTCCCTCTTCTCTTTGCAGAACAATGGGAGAAGGGTAATTTATTCATCCGGAAGCTGATTTCTGTCACAACAAAGTTTTTGCCTTCCTCAATTTTCTTTGTCTGTTTTGCTGGTCTAAAGTCTGAATGACAATTAAAATCCTGCCTAGCTAATGTCATGTGAGGAATGGAACATTATGGAGTAGTGGAAGGAGTAATGATAATGTTTTCCTGAACCCTGGAGACATGTGATGTTTTGAGCAGGACAGCCTCTTATCACTGAGCATCCTGAAACTCCTCTCTATATCAGGAGAAGAGCAGAGCATCTGCCTTGCTCACTTCATTTGAAATAAACAAAAATACTTTTCTTGCACTGTCTGTGCTATGCTGCATTCACATATTTGTACCACTCAAAAGCATTGTGTTTTAAAAACGTTTGTTGTTTCTCATTAATTGATCAGAAGTACAGCAAGCAGCCTCGCTTGACTGCGCTTTGCTTTCTCCATCACTTCTGTGAAGGCCAGCATGGATGCTTCTGTGGTTGTGTTAGTGGAAGCTGTCACTGAGAGCTTACCTTTATTTTTTTCTTTCCATGATGATTTCAACGACTTGATGTTTCTTAAACCATGTGTGACAATTCGTGCCCTATTGTTTTCCTGCTTTGCAAGCAGGAAGGGAGAAATACATATTTTCCTGTACAACAAACTGGCCTTTGTCAGATGCTGACTCACTTAGACTTGGTGAGCTGGACTTCCACAAATGAGCTCATGGCAAGTGTCTAACCATGTGTACTTCATGCCTCATGTTTTTGGATTATGAAATCATACACTGGTATACAGGTATGAGAAGGGCTCTAGATCCATTCAGCACAGGTGACATTGTTTTCTAGGCAGTAATTAGCTTGAATAGGAGATTGGATTTAACTGTTTCCCCATGATAACTTTATGGAGTTCAGACATTGAGATGCTGATGTTGGGTTTGGTGGGGTTTTTTTGTTTTTTGTTTTTTTGCTATTACACAGGTTGGTTTTCTTCTCACAGCTTATCTCTGTTTTAAATGGCTCAGAATAGATGGCATTTTAACTGTAGAGATGGATCAGATACTCTGGAATGAAACCAGATCTTTCTCAGTGAGGGTCATGCTGAAGTTTTCATGTAACGAGAATGACTATGAATCAATTGCTTGGGACTTCATTATGACGAAAGAAAACAAACATGGCATCAACAGTGGGTTTAGCAGCCTTTGTTTCAAAAAGAAACTTGCAGAACCATTTAAGGCAAAATAGAATCCCAGAGAGAAGCATCAAAGGGTTCAAATGAGAGCATAAAATACTGTACAATGAAAAATGTCACAAGAGCTTCAATGCCTTAGATATGTATGTGAAAAATTTCAGGCTGAGCCTTCCCACACTATGGGAGGTCATCAAGTAAAGCAGAGCTAGCTCTGTTTATCTCCAGTTGAAGCGACACATGACTTCATTTGGGTTTTAGTCTCATTACTGCTGAAGTGTGAAGTGTCAGGTTAAAAAGACTACATGCTTTTCACCCCTAGGGATTGCTCTTTTTTAATGGGTCAGGTCAATGCTATGGCTCAAAACATTTCAAACGATTAATCTTTAATATATTTTAAACTGAAGTCCTTGAGAATGTAAAATTAACCCTGTGGATGTCTGTGATTGGGACTTCCTGATATTCAACTGTTTCAAGGAATACAGTGTGCTGTTATTGCTGGCAATGGAGGACTGAAACAAAACCAGCAGAAGATAGTTTTCTCAAACCCTATTGTTCTTCACAGAGTGGTCCTGGCAGTCTCTGTTCTCTTGCATCCTCAAAGGTTGCCAGGATGAATTACGTTACACAAACATGTCAGTCTTGGGCTATGAGAGGAAAGCAATTAAACAACTTAAGTCAAGTAAGAAAGTGCTGCTACTTTTCAACCAGGAGTTTCCCATTTCTGACTTTACCTTCTACATTCCTCCTGTCATATACTGAAAAAAAAAAAATCCAATCAAATAAAACCAAACCAGGCAAAATGGAAAAAACCCCAGGAAAAACCCAAGAAAAAGCCCCAAACCAAACAAAACCAAAGCCCTCGAAAGCCCTTACCCAGAAGGGTGAAGGTTGCAGTATCTATTGCCATTGTAGTGGCAAAAATATGAGACAGAGTGCCCTCCTAATGCCCACAGTTTAAAAACCTTCCATGACCTTTCCCAACATACCACACTGTACCTCTGGTGTCTTTTGGCATTGTAGCTGTAGTGGTAGTTGTCTAAAATGAGTAACTAAAAGAAATTGGTGTCTTCTTCTATCTTGTCAGGAATATCACATTTGTGGTGGTTTATCATTCCTTCTAAAGTCTAAATAATTCAGGAAAGACAGGCTAAGAAACTGCTTAATATACTGCCTTTTTTTGGAATGGCATGTGGACAATTTGCCTTAGTCATAATTTTAAAGGAATGCAATAGTCTCTACAGTATAAAATCTTTAGAGGAACACATTTCTGTGGTGGAAACATTCTTCATTCAGACCTTTTTTTTAACCTAGACTACTGGCACATTTATTTCAGAAAGGCATAGATTATGTCAGTGTTGAGTTTGTGGCTGTGTAAAAACAGTGGGAAGATGAGTTAAATTCGTGTATATTGCTTTGTGGCTTACTTTTTATAGGAGTTAGTAAAAGGAAGCACAATTAATTAAATGTTTCAAAATTTAGGATAAATGTTGTTCTTCTATGTGTATCACCTCTTAAGATCCTTTCACATCTTTTGTTGTTGAATGTCAGAAGAAATGGATGTTTTCTAAAACAGGATTATGAATCTTGTAAATCTTTCTTTAGGAGCCTTTTTCACTGTCTTGAACATTAAGCTGATGTGTCACAATCTGTTACTCTGGACTCAGTGGAACAAATAGCTCAGTTGAGATCCTGGTTTTGAATTTTATTTTTTTTTAATTGAACGTTTGTTCTTAGGAAACAGAAAGGCTTAGAAAGATGTTGATATTCCCCCATCACAGCCAACACTGGAGTTGTCTATTTTTATTTGCTTTGAGTGGCAGGGGAAATTGGAGAATTGGCTGAACCACAGTAACCAGTATCAACCACTTGTCATTATTTCTGATGCTTCCTTAAACTTCTAAAATCTTGAGACTGTAAGGAAAGCATAGAGTCTTCTTTTTTTAATTATTTTTTTTAATTTGAAAACCACATATAATTTGGCAAGAATTCCAGTGCTTTCAAGCAGTGACAGGATATACACCCTTGTCTTTGATCCATACATTGGGAAGGGCCTCACCCCCTACCCCATCCCTACCCTCCTCCTCTTTGCAGTTTAACTTGGACTGTCAGAAGTGTTTTCAGTGTAGAAATAGATCTACATCCCTACAAAAGCTAATTTGGCTGGTGATCCCACAAAAATAAAGCTTGTGGTCCTGGTGTTTGCATCCCAGCTTACCTTGCTGTGAGATGAAGCACTTTTTAGCAGATGAGCTGTCGCAAGGAAAAGTGGAAGAGCAGCTCTCAAGCTGGGAAAAGAATGCACAGTGTGGATGTTGCTTTTTTCTTTGTGGTTGGGTGCAGGCAGAAAAGGATGAAAATATGGTTCAGAAATCAAATGCAGACAATCTCTATTCTCCTTGGACAACTGCACAGAAATCGTGTGTGTGCAGGAGACATTGCTGACCACTGACCACATCCCACTCACCACCCATTATGGATTTTCAGAGTCCACAAGCAAGCCAATGGCAAGAGACGTGTATCTTTTTTCTTTTTATGAGGGGCAGTTTATTGTGAGTATCTCTTCTAAGCTTTTGCAGCTGGCGAGTTGGGTTTATATCTCAACTTGAGGCTTTATCTGGGCTGGGAGGGGGTGGGAAAGGTTCCAGAGACAAAGAATGGGGAGTTTATTCTGGGCATTTACAAGTTCTTCCTGGGGATTTAAACTATTTGTAGATCTAAACCTCAGATTCAGCTGCCCTATGGAAGGGGATTTGTCTTCTCTGTTTTCACTATATCCCCAGCATTTTGAGTACAGTAGCATAAAGCTTTGAAAATACTGCACTGAATAGTCTCGGTCTTAAAAGGCTTTATTTCGGAGGGTGGTTGGCTAAGTCTAGACAAGTGGCTTAACCTGTTAGACTCCAACAGGTCATATGTTTCTAACTCACTTAAAACTTGCATTTGGAAGTTAACCTCTACCCTCCTGGGATCTGGTGCTTCCAGTCCATGTCCTGGCACTCCAGCATGCCAGGGGCTTGCATTGAGTTGGCAGAGCACTGGCACCTCCCGTTTACCCTAGCTTGCATGAACACTGGTGTAGCCAGTCACACTTCTGTAAACAGACTGTAGCATCAGTCCTCTCATTAGCCTTGACCATGCATAAAAAAGGTTAACATTCACGTTTTTGCACTCAGAGGCTTTTGTCAGCTTTATCAATTCTATTTCATAAAAACCTTTTCCCCCCTTGTCTGATTAATCAGAGCTAAATGTAACATGCAGAAGTTCATATTTCCAAAATTCTTATTGCCTTGATGAATCTGTGTTTGGCAAGAAAAAACCAAGTCCTTGCCACTGCTCTCCTGGTGAATGTGTTGGAGGTGACCAGGGAACTTGTTTCCTTCTCTTGAGGGAGAAGCACACATCACCTCCTCCCGGTGCCTCACTAGTGGTCTCTGACAATGCAGTATGCAAACACCTGGACCATGTAGCCAGAAGGAAGGGAGGATTTCATCTGATGTAAATTTAGTTTTCAAGCAATTGTCTTAATTTCTTATTTGAGAGGTAAGAGAAATGGGGTGTATGTGCCACAGGGGTGTTTCTCCCTTCCTACCATCTGTCTCAGAGCTCTTTCCGAGACGTAAAACGCAGTTTCATCTACAGGAAAAATTAGGAAACAGCCTGAAAACACATTTTTTTACACGATAACATTTGTAACCTGGATAAAAGTTTAGCAAGTGTCTGCATGTATACTAAATGAGCAGCGGAGAGTAGATTTTTAGGAGTTAAAATAGCTATTGAGCAAAGTAGATTATGCAGTATTTGATCATGTATTTTCTAGTCTTTCTGAATGTCTGCTCCTGTACCTTGTGATGTGGATGCTATTTTCTGCAAATGCAAACTTTTGTTACAGTTCCCTGCTATCTATAGGAATGCAAAATGAACTCTAAATATATGGAAACTTTCTATTACCTACATAGGCCAAAAAGCAGATGTTAGTCTTGAGTTGGTGGAGGTGAACAGCCAAATAAAGTTCAGCCAATTTTATTGGGAAATGAGGAAAATCAAGTGGAATATTTTCCACCATTAAATTGCCTTGCTTCTCCATCATGCTACTGGTATTAAAAATATAGATTTGCTATGGGTGCCAGCAAAATATTTCATCTTGTAGAAAGAAGAACATTGTGAGGGAAGCTGCAAAATAATTTACGTTCTGGTTTTCCAAGGTCTTTCCAAGGTCTTTATTGGGGGGGAAAAAAAGTAAAAAAGCAAAGTACGCTTGGTAAAATAACTTGGAGAGAGTTGTTTTTTTTTGTGGGAAGGAGTTTTCACAAGACTCTTAACAACGGATTTAGAATGGAAAGGGTTTTTCATGAGAATCTTTACCTACCTATTGCAGTTTTGTGAAAGGTGTGGCCATTCCATCACTTTTACTTGTCCTAAAGAGCTTTTCATTGGGGCACCGTTTTGATTACAGTGCTTCAAATAACTCAGGAGTGTCAGGCACGATTTTGGTTGAGCCTTCTTGCTCAAACCAGAAGGCCCAAGACCTTCTGTGTTTCTGATAATTGTTTCAGTTCAGCTGAGTTCTTTGTGAATTACTAGGAACAGCTTAAGTCTACTTTTGGATTCTACCAGATAAAGCAGCAGCTTTTAATGAAACCAGGTCAGGTTTCCCTGACCTCTTTCTCTTAGCTTGCTCTGCCCTCTGTTGAGGTGAAATTAGGCCCTTTGTGTATTTTCATCTAGTGATTCCTGTTTTCTTACGAGATGACTTGTAAGTTTCTTACAAACTTACTTCTGTTTTCTTGCAAGCTGGAGTTTTTATGTACTGTTAGCATGAAACCTTTTGCTTCAACGCAATATGATTTCAGTGGTTTTGGTTCACTTTGGGTTCCAGTCTGACATTAAAGAGCATCCATTTGGAAATGTTGAGGTTTTGGAAATGGAAGCTCCACTTCTAGCCCTATCATAATTCCAGGATCCCAAGACTGTTGGGTGTGTTCCTGTGACATTCATCTCTTAATGCTTAATCTGTAAGGCATCTGAGCTGTGATGGTGTCCGTAAAATTTGTATATAATTTCAAGTTGCAATATAAATAAGAAATATTTGCTCTTCATTCAGTAACATTCCCTGTTGAAGCTCTGTTTTCCAGTTCTGTGGAATTCTAGTAAGACCATAGGTTTCCTGGCAAAAGTGGCTGCATTCAAAAGGGGTTCTGAGGGGCAGTTTCTTGCTGTTGCTTAATGCATGAACTTGTAATATTTGAACTCATAAGCTGTACCTCCTTGGACACAGAATGAAAGGTAGGGATAGAAGGAATATTTGTTGTATTCTAAATATGACATATCAGTCCAAAAGACTTTTGATTCAGCCCATGCTTATTTAAGAGTGTGCACCCTTTCAGAAACTTATAGTTTTAAGAAGAGAACTATTCCATGTTAAAAAAATAAAACATTGAAACTGCACATAGAAGAAATGCAAGTCTTTGAAGAAGAATATAGTGAAAATACATCCCACAGCTTTACCTGAGCCATACAGAAATACAGCTTTAGCCTCTACTGAAGTTCTGCATGCAGGACATCATGAATGTGGAGCCCAGAATGTTAACTTGAGCATTGGCTATTTGTATCTAACAGCAGCTTGTAAGGGTTAAGGCATTGAACTATTTCATTTGTATTTCTCTTTATTTAAAAACAGTAAAACTTTTTTTTTATTCAAAGTGAATTGGCATAAACTTGATTCCACACTAACACATGTACTAGTTGGGGAAGTTTATCAGTGTACATTTTGCTGTTAGCAACGAAACCAAAACTAAAAACCTTAGCAAATACAGTTGAACTTGCATTTATTTATGGATAGGCTAGGTTGTATTTCTCTCTTCCATCCATTCTGAAAGCAGAATTCACATTTGATTCTCTCTTCAAAGCCTTTGAATCTCACTTTCTTCTGTGTGCAGAGTACAGTTAACTCCTCTTTTAAAAACTAAATAGTCCTACTGCTTCAGATACCTGAGTGAAGACCTTGAGGCTTGTGCTTTGTAATGCCATGGTACCCAAACAGGACTGGTCTGTGATGCACTGAGCCAAATCAAACATTTGGGTGTAGCAAATCACAGGGGGTAATAACCTTATCTCAGGTCAGTCAAGCCGTCAGTTAGCAGACCAGTGCCCATGCCCAGAGCTATTTTGGGTGAGGTGCAGATTGGGTAGATCCTATGACAAGCAATGCATTGGATGCAGGGCAGACATCCCAGCTGCTGCTCTGCTGAAGAAACAGCAGAAAGGCGGTGGCAGAGGCAAGAAACTTTTCATAAAATTGAGCTAGATGTATGAGGCTGGTATATTAACTCAAAAAGGTTTGTATCATTTTTGCTGTTGTTGAGTATCAATTTCTTTCATATAGAATAAAATCTTGTCTTTGGAAAACATTTCTTCCCACAAAAAAAAAAAAAATTATTGCCCTTTTTTGTTTGTTTTCCCTAGTAGGAAAAAAAATATTTCAGATTCCAAAATATTAAGAGCATAATTATGAGAAAAGCATTTCTTATGGAAATACTTATTAGAAAATACTTTGTCTTTGCCAGGATTTTTTTTAGATCTCCAGTCTTATCTTAGTGCCTACAATAGAAACTGAGAGCTCTGTTTCATGCAGCCTCTTTCTGGCTCAGCCTAAAGCAGAGTTGTTCAAGCTATTGATATTTTCCACATGGTAAAGGCAGAAACTTTTCTCTTCATCCCATAGAAAAGGTTTTCTAATACTGGATGGAAAGACCTTCTAACACTTTGAATGTATGCTATCCCCAGTAAGATAAACCTTCTATCTGAAATATTTTCCATCTCAGCTTTTCCTCTGATGGAAAGATATGGAGTGATTCTTTCCATGCATTTGAGTACCAGGGTGAAAAATACACTACAAGCTACAAGCTCTTCAGGATCTTGAAATACAAAGGCGATATTATTCAGGTTAGGGTTGTTTTTTTTAAATAATGTCTTCAGATGAAAAGTGTGGGTCAGAAAGTATCTGGAAGGTTATATACATCAACACCTCACCAAGACATCAAGCATGTGGAATTCAATATTGCAGTGATTATGCTTGAAAGAATGCTTGAAAGAATTCTCCTTGGCTACCCAAACAAGTGCACATATATCAGGTAGTCACAGGTCTTTAGAAAACAAACCAAAAATTCACCAAATAATCCCTTCTTGAGTTGGCCTATTTCCTGTAATTTTCTAACTAGCATAAAGTAGCCAAATTCTGTGGTCTAGACTGATTTGTTCTGCAAATTTTTTTTTTCATAGGGATTTACAAACCACAGAGAGTTGGAATGGATCAGAATAAATATTTGCTCATGCACCTACTGATTAAACCTTTCAGAGTCCCCAGTCTTGTTACAACACACGTGAGCATTAGCATTCATAGACGTTAGGTAAATAATAAGGGATTTTCTCTCTCCTCACTTCTCCCCTCCTTTATTTTAGTTTCATGGAGACAACACTTCAAATGTGGTGCATTTTTCTTTTGGTATCCCTCAGTGTTTTCTGCCTGGCAATTATCTGAGACTGTTACTGTACCAGAGAGTACATTTTTTAGAATCCTTTTTATCCCCCTCCCTTAATATCAAGCATATCCTTACTCATCTTGGAGCACTTCATCACTGCTGCTTCTGAGTTGGAGATTTCTCCAAGTATGATAGCAGCTGCAGCTAATAACATCAATTATACAACACTGAGGTTCCTGTTCTCCCATTTTGACTGGAGGAAGTTCTTCAGTAGGACATGCCATATAATTAATTGCCTTTTTATCTGTATGCAAACATTATAAAAGCTTTAGTCTTGCTGTGTCTATGAAAGAACAGCCATAGAAAGATTCACTTGCTGAAGCCACAACCCCACTTGTTAGGGTGGCTTAGTGTGCAGGGGTGAAAAAGATTTAGTAAATTTGCATTAAAGAGGTCTGGTGCTTTTAAGCTCTCCTCACTGTCTATGCATTTGTAAAACGAGTGCTTTGATGTGCTAACCTGATCCAAACTTTCTTATAGATGGTTTTTTTTATTAAAACACAAATAAAAAACTGAGTAGGTATGGCAGCTGTCTCCATGTAGTCTTGTTAATACTGTCAGATATACAGCAATACCCTCCTGCTGTAACTTAAAAAATATATATTTTAAAGGACTTAAGGGAAAAAAAAGCAATTTTTTAGACCAATGTGCCTAAAGTCATAAACTAAAATAAATAGTCACAAACTAAGCCATAAACTGAGTCATAAACTAAAATCCGTGTATGGGTAATTTAGTTGTCGACAAAATTAAAAACACTTCAGGCACAACAAAAGATAAAAGATGTATTTTAAGAAAAAAAATTGTTGTAGGTATTTATTTAAATTGATTTCTCTCTTTATATTTATGTATTCTCAAATTTGAAAGAGTTTTGATGTTTTTCCCCAAGGATGGCATGTGACCAGTCAAGGCAAGAGAGGAGGGCATTACTAAGAGAAAAGAGCGGAAAAATAAAATCAGTGATGACAAGGCTGGATTGGGTGGGGCAGAGAAATGCTGGGATAGCCAAACAGCCAGGACATGATTGCAAGGAGTGAAGATATAGAAGCCAAATGTCTGAAAATTACTTTGTGGGCAAGTGGCTCTGCTGAAAATTTTAACACGTTCTCTTTTTCATAATTTTAAATTCTGTCTCCAGGAACCTTATAACTTAGAGGAAAAGGGCAAGATAAACTTGATAAAAGAAAGCCAGAAATGCCAACATACTTGGTTGTTTTTTAAACCAGTGAAGCTTATTAATTTCCTATTTGTTAACCTGAGACCTTTTGGAGTCAATTTATATGCTATTACTTTGAGAACATTTGTAGATAACTTTTGATTATTTTAACACCTAGAGCCCAAGGATTGCTTTGGGTATTCAGTGAAAGTGAAGGGGGTGGGGAGAAAGGGGAGAAAAAAAATAAAAGTAGTACTTGGCAGAGTCTGTCCCTTTTCCTGCTGGATGTTTTTCAGGTGAACTACCCAGTTATGCTACTGTATGTCAGTCAGGCCAACTATGTGGAACTAAGGATTATTCCACAAATCCTCTTTTAGTAGTCCTTTAATGGTGCTTTTCCTCAAGTCTTACTTTTTCCCTAGGATTTCCTACCCTGACTGGGAGTCTCCCATCATTCCCAAAGCATTGCATCTCCCTGGCTTTCACCCGGGCTGGGTGCTGTGCTCTGCAGCTGGGAATAGGAGCTGTGTCCCCCGCAGGCCCGGTGCAGGGCTGCTGCCACTGATGGCTTTATCAGATGGACAGAGACATTCCAAATTCCAAGTATGCTTCTGGTCACTGTGGGATATGGGAGTATAAAAAATAATGAAAAAGGAAGGCTTAGACCGAAGCTGTTAGTCAAACCGGGCGTTTTTGTCAAGGCTTTTTTTTTTTTTTTTCCTTAATTTTTTTCTTAACAAGTGAAATTCTTTACTCCTAAGCAGATTGTTAAAGCTGTGTGATACCGTTTTCTTTTTCTTTTTAAAGCTGTGTTTTGAGCAGCTGAAAGCTACAGGTTAGGTAAAACTATTAATGACCATTATTTGACCTCTGCTCCAACCGCCCACAGCGGCTGCAAATTTTTAAATGTCTGACGGCTGCTTGGCTCTCCACAGCATCGTTATGTTGGTTGACAGCAGATGAGGTTTCAGAGGTAAAAAAGTCACTTCCCAAATTGCACCCTGCTGGCATGGCCAGTAGGCAGATTAAAAAATGGGAATTCAGTGACATGGTAGGGCAGGAGAACTCGGGGGTTTTTTTATGAGCAAGGCATGCCAAGTTCCCTCTGATCCTCTCTGTCTGCGTCTGTGGTGGGGGAAAATCATGACACAGGGCTAGTGTGGGGGGAATGCTTTGCAAGACGTTATTGCCTCAGAAAAAGGAACACTTGCCTCACATTTTACTTGGCTGTAAGGTCTGTAAAATATTCTGGGATTTCTGTTGGTGTTTTTTTTTTTTTTCAGTTTTCATGGTTGCCGCTCTTGGACATTTCCCTGATGTGTTAGGGCTGCACAGTGAGAGGGTTCACAGCCCTTCTGACTTTCCTAGAGAAGGTTGTGTAAGTGGTGAGACTTTCCTTTGCCTTCTTCTGTCCCTCTTTGCCCATCCTTCTCTCTCTTTGCCAGCTTCCTGGGCCTGAGAGAGTCTTCCCTGAACCTTCAGGGAACCTGTCAGGATGACCAGGACAGAAGGATAGGGAGAAAGAAATGATAAATAAGAAGGGTGGCAAAAGAAATAGTGGGTTTAGCAAAGGTGCTCTGCTATTTCTGAGTAGATCCATGTCTTCCAAGGCACTGTTTTTTCCAGTTGGCACAGGGAGTTGTCCTAACCACCTGTTGTGGTGGTGTTCAACCCCAGCGGTGGTTGAGAATCTCCCATCCCAGTGACATGTTGGAACCCTTTCCTCTGGATCAGTGTGCCAAGCCAGCACATAGTGAATGGGTGCACTGAAGGGGGGATTCCCTTACAAACAGTGCTGTTCCTTGGACAAATGTACATAGCCAGGAGTAATAGCCTTTAAAACAATTAATTGTTTCTTCAGGCACTTCACGCCTTTGCTCTCTTCAGTCTTCAGAGCTGTAGCATCTTCTTGCCTTGACTCTCACAAAGAGTGTTTGCTTTGTAGGCATGTTAAAGGTTGGGAATTTGGGGTCTCCAGACCATGATTTTACTCTTTTTATCCCTGCAGCCACTTCCTGCCCTTCTTAGGGGTAGTGCTTCCTCCTTTCTTGTATCTTCTGTTCTCTGGCTCATGCCAAGTCTGGTGTCCTTTATGCTCTCTCACAGAGTGCCCTGCCCATTTCCCAAAGCCCATGCTCTTTGATGGTCTTTTGGCTGGATGATGCTTAATTCAGTCATTTGAAATTGGAGCCCAGTTGAAAACACTAAATACTGGACAATAAGTGAGGCAACAGCATTTCATGGTATCAGCTGGAGTCACAAGTCATGTCAGCAATGGCAATGCCCTCAGTGGTGGTGTAATCTCCAGGACAGCCTGACAACCTCTGGAACGGGGCTGAATTCTTCTGTGTATCTGAGTCTTGAGTGCTGGATTAAACTTTTCCAAAAATTTATAAAACCTTAAGCACTCTGGACAGTATTTTTATGGGGAATTGTGCTCAGGAGATATCTTTCTCAGCTGGGCCATTAAATGAAAAGCTGAAACCTGCCTGTGATGCCAAGAGATGAGTGCTCAACAAAATGAAAGCATGCAACTTAAATTGCAAACATTCATCTGTTGCCTGCTTTCCTACTTGCTGCTGGTTGATTCACAGTCATACCAATAAAAATAAAACCTCACCTGCAAGAAAAGCAGATAGGGTAATGCCCATAAATGAAAAAAAATTCCCCACTTTGCACAACCTGCATTTTGAAATTCAGCTTCAACTTGCAAGTGAATTGATTTGTCCTGCCTTAAATTCCTGCAGAAGGACAGATGATTTTGAGACATGGTGCGAGATGACTGTGCCATTTAAAAAATTCTGAAAATATTTCCAGACCAGTCGGTGCATGCAGGGCAGCTGCGCTTCCAGGGAGCTGCGTGCCAGTGGCCGTGCCAGCAGGAAATGCGGCGTGACCTGTGGCAAACCTGGAGGGTGGGAAACACTGAGAGAAGATTTCTACAGGCAGCTCTGAGTGTCCCAGGCAGTTACTGGGTGGGTATGGACACAGGAGCCAATGCTAAGCCAAGGAAGCAAGCAGGAGCAGTAGGAGAATTCTCTTCCCACCACGTGCATGGCTGCAAAGCACTTCCGATCGTGTCTCTGTGCCGATGGGCTGACAGCATCGCCTTCTCCCCTCCTACAAGCTGGCTCTGCACACATGAAGCCTGGCTGCGAAATAGAAATGCTCTTTGGAAAGCATAATATTATTTTAATCATAAATTATTTGGAAACGCAATAAATACAGAAATAGCTTCACATCACTTCTTCCAGAGGGGTGTTTTTGCAGTCAGGGTCTTTATCAGCTTCTCAGTGGGAACTGAATTAATATTGCCACAAAAATGCAAACAGTAGTGCCTTTGATAAAGCAATTTGGCATCTCTTAAGCAAAAAGATGTTTTGTTTTCCTAAGATACAACACTGTTTGCGGGGCAGGGACCTGCCGTATGTGCCAGCATATGGAAAGAAAGTACCAGTTTTGTTACCATTTATGTGGGGAAGGAACCAAGGAGGCGGCTGTGGAAGCAGTTGCAAAGCGATCTCTGTTATTGCAAGGGGGGCAGCCAGGAAGCCCAAAAGTGAGTGTTGGTGGCAGAGGTGCTGGTGGCCTGCAGTCAGCCTCCTGGCTTAGCTGCCCCCGAGCACTTTGTCAAGGGATCTCCTTCTCAGTTTTGCTTTAACTTTTCCCATCATGTGCTACATCAAGGCTGGTCCTCACTGCTGCTTCTTCCCATTGCAGAGGGGAAAAGCTT
This sequence comes from Sylvia atricapilla, assembly GCF_009819655.1. Taxonomy (NCBI): domain Eukaryota; kingdom Metazoa; phylum Chordata; class Aves; order Passeriformes; family Sylviidae; genus Sylvia; species Sylvia atricapilla. Next base: position 66,531,809 of record NC_089140.1, on the reverse strand, counting down.
TACTGGCCATACATCTTTGTGAAAACGGGAAAATGCCTTTTTAGTACTTTCTGGTGTCCCATGGGTATTATGTATTTGATTAGGGCATTATTTTGATTTTTAGACTGCCTTTGGTTCAAGAATCCTGAAAGGAAGCTGTTGTTGCAACTATTTTAATCTGATTTTACAAGCCGATTCCAGCTTGATTCCCAGCACAAAGAAACAAAGAAGAGCTCAGTTGCATTTTTCATCCAAAAGTAAAAGCCCCTCCTCCTTTGAAGCTCTTCTGTAGAGTGTTATGTTTAGAGAGCAATTTGCTATTGTTTAAATTTAATCTCCATAATTACATTGGGATTGGATTAATGATGGGTTATTTTCTGAGCCATTATTTTCTGGCACACACAGCTATCGAGCATAAAGCCAGGTCCTCATTGGCTGTAAACTGGCATCGCTCCACCAAAGTCAGTGGAATAATTCCACTTCATATTGTGTCAGCCCAGATGTGATATTAGAGATGTTTTGAAGAAAGCATCCTTTTGGAGTTTTTTGCCTTGAATCTTTGTATTATTGTAAATATGTCTAAACATTAACTTAAAACTGCATTAAAACTGCATACAGCTGGTTGTTGTATCTCACCCACCTCAGCTGGACCCAGAGGGATCAGCAAATGGTGCAATGCCAGACTGAACCATAGGTACCTTGACTTTTTTTTTTTTTTTTATGTTTAAAAACTGCCTTTTATCCCAGTGGGTGGAGGACAAGTTCATCAGAGAGGTCTGGCAGACTTTTACATGCTCTTATCTTGGGAGATCAAACCTTGGTTGGTTTGTTTGGGATACTGTTCTGAAAATCCAGGGATGATGTCTGGGAAGTAGAGAGACTGCTTCTTTTTGCAATTAGTTATTTTTGCTCATTCTGCTTTTCAGAAATCAGTAAAGTTGCAGGGTGGGGGGGAATTTGGGAAGATCTGGCATGCAGAAGAGCAGGAGCAGTAGGCAGTGGACTTGATGTAGGTGATGAATGCCTCATCATGATTGGGGTGATAGAAAGAAACAGTCTTTTCTTGGGAGATTCTGGGAGTCTGTAGAATTGCTGTGATCACAGAAGGTAGTTGAAGTTGCTGACCTGAGACCAAGGTGGGAAGAAATTATCTCCCAACCTCTTGTGCATGCTGGGCAGGGAAGGATTTGCTTTCAGACCTTGTATTTTAATGTCTCATCTGAGTTTCTTCTCTTTTAAAGAATTGTCCTTCTCACCACCTGTGAAATGGCTTATTAATAAGTCATAGTTTCGAAAAGGGGAAGGTTTTGCTTTCTTTTAGGTCTTTACAGTAGGGAGAAAGTGGTCAGTCCTGTGTGTAAGCAGTAGTGGATTCAGGATGTTGCTGCAGTAGGACAGACCACTTATCTCTCTATCTTGGTGCCCAAGTGGCAGTGGCACACATTACATATATGTAAGTGTGAAAAACAGGCAGCAGTGATCTTTTTCTGATGCATCCTCACTACTTCCAGGAGCTATCTGTTTTTGCTGCTGGCCTGCTCTTGAAATCTGCAGGTCCACCTAGTGCAGTGTAACCTCTGTTTCCTTAAATGGCAGAAAGTACCTGTAAAGCCTTTTAGTCTTCTCTCCTTCCTATTTGAAGGTATTAAACTGGTACATTGTGCTCTTTGGGTTGTACTCTGCAGTTTTTAAAACAATGTTTAGGAAATGCTGTTTCTTTTAGGAAGAAATGTCAGCTTTAATCTTTAACAGTAACAGTGCTTCTGCAGTTGTGATCATCTGTCTGAGATGTGGGACTGTCTGGGACAGGTGCTATATTTTTTTAGACTGACCTGATGTCAATCTGAAAAAAAATGTGAAAATACAGACAAACCTTCAGGCACATTGTGGGCATCTCTTCAGAGTAAAAAGAAAGTGCTGCAGACCCCATCCGTATAGATCCACTGTGGAACAGAGAGCAAATTGTGAGACCCAAATGAAGACCCAAGTCTTGCTCTGAAGTTGGACATCCCTCAGACTGGGTGTGCAAACCCCCACATTCTCAATCTCTTTTGCTTCAAAAGAAGCAAGTAGCAACTGTGGACCAAGGTCAAGGAGGGGGGATTTAAGCTTACATAAATTTTGTTCTGTGCAAGTTATTGTCAGCCAGTGTTGAAGAAATTCTGGTGATGCCATTGTAAGTTCACAGCATAGATCAGTCACATACGTACTTGGTCCATTTATTAGAGTGGACTCTTGGAGCTTTAGTAATGCTTAAAGCATTTGAGGCCTAATACACTGCTTTGTTGCTCCAGATATGATAGATGCTGTTGACTTAGAGCAAAAATTGGTGATGTCATACGGAGGAATTGCATTTGTGCTGCTCATGTAGATGTGGTGGTGAATCTCCTGTCAGCAATTCCAGTTTTCAGAAGTTTTCTCATTTTATTTGGGAGCTGGTCACGTGTGAAGGCTGAGAAGAAATGAATGTTCTCACCTGAATTCAGGAACACTTATGCAAAACTCACTTTGCATAAGCAGGCTGTGAATCCTGACTGCTTTTCCTGGAGCATGGTAGCTGTGGCCCTGCGAAACCAAGTCACCGTTAAAGATCTTGATGTGCAAAGGATTTTTCGGTAGTTTCAGCTTTGCTGGGGTTAGGACAGATGCAGAATGGCTTGTCCTAAATAGTCCTATCTTATTAATTTGCAGCCCCACTCCTTCTATGCACCCTCCAAGGAACCACATTGTCATGGAAATCATAATTATTTATATAGGAAATTTATTTTTTTTAATTACTTCTGGAGCTCTAGGTTAGTATTTTTTTTACTTTATTACCTAGAGTTTGAACTAGACTACTTTCTTAAGCCAGTATTTTAATTCTCACCCGAGCAATTGGCCTAACACTTCTCTCAGCAGCTGAGAACCAGAGTAAATCTCCACGTATCATGATATGTGCTGCTGCTGTTCTAAGTGAAAATTGTGTTTCCTCAGGAAGAGCTCTTGACCTGTTATTTCTGCATACTGGTTTAATTTAGATCCAAAAAGAAATGCTTAAAATTCCAACGCAGAATGAGAGTTTATTTCCATGACTGTCATTAGACTTATGTATCCTTTGGTCCGAGGTGTGTGCTACACTGTCAAATGGAAGTAGGATGGTATAGTTACCAAAATAGATGTGTTAGTTTCTCAATTAATTTTTTTTTTCTATGCAGTGTTTTTAAAGTAACAAGTATTGTAAGCAGCACGCTATTTTTGTACCAGGGACATTTTGTGCTGAAATTGGCTATTGCAACACTGGGTTAGAATTAGAATACACAAAATTCAAAACCACAGTAACCCTAATTTTGCCATTCTTGCCTTTTTAGCTGCTCAACAATAGTGCTGTGTTTGTATAGTATTTAAAAATATTTGTTAAAGGGAATGTAAAGAGCTTCTGGCACACTTCTCTCTTAACTCTTTCTGCGTGCTCTGGCTATTGGCTCAGAACTGGGCTCTAGTGAAAACTCAGGGGTGAGTCCAGTGTCCAGAGCTCACACCTTCCTTTGCATTGCGAGCAAAGGAGCAGCCACCAGCCAGGATGGGGCAGACTTGCATGGGTGGGCAGTCCCTCTGGCTCATGATGGGCTACAATCTGTTTGACAGCTCCTTTCCCAACTCGCCCTGATATGTGCCGGCCTGGATCTGTAACCTCCAAGGACTTACTCCAGCAAAAGAACAGTAATGTGTGATAGATAATGCAGTCTGACCATGAAGATGAATTTTATAGGCTATAGCTCATGCCATGACCTTACAAACACTGGTTCTGCCTGGCTTGGTCCTCACATTCCAGCCAGTGCTCTGGGAAAAGGTTATGGGAGCCCAGCAACACTCAGGGCTTCTACCTTCCCACCTGCCCCAGCTGTGAGCTGCCTGATCTTCCCTGCAAGAGTGCACAGTGGGGACATCCTTATGTTCATCTTCAGACGGAAATTGGCTTTGGATTTCACATCACTGGTCAGACTGACCCAAATGTATCCATGTGGAAAAAATAATAATGGGAAAGCAGCTTGAGAAATTATTTCTGCTTTTTGCTGTTGCCTTGCATTTTGGTGTATGCTGTCTGTATTTTGAATACAAGCTCATATGAGGCATTGTAATTTGATAGCAATCCAGACTGGGTAATCCTGGGAACCAGCAGCTTGAATCTTGCCTTTCCAAATTTTAATGTTCTAAAACTTGACTTCTTTGTTAAAAATGAAGAGTTTCTAGGGGGTAAAAAGCCCCCAGAGAAGGACTGTTGGCATTTTATATTTTTAAGCTGTCTTGCTGGATGAAAACAGTTGATTATTAGCTTGATGGGGTGACAATGAGTATATAGAACTTAAATATCTCACCACTCCCACAAAGAAAAAAAAGTCCACCCTCCATTGTATCATGGGAAGATACATAGCCAGAAAAGCTTTCCAACTCGTTAAACTTTTATACTTGCTTCATACAAGCTTAATGTAGGCTTTTTTCCATCCTGTGATGTTGTTGGGCTGCTTCTGAACTGATCGCAGTGGAGGAGGATACCATCAGCTTAGCACTATTTCTTTCTTATAGCAGAAATATGCCTTTCTTGTAACAGAATAAGCTGAATTTCTTAATTTGAAGGAATAAAAAAAGATTTCCTTGTTTGTGTGTTTCAGATTGTTTATTCTGCCAAGCCTGATAATGAAATCAGCCTGAATGTTTCCCTTGTAATCAGTTTAGTCAGCTTCTATGATTGTGTGGCATATTGGGCAAGGACAGGGATAAAGGAAGAAAGTTTTTAAAAAACAGGAAAATACTATTGTGAATATATCAGGCAAGTTATAAACTGGGAAAGGGTAATTGGAGTCAAGCATCATACCTGCTGCTACTTGTCATGCCTTGTGGTAGATGTTTTGGTGGGCTTTTCTTCCTCCTGTGACTTGTGTTTGACTTTTTAGGAGAGGAATGTGGGAAAATACTTATTTAAAGGACTGGAGTTTGGTTATATCACTTTTAAACTGCACATTTAGTCGTGATGAGTGGAGATCAGGCCACTGTAGCTGACTTGAGGTCAGAAAAAAACAACAAAACATGATGTTTGGGCTCATTTTGAGCTCCGTGCTATGTGGGACAGCTCCAGGCTCTCTCTTGCACACTTGGAGAGACCATATAATGTCTTGATTATATGGCAAGAGCTGGCGGGAAGCATCAGTGACTCCTTTGCTGCCTCTGGTGTAATTTTAGCTTTCTGGCACCCTGATAGAGTTCTGTTGCTTATCCTGGTTGTGTCCTTCCCCTTGCTCTTCCTGCATCTTCTTTATCATCCTGAGCCACGAGCCTGGGGAAATGCCGCCTCGCTGCACCTCGCCTGTAGGTCAGCTCCTCCCTGTGACAGCATGGAAGGGGGGTGTGGGTTTCAGCTGGTCACTGCACCCATGAGCGAGGATGTAGTGAGTTCTAAATCGAGAACTGTTGCTTCATATGTGTGCCTCTCCAAACCTGTGGGTTTAGACATTCCCTCACCATTAATTACATCCTCTCGTCTTTTAGCAGTGAGTAAATGGGCCAAGCTGGGCACGTCCTGCTGCAAGCAGCCCAATGCAGTTTCTCATTGGTTGGCTGCTTACAAGTTTCTCAAAGTACATGGATTCTCTCTTTGGGGAAGTGCATCCTGTTGGACTCTCCTCAAGATGGGAAGTGATCGGGCAGCTCAGGTCCCGTCTCCAAGGGCGTACATGCAAGTGACACCAACCAGTCTGGTATTGCTGGAGTTGATCCCCATTAAACACAGGGGCAGGTGCTGCAAAGGGAAGCCCAGATCACCCATAACCAGTAACCAGAGAGGTTATTCCTGGTGGCACTGGAATTGAGTGTGTTACCATCATTTGCCTTGGTGCAATCTCTGATGGAAATGCTGGGCATCACAACCTCGTTTCTGGAAGCTACAGAGCCGACTCACCCTCATTTGCCTGTTGTTTGACATCTGAGCTGCTCAGACAGATGCAGTGCAAGACTAACAAAACTGGCAGCACTGTCTGACTCTGACAGCAGTTTGAGAATTTGCCTGTTTGCCTTGTGGCAGCCCTTAACACATTATCCCCCAGTGTGGTGTCCCACAGAATGCTCGGCAGCAGTCATGCAGAGGTGAAAAGATTTCCAGGTGGCTTCAAAGAGAAGGATGTGACTAACTGTCTCACAGGGAGCCAGGACATGGACCCAGCCAGATGAGGCAGCTCACATGGAAGGGCTGCCAAAAGAAAGGGAGAGGACGGATGAAACTGTGACTGGAGAATGAGTAGGAACTGGCATTTGGGCAAGGTGGAGGGAAAAGTCTCCATGGGCTGTTTGCAGCAGCTGGGAGATGTCTGTTCTTCAGGGAGGTAACCTGTGGGTAAAGTGCTGAACCTCAAGCACGCTGGCTGTCATTCCTGGCTCTGCCGCAAACCTCCGCCGCCTGTCCTTGGACAAGTCACTCTCCCAGTGACTCAGTATCCCAGCTGGAGAACAGGCATTGCTGCTTACCTCATGGGATGTTGTGAGAGTAGGCTCGTGGGCGCCTTTGCAGTCCGATGTATTGAATGGTGGGGGGAGAACAACAAAAAATGACCACAAAGACAAACATTGAAAGGGATCTGTTCTCCTCTTGCTGCCTCTGAACGTAATCATGTCCCTAATGATAATGTAATGGTGACTTATTCATCCCTGACATGTACTCCTTCAGTTCCACTGGTGGGAATGGCTTTTTGTTTTTGCTTTTTGTCCCCTCAGGCTTGTAAAGATGTGATTTTGTATGTTTATATAGTATGTTAATGTTTTAAGCAATTTCTGGTAGAAAATAAGAAAAAATAACAAACAATTAATTAAGACTCAGACTAAACTGAGATGTAATCAAGTAATACAAGAGTGGGTCTGGAAGCAGAGTTTGCAAAGGGAGCCTCAAACAGAGAAAATGCAAATCCTGAGACTTAAATAAGGAGAAATTCTGTGTTGTGTCTGTCTTAAACCCTATTCCTGTGAGTGTACCCTAGGAAGTCTAAGACCAGAAACAAAAAGTGGTCACTCTTCGGCTCTCTCATTCTAAAATAAGCTTCTGCAAAGGAGGGGGAGCTCTGGTTGACTTTAACCCTCAAAATAAATATCATGTTAACCATATTCACTCACAAGGTGGTCTAATGGCTAGTGTACAAACCTGTGAGCCAGAAAACAGGACGTTTTAGGGCACTTAGGGAATTGTTTGACCTGGTGCTATCACTTGGTTCTGCCTGTGCCTGTGTGTGCTAAAGCAGAATGGAACTATTTGTCTCCTCTCTTGGAAAAGGGCTGTGAGACTTAATGAAATGCTGTAAAGAACATGGAGAGTCACAGGTGGAAAATGCTGGGAGTGGTCACAATCTTCCGAGTTTTACACAGGAGCAAAAAGCCAGTCAAAGCTGGCTTTCCTTTAAAAATCAGGAAATCCCAAAGGAATTGGCTAAAGAAGAGGAACATTCATATTCACTTAGTACTGCATTAGAAAAGCTTTAATTGCATAAGTTTCCCTGGCACTTGCCAGGGCTATCTTTAGAGAAAAAACCCAAGATTCTTAGTTTTTTTGAAGGAACAGGTGGCAGCATGTAGAAACCTTTTGTTGTTAAATTTTAGTCACGGTTCCTTTTTTTCCCTTTCTTTCCTTTTCCCATCTGCAGTTGAGTATGACAAGGAGTTCACGCCTCACCAGCGGCACCACAAGGAATTCAAATTTAATTTGTCTCAGATTCCTGAGGGCGAGGCCGTCACAGCCGCTGAGTTTCGGATCTACAAGGACTGCGTTGTGGGAAGCTTTAAAAACCAAACCTTCCTCATCAGCATCTACCAGGTGCTGCAGGAACATCAGAACAGGTATGCAAGAGGGGGCTTGCTCTGTGCCACCAGCTGCTCTCCTGGAGAAGGCTGAGCTTATGCATTAATATTGATAGGACTGAAAATGATTATCAGGTTTGTTCACGTTAACAGGGTTATGTTATTGCGTGGTCCTTTCCTTATGGGAAATGGGCATGGTAGTGTGGGAATGAGGGTGTGACTTAGCTGCAAGCTTTGTCTTTGAATAGAGAAAGAATCTGCTGAGAAGTAATAGGTTTTTAAAGCACTGCTGGCGTTGCCGTTGTGTACTGAAATTCACGTATTCCCTTTTAACTTAATACTACTAGCCTGTTTGAAAAATACTGGTAATTAGTTCAGACTTGATCTGCTCTCAGCTGGACATATTAAAGTCAGTAAAGCAGAAGAAAATCCAGCATGCTGACCACAGGTACAAAATCATTTCTGGTCTTACAGTGGCAATGAGAGAGGAAAAGTGACAGAGGCAGGGTAGAGACTGTGACACAAAAATCCGAACAAGTGTAAATGGAGTGATTAATTTAAAAAGAGTAATGTTTCAGATGGAGGAATCATGTAAGGCTAAAAGATGGAAATACATGGTCAATTAAATGTCAGAGTAATGCTGTGGTACAAAAGTGTTTCATTACTTCTACCAAAACTTGTCAGGACTGTAACAGTTCCTCTGTTGCAGGCATTAAAAAAAAAAAAAAAAAAAAATCAAAACCAGCAGTGTTTGAAAAAAGCTCCATTTGTTTTCTCTGTGAAGGCTTCATGGGTGTTTTCCTTTCTGCTCCTTCTTTCTCCAGCCTTTCCACTGGTACCATTTGGAGGGATTGGCCTTTGATGATTGGCAGTTCTTAGGGCAACATCAAATAGCTCATAAGGTTATTCTGTGGAGAGTGTGGCCTCTCGAGGAAAGAGAGAAATGCTTGGGTAAATAGGTGATGGGGAAGAAGTGTGGGTTTTAGAAGATCAGTGTTCCTTTTGTGCTTCAACTTCCAGATTGCTGGAGTGCCTCCTGAGGCTGTGTACATGCTGGTTAGGATGTTACATCAATGCCCACTTGAAGAACTGATCAAAGGCCAGACAGTCATGCAGATTTTGTAGATGTTAGATATATTGTTCATTCAGAGCCATATTGCAGGAAAAATGGCGAGTGTTGGTCTGCTTCAGATTCCACAAGTAGAGATCCCACCTCTGGAGCAGGAGGAAAACCTCTGCCAAGTGTCTGTGGAAGAAATTGATACGCTGCTCTCTGACAGTCACCAAAGCAGGGCACAGCATAGGAGAACTGTCAGCTTTTATGTGGATATAACATGTTTTCAGAGTAAAGTGAGCAAGCAGGGCAATGTGGGAAAGAGAACAAAGGACTGGATAAAGTACAGGATGTAATCCCTAGTATACCCTGTTCCTAACACATTTGCAAACTCTCTGCCCTGAAAGTGGCTGTGTGCAACAATGATGCTGGGACCTTGTATCTCTGTTTCACGCACCATACCAGAAGCATGCCAAAATGGGATTGCACTGTGAAGCTGTGACATGTCCTTTGGCATCTGCATGTGCTGGGCTTTCCTGGGTGCTGGAGACCTCCCTACGGAGAGAGCAGAGACAGCAGCACCTGGGTGGGGATCACCAGGTGGTTTCTGTCCAAGAGCTGACGAGTATTTTAGGTCTTTCCATTCCCTTCTGCCACGTTCCTTCTGCCGTGTCTGGCGGCCATGCTGAGGGGATCCCGCCACTGGGACTAGGAATCGTAAGGCGGCTTCCTCCAGACTGCCAGCGATTCCCTGTCCCTCCTGACAGGGGCTAGGCGTGAACCGCTGACCCAGGGATGAGTGTCTGTAGTCCATTACTAACCTCTGACTCATCCGGTCCCTCAAGGCTCTCTTTTTGTTTCTTTTCCTGGTTTATTTATTTACTTTTACTGGTGGGAAGGAGGGAGACGTTTGGCTAAAGCATTTTGTGCTTCAGATGAGTCTGTGGGACTTGTCACATCATCCTCACAGAGGTGGGCAAGATGTGGCTCACAGATTATTGCAGATGTAGAAGGGACATGCCCTTTTCCATTCTTTTTTTGCTTTCAGCTTAAAGGACTCTTTCACGTATGTGTAAAATATAAAATCATACTTGAAAACGTGTGCTTCTCTGTGAGTACATGGATAGGCTTGTATTTTCTGTGCATATCTGTATACAAAAGTGCATATATGTTTATTAATTGTCCCCTTCATATTAAAAATATGCAGATGTTAAAAGAGTTAGGATAGTAGAAGTTGCATATTGCATATTCAGTGTCATATCCAGTTGAGGTCTGACTCCATTGGCTACAGCTGCCATCAGTTCAAACATTCACCTTCACTGATGACCTGAGTGGACTTTGGCCTGTAAACATTCTTGAAAACAAACACTGAAGAGTTGTATTTAGCTGTTTGCTAATATCTCTGCATGGAGGGGAAAAATGCCTCAGATTATTCTGGTAAGCCTGAAGAAACTATGTTATAAGAGAGGTTGTGGGTTTTGATCATCCATTCACTTATTTGCTTTTACTGGGGGAAACAAAGTCCAAAATACTTTTTTCTCCCCTCTTGTCTCAGCAGATTAATTTGGAATACAATGTTCTCTTTTCCAGTTCAGATCACTGGAAAGTTAAATTATAAGGAAAAGAAAGCCCTGGGTCTTGAAGGAACTTGCTAAATATTTGTAAGGCTTCTATTGAAATTTAGAAAACATATGATCCAGAAAATAACAGCTGCTTTTGACTTAAAAAACCAAAACCTACTAAAAAAAGTTGTGTCACACTTCCTTTAGATTAATGGTTTTGAATAACAGCCTGATATTTCCTGACATTTTATGGCATTTTATTACATGAGGAGGAATCTGTACAGATTTTGAAGTCTAGCTGGTGAACTAGCATGTGTGAGAGGAGTTGATGTCACACCTTTTTTCATCTTTTTGTGCTGACAACTATTCCTTCTGGTCAGGACAATTCATCTCTAAGGGCTGCACAAGGCGACTGTTCCGTTCACATTTGCAGTCTTCAGAGAAAGTTCAAAGACACCATGTTAATCTTGGCTTTTATGAAGTTAACAGTGGTTTGGGGCAATTATTGGTAGCTCCTAAAGTACTTTTGGGCACAAATGATTCTTAAAAGGGAAGCTGACATGTATAGATTTAAACCAGGAATTTACAAGGGAAAGGGAGCATGCACCACTGGGGGAAAAATATAAAGAGAAAGGATCCTGCCTGCTTCTGTCTAAGAAACAAGTTTGGCAGGGCAGGAGATAAGAGAAATCTTCAGTAAATACAAATCTTCACCAAAGCTCAGAGCCTAGAAGTATCCCTTGGCTCCAATTAAGTGTAATGAAGTGGCTTAATTCAATATTACTTGAGCAAAGGGAAAAAAACCCTCATCTGGACAGTAACAGCATGAGCTTGTGACTCCAGCCCAGATGTGCACTGCTGCACGGATTCACGAGGCATTGCTGGCTGCTCCCTGATGGCTAAAAATGGAACCAAGCCTGCGGCTAAAATTTCTGCTGGTTACTGAATTATCAAACTGACTTTTGCCACTGTAGGCAAAGCTAATATCAGCGACTGTATGTATAGAAAGAGAGCATGAATGATCAGAGATCAATGCTGATTGAAACACCATAAAACCTCTGTGCAGAAATGTGACCCTGTCTCATCAGAAATATGAAAAATATACTTGTGGGGGCTCCAGGCAGTGAAACTCACATTTGAGGACAGTGTGGTCTGTGTACATTCTCTCTCAAAAAAGAAAACATTTTTAATACTGACTCACTTGTGTCAGTAGTATTTTCATCTCTCCATTCCTTCCACCCTTTCATAAGGTAAGAAAAATAGTGCCTAGAAATGAAGCTTTTGTTTTGTAACCAAACCATCGTTAACAGCCATGTTTTGTCATAACACAAACTGCTGGAGCTGTCAGTGGGATGCTGTGAGGAGATTAATGAAATCTTCAGGATGGATGGGTCAAGCTTGTGGCCAGCCACCAGTGGTATGCATTTTGGATTGTGTGGAGAAGAGGCTTCACCAGGCAGGGCTGAGGTGACATCTGGTTTGCTTTGAGGAGGATGGCTGGGCTTTGAACCAGGCTGTGGGCTGTAGGGGCTGATGCTGGGAGAGGGAACGGGTGATACATCTGGCGGATGTTGCTGCCCTTCAGCTTCTCACCCCCCAGAGTTTTAAGAGGCTGGGCTGTTTGAACACTAGGGTGGGATCTTTTTCTTCTTTTTTTATTTTTTTCTTTCCCTCCTTTGGAATATGCAGAAAACAGGGGTGTTTGCCAAAGCACCAGTTTAGGAAGGCGAGTAGTCCTTGTCCCACCTTGGCTGTATCTAAGGGGCTGTTTAATTTCAGCAGGCAGGAGCTACACAGCCTCGACTCTCCTCCCTTGTGTGCTGCCAACACACAGCTAAACCCAGCACCTGGGTTTGAGTCTAAAGGGTAGGACTGATTTTGTGGAAGAATCAGCAAAGTCGTGTGTGATTTCTGGTGCCTCTTGGGAGTGGAGTGCCATGTAAACAAGACCTTTACAAGGGAAGGGAAGAAATGAGTTTGTCCCTGAAAACAGATCATTATTTAAACAGTTTCTTTCTCGAAACTTCCATGCCCTCACCCAGAGAGGTGTCGGGTCAGGACTAGGGAAGGCAGTTTATGGCTGATCAAAGATGTTAGTCCATGGTTTGGATCATCAGTATGTTTTCAAGTGTAAATATCCTGCTAATGCAGACCTCAAAACACTCCCACACTGTCCAAACAACTGGTCTAGGAAAAACACAGTGGCCTGTGTTAGTGATCAAAGGAAGATACGGTACGTTAATGGTCAGTTTATTAAACAGTTTCGTTTGCACCCAGAATGAAATATGGGAACATGATGGTCAGGAAGATTCCTCCTACATGAAAAGACATGTGTGGACATAAATGTGCCCTGCAGAGCAACTGCCTGGAGACCATGAACACAATTCCTTAAGGGTTAAGGCGCTTGTTGGTTTTAGCTGCCAGTTAGAGTGGTAATAAAGTCTTCCTCTTTGCAACAGGATATTTATACAAATGCGATCCGAGCTTCTAATCTAAAGGGCAAATTGATTCAACGGCAGTGTTTATAGCTTAGAAAATAAATAACCCTCCTCAACTGGGTTTTGGAATGGGTTGTGTAATACAAATGACAAAGCTAGCATCAATCTGTTTCAAGTTGGGGTCAGATTTGTGTATAGTGTATATATTTGTATATGATAGAGCTGTTTCCATGATGCTATAGAGAAGCGTCTGTTCGCATCTCAGTTCAGCTCCCACTGTGGGTATGTGTTTTGTTGTGGTTTAGGCTGGTTGGTTTAGAGTGGTTAGAAACTCAGAGTTATTCTGGGTGAAACATACTGGTTCCATAACCAGCTGGCATTTTCTATCTAAACTATAGAATGCCATACCAGTGCCTTTTTTCTTTACTTAATGGACAAAGAAAAATACTTCCCCTTTGTCCTCTCCCCCATCTTTGTGCCTCAAACTGCATTAAGACTCTGAAGTGTAGTACTATAGCCATCACTACAGCTGGAATACCCCTTTATCTTATATATTTGTAATAAAAAGAAAACAAGAAGGTAAATACATTTCTTACTCCTATGACTTGGGATGATTTTTTCTTTTCTGTAACTGTTCCAGTTGGTAACATAGTCATTCCTCTGATCTGTAAAGCTCAAGACCTTAAGCTGAATGGGTTGGCACACTTTTGCACCCAGATATCTATGTTGACTTTACTGGGGATTATCATGGACCTCTAGGTTGAGCTTCCCATAGTCTTGGTGTCTTCTAGCTTTAGGCTCTGATTTCTACCCTTTGCCAGAGGCAGGTCTGAAACCTGGGTTTCGCCTGCTGCTCTCTAGTGAACGTGGAAGACTTCACCCTCTGCCCCCAGAGACTTTAGTGCCAGGGGCAATAGACACAGTGTTACAGAACATCCTTTTCAGCTCATTACAGGGAGCAATGGAGGTGTGAGGCTGAGCTTATTCATTCCTTCTTGTGCTTTTCCATGTCTGGATATATCCAAGATTGCTTTCCTCTCCCTACGCTGAATTGCATACCTCCTCCAGAATGTCCCAATGGAACACCTCCATTCTGTGCTTTTTTTCTCCCCTGCTGGCTCTCAGTCCTTGCAAATCAGTGCCCAGCTGCTGGTCTTCTCTTCCACCTTGGAAGCAACTTTGCTTGTAGGTTGACATTTCCTCATGTCTCCTTCCTTGTTTGTAAGAAACTCTTACAGGCTGTGCACATCTCTCCTGGCCGCAGGTGGCATTGCTTCTTCAGGACAGTTAAACTGAACCTCACTTCTCATGAAACAATAGAGACTGTCTTTCATGAAACAATAGAGACTACCTTTGCCTTCCATGGCAGCTCACTCCAGGTGCCAGCATTCTCCTGCCTGACACTCTCTGTACAGGGTAGCACCGATAGATTAAATTTTCTATGCTGCTGTTAAATCTTTGGACTGCTGGTCATTTAGATACACTAAGATGTTAAGGTTTGTATTGCATCTCTTGGCAGTACCTTGTGCTGTGGGAGCTCCACGTGAGGTCCATTCTCTAAGTAATAACCACTTTTAAATTTGAAGTAGTGCCTACATCTCCTGCAAGATGGGGGATCTAAGGTCTGAAAAGGCTGCAGTTTCAAAGTTTTATCTCTGTGGAGCTCCATTCAGCTCTGTAAGACTGAGTCAATTGTGGTTAAGAGTTATTTGCCCATTGAAAGTAGATAAGAGCAAATAATCTTGCTAGTTTGCTATATGCAGGATAATTTTTACAGAAAGCTGATGTCACCGCAAACTAAAGATGCTGATCCTGAGGTATGGAGAAGAGTATTTACAAAGTGTATTAATTAAAATGTAGATTCCACACACTTCTGTGCAAAATTCCCTTTTGAGAAACTGCTGCTAGGCAGTCTAGACTATTATGTCAACTCGTCTTTGAAGAAAAGTAAACAAAAAGGTTGAGCCGAGGAAAGTTTTAGAGACTTATGGTAATTAATGCTTTGGTAAATGGCTGTTGATGCGTAACAATCCTTTAAACACCTGGGTAATTGCAAGCTTTGAAGTTGGGCCAAAAATGTTGTTCCAAGACATGTAATTAAAATACGAGACCTTTAACTTGGTCATTTTGAAGGTGAGATTTCTGTTTGTTCTCTCTGTCTCCCTGGTAAAACTTCGTTCTGCTCAGGGAAAGAAGGCCAGGGAGGGTGGGAAAGTAAAAAAAAAAAAACTAGTTCAACAGATGCTTCTTTAAATTTAGCTTTTTATAGCTTTGGTGTTTTTCCTGTAGCAAAGTTCCATGTTGTAATGTGTATCCAGAACAGAAAAATTATTTTAATGTGAACATTTCACTAAGTATAGTAACGAAGAGAAACCACTTGACCTGGTTACTAATTTGACTGAATTCTAATTTAATTAATGTTCAATTAAAGAGAATTAACACCTAGAGATGTTCTGTTGAAAGGTTTACACAGAGGTTTCAGTTAACAAAATATTTACCTTAGAGGGGGAAAAGCACTGAAGTTAAATGCAAGCTGTTTCTCCTATAAATGCCCTGAACACATGGTTGGGATGCCGGCATTAAGAATAGTAGCTATATTTGATATTTATATCTGACAAATCTGCTCTCTGAGAACACTGGAGCTAAATCCTGCCTTCTGAATTACACAGGCCATATTTCCTCCAGTAAACTGTGTACTCCATTCTGCTTATTGTAGCCACTTGTGATTTCTCTGTTGACCTTTGCTTCTCTGTCCTTCTCCTTCTTCAGAAAGTCTTCTGAAGGCCATGGAAACACTCCCATTTATTTCTTGAGACTTGAGTCATACTTCAAGGCTTTGATGCAGAGCAAAGACCTCTTGTTTGGACTTGGGAGTCTAATTTGCATCTTCCTATTTAATATCTTCTCTTTTATCAGGAAAGTTGTTTCAGCTCACCACCTCAGTTTTCTCCCATTCACTTACTTCCCTATAATAATAATGATAATGATAATAATAATAAAAATAAAAGGTTAATACAAATTATGTCCGCTGCAGTCTTCTTATGGGAATCAGTAACTTGACTAATCCAGATGGTCAAGCACACTGAAAATAAAGATGAGACTGTTGGGCACATTAGTGACAATGAGGTGGCAGTAGCTGTGTAAAAACCCAGAGGCAGGTTTAGACAGAGAGTATGGTAAGAAGCTGCCTGTTTTTGATGATGAAATTTATCTTCTGTACACTGAATTTTAAACTCCTGTGGAGATGCCAGAGGTCCTGTGATGTCCTAGATGTCTGGATTGCTTGGGCTTGAAACCTTTGGACTGACTCTGCTTTCTTCAGCCCATGTTGAGAGCAGATACTTCTTCCTCTCTCTTCAGTGATGCTGGCTCAAAAATTTCTTCCAGCCTTTATTTTTCTTGTTTTTTCTTGTTCCTCACACTCCCTTCCTGCTTCCCTCAGGTTCCATCTTGCCTCTGTTCTCGAAAGTTGAAGCTTTCAGACACCCTTTCCATGACTGTGACCACATACACAGTTGCTGCTTCTTCTTAGAAGTCCACTGCCTGCTTCACTGCACAGGATCAATGCTGTCACTTAGTGACTAGAAATTTAATACTTTGTTTTGTGCGACTTGCTCAGTATATGATCCATTTCTTGCTTTCTTGTCCACCCTTAAATTTTGCTTCAACTGTGTGCTTGCATCTACTTATGTGTAGTGCTCTTCAGCATGGTGTTTGACTGCTTCCTAAACTATTTCTCTTTTGGACATGGCTATAAGGCCTCATTCTTGTTGTTGTACAGATGAAAATCTTTGTAATCTCTTTTTCTCTGCAGACTTTTTATCCAAGGTCTCTCCATTTAGTCCTTGCATGTTTCTGCTTCTCCCACAACTGCAAAAAGCCCTCCACCTTTCCCTGTCTAATGAGATATTCTTTCCCTTTGACCAGGGGCTGAGATGAAATATTCTTTCCCTTTGATCTTCCTTCCTGTTTCCCTTTAACCAGAAGCTAGTCTGGGAGATTTCCCAGTTTCCATTTCAAGATCAGACTTCATATGGGGTTTTTTTGTTGTTATTGTTGGTTTTGTTTTTTTTTTTTTTTTTTTTTTTTCAGGAGTAGCAGGAGTATCTCTTAGCCATGTGGCTGTAGCAGAGAGCAGATTCCCCTCAGGTGATTCATGGTATTTGGTTTACCAAGGGGGAAAGGAGGGGAAACTATGTTCCCTGCTTACAAAAAGTCCAGAGGATTTTGTTGCTGAGAGCTGAATCTCTGTTCAGCCTTTGTGGGCAGCAATTTTCAAGTACTTCCTACTTGGACAAATTTGAGGTGACTTTCTTAAGGGGGGAGAGATATACAAGGTTTCTGTTCTGAAAAATATACAGGATATGTATGAAAATGTGTGGTTAAAGACACACAGTTAAATTGTTGGGAGGCTTTTTTATGTGAATAATTTCTTTTCCCCTCTTACTCCCTAATTTTGTCTTTCGAAATAGGTGACTGAATATTTTTTAAAAACCTTCATGCCAAAAGGGAAACTAGTAATGATATACAGTTCTTTGCAGCCTGCTGAGGCCTCGGTGACAAATGTTGATTGAAAAGAGGCTTGAAGAAAAGGTATTCAGATGTGTTGCCTACACATCCACTATGCCCTAATATATTTGTGGGGTGAACCTTCAGCATTGGCTTCATCCAGTTGAACAATGCAAAACTCATCTGAACAGCAGAGCTAATTGAAAAGCGTGAGACTTTTTGCAGAGACTTAACCAGACTGGAAAGCCTGATGATCCATTTTTCTCCATTTTACAAAAGAATCAAAATCTTTCCAGAGAGGGGGAGTGACAAACTGGGATAAAGTGGCTCATTCTTGTTTGGTAGAATTGTTCTTTGGTCAGGCAGTTTTCTTATTGTATTTGTGGAGGACACTAAAATGGAGGACACCCATTGGAAGGCAAGTCTGTGTTTTAAGTAATCTAATAATTGTGGAGGTTCAGTCTGAGGTGGGGTGGGGGGAAATTTGATTTGGTGGTAAGGACAGTTGCATTTGGACATGGAAAATCATTGATGTAGATACACCCTAGGGAATGACTGTGTCCTTTGCGGTTCAGCAGCATGGATCTAAGGATTATAGTAGATCACAAGGTGAACATGAGTTAACAGTGTGAGTTTTGTGAAGAAGCCAAAATCATATTCTGAGGTGTATGAGTAGAGGCACAGCCTGTGAGATGTATCAAGATTATCCTTCCACTGTAGTCAGCATCAGTGAGGTCTTGATCTGAGCTGGGTCAATAAAAAGCAATGAGAGAAGTCAAAGTCTATAAAACAGGGCTTGTTGTGGAGTGGCTGAAGATACTGTTGTAATAAGAAGGGGATATTGTTGTGACATTTAAGTTAGATAATAGAGAGGGGAAAAATGTCACATGATGCCCATTCAATTTCCTGGAAAGATAATATAGTTCCTGAGGCTGGAGATATACGAGATCAGGTCAAGCAGGCATCTCTCAGGAGCAACATGGATGTAGGTGATCCTGCCTGGAGTTCAGGAGAATGGGCTACATGATGCCATGTGGTCCGTTTTGGCTTTACAGCTCTCTGATGTCCAAGTGCATTCCCAAAGGTCAGTCAGTGAGAATGTAAACTTTCAACCTCCTCTTCATGTTTTTTTTAGACCTGACTACTCTTACGTGTGTGTTTCAATGTTTGGGAGGGTTTGCTCTGACAGAGTTCCTTGTGTAGAGGAGTTACAAAATACAGAGATCAGGAAGCAACTGGTGTGAGGGGGAAGGTCGGAACAGGTGCTAGGAAAACCCCTTTTCAGATTCAGTTGGCTTCAGGCATTGGAGAGGCCTAGTGTTTAAGTCATATTCAGAGGTGGGAATGATCTAGAAGTTTATTCCTCTCTTAAAACTGGAGAGGGAAAGAGTGGGAAGAGAGAGGGAAATAGCTGCAGCTGCTATTTGCAGTTGCCTTTAAGCAACATTTCGGTTTATATACCCTGCCTGGGAAAGCCCAAATCTCTCAACCTTAAGGTTTCCAAAACACGTAGCAGCTGACCAGCCCTAGCTGCTTGCTGCTGTTGGAGGTGAAGGTCAGAGTTGATCCTGAGCCCTCTTCCCGCTG
This sequence comes from Sylvia atricapilla, assembly GCF_009819655.1. NCBI lineage: Eukaryota > Metazoa > Chordata > Aves > Passeriformes > Sylviidae > Sylvia > Sylvia atricapilla. The sequence continues at coordinate 66,512,868 of NC_089140.1, read as the reverse complement.
GAGGAACGGTGGCAAAGACTCCTGTGGGAAAGGCTGCTGAGTCAACCACAGTATGCAGCTACCAGTGAGGTGGAGGAAAGCCTCCATGCTGTAAAAATAGCTGCACTAGGAGCTCTAGTACACTTCACTGCTTATTTTTCCATGTGTGATCTCATGCAAACCAAGCTGCTGGGCAATATGACATAGCAGTTGGCCAAAAATAAAACGTAACTCAATCAATTTTTTTTTTTTTCTGAACTTAACCTTTGGTGGGTAGGAGAGACAGGTACCTTGTTTCCTCATTTACATTGTTAGGAAAAAAAATCCAGAAAAAGAGATGAACATGGGATTGACGCCTGGTATCCATTTCGTGGTGATGGCCACAGGTAAAGGGTAGGAACTGTAGCTTTCTTGCACAGGAAACTTACATCTCTAATACAGTAAGAAAATGTACCTGGGATTTCTCTGGGCGCTTCTGCTGCTATTTCATTGGATAGAGTTTGGGTGAGTCCTTGGCGCCGCAAAAAAGTTATTGACTTCAAAGCATTTGAAGCTGAAGCCCAAGAAGGTGGTGCGAGACCAGCAGCGTTTAAACAAGGTGTCCAATCCTTGTTGATAAGCCTCAGAAAAATGTCTTTAGAGGCCATTTTCCTTCAACGTTAGATGCTTGGCCAGTTGTTTATTTGGTTCTTTATTTTGGTCAGTTGAGGTAAGCCTGTGTTTGTGTATGGTGAGCTTAAACCATGACACCCCTGTGCCAAAAGCCATTGAATTCCTGGTCGTGCTGGTGGTTCCACCGGCTGTGAATGTAATAAATGTATGAATGAAGTAATGTCAGGACTAGCAGTATACTTCTTAGCAAAAAGAGTGCCTTACTAATCCCTTGCTGATAGAGAAATGGACAGCCTTGAGGAGTAGGATTGCTTTCCTCCGTCTTAGAAAATGGTGAAAACCTTTCTAATTGTGAATTTCATGTATGGAAGTATATGTGTCCCATGGCAAAACTCTGTATACAAACAAGCAGATCTGAGACATTGTTTTGTTTAAGCATTAACATAGAGCTATTTCAGATTTTGTTTCTGTAACAGGAAAAGCCTGGAGAGAGGATCCCCAACCTCACAATTATGTCATTACCCTTCTCTGCAGGGCCTCTGACCTGTTTCTGCTGGACACGCGGGCAGTGTGGGCGTCGGAGGAGGGCTGGCTGGAGTTTGATGTCACTGCAACCAGCAACATGTGGGTGATGAACCCCCAGCACAACATGGGACTGCAGCTGAGCGTGGTGACCCGGGATGGTAGGTTACGGGCCAGGTAACACGAGTCACCCCCCAGTCTCTTGGGTGCTGTCTAGAAGTGATGCTAACAGAACTCAGCTGGGGTGGGGCAGGGTGAGCACCTGTGGCCAGCACCACAAGCAAGATGTCTGAGGGCTGTCCTGGCTGTGTTCCTGTGATGGACATGTCTTTCCCCCTAAGTGAGGTCGAGTGTCTGAACAGTACCAGGACCAGCTGGTGGAGGTGGATTTATGTAGGGCCCCAGTTTCTGGGTAGGAGGTGCAAAGGGGCATGAAGCTGGGGTGCCATGTGGGGTGAGATTTAGGGATGAGAGGAAGAGAAAAGGCATATATATGAGCATGTACCTCCCCATGTGGGTTTATGTCAGCCCTGCTGGCTGCTGTGGCTGCTGTTGATCTCATCAAAGCTGACGTGGGAGCACTGCTGGAGAAACTATGTGGTTGCTGCGTGGAGCAGCTGTAATGGCAGCATTTCACAGCCTACAGAAACTTTGAAAGGTGGAAAAGAAATTGAAATGAAATTGAGTGTTGGAAGACAGGCAATGGAGAGGATCTTGATAAGCAGAAGGTGACAGTGACATGTGTCTTCTATAATGCTGGAGTTTGGTACACCTGTGATGTCAAGTAAGACTAGAGGGGCTGTCAACTTCTCCCTGACTTAATGTTAATGCCAGCCTCTACCTCCCCAGCTGGGCTGAGAGCCCATCACTGTGTTCCTGGCAAAAGCACACCATCTCTTTGCTCTCTGCTGTCCTTAGATATCTCCTAATCTCATGTCTGCCTCTTGTGCTTCACAGGCAGCAGGACTAATTTCATGACACGTCTGAGTTTAGTGTTTTACATATCTATCTATATAACTTTACTGCCAAAATGGGACTAGGGATGCCAAAGGGGAGCCAAGGAACCAGATGCTGCAGTGAAGTCTTGTCCAGCATGGGTGGAGTGCTGTCATAAAAATGTCCATAGGTCGTGGTGGCAAGAAAGGAATGTTTGGTGTTTACAGAAGAGTATGAGCAAGAGGAGAAGACAAGTTGCCTATGGGGATACCAGGCTGCTGCACCATTTCTCTAACACTCCCTTTTCTGTTTTTCATGAAGGTTTCAGTGTAAACCCTAGAGAAGCAGGGCTGGTGGGGCGAGATGGCCCTTACGACAAGCAGCCTTTCATGGTGGCCTTCTTCAAGGTGAGTGAGGTTCACCTGCGCACCACGAGGTCAGCGACCAGCAGGCGCCGGCAGCAGAGCCGAAACCGCTCCACGCAGACTCAGGACGTCTCCAGGGTGTCCAGTGTCACAGGTAATCATGGAACACGGGTAACCCTGTAGCACAAGCTGGGATAACTTCTTGTAATGCCTCTGATTGCTTTGGAGGGCAGAAGCAAGATGTGGGTCTTGAGGTGGGATGCTCTTCCTCGGGAGAATAGGTTACATCTGCAAGGCTGTGGAAGAGGGGGTCTCACATACTGAAACTTACAGGATTCCTCTTGGATCTAGTGTGGAGTCCAGACCCCCATGTGAAGTTGTATTCATTGAATTCAAGGTGGTGAGGTATTTTAATCACAACTCTTGTGCTTGTAGGTTGCTTGCTATGCAGTATTTGTCTAGAATTCCCTGCCCTGTGAAATGCAGTATTTAAAATACTGTCTCTGTAATACACTAAGATTTATGGTGTTGCATGTATGCATTCCCAGCAGAGTTCTCTTTCAGTTGTCTTTGGAAAAAACATGGAAGAACAAGCACAAGATGCTTTATTTTTTTTTAATCTTGTGAGAACATAAGTGTACACACAGTGATTTACTTTTCCACGCAGGCAAAGAAGTCTGCCTTTTTGCTGTGGAGGGGCTGCATGTTGCAGGTGTTGTACAGAAGCCTTGTGAGTCCTGTTGAGGGGGCTGGTGGGACAACAGAGTAACAATGACATTTTGGCAAAAAAATGAGCCTTCTAAGTCTTGTCTGTTTTCTATCACCACAGTGCTACAAGCCCTTCATTCATTGGGTACCTTCTTTTCTCTCAAACATGTCAGCCTATTCCAAATTGCTTGATTAATTTGCTTATGCTGCCCCCTTCATTTCCAATAGGATACCTGCTTTTCCTGTGTCTAGAAATGTCTATGCCCCAGGGAAGAGAGACAGCTGTACTTTTTGAGTCTATGTCCAAAGAGGGAGAAGAGCCAGCATTGCTGATGCATAGCTGTTGGGAATCTGTAGGCTGTTCCCTGCTCTTGCGTGCTTGGGTTGTGAGTGAGCCATGCTTGCACCCAAGGTGGCTCCATGCTGCAGGGACCAGAGCCAGGTTGGGAGCCCTTCCAGTGCTGGCAGCTAGGGTTTGTGCACGGCTGTGTGTTGACTCAGCTCAATTGCTCCACCCTACTGTGGTGATGGACTTGCCCTCTGGGCTAGTGTATGCCAGCAGCAGTTGGCCCCTAGTGGCCTTTGCCTGTCCTTGTGGTGCACACTGCAGCACGGCTGAGGGTACCTATGCCATGCCATGTAAGTGCCAGACTTGGTATGGTGTGAGATGTCCCTTCATGGATTTTAAGGGCAGGAGGAACAGCTCAGTTCTGCAGCCCAATCTCTCCAGCAGAGGCTGGCCAGTGCTGGTGTGGCATTTCTGGAGGAGTTATCATCTCATCTGCCGTGGGAACAGCTTCTGTGGATCTAAGTTGACAGAATGAGAGGACACAGTCTCAGGCTGTGTCAAGGGAAATATAGGTTGGATATTTGGAAGAAATCTTTCACTGAAAGAATGATTAAACACTGGAATAGTCTGCCCGGGGAGGTGGTGGAGTCACCGTACAATGGATGTGTTTAAAAAGAGACCTAGATGTGGCATTCGGTTCCACGATCTAGTTGAGGTGTTAGGGCTGGGTTGGACTCGATGATCTTGAAGGTCTCTTCCAACCCACACTTTCTGTGTGATTCTGTGTGAAGTTGCCGAGACCTGCTTTGGCCCTGGTCTCCTTCAGGTTTCCACACTGCAGTTTTAAGGCTGGGCATCGAGGCTGCTTGCTGAGTTATTTTCCCATATGATGAGCTTGCCAAGGGCACAGGTAGTTTATTCAGCTGGGTGTTGTAAGCCCAGCTGTTACATAGGCAGTTCTCCCACTTAGGTAGGCTCAGCTCCCTTCACAAGAGCCAATTTTTTAATGCATTCACGGTGCTTTGGAAAAGTTACTTGCTGCATTGCTGTTTTGTGGTGCTAGTGGCACTTGGAATCAGGATAAGCTCCAGCTTTTTCTCCTTGGCTCTGCAAACTTCACGGTGCTGAAACAAAATTTTCACACTATTAAATCAGGTGATGTGACTCAAAGCCCTAGAGGGAGCAGATATGTTAGGCAAAAAGGGCCATTTGTACTTTGCTGCTTTCTTGACTACACCACACATCAGGTCATAAAATTCTAAAATGACAAAAAGGGGAAAAAATAGCTGGCAGTCTGTGGTCTCAAGGGCTTTTTTTGGGCCAGCTTTAATTTAAAACCTGGAATTTGGCAATGCAGTAGTCAACAAGGTATGGTTGAGACTGGTGGATTTAAGGCAGGGGAAAGGAGAGAATTTAAACTTAAGATGTATGTTTGGTTGGTTTCTGTGTTTAGAAAGGAGGGACTACATCATCTTGTTTTCCTTTCTAAGTGTGACACTCTCAGACTGTTCTCTTTAAGAAGTGGTTGATTTTACAGCCCAAGAGGCACCAATGACAGAAAAGTGTTTTTAGCGCTACAGATCACAGGGCTTTTTTTCTTCTTTTTTTTAACCTGTGAGGATAAAAAACCCATGATGCATGGTGGGGCTGAGGAAGCATTTGCTCCAGGATGAAGCAGAAGGCAAGCCCAGGGATTGTCCTAAAGGCTGCCTAGCCCTTCTGAGGGTGCCCTGATGCATTTGCATGGGTGCAGAACTGGGATGCTGCAGTTCGCTTCAGTGCCTCTGCTCGCCTGTTATTCTCTTGTATCTCACATCTTGTCAAATTTTTGGTCTGTACTCTTCCCCAAGCAAGGATTGCTGCTGCCTACTAGGGCTTGAGAGCAGTTTTTGTCCTGCAGAGCAAGGCAGTTTTTGGTGTTGATTTTTTATTTTTTTTTTTGGTGGTAGACTGCAACTTCCTTCTTCTGTGTTAATCAATACACAGGGTTTTCTTTTTTCAGTCCAAGAAGGAACTCCTTTCCCAAAAGATGCTGCGAGGTTTTTTTGGGCAGTATGTTTAAAAAAAAAACAAAACATTTACTGTCTAGATATGGCAAGTATTTCAATCAGTTTGGAGTGCCTGAAGTGTGCTGCTGGGCCAGTACTGGATCTGGGGAGGCAGGCGGCTAGGCGAGAGCATGCTGCTGTGTGGGAAAGGGACCCAAAAGGAACCCCACTATGCTCCCTTTGACGTGCAGTTGTTGTCCTGCAGTCAGTACCAAGAGCCAGATGCTAAGGCTGTGTCTGTGGCACAAGGTTCTCAATGGGCTGTATTTTTTTTTTCCCAAGGATGCTTATTTCTATGTATTATAAACATGTAATTATCACTGGCTTATATAAGGCAGAACTGAGCAACCCCCATGGTTATAAACTGCTTTTGACATAGAGTCCTGCGTCAATGCATTCCTGGAGCTTCAATTCTTCTGCAGAGGGAGCATGAGCAGGAAGAAAAAAGAATATTTTCATCTGCTGAGGCAGAAAGTCATATGCCAGGTCTGGCCCTGGACAGGGAGGAACACAGTGGGTGAGAGGAGCACACAGGTGTTTCTCTGCTGTTGTCTGCAGGCCCTTGCTCACCTGACTCTTGCAGTGGGTTGAACTCGTGCTCCCAGACTCGTGCTGACCCTCCAGCTGACCAAAGGGATGGGACTGCCCAGTGTAGCAGGCGGTGAACCTCTGCCCTTCAGCCAAGTCCATGATTTATGGGTTTTGCATGGGGCTGTCTCCTTGTCCAGTGGGGATAATCCTTCTCTTCTGCAAGTCAACCCCCAGGCACATCCCTTCCTGTCAGCCCCTCCTCATGGAGAGGATTTAAATGCCTGACTTTGGGCTGAACTTGCTGCTCTGAATGAAACTCAAGCCAAGTCCCTTTTCAGGTCCTTCTCTTTAATGCTCCCTGGACTGATGTGAGATGCTCCATGAAAAATGGAGAGGCCCTTCAAGTGGCCTTTCCCTCCAGCAGATGTGCACGGCACCAGACAGATTTCCCCGTGTGTACGGGAACCAGATATTGCAAAGGGCAGTATGCACAAACACTGAAGGCAAATAAGGCCAAATGCTTTTATGATGGCAAGGGCCTTGTTAATAAACTTTGTTATCTGGCAGCCAATCTTCCCTTCAGTCTAGTTTTCCCTGTGGTGCAGTTTTTGGATGCAGACTGGAGCAGTGTGGCCAGCATTTCTGTATGTGCCTTCACATGCGGGTTCACGTCAGCCCGACATCTCCCCTTCTTCCCACCCAGGCAGATCACTTTCATGTGAAGTGGGCTGTTATTAACTATGTGATCAGTTTACACCAGCTTTATCCGGACAAATCACCAAAGTCAAACACCAAGAAGAAGGGGCTGGCCTTGGAGACCTCTGTCAAAGCTATTTTGAATCACAGAAGCAATTAATTACTGTGTGGAATTTGGTAAAATGGCACCTTGGGAGCAGTGAGGGTGTTCTCAGATGGGTCGACCTCAGTAAATATTTATATGTTCTTTGCCAGCACTTAGCGTGGGAGAGGTTATAGGAAATCTAAGGTGGGTGCATAAGTATCTGTAGGAGGAAGACCATTAGGGTCAGGTTGTTCTCTCACCCTTTTCAGCAACACACATGCCAGTGTCCAGCTTTAAAAGAAACATCTGTGCTTGCAAAAAGTCAGACTTGGGCCCTGGTGAAGGCAGACAAGATTCAGTGCAAACACACCAGAGACAAGCCATCTTAGCAGTGCTGTTTTAACTGTGCTGCTCCGGGAGTTATTTTTAAGTGCAGAACGAGGGGATTGAGCTTTTTTTGAATCTCTGTTTTAGACAAAATTGTTTGCAGTATGATTAAATGCAGCGCCTTGTAAGTGCCAAGTTAGCGTTTCTGAATTGGTATGTTCAGGGGAAAAAATAGAGACAATTTTGCTAAACCCACAGTGAGCCTAGAGGAGCTCCCAAAGCAGCTCCCTAAACTCTCAGAGATGTTGAAGGCCTCTGGCAAACAATCCCTGCCAACTGTGCTGTGGCAATGTGGGCCAGCCCTGTGGCAGTTGTTTGCAGCACTTCCCCTCTGCAGGCTGCCTGCTCTTGGCCCTCCTGGCTCCCTGCTGCAAGGCTGGCAGGAAAGGACACAAACCCTGTCACCTCTTGGCAGTTGGATCTTGCTCTGCCAACCACCTTGAGTGGCAATTTGGGTTGAAACAGCTGAGCATGCTGGCCTGGGGTGGCTGATGCTGCTTTCCAGGCTTTGCAGAAAATGTGTTGTGGAAGCCAACTTCAGTAGCTCAGTGAGCTTTAGCTCACTGCCAAAATCCTGTGACTCTGTGTATTCCTCTTCTTTTCAGGCACATAACCGGATGTATGTCCAATGTAGGGCATATGCTGAGCCCCTAACTGTAGGGAATAGGGCATGATTATGTGCATCTATATTGCTCCATCTTTTTCCCCAATTCAGAAAGTCATTGATAAGGGTTGCTTAAAGGTTTGTGACTTCCCTAAAGTTGAGCTAAAATAGCTTCCATAAAGCAAACACAGCAGGCAAACATATAACAAGAAAAAAGGGCAGGGGATCTTGGGGTAAGGGTTAAACAGGGAGGAGTGTAAAGCCGGGGAGAGGGATGTTTAGTTGTGTAGACATTTAGGAAAGCAAAGGCCGAGGCTGGGCAAGTGAGGAGGTAGAGCTGTCTGCATCTGCCCTGGATGGAGAGCAGCCAGGGCTCCATGCAGAGTATGAATCAGGTGACTCTGACCAGTGAGCTGAGGCGAGTTTTTGGGGGTAGTGTGAGAGAGGACACGTTCATAACGTGTTCTGCTTGGTGTAGCTTGTTAAGCAGCTCTTTTTTTCCACCCCTGTGTTTTCTTAAACTTGTGATTGCTTGCAGCCTTCCTTCCCACTCCTGTTTTCTCTGCCTCCCTTGCCTTCTCCCCTTTCCTGTTGCAGATTTTGGTAAATTGTAGCTGGATTTGGAACGTAGCACCATTTTACCCACTCAGTTGTGAACAGATCAACTCCACTGTCAAATACAGGTGGTTTTCCTCTAAAAAACTATATATTTCCCATTGAAGAACAATGGAGTTGTGTTTTCAGGTGCTTTAATGAAAGCCATTGATCACTCAAAGTATCTTCTCATTTTTTTCCCTCATTATGACCAAATCTTTTCAAAACATCTCATGCTAGAAATTTGCTCCTGGGCTGAGCCAGAGACTGGAAAGCTTCATCTGAAATAAACCACCACACCCTGGTTTCTACTGGGTATGTCTGGTTTGAAAATGGAAAGCTTGAATAGAGAGACTCGCCTCCGTTCTTGCTACCGCGTGCTCCTGGAAGGGTGAATGTTTATGCTGTAGCAGGCTGTTAACCAGCTCTGCTCACCTGATTAAATCCATGATTGAAGCAAAGCTATTCAAAGTCTGAAATGCAATCCTTAGAGTTTAAAACCCAACTGCTTCTAAAAACAACTCTCTAATCTTTGGTGGTTGGGAAGCTGGGTTTGAGGTGTAGGGGTTTTTTCAGCCCTCAGTGTTAACTGTACCCAGCTGTACTGCTGCGCTGCCCTTAATGTCAGTTGGATGTACTTTTAGTATTATAGTTTTTCTTTTGAATAAATATTTGCGTTTGTAGTTCCCAAACTTCGGGGGGGTGGGTGGGCAGGGGGAGTGCTGAAAGGGAGAAAAAGAAAGGCTTATTCAGAGCCAAGGAAAAAATCACTAAAAATATTTTTCTATCCCAGCTGCTGCATCTGAGGAAAGCTGCACTGGGAGGGTGCCCTTTCAAGCCATGTTAGGGGCACCAGGGGGCTGGTAAGCTGAAAGGTCCAGGGCAGCAGGAGGCAGGGACATCAGCCTGTGGCATCTGCCTGCTGACAGGGGCGCCTTTACTTGCAAATGAGGGCTGTGAGGGAGGAGAAGGCCCCTGTGGAAAGGCATGGGAGGAAAACATGGACAGTGACCTGGACTTCAAGCTGCTTGGCTGAATTTGTTGCCATTTCTTTCTTTCATGCCTACCATTGGGTGCAGAGCACAGGACCAGCAGCGGTAGCTGGTGGCCAAGTCACCCTGCTGCAAGGATGGTTTCTGTGGCTGCTCTGCTGAGGTCCAGCAGCCACCTGAGGTGTGACAAAATCAGCAATCACCCATCAGGGTGGATCTGTGCAGCCACCTGGAGGTGAAAGGCCCTTCTGTCACAGTTCAGCTCCTCTGCTCACTGTGGTTTCAGACGTTCATACACCAAGCTGCCTCTCTTTCCAAATATAAATGGGAAATTCCACTTGCTGTCAAAAGCTGTACTTTATTGGATCATCAGGAGCAGCTTCTGCGTGGTCAAAACATCCCCCATACACTGTGCCATGGCAAAGGAGAAGGTCTTGCTCAGGGCTTTGTATACTGTGTCCCCACTTTTATTGACAGTAGGGAGGAAGTGAATGGTGAGAGCATGGCAAGTGCTGTGTCACCTGCCATGGGCCACGTGAGATGTGTGGGGTAAGCTGGGGTGAAGCACAGAGAGGAAAAAATACATGGCTTCCCTGCCTGTGGGATACCTTAGCTGTTCGAGGACTTCTGCAGATTGGTGCAGGGGCACAAGGTGATATTTAACCTTCCTGGGGGCGTAATTCTCTCTCTCAGTGAGTGTGTGCAGCTTGAGCTCCCCACCTGGGGCAGCACACATCAGAAAAGGGAGCTGAGGAAGTGGGGTGAGTGTGAGCAGCCAGTGGGGATGCAGCCTATACTGGCCTGAAGGAGCAAATTTATTTTTAAGAAGTAGTTTTACTGGAGGTGTTTTCCAAGCACTTTAAAGACAGCTGAAGTAACTATAACTGAGTCACTTTTACTTGGGTTCCTCCATTCCCACAGGCGTCTTAAAAACTTCAGCCCTGCTTTGGATGTCCCTCAACACCCTTATCCTTTTGGCTGCTGAGGGAGCTCGTCACTTCTCGCTGCTAAGCCCTCAGCATGCACACATCTGGCCAGATGTGCCCTCCAGCAATGCTCTGCCTGTTTTACTTTCTAAATTCTTGTTTTGCTCTTTTTCTTTTAACAGATTACAACAGCAGTGACTTAAAAACAGCGTGCAGAAAGCATGAGCTTTACGTTAGCTTCCAAGACTTGGGATGGCAGGTGTGTGATGTTTCTCTCTGGGTAAACCAGACATTTTGTTATGAAATGTTATCTAAACAGTGTCACAGTAATTCCACTCGAGTCTGCCATTATGCTTTAAAATGTCCCCTGTGCCTCCTCACTAAAACCAGTCACAGAGAAGGGCAAATAAATATTGATAGTTGTGACATTTGATAAGACCCAGAGAAAGCTTGATACCTTATGGGATTCAAGTATACAGTCATTCTCTGTCACTCATGGGAGTCACAGTACGGGCAAGGGCTTATATCTGTGTACCTCTAATGATAAGGAAAACAATCTGATGTTAAGCAGTGATTTTTAACTAAATTTTTTTCCTAGTGATCACCCTGATTTTAACCTTGGCCATTGTTTGAAACCCTCCAGAATCCCTGCCCCACAATTAGCACTGCCTGCGGTAGGTAGACTGAAGGCTGAGTTTAGTTGAAACACCATGAGGCCAGAAAGTTGTTTGGAGTAAGTTATTTAGGACCAGGCTATAGGGCAATCAAACATCACTTTTTCAAAGAATGCCCTCACCTTCTTTTTTTTTTTTTTTTTTTTTTTTTTTTTTTTCTCCATTCTTTCATTCAGCACTTGTGAGGAAGGTCCCGTTTCTATCATATGTTTTTCCTAGGTTATAATTCAGAATGCCAGGGCTGTCCCTGCTGCTTCTTTAATACCCAACACATGAAAGTCCTCTCTCAGCTAATGAGACAGCAGCATTTCTTGTAGCTTATGTGCCAAGTCCACCCCACTAGCTGCAACTGTGGTTGCGTGCTGACTCTATTCCCCGTAACTTTATGGGTGGCTTTTCACTTGAGCAGACTCTTTCCACCTCTTCCTTATCTTACTTGCCCTGCTTTTGGGCAGGAAGTGGATTCTAGTTGGGAATTTCATGATATTGAAGGCACTACCTCCACATTTTTAGTTGCAGAAAGATGCCGCCAAAGAAAAGCCACAGACCAGCAGGGCTCATTTAAAGAGTTGGAATCCAGATCCTACTTCTTGTAAGGAAAGTGATAAAGGCAAGATAGAGCCCCCTGCAGTTGTTAGATCCTGCTATTTCCTTCAGAACAAACTTGATTAGCAAAGCAGCAGCAACAGTCGGTGGCTGCTCAGGCCTGCTGTAGCAAAATTCAGGCAAACTCAGGTAATTATTAGGCAGAGTGGAAATTGCCTAAGAAATGCATGCACCTGAAACACCCTGGCACATCCTTCTGCAGGGTGACCTGCAGAGCCCAACACCAAGAGAGGCCAAGTGCCTCCTGTTAAGTGGTGCTGCTTTTAATTTTCCTTTGGCTCTTTCGTGTCAGCAGCAGGCAAGCTGTAATTTTTTTATCAGCTCTTCAGTGAAGAGTCTCCTTTTTGCCTAGTGTGGCATTCAGATTGCCACAGGGCCACCTGCTTGCTCATGCAGCTCAGGCTGACTGTCCTGCCCCTCCTTTAGGAGTCTGGCAGGTGTGGAGAAGCTGTTATGCAGCTATGATTTCCCACAGTGTCTTTAGCAGAGTAGTGTTCCTGTGTAGGAGTGTATAAGCTAGGCTGTATCTGAGGCAGGGTTTGATATTCCTGTTGCAGAGCTCCCTGGTGGAATTGTGCCTGTGTGCCTGCTTATATGTGATTTTTTCTCCATGAGGGGACACCAGCTGTGACTCAAACTAGGAAAGGTATTTCAGTCAGAGGGCTTGCAGGAAATGAAGGAACATAAAGACTGAATCACATTCCCCATAATGCAACCCAGTGAGAGTTTTAGGGGAAAAGCCCTCTTAGTTAATGGTAGTTGAGTTGTACATAGATGTGCACATTCTTTGAACATTAAAATCAGTGTGCCCATGAAAAAGCGATGGCACACAAAAAAAAAAAAAAAACACCCAAAAAAACCACCAAAAAAACAAAACTCAACTAAAACCGAGCAGTTTCAGTGAAAACACATTTTCACCCTCAAGGAAGAAGTTAGTGGAAAATTTTCAGCTGCTCTTAATTGCATGCAGTTGTCTGTTGAACCACGTTCTGTTTGTTTCCCTAAAAAGGACTGGATAATCGCTCCAAAGGGCTACGCAGCCAACTACTGTGATGGGGAGTGCTCGTTCCCACTCAACGCCCATATGAACGCAACCAATCACGCCATTGTACAAACTCTGGTAAGTCTCCAGGCAGCTCAGTGCCAAAGCACCAGGTGAATTTGTAAACAATATACCAGTGTCTCAGTTGTGGTTTTTTTTTTCTTGGCAACAGGTTCATCTTATGAATCCTGATTATGTTCCTAAACCATGCTGTGCACCTACCAAACTAAATGCCATATCTGTACTTTACTTCGATGACAATTCTAATGTAATCTTGAAGAAATACAGAAATATGGTAGTAAGAGCTTGTGGATGTCACTGACAAAGTCTTCACATGGACTCTGTGATGCTGCCATGAACTTGGATACAACCCTCCCTGTTTTCACGACCTTGGGGAAAAAAACCCATGCTGAACCACCCTTCAGAACACCATGTATGTGCCTTGTGGGAGGAAGGGGTGTGGGGACCACCCCCCAGGGTGGGAGCAAACTGCTGGACTTCTTACAGACTGACCCTACACCACAGTGGCTGCTCACCTCCGCAGCAGCAAAATGCCCACACACTTTATTTGGCTGGGACGGTCTTAATTTCACAGAGAAGCTTGGCCTTGAGCAGGTGCTTGGATGTGTGCTGCAGTTTTACCAGATGAGTACTCAACATCCAAAACAAGTGAGGTCTCTTTTTGGAGGTGGGGAGGGAAGATGGGAAGATGAGGGGGAGAGGCAGAGAAGCTGAAGAAAGTGGTGTTAGCACTTCAGATGTAGAGTGTACATCTTGTGCAAGATCCTTTTGGCCAGAAGGGACAGTTACTGCACCTAGACTGTTAGTCTTCTCCTGACATCTGTCATGACAGTAAGCATCTAAAATTGTGCCAAGCAGATGTTTCAGTTCTCTTATGCTCCCAGCACCGTTTAACTCTGCTCTTGCAAGTGTAAGATGGCTTGGCTGCGCCCTGTGTTAGAAACACTACCATGAACTCAGACCCTGGCTGGTCTTCCCAGCTCAACATCTGACTGAGCAATACAAATTCATACACTTGTTCTTATGTAACTTCCTTCCACTCCCCTCGTGGAGCTGCCTCATCTACTACCACTTGCCCTGGGAGGAAGTCAGGACACTTCTTCAGCTGTAATTAAGACATAAAAGCTTTGGGGCCATTCATTCTCTAGCTGGACAGTTTGTTTACAGGAAGACAGAATGTCAACATTTGCAATCTTTCCCTTCAACTCATGCAACTAACAAACTGGTATAAAGGATATGCAGGGTAGAGCCATGGTTTGTCTAGCAGAAGCTAATAGCAAATTGTTTTGATCAATATTAAACTTGTATTAAATGCACTTACCTCTACTTGCATTTAAAAGGCCTCTTGTAAATACAAGCTATAATTTATTGCACTTGTCACTGTATATTCATTGTGCTGTATCATTTATAGAAAGACTGCTTTTTAAAAAAGTTTTTATTTAGAAAAAATCTCAGTGTAAACAATTGTACCACTTTGATTTTATACAAGAAACTCATGAGATTGTGCTTCACTAGAAAGTTGTTAAAAACATAATAAAGGCTTCCTGAAAGGCAGAAGTACACATGTTGATCCAATACATCTGCCAGTACAACACTTAGCTTTCGCTGTGGCTTTTTCACCTTCACACATTCTCAGACTGAACTGAATCAAAAGTTCTTGACAGACAGTGAAGTGAAGAACAAGGAATAATTCACTGGTTTAAAAGTTCATTGATGTTTTGCCTTTTTTTTCTTTTCAATAAAAAAGAAAAGCAACCCAACTTACTCCATATGATGGACAGAACCCAGCATCTTGACAGATTATTCAAATTAGCCTGTAGCAATCCTCATTCCATGAGTTTCTGTGCACATGAGACAGCAGAATTCAGTCCTTGGTTTGCCTTTGTATTGTGACAGTCTCTGCAATGTAAATTCTTTGGCTTTCAGTTAAGTCTAACAGGGAACATCTTATGCACCAAAGAATAGCTTCATATTATAATCCAAGACACCACAAAGTGTGTGGTCCTAGCATTCAAACTTAGCAATGCTTACAGGTTGGAAAAACGTTAAGGCTCAAGAAGAGGGGGGAACTATTTTACACTACTGCAGAAGAGCTGAATGGAAAAAAAATTATACATTGTACTACTTGTTCTCTAGGTACTCTGACTAAGGAGCAGGTCAGCACAATGGCTGGATTCAGGTGGGGGTAGGAAACAGGTTGTCAGCTCTGGAGTCTAACTGATCATTTACCATTAAGGGAGTAGTTAAAACAGCACCTATTTTTTCACTCTGGCTCTAGAGAAGTAGAGCATAGTTGTGCCTCTGGAGCTGGATGGCAGAAGCCTATGGAAATCCACCTGACACATGTACACTATGGCATCAGTAACTTTCAGGCACATGTTACAGTACCATCACTTTCATTATGGCTAGACCTCCCATGCTGAGAGGATTAACAGGAAACAACCAGCTCATGGTGGCCTGGTATCTTCCAAAGGTGTGTGTGTTTTCAACCTTGCAGCAGCTATATTAAGACAAATAGGGATTAAGTACAATTCTAGAGGCAAAAGTGACTCAACACTGCTGTAGCTTTCGCCTTTCTAGTAATGGTAAGCAGTTTGTAAGGATTACTTTTTAACCAGATCTAACCTGAAGACAAAAATATTCTACTGCTGCCTTTCAGTTGGTTTTCTTAACATATTTTGGTCTCAAAGGAAACCATTTACACTTCATTGCGGGAATGCAGAAATGCAGTGCAACTACCAATGCTGAAAATACTCTGGATTTGCACAGTAACTACTTGTTAGCTTTCCTTCACACACACAGAGGCATGTCTCTAACACACACACAAGGGGAAGATACCGAAGTTTAGTACATTCAATTTCCTAGAAATGAAGAAACAAAAAAAGCCCCACCCCCCCCAAATACACTATTTGAAAATGAGCAAAGATAGAAATCCCTCAGCTACTGTACAGAGACAGCCAGGGACTGAGCATCCAGACTTTTATTACAATTCATCCCTTGCCTGACGCAAGACAAAACTATGAAGCGATTCAAGGTCTCTCGTTCCGTTGTGTTCACTGACTTTCTTTCCACCTCGGAAAAGCAGAAGTGTAGGATAGCCACGTACCTTCAAAAGACACACAAGAAAAGAAACTTGCTCTTAATGTTCAAATTTGCATCCCTCACTCATATTTACCTGATTCTGAAAAGCCATCAAACCCCTCTAAAACAGTAAGGCATTTTAATTTAAAGAAACCAAACCTACAGCAGAACTTTCAATGCCAACCTGCAATTTTTGAACACTAAGAGAATGGGATAATACACGTTCCTCTAGGCTCTTGGAAAGGCAGCTCCAGCTCTGTCTTCAATTGTCTGCCTAGCAGCTCTGAAAGACATTCTTTGTCTAGGAACAGAATTTGGCACCACAAGTCTGCCCTGGTGCTTTCAGAGAGGGAGGTTTCCTAAAGTCGGGACTTCTTCAGCTTTATCCAATAATGAGAATGACCAAGGCTGGCCAAACAGTTCAGGAAAGAAGTGGTATCACCAGGTGCTTCTCTTTGGCTAACAGAGACCACAGCTGTAGTGTCAGCAGGCACCTGGAGTGCAGCAGCCAGTTGGGCTGCACGCTGGAGCCGCCTACATCTGGTACACAGTACTGTCCCCTTCATTTGAGAACTTGCACACTTACAGAAAATCTGTTGCAGACGTTACGTTCCACAGTGCAATCCACTTCCGCTATTTTGACATCAGTCAAACCTGGAAATTGCTCTTTGGCAAGGTTCTCCCAGGTTGGAGCCAAGTTCTTACAGTGACCACACCTAGAAACAAAGGAGGGAGATGTGTTTAGCAGATACACTTTTCCACTTTATCTCTACTGTCTTGCTGCAATTGCTGTAAGTTTAACAAGCAGCCTTTCCTATCCCCTAATGATTTGGCCCACCAACTCCCTTACACTACTATGTCAGTAAATGAGCTAAGAAAACAAGTGATTTTATTTAAGTTAAGCACTGAAGTACTGGCCTTTGTTAGTCTTGCCTAGAATGGTATTCTAGATGTCGGTACATTAACATTGTGCCCCACAGAGGAATATGAAGCCAAATAAAGACAAGCACAGAGAATATTTAACTGGAAAAAAAATCTCTTGGAAACAAAAGTGCTTTTAGGAAGACACAGAATGTCTGTAGTATGAATTAAATTTTCAGGTAGCATATGCCAATTATGCTAAAACTACACAGCCCAAGATTAATTAGTTAAATGAGATTTTAATTTCCCTATTAAATTTCTTCCAGTTCCTAATGGCCTCCTTGACCAATGCATAGTGTTCATTTTGTTTATATTTTGAACTTGGCTTAGCCAAGTTCCTAATGTGAACTTCTTACTGCCTTCAACAAGAATTCCCAAAGCACTTTAGACTTTAAGGCTGCATTGCTCATTCTGTTCTAACTCAGCTGCACCTTAATTGGGTTATTAAAACAGACCCATAGCTGCCTTGAGGCTGGATCAGGGCATTTACAAAAATAATGAAAGATGTCTCAGCAGAAGTTTTCTTAATGCAAGCCAGTGTATATTTAAACCACCTTGTTAATACAAAGTGACAGTATAAAAGCATTTCTGACCATGCACAAAAACTACTAGAACAGGATGATCTTGTGCTTATGATGCAAATTGACATTATTATTTATCCAAAACTAACTGAAGGGCAGAACTAGAAAGCAACATAATTGTGTTTGCTGAGCCCTACATAAGTTAATCCACTTGGAAGAGAATATGGTCATTTACATGCAGAGCACTACAGGGAGTCACAAGCCTGACTTTCAGAGCCAAAACTAGGATACGAGCTACATAAATATAGGAAGCATTTTCCTAAATGGTGGCTTTCTGAGCATTGCAGCCAGGTAGCACACATTGGTGACACTACATCCTGAAACTGCTATTTCTCAGCCTGCCATCCAACACTGATCCTATCTGTGAGATCCTGCAGCATCCCATGGGAATTGCATGAGATGCAGACATAGTATTGTTAATAAAAGATAATAAAAAAGGGAGCATTTCTTCATCTCAGACTCTCCCAGAAAAAGTTGCTCCAGGTGAAGAACTAGTAAATATGCCAACGAGTCCTGGGTTCAGAAATCGACTGGAAGCTGCTCTTGAGCACAGGTGTGAACTGAATTTCTCAGCCAGTTCTGCAGGTGGGGCAGACGCAGCACAGGCACAGACTCAGTGTAAGTCCCTCCCAGAGTAGAGGGGATAAAGGGATGAGCAGTAAACGATGAGGGGGGTGTGTGCTATGGGCACGGTATTCCTTAAGCCAGTGGTGGCAGACACTTGCTCACATCCAAAAGCAGATCCTACAGATGGAAGACAGCATAGAAGTGGTCCTAAAGCAGCAAAGGGTGACAACACTGGAAAAGCCTGCAGCATTGAGCTGAAGTGAAATGAAATGTTCCCAGGTAATTCTTGCCTACGTTAAGAAACACATTCATGCCTACTGTCAAAGTTAAACTGCAATATTTTGAGATGCCTGAGCACATCTAAATATGGGTTGCATTTGCTTGTGTTGCTTTGTAATGGGGCCTTTTGTAACCCAAATGAAAGATCTTTTTATATTTTATACACAGTGTTAATGGAATGCTAGTGATTGAATCAGAGATGTGTTATCTTTCACACAGTGAAATACAGCTTAATTTTAATCTCTCCTCCTATACTAGGCTTCCTGCTGTTGGCTAAAAGAACAGCAATGGATGAGAAAGATGGCATACAAATTTCATTCAGAAGAGGCACAAATAAGATGAATTCTATAAACTAGAGAGAGAACCATGAAACTTTCTTTTTCTCTCAGAAAGAGAATAGTAAAATAAGAGGGTAAAAAAAGAGGGTAAAAAAAAGAGAGTAAAAAAATACCTGTTCTACAAGTTTGTAATACTGAGGTCTTAACCCAGCTGGGGTCCCAGGCTCTGCTGGATATAGCAGGAATGGCAGATGCCAGACATTACATTCATTTCCCCCTCCAGTGCCTTCCATTGGGTAGCTACACCTACACCATCTGCACTGGGCACTTCTACTTTGGGTCCCTCTAAGAACATACTACATGAACACACACTCTTAAGAATATCTTAAAATTGTCACTTGTGCAAATTAGTTTTCTGACAGTTATTTGAAGAATAACAGACAATTAATTATCTATAGCTCAACAGTCTGTATCGAAACTCAGGTGCTCGAATGAGGCTTCCAAGTGAGGCTGGAGAGTGCCCTAAAGGCCAAAAATCCTCTCCTTTCTCAGCACTGAGATATGGTGATGTACTCCCCTCATCTTACCCTAATCCAGGGATAGGAGCATGCTGCACCTGCAAAGAAAGCTTCTCTCTCCCTGTTACTCCAGCAGTACCTGGAGGCTGACAGGGTAAGTTTCTGTGTCAGCCTTTCCACAGAGAGGCAGCTTAAGGGAGCTAAACAACACTGAGCTTTTTTTTTTTTTTTTGCTGCAACTCTTGCCAACACACACATTCTTCAGCTAATTCACAGTTTAGATGGAGACAACAAATACAGTACTACAGCTCAAAGGCCTACAGCAACTAATGCACTCACAGCTTAGACCAGCAATAATCCTGAACAGCAGCAGCTGAAACTTCTTACCATGGAGCGTAGAATTTAATAAATGTGATCCCCCTAGCAATGGTTGCATCAAAGTCTTTTTCAGAGAGAGAGAGCACTGCAGCCTGTCCCCAGAAAAAAAGAAAAAAAAAACAGAGAAAAAAAAGTCAAAACTTTTTGTATATAAAAAAAGAGAAAAAAAGTCAAAACTTTTTGTATATACAGCATCAGCCTATTGAGCTTTTATCTTCCTAAAAGGGAAACTGAAATTGGAAAAGATAATATTGTTAGTTAATATAAACACGAGTAGGAGCAGCAGACCTGCCTTTTACTTCTCAGCTACCTTCCTTCCTTAGAGAGATGCAAAGAAAAGCATATTTTACAGTGAATTTCATCCATAACTGGAGAAACAAAGCTTTCCTATTTTCAAAGGATTTGCCTGTATCCAAATTTGCAGTAATTGTAAAAAACCACCTTAATTTTAATACACTATGTTTCAAGGAACAGCCCTTAGAGGAGCTGGCTTCAAGCAGGTAATGACCATCTGAGATTTTAATGAGGTATTCAAGGCACTCAAGAGCTGTTCTCTCTGTTTTTTCTTCCCCTGCATTGCATGCACAGAAAAAACTTACCAGAAACACAGATTTGCCTGTCAAGAGGACATCACAACACCACACTTGCATGGGTGCCAGGAAAAGTTTCTACTCCTGATAATATCAGGACCAAGGGAATGATGGGAGGAAAGCACATTGCTTACAGTCTCATATGAGAACATGGAGCTGAAACTTCATTTTTTGCATGAGACCTTTAAGGGTGGGAGGGATTATAAACAAATAAATGTACCTCATGCCTATAAAAGCTCAAAAATCAAATGAAAGCAAAAGAAAAACAAAATCACAGCTGACAGTATTATAAATTCTATTTTAACTCCAGTAAGTTTTGTGAAGCTAAAAATCTGAAAATCCAGATTATCCAGTACCTTTACATATTTCTGTAAGTAACTGTTAGTTCATGGAACTATTTCACTGTTAGTTCATGGAACTATTTCATTAAGATGAAGTGTTATTACCTCTAAATAATTATTTAGAAATTAAAAATTATTCTTTTATATCTTCTAATTATTAAATAATCAGAAATAACTGAATTAAGGAAAAAGTAAGCACTGTGCTGCTACTCTGATTTTCCTAAATGGATATCTGAAACTGATGTTCCAAACATAATATACATTTTAAGATACAAAATTTGAAAACCTGATTAGTAACAACTTCCCCATGATTTGCACAGTAAAATGAATTTTAAAGATCTGTAGATTACAATCAGAATAGCAATGTGAACTATATAACTACAAAAATAAATATCAGATATCTCTATTTTAGCTTTGTGTCTCAAAAAAAAGACATCTAATGCAATCACATAATCTGAGCATCAGCTGGTCACACTGCCTTAATCCACCTGGATCATTTTTTGAATTTTAGCCGTGTCTGGCAGTGGAGAGGTCTCATGGATGTAAAAGTACAGCTTCTGTAAAAGGGCTGGCAAGTACTTGTGATATATAAGACATGGGGAAATCCACATAGGGGCTTGACATTGGGACACAAATTTGGAGTAGGAACTCATTGCTTTTGCTGCCTGTGGTACCAAATGTGGTCAAATGATGGCAAATGTAGTCAGTGTTTGCTGGCCACAGGGGCTGGCCCCTTGTTTCAAAATTCATGAAAACAAAGAGTCAAGGGGTCTGAAGATAAAAATTGTAAGGACAAATTGAGTCCTACACTATATCTGCTATTATGTGGCAAAAAAAAATCCCCCAACAATCCTTTCCTCCTTGTGTGTCCCACAGAAGTGGGAATTTGTGTCACATGTGGTTTGTGTTATTTCTATAAAAATAGAAAGACAACTAATTAATTTTGGCATTGTACTAACACCAGCTCATTGGGATCTTCCAAATATGAGGTCAATTAAAAAAATAAAAAATTGAAGAGTATGAGAATTTTAAATGTATGTAGTCTGTAATGTTTGGCAAGCCACTTTATGCAATGCTGCTGGAAAAATCAGCTGGGAAAGGTAATACTCTCCTTTACGAAGCTGCATAGAAACTGTATTTATATTAATAATATTGTTGCCTAATTGCTTAAGTTCATTCTATATCACAAGGGAGTGTAAATCCCTGTCCCTTATTTTACAGGCAGAAAATATGTTCTGCACATTTTATGAAAAATTATGTTTGAAATCTCTCCCTGATTTTTCAGCCTCACCAGTTTTTCATTCATCTCCAAGAAAAATGCCAGATGAAATGCCAAAGGGATTAGAAAAGACAGAAAACTATATGACATGAACTACAACTCTGCAAAGGTTATTTCTGCCAACTTCTTCACAACATAAGCCTGTAGCTTCTACAACCAAGATTAAAATAAGTCTCCAAACCCCAAGGAATTTTCTTGTTACAGGGCACGTTACCTGGTACTGATCTTCATAATCTTTGTTCATCATTGTTTCTGCAGATAGATTTCTAGGTATAGAACCCTGGCTTTTTTTTAGGGGCTTAGCAGTGTGCACCAACCTGCCGGGTTCAAGTGATAATCTTGCAAGAAATGTTTGTCTCTACAGTGGTGAAATACGGTGTCATACAGACCCAGGTGCCAGCAGTTCCAAAAAGACCACATTTATGCCTGCATCTAAATAACTTACTGCAACCATAAAATAGGAATCAGATTTGTTTTCCTTCTCTAATTCATCAGGGTTTATGGTCTGATTTCACTTATTAATTACTCAAAAAATAACCAAGGAAGTGTTTGGTACAGTTTACATCCAGAAATTGTCAAGCTATCAAAGAGAGAGAGAAACACATGGAAGACTCAGACAGGCTGCTAAAACAGTCTGAACACCTTACATTGCTGCAGAGTGCAAGAGCACTTACCTCAGCATGGGTGGGCTCTGCAGGTGGCTGTAGGGCTTCAACAGGTTTATCTGCTGGTGGCTCTTTCCCAGAGCTCTGTAGTTGGGAATCCACGTATTCTTTTAAGGAATCAAAATCCCTCTTCCCTTTGTACTGGTCACCCTACAATTAGCAAATAGTTTGTGCGACATTCTATATGTAGTTAATATAGCAAAGAAATAATTACTAGCAAAACATAGGATTGCCAAGTGTAAGCATATAAATAAATATGATTATCTAGTTCTTAAACTTCTCTATGACATTCCATTCACTCCATGTCTTCAGCTTTTGCCACAGATTCTTCAGTACCCAAAGGGAACAATCTAAAATTTCCTTGAAATGAAAGGTATTTTAGAAATGTAGAAGCAAATTTTTGAAATTTTGCCACTGTGACCTCCTGGTCTCACCCTAGTCAGCTTCTTCAAAGTTTTATTTTTTTGAATCTAACTCTACTACAAGGAACAATAAAATACCCACTGTGGTTTGGGTGTGGTCTCTGTTACCCCGTGAGCTGTACACAGTGCTTTGACAGGGCTGAAAACCTTAACTTGCACGTCTCTGGACTACACAGTCATTCCTCTGGCCTACACGCTTGCCAAAAATCCTTGGAAAACCCAAACAGTAAGGCAATGCACTCTGGGCACCTAAGTTCACCTGGGAGTAAGAGACAACAGCAGCCTGCTGCACAGCAGACATTTCCAATAGCACCACTCTCACAAAAGTCTAATCCTATTGTTTAACCTGCACATAAGGCAGTCAGCCAGCCAGATCTCTGAGAGGCCACAGTTTACCTTGGATGCTTCCCCATATTTCATGTACTTCCCAAACCTAGAGAACAAGACAATCAAGAGATTGTCAGAACAAGAAATCAGAGCACTTGTGGGCAGCTTCTTTCTTTCTTCTCTCAAATCCACTGTCGGCCCTCTCCAATCTGGCTCTTCCACAATTGCCCTCAGTCTGTGAAAATTAGTAGTAATTTTTCTGTTCAGAAGAGAGATCGTATCTTTGAGGCATTACATATCCATTTTGGATAGAATTCTTAAGACGTGATCCCACGTGGTGTGGGCTGCAAGATTAATCTCCTCTCGCAGACAAGAAACACTCTTAAAGAAACAACACAGACTCTTCCATACATGAGAAGGAAGAACAGACATCTCTTCAACTTTCCTTTATCACTGGAACTCTTTCTACACATTTTCCTTCTTTTGTAATTGATAATGTTTCCTGTAACTACTGCCCCTTTCCTGGCACTGAGTGTTAATCCCTAAGGAGCAACAAGCCTGTACCTGTTTGTTTGTACCCATGTCAGCAGGGTAGGGTCAGGGCTCCTCCCAGGGTATCTGCTGCACCTCACCAACAGCAGTGGTGTGATGCCAGACTTATGCCATGGCAAAGGGGATGAAGGGATTACAGACAAGGCTGGATGACTGAATCAGTTCTCC
This sequence comes from Sylvia atricapilla, assembly GCF_009819655.1. Taxonomy (NCBI): domain Eukaryota; kingdom Metazoa; phylum Chordata; class Aves; order Passeriformes; family Sylviidae; genus Sylvia; species Sylvia atricapilla. Next base: position 66,489,304 of record NC_089140.1, on the reverse strand, counting down.
TTACTGATCAGTATCATAGCTGCCAGAGAGAGTTTCAGGTATTCCTGGGACTGATTATTGGAAAATTGCTGAGGTTGTTCTGTGCTTTTTCAAATATGTTCTATCAGCCCATGGAGGAACATGTGATTTGGTGACAGTATTTCACCAGGGAATGTCACACTGCCAGTGGGGAAAGACAGTTTGATGTCAACTGAAATACATTGCTCAGATTAATGGCTGAGGATCACCTTTACCAAATACAACAGCGGTGATTTTTTTTTTCTTTCACTGTACTCTTGATTCAAATAACTCCAAGGAACTCAAACTTCAATTACTACATTTAAACTAAAGATTAATTAGCTGAAAACCTCTAGCCTTGGACATGCCACCAAGCTTGATTTGAGCACTCCCTCAGCTTCCAGTTGTGCTGCTGTCATGTGCCTTGAGAGGTCACACAACAGCTGCACACTAATGTGAATCTGGCTGGGATTCAAAAACGCAGGGGTCTGCTTCATTTAAATTCCCTAGTGTCTGATCTTATAGGGATGCTAATACCAAACCTCATATATGCACTGGTATTTGCTTTTGGCCAGTTTCTCTTTAGAGTGGCAGAAAATGGGCACTAAACTGTTTCAAGCAGCAAAACTTAAAGTTGTTGATACTGTAAATGTTCGGAAAGGAAAGCAAGATGAATGGGAGAAAATCCCCTCCTCCTTCCCCCCTGCCCAGAACTTAGCAGGCAACAGCTAGAAGTGTAGGCCTGGGTTCTCTTGCAGGCCTGTCTTTAATATCCATTGAATATATTTAACTAATCTTGAAACTGTGAAATATATTATAAATAACACTACAATTTATAATATGTTTATTTACTGCTGTTCATGCATGTGGTATTTATAAATATTTTATCTCCCTGTAATTTCAGAATATTTTTTCTCTGAATTGCTGTAGGGAAAAATGCCAATTGGGCCCACAAGATTCTCACTCGCAGTGTCATGTGAAATGTTCAGGTTTACATAAGAAGGAAAATTTCCATCTCTAGACATCACTCAGTAGATAGGCATCACTTAGAGGTAAGAATCTTCTGATACACACTGTGAAAATTACATACTTCATTATTATTTCTATTTCAGTTGTGCTTTTGTGTTCCATATGAAGTAAAATACTAATACATAGTATTAGGATACTAATACTATATATACTAATATATATTTATTAGTATACTAAATTATATTAGTACTATACTAACACTAATATATAATATTAGTACAGTACTAATAATTTACTAATATAAAGTAAACCCAGAATTCTATCACACAGCACCATAACTGGATATATTGCTTACAGTTTTATGAACATTACATCAGTTGTTTGCAAAACACAGAGAACAAAAGCCTTTAAATTTTATCTGTGGACAAAGTCTACCTCTTCTAGTACCCAAATGAACCTCGGACACCTTTTCCTCTCACAAGCGGACTTTTGTATATGTCCACTTGATTTGTTTTTCCAGAATGTAAGCATAGTCCAAATATTATTCAGAGAAAAATAGTGTGATCATTTGCTGAACTTGCAGACTCACCTTTTCACCATTCCTAAACCAGAGGAGTGTGGGATAACCACGAACTTGGGTTTCAGAGCAGACTTCATAATGCTGGGTACAGTCGACCTACATTTTGGGAATAAAACCCAAAACTATTCAGTGCCTAAAATAAACATACAACAAGCATCACAGCCTCCCTTGTTTGAAAGCTCAGAAAAATACAGAACAAGCATCACAAGGCTTGGCAAAACTCAGTACAAAGTACCGTCTTGAGAATGATTATGTCTGCCTTCTAACAAGTGTTTTGGTTGTATAATTGGGAGGCTTTGTGTGTATTTGTTGTTGATTTATTTTGTTTGTTTGTTTGTTTTTAAGGAGGAACTGGGGAGGGAGGTATGGCTAGAAGGAAGTAGTAGCAGTTACAAAGAACAATGAAGACATAATTAAATATTTCAATTAAAAAGTACTTGATATTCTCAGCTAATAAAAATCAGTGCATGGACAATGAGACACAAAATGCTAATGTGAGAGAGCTTTATAGTGAAGACATACTGGCTCACCCATTTTTAGAAGACTACTCTTTAAAGACTTCAGAAGGCATGTCAACAGCTAGCAAGTGATCTGTATTCCAAGGGAAGCTCCAAGTACATAGCAACATTCAATTTTAATACGTCACAAACCAGTCTGTAAAGTTACTAGTTTATAAGGTTTTCACTGAAGATAAATTCTAAAAATTAAACAGTGTTAAGACACTATTCCCCCAGATTAGATAAAGGTCATGGTTCAACCTTCTTAGAAACAGTTGTGTTTCCTGTTTACTTACAGGCTTAAAATCTTAGCCAAGACATGCTTCAAGAGATATTTCACAAGCCATACAGTTATATAAAATTGTCTAGGCATCAGGACAAATCTTAGTGGAGGCATTAAATAACAATTCTCAGTAATATGAACTGCAAACACCACAGACAACTGATTAGAACAGAAATTTTGGAAATTGATTGCTTATTTTTCTCTAGGTACCAGAGAATGGTAACTTCATCAAGATACTTAAGCAATGATTTCATAAGACAGCAAACAAGGATATCAAAAAGTACAGAATAATTGAAAGGATTATGATTCAAAGGAGAAAAAGCTTCTGACATTTCATTCTCAGAGGGAATCTAACTTTATATCCACCAGGTCTGAAAAATACATATACATTTGTGTGTCTTCTCTGAAGTTAAACTGTGCTTATACATAAATATATATATATGTATGTCTCCTCTAAAGTTCAACTCTGCTGGCCTGTGCTGTACACCTACCACATACCTGAATTAACAGATTTTCAAAAGCATCAAAAAAAAAAAGTCAAGCTCATCCGTCCTGCTACTGCTGAAGGTGCTGTGAGGGCAGAGGCAGGGCAGACAGCAGAGGGAGAGTCCTTCTGCAGGACTGATAACACTGCTGCCATGCAGTATTTCACATCAGTGGAATCACTGTAAAAGTTTAGGGACATGGAAGTCCAGCCCTGTCTGATTTCCACTGTTGGCAGACACAGTGGGATTCCCATCATGAGCCACCTGGACTTAGGTATGGGTCAGCAAATAAAGCCAGGAACTGCAATTGCCAGACCACCTCCATACCTCTGCACAGAAGTCACTCCACGTACAAGTAACAAGCTCCCATGGTAAATACACCACAGAACCTGGTTATCAACCCTAAGGGAAATAGTAAAGCAGGACAAGATATCAATTTTAAAGGTGTAAGACCCCCTGAAACCTTTTAAAAGTTTTATGGGGAAAAAGAGGAAAAAACCAAAACCAACAAAAGCTTGCTTAGGAATCCAATGCCGCAAAGAACAAATTAGAAGTCACTTTCCCACTCAAAGTAAATATTGAAGTCTATCAAATTCTGACAAAACAAATGAATAATGCAAAAATAACTCTCAAAATATTACTCCCTGCATCTTAATTATCAGACTTAAGATGCAGGGAGTAATATTTTCTCTGCATTTCAGACCAGCTCTCTGAAATGCAGAGAGGGAGCTTTGTGTGCAACAAGGCTTTGCTTCAAATGGGGGAGGTCCTGTTAACGGTGGATGTGTGAGGAAAAAAACTGACCATCTCAAAATCAAAATATAAACTATGACAATAAAAGGATTTAAGAGGTGACAAGCAAAACAATTGTTATTTGCAAATCACAGCACAAAAGGCACGATTCTTGGCTAAAACATACATTGAAACAAACCATATTTTCAGACTAAGAGTGGTTCACCTACCTTACCAATCTTGACAGTTTCCGAATGCTCAAAGGCTTGAGCCAGCTGTTCCCAGGTTGGGGCCAAAGCCTTGCAGTGACCACACCAAGGGGCAAAGAACTTGATGAAGTGATTACCTTTTAAGTAAAAAAAATAAAAAAATAAAATATTTAGCTCGTTTGTAATGAACTTGGCTGAAATCAAAGCCTAGGAACTAATCTCAAGCTGCAAATTTATCATGGTATTTCCTGAGTTAAAGATAGGAAACACTGTGAATCAAAGGCCAGGACAAAATACTTCAGCAATTAGGTTTTCAATACTGTATGCAGTCCCACAGTGTTGCCAAATTTCCTGAAAATCCAAACAGCTTCACAATCTCAAGCCAACAAATGAGGCATTAAAACTGATATTTTTAACCTAAGTGTTTAATTTACCTTAGTGTTTAATTCTACCCTGTCAATCAGTTGCCCTGTTACAGAGTAGAAAGAACTACCAAGGAATATATGTTGATAACAGCATAAATTGAAATATTAAACTTCAGCTTCATGCAACACTGTTTCCTAAGAAATGCTTAAGCCCATAGATTACTGAAAAATGTTGTTCTGTTTTCCAGTCTTCTTTTTCTGCCCTGCTCTTTGCATTTTCATGTCAGCTACTCAGAAATTTCTACCTTTAGTAGATGTTTGTGGCATTTTATGCAGTGGAGAGCTTCTGTGCTATTTCCTACTAACGTTTAGTTTAAAAGTGTGTATTATTGATTGCAAAGTACAAGAATATGCAATTTCTTTCAATTAAGATTAATTAACTCAAATTGCTGCACACATCAAGGCAAGGCTCTGTTAAATGAAATAAAAATGAACTTAATTAAAATAAGGGAAAAAATTAACTTGTAGGAAACACCAGCAACTGGAGGAAAGCTCTTTTTAGCAGAATTATTCATAATCCTTTGAAGACTGCTTTGGGGCTGGTATTACTTGAATTCTTTTCTAATTTGAAGGCTTGTCCACAAATGAAGGTCAGAGGAAAGGCAATATAACCAGGAAACAAACTGCAGTAATAGTGCTCTCTAACTTGACTGATCTGCATGTGGAAGACTTTCAAACTGATTGACATGCTCTATGTTGGTCAAGTAAACCACAAAATTTTATCTCCCATGAATTAATAAGAACACTAGTGAAAATCAGATATTCTTTACCATGGACTCTGATATACTCTCCTCAGTAGAAAACAATATAATTTATTTTTGTCCCAGAGCAGCAAAAAGGTAACAGAAGGCTATTTAAGAACAGAAGTCAACCTTGGTGCTGTAACTGCTAAGCCTCATGTTAAATTTAAGCACTGAACTTCTCATAACTGAAGTCAAGAGAGGGTAATAGATTTACATATGATCATAAACCTGTTCAACCATGAGATTTGACCATGAGAACGTCTCCTCTATGAAGGCAAATGGATTCATAATAAAACCACTAAAACATTTACAATGCACTGAATTTTACAGTCTGAAAAGGTAGTTAAGTTGACAAATGCTTAGCATATCACTGATGGCTTAGAGGAAAATTAATTGAGAATTCTGACTGAATTCCACATTAAGCCAGACATGCTGGGAAAATTTAAGTTAGCGACACAAAATGCTGTTTTACACACGAAAATATTTCTAATCAGCTAATGGTGACTTTCAGAAGTTCTGGTTTGACCTCCCTGGTGATATCACATGGGCAAACATATAATTTAATCCAGCCTTTCTTTTTCAGATAACAGATGGAGAAAGTAGGATCCTCTGTTGTCATGCCAGCCCAAAGTCTGTATTCTAAGATTTTGCTCATTGTCTAAAAAAAAACATCATGTGAGGGGTGAAATTTCCCATATTAGGTATCTCCCCTGGCATTAATTTTAAAGCTTCCAGACAAAATATTTTTTAAAGTAGCCAAACAGACAAAGTGTTTTGCCCACAATAAATTCTGGAGGAAGGAAGCTAAACAATGTCAAATAAAGGGCCAACCTGGAGTGCAATGGGGGCTGGAAGGAGGAAGCGGGTGGATTATACTTATCCAGAATAACAGCCTGGGAGGAAGAACAAGCCAGCACCTAGGGAAGGAGGAAATGGGACTTGCAAAAACACAAAGTGGCAAGGCTGTGATTGAGCAAGCAACTCAGGAAAAGAGACAGTTTAGTTGAGCAAGCCAACCCAACTAGCTTTTCCCTGGGGTTAGGAGCCATAATTTTACTTCTGAGTGCTGTCCTTCAACTTTCTCATAGTCTACAGCATGTAATATAACCAGTGCATTTTTACATGGTTTGCAGTTTCACCCTCTTTCACTAGGTATTACCAGAAAATAAAAGTGGGAAGGAGGCGCCCTGAAAACTAACATTTCTGGTGCAGACTTTCCAGTAGTCATGTCTCTGTAACCTAGTTTCTCTTCTTTGGAAAAAACAGTTACCTTCTGCTATGTGCATCTTGAAATTGTCTGCTGAGAGTTCATACATTCCCTGCTTAGGTTCAGGGGCTTTTGGTGGTTCCACATCAGATTCTGGGCCCTATTCATGAGAAAAAAAAAACCACTTTTATTTCTCTTCTACAGCAAATACATAGCATTTGTTTCCTGTATCACACCATTCTGTGATAGTGCCATAGATTCTGAAATTTAAAATTCCTAAAGCAATGTCCCTATTTAGCTTGACTTAGATACCTAAAGTTTCCTAAAAATCAACTGCTTAAAAGCAAAAGGTGAAAAGGACTGACACATAAAAGAGAGTTACCAGAGTCTGTGGAATACCAGTCTTTCACTGTGCTGTAGTACACAGGGCACAGTAACTGCTGTAGCATTCACTGGATCACCATATATTAACACACTTAAATTATATAACAGAGCATCACACATCAGCCACAACTGCCATCACACCCATTTCAGTGGCCTCTGGGCTACTTAAAAATAGAGCAAAAGCTATTTTCTGCTCCCCTAGTATCAGAGGGAATGCTATCTACCTAATGGCTCCATGAAGACAGCAACAACGGAAATAGAGCAAACACTCAATATATATAACTTGTAAGAAATTAATGAGCATTTCAGCAAAAGCAAGTGAATGCTTTCTACACTCTAACCCTAGAGCTGAAGAGAATTTTTAAGGAACCTCAAAATGTATTTCTTAAAATAATTTAGCATTTAATGTTCCATTATTAAAAAATGCCATGTTTGTTAAAATGTAATCACATTCTAACTGTAGTTTAGCAATCACTAAAGCTTTCTCTTTACTAGAAACAGCAATCAGAAATTAAATTTTAGGTAAGGCTTGGCTCCTGTATGTGAATGATACCCCTAAACTTAAGGATTTTCCTAGTGATGGTATTAGCTTATCTGACTTAACTGATCATTTTAAACCTTTTCTTTAGGCCAAAATATTATCAGAAAGTAACTCAGCTAAAGATGGCATCCATGTTTTAAGAGGTAATTAAGCCCAATACAAATGCCATTTATAATGTATTAGAGCTAAATTGCTTTTCTTACTCTAGAAACATTATGGCCTACAGGTGTCAAATGAATTGACAGCAAGGACTGTACCTTAAAATGTCAAATGTATAAGCATTAAAACTGCACTGTGTACTGTAATTTTAAAAGCAGGAAACAGAGAGCAGGTCACAGGATGACACTTTTAATTACTACTCTGACTTACATGTAAGCTGTTTCAGATTGATACTGCAACCTTTTATTCTCAGGAGCAGATTTCCTCCTGAAAACTGAAATCTATCTTAAAGAAATGATAGATAAGTAGGCCTGCAGAAAAGAATATTTCCCTTTCACTTACAGATGGTTCCTCATTTAATTTCTCCAACATCCAGTTTTCCAGTGCCTGGAAGTCCCTAGGGCCTTGGTATTTCAGAGGTTCTTGTCCTGGTTTAAAAAACTTTAGCCTAAAGGGTCAAAATGTAGAGAAGAGTGAGGCAAAAATTTTCACACAGGAAACATTCTCAGAAAGATAATGTGCTTTGCTAATCCATGGCAACACAGCTCAGGCTGCAGTAACAGATCTCTTGACTATTAACATCAGCATCAGGCACCCCTTTCAGAGTGAACTGTCATGGCTAGAACTTAAGACCCTTCTTCATTCCCATGTAAGCTTTAAGGAGATTTTAAAAAGAAAAAAAAAATATGCCAAGTTAAAAATCAGCATAGAGTAATATTACTGGGATCAGTAAGAAGTAGAAATTTAAAAGTTGCAGCATTCAGCTCTACGAGTCCTATTTCAGTTTGTCAAAGAGCATCAATTTTGTTTCGTCCACCTCTCTCCATCACCAAAGGAAAAATATCTAGTGCTTATTTTCCCAGGAATTTCTTTCTCACCTTTTGTTCCCTGACTGCTGTTGTAATTTAAGGCATTTCATGTGGTATTAAACTGATTAAAAACACACTGAGACAACAAGACATGGAGATAACTGACTGCTTGTAGGCATCCAGACTTCACAGTTGTAAAGTTCAATAATCACTATCAAAACATTTCCATAGATAGTGTAAAGCTTCTACTACTAAATCTTAAGTTAAAACTGGAAGTGTGTTTAACAAAGGTGTGATACTGAATTCTGACCTAGTCTTATTTTTTAAAGTAAATTAGAGACTCAATTACTAATGTCACCTAGCCCTCAGCCTTGCCAAGCTGTCATTTCGCACCGCTTCTTTAGTTTCTTGAAATGTTTTTCTCTCTCTTCTTGCTCCACAGTTGGAAGAAATGAACATATGAAAGTGTTGAGAAACCACATAATGCAAATACATTCAAAAGAGATAGGAGCTCCCACAGTCGTTTCTGTTCAAGGTATTCTTGAACGTTCCTTGTGATGATAGAAAGTCAGAATAATAAGGAAGCAACAGAAATGAAAAAGAAGAACATCTAAAACACACCTCCTGGCAATACTTTTGAAAAGTAACAGAACAAATTCAGGTAACATCATAAAAAAAGCTGGCTGCATCTTTATTTTCTGCAAAGAAGGGTAAGCTTTCTCTAGTTCAGTTGAGAGAGTATTTATTTTGCAGCACCAAATAATCCTGAGACAATTGTGATATGAAGCACAGAGACCTGCTCAGCGACTTTTTCTCTGAGGGGATGCAGCCTTTCCTTTAACAGGTGTTTGGAAAAGCAGTGTAGGGATCAGCACATCCTGGACTTGTGACAATACCTCTGCCTGAGGAAGCTGTGAAATTTCCCTTGCTGGAGGTTTTTAGAGACAAGCTAGCTCAAAACTGACTCAGATGGGAAGAGCGCTGATACCATGAATTCCCCTTCATCACTACATTTCTATACCTAGCAAATGGCTGTCTTATTATTTCTAACTCTTCAAACAGATAAAAGCAAGCACTAACTATTCCTACATATTCAATGACCCTAAAGAGGAATGAGGGGAAAAAACCCTCCAGCAATTACACATCCATTGATTTTTTCTTTCCTGTTCAAAATCTCTGCCACTATTTTTAAGAGGAACAGCACAACAATATCATCTATGCAAATATGCAACGACAACCAATGCTCACTTCTGGAGATATGAAAGCAGAACTGTAAGATTCATCCTTTCTTGGCATTTGTAGTGGAAGCAAGACACACAGTGCCCTTAAGGACAACTCCTATCTCAACAAGGACTGTGCTATTTATAACTCTCAACTTCTACTCAGTCGCACTCATCCGCGTCCAAGTGGGTGCAGCCAGGAGCAAATGAAAAGTTCAGGGCTTGGCAAAAACAGCAGACAAAGTGAGCAAAGGGAAGGAAACTGAAAAGTACAGGCTGTGGAAGTGCTACAGATGATTACAATCTTCACTTATCCCCACTAAGATGAGTAATTAATAAAGCAGTTTAAAGGATCCTATCCATATTTGCAAGAAGCTTCAAAGAAGACATGAATGAAAAACAAATCCTTTTGCTCCTTTTCTGACAGTTTAAAAGGAAACACGTATCTAACCCAAAAGCACTGACCTCTCATAGATACTCCAGACCATGTTCTGCCTACCAAAGCTGAGGTAGTAAGACATACATCCTTGATAACAGCATAAACACAGCAACCTTAAAATGCTCATATAATAGATCAATACAAGCAAATTTAGCTAGAAAAACGCCCACATAATATCACCACCGCTGTGCTAAGTGATACTATTAATTTATTGCTTTATGAGCACTAAGTTCACTAAAAACCTAAGAGATGAATGCAATTAAGAAACCTGCAAGTCAAACTTGTGGCAAGTTAAACTTAAAAGTACTGTTAGTAGAAACCAGCTCTGTCATGCATAGCACAGCTGCACAATGTACTGCTGCTTCAGAAAGAGGTATTCCCAGACAAAAGAACAGGAAGATTCTGGACTTCAGTTAAACACAGCCACTTCCAAGACATAAAACAGCTTCTTGAAACAAAAAAAAAAAAAATTCATAAGAGTACTATGTATCACATGATACTTGGCAATGTGGTGAAAAGGCTTAAAATGAATATAGCAGGTCCAAAGGGCTGCAAAGAAACCCAGCAAAAATACAGCTTAGAAATTAGCTTCAAGAAATTGGCAGAGGATCATGGAAAACTAAAGCAGAAAAATAGGAGCAGACTTCTTTCTATACTTACGTAGGATATCCTCGCACGCCAAATTCAGAGCACAGTGGAATATCTACAGTGCAATCCACTTTAACAACGTAGACCTGTGGGTTTTCCATGTTGTTGTATTTATCTCCCAACTCATTCCAAGTTGGCTGGAGGCGCTGACAGTGTCCACACCTGTGACAGAAGGAACAACATACTGTTTAATAGCTGCTCACACTTAGAGAGGAACGAGCCCATGGAAAAGTCATATGCAGAATGGTGATTTTCATAAATTTAAACAAATTTTTAAATCAAAAGTTAAATCAGTTACATCATAGATCTTCCATACTCAAGCACTATTATACCAAGCAAAAGCAAATGTTATTAAGAAGTGCAGCATGCTGCAAACACATCTCATGTAAAAATCAAGATTTGAGAACCTCTTGCTTCTCTCCTTTTACAGTACAAACCCTATGAATACCCCCTGAACTTAGTAAGGCTATTAATCAAGGCACTGTCAGTCTTCCAGCTTTCTAGAAAAATCCTGCAAGATTGCCCAGCCTCTTTACATTCTAATATTTCAAAATTCCCTATTTTAAACAGTAGATAAGAAGATAATCGTTTCTAGCCTCTTTGTAATGCCACTTGCACTTCTATGCTCCAGATGAAACGTAATACACAAGTCAAGAAACATCACAAGTGATTTCACAATACGGTTTCCCAAAATTTTGATGACCCTTGTGGGTCCCTTACAACTCAACATATTCTGTGAAAATCCTCCCATCCCTATGCTCTGTCCCAGCAGGACACATCAAATTTTTAAATCTGCATACACACAGAAAACTGGCCTCATAGAGTTCCCACAACAGCACCTCCCTAGAAGCAAAAAATAGCTTTTATTCTTCTCACTGCTTTTCTAGTCTTTCAAGTCATTATAGCAATACTCTATTCCTCAAAGCATGATAGGAAGTTTTAAGGAATGGATTTTCATTTGTTTTTAATGGCTGCTTTTGCCAACCCTCCAAGACATCTAAAAAATATGAAGTTGGAATAACAGAAAACATTCTCAGACTGACAGTATGAAAGCAGTTATTGCTTTACCATCGCCTACAGCATCTACTTAGTAAGTAACAATTACACCACCATTAGGATGTTGGAGAACTTTGCTCTGACTTAAAATAGTTTCACTCACACAAATGATTTTGAGTACACTTCTAGAAAAAGTTGCACAGATCCACACCTTTCTAGGGATCCTGAGATCATTAAGAGGAAAAAAAAAATCAAAAAACCTTGAGATTTAAGGTTTAAAAGATAAAGAATTATCTTTAAGATAAAGAATCTTTAAGATAAAGAATTTTTTCTGATTTTAATAAGGTCCTGTAACAGTTAGGCACAGAGGATCACACACACTCCCATGACGTGGCTGAATGCAACCTCATGTATGATCTTATTCTGAATTGTCCTGGTGAAGGGATACAATGTGTTATTATATTCCTTAAATATTTAACTTCTGACTGAAGTCCCTCCATAGTCAACTCCTTCACAAAGCTTGAATTAAGAGAAGTATTTTAGATACCCTGCTCCCTGCCCCTAGCTGATGCAGTGATTCAAAACACCAAATGAATACTGGCTGGTGTTAAGAGAACAGAGCATGGAAAACTAGGTAAGAGAATCCCAATTAATTAACTTCTGTTTTTAAAGCACAACAGAGCTGCCTTGTCCCTATTTAACACTGTGATGTCTGCTATACACACACCCATTCCCTTCCTTCTTTAGATTTTAGAGGCTGAAACAGAATAAAACAGGAAACGTATTCCTATCTGAATCAGTAATTGACTAGTTAGTCATTCCTGGTTTGGAAAGAGAAGCAACAATATTATATAGAAGGAAATACATGGCAAACGCTTTTTCTGACGTTTCCAAAGAAATATATATGAAACCAAGGAAGGCAAAATCAAAGAGCAAGAACGTGCAATATCACACGCCTCCCTCAGCCCCATGCACCAACACAGTCCTTCACTGGTGCAACTTTACAACACATTAGTGGAGCTGGAGGAGCTGCTGGGGACAGTGGAGACCTGGGTGCCAATGATGAGTTCTGCTCCTATATCCCTACATGGGCTAGAAAGTTTTAAGAATCTACAACCTCCGTCAACAAGCACAAATGAAGATCCAAAAGAGACTAACACAGACATTTCTGGGGGCCACTACTAGAGCTTGAGCTCTGCAGCCAGCAAGGGCAGCTCCACAGCAAGATAGAGCTCAAATCCTTATCCAGTTAAAAACACAGACATGGCCAAGGGTATAAGCAGCCCAGGACCAGTCTTGCTCTGCACAGAAGAACTCAACTGAAGGAAAATCCAGTCAACAGAGTTTGATTCAACAACAACAAACTGGTGATCAATTCTGCCGCAGCTCAGTGGACTTGTCAGGTTTACCAATAAACATATGCTGAAAAGATCCATAAGAGTCAAAATAATGGAGGGAAACTACTCAGTTGAGATTCCTTCCTGCTAAGGAGCCAAGGGAATCTCACTCCTCTGTAGAAATGCAGCTGGCATGGCAAATAACTTAAGAATACTTTGTGCCACCAAGATAGTAACCTGTTCTGTCCCCAAGTGGGACAGCCTTCTGAACAAAAACCTTAGGATATCTGATGGCAAATTACTCGGAATGCTCTCTTCTTGGAGCATCCTGCCATCTTTGAAACAAATGTAGGACCTCCTGTGCATCACCACTGTTTCTGAGTGAGGCCCTCAGCAACATTTGTTTCAAGAATCTGGGAGAGAAGGGTGGTGTTGGCTCTAATCCAGCTCTTACTGGTAGCATTGATGATGCAACATTAGCAGCACCCACATAAATCTGAAAGACAATCCCAGCTGAACCTTGGGCTGCTTGCTCTTTGCCTTGGAACTACAGACAACAGCCTGTGGGGGAAGTGTTAGAAGATTAGCACATCACCTTGGAACAGGGCAAGAGGCTCTGATACAGATTCCAGGACTATCAGGCTGCCCCCCCAACAATAAAACTACTGGTGTGTATAAGCACCTCTCTCGGGCACTTGGATGTTCCCTTTGTGCTGCTCTTCCCTTGGACCTGAAACCTGGCCCTGTTGCTGCCTGTCAGGAGCCAGACATCCAGACTCAGTAAGGGCCCTGAAGCCAAGAACCAGAGATCTGGAGGAGATTTGCTAAGGATGAGGAGAACATCCAGAGAAGCTGCGACAAGTCTGGTAAAAAACAGCTCCCTCACACTTAAGTTGGGCAGAAATCCTCAGCCCTCCCAAGGGCACAGTGTGATCCAAGTCTTCATGGCCGGTGCTCTCTTTTTGATCTGTACTGAGGATGTGCAGCATATACTGGATCCTGCAACAGCCCTTTTGGCAGAGGGTCTCCTACAACCAGTGTCTTGGGATAAGAGAAAGCTCATCTGGTTTTAGGGATGGGTGTGAACCAATCAAAGTGTGGACAGACACAGATATCATCACCTGAGTACAGAAGAGAACACAAGCACTCCTGCTCTGCACAGGCATTTCGTAGGCCCAACTGCACTCTCAGGCAAAAGTCCTTCACCAGCAAGTCAGGCGTTCTCCACTTTTGTGATCTTCAGAGAACAAAGGCATCTGCTCTTTCAAGCTTTCACTTAACATTTTCACATGGCATAAATAAGTCAATGTTAATAACCAAAAAAAAGTTTTCAAAGGAAACGCTTTCCTGCTATGGACTTCAAAGTCTCTCATATGCCTAAATGGCACCAAGTAGCAATGGATAACTTTGGATCAAAACATAACTTTTCCACATTGTTCCCTTAACTTTATTTTATTTAAAGAAAACTTGAGAGGAAATCAAAAAGGAAAAAAGAAACCTAACAATCCTAACAATTGAACTCCCAATAATATCTACTGGATATCAGTACAATAAAAAAGGGCAGGGGAAGAGGTAAAGAGAAGAATGTGAACAACCACGAGAAAGACCCAGAGATGAGAAGTACTGTCCTCTTGACTAGGAATATCCAGTAAAGCACTCATTCGTCTTAACCACTCTTATGCCAAAAGTACCAGTCCAGGATGAAAGCCCGGTGGGTCACTTGTAAACATAAGAACTCTCCAGCTCTCCTACGGATACCCGTGTCCTCAGGGACACGGCAAGGTAGTTAACACAGCAAATTCACCCTTAGATTTCGTGATTGCAAAGAAAACACAGATTCTGCAATGAAGGCATCTGCGATCTTGGGCTGGGGAGGAGGCACAGGGTAAGTAAGTGACGGCGGCCAGCCGCAGCCGCTCTGGGTCTCTTCGAGGAGCGACTCGCCCCGCAGCCCCAGCCCGGAGCGGCTGCGGGCGCCGATAGGTCGGACCTGATGATCTCAGAGGTCTTTTCCAACCCAACCGAGCCCGCGGCTCCGCGGCGGGGGCGGCCGCCGAGGCCCGGCCCGGGCACACGCGGGGCTCCCGCTGCCCGTCCCGGCCCACCCCGGCTCCCGGGCTGCCCTTCCCCGCCAGTCCCCCCGCTCCGGCCCCGCCGCGGGGCTCGGGGCAGCGCGACCCCGCGGCCTCCCCGCGGCCCGGCCCCGCCGCCTCCCGCCGCCACGTCAGCGGGGAAGAGGCGGGCGGAGGGCGCGGGCCGCGCCGCGCTCGGGTACCCACCACGGGGCGAAGAACATGACGAAGTGGGGGGCGGCGGCGGCGCCGTGCCGCAGCATCTCGGCGCTGTAGAGGTGCCGCCCGTGCGGGTCCTCCGCCGCCGGGCCCGGCCCCGGCTCCGGCTCAGCCCGCGCCGGGCGGCCGCAGAGCACGGGGCCGAGCACGGCCAGGGACAGGACGCGCCACCACGCCGGGCCGGAGCGGAGCGGAGCCATGGCAGCGCCGGAGAGAAGCGGGCACAGCCCCGGGCGGCCGCTGCCGCCTCCGCCCCGCCCCGCCCGCGGCCCCCGCCCCGCCTGCCGCCCGCCCCGGTCACCCCCGCGCCGACACTCCTCCCTGACACAGCGCACCGCCCGGCCAGCGGGCTGTGGGTGCCGCACGCCACATCTGGGTTTTATGGTGCATGTGAATTAAACTGCCCTATACGTCCATGTTAAAACTTAAAATAATTCTGGATATTGTATTTATATTTTTATTTGTATCTGTATTTATATTTGTACTATATTTTTATATTTATTTTTTATTTTATTTTTTTATTTTATATTTTTATTTTTATTTTTTATTTTTTATTTTATTTTTTTTATTTTATTTTTTTATTTTTTATTTTAATTTTTATTTTATATTTTTATTTTTTTTTATTTTTTTTATTTTTATTTTTATTTTATTTTTTATTTTTATTTTATTTTTATTTATTATTTTATTTATTATTTTATTTAATTTTTATTTTATTTTTTATTTTTATTTTATTTTATATTTTTTATTTTATTTTTTATTTTATATTTTTATATTTTTATTTTATATTTATATATTTTTGTACAAACATGCTTATTTCTAGAAAGCCTTAATTTTATAAAAGCGTGAAGGTATTATTTAAATACTAGATAATATCCATTTTTATATTATATTTTCATTGTATTGATCCATAAATCTGTGTTAGAATTTAAAACAATAGCAATTTTTACATCTTTTTATACACGCTTTTTATTTCTAATTAATAGAAATAAAGAATAATAGATAAAGAAATAATGTTATAAAGGCCTTAAAACGTTATTTCTGTAACACATCGTATTTGTTTTATACCATATATACAAATTTACTGATCCATGGATTCGTATTAAAATTTCAAACAATATTGTTTTGATCTATATTTACGCATGCACAGATACTGCAATGAAGCTTTTTGTACAATAAATGAGTGATGAGAAGGGAGGTGTGGTGGTCCCAGCCAGGTCAGTAATGGTGCTGTGCCGCTGGGAAAAAGCCTGGCCCGTGAGGTCCTCAAGCCCAGCTCCATGCCCAGCTGGAAAGAGGTCTCTGTTCCCTTGGCTTGGTTCCCTTACCTCTGAGGGAAGGGAACAAATGGGTGCTCACAACTGCTTGAGGGTTTTTGAGCTGCAACAGAGTAATGATAATCAGTAAGTCATAATAATAGTAGTAACAAATAATATGTCAATGAGATCAGTATGAGATAGCTGCAAGCTGACGTAACACGGGAGAAGGGGGTTGTGTTTCATGGAATCACAGAATGGTTTAGAGTTGAAGGAATCTTAAAGATCATCTGGTTACAACCCCCCTGCCACAGGCAGGGACACTTCCCACTAGAAAAGCCCCATCCGACCTGGCCTTGAGCACTTCCAGGGATGAAGCATCCACAGTTTCTCTGAGCAACTCTCTCCAGGGCCTCTCTGCTCTCACAGTTAAGAATCTCTTCCCAGTATCTAATCTAAACCTGCTCTCCTTCACCTTAAAGCCATTACCCTTGTAATGGCATTCCGTGCCCCTGTAAAAAGCCCCTCTCCAGTTCTCTTGCAGACACCTTTAGGTACTGGAATGCAGTTCCAAGGTGCCACCAGAACCTTCTCTTCTCCAGGCTCAACAATTCCAACTCTCTCAGCCTGCCTTTATGGGAGAGGTGCTCCAGCCCTCTGAGTATGTTTGTGGCCTTGCTGTGGGCTCTTTCCAACAGGTCCATAGCTCTCTTATGATGGAGGTCCCAGAGCATTTCTGTAATTGCTTCAATTTTAATTATTTTCAGTTTATATTTGAACTCTAAGTCCTTGAGCTTGGGACAGCAAGGTGGGTAATAATCAGGGACGCACCTTGTTTAACAGCAAAGTACATTTCTATGAAAAAGTCAGGAAACTGAATAATTCATCGTGCACATGTGCACGCAGACAAATATCTGACCGTTGTACCTCAGTGGTCTGTGCTGGTGCAATATCAGGACTCAAAACCAGCAAGACAGGCTCATCCTGGCACTGCTCTGCTGGCTGACAAGATGCTGCTTGCAGTCAAGTGCCCGGACAGGTAGAGTTCACCTCGAATTTTGTCCTCCAGACTCCTCCTTCCCCACATCACCTCCTCACTGAATGCTTCACTCTACCACCACCTCTTCCACAGGACTAACACAAGGAAGGACCTGGCTGCACTGCCCATGTGCATGTGTAACATCCACCTCATTTCCTGGCCTGTTTTTGCTTACAGCCTGTGCTGCCTCTGGTTGTTCAGATCACTTTCATGCTACAAGGACCATCCTTAGAGCCAACAAAAATAATTTCTTAACCCCTTCCCCCACAAAAAATAGAAATTAAAATTAGAGGTGTCTTTTATTTGAAAAATTTTAATTGCTTTCTAAAGTTATTATCTGCCTCAAAATTAGTCTTCTAAAATTCCTTCTTATGTATATGGGAAACAACTACAAAAGATTCAAACTACACTTATTGCCAAGCTAGAAGAAAGGACAAACCTAGAGTGTTCAGAAAAGTAGCTAATCACCTGAATCAAATTTTAGATTCGAATTACTAAGCTTAAATACAAAGCAGTAGCCTTTTCTTTAAATGAGATTTCTTTCTGTGGTGTTCACATTAAGTGATTGACTAATTATGCATAAAAAAAAAAAAGGACAAATGCAGATTATTTCCCTCTTCAGCATGTGAACAAACC
This sequence comes from Sylvia atricapilla, assembly GCF_009819655.1. Lineage (NCBI taxonomy): Eukaryota > Metazoa > Chordata > Aves > Passeriformes > Sylviidae > Sylvia > Sylvia atricapilla. The sequence goes on along the minus strand of NC_089140.1, from coordinate 66,471,425 downwards.
CCCTAAATGAAAAGGCAGTATCAGAGTGAGAATGACTAATCTCAGACCTTGAGGAATAGTGTCGATACAACCAGGTGAGTTATTTAACCACAGAAAGTACCTCCTGTTGTTAAGGGAGCTGTTTCTTTTCCCCATGAGTGTATTTTTTGATCTGCTTTTTCTCTGTACATTTACTATACTTAAAAATAGACGTTTAAATTACAGATCCTCTCACCTTAATTAAAAATGGACTAATTAAAAGCTATTTTAAAATATTTTTTTAATAAACGTGTGGAATTAAGGCTTCCATCTAAGGTACATACCACGGAGAAGGGGACAGGAATACAACATCCCTTTCAGTAGAAATGTGAATATAATATATAATAACATTCCCTAGAGGAACGGGTAGAGATTATAGTTAAGCTCTTGTGAATTAGCCAGAGCTACTACTAGGTCAGAACTGCCAATAAGAATAATTCTTTCTCTGAGAATACCTCTTTCCTCTCCATAAAATGCTACTAAGTTTAATATCGTTTATATGAGTTAGTGTTTCCTGCTTGCTGATTTGCATTTTGATTAAAACTCAATTACTTTGTCCACCACCTCACTCCAGCTCCCTGCTCCCTCTGCCTGTCCCAGAATAAATATTACAGAACAGCGGAGAAGGCAGAACCTAGAGCAAATTGTCCCAAGGATAAAGAGCCATCAACATCAACCACTTACACTTGCTGCAATTGCTTCTCACAGCAACCTATTCTGGCTGAGAACATGCATCTGGAGGTAAACATTAGGAAAAACAAAGCTACTGATGGTAGCTGATGGTTGCAAAGACTGGTCTAAACTAACCTCCTAATGGAGAAGAAATTCCCAATACACAGCAATTAGCTCACCATGTTTATAATAAATATGAGGGCTCATCCTTGGATGTCAAGAGTTACTGCTGATTATGACTCCCAGTGAATCCTACAGCCCTGTGCACATATGCCATCTCCCAGTGTCTCCATTCTCTAAATCTCAGTTCTAGAAGCCCAAATAATCTCAAAATCTTCGCAGAGAAATAACCCTGATACCTCAAACCTAGCCTCTTAACTCCTCATGCAGCCAGCTCCCTCTGGCTAAGAGGCACCAGCTTATTCCTAGTGGAAGCTTTGACCTGCAGAGGTCAAACAGGACAAACAAATTATTTATCCACATGTGCTTGGCCAAAGAAAGTCCTCAGTGGGTAGAATGTGCTCAGGGAGGCTGTGCAATGCATAGGTCTGATGTAAATGTTTTGCAGGACCAAGGAGCCTAGGACTGGAAAAGAATTCAGAGTGGATGAGTTTGAGTCCTCATTCTGCCAGATAATAGCAGGATCATACAATAGATAATAATGGGATCATACAATCCTATTTGTAAACTGTCTCAGCTCTACTTTAAAACAAGCAAAATGTCAGAGGCTTTTTTGCCTACCCCTCTCTGAAAGTTAGTTTCTTGCCTAGGATTATGAACTTTTTTCATAATCAGCCTATATTTATTTTTAGCTCATTTGTACCAGGGCATTCCTCTGCCAGCATTCCTTTCAATGAAATACTTTCCCCCTCTGACAGTATTTAGAGGTTGCAGTGACATCCTTTCTCTCTTTTGTTCTGCTAGACTAAACAAGCCAACAGCTCCCATTCATGCCTGAGCACCATCCCACAAATCTCCTGCACAAATCAGACTGGCAAATAAAAACAATCATTCATCTTCTCATTCATTCCCACACAGCTGAGCAGCAAATGTGTGTTCTAACACTTGCATATCTCAGTCGTCTCATCCCCAGCGTTAAATGCACTGCAGAAATAGGACTAACATCTAATCTAGGAGTTTGACTATTTTGCAGATGTTTCCCTTTCCATTCATGTCACAGACAACTACTTCCTCTCCGTGACTCAGACCCGAAAAGGGGATATTATGTATGCGTTCAGTTTGTTTGGGGGTTTTTAAAATGTGATTTTCTTGCTGTCAAATAAAGCAATATACAGCAAAAGACTGCCCTGCTTGAGAGAATCCAGAAATAGGTGCTCTGACACACACACCCCTCTGCCTGGGCTGCAATGACCATGAAATGGTGGAGTTCCTTAGAGCACCAAGGAGGACACACAGCAGGCTCACTACTCTGGACTTCAGGAGAGCAGACTTTGGCCTCTTCAGGGATCTCTTTGGTAGCATATCATGAGATAAAACCCTGCGAAGGGGCCAAGAAAGCTGGTTAACATTCAAGGATCCCCTCCTCCAAGTTCAGGGATGATGCATCACAGCAAAGAGGAAATTGGACAAAAACTCCAGGAGGCCTGCATGTTGAACAAGGAGCCCCTGGACAAACTAAAACACAAAAACAAAGTCTACAAAGGGTGGAAACAGGGACAGGTAGCCTGGGAGAAGTACAGAGAAGTTCTCCAAGCAAGCAGGGATCAGGTTAGGAAAAGTACAGTCCTGAGAGAATTAAATCTATCCAGGGACATCAAGGGCAACAAAAAGAAAAAAGCTTCAATAGGTATGTTGGTGATAAAAGGAAGACTAGGGAAAATGTGAGATTTCTTCAGAAAGAAACAAGACACCTGATTACCAGAAAGATGGAGAAGACTGAGGTAGTAGATGACATTTTTGCCTGAGCTTTTTGCCTCAGCTGTAAGTGGTTGGAGTCACACTGTCGGAGTCACAGAAGGCAAAGGTGGGGACTGGGAGATGTGGAAGTGTCTGCTGCAGGAGGCCAGGTTCAGTCAGCTGACCCCAGCTGGCCAGAGGGATGTGACACACCACAGGACGTTGCGCTCATCAATAAAAGCTGGGAGAAAGAAGGAGGAAAAGGGAAGTTCAGAGTTATGTCGTTTGTCTTCCTAGGTCACTGTTATGGAAGATGGAGCCCAACTCTTTCAGAGATGGCTGTGTATTTTCCTGCCGATTGCAGTGTGAATGAATCCCATATTTTGCATTGCTCATGGACACATCTTTTGCTTCACGTATTAAACTGCCTTTATCTCAATCCATGAGTTTTCACACCTTGAGCATTCTGATTTTCTGTCCCATCCCACTCAGAGGGAGTGGGCATGAAGCTGTTTAGAGGCAGGCCCCCACTGGAGCTAAACCAGAATGCTTCTTACCCAAACTAAGATACTTTTTCCAAACTATTTTTTTCCCATCTCTTTTGAGGAAATTTTGGATAAGTTTTCTAAAACTACCCAACTGTGACTTCCAGTCACAGTCAAAGGCTGTACTGAGACTCTTTGATTTAATGCTTGTTCACAGCAATTCGCAGACACTCGGTGTACAGCAGTAAATGCTATTAGAGCACAGCTGATTTCAAGACACTGGACAAAACCTGGAAAATCAGAGCAGGTTTTACTACATATTGTATGATGTGATAGTATACAAAGGGAAAAGCCAGCTTTACCACAGGGTACCAAAACCCATTGGGTTGTTACAGTGCTGCCATTTGCATAAGCCTATGATTTACAGCAATCACTATTTTAATGTGTCATTTGTATCTTGTGTGTATCATTTAACTTACCATGTAATTGTAGTTTTTTCATTAGCATTCCATTGTTAACTCTACATCTAATTCGCACACACATGAAAAAGACAAACTCTTATGTACAGCCCGCTAAGAGACTTTTAAAGCTCAGAATAGATCAACTTGTATTTTGACAGCTGTCCTTTGAATCCCAAACTATAGCCCCTCAGGGGACACAGCATTATGTAATTTTAGTGACAGCCCAATTGTCATTCAGCTAGAAAGGAGGATGTTGTGATCTCAATGGAAAAGAAAAGCGATACAACCATCTGTAAGCTTATAGACCTTTTTCTTTGGTAATTTGTACCTCTCATGAAGGGTTAGGAGTGGAAATTGCTACAAGCTGTTGAGTAAAATGACATCACTTTGCCACCCACAAAATGTTATGAGTTTGTCAGCCTAGCAAATGGCACAGCAGTGAGGAAAGAGCAGTCTCATGGCAAGTGAGGGCTCTTCTTTCTGGAGGAAACATATTTTCATTGTGCTGGCCAACCACTGTCTCTGTGGGACTCTGACCACTGCGGCCACAAACCCCAGTATCAATGGTTGCTCTCTTCATTGTCTGTAGGAAAAGAATATATAATTGCTGGGAGTGCTACTCACTCCATAGTACTCTGATTTTTATGGTTCAGTCAAATGAAACAGAATTTTGTTTTCAGGCAATTTACTCTCAATTGTAAGTCACTATGTGGCAAAATTAATAAATGGAGAAATTCACTTTTGCAATTAGAAGTTGTTAGGAAGAATAGGATAATATAGATTGAAAATTTCATGGATCATAAAGAAGGAATTTCCTGCTATTAATTCTGCAGCTGCTTTAATGTATTCCTCTTAATGATGGAATACTGGAGGCTATTTTTTTCCATGGTTGAATTCTCTTCCATTACACTGCACACACCCTCTTAAGTAACCTGCAGCTGCTTTTATCTGCCAGTACAAATGCTGATCCATTGTGATATTTGACACGTTACAGAGCCCCTGTGATTTCTCCACATACCCAAAATAAAACCAACCTGAAGCTTAAGAAATGGTGGCTGCAAGCATGAGGAGAATTTTAAAATGCCCTGACATATTGAGAAGGTGAGTGAAGATTAGGAAAAAGGAAACCAAAAAGTACATCTGTAGGCAGAGTTACTCACTCATAGTTTTTGGCAACTCCACATGCTGTAAAGCAAGAAAACTGGTTTTAATTATTTTTTAATCAGCAGTTTCTCCCTGATCTGCCCTGCACTCTTCTGGTGGCTCATAACCAGCATACTCCAATATCCACCCAAAGAAAATTTGGACTCTGATGTTACCCCTTGAAAGCCAGCTGCAATTAAGGGGACCAGTAAGAGCAACTTTTTTCCCTTCGTTTTACTCATTTGAACAGTGACACCACCTCTCTTTAGAGGTAAAGAAGACCCAAAACTGGGAAGGAGTGTAATTCTAACTGATGGGGCTGCCATTACTTAATGTTTGTTTTATACTTGCAGTACGTCACATAATCTAATTTGGAAGATTTGGAGCACTAATGAACTTCTTTTCCTTGCAGCACCTGATGTCAAATGGAGTCTTCATGGCTTCAGAGGAGTAAAGAAGGATATACAGAGATTAAAAAAATAAACCAAACACCCAACCTTTTAAATGGGAGCTAGCTGATTTGGATGTAAACACAAATGCCTTCATTACGTGCACTTCGCTCCCTTCAAAGCTGGCTGTTCTTAAGAGCATGACAGCAGCTGTAAACTGCTCTCTGGCTGGCAGATCCCACCTGAGCCTGCTGAGTGAATCAGGGACCACAGAGCACACACCACACTCAGCACTGCAAAATGTTACTTACCAGGGAGCAACCAGGCTGCAGGGAGAGGAGCTCTCAGAAAGGACTGCAGATACTTACTCCTTTTTGTTGATAGATTTACTCATGGTGGGTAAAGCAAACATCATCAAAGGGGCAAATATTATAGAGGATGCTTATATCTTGGTAAGCTGGACACTTTAGCAAAGTCAAATAAAAAGGCTTGTTCTTTAAAATAATGGATCATGCCCTAATCTAGAGAGTAAAGGATGGTGTTCAGGAGGCAAGAGCTTTCAAAAAAGTGCCTGGGAAGTGTTTCACTACACAGTGAGATGGCAAAAGACAGAATATGGTGGGACATTTCCCTAGAAACCAAAGAAAGGAAGGGAGAGCACTCATGGAAAAAGAAGACGGGAAAACAGAGAGGAAATGGGAAATAATAATGTCACAAAACTCGAGAAAAGACAAATCTTCAAACAAGACAAAGTTATCAAGCAGGCCAAATGTAGCAGAAAAATATGCCATCATTGCCCTGAACACAGAGAGGTGTTCATAAACTCTTTGGAAATGGGTATAACTGTATTTCTGAAGAAAGAGAAAACACAAGAGGATAGCAGATAACAATGATTAGATATAAATAATTTGACTAGACAATGACTTAGCCAAATTAGGTCTTTCTAGCTCACCCTGGGGGATCTGTTCAACTCCTGCTTGGTGGGAAAGACATCAAAATATGATGCAGGTTAAGCACTGTCTTCAACAGATTTTTTACTACCATTCCTTTACAAGCTGGGAAGAGGGGCTATGGTAGGATCTTTGGAAGTTTTTTTGGATGCCTTGTGACCAGTACAGTTTCATCAGCTTTTCTGTCATTCTCCTGTGTGTCCAAATTGTTCCTAAGCACAGACTTCAGCTTTAGGAACATTGACTGTGTTCCTGCCATTTCAGCTTGCTCTAAGCTGCATTAGCTATCAGAGAATTTGGAATCATTATTCTAAATAAAAAAAAAAAAAAGCTCTTTTTGTAGACAGAATTTAATCTTATTTCATGAAATGTGGTCAGGTTTCTAGTGCATTTGGTTTGTGGGAAAAGTATTAGGTACCTGTATTTCTGACCTAATCCTTGGGTATATACAACTAAATCAGTGACTGTAGCTTTAAGCATACATCCAGGGAGAAATTAATCTTCTGTGCTGGTGTTCTCAATAAAAAGCTGAGGTGGCTCAAGCAGTTTAACAAAACTAAACCTGCTGCATTTTCTCTGAAGGCTCAGTCTGTGTGATAAAAAGCAAACTCTTCCTTGATTGCCATCTTGCCAAGACACACAGACTGTATCTGTGCCAACCGCTAGAAAACATTAAATAAATATTTTCGCTTTGTGCGAGCTTGAGCACAGTTAGTTAAAGCTCTGCAAACAGAAAAATGAAAATATTATAATTACACAGTTACAAAAATATTAATTTATCCTCACATATCACTCACTGAACTTGTATTCTACATGCTGATCGATGATTTCATGTACTCAAAACCAGCAATTGCCTCAGGGTCTGATTCCCTGTCACATTAAAGAACTCTCAACCTCTGCAAACAGCAGAAACTGAGCCATAACTACTTGCTTTTCATGTGTACAAAGCACTACGTGGAGTCCCTGATGGCAAACAGATCATATCACTAAGTCAACAACACAGTGTAGGCATTTAACAGCCATTCCTGCTGGCACAGGACAGGCGAGGCAACAACAAACCAAAGGCCCTCCTCACACTGGAAAAAAAGGAAAGCAGCTTAATTCTCACACCAGCAAGATGCCCTACACAGTGGATATATTTTTTATTCAAGTTACAAAGTTAACTTCAATGAATATTGAATTCTTTAGGAATATTGACTCAAATTTGGATCACTATCTCAGAGTGCTCCACAAACATTAGGACAATAACAGACAAGCATGTTTTGAATGATAGGGCCAGGAGAGAGAGGAAACCCAGGGTAAGCATGCAGCACTTGTCCCCTCGACAGTTAGGCTCTTCATTCAGATATAATGAATCCTTTCTACATAAGTTCAAATGAATTCTAGTGTAAATCTGAAACAACTCCAGCAAAGAACAGAGCTGTGTATCCTGCCTACAGAGTACCCCTGCTTGAAGATATTGCAGTGAAAACAACCATAAAATATTTTTTAACGTTCACCATTAAGGCTTATGTTCCAAGGAGTGTTTCTAATTTGAGATCCGTATGATGGACTTCCTTTGATTGGAAATATTTACCTGGTTCTAGGACCTGAACTGGACTTTCTAGGACTTTCAGCAAAAAATGGAATCTCAGACTTTGAATTGACCACCTTAAAATAACAGGGCATTAAAAAAATTCCATGAAACCACCTTCTTCCTCCATATGTGAATGAAATGGATCTGTATGAACTCTCCTGGGAAAAACCGTTTTGACCATAGTATAAGGAGAGAAAGACATCCTGGCTGTACCTCAAGGCATGCAGGAGCCATCCATCCCGTGCTTTTACAGGCTCTGGATCCTGTTTGATACAGAGCAGATCCTCCTTGAGTAGGCAGCACCAATGACACGGGCACTTGTTTCATCCACTGAGGTGTGGTCCTGGCTAAGGTTGCTTTCTGTGTTATCTCAGAGTGGAGGCAATCTAGGGCTCTCTAGATAAGGCTGTGTACATAAGGCTTGTTTGGATGTGGAAGTTATTTTTTATGGCAGATCCTGCTTTTAAAGTTGATCTTTTATTGGCAGTGTATGACTGACAGGCAGCTGGTTTGAGCCTCCCGCACTCCTGGCAGAGAGGCACTGTCTGTGCAAACCTGCTTCAGTGGTCATCAGCCAAAGGATCCAAAACAGAGACTCCAGTGCTATCAGGTCTGGAGAGACATAATAAGCTCAACATCTTCCTGATAAGCCACTGTACAGTGACGAGTCTGTGCTTTTGCTTAGCTGAAAAGAGATTTATACTCAATCCACAAGAGTGTTGTAAGAATTGATTTATGAATACTTGCAAATTACTGTGGAAAAAAGATATAAATAGCAAATAAGTTTTATTGAGCACTCCAGCTAGTAAATGCAGGAACAACTTCTAGCGTATAGTTAACTTTTGCTTCGTTCTTCCTTTCGTTTCCTCTTCTTTATAGTAACTCAAATTAGGGTGAGATTACAGCTCTTAAACAACTCTACTTGGACGTTCCTACTGTGTAGCAAAATATGAAAACATGGATTTTACAATGTGATTATGAGAAATCATGCTAAAAAATAAGCTTTGTAATATCTGCTGTTACTATTAACATCTGTCGCCACGGTGACACCTGGCTTGGGGCCTCTGTTTGCAGGTGTAGTTTGGGCAGCAGAAGAAGGAAGTGTAGTTCCTTGACAGAGCTCTGTAAGTCAACACGTGTCACTGGCTTTATTGCAGTGAGTCACCCCTTCCAAGCCTCAGTGTGCTCAGCACCTGACAGAGAAAGGAGACTTCACCATTTTGGGGGCTCTAGCATAGCCTCTACTGCTCTTGGACTACAGTTACAACAATTACTGCTGGTTGGAACCCAAGTCATGAATTTGAGATACATAACCAAGCTTTCACAGGATTGTAGGGTACATTGACATCAAGGGCTTTGTGGCACTCCCATCTTCAGAGGCACCACACTGCCTCTAGCTGCTTGAGTCTTCAGCAGTTGTAGGAAATGAGACACAGGAGAAGGACATGGGGGTTTTCATGACACATTTCTCACACACGACACACCTGAAGTCCCACCGAAACAAAGGAACCTGGTTTTAGTGTGTAAAGTACTGATTTTATGTGGCAATATTGGGCAACATTGCAGGTTTATAACCATCCTTACAAGGCACCTCTCTGACATGCCTGGTACCTTAAGACATTGCATTTTCTAACTTTGTCAAAGAAATAGAGAGGGAAATGGGAAAGGAATCAGTTCATAAAATATACTAAAATTCTGAAAAAGACTTTGACAGAATGTCCAGAAGCTTTCAGATACCACCTTCTGAACTGAAATCTCCAAACAAAGCTGCCACCCAACAAATGCCTTTCTTTTGGTGGGGGCTGTCCTGGTACTGTGCATGCATCATGTCTCAAACTCTGGGAAAGCCCTTGGTATCTTCTTAATGAAAAAAGAAAATTGCTTTTCCATGAGTTTGTTTAATTCTTAATAGGAAGGAATTGTCCACAGGCAGCTAAGAATAGAAGTATTCATTGAAAAGTTAAGCAGTCTTTTAGATCTCTAGGTTTCTGATCTGTTTGGATCCTTTGGGGGACAGATTCTGCAAAACCTACAGATCTGGATTAAAATAGAGTGGTTCTCACATTGACCTGTAGCTGGAGGAAGGGTTATTTGCCTTTGCCACTTTCAAATGCTATTTTGAAGTAACATCATGTACTCTTCCACATGTAAGCGTCTTCAGTGCTGTTTGCTCCTCAGTCCCAGAAACCCCTACCAGGTGCATTTCCCAGGTGCTACCAAAATAACGCTCCAGGGAGGGGGAAAAACCACAAACAGCTGTACCTGCTCATGTAGAATATGAGATGGCAGCTGTACATGTTACCCAACTTCTAGAGTCCTTTACTCCATCAACAAATAGAAGGTGGTGCACCTAGTATCTGGTGCAGCTACCAGCTACGCATTTTGGGTGTTGTCTTTAAGTTTGTTAACATTTGTGGTAAGAAAGGGCATGAAGAAGGATGAGATGTCTGCTTAGAGTCCTCTGAGCCAGTGTTACTGCTGTGTGTGAATAAGGAACTCTAAAAAAAGCTGAGGGTCCCAAAACAATGTTCCTTTCTGATCTCATGAGAAGGTGTTCAGCTTCCTTTCTGCCTACATTTCTCTTGGGAATACAGTGTAGTTCATGTACCTCATCTACATTTTGCTACTGATAAGACAAGAAATCTACAACAGTTTAAAGAATACCTATCATCCATTCAAGATGGAGAACTGCTTTCCAGCTTCCTCAAATCCCTGTGAAAACCCTTAGAATCCAAGTGAAAAGCAGAACTGAATCTTTGGCGAAGTTAAGATGATGCCACAACAAGGAGACTTAAGGAGATATTAGACAGGAAGAAAAGGGGAATAGTGAAAACACAACATGCAGATGGAATCAATAACACATCATTAAAAAAAGTAGGTCCAAAAAAGGTACATCAAACGACAAACAGGTTGCAGCATTGCTAATGCTTGTATGGCTGATTGCTTAGAAACACACATGAGGTGAGGTAAGGTAACAGGGTGAACACCCCAAGAGGAATGAATACAAGTGGGTTAGAGACACTCAGCCCCAACTCACCTGGCTGACATAAGCAGAAAGTCATGATGACATAAGCAGCTCCTGGGCCCACCACTCCTTCTCCCTGCTCATCCCTGCCCTCTTGTGCTGGCACAGCTGTGCACACCTTCACCTGAGCCCATCAGGGCACCAATCCTGCTCCAAACACCTGGCACAAGGGAAGGGGAATAAGCAACAAGGTGGAGAGCACTGTTGAGCCCCATCACAGGTTCTAGTAGCTCATGGAGCATCTCTGGCCTTAGCTCTGTAGCCACTGCCTGTCAGTGTCTTGCAAGGTGGCTCTCAGTGACCAGCACACAGTGTTGGTCTGACTCGTCATTTAGGTATCCCAAATGTCCTGGCATGGCATGGCATGGCAGTGTCTTTAGTCAGGAGCAGAGATGCTACAATGAAGAGGTGGATTTCATTCATAACAGTGGCTGTCATGATTTTCTCCCAAGAGTGGTTGCAGTTTGAAAGGAGAATATTAACTTTGTCGATTTCTTATTTTGCCTTGTGATCTAATGTATCTTTTTTTTTCTTTCCTTCCTTGGGACCACGCTAGTTATTAGTTATTTATAGAGCAAGCAAAAATGGGATAAACTCTTAAAAAATAGATATGGGAAAGGTGTGGTCTCTGGTGCTAAAAGTCTGATTTTATATGTGATGGGGGAAAGTGGGAGTGAGAAGGCTGGAGCTTGAGATGGGATCATGGACAAAGATTACAGCATAAGTACATTTTGGATATTCATTTTTTATAATAATATTGTTGATTCACAGGAAATCATTATTTTGCCATCCTGAACTCATACCTCAGAAATAAGTAATTTCTCATTTCTTGGTGGTTATGAAAAATTTAATTGCAAACTGTCTTCAAGCTGGTTTTTTTACCTCTGTTGTTTCTGCTGTGAAACAAAAATAATGTTAATAGTTCAGTAAAGCCTAACTTTAGATTTCAAAATATCAGGAAATTTAAAGTTTAAAAATCCACAGCAATTTTTCTGTCCCGTGTTGAAGCAGCTAGAGTCCTAAATTAGATATGATGTTTTGTGAAAGCCATATATGAGATCTGAAGTGAGAAGTGGCATGATCAAACAAAGGCAGGTGGAGCTGGAATTGTGCACTTGTTTGGGGGGTGAAGCGTGTGTCTCTGTGATCTCTGCAAAGAGCATGTTGCAAGCTGAAGAGTAACACATGGTACAATAACAGTTCAAGTGAGAAAGCTGGATGAAGTTTTGGAAAAAAACAGTTCTGCAGAAGAAAAAAGTGGAAGGATCTCAATACAATCTAGCCGTATTGACAGAAAAGAGGAAAAAATAACAAAAAATAATCTCTACCAAACCAGATTGGAAAGATAGTTTCTGACATTGAGTCATATCAAGTAGTAAATTTGATTTAAGGCATGTAAGAGATGGAGAAAAAACCCTACATGCTCTAGTTTCTCCTTAATCTGAAATGAGTTTAACAGTATGAAGGCCAGCTGTAGTGGACAGTCCACAACATACCATTTCCCCCTTCCACCCACTCTAAGCCCTCAGATTTACTATATTCTTTTGTTAAATTAAACATATTGAGTCATTTTTATTAATCATGATGAGATTTGTGTGACAGAACTTTTCCCTCCATCAGTGTTCCAGTTCCATTCAACATGCTATTTGGTAAGTAGTGTCTTTTGTCCAAAAAGCCATTCATATATCAGCTGCAGAGCTGTAACTTATAATCTTGGTGAAGCCTGAGTTTCTCTGAGTAGCTAGCAGACGGATCTCCTCTCAGAGAAAACTGTAATTCTGTCAAAAGGTCAAATTTTGATATAGTTTTTAAAAGTGAATTTGCCTCAGGTGTTGCTATATTTTTGCCCTTCAGCAAAAGAATCATCCAGACCAAACACAGAAGCATCGATATGAAGAGGTGATCGCTATTTTGTAGAATAACACTGGAGAGAAACAGGTTGAAATGTCAAATGTGAACTTCAATGAGGTCATTTCTCATCATCCTTACTACAGGACCTGATTAGTGCTCACATTTAAAAAACCCAGCACTTCACCTGAGAAGACCTCAGCCAGCTCAAGGATGTGTGTGCATTTGTGGACAACACTTACCTCAGGACCTAATTATCTTCAGGGTTTTGTCAGAGTGGCTTTGGCACCTGTAAAAAAGCCTGCTGCATTAGCCTCGTGCTATTAGTAGACCACTTGAAATAACTGGCTGGCTCTCCCAGAGTGTTCCATTAACTGCTGGGTGCCTCCTCCTCCAGGTAAAGCCTGCAATGTGTGTTGGCTCAGGGTTGCATCCTGCTGTTTATCTGTGGCAGGCAAGCAGCAGCCCCTCTGCTTCCAGAGCTCCAGCCTCTCCCCGTGCTGGTGATAAGTTACTCCTCGAGTCCTTTCTGCCAATTGTTCTTGGCAAAGGGACCAGGGAAGACTTTTGTTGTTGCTGGCTGTTATCTCTGCCTCTGACTCCACTTGGCAGAGGTGCAAATCCATCTCTCTGGTGTGGAAACAAGCTGCTGGACTTTGGATGAGTCAACTCATTAATAAACAAAGAGTTACAAAGGAAGCAGAGATCAGTCTTAACAAAATAAATGCTTTGAAAGTTTATTGGATGCTAGGGTATTTGTCCTCCCCAGCATGACACTGCTTTATCTTGGGCCCCAGCCTTCCTATCAGAAAATGGGGAAGTTAGTAGTTTATCAAATTTTAATCAGCTTAAATGTTGATGTATTACTTACATAGCATGGAAAGTATTTTCTCTGTTGTTACTGGTGAAAGTGGGTTATTTTTACTTATTAATTTATATCTGTTTCTATACCTTCCTTGCTTTGTGGAGTGCCAGTGCTAACTGGAAAACCTTCCATCACCTACTGCTTACCCTGTTTCTGTGAGGGAACCCAACCCAGCTGCTCTGTGGGAAGCTCAGGGCTGAAGTATTAAATTCTCATGGAACTCTCTTATTTGCTGAAGCAGAAGTATGTGATCAGATTCAGGAACATGGGACTTGAAGGATGGGGGGTTGCAGCTTTTTGGTGGATAGGGTTGGTGGGGTTTGCTTTGTGTTAATTCTGTTGGTTTTTTGTTGTTTTTTTTCCAAGGAGAGGATATTTGGATTTTCTCCTTGTTCATAGCCCACTGCTGACGAGAAAAAATTTCATTTGGATGGGGCCTTAGTTTTTGTACAGCAACACCATTTTAGTGGTAAAAGGAAAGCCTGGCTCAACTTTCTTGATGCTCCTTATGCCACCCCTAAGGACAGCAACCCCACTTTCCCTGTGCCAGCACTGGGAAAACCTCACAGTTTCCTCATCTGTGAGATGTCCATAGCCAGATGCCCTTCTCTCACCTTCAGAAGCCAGTCTTGCTCTCCAGCAGACACTTCAACAGTCAGTCCCCACTCAAGTGCACAGCTGTTCCAGTGGTATTAAAACAAAGCAAGATAGGTATGTTACACTTCAGAAAAGCTGGAAGCAAAAGCAGCTGTAGGCAAACATGCTGCTGCACCATTAATTCCACATAAAGCAAATACATAGGCAGAAAGCTTATTTACAGCAAACTCTTACTAAGCGAGAGCAACAAAGTATTACAAGTTTGGCACAGACTGCAGCCACTTCGCCTTTCTTTACCTTTGCATGGTAAATTTATTTGAAAGCCCAGAAAGTCACTCTAATGGCATGGATGTATTTGCTTTATAGGGGAAAAAAATAGAGATTCCTTGTATTTTCCTAGTAGAAGCATGTCCTCTTTATCTCCCCCAAGTCAATGTGCCATTTGGTTTCTCCTCATGGCACCTTTTAAAGCCATGCAGGGATCCAATGTCATCCCACCTCCTACAAGGTATTTCCAACAAACTGCACTGGTTGTTCTTCCTGCCCAAAATTCACTGACAAGTTTAACACTGGAAATAAACCAGATATGATCAGCCATAAGCATTCTCCTCTTCAAGAGTTTTCTGAAATGCACATGAATGTTTATCCATCCAGGAAAACAATGAGGTACAATAGGATGTGGGAATCTTAAACATCATACTTCCAGTAAAATGTGAGATTTTTTGTTAATTCATTCCTGGAGTTCCCTAATAATTAGAAATAAACTGTTACACAATATACAGGGTGAAATAGATTGTTGGAAGAACTAAAATCCATAGAAAACACATACCTTAAGACAGGTGTCTGATGAGATGCCTTCATCTGTGTTAAAAATTGTTGTGCAAAGGATAGTGTTCAAGAGTTAGGAAAGGTCACAATGAAATTAGGCTAAGAAAGCCAATGGAAAGTTTCCTAAGCAGAGTCCTTCAATAAAGCATGGACAATTTTCCCAGAAAGTTCATCGAAAAAGCAGTTGGTCAAGGACAACCTATGTTGTCCACAACCTGTATGTTGTTTGTGGACAACAAATCAGTCGTGTGCTATATAAAACCCCCTACTTCTCTAATCAGTTGTAATAGTCAAATAGATTTAATCAATTTTTTTCTCTAATCTTGGATAATAAAGGAATATGAATATATCTGTGATTTACTTTGTGCTGCTTACTGTATTAAAAATTTCAAACTCCACACCACAACTCTTAAACTTTCTCCCTACAGACACACCTCTCATAACTTCATTAGATTTTTGCTGCCCTTTTTCCTTCCCAGTCATATTCCTTCTGAGGTGGAGCAGACTGTATTTAGGATCCCAGGTAAGTATATACTATATATCAAGGTTTTACAATATTTTATTTTTAGTACGGTTCTTTTTTCTTCTCTTAATACTACATCATTTCCCATATATCTCTTTGCTTTTCAGCCAACATGGCATGATGGACAGATCCTTTCTCTCAGTTCTTCACAGCCACATCTGTGTCCTTTTCCCAGCTGGTTTCAGTGAATTAAAACCTAGTATATACAAATAGTCAATGCTGTTCTCCAAATCACATTACACTGCAATGGCAGCTTCATCATGATGTCAGATTGCCTGATCTTTTTAGATCTTTGTTAGACCACATTTCCTTCTCCTCCTTTCTAAATGTGACTGAATAATTTCTTTGGGGCATGTGTTGATTTTACAATCCCACTGCTTGCGCCTTCCTCCAAATCAAACATTAGAGAGCACCAGCACAAACTTTGGAGGAACTCCATTTAACCTTAATTAAACTCTATGAAAACAACTTGCATCCAGCTTTTCCGCTGTAGGGTCTCATACTCTCCACCATAAAGTAAACCAAACTGACCTTTTCATGTTAAAGAAGGAAACAAAGCAAGGAAAAAAAAAATCAGAACTGTGCTACCCCTGATATAGGCTTGTTGAGGAAAAAAGTGGGTAAAACACAGAAGTTAGAGCTCAGAGGGCATCACTGCTCACTAGGAAGCCAAGCAAAAAACGGAGAGGAGGGAAATCACAGAAGTGAATGCGACCCTTGAGGGTGAGTCCCACACCACTCAAGGGGACCATAAAAATGATGGCTCTCTCTTGGCCAGACCATCAACACCTGGCATGGTCAAAGAAGGGACTGGTCGTTGCTGAAACATGCATGTCCTTGAGGACCTCATCTCCTGCAAGTCCAAAGGCAGCTGCTGTACCCATTGCCAAGGGTTTATGGGATGCAAAACCCAAGTCATAAAAGAAAAAAAGAGGAGGGAAGAAATGTGCTAAAACTCTCCATTCCTCCTAGGTATAATTACAGAAAATAACAACAAAAATAAGGTGGTTTTTGGCACTTTTGGTGTTCCGAGGTGTTTACTGTTTTGAGTCTCGACTGCGGTAACGTGTAGGACGCATAAACAGTGGAGTTGGCCAAGCAGAACGGGCACGCAACCTGCTAATTGGGGAAAGTCTGCCCCAGCCTCCGGCCACGGGCTGGCAACACAACAGCCCCCAGAAAGTCAATTTTTATCTTTAATAGTTATCTGAAATGCTGCCTCAACCACCGATCTAAAAATTAAACGAATATCCGTTTAATGTGCAAAATAAATGGGTTTTGTTCTGAATATGTATTAGCTGTCATCCCTTCTCTGTTTGTAGCATTTAATAGTAAGAAATTTATGAAAATAACATAGCTGCCAATGCCTTACCTATGTAGTATTCCTGTCTCTACAGTTTGGGTTTCCTCCTTTTCTATAGTTACAGAGAAGTTACACAGATCCCAGGAGCAAGAGATTACAATTAGCACAAAACATACCAGCATATTCAGAAACCGACCCCCAACAAAAAAAAAAAAAAAACCAGAAAGCCCTTCAACCCAGCCTGCTACTACGCTTGGATGCACAGTACAGTTACCTGTTGGAAAGAAACATAATTTGAGACCTTTTCTTTCCCTTTCAATTTTACAGAAAATAAATTTGGAGCCTTCATGACTCAATTATTTGCACAGTAAGAAAAGGTGACAATCCTGTTTTCTATAGACATTAAAATAACGATAATAAATTCCACTCCTTTCTAATAAATCCCATATTTAAAAAAAAATAAAATATATAATAGATTGCCTAAAGTTTCCAGACCACATATTCTAAAATACACTTTGCTTCCAAGTGAGCTGACACTTGAGTCTTCTTATCTAATCTTTAGCTGTTTATTGCCCAATTCAATTTCTTCAGATCAAAGGGCTTAGCAAAATATCAGTATAGATATTATAGAATACACATAGTCACATAATGACTCTTCATTTGCTTTACTCAAGTCTCTGGGACTGTTTTTTCTCCCCTCCTTTTTCTTCCTTATGATCTCATAATGGAGTGAGGGTCTGATTCTCAGCCCAGCAATTTAGCTAATTGCATGGGGCCACAAACATTGTATTAGGTAGGTAAACTACATACTTCTAGTTGTGAAAGGTGGCAACCAAAATAATGTTTCACATTGTAAATTATCTGACCTTTCAGTTAAACATCTGTTACTGGCTTAATGGCCACTAACAGTGTTCCAGGAACAGAAATAATTTACTGCCTTTTGCTCCTTTTGTAATACTCTGCCAACTCAGCAATGAGCTGAAGTGAAGCCAAAGGGACAGCATTGGTGGAAAGCAGAGCATCCTTGTCCTACAGCAGTCACAACTATGAGGCCATGTGAACAGGACAGGAGGTGAAGCCTGTAGGGCTCTACAAAAAGAGTTAGCTTACCACCTCTTTACCATAAGCAAGAGTAGAGAAGGCAAAATGGAAATAAGAACTTCACCTTCGTATGTGCCAGTTTATGCATCCAGGGCTATCAGGTAGGAAAAGAAAGACTTACTTAACAATAAAATAAATTTAACCTCTATTATTTTTTGGTTCATGTAAAAGCCACTGTGACGTTTTGGGTAAAAGACAAAGTACACTTATTACCTACTCTTCACAGGTACTAACAACCAGTCTAATATTCACATAATATGTCATGACCCATGAAACATGCTGAAGTTCTTTGACCTCGTTACTCATGAGATGCCTTCCAATTTTAAATGCTTGGAAAAAGCTAGTTTTGAGTTGTGATGAACTAATTAAATCTTGATACGGCAAACAGGATCACATCTTCACTATTTATTAAAAGAGAAATAAATAGGTAAGTTACAATCCTACAACAATAGATTCAATTTGACAAATATCTAAATAGCATGGGCATGAAATTTCAGTGGCATGAGAACAGTGATTACATTAGTCAGATTTCCTCACCACAGTTCAGGGTCATTATTAAAAAAAGGAGATCTGTCCTCAAGAAGCCATGCCTGGTTACGAAACCCCCATCTAAATTCTAGCTGCAGTGAAGTTAATGTGAATTTTGCTAAAGGCTTCAGCAGGAACAGGATTTTGTCCTGTTTTCCCTGGCGCAAACACAACACAGTGTGGAGACATGCGAAGCCCTCTGCTGAGTCCAGGTCTTTCTGGCCAAGGGATCCCTTGTAAATGCTGAGTCCAGACAGACTCTGCAGTCTCTGCTGCTCCGCTACAAGTGATCTCACACGGCTCTGGAGCTGGTAGAGCTCTGTCAAGCTCTCTCTAAGAAGTAAGAAAAGAAAAACAACTCTCAGGAAAGTTATATGATATCCATATATCCTCATTAAATCAGAAATATCTTCCTTCCTAATTAAATGGAATCAATACCTTTCCCTTTTAAGAATATTTTCTTCATACTCCACCCAGATGCAAGAATGAGAATAAGTCCAATTAAGGGCTTCTGGTTTAATACTACTTGACTTCAGATTGTGCATTGACTTGCAGTTTCCCTGTTATGACTTCACAATTTAATAGTGCAAGGTTCTCTGTGCTGCCTTGCTAAGATTCTTCATCTTGGATCCAAACACACACTTTTCAGAAATACTTTCTATTTGCTATTAAACATGTAAAGAGCATCATCTCTTTTTCCCAGGAGAAGCATTTCATTTTTTTGTATGCCAATATAATGTCTATGATACAATCCAAATTGCAATCCCCTCTAAGACCTAGTCAAACACAGATTAATGAGTAAGCTGAAAATTAATCTGCAAAAGAAATATTAATATTAAAAGCATTAATAAGACAAAACAAAATGACATAAAATGAGCACAAAAAGTAGATGCAGTCATTTCAGAGTGACAGGAACTGGACCGAGATACTGCCAGTAAAAATTACACTCACTGAGATGTGTAAGAAAGAGGTAAAAATGTTTTGTCATTTTTTTCCCATATGTTTTCTTGGTACAGCACATTTCTGAGACCATGTCACTGGCTTTATTTCACAGAGATAAAATGGGGGAAAAAAAGTCTTTATTGTAATTTCCTATTTCTAAATAAATTTGATTCAAGGTGCTTTGCTATCAGGTTCCTGTTCCTTCTCTGTGTAATTCATGTGATTGCAATGAAAGCTCATTAGGAAAGAAGCCTTTGCCTGTCACTGGACAAAGGAGAATGTAAAAGCACTTCATTGTTCCTGCTCTGAAGAAAAACAATTTGCCACAGCCAGACCCCCTGTCCCAGCAGTGCCAAACACATGGTAATTTATTACCTCTGGATGTCTGATTCCAAGCGAAGGAAACTGAAATGTCATACCTTCATCCATAACACCGTCTCATGGAATTATTTTTTCCGGATTCCTGGGAAGTTGAAATATTTGAGAAGAATATCAGGAACTGTTGTTTTAGCCTGTTTGGTGAGTAGATAATTGCCTTCCAACTCTATTCTTTCAGGAAATGATGTGAGTGTTGCATTGTTCCTAGACGGGGGCAGCAATGTTTTTTAACAAGACACACACATACATATTTTTAAAAGAAACAAAACACAATAAAAACATGCAGTCTAAACCACTGTACTGAACCAGACTTTTTGAATCTGGCAGAGATAAGGGGTTGGCCCAGACAACATGTCCACATTTCACATAACTCAGAGCATTCTTTAGAAGGGATGTAAGCAACACTTTTTGTTGAAGTACAAGAAAAGAGAAATTTCAAACAAAACCTTTTATGATGTGAGAGTAAAAAGCTCATTATGTTAAGTGATATCAAGCATGACCAGAAAAGACCCTAGGGAGAAATTACACTTTCTTTATTGGATTCTCTGGAACAAACCAGCCTGGGAACTTGAAAGGAGAAGGAAAGTGCACGTGGAAATCACATCATATATGAAGAATAATTCCTTACCGTGTGAAAATTATTAGGAAATAGTTTTCAGCTAAAGTCCCTCTTTATGGCAGCCTTTTCAAAGGGAGAACACTGAGGCAATGACCTACAGTAGCACTGACACAATGGCTGCTGGATAACCTCCTTGCAGAGGTATGTGGTCTTAGTCCAGTTACCTGTCAACAGGCAAAATATAATGAGGACTGAAACTTGTAAGAACAAGGGCTCAGTTTGAACCTCTTTCTTTATTTTCACTAAAGATAACGGCGACAACTTAACACAGTTTTTGAATTTCAATTTAATTTTTGACCAAAGTAAAATTTGGCTTGGAAAGGGTATACTTTTTTGTCTGAGAGAGTGGGGTTTAAGGACTAAGGGACAGCATGCAGGCAGAAACTCTGCTATGGCTTTCCATGCTCCAGATTGACCACCACACATTTCTCAAGGGCTTGTATCCTCTGCAAACAAACTGAAGGAAGATTTTTGCCTTTGCTGATGGTGGCCACCTCAGTGGCAAATACAAACTGTACAACAACCTGATGTAGTGGGCTGTATCGTCCATTTCCTCCCTACCTCAATATCTGGCTAAGAAACAAAAGTCAATAATTAGACAGCTTTATTACATAATATTCTATCTGCTTGTGGATGTTTTAAAGGAAATCGCATTTGCTGTACCATCTGCAAGTCACAGCTGCAAGAGAGTTTCAAAACACAATACATCCTGGTTCCCCCAAATTTATTCTTTTTTTCGTACATGTGTATATCTTTTGAGATTTGGTGTTTTGGGTTTTTGAGTCTTTTTACAACCAGAGATGGTAGCCCATCTGATTAGGCCCACTTGTCCTGGATACATGTGTACACAAAAAAGTGTTAAAATGGGAGAAAGGTGCTGTCCTACACTAGGTATCTGTGCAGTATTTGTATTCTGTACAAGGTGCCCCAGACAACAAATTCATCACATTGGCTGATAAAATGAGCATCTCTAAACTTGTTCAAGACACAAATATCACAGCCTTTTTGGCTTCAAGCGCTTCTTGATTGCAGAAAAATTTTCCACTCTGTGGAGTGTATTCTGGCGACATACTGCAGGCCACTTATACCAAAAAAAATTTTGAATCCTTAGGACTTTGACAGCTTGATAGATAACTCTTCCTTAGGGTTCCAAAAGCTAAATATTTGTTTGAAACTGAACTTCTACCTAGGCATACTACTGTAATTCTACTTTACAATTTTGAACATTCATTATTTAGTAAATAAATTATGCTCAATTTTCTTTTAAATCAGTACATTAGAATGCTGCACAATATTTCCTATTTATGTAATTCAGCTTAAAAGGTTTCTAGTTGACATAGTAAATATTGGAACATGTTTAGAGCCATCTGGAGAGGGGATTTTCAGGAACCGGAATACATTTAATGAGGGCTAAAAACATCTGGAAAGGCCAAAGTTGTGTCCACTCGTAAAGGACTTCGTATGACCTCAAGCAATCCTGAACTAAATTTCCCAAGGCTAAAGCTACTGAAAAGCGCTGTGCATATTCCAGAACATGTTGTAGCAAGAGGTGTTTTTGCATATCCTAGTTTGGGAAAGCACTGACTAGGTACTACCCCACAAGCCTTCCAAATCAAGACTACAAATTTATTTTACAATTAATTCAAAGACAAGCAAAAATGCTTATCCACTTCCTGCAACATTTACTGCAGCAAGAACAAAGGTGGGTTTTTTTGCCCCAGATTAAAGAATATTGGGGCCATATGTCATGAAATGCTGGATGAATTTATAGAATATGTCCTTCTCAAAATGTTAGTAACGAGTACCAAGCAAAAGCACAAATAGTGCTTTGGTTCCCACTAAATTCCATCACGTCACATTAAATGCAGTGTCTGATAAAAAAGAAAAATAATAATAAATATATATATATATATACTCAATTGCAAGTCTCCTCGTATCCACCCAGTGAATCATTATTGGGGAAGACTGAGGAAAGGCAAGATTTTATTTTAATTTAAAGTTCTAAGATATAATATTGTCCACCCTTCAGTACAGTTGTCATGAAAGCTCATCATGAAAGGGTTGTCATTTTCTTCACCATCTATGAAATGATGTTACATAAAAATCCAAACCATCTATGTTCTGATTTGGTCCAGACAAAGCATGTAAGGTGGCAAACTCAAACTTAGCTGGATAGTTCAACATGATTTCTGGTTATGAAGTACAAGTCTGAGCCTGGATTTTCAAAGCTACAGTTTTACACCCTAGCAGGACTTCACCAATTTTCTTCTTTCTAATGTTCAGCATTGTCTTGAGTAAATTTGTTCCTTCTTTGCTCATTGCTTATATATAAAACTGCCAAGGTGCTGCATCCAAAACTGTACACTCTGCAGAACTGGAAGGTACATGGATGTGGAGTAATGTATTTCTACAGGATTTCTTTCAACCCTTAGAAAACTCCCTTTGTTAATTGCTTCAAAGTATACTGATGTTTTTGATTTCTGCCTTTGCTTTTAAGTGTCTCCATAATTTGGGTTTTTTGAACAATCTTTGACTAAACTATTCATGAAAGTTGTGTTAATCATTAACATCCTACTACAGCTGCTTCAATTCCATCTTCCTGCAAGTTCTGCTGCACCTTGAGACACATATCAGAAGCTTGACCGACAGCAAGGGGCATACTGCATCTTTAATAGTTTGACAAGTTAATTTCACTATAAGCAATTAAAATAACTGGCCTGTTTTAAAAATGTGTGGTACACTAATTTGGTGTACAAGTATTATTTGCAGAAGATCCCATTTCCTTTTTATGGCACAATCTCCTTCAATAAGCTTAAATTTTTGCATCGCATCTTCAGAAAACCTGATCCACTAAAAGCAACAGTAGTAAGAATGCAGGTCTTATAAATTCTAATCTGCAACATTTGAGTCTAATCTCGGATTATAATAAATTTTAATTAGAATGCAAAATAACTGCAGACAATATTGTTCTCACCAACGCATGTTACATAAATCAGTTTTAGAGTGTCCTGTTCTAAGGGCAAATGCCACTGCCAATTTTCATATTTAAAAGTACACAGCTTCATCCACAAAAAATCTTTTACTTACACAAAACACTGTTACAGCTGAACAGCTGCATTTACATTTCATACCTCGTGTAAAACCAGGCTTCCTCCTGCTCCTTCTCCAGACTACACTGACACCTGCTGGGGAACTTCTGTTAACCTCAGAATCCACATCCTTGAGATGTATTAAGCATTTTTCAACTCAGCAGTGAACTGATTCAATTCACTGGCTGATTATGCCATGTGTTTTCTGTAAAGCTTGACTTCTGAAAAATCCCACAGTTTTTGAGGAATGATCTAACAAGCCATAAATTATTAGAGAAGATGTGATGTTCCAGTTGTAATGATGTACTTTTTCTACCGAAAGTATTAGCCAGTGTCACCATAGAAAGAAACAGAGGAAGAGCACAAAAATCAGCATTCTCTCTCATACCTAAGGTTAAAACAAAGTGATAGGCCTTAGATATACTCATACCAAGAACAGCACACAGATTAATTTTTAGTGTAAGGCACTTTAAAAAAACCCAAACCCTTAAATACCTCTCCAGTTTCCTGATTTTTATTTCTCCTAAATACAGAAGGGGCAGGTTTCATGCAGCAGTTCCAAGGAAGACACCAGCTTCTTGCTATGTGTTCATTAGAACAGAAAGACTAAGAAAACATTCCAGTGGTTACATGACACCCAACCCCACTTTTGGTTTCAAGGAACAGCTCAGCTAAATAAGCAGGACTAACAGTAAAGTGAAAAGCTATACACATAATCTGGTACAAAGATGGATTGCAAAACTCACCTTTCATACTAGAAGTTAACTTAATATTGAGGACCTTTTTCAACTCCAATTGGAATCCAATGCAAACTTCTATCAGGTTTAAGAGGGATAAAATAAATCCTCAACATTTTTAAAGCTATGGAATTCAGTCATGTAAAATTGCAAGTATAAGGTGAAACATATTCTTTGTGCACCAATGGCATAAAACCAACTATTGAACTATTGATTTTTCTATTTCTCCCAAAGAGCTGAGACTGTGAATAACAAAAACTTGAATTTTGCAAAGAAAGCTGCACTGTGGAGAACTATTGTGTCCAAACAGACCACAGTCCAACTTTGAAAAAAAATGCTGAAGACAGGAATCTTTCTTCATCAGTCAGACATATTAGTATTGGACATAGCAGGTACTGGTCAAGATTTTTTAAAGCATTTGGACAGAAAAATAGGTTTTCTTACAGATGTTGCCAAGTTGCTTCAAAAATGATTAAGCATTTACAAGTACTTAGAGCATATCATGCCAAAAATGTGAAAGTTACTAAATGAAATTATTTCAGGAAAAAATACTTTTCATTTAGTCCCCACAATGAATAACACTGACCAAGAGGTAGACAGATTTTGAAGAAGTGTGCTTTCAAATGATTTCCAGCATAAAAGATTCTTTAGCATAAAACATTCTGAAAGAGGAACATATTTTCAGTGTTAGTACTTAAGAAGTTTCCCAAAAAATCAGGAGCGCACACATCCCAGGTTTTGGAAATACCACTTTATTTTCCAGTGAATATCCAACTTACAATACTTGCATCATTGCTTATGAGCCTCCAAATTGATGAAATACTAAAATCTACAGCTCCAGTGCATTAGTTAGTATCTAAATCTTAATAAAAATTATCAGTGCAAAAATAAAAATTAATTCAGTAGGCAGTTAAATGCATTTTGTTACAAAGATATTTGGGCTTTGAGCACATATACATCAAATAATCTGATAAGAGAATCCACTTCTAGTCTGTGCTCCAAACAAAACTATTCCACACCCAATTCTAAAGACAGGCAAGAACTAATTTTTTCTTTTTAAATGAAAAGTCTGAGCTTAGTTACAGCACTCATCATGGGTACACATGCTGAGAAATATTACAGAAGTCCCCCTCTATTCAGAAAGGAGTTGTTCAAAAAGTGGCTTTCCTATTTTTCATGTGTAATCCTTTTGAGACATCTATGTTTTTTCCATTCAGAACAGAGAATTAACAACATTCCAGTGTGCCCCAGTGTTGGCAAATCCTCTTTTCAGTCCAGATACACGATGATGATTGATGAATCTGTTGGGCCTACGGTAGCAGGCAGAGCAGCTTGGCAGGAATTCAGTGTTATTGAAAGAAATCTCAAATACTTATTCCATCTCCTCTACTAACTTTAATCACACTATCAACATGCTGCCAGGAATGGAGCCTTGAAACCAAGCCATAAACCTACACAAGCAACCCTTGTTGGTGTATTACTGCTGCAATACAGGTAAAGCATAAATTCTGTTTATTTTTACCTGTTTCCATTCTACATTGGACACCAGCTAAATTATGGAAAGATATTTCCTGCACTAACGGTTAGCTTGCAGCAAATTTCATTAAGGTACTACGTCTCATTTTCCTTGGTTAATGAACTGATTAAGTTAAGTTCTTCAGTTACACTGCTGGTAACTGCAAGTTTGGGATAAAGGAAAGCAGTGCAGGAGTGTATTTCACATATGCTGTAAAAGTTGGTAAGAAAGCAGATCAGTACTACAGGCATTTAACAACTAATCTGCTCATTTGTTATGCTGATAAAGAAACAAAAATCTTACCTCAATTGCTTCATAAAGTTCTGACAAGCTTATCCTAAGTAAACCAACAGCATGCCAAATATTTAAGGTAAAACTGTACTAGCTACAAAGCTAATACAAAGACTGATATGCTTCTCATGATCACTTTTTTAGCTTGTTTTGGCTTTGCTTAGAACAGTAAAGCTTAAAAAGAGAGGCCTGAGACATTTAAAGGGAGGAAAAAAAAAGGAATTTTTGACCAAGCTTACTGTACAATTCTTACGTTAACAAAACCCATTAAAATTGCAACTTCATAATACTGAACGTACAACCCAGAAGTTTGAATTACAACTGGATTTAAAACTCTGCTGAGATCTTTCATTGGTTGATCTTCAAAGCAAAATATTCCATAAGTTAAGTTTATTTTCTTGAAATCTACAAGCAGAATATAGTGTTTTCCCAGTGAATTCTCAGCTAACTATGGCTGGAATCTATTAACCTACTTTTTGGGAAAGGGCTGTGGCTGCACACCAGGATAGTTGATATTACATTAGTCTCTGTTTTCCCAAATGATACGATACTCTGCTGATGGGAGGGAACTCCAGTTTGCAATTCCCTGAGCTGATGTAGTCACACAATTTTCAGTTCCACCTTCCAACAAACAAAGAAATACTGGCATTCCACCTGCTGTGAACCAAAAGCATAGATAGGCACTTAAGTTGAAAGTATGCAAACCTTTTCTTCCCGTACCAAGCCTGTAGAGAAAATTCTCCTTTTTTCTATCAGCTTCAGCTTTCCAAAAGAGCCTCAATTTAAGTCAGAAACAACTGAGTATGGCACAAATCCAGCATTAAAAAAGGTCTTAAAAAGAAACGTATTTGGCCAGTTCCTTCTCCATGTTGGAATACTGCTCTTTGAGGCGCTCCATGGCTTTTCTGTGCTCTTCATCCACCTCTGCACGTTTGTTCTGCTGCTCTCTCATGAACTCCTCCCAGTGGGCAATGCACTTCTCTTCACGAGCCATCACCTTGTCTGCCTGAAGCTGACAGGAGGAAAATAGGAAGTTTTTAACAATAATTTCCATGCTAAATGAGGGGTTTAATGAGGGCTACATAATGTTAAAGTATCTGGAAAGTAGCAGGAAAACATATAGAAAGGAGAAACTAAAAAGAAAACATTTATTTTTGTATAGCCAATCCCAATGGTAAAATGTCTGCAATATTATTAACGTGCTTGTGTTAGTAATGATGCTATTTCTATAAAATACAACAGAGAGATTAAATGTTTTGAAACTGGCAGCTAGTGTTTTTGCTTTAGCCAGATAGCTCTGACTGTGATTAATGTCTTTCTTTATAAATAAGTTATTTTTCCCCTCATACTTGCCTACTGCTTGGCTTCTACTAAGTCTAATCCTGTTCACTATCTTATCTTGAAAAAAAAAAATAATTAAAATGTCTAAATATCTAGAAAAAGAGATCATACGCACACCCAATGCACATGACAAAATGCAGTGTAATTCTGTGGATTTCTTGCAAGCTGTATTGACAGTCTGGCCCCCTTATATTATAGGTGCGGAAGCCAAAATAAATCTAGGCAGTTGTTCTTCCATTTGCTCCATCTCCCAGCAGAACAGAATCCTTCTTCCTTTTTTAGCTCCTCTCCTTTTCAGTGTATCAGCAATGACTGTTTCCTCTGTGTGGCCTTTTTGAAAACTAAAGGCACTGGGAACGCATTTATGTATTCTTAAACACTGCTGTTCTTCAAGATCACACACCGTGGGCTAAATACAGGACTTTTTTCAGTTTGTCCTTTGATACACTTTAACATCATTACACCGAGATCCATTTTGTTTGAAACAGATACAGTAACATCTACTGACAAAATGCACCAGTGCACACAAACAGTTTGACAGGTACACTCGTTAGTATTCGATGGGTCTTGAAACATTGGTGTTTCAGACACTTTTTGACACAATTACACGTCACCTTCCCAAACCTGACACAACATTCAGCCAAAATCTCACTTTTTTCAGAACACATCATTTCAGAAAACTAACAAAAAGGTATTTTTCCTCAACTGGCTGCATTATAAAGACAACTTTTATCTATATTTTTAAAAAATTGCCTACATGTTACTACTCCAATTCAGTAAGTTTCAAGCCAAAAAGTCTCAAATGCAACTTTTCCGCTACATATTAAAAAAAAAAAAAAGTGGAAACATACAGTTAGCATTTTTTAAAAAGAACAGTCACCATTCTTACTAACTGACTGTTCATTTTCTTATAAATTATAAGCAAGTTATAAATTTCTTATTAAAGTTTTACTTCAAACAAACAGTAGTAGAACTGTAAGAATTTCCTGCCTCTCTCTGAGTATCTACTTTAGTGTCAGACACAAGGAAACTCTGTCAGTGCTCAGACGTGTGCTGTTTGCCCAGCACCAGTATTCAAGTGCAACTGGACTGCCCATCTTCATCAGTTGCAGAAGAGGAAAGAAAAACATGACTATCAGCTTACATCCATTGATGCACAGCCTGCTTTGCTTGATGGCCATGGAAACGTCTTTGGTTTTTCCTGAACTAAATTATTATCAACAGCATTTTGCAAGTAAAGAGATAATGCAGGAACACAATAAAAAAGTTGGAATGGGAATACATGAAACTAATTTCTTGTTTAATTTTCCAGGTTTTAGATTCAGAGCACATGTATTTCAAATAAGCAAAGAGTAGCCAACTGAAAGGGTTCCAATGATTCGCATGTTCCTATAATATAGCCCTTCATTAAATAACCCATCCACAAGTGAAAAAAACCCACTTCCTTTTCAACAAGCAATATATATAATATGCTCAATGTTCTCTGCAAACTAGGAAAGATTTACATTTCCATTCTGGTAGGTTAGTAGATGTTTTTTGTTCCACAGAAAATAAGTTTTTTTATATTTAAGCTTTCCCTGTATGTGACAAATGTTATAGTCTGAGCTAGGAGGGAAAATAAAGCAAAGGAAATAAAAAAATACTTTCCATATATCAGGAGATTGTAGAAAGAGTTAGCTAGATCCATTAACTTTGCAGTGTACATTTTATAAGTGCAGAAATCACCCCAAAAGAAGTTTTACTGCAAGTATATAGGGTACAGAAAAATATGTTTTTAAGTTTTGCTATACTGAAGGCAGACAAACTTGCCGTGAAGCACAAGACTCTTGGATCACAAAATAAAAATCTATCCATCCGTCCTTTACCTTTCTTGCTTCACACTCCCTCTCTTGGAGTCTATGGATCATAGCGTTGGCAGCTTGCACTGAAACAACAAATTGCAGTAGATTAGTCTGCTGCTGTAAATCAAAGAAACTTGCCTGAATGGGATTTAGAAGATGTGAGGGTGTTGCAAGATGAAGATTATATCCCACTGCATCACTTAACTCTGCCCAAAAGTCACCTGTACATTGCAGAAAATGCTTTACACTTACAACTTTTACAGTTATAAAAATAAGTAGGCTTATTTCAGAATTCAACCTCTGTATGTTCTAGAAGCCAAAAGCAGGAAGGCAGTGAGGTCCTCTTGTGCCCACACTCTTAGTGCTGCTGATCAGCTGGAGTGCACTACTCAGCACCTCAGGAGACATCAAATACCACTCTCAAGTCAGTAAGTAGAAACAGGTGACCAAACTCTATGTTTTAGTTAACTGGGTTTTTTTTTTCCCTTATTTTCCCCCCAGTGGCTATGCATAGACTCCACATGCACATCTTTATGCTGAAGTCCATCTTTTCTCTCCCAGACTAAGCCTGGGAAAACTTGTCAATGAAAATAGGAACTGTATTCCTTCCTACACATGCTTCTCCCCCTAACTTATTTAACACTTAATTTTAACACACAATTAAATACACTAATTTCCCAAGCAGCAACTGGATGCAGTCCTGGACAACTGGCTCAAGCTACTGCTGCTTGAGCAGGGAGGTTGGACATGACCTCCAGAGATCCCTTCCCACCTCAACCATTCTGGGAGTCTGCTACTGGAGATGTACTGCACAGCTGGCCATTAGAAAGTCAGGGAGCAGAACTGAGGGTACACCCCAGTTAGATGGTATTAGGATGCCTTATGTGCATGATTAAATTTTAAGTTTCAATGTTTCTGGTGTGTAAAGCACCATCTACCATTTGCTATTCTGCATATGCCAGATGCCATATAAATAAGTTACAGGAAATTAAATGCTTATACAAAATGCCACAAATTGCAACAAAACCCACAGTGGCATGTTTCAACTGCATAAATTTGGCAGTTAAAGCTGTGTAGCTACTCTCTTAGAATCTCTTTTGAAGAAATCATCCTGCTAAATCAGTTAGAAGAAAAAAACAACACTTAAAAATTAGTACAAATTTCAAACATTCTTTTAAAACCTGAGCAGTAAAGAAATGCATTAATAAGGATGAAACTAAAATTAGCATGCAATTACTATTACTTCCCGATTTGTGACTGAATAATAATAAATTTCATAGCTATACAGCAGTAAGTTTTAAGTGATGGGATGCAGTTTTATGCACTTCTGTGGGAAAATCGAGAAACTTGGAGGTCACACGACAGCATGCTTGCAGGAAACCAGGAAACTGAAATTTTGTTCATGGCTTTAGTCAACGTGGAGCATTATTTCCAAGTGAATAGGAAAAGAATGAGCTGAAATAGCTTCTACTTAAATCAAGAAAAAACTTTTAATATTACCTTAGTGAGAGCTGATTGACTAAACTACTACATATCAAAAAAGATCCCTGTTGTTTCCCTTTGAAAGTTGCACAGAAGTGAGAACAAAGCACGTAAAGAATAGAAAAATACCCAAAGTGGTAATTTTTAACAAGTCATATTTTGAATCCAAACTGTTTAAATTACTCCTCAAAATGATGCATCAAGAGCAATAGGAAGCAGTCTGCTTACATCTCTTGAAAGTTTCACTCAAATTGTCTTGCATTGCCTGCTCACACTTTGGAAGAACACGTTCATTTGTCTCAAAGATGGTATTTTTTAGATTTTCCAGTACTCGCAGTTCTCGGAGGCCACGTTTTTCCTGCCACAAAAATGACAGAAAGTGAATTCCACTTCACAAATTAAAGATGGTTTCCCATTTGATAAAATAATAGCTTCATCTCAAAGACTAGACCATTGTCTGCTAAAGTGTTCCTCTATCTATTTAACAAGATAGATAACATTGCCAAAAAAAGAGAGCAATCATCCATTCCGACGTTAAAATACAAAAATCCTTTGAATGACTCCTCTGGCCCTGTGAGAAAAGACAGTATTAACTATTTACACACCGTGTGGAAACAATGTCCTGTTTTCTATACATAATTTACAGCATCTCTAAAACAACAAAGAGCAACAGAGCTTGAAAGCATTTCATATTTGTAACTCAGTTGGTTACTGAGAAATAACACAGCAGTGATTCTGCTTGCTTGATATCTGACCCTCCACATTTAGTATAGCAGGAGGTGAAAACAATGCAAGTAAAATTGTTTTAACTGAAGTACAGGAATGAGTTTGACTAAAAAGTAATATAACACAGCTGACAAAAGACGTAGCTCTTCTAGATCACTACTGATCATAACTAATTACAAGTACAGCAAGACCTTGTTTTATTGTCTAAATTAAAAAATAATATATATATATTTCTGAAGCCACAGTACCATCCCCACTCTGAATTTCACCTCCATTTTACTTCAGATAAAAACTCTACATAAACAAAAAATACTTCATCACACGAAGTGGGACAGGGATCACCACACCCATTTTAAAGCTTCAGAAACAGAAGCACAGACAAGTAAAACTCCTTAATTAAACAGGCTCCAGAATCCCTGAGTGCAAATCTCCATTCCTTGCACAGTAGGTGCTAATCATTGAAAGCATAAGCACACATCCTACTACAACCAAAAAGTATATCATATCTCAAAGTTAGAAACAAGTGGAATTTTTGGGTGCTAGTGGTCCTGAGCCCACTTAAAAGGAATTCTAAATTGCAAAAATTTAAACAATCCTCTACTTTGCTATTTCCCCTCCATAAAAGTATAAACCAGTAACTAAATTTCAATAAATGATATAAGAATATATTAAGTTTGCCTAATAAACAGAACAAGGCTTCAGGTTAAATGAGACAAATATATGAATTATCAACCTGGGATAAGTTCTAATTTTGTCCAAGAGTTTAGTATTTTCCTTCCTGTGGAATGACATTTAAAATTACTTACTGTATCCTATAGCTTAGTTAGGGAAAGCAGAGAAAATAAATAATTTTGTAGGACTCTCAAGCCCAGACAATACAGATCTGATGAGACTTTATTTCATATCTGGGCTTTGCTAAACCAGCAGAGACAAAATACATCTTCTTGAAATATAAGCCACAATCTAGGTTGAGAGGTGGTGAGGGGAAAAGACATTTTAATGTCATTAAAATCAGGTCTTCATACTGGAATTTGGAGGTGTAACTGCATTTTCAGTTACATTTTTAAATTCCACATTCTGTAAGGAATAAAAATTTATACAGAAACAGCCTTCTCCCGGCATAGGATTCAAATTCAAATGTCTAAACTTTTGCTGCCATCTTGTGGAAACCAAATTATACTTTCCAGGCAAAGCTGTATATAAACACTTCTACACATTCAGTACTTTAGCCTTATCTGCACCCAATCAAATAACAGTTATTCAATTTTAATTGAATCGATTTTAATACTTTGCACGAAGTGCACCTCTTCTTTTCCAGTAGTGTCACTTTCTCTTGTGTAACGAAAATCAAAGAAAATAAAAATATAACTGTGGTAGCTGAATCCAGCTGAGGCATAAAGTAGTCGCTCAAGGAGATGTAAACCTATACTGGCCAACAATACTTTCCTTGAACCATCTGGACTTCTCTAAGATGTTAGGACTATATTATTCTCCTACATCAATATTCTTGCCAGTCATCTGCAGGGAAAGAGAACCCAAAAAATGACATGTTCTTTTCAAAACTTTTAAAAGAAAAATTACTGCCTTGTTTGCTAAAGATGCAGATGTATACTACAAGTGTGTTATTTAGCAAAAAAAAAAAAAAAAAATCCATGTCAAGCCCTTTTGAAGAAAGTTATGTACCTACTATGATATCTAAAAAGATGCTAAAGCTCTTCAAGGTTTCAGACTGCCCCAGCATCCAATAAGATTCAAATACTTACTTCAAATTCTTTAACAAAGTAACGTATTTCTCCCTGAATTACTGGTCGGTGATCCAGCAGTCTTGAATAGACTTCCCCAACATCTAGAAAATTAATGAACGCCAAAATTTTAGTTTTTCTCTCACCAGGCTACACAACAGAGGCAGCACACTAGACCTCAGTGTGAGGAAGGACTGTTGCTCACCAAGTACCTACAAAACCAGAAGAGCATCAGAACAGATTTTGTAGGGTAACCTATCTATCCAGCAAACCACCAGCTTAGATAAAACACAATGAACCAGCATTCCAGATGCCAAAGACACCTTTTTGTGAAGGTGAATGTTCTCCTCTGCGGCTCAGCACCCTTTGGCTCAGTCGTCTTTCTGCTCAGTACAGCTTCTGGATCTGACTGTAAATGCTGGTAAAAGAACATAACTAAACGCTGCAGCTTGAAAGAGATCCACAGGGTAACTGTGGGAGTCTTCTGCAGCAAGAGACAGGAGGAATCCTCACTACAAAGGAAATCTGTCAGCAGTTTCTTGTATTCTAGGGCCAGACTTGAAATTTAGTGTTGGAAAAGAGTACTTACTACTTTACGTATTGCAGAGAAACAGGCTTGTCTGTCACAAAGAAAAAGCCTGCTAAATTTAAAAGCACTATGGGAGTATAGCAAATGCTGATTCAAGAAAGACACAACGTAGTCCCAATAAAAGACTTTAAGGTGGCACTGCCATCTAAAGGATGCCTTCTCCAGCCCCAGGTGATGGGCCTGCCCTGTGGCTCTACTGTATCCACCCATGTTGGCTCTACACCCTGAATCCCACCCCGTTCAAAACGGTGCAGAACGATTATTTAGAAATTTGGGAAAGTCGTGGCTGTAGTAAATAAAGCATGGGCTAAAACACTTCCCAGTCCAAACGCTTCTGTGCACGGATTAACCAGGACAAAACTCGGGAGATGAAGACCGAAAGTAAGAGCTTCCCAAGAAACACCGTGCCCGTGGCAAGGGCCTCGGTGGCCGACTCGGCTCCCGGAAAAAAAGCCACAGAGACACCTTGGTTTCTAATTCAGAGAGACGAAAGCCAGCGAAGCCTCCCAGGTGTCCAGCTTTAAACCTCAGCACACGCCGCCGAACCTCGGAGGGACTGAGGGCACTGGAATCCCAGAGGGCTGGACCGGTCCCGGGATACTCTGGCTTCTCCCGGGGCCCCTGGGCCGTCTCTCCGCCGCTGCCGCGGGCTTACACAGCGGGCTCGGCACCTCCCGGGGCCCGCACCGCTCCCTCCTTACCCTTTATGATGGGCTGGATCGGCGACCCGGCGGCCGGAGAGTCCCGTCTCCTGTCGGCGGACGGCGGGCCGGGGGACGCGGGGCCGGCCCCGCTCATGGCGCTCGGCGGCCCCCGGGCAGCGCAGCCCCAGCCCCGGCCCCAGCCCCAGCCCCGGCCCCGGCCCCGCTCAGCTTCCGCCGGGCCGCCGAGCGCCGCGCCGTGAGCTCATCGCGCCGTGAGCTCATCGCGCCGCGCCGGCCCGGAGCCGCCCCCGGGGCCGCGAACCCTCCGGTGCCTGGGCTGTGGGGCGGAGACCCGGCCGGGCCTGGAGAAGGGCGGCGGGGCTGGAGGGCATGTCCTGTGAGCAGAGGCTGAGGGAGCTGCGGGTGTTTAGCCGGAGGCAGAGGAGGCTCAGGAGAGAGCTTGTTGCCCTCCCCAGACGCCTGGAAGGAGGGTGTAGCCGTGGGGGGTCGGTCTCTTCTCCCGGGTAACCAGCGACAGGACAGGAGGACATGGCCTCAAGGTGTGTCGGGATGTTCAGGATGACATCAGGAGGAATTTCTCCACAGAAAGGGTGATTAGACAGCGCAGTGGGCCGCCCAGGGACGTGGTGGAGTCACCATTCCTGGAGGTGTTTAAGGAAAGATTGGACGTGGCACTTGGTCTAGTTGACATGGTAGTTTTAGTCATAGGTAGGATTCGATGATTTCAGAGGTTTTTTCCTATCTAATTGATTCGCTGAATTTCTGATTCAGAAATTACAGTGAGGAGCATTAAGCATACACTAAGCAACCCAGTTTGCTTCTAGGTGCAGCAAACATGAATAACAACTGCTGGACACGCAGGTTACAAAAACCCCCAAACAAACAAAAGAGCAGCAAAAAGCTGCTCTTTTGCTATTAAAAGAGCAAAAATTATGTAAAAATCCCTGTACATTCATTTAAAACCATTTCAGAGCATAAGAGAGGCTCTCAGTATGAGAAAGACACGGAGCTCCTGGAGTAGGTCCAGCAGAAAGCTACAAAATTGCTTAGGGGACTGGAGCATTTCTTACAGTGAAAGGCTGAGGGAACTGGGAACTGAAGAAACAACTGAGAGAAAACCTTATCAGTGTCTATTGGTATCTTCAGGGGTGGGTAACAAGAGGATGGAGCCAAGCTGTTCTTGGTGGTGCCAAGCAATTGGAAAAGAGGCAACAGGCAGAAACTGATGCGCAAGAAATTTCACCAGAATATGATGAAGAAGTTCTATACTGTGCAAGTCACAGTACACTGGAACAGATTGTCCAGAGAGGTTGTGGAATCTCCCTCCCTGGAGATACTTAAGTACCTTTTGGATGCAATCCTGTGCCAAGTGCTCTGGGATATGAGCCTGCTTGAGCAGGGAGGTTGGACCAGATGAGCCACTGTAGTCCCTTCCAACCTGACCCATCCTGTGATTCTGTGAGAGCATTAGGGTATTTTCAATATATTTCCCCTCCCTCCTGGCCACTTATAAATTACAGTAAATTGACTTCTGTTGGTGACTTTTTCTTCTGCTACTCAATAAACTCATTCATTTCTAAAACAGATTGACTCTATTTAGGCCATTGCATCTAAGTTTGTTTCTCCTTTTACGCTTTTTAAAAAATCTGCAATACATACCACACTTCTCAGTGTCCTGGTAAGGCCAATGAAGAATCAACTGGAACACAAATTCTGCTACAGCTGCTGCAGCCTTCAGTGTCCTGAAGGCTTCCTTCCTGCCTGGAATACCAGAAAGGTGCTGGTTTAGCTGGAACAATTACTAGTTTATTAGTAGAAAACAGGAGTAGTATGTATACTTTATTAGAAATTAGTTTTGCCTGTTCTACTCTGCATAGCTTTTATAAGTAGGAACAATTGTGTGGCTCAGGAAAAAAAAAAGAAAAAAAAGGACTTTTTAAAGCTATTAGATCTGACACAAAAAATGATTCTATTATTAAATCCTCTGCCACATCATAAAAGCTTGGAAACTGCTCACAGAAATTACTATATGGGGGATTTTTTTGACAATATCTATCATCTTCTAAACTCAGGCTTAAAAATGAGTTAATTGGTTTTGTTGAAACAATCTCCCCCCAAATCAGGCAAAATATAGCTGGAACCTGTCTAAATAATAAAATGAATCTTACACTGGGAAGTGTTCAATATGTCAACTAACATTATTATTAAATTTAGCATAAATATATAATGTAAAATTGTTTTTCACTCCTTCACTTTTACATAGTCTGTAAGTATTACATTAATCAGGCAATTAGTAGATATGGGAATTATTTTAAAAATAGTTCCTTTCTACATTATCTTTTTTCCTGAAAGTGACCACCTATTGCAACCTGTAAATTAGTATTTATATTTTTCCACTTGAATCCAAAACATCTAAGTATTTGACAATCAGCAGTAAATTACAGTCATGCTCATATATTAATAGCATCTGCAGGATATTCCAGCTGGCTCAATCCTCACTACTAATTTGGACTAGAATTGTTCAAGTCTTAATTTTACCCTTTCCAGCTTAGCTGCCATCCTTTCATAGCCTCTTAGACAAGTTATTTTCCCCTCTAAGCCCTATGCTCCAGCTTTTTCTTTGTTAAGAAGGAAATCCTGTAGTTAAGGGGCTTTGTAACTACTGCATTTCTTGGAGTTTTTACATCATGACTAATGTCAGGTTCAGAATTATGGGACTGCAACAAGGGCAAATCCTGTGACAGATAGTTGCATTGGTTTCTACATCTACTGTTCTGAAACCATTCCTCCTTTGTTTGAATAATGGTTGGTTATGTGTTTTATTGTTTTGTTTTTGTTTTTTTTTTTTTTTTAGAATATGCTATTTGTTGTATTTATGCCTGGTTTTGTTTTTTGTTCTCCTGCTTACTCTCATTGCCCAGTCAAGCTTATTTTCAAAACATATTTTAAAGAAATTAAGGAGGACTTAAAGAGGTGACGGCTATAAAAAAGACAGTACTTGTGGAGCCCCTAACCTGTCAGTTTGTAGAAAGTAGTCATCAAGTCACAAAAATATGGAAATAGCTATGGCTTGGAGCATGAAAATCAACATATGTAGTCATCATGTATTTTTTTGGGAGATAGGCTAAACAACCTCTGTCATTTTTGCCGTGCAATGGAACCCGCTTTCTCTTTTAGGGATCACCCTGCCACTTCCCATTAGCATTAGCAGCACTCTGAATTGCAAAATCTTCAGATGAACGTGCCGAGTCCTGTCATTTCCCCCACAGGCTGTCTGGCGATGATAATCCACTAAAGGATTATTTCATCCAAGTGGCGGTGTCCGAGTCACATGGCGGCAACAGGCAGGGAAACCCAAACCTGTTGAGGCAGACATCTGCCCAGATGGGAGCAATCGGAGCGACGGCCCTTAAGAGGGCGAGGCGGGGGACATACTTTGTGCCAGCAGAATAAGTCCATGGGCTGCACCCGTGATGGGAGAGCAAGACCATGGTCGTGATGGCTGGAAGTTTGCGGGCTGCGATGCCGATGCTGGCCAGAGCAGGCCTGGGGCTGCGCTCTTTGGAGGGGTGCCTTGTCACATTAGCCGGGCGGCCACTGCGTTTGATGCTCAACCTGGACAGACAGGCCTGCCAGGCAGAAACTGCTCAGGCAGATGATGCTGGGGAGGACAAAAATTATCCACCGCAAGACTGAGAAGACAGATGACACCCAGCAGGAACAGCAAGCCAAATCTGCAGAATCCACAATGCAGCTGGCTAGCCCGGGGCTACCTGCCTCTTTGAAGAGGAACAGACATCACCTACGAGCTGTCAAATTAGATCACCAGCATGAAAATGCTGAAAGAGATTTAGTTCTTCCAACAGAGAAGAAAAAGTTTAATGGATGAAAATCTTCCTAAAGGGGCCAAGGTAGTGCAGGAGGGGAAAGGGGAATCCTTCAGATGCAGCAACAATGAAAAATTAGTCACCTCCCACCTTCCTGCACAGTGAGAGATGGGATGTGCAGTGTTCTGAGGCAGCCACGTTGGCTGTAGTCACCACCAGCATGGAAAATAAAGGCCATGCCTGCAGGAACGTGCATGGAGCAGCAACAAGTAATGCTTGCTACAAAATCGATTCCCCTTTCCAAATCTGTGATATCTTTATATCGCCCTGGAGCTGGGCTCTGAGGTCCGGTACATCTCACATTCAAGACATGCAGCGGTGAGATACAAAGGCCCAGTCTGAATCTGAAAACTCAGCAAAAAAAGAGGTGCATGATGGCATTTCCCCTGTAATTTCTTCTGCAATAAAATTCCAGCACAAAGAAACTGTGCGTAATTCAAGCCAATTTTGATAAATAAATAGAAAAAAAAATATTAAGACTACCAAGTGAGTAAGCATGTGCTCAGGTGTATGGTGAATCTGAAACCTGGCATTTCCATCAGGGACAGCAGCAGCGTGATCCAATTACAGATGCAAAGAAGAAATACTGCTCTTAGGGGGAAAATATTAAATGAAGCAATCCATTAGGCAGCTGCATCATTGCAATTACACTTTGAAGTTAAAGACTGTGAAACACACCAAAGATTAAAAGAGGTGATAAGATTAAAAACCAAAAGGGGAAAAAAATCAAATAGGCCTACAGATCCCTCTTACAAGATTCTGTATATACATACAATTGTAAAATCAATTTATAGCCATACCAAGCAAATCTACTTGAAAAATCTAATCCCAGCTTCTGCATTCAACATAGCAAACAAACCATAAATCACCTGCAGAGATGCAAACAGAAGATGCTAGCAGATTGGAAAGATTACAAACCAGACTTCTAAATAGTAAAGCTTACACTGGATTTCCTAATGATGATTTTACAATTCTATTCCTTTATTTTAATCTCTTTCAGCTAATAGCTTTTTAAATACTTTGTCCTCTTCCAAATCAACAGCTGACTTTTGATCATCTATTGTTTTTTTAACCAAGCAAAGATAAAGATACCCAAGTTCTACTGTTCTTCTATCTGTAATGTTACTTGGTCTATTTCACAGACAAAACCACTTATAAGTCACATATAAAATAATTAATATAAATGAGTGCCTTATTTGAATTGAAAAGTACACCTACATAAAATCTTGGTTAGAGTCTCAGCACCCTGTAACCCAGGATCCACACCCACACTGATGGGTCCACAATAACCTTCCATCACCTATAATTGAAATTGATGTATGTATATGTGTGTGAGAGAGAAACAAAGTGGATTTGTAGAATTATTTTATCAAGATACTCCAAAGCTGTAACACCTATTGGAAAGTCTAAAGTGCACCTCACAAAAAATAAGCTCCCAATTTCTAGGCCTATGTGTTTCCAAAGATTCAGTCAGAAGTATGAAATCACCAAGAGAAGGTCTACTTCAGTTTACAAATATTTTGAAGAGGGTTGGGTAGGCTATAGAGAAGGAATACAAGATGAAAAAGATTAAAAATACATTAAAAAGATTAAAAATTGCTATGAGGCTTCACTGGCAAAAGTTACACTTTCTACACAAAGAATCTCAGGAAATTCAATAGTTGCAAACCTATTGACACCAAGTACTTACTGTGGGTGGGGTGAAGAAGAGTAACAAAACTTGCTGGATTGGACTGTTTCAAGTGTGAACCAGAAGTGATACCTTCTAACTCATTTTCTGTGTGAAACAGGTTGGAATGCCAACCTGGAAGGTAAATCACTGATGACCAGGAACATGACAGAAAGCACATTACACATTTAAGGTATCATAAATAATTTCTTTAGTTTTGCTGCTGAAATGCCCTCACTTTGGTTCCATCTGAAATGGTCAGATTTTCTAAGTCCCGAGGTCTAAACTGGTGGAACTATTTTTTTTTTTTTGTTCAAGTGTAATCCTTCCACATTTCTCATTCCTGCTCACTCTTTCCTAATCCCATATTAAACTTGGATTTTCTATAAATCACTGTTGTCCAGCTTCAAGTCTCAGAGCAAGAAACACCCCTAGACTTCCGAAGTCAAACTCAACTCTCACTTAAAAGTGAAGTTACACACACAAAGACAATTAAAAAACATCAGCACATTTCTAACATACCTCATGCAATACTTGAACACCTGTTTCAACCTGGTTTGTCTACAAGCAGTCATCTTGGCATCATGGGGAAAAAGACAAAGTGCTAAGTGTAGGATTTCACTGAACACTTACAATTATCATATTTATTTCACTGTTGAATTCTTCTGTTGCTGAAAGGTTGTCATGCAGCACTATCTCGCCATATGGCAACACACTCAAGTCCCAGGGGCACGTACTTATAAGACCATAACATGTCAGGCCCCTTGAATAAATTAGAACAATTATGCAAAATTATAATACTGCAGTGATGAGATACATTAACAAATGAAAGTATTGCTGTTCATGAAATGCTGTGAAAATAAATTCCACACATCACTGTGGTCATCATCATCATCAAAATGCAAAGCAACGGAAGTAAAACATCACAGTGCCCTTCAGCAACTGGAGTTTTAAGAATGGAGGAAGGGGTTGCAAGGGAGCAAAGTCTCTTCTACCAACGTTCAGTGAAAGTACAATAAAATATTACAGAAAGAGGAAGTAGCTTTAAAAGCAGCTGAATATTTACCCATGCAAACCCTTTCCACAGACCATCAATGTTAATTTGAGAGCTCATCTTTTAAAATGATGAAGCCCAGTGGAAAAAAAATGTACCTCATACAGTCTCAGAGCTACTCAGAATTGTGTGATTTTCCCAAAGTTTTTACAGATTTATTTGTCCTTGATCAAAAGGCATTAGATAGAAAGGGGGAGAGGCGAGAAAAATCAATACCATGTGGTTTTCCCAGTCATCTCTCTAAAGGCAAAGCCTCAATTCATCCTTTTTTGCTTTTAACCCTCTATCCCCTAAATTTTCTCCAAGCAGGGGAAAAAAACTGAATTACTCTCAAGTTACTATGCAATAATGACCAAAGGCC
The DNA here is from genome assembly GCF_009819655.1 of Sylvia atricapilla. NCBI lineage: Eukaryota > Metazoa > Chordata > Aves > Passeriformes > Sylviidae > Sylvia > Sylvia atricapilla. Next base: position 66,430,327 of record NC_089140.1, on the reverse strand, counting down.
TTTTAGACAGTAGAGAGTTAAATATTACTAACCCACTACTAAACATTTTATCTTTCTACTAGGTGCACTTTTTTTTTAACATTTAAGCTGCAAGTAACACTTTTGTTCTACACCAGAGAAAATAAAACTGGCACAAGAGGCTAGGGGATACTGCAGCAGTAGCATGTAGCCAACTTGAGAAATCCCAATACTTGCAAACAGCAGCTGTTTGGGATTAAAAAAAAAATATGACACTTTGTAGCATCATCTCCTCAACAACCTGTCTGAAAAGATGACAGTACTGTTCACAGCAACATTTAGCTCTGGTTCAATTTCAGCATTCTCAGCTGTAATGTAAGCTCTTTTCAAGGATAAAGGCTTGCAAATTCACTTTAAAGAACTTAAATCATTCTCACTTACAAAAACATAGATATAAACAATGAATACATAAGATGAACATGAAACTTGCCTAAACCCTGACCAAGTGTACTGCTGATTCGCTCCCCTTCTGAAACAGAAAATGGTTTGTTATAGCAGAATTTAGAAGAAGTGCAGGTATTTTTCGAAGTCTTAGCATCACTTGCTCCCCGACGCAAGGGAAAAAGCAAACGCACTTGAATCCATACTATTAGGTAAGGAATGTTTGAATAATTTGGATATTAAGAGTACAAGTACTGACAGTAAACACCTGAAGCTCTCAGACAATTGAGTATGAAAAGCTTTGAGAATGAAGTTTCTAATGTACATTTGTACTAAAGCCCACTCCAGAACTCTTGAACAGATTTCAAGATTTCAGAGACCTCTTTGTAAGTACACAAGGTGAGCTTCTAAGTAACAAGGAACCGGAGTAGCTAGAAGTGGAGAATTAAGCTCCCAGGAAATTGTGAGAAATTTCTGCAATTTCTGCCCTAAAAGTAATCTAGTGTGCCTGTAAACCTTCAGTAAAAGAAAGAAGAAAAGAAAAAAAATATTATGTATATCTACAGAAAACACCTATTAGAGCCTGGAACTGTTCAGGTTATGCTTATGGTTATTCTTGCAAGTTTCTTCTGTCTATTTATGTGTCAGGATATATTTAAATTATCTCATCTCATTATCTATTTTTTCTAAGGACTTCTAACATTCCAAATCCTCAAACACTTATCCAAGATAGCTTTTCTATATTTACTGGGTGAGAGGCTTCGAAGCAGCACATAAAGTAAATCAATATAAAAATGATGTTGTCCACCACGCACTGCTGAAGAAACCAACACAGAAATTCATTTATCAATTAAAACATCAAAGCATTTTTGTATTTCTTTCATGTCTTAAAAAAAGTTATCTGAATTGTGCAGAAGTTCAATTCAAGCTAGCACTTTTATACTTGTTACAAATAAAAATCAGAGGACCACATTCTACAGTAAAATGACCCATCCAAATGCTTGCTCAGCAAGAGTGTAGTTGGTTTTGAAGCCCACTTTAAACATTGCTAATGAACTTGACAGAGCAGCAAATTATCTCCAGTTGAGGGTTTTTGTTGGTTTTGTTAGGGGGTGGGAAAAGGACATTTGCACTTGTGTAAAAAATGAAGCAAGGCACACTTTGAACACTACCCAGTTTGAAAGAAAACGCTTCTAGATTCAAAACAGTACACCACAAAGTGAATCAGGATGTACACTAACCTTTTAAAATCTTTTTTACTGAAGAAAAGCTAGAAAGTTTCACAGCCAAATTAAGACTACAGTTTTAAAATAATTTATTCGGTCACATAAATACTTTGTAACATTTGTATGTTCCCTTTTTCACATCCTTGGCACACAATATAGCTCTTAACTCGTACAAAACTAGTGTAAACATCCATGGAAAACAAAATGAAGGGAAAGCTGGTTGACATACATAAAAATTCAATAAATAGCAAAAGGAGTGAATGAATAATTGATGGTAAAGATCACGTAATTTCACCTGAATGTTTAATTAAAAGAACTTTAAATTTTTTAAAAAATAGTGAATTAAAACCCCATTTCCATCTTTGTACCATTTTTGCATTTAATCAGATACACAATAACAATTCTTTACTTCAAAGTCTTGAATGAACAACAGCAATTCAATGCAGCTGCATTATTTGAGGCATTGACAGTTTCGGTTCACATACAGAAGGTTACAAAACAGTATTTGCAGGTTAGTGGCTTTGGACAGTACAACTTCTAAACTCCCACCTCATTCCAACATGACATTAAGATTTCCCTTAATGAGCATTAGTGTATAATCTGTTCTTGATAAAGATGACGTCAGACAGATGCTGTCGGACACCTGGGTAATGCTGAATGTGGTTGAACCAACGAGACACATTAAGGTATTTCTCCTTTTCTTGAACTGTGAGGTCCACCTGCATGGGGAATAAATACAAGGCACCAGTAACACCAGGCACTGCATCATTACAGTCAGAATATGTGGTAAGGCAAAATAAAAGTGGATCATTTTACAAATGATTTAAACTCAAGTAACTTGTTACGGTCCAGCAGTATTCTATCCTAATTTCACAGAGTAAAACTCAAACCCATGGTGTGTATGGAAATTTAATCTACTCAAAGGAACAGACCTGGAGGTGGAATATACAGCTGCATTGTAGAGAGAGGGGGAAAGCTTGCATGAATTTGATGCATCTCTCTATTCATGGGGTCAGCATAGAGCACTGGGTGGTGCAAGGAAGAGTTTCACAACCCTTTCATGTTCACTTAGCACACAGTCTTGTCTCACAGGCAAAATGACTACTCCATGTTTTAAGGTGTATCCTACGTACAGGAGTAACCTTTTTCCCAGGCAATTTCAGACTGGATAGAATAATTGGAAATTGTTTCGTATGACTGTTCATCAAAATGGAATACTTAGAATACTAAGAATCAGCATAACTTAAATGTTCAGATCTGCTAGCTTACATTATAAAGATAGCAGTGGCATGATTCAAATTAGAACAGTAAAACAAACTGGAAACCTGCCCATACTTCATAAAAATATTTAAAGTGCTATCACACAGAACAGCTTCAAGATCAATCAGGAAGAAGTCTCTATCACATTATTGCAACAGCTCCTTGTCACAGGCTATATGGCTAAGATTAATGCAGAGCTTCAAGCCTATCTTTAATCAGAAGACTGGCTTGGGTAAAGTTATCTAGAGTTACAGATCCAAATTCTACCTTTAAAAGTTTTTCAAATTTAGGTCAGCAGGATCCTCAAAGCTTTACTACTAGGTCTGTTATTACTTTGGAGTCTTTCAAGTCAGCTGTAGAACTACTCCCATCTTTTGTCACCTGTATTACTATTCTTGATTAACAGTTTTATGTCTTCTTATTTCTCTGTAATCCAGTTGGCTTATCAGTTTAGACCATAATCTCTTTTCTCACATTAACATACTACAACTGAATTACAAATTCAGGGTAGTCCACAAAACAGACTATGAAACCTACATCAGGAACAAAATGTGATCCTCACATCAACTACCCTATCCTATCTCACCAATACTGAAACCAATTCACCTCACTTCATTTTCGGTTAGCCAATCAACCACCAAGCTTAACTTAAATCTTGACAATGCTGCTGTCAAGGAAAAAGGGCACATCTGTAGAGGACAGTTTTAACAGATAAATAATGATCTAGACATGCCTAGTATCTTTCATATTTAGATTTCTAAAGCTAATCGAGGTTAATCTCCTCAAAAGCTAAATAGATGGCATATTCCTTACACTTTGTTCTACAAACACAAGATTTTACGGATGCTGCAGGTTCACTAAAAATTTGGTCTTGGGCACAAGACAGCTGGAAACAAATCTGTTTCAACAAATTTTGGATCACAGAGCTAAAAATACTCATTTACAGATATTCAGGTGTATGAGTAAAAAAGCTGCTCTCAAAACCTGCGTCTAATCTTATATTTTCACCTCGTGACATACCACCCTTTTGATTTCAGGAGTTGCCTATCAGATTTGCTGCTTCTCCTTGTGCTCTCTCACACAGCCCAGCACTCGGCTTAGAACTGGGAAGCTTTAAACATGTATCAGCAGAAAGACTTTAAGGATGTATACTAGAAGATGAACCAGTGGAAAATAGTGAGGGAGAAGAATTTCAAAGAGTTACAGAAGGGAATTCTACACCAATGGAACAAAGCATTAAAGCTCAATTAATGGGAAGTCAAGAGCATAATAACTGCCAGCAACCAAAAATCTGGGATCTTGCAGCTGCTCCTGAACCCAAGTAGCTGCTCTCCCTGGGAAATGTTCCTGCCAGAATACAAGCCCAGCACTACAGATGTATTTCCTTCTGCAATTTTGTACTGTTATGAACCCCAGTTCAGGCAGTATGAGAAAATCTGCTTTCCTCGCTGCTGGCATGGAAATGTAAACATTGTTCCTACATTTGTATAGTCTGATAGAAATGCACAGAAAACCCATAAAAACCAGCCACATATTTTTGCTGATCTAGAAATATAAGAGAGTTATTGGCAATTAACCAAGTGAATAGGACCAATGAGAACAGCACTAACAGAGTGGGGGAAATAATCTAGAATTTTTAAAGGCATTATAAATGAAAAGTAGAAGCTATGGTAATGTGACACTTTCATAAACTGCGTGAGTTTCTGCAAGTGCAGTATATTCAGGACCAAAAACCCAAAAGCAGTACCATTTAGGGAAATACATTTTTGATCACCTGCAGTGTGTTATAATTCATGGTAGCTGGATGCTGATGCTTGATAGGAAAAGCTGGGGGACCATTTACGAAGTAACACAGTGCTTGAAAAGAACAATGTGTGTGCTCCAAGGCAATCTAAAACTACTGGAAGTGAAGAAAGGTATTTAAGTATGAGCAAATACTAAAATACTGAAACTTTAAGTTCCTTGAGCTTACAATAACCTTTTCCAAAGTCTTTAATGGATAAGGACCTGGTTATGGAAAGGCTGAGCTAAAGTTTAGATTTTGCAGCAGAAACAGTATTTCCTTCCTGTAATTTTTTACTGATAGTTCTCCATCTTCACGTTTCTCCAACATAAATCAAAAATAAAAATCTGGAAAACTAGTCCTCTTTCATTCTGTTAGCGTAGTGAAAAAACATCTGAAGGGCAAAACAGACAGCTATGCTAATAATAAGACCCCTTTTTGTACTCTAGGCACAACAAGCAAGATATTTTTACTTATTTACATAATGTACTCTATCAGTGAAATATATTAAAAAGCACTTTGTGGCATGCTCTACTTTTTACTTGGAACATAACTCTTAGGTTAATTGTTTAGAGATCACTTCCATGGCATTTTTTACAACATTTTGTTAGATGGGTATTTTCTGTTCTTCCTCATTAAATTAGATAATTCCCCCAAGTTAAGAAAGACTGCTGTTCTGCTGTTAAAATAATTATTTGCTATTAAAGCAATTATTTTAATAGCAAAGAAGCAGACACTTAATTTGACAGACTTTTTTTTTTTTCCGTGTCATGGAAAAAAAAAGTCTTTTTCTTCCACCACAAAGCTCACCGAGGGGAACCAAGGTGGTTATCATGCAATGCAACTCTAAGAGTTTCTGAAAGGGCTAAAAATACACAAGCATTAATTATATTTTCTTTCTGTAGCATTGGGGATGCAGGCATAAAGTCCCATTCCCACACCCTGTAGGTCACAGAAAATCTAAAAATACCTGCCTACATAAGAACCTCTTCAGCATCAAAAAAAAGGATAGATACTATCTGACTTTTTAAACGTAGCCTTTAGATATGGGAGAAAGAGGAAAAACCCAACAGCTGGATGGTGTATTTCATGACATACATGTACTTTCACATAGTTCTGTCTAATTTTCTGCTGTTAAAGGAATAAGCTTAATATTACATCTTTTTTGTAAAGTTAAACCTCCTTCTTTTGCAATTCATTTTAAAAATCATTTTTAGCACCACTGCTTAGAAGAAAAGTCTGCTACCTCAGTACTAAAATAAGCAACATATCAGTGAATATTAACAAAAAAAAGTCATGGCAATCTGTTTATTATAGGAAATGTCCCTTATGGAAGAAATAACTCCAAAATAAACTAGTACTGTAGTCTCATTACAGTCCAATATTAGTGGTTCTGACTCAAGGACAACTGCTTAGTTTGTTTTGCACTTGATCATATTTGGTTTGACACCAACATTTTGACTGAGGCGTCTTCCATTTGCAGATATAAACTTCACCCACAAGTAATTTTCCAGACCTTATTAAAGAAATTTTTATGTCAGAGTTATAGATTTGAGACCACTTCCTTTGTTCTAACAACATTTTTGAAGTATAAAAGCAGATCAATCATCATATTGATTATTTCTCTTGAAATAAAGCTGGACTTGTGCTGGTCAAAAATATTTAAGAATGAAGACATCTGGAAATTTTTAAAAAATATATAATTTAAAAAATCCCCCGTATTAGAAAACAAGTTCATTACCACAGGGGGAATTCAATGCTTACTGATTGCCTAAGATAACCTCAAGCAATGCATCTAAATCTATGTTTTTCTCTGCACTCTTTAACCTAGTAGAACTTTATTGTTCATATCTATCCACTTATGTATTTCTGAAATTGAAATGTCTGTAAGACAACAATATTAATGCTACATACACAGACACATCAACTATGTATGACAATGTAGATCACATTGAGTGAAAAGGCATTATCAAAGATTACACTTTTTAGGTGTTTGTGACCTATATTATGATGCAGAAAGCATGTACTATTTAGTTCCTGCCTTATTACTATGAGTGTGTATTTCTAACTAAAAGACCATAAACAGATTCTGTCTGCAAAAATCCTGAAACTTTACCTGTGAATTTGATTCTCACTGATTGAAACAATAATTCTTTTTCCACAATATGAATTTTTAAACACATCACACTACTGTGTTTATTAAGATAACTAGAAGGAACAGGGAGAATGAAAGGTGGGCACACAACTGAAGTATTACGAATTGCTGCTGTCCAGTAAACAAACTCTCAGTTCAAATGAATGAGGCTGGACAGTGAAGAACCAGACTCCAGAAACCCTCCTGGATAATGGGAAGGGCAAAATGAAGATGGGAGGGCAGAATGAATACAAAGATGCATGATCAGAGAAACCAAGATACCACAGGTGAAGAACTGAGCTATAGGTGTGGTTGGACTTCAAAACTTTTCCAATGAAACCTGCATGAAAGGGTTTTAAAATTTTACTATTTGGCTTATTCAGGATGATCATGGTATGTCAATAAAATTTACAGTATCCCATCACTAATGTCTGTGTTAGCATGTAGTTTTCAGTCTATCAAAGGCAGAGATTAAGCTTTAAGGTACTACCAGTAATGTTTTCAGATCATTTTTCTAGACAACCTGATGGACAGCAAAATCTGTGGGTTTGCCCTGTGTCCTATATTTCCCATTTCTACCTCCTTTCTTAAAGCATCATAGGAAACACGTATTGATATTTTGCACAAGGCTTAGTTGAAACAGTGGTGGATATGATAAACTGCTTCTCTGAACCACTTCACATAAGGAGATACAGCAGCTTTCCTTGCCTCCCCCATAAAGCTTAGGGCAGAGCAGCAGCTCTGGACATACTCTTTTCCAATTAAAATAAAAATAGAAATAATTAGAAGACATTAAAAAATAAAATCACAAGATTCTACAGTTCAGGATCTGGCCTCTGTATGTTTGTCAATTCTGAAACCTTCAAAATACACGTAGTTCCTAGTTAGTAGCTTCTAGATTTTCATATTTATTTAGAATAGTCACCCTGTTGCTTGCCCTTTATACCCTTCTGATTCAGAAAATTACCTTCGATGAAATCAAACATTTCAGAAACAGATGCTGTACTATAAACTTGTCCCAAGTAGTGTCTGGATGGTTGCAGGCACCCAGGAGCACCAAGTCATTTGTTTTTACCATCTGTTCTATTTCCCAAAGCAATAACTTGTATCTTTTCATCTTGATTAGGTGGTCTACTCTAGAGCAAACTCTAAATTTAAAATATGCTTGGATTTTCCCCTGTCAAGTTCTTTTTTAAAAAGTCTCACTTGAACTGGTACTCTCTTACAGAATATACAATCATATTTTTAGGAAATACTTTAAGTCTTTTCTTATGTTGTGTATTGTATGTGAAAGGTAACCCATTCTGACACTGTAATCAACACATCTATCCTACTGCTTAAGATAGAATTAATTCTGTTAAATCATATTCACCTTGTAAACTATGTGACTTCAGCAGGTTTTCAAAGACCTTCTGAAATGAAGCTTTCCTCTCCTCTACTTGACACTCATTTGAACTTTTACTCCTGGACAGTCATGATAGAGACACATAAGTTCTCTTTCATTTCTGGTAGAATTTAACTACTTGATTGCCCCTCCCCTCTGCTTCCATTTTGAAATGTAGTATTCTTCTACAGTTCTCCCAGAGCTCTCTTTTTAATTGTATAAAAGTAACCATTCACCCAGTTGATTGAATTCAATTCTCAGACACACTTGCATTTGTCAGAGGCATCTTCTTCTAATTATCCTCACTCCCTCCCTCAATTTTCTAATGCAAAACTGACTGATTTCATCGTTTCCCAAGAATTTAGTAGATCTTTATATGTGAGCCCTTTGGTTTCTTCCCACTCCAGAGAATGACAATGGCTCATTTACAAACACATTCCAGCCACCAAAATGCAAATAGCTTCTACTGCTTTAACACTTGGGGTTCAGTACTGAAGGTGCACCAATTTTTAAGCTACTTCATAGTACCTCAGCAGACTACAAATAATCTCAACATCCTCCCCACTCAGAACAAATTTATTTTTATGGTGTTTTTTTACTCCTTTTCCTCCTAAAAACCAGCTCCTCATGTTATTTTCATATTATGTACCTTATCCAGTCTTATCACTGAAGTCTGTAAACACAAATGACAATTTGTTATGGCTCAAACTTTTTAATATGCATTAAGGAGCTTACATGCATTTGTATTTCTCTAATACTAATGAAGTTAGTGCTTTCAGTTGACACATCCTTTCAGCTTCATTTATCTATTTCCCCATGAACTTCTGTGCCTGTAGTTCTGTAGATCAGTCCTGTTTCAGACTTGAACAGGCAAGAGTCCTCAATCCTAGAAACACAGGGATAGGTATCTTCCTGGCTCATATTGCAGAGGAAACTAAAGCATTATGACACTACAGGTATTTTGACAGATCCACAGCTAAGTATTAAAGAATAAAATGAAAAACTTAAAAACAAGTTTCATCTTCCTCTGTTCTGTTCCATAGGTCAACTTCTATAACAATAAAATGCCCTTTAGACAAACCACAATTATGACAGTTGTACATATAAAAATGATGCAAGTAATGCTTACCATGATATGATGCAATCCATAGTACATCAAAATGTCTGCTAAGGTAAAAATGTTTCCTGCAAGGTAGACTTTATCTTCAAGGTGCATGTTAAGATCCTAAAAAGGAAAAGGTCATTATACTGCTGTAGTATTGACTATGTGAAACAATATATTAAGGCAGTTGTTAAAAATAACAGAAATTTTCTCTGGAGACCATGCATATAAAATAAACACCAGTTTTAAATTATACCAACTCAGCAAACAAAACAAATAATAAAAATTTCTGGAAAGCAAGTGACAAGATAATAAAATAAAATATCATTCTTTGACAGTGAGAATTAAGCAAAATTTAAATACTGGTCTCTAAATAAAGTGTTTATATATAGCGAAATTTTTGTAAATGCAAATGTAATTTATTTTAAGCTGACTCCACAGCTTTCAAGTCTGTCTTATCTTAGTTTCAAATTACTGAAATTCAAAAATTACAAAGTTATGTATTTACTATAAGTGTAAATTCAAACGTTTAACATTTGATTAATTAAAAAATGCAGTTCTGTGATAAAAGGACAGCAAACTGTTCTTCCAGCAGCAGCTACACCTGTCGTGCAGGACTCTGTGCAGCTGGTCAGCAAGGTTCTGGAACTCCAAAAGTCTAAGAACCAGGGAAGGGCACAGGCATAGTGGGGTGGGAGAAAAAGTGTTTCAAGCTTGATGCTGGTAACTTGATACCCATCAGCTGCTATCACTTGACACCTGCTTTTATTAATATTGAAATTACTGCTAGCAATTCTTTGTGACTGACCCTATCAATTCAGCTGCTAAGTCTCTAAGAAGAGAGAGTTTCAGCGTTTTAAGATCATCTCTCAACTGCTCCAGATCAGAGGCTGTGACGGTGGGTAGTAGAAGGTTTCCATTCAGGTTCAATAAATAATTATTTCAAATGCATTTAAACAGAAAGACTTCTTTTCATGGCTTTTTGTATGCAACCATTCCCTGCCAGAAAACAAGAGGCTGACAGGCTCTGTGCTGCTCAAGTTTATCAGCTCTGAGGACACAGGCATCACACATCAGCTCTACCTCTTCACCTGTACTTCCTTTTCTCCAAATCTTACCTACTTGGCATCCAATTTATGCACCTTTCTGCACCCTACTTTTCTCTAAAGTAACAATAAAATTACCTACTTTAACCTGGACCCTAGCATAAGCCAGCTTTAGTTTCACAATATTATTTTCAGACATCTACAAAAACAGTTCCCCTGCTTTTCCTCAGATTTGAAAACTCCCCTTATCTGAAGGGAAAGAAAAAGCAGCACACATCTGCTTAAGCCACTCCTCCCCCCTGCCCTAGAAACAGAGGTAAGCAGCTTAAACGCAACTAACATTTTCAAAAATTTCATTTTTTCAGTCTCAATTACAGCACATTTCATTTTCACACAACATTTTATTGAAAAAATCAAGTCTTGGGCAAGAAGAGGTGGTTAATAAATACTTAGTGAACAATTAAAAAAATTTCTTTCACCTTGAGCATGTTGCACTTTTTGTGGTTACATGATTTTACTGATATAGAGATTTCCTATAATGCATATATTGAAAATATTGAAAATAAACCAAGACCAAAACACACAACTAGAATGTTGAGACTTGAAGACATTTAATCTTGCATTTGCTTTTGACAAGTTTGACTCCATTAAGGCACCTTACTATTCCTTGATAACCTCTTCATGACAGGACTCCTGTATTTCTGTAATATTTGGACATCCTCATGTCTGCTTTGATTTCTTTTATTAGAGCAAATCAAGGAAACATATTAACCCCTGCATAGTTAAAATTCTGTAAGGTCAACTGCCCTTGGCTATGTAGCTTCTTTTCTTTAGACTGGTTTACTGCTCTGTTCATGTTAGTTAGTGCTCAAATTACCTCAAACATGTAACTACAGTTCTGTGGAATTTCCTACACGCAACACAAAGGCAAATCCAACGTTAAGAAGAAAAAACTTAAGGAAGAAAAAATCCCAAACCTCACGATCTGCTTACTAGGAAAAAAAAACAATAATCAAAAACCAAACCACAAACTTGTCTGTTTTGAAACAAATTCTCTGACCAGCATTCTCCATTTCAATTAAACAGAAATTCCACATGCATTATAATGAAAACTAACACCACTGAAATTCTATCTTCTTCCCCTCCTCCCCTGTTCTTCTTAGCTTAGGCTATTGAATCAGGATTTTGTAAAGTAAAAAGCTCATTATCTCCAAAGAGACCATCACCACAGTTATTTCCCTGCTGAAAATTTTGGATTTCTGCATCAAAGAAATTACAGCATGCTAATTCTGAGTTTTATATTGCAAGTGTACTCTCAAAATAGTCATCTATTAAAATTCTAAAATTTTTAAGGCAAGGTAAGCCATTACAATGTGAACAATTATTTATTCTGATTCATCGAATTTTATGAAGTCAGTTAATGGAGGAAATTAAATTTGACAAAAATGGTTTAGTGTTGTATAAATTAGCATTAGTTTACAATTCTGGTTTTGAACATGTACCTTCCTCCCTGAAAATACAGACAGATATTCTGATTTCATTCTGCAACTCACACTCATTCAGAAACATATATTTTTTGCATTAGGCACATTTAGTTAATTTTGCCTCATGGGTTATGCTTCCCATGGATGACTATACACTGGCTAACAGCCAAATCTGCTAAAATTCCTGAAAATCAAGTTTGTTTAAGTGACCACTGTATTAAAGTGAAATAGCGTTCCTGTCCTGGAGAGATTAATGAAAATGCAAACACAAAACTGTGTAGAATTTCAATCACATCCAGGAAATTCAGGTCTGCTGGCTGTCATCTGACTCATTTGTCTTTCATGTATTGAATGGTACTACTTAAATGAATTCTATATATACAAACTCAGGATTAAAAGACTAAGGTAGTCCTGGAAGTTGCTTATAACTATATAAACTTACAGTTGTATTCCCTCAGGAAACTCTTTCTCAAATTTTAGACAGGTACTTAAGGCACAGCTGCATTACAATACATTAACATACACTGAACAACTGCAGCAATTCAAACACCATTTTTGGGTATGAGGAGGAAAGCAGCAACAGAAAGAAGAATTGTTGCATTATTTATGGACTAAGCGATGGATTTCCATTTGCTTGTTGTATGGGAAAAAAAAAATCCAATTTACAGCCTCTATCTCGCAACAGCTCGACACATCCCATTCAGAGCACATTTCTGAGCACCCCCCAGCATTGCTTACTGTCTGTTAAATATGCAATCCAATGGCCCCAAATCCATTTAATCTGCTCAGGCTGCTGAATCCCTGCCATTTTTGACAGTGGCTCGGATAAGGAACAGTTGCTTCTTACAACGCAAGAGCTTCCAGTGGACCTCATCACACCCTGATTTTGTTCAGGTATTTTGGCCACAACACCCTGCTGGTGTATGCGCTTCCCTTACACACAGAAGCACACACATCCTGTCCTTTCAGTCAGCAAGATTCCAGAGGTCATTTATGCCCTAAATGCTTTTATATCTCTCGCACTATGCAAAGACAAAAAGCTGAGCATTCCCAAATGCTTCAGAAAAGCCCCTGACGATGCAGAACCCAGGAAAGGGTTTCTGCAGCCCCATCCAAGAAAAGCAGAACTACACTTTCAGTACACGGACAATATTTTTAGTTCTCATGCAACACTCTTCTCTCTAAATGGCAAACTATGAGCTAAACTTGCTCTGGAAGAGTATTATATTACTGAGTTTTCTGGAAAAGACAGAACAAAAATAATCAACAAATGTTGCTGCAATAATAAAAATTCAGTCTTTAAACCTGTAAGTGTGGAAAAATATCCTGGTGCTAACAGAAGAGGTAAAGAAGTGAACACAAAACCGAAGTTTGAAAAGCGTTTGCTGGACAGGCTTTCCAAAGCAGGAATGAATCCCATTCAAAACTTTCAAAAAACAGTGTAGAAAGGTGTGGATTAATGGCATGAACAGACCATGGATTAACCTGCTTTTGTACCTGTGGAAACAGTAATTTTTCAAGCAAGCACATTAAACAGAAATTACAGCTCTCTTATTGGGATTTCATTATTACAGTTAGGCAGCACAGGAGATTGGGATAAAGCTAATTGAAATAATGGAACACTGTTCTGTACGAGACATGGAAGTAGTACACTAAAATTCTTAGTTATCATTATCCTTCAGAAACCAGAGGTTTCTACATCTGTGTGGATACTTTTATACGAATTTAACAAGCTACTAGTTATTTGTCAGAGGTTTCTGAAGATGGGGAGTGAAGGGGGAAGAATCCTCAGGTTTAAAATACCTAAAATTGATAAAGCAGATATATTAAAATCTCATTAACACCTAAGTAGAACTCATTAACACCTAAGTAGACATTTGATGGCACAGAGGTTCTCAGTTCCTTTCCTGAGGAGCAGAAAAAGCAATAGTTATCCTGCATGACAACTCAGAAATTTTCAGATTTTTTTTTTCCCTATTCAGCTTAATTTACCACTAACTAAACATCAAAGAAACAAGATTATGCTCTTTTATCCTGTGGAAAAGAAAGTTAATATAATGCATTGGTTATTAAGCTATCACTGCTATTGACTTTCATCATTCCTGTGGATCTGCTGAGAAACTGATTTAGAGTATTGCTCCCATTTATTTTATCAAGTACAGAAGAGCAAATCAAAATTACACAAAACTCAAAAAGCCCTTTATGACCTATTCTGAACATTGTGGCATTTGCTCTGGATGAATATAAAAACCCTGGCTGAGATGGTCTGTTTCACCATTATTTTCCTGCCAAGTAACAGCTTTAGGCAACACGTTAGTAAGAACAATATAACAACCTATTTTCGTAATGCAAACAGAAAATCCTTCCCATTCAGATTAACAAACATGAAATCAGAACCACATTAGTTAAGGGTTAAATAGAGGCAGCCTAAAGTTTGTATCAGAAGTGACTGAACTGCTTTTAGTGCAGCTTATTATAAATTGTGGCTCTAGGCTGCAATTGTCCCAAGACTGCCATTGTGTATTCCAGACATGCTGTAAAACTACAGCCTCAGACTTCCCTCCCTATTTTTTTTTTTTTTTTACCTGTACTCCCTTTTGGCCCAGTATACTTTAATGGTAGGCTGCCCCTTTTCTGATTAATCATAGTGGCAAGAGAACACATTACAAAAAAAAAAAAAGCCCTTAATTGCTATACTATGAAATTATTAGTGCTGAAACAATTCCACAGCAGCCCTGTGTTAAAATAAATTCTGGTTATTCAACACTTGCTAAAAAAAAAAAAAAAAATCCATAGAAAAACTTTTAAATGAACTTAAAGGCAGAGATTCTCTGTTAAGTAACACCGACTGTTTCTCAGTAAGGATATTTTGCTTTGCTTGGAAACACTTGATTTATCTACAGATTTGTATTTCAGCATATTGTCTTTTCTACACAACCAGTGTCACTAAGGCCAAAGCTGAAAAGAGATCCCAGCTTCAGCAGGAACCTGCCATATCTCTGTATCTGATTTTAATGCTCCAATGCAGCTCTGCAAATACTCACACATACGTGCTGACACTGCAGGTATCGTCACTATAACCATCCCAGCAGATGAACTTTGTTATAAGAAGACAGAAAACTTGCTTTTGATTTTTACATGATAGTAAGGCAAGAAAGGAAAATGGGAGTTAATTATTTGTTCTCATACAGTCTTCTCACAGTTTGGGAGAACCAAATCACAAGTTTAGAGTTTGTTTAAAGAATGACTGAAACTCTGTGACACTTGTCATCAAAGTTTAGACAACAGGGACATCCAAGGGCCACCTGGTCATACCACAGGTAAACCTGAAATCAAAGCCTGATTAGTCAGTGCTTCCTTCAATCAAGTTCTAAAAATCCTTAAGGGTAGACAGTTTTCATACTGTATCTGTAGAGTAACCACGACTGTGAAGGTTTGGATAGCATTTGCACACAGAAGGTAAGAGCAGATATGTTACAAAAAGAGAAGCAATGTAAACCAAGCCAGGATGAACCAATAGAAGATATTCCCCAGATACAATGAAACCAAGATAACTCAGATTATTTGGGGTTTAAGTGAGAGGAATGGTTTGTCAGGATTTTCACCAGGTTGGCACATAATGCAGGCATGACAGGCCTCAAGATAGAGAGCTGTAGGCTTGAAGAGTAACAAAGTTTTGTTTTGTATCATTTTAAGATGCATTTCCCTTGACTTTAAGTAACAGAGTGTTAATACTGCTTCAATTTATTTTTGATTCCTACACATCTTACCAGAGCCAGAAGTATTAGGACTCTGCCAGCTTCAAGTAGAGTCAAGCTTGCAGCTCACAGATTTCTAAACTCAGACTCATTGGCAGCACTGAGCAGTGTAACTCTCCTAAAACATACTTTTAAAACTAGAAAAAAAGTAAACACTTTAAAATTTGATTCAATTTCACTGCTCTTTTTATACACACTTTGTAAGCAGTGCTTAACACAGTAAAGCAAATTTTCTCTTCAAGTTGTTCCCACAAGACTGCAAAAATACTTATTACCAGTTGCAAGGAGTAAGGAAAATAGGGTAAGTTTTGCTATCTGCTCCTTGTCATCTGGCTGCTCAAACAACAAGGGGGACCCTTGAGATTCTCTTTTCTGCTTCCACCTGTTTAAGAGGAAGTAACCTTCAGCCTACAAGAAAAGTTTACTGACAGCAGACCAAGTAGCTGTCCAGACAAAGTAGCTCAATGTGAGGGACAGTTTTGTAGAGGTTCCTTTACGATTTCACTTTTTCACACACAATTCCATCCAGAACCTCCTTTTAGCACCAATACCAATTACCACAGCATCAAGTATGGCTTGCATCCCACAACGGCCACATCATTAGGAACAGCCCTTAAAACAATCAGAGAAGCGTTATCCTGGAATACAACAACAACTTGCTTACAGGCAAAGGTTTAGGAAGATAGTAAGAAACTGGCACCTCACAGAGGTAGCTGAACAGTCTCTAAACTGTGTGGAACACCCTTCACTATTTACAGCCATTGAGAACTGCAAGAGGCAAGAGCTCTGCTTCATATATTTTACAGTGTCAGTTGTTTCCCTGTTTCAGGTTGTTGGGATATTTTTGTCAATGAAAGTGAAAAGCAGCAAGAGGAATAAAAACCAGTAATTAGTGACACTATGAAGCCCTTAGCATTTGCTAAATTTTATTACTTGGATGCTGATCCACACATTAGCACTCTGATCTTCTGCAAGGTCTAGTTACTACAAGTTTCAGTGACAAGGTAATTAAGTACTCCTTACCTTCAGAACTGTTCTAGTATCTTCCTTACTGGAGCCTCCATTCACTCGGGTCACTCTGTATTCCAGCCACTGCTGCACCACAGCCTTCTCCTCGGCGCTGCTTCCCAGCAGCTGCTCCTTCCTCGCCTGCCTCACCAGGTGGGCAGCGATGGTCATCAACCCCGTCAGCCCAGGGCCATTGTTGGTCTGGAGAACAGGAACCTGCAAGGGGAAACAGAAGTGTAAGACTAAACAAATAACTGAAGAAAGCTGTCTTTATATGAATGGCTATGGTTTGTTTATCTTCCCTCAAAAGGACCTTTGAAGCAATGGATCAGAAATTAGAAGCATTCACGGTAAAGGCAGTGCCATCAAACCAAGTTTGTGTTCACATTTTGCTCTTGGCGGCATTTTATTTTCAATTTTTACAAAAGAACATGAACAAACCAAGACACCTTTAGCTCCAATTAAGCAAATTCTGCCAATATTAGGCAAAAATAGCATTGCTTGTTCTAACACTGGGAGAAATCTTCTCAATTGACTTCTAACTCATTGCCAAATTCAGGACTCTGACTTAAGACTGTGAAGTCAGCAGCATCCAAGTATTCTCTGCGCAAGCAGGCTGCAGTAACCACACCTCCTGAAAAGCTTATTCCTACATCCTGCACCATTCCAAAAGGCCCTGAACAGCAGTCAGGAGCTCACTGGTACCAGCAGGACAACACAACACACCTCCAGCTTTAGCCAGGACGTCTTTGTGAGTGACAGCAGCTTGGGTTCAACTGCGGGAAAGGAAACTGAACCACCACCTCAAGAAATGAAGTGAGTGAACTGAAACTCACTGCAACAGGCTGAGGTCCATTCAGGCATTTATGACATAAAATGAAAGAAAATGATTTAAACACAACACTTTCTTTTAAAGTATTTGACTACCCAGAGCAGTCTGTTTATGTTCACATTTATTTAATCTAAGGTGCAAGCTAAAAGTATTTAATATCATTTTTGTAGTTGTATCAAGAGTCTTTCACTACTATTAAGGTTTTTTCCACGGAACATGCAGCCAGAAAAACTACACAGAGACCTAGTTATATTTGAATTTTTCAGCCTTATACTTTATGGTAATAGCACTAAAATACCAGCTGGGCTGTAAAAGGCAGCTTTTGCAACTGAAGAACTGAAGAATATAGATATTCAGGACTCTAATCATAAACAGTCAATTAATAAAACCTCAAAACATAAGGCTGCAGAGCTTCATTTCTCAACCAACCTTCTCCAGGAGGGAGGATCAAACAAAGGACTCACAAATTTGTGACATTCCCAGCTCTACAGTGCATTTTTCATACCTCTGGTGCCTCTTAAAGCATGGAACCTATTGCTTCCATACAAACTTTGAAATATTAAGACATCTAGAATGATAGAATCATCCAAGTTGGAAAGGATCTTTAAGATTATCCAGTCCAGCATCCACCCAGCACTGCAACTCCTGAACCACTAAATCATCACCCAGAGCCACATCCAGACGTCTCTTAAACATCTCCAGAAATGGATACTCCACCACCTCCCTGGGCAACCTATTCCAATGCCTGAACACCACAAGAGGGAAAAATATTTTCTAATATCCATTCTGAACCTCCCTTGTCTCAGCTTAGGCCATTGCCTCTGGTCCTCTCACTGCAGGCACTGTAGGTTGACTGAATCCCACCCCACTACAATCTCACATGCAGCAGTACTTTAAAAGGAAAAATTTAAGAGCAACACATCCCCAACACATCTTCCTATTATTACGGCAGCATCTTTTTCTTCCCACGTAATTTAATCGAGATAGCACAGACATAACTCGCACAGGGAAAGGGAAGTGGTGAAACCACAAGCTGTAAGTCAAACCGAAATCCCTTCCAGGACACATGATGATTCTTCCCACAAGCAGAGGGAAGAAGTTTCTAGAGCCTACAGGCTCGCAGGCAGCGAGGCCCCTAAAACATCCACAACATATGTGGGTTGATGAGGGAAGGGTTGGAGGGAGCACAGGCGTGAGACTCCGCTCAAGGAGACGTCGGCTGGTATCTAGGGGGTCGCAGCTACAGTCATATCGCTGTGTGAGGGGAATTAATTGCCAGGGAGGCGGAAAGGGAAGCTCGGAGGGAAGGAGCCATTGGGGAAAGGAGACCCGAGCACGCCCGCCCTCCCACGCGCGCCGCCACCGCCACCCGCTCCAGGCCCCTCCTCGCTCCCTTCACCTTCCGCTCCCCCTGGACGCCGTACTTGTTCCCGCCCGGCAGCCCCAGCAGCCGCTCCAGCAGCTCCAGCTCCTCCGCGCCCCGCATGGCTGCCGCCATCTTGCGCGGCAGGACACGCGGGACAGAGAAGGAGGGCGGCAACAACCACTCACCCCATTGGCGGACAGCTCCACGGCGGCCTCGAAGGAAGCGCCACTGCCATTGGTCCGAAAGGGGCGGCCAGCCAATCAACAGCCAAAAGAGGCTTCGCGTTCAGCCGTTCTGGGCGGACGGAAGAGCAGCGGGGTCACGGACAGCGCATGCGCAGTTGTCCCTGCACGTCCCGGCCGCCTGGTGGCCCAGGCTCGCGCGCGGCAAACCGCGCCTCCGGGGCGTGGCCTCGCGGGAGGGGGCGGGGCAGCCGTGAGGGGCGGGGCAAACGGAGCCGCCGCTTTTCCCATCGCCGGAGGGCAGAGGGCGCCGTGGAGGTGTCGTGGGAGTGGGATTTCGCGGGGTCGGTTTAGTCGGAAAAGACCTTAGAGAACACGGAGTCCGATCTATGACCCAACACCACCGCGTCAGTTGGACCATGGCACGGACTGCCACGTCCAGTCTGTCCTTAAACACTTCCAGAGATGGTGACTCCACCACCTCCCCGGGCAGCCCTTTCCAATGCCTGATCACGTTTTCTGTGGAGAAATTCCTTCTGATGTCCAGCCTAAACATGCCCTGGTGCAGCTTTTCCACTTGCCCTATTGCTGGTTGCCTGGGAGAAGAGGTCGACGCCCACCTGGGTACACCCTTCTTTCAGCGACCTGTAGACAGTGATAAGGTCCCCCCTGAGCCTCCTCCAGGCTCAACAACCCCAGCTCCCTCAGCTGTTCCGCATGGGACTTGTGCTCCAGACCTTCCCCAGCTTTGCTCTCGTTCTCTGGACAGCTCCAGCTCTGTCCCTGGTCTCCGCACTCCGGCGTCCCAGCCTGGCGGCCGCTCTCAGTTCAGTTCCATGGATGGCTCAGTGCCGCACAAGAGCTGCTCTGATGTGTCCCCGGGGGTTGCCCTCAGGTTGTCCGCACAGACCGTCCCTCCCTTCTCCTGGGCTTCTCAGGAACCATTGCAGTGCTTCTATCCGTCCCTTCGCACGTCTCACCTTCCTCCACCCGGCAAATCTTGAGCTCTTTGTTCCAAGAGCAGCCGAATTTAGTAGGGGAGCTGAAGTTTTGTGGAGAGGTACATCACTCGGGATCGTGTGAAATGAAAGATCAGCCAGAACCAAGCTGCTACCCGAGGGCATCAAAGGAGGAGGAGGAGGGATAAAAGTAGAGTTAAAAAAAAAATCATCCTAATCAACACTTTTAATAGTAGTAGTGGAGTTAAGAGATAAATTCCCCGAAATCTAAGCTGCCCATAAAACAGCCTGACTTAACTGCACTTTAGTGTATTTGAGATTTGATGAAGACGTGATTTAACCACCTTTCCAATGGAAGATACTCTGCTGCAGATGTCATACTTGTACGTCTCACCATAAATTTCAGGAATTAAAACAAATTTAGATTTCCAGGTTTATTTGTGCAGAGTATCAAAGCACATTTTCTGATAGAAGACTACTAAGTCCCAAACTAACATTTTTTTACTAAAAAGAATGAGCTAGCCTTGTCCTACTACTGACATTTTCACAATACAGACTCAGGGCTATCACTGAGTTAGTCATCTCAGATAAGATGATCCTGACAAATGTCCTGTTTCTCCAGTGAAACACTTTATCTTGATCCAAGGTGACATTTAGATTTGTACCTTCTGTTACAGAAAAAGTCTGAAAGTGGACACTGAGCCTTCATCTGGCTAGGGAGCAAATGTGAAATTGTGAGTGGATTTTTAAGTTTTATAGGATCTTTAATATTAATGTCTGCAAAACACTGAATTAAAAAAACCCCAAACTGCCTTGAAAATGGCCTTGTTCATTGCAGAGCTTTTTAAAATTAATCAGCTCCTTTCTTTAGGCAATATTTTGAAATTATATTGTTGCAGCAGTGTTCCCGTAGTGTTCCAGCTCTCTGATATCAATGAATGATCTAAAATTGTACAGAAAGGCTTCCTTTTCAGTGGGAAAATTGAAAGAAATGCCTTAGCCCCTTTTTGGAAACCAGTTGATAGTTTCATTACTGAGCAATTTTACTTTCGATAATGAACCATGTATTCAGTAAATATATGCCTACACTTATGGGTTGTTTTATATATATTTATAATTTTTAGATCCTTTGGAACCTAGAAGATGCAGTCTATCAGAGTAAAATGTTAGTATTGATGTGTTGAAATATATATCAGCTAAAATAAAAAGGTCACCATTTCAGTCAGTTGAAACCTGGGAGTTGTTGGTTGGTTGCTTTTTTTTATTATTTTTAATGACTTTCTCCCTCAAACCTCAAAGTTTTAAAGACCTTGGAAAAGGAGATTTTATAAATTAGATGGAGGAGATTAACTGCTTACGGTTGTGTAGTAGTTTTCCCTTGATAGCAGTGTTTAGCAAAGTCTCTCTCCCTTTCTTTTTCTGGACACAGTTCTCCCTTCATTCCATTAGGTGGAGCTTTGTGATTAAGGCTGTGGAAGAAACTTCTGAGCACAAAATAATTCACCACGAAATGGCTGGGGGAGGAGGCGAACGAAGCCTTCTTTGCTTAGAGGTATCGTTGTCCTGTACGCAAGCTTGAGACACAAAAATCTGAATCAAGACCCTCACATACAAGGAAAATAAATTGAAAAATCGATTCTGTCAAATAGGGCCCTGCTCTAATCTGCTGTTGTCATAGTCAAGTTCCGAATCTAAAATACCTTAGGTTATAAATTAAATGTCAAATATAATTAATTTGGCACTTGAAACATGAAGTGGATGACTGTCCTTTGGAGAAAGCCTGACAGCTTTATGTATGTCACATTGGTATCTGTTAAAACAAGCTTCACATGCCAGACGATCCTTGTGTGAATCACATTGCTGTTAGCTGTACTAGAATTTTGTCGATGGAATAAGTCTCAGAACAGTTTTCTCCTTAATTGTCTGAAGCTTCTGCAAGACAATATAAATCAAGTGTCATCTGCATCATCTGTGCTGAATAGTGGTTTTATCATACATCAAATAAGCAATTTATTTCTTATTCATTACTACAGAAGCTATTGTTGAATATTTACATACAAATCTATATTTTATACAAATGGAGAATGTTTTCTGCCCTGTGCCTTGAACCCACTGCAGTTATAATTTGAATCCAGTTTTCCTTCCATCTTCTTAACTTCAGCAACAATGGCTGTAGCCCTGCCATCCTCTTCCACAGGGAGACCAAGGTTATAATTGAGTACTACTCCATCCTCAGTCCACTTCCCTGGGGCATGGAGAGCCTGTTTGCAAGGCCTCCTCCCCTTGCCCCAAACCAGAAGCAAAGATGTCTTTTTCACATTTTGTGTCCTTGCTTTGCACAATGAACTACGCTCACCTTAAGGCTTATTTATTCACAGGTACCCCCAGGGAGGTGGGTGAGGCAGGTTTCCCCAATGGATACTTCTGGACAGTTGTTGAAATATAAATGTCAGTATACCACGTTATTTCCCACTAACAGGACCAGTGAGACCTTCCTAATCCACACCTCATAAGAATTCCCCAAGCAGGGGTCTGCAGCAAGGTTTCACCATTGATTTTGTAGTGTGGGTAACAAACTGGCTAAATGTTTGTGAGTGATACCCTTTACACTACCTATGTCATCAGGATATTCATTTAGATTAGGAGAAAAAAAAAAAGAAGAGACTGAAACCATGCTGCTCATTGAAATGAGGGGAACTTGTGCAGACAAACTGAAAGATCCAGACTTGCTCCTTGTTCCTGCAGTGGCTGACTGAAGCAAAGATGAAATTGACTTTTTTTTTTTCCCCTTCAAGTGCTGTGGGAAAATTGAACACACAAAAAGAATGGTTCTTGTAACAGCCAGCTCTCCTCTGTTTCAGCTTCTCTTTTCTTCTGCTTAACCCCATGCTCTGTATGAGAAACATGAGCCCTGGGTCTGTGTTAAAATTTAGCTATTCTTGTATGTGTCAGACAGAAAACAACTCCAAAGTAATATTTTAAACCCAAGAGGCACAACAATTTTTTCTTTTTCTCTCATTTCCACTAGGTTACACCGACAAAAGGACTGCTAGTTAGAGGACTTTCTGCAGGCAGGGATTCAGAGAGGTTACTGTCCCAAGCAGCTGATTTTAGCCTAAGTGCATATTGAAGTAAACAGGGAAGGGAACATTGCTGTGTGATTACTGCTGTGATAGTGCACCACCAAAAGCTAGGAAAGGGAGACTTGTCAGACTTCTGAGGATACTGACCTCGTGCACATGTAGGCCATAATTTAGCAAGAGATGGGTATGCTTAAGTTCATTTCAGTCAGGGCAACAACAGGATTTGTCACTGACCATTATAAAATTTACTGATTTCTTTTTCACTTCTGTTCCATGGGAGGTGATTGCAAGTCACGGCACTGCCCAGGCACTGCAGTGATTTAAGGTCATCATCTTAGCTGCAAGACAGGGCCAGATCCTCAGGCAGGATAGCTGCATTACTGCACTGCTGCATAAAAGCTAATTAGCCCAGGTGAGAGGAAATCAGCTCCACACCACCATGCCTGAAGACCTGACTCGCTTGTGCATAGCTCTGAGTTCCCTGAACTTTGTCTCTTGTAGGCATGTCTGCATTTGGATCTCAAAAACCTTGTGACTCAGGTTTGAAATTAAACAACTGTTGAACACAGGCGACAGTTTGGGTTTGATAATTCTAAAATAACTTTGACTGTGTTCCATGAATTTGGAGACCAATCAACAGAGTGTGTATGTATTAATAAACACATATATTAATCTATAAAACTTGTCTCACTGATGTTCCTTTGGAGTAAGTTTTTTTTGATAGGAAGCCCAGGTAACTTTATTCTTCAATAAGGAAAGAGTCAACTCTTCAGCACTGATTGTGATGAGATTTATTTCTATGAGATAAGAAAATATGGACCTACACAGAAAATTTACTGAGAGTTCTGTGGAGACATATTCTGCTCTCAGCTTCATCCTCTTAAGTCAAATTTACTATCCTTTATTTCTCACTTGCCTTCCAAATTTGAAGATATCGTTAAAGAAAAACAACCAATATTGCTGGGTGTATGGAAATTCAGACTTACAAAAAATGGCACAGAAGAGAACAAACTGGTGTCTGATGTACCAACCTGAATCCTAAGGTTTGGTTCAGCAGGGGACCACTGTTTTTTTCAGCAGTCGCGTGTATTTGGCACAAGCAGTTCTGTCCCTGACAGCTAAATAGATGAAGCAGATGACAGATTTTAAAAGTGCTATACCTAGAAAATGATACCTGGTTTATCATGTGTAAATGTGGTACATTTGGTTGTTGAAATGTGATCTGCTGCTTCTTTTACAGATAAGTAAGTGCTGGTTTTAGTCTGTTGTGTTTTTGAGAACGTGATCATTGTTAAGTGAATTTGCTGCTGTTTTTAGGGGTTTGCCCTAATTACATAACGCAGAGTCCTGGGATGAAAAGGTTAAGCTATTTCAGTGTACCCTATCAGTAACGTGCCACCTTTGTCCAGACTAATTCTCTTCTTTGTTCTCCAGCTACGGCTGTGCTCAGCTGGAAATATGTCCTGAATATACACTAGATGGCAGGCGGGTCAGGGGGCTGGAAGCAAGCCTTGCCCACCCATCACACAGCCCTCTCTCCTGCCTCCAAAAGATCAATTGGTCTTCCCCAGGCCTCTACAAAGCACATTTGGCTCGCTGTACTGGATGTGAGTATGCAGTCAGTCAGTGGACTAGAAGCAGATCTAGCCCTCTGCCCACAGGATGCTAGGCCATGTTGTTTCTGACAGATTTGCTTTTGCCTTTTAGCCGACACGGAGTAGATGCCCGATCAGTAACAGCTCGATCAGTAGCAGCTGTTGTTGAGAATAAAGCTTGTGTTAGAGAAGTGGACGTGTTAAAGAAGTGCTGTCAGCACCTGAGGCAGGCTCTGATGGCTTGTCTTCAACAGTAGACTCCTGTATTTGCCCTCCAGGAGACGATGGCAGCTTGTCGCAAATTTTTTGTAGCAGAACATCTTTCCAATGCTCTGCGATGCCCCAGGATGAAAGATGCCCTCAACGTTGCCCTTAAAGTGGTGATCTCATTGCAATGCCAGTATGTACAGCCTTGAATACATTAGTGCTTACTGCAGGATCCTTTGGGAGCTGTTGTGACACAAGGTCAAACTCAGCCTCATGTAAACTTGTGGTGCTTGCTTGACCCACAGCTCTGTCACTGTAACAAAAACGCTGTCAGCTTTCACCTCTCCCCATGTCCTTGAGGAAAGGGTGAATTTGAAAGAGGATGTCACATCACTATCAGATTATGCTAATGTCATAGGTGAGTCTCACAGGGCTCTATGAATGAACCACATTTTAAAATAGGCTTTCCTATAGTTCTCTGTTTTTCCATTAGTAGTGGTTGTAGGGAAGCCATGAGTGGCCATCAGTTGCTTTTTCTGTATCAGACAAAAAATTTCCTCAGTGTTGAGTTGCTGTCAGACGCATTTAGGATTCTGCTCTGATGTGAGAATTCCTGAACTGGTGCACCTCTTCTGATTTTAATGATCAAGTATTCTTCAGATTTTAAGGACATAGCTACTCGACAGACAGACTCATGCTAATGCAGTTATTGGTACAGATAAAACAAGTCTCCACTGAGGGTCTTAGGTAGTTTCTTATAGCTGTCGCAGGGCTCAAGTACTTCCATAGTAGCAAGGCAGTTTTTATTGCCAGTTCATCTAAACCTAATCAGCACACCTCTGGATAATAAATGGTGGAAAACATGCTTTTTTTCCTATACTTTTCTACACTTTTTTGCACTTTTCCAAACTACTGCTATTTGTGGCTCTGTATCAATAGAGAATTATTGAGAAACAAATGCTCATGTAGTTTCAATTGCCTTATGAGTAGTGAAATAGTCAGGAGTCTTGAGAGCAGCAATGGGAAAATCTCACTTTGAATAAACCTTTGGATAAACTTGTATATTTTAGTGTTTAGAGAATGCAGAAAAAACTACTACTGAAAAAAACCCACCCCGTAATTAAAATAAAAGGAATCAGACCTAGATAATTTTTAATCTAACCATCTGACGCTTCCTAGAGTACCTGCACATTTTCTCTAATAGGACAGTAATGCGCAAATACTACACACAAGCACATTTGTCTTTTCTTCTTTTTGAGTCACTGAGGAACCACTCACTAAAACTAGGAAACATTTCAGAAGAGGAAAATGAGAAAAGAGCAGTAGAGACTTGACTGAGTGAATTGGTAGGTGTATTTATACAGACATAAACACTGAGAGGCTCCTTCCTTGAGCAGCAGGCAGCCCTAAAGGAAAGGTAAGAAACCCTTCCTCCTGGAAATGTGGTTTGAGACATAAAGACATGAAGACAACAGGTCAGAATGAGAAAAATGAAAATATGGAGCTAACGACTGGCCAAAAATTCTGTTCTCTTTCATATATGTGCAGTCACAGGGTTTATTTGCAGCAAGTCTCCTGAAGCTGGTATTGCTAGTGAAAGTAAATATGAAGTAAAAAACAAAGGCTCCTTCATTTGTTCTTTGTGTCTTGATCTCTTTCAATTTTTAATGGCTGGAGACAGAAATCTACAAAGTAAACAAAAAAATTAAAAATATAAAATTGGAATTAAGCAATACATTTTATAACTTTTTAATGCATCTTTTTCCAATAAAGCAACTTTCTGAAAGGCAAAGTCTTTTTGGAATATGTTATAGACCCAGGCCAACACCAACTCTCTCTGTGGGAGGTTGACCTTGTGAGAAGAAATTGACATTTAGCTTTTGGCAAGTGTGTTGGTTTGATATTAGCATATACTTCACCTAAAGGGGAATCTGTATTAGTATGGACATATCAGATGAAACTCTGCTATTGAGATTCATGGTGCTTTACCCAGGATTGCAGGAAGGAGTTACATGCAAACCTTATGAGTTTAAGAATTTCGGGTTTTGTTGACCATAAACCCATGAGTTTGATAATGGATCTACCAGAAGAAAACAGGGTCAGAAATAGAAGATTATCTTGTTGTCCAGTGCCTCTGCAAAATCACAGTTCTCCTTTTCCTAGATGTTAGTGTGGTTTTTGGTTTTGGCTTGGTTTTCTTTTTAAAATTTAGTTTTTTGTACTGATCTCTCCTCCTTTTCCCTGTTGCTCCCTGCAGTGATCTTCAGTCTTGCTTCTCCATCAAAATTTGCCAAAACCATACATGGCAAGACAGACTTTTTTTTATTCAAGTGTTTATTTACTTCTGTTTTGGAAAGCATTTTGTGGAGGTGAGGAGCCAGGATTATGAGATGGTGGGTATTTGAACCGATTACAGTGAGGAAATATAATGCAAAGGAAGCAGGTTATGGTTATAAGCTGCTGGTTGTTTTCAACACATCAGTGACATTTGGAAATATCTGGTTTAGAATTTTTTGAGCCTACAATCTGAGGGATTGTAATTGAGTTTTACTTCTTGGGAGCTCACAGAGGTTCATACAGTGGTATATAAAATATACACAGAGATCAAGTGGTTTGAAATTCAGACTGATTTTCTATCTTTTTTTTTTTTTTTTTTTTTTCTTTTTTTTTTTTAATGTGGGAAAAAGGAATAAACCCTCAAAACTCTTTCATTTAAGGCCAGTTCCTACCAGCAAGGGAAATTTAATCTACTCAAGCCACCAAATCATTGAGTACATTTATTCATTAAAGTAATCAATCAGTGGAAGTAGGTTTTTCTTTTTATATATTAAATGGCAAAAATGATGAGTTCATAAAAATGTCAAGAAATTTTCATCTCTGCTATCTCTTTTCTAAGGTCAGCTGTCTTCAAACGTATTATCCCATTTGTGGGAATCTTACTTTTTCTGTCTTTCTTGTAGAAAGCTGAGCATTGAGTATTACACAGAGATTAAAATTGAGCAGAAACTATAGAAAATGTCAAACATAGCAGAAATCATGACACTTGCTCTTTTGACTGGTCACAAAAGCATCAACAGTTGTTAATTTTTGAAGCTAGTATTCTGGCAGTGTTACGTTAATGCATCAGTCACAGCAACTTCTTGTTTACATTTTTGCTAGCGTCTACAAGTTTGTCAAGATCTATCATCTCTTTCTCTTATGCAGTTGGCTTCTTTTATTTTGACAAATGGATCCTTTTCAAGAAGTTATGTATGTGCCTTGCACATCATCATTTGGAAGCAGGAGACAGCATAGGGATTATCATTTCTCTCTACCGTTTATAATGCAGTCTGCTTCTTTGAGATCTTTTAGAGGAAAAGACCACTTTAGTGGAAAAGGGTGAATAAAAACATCAACTGTCCATTCGCCATGGGAAATAAAATCACATGCATTGTTTGCCTGATTCTCTCTAAACCTAGAAATGAAGCTCCTTTTGTTTTGGGAAAGGTGAAGTGCCTCCCAGGTTTGTCTTTGAGCTCTTGTTCATTTAGGAATGGAGGAATGTAAAGCAACCAAATGAATCATGAAATCAGTATCTTACATCTGCAGACAGTCCTTTAAAACAGCCTAACCCAAATTTATGAAACACTCTTTAAGACCTCTGAGTGAGAGACCTTAAATGGTTGTAACTGTTCTAAACATCAAAAATGTAAGCATGTAAGGAAGAGATGAAATAAAAGGCATTGTCAATATTTTGGGTAAAATTTCTTAGGTGGTGTTTCCTGATCTTCTCAGGAAGATATGGGACCACGCGCCATGCCCCAATCTCCAGAAAAGGAAGGATATTCACAGGTAATTTCCTGAAGTAAAATTCTGTCCTGAAATGTGTTGTTACCAGACCATTAGTTTGTTACTATTGAATTTGGTGACAGGTTTAAATGTGCGAGTGTAAAAAAGACATTCTGATCTTCCTCAAGAGTGTCAGGAATATCTACTACCTCCCGCAGCAATCTGTGGCCAATTGACAAAGGAAACTGATTGACAGCAGTCCTGAAGTATGGACTAATTAAATATATCATAATTAGGTTGCAGTGAACACAAATCAGCTTGACCCAAAAAATTTTGGTTCCCAAATGTCAGTAAGATTTTATGTTTAGCTTTGTAACATGGTCAGGGTCCAGAAGCAGTCTCTTAATAACATGGGCATCTTTGATGTCCATTCTTACTCCTTAGAGTTTTAAAGTTGACTAACAAATATCCGTGGAGCAAGCAGACTCTAAAGGGCAGCCAAAGGCCTGTTTATGTGGTGAAATCAGCATGGGGTAAGGTAAGATGAAAACTGAGGGTACAGAAGCTGTCTGTACTCATTCTTCACAGGGAGAGTGGTGAGCCCTCAGGGTGTGCTCAGATGGCCCCAGCCAGTGCTTGCTGAGGTAGTTTAAGGGGTCACTGTCCCTGGGTGTCTGCTTTGTCCTTTTGCTGGAGATTACTGCCCTTATTCCAGTGGAGATGGAAAGGAGCTCATGGCTACCCTTCCACTGTCCTCTTTCAAAACCTGCTGTGTTTGTTGAAATTAGCCACGAAGACTGATTTGTGTTTATGAGCTGAGCTGCTGTTGATGGAGGCTGAAGAACCAAACCACACTTGGCTTTGATGCCCCAGCTAAGGGTAGAGAACTGCTGTCAGAAGCATGGTGCAAGGTACCATAATGACATGAAAGTTTTAAGAGCAGCCCTTTGTGAATGTAGTGGAATAGGATATCATGTATTTTATGATTAAAAGCCTCTACACAGGGGATCAGGGCAGAATAGGTGGTGGCTTACATGCTTTCAGATTATGGTCTTGCACCAACTTCTTTGGCACATCAAAACAGCTCTGCAAATTTCAGTTATTCAAAGACACAGTAATCCTGTTTCTTTTGAGGCAGAGCAACACATATTATTTAGATTTCATTTCAATCTGGCAATCCTCGTGTACTGGATGACAGTAAACAGAGCGGAACTTTGCCCCAGTAAGGAAGTGCAGCTACAAAGCAGCAGCAATCATTATCCCTCATTGGGAGGACAAAACCTGTTCAGATCCTGCTGAGCATTTCCTTGCATGTCTACTGCATACAGTGTATACATGTAAGTAAATTTTTTCTTGAGATTTTGATGTGTTCTATGACTCTTAGTACATATCCTAGGTCTTGGGACTGGGCTGTATCAGTTTCTTATAGGATGCAGTATTTAAGTAAAGAGAGCAAAGAGGCTGAGATGCAATCTTAGAGACAGTCTATGCAACTTGGAGGTCAGTTGGTAATAATTCCTTGAACACTCAGCAGAGAGCTAACAGAACATCTTTAATTGCTTTGCATTTTTGGAGGAATTCAGGTATCTTAAAGATATGCAGAAAACACAGCTAATGTCAAGCCACTGTAGTTTGGGCTCACAGCTGTAGTATCCCAGCCTATGGGCTAGAAATGACCGAGCTTTACTACCCGTCAGAAATACCTACAGATTAATTATTTTAATCTACAAAAGAAAAATATTATGAATACCATTTTATGCTTGTAAACTGAGTTTATCTTCTGGTCATTGGCAAAATGACCAATTTGGGGATAAAGGAGGATGTACACAGAAAAGATTGGTGTATATGCCACGTGATTTAGCAGAGTTGGTTGGAGCATGGTGCTGATAATGCCAAGGTTGTGGGTTTAATCTGTATACAGGTCAATCACTTAAGAGCTGGACTTGATGACCCTTCTGGGTCCCTTCCAACTCTGAATATTCTGATTCTGTGATCTATCTGGCTGTAACACATCTTTCTCCTCTCTACCCAAAACTTTGACTATGTGTAAATGAATATACTCACTAGCATGTTCCACTACAAGGAGCAATTCACAAGCTTAAATCCAGCAGTATACCATGCAACAAATACTAAGGTCATCTGCTGTAGCAACCTCACCAGCACTGAGACTTTTCTGACTAAGTTTCATCTGCACTTGCCTGGGTATAGTCAAGGGGGAAGATTTCAGGAACTTCAGGCAGATCTTTTGCAACAGGTTTTCTTATGAAAAAAATATACCACGTCCTCATACAAGTGGTTTTATGAACACCCTGAAAGGCAGCTGGATCAATATTGATAATAAAGGGGAGAAACCTGGAGACCTGTGGCTCTTCCATGCACCATTACTCACACTGAAGATCCGGTGTTTGCCATTTGGCATGCACGAGGACTTTGCTGTAATGGAGGCACCCAGCTCTGCTCAGCAGAGTAATTTTCCATCCTCCACTGATACTGATGCCAAAAGCTCACTTCCAACACATCAGATCACTGCTTCTTTGAGAAGCAAATACATGAAGGAGTCCTTGGATTTGCAGAATGTTTTGTCTATTTCTATTTCACAGCTTGTCTTGCTTCTACTGTACTTTATAACATCTGAATTCTGTATGGGCAATAGAGCACGTGTTGGTTCTGTCCTGTGCTCTCTACCCTGGAACAACAGGGGCTGCTGGTCAAATGGCTCTTATTTTGTGGTTCTACCAAAGTGGGAATGCAAGTGGCAAACAGGTGGAGGAAAATCATCAGTGTCACTCAAAACCTTTCCTTTCCTATTCCAGTACTTCGACTTGAGATTCCTCCTTGAAACTACCTTATCAACTGAAAATGCTCAGTGATTCTTATAGAATCCAAAGGGGAGGGAAATCCTATGAAAACACACCATTCTAGGCCCAAATGGACTTCCACTCTTTACAAAGTGTGTTTTGCCACCAGTACGAACGACACCGTTTGGGGTCAAGCCTTCCACAGGCACTGATCCTTTCTTTTTTCATTCATATGATAACAAAACCACACTAAAACAGAAGGGAAGAAGTACTTAGAGCTCTGAGGAAACACTGGGCAGGCCCTCGGGTAATTAAATAACCCAGTTCCACTGTAGCCAGTGATGTATACTGTATTCACTGAAGTTACACCAATTTTTCCTGTCCAAAGCTCAGGCTGACAGTGTTTGAACAGATCATTGTTCTGTAGGCTGCTGCTCTTTCTGTACATCTGGGTGGGGTAGAAATCAGAGGGCAAATGCAGTCCTCGGGCAACACTTCAGAAGTGTTACATTTTATATGAAGAAAAGTAAGTTATTATCAGATTGACTCCAGCTCATTTTTCACAGCTTAGTTTTTACAGAGATGTGTAACTGCAGCTGGACACTGCTTGTAGTAGTTAAACTTTATGGTTGTTGTGAGGGTCCAGTCACTTGGGGGGCTTGCAAGTGCAGCTTCTTGGTCTTTGCAGCCACACCTGAGTCCTGCTGGCTTTCACCCACCTGCTTAACCTCACAGATGAGAGGCAGAAACTTTTCACCTGGCCTGATCTCTCACATTGGTACAAATATATTCATGTGTTTATAGCTGCAAATAATTAGCATATTTTAAAAACAAACAAAATGAAAGCAAGCATGAAATGGAGACATAGGATGTGAAACAATAAGCACTTTGGGGGTAAGGCCCAGTTTCCAGAGGCAGCTGACAATTGCCTCGTGCCATAGGGAGAGGTGTTGCTTTCCATAGACCATGGAGTCAGTGATAGCAGTGTCTTGACAGAGAGGAAGGAGGAGAAATCTTTTTCTGACCCTGACAGACAACAAACTCCTACCCTGAAGCCTAATGTCTGATTAGTTTTTCAGGTTTTTTACTGAAAGCCTGTTAAGTAATGAAATAGTTTCTTCCTATGACCAATACTATTTTATTTTCAATATACCATTTGATGTATTCCTCTTAGTTTTTTTCTGACATCAACTTAAATACTTATGCTACCCCTCCTGAAGATGTGGAATTGCAAACTGACAAGCCTAGTTAGTGAGATCTGAGTCAGTAATACCTCCAGAGATTAAGGGGACAGAATATTTATAAGCAATTTAATATTTTAGAGTACTTTTCACAAAGAAAAAAAATCTAACAATTAGGTACTAATATAAAAAGAACAAAATAGTATACTGCTATAAGGTCAGGTTTATGTAATATGTTTTGTACTCTAACCACACAAAGAAAAAAGTAAAGTATTTGATTTCACTCTGAACTTTATGCCTTTGATAAATTTAAGATTATTATTGTATTTAAGCCATTCTATGTCCTCAGTGGGAGTTAAGGCACTCAGCACTTGCAGAATTGAAGTAAGGATGTGAGCAGTAATTTGACCACTCTTGAATTGTATTGCCTAATATCTGGGAAGGATCAGGAAGACAATCCTTAGCCCTGAGCGTTATATACAAATGAAATAGGGGTTATCTGGGGGCAGCATAATTCATTAAATGTTCCCTCTAAATGTAAAACACCAAATTCCCTCGGTACAGTCAGCCTTTCTATGTGCAGTCTGGTTGTGACATAAAAAAAGATATTACAGAAAGAGTAAACTGAAATTCATAAAAGCCCAGAAGTTCACTGTTAAAGCTCATTCTATTTTCTCATTACTCCTTTCAACAAACAAACAGAAAAAACATTTTAGGTATCACAGTCCTCTGAAAAAATTGTCTGATTTTAGAAGGTGGGACTAGATTCTTAGGTGGTATCAATCAGGAGATTTACATAAATTGTAATCCAATTACCCTGTAGCTCTATCAGCCGAGAATCTGATCCAGGAGCTGTAACAAAAAAAGCATCCATGTGTAGCTTCATCTTCTCCTCATACATCTCTCTTCTACTTCAGGCCAGTCTGGGAAAAATTTCAAACAAATACTTTGATCAGACTTCTGTGAAGACTGCACAGAATTACACTGGGGCAAAAAACACCCCCAGTTTATTTCAAGGGAAGAGGTAATGTGGCCAGACCAAAGTTCAAAAACATCTCATAACTGTCGTTGTACTGTAAGACATGTACAGCACCCCATTGCACAGACTGTGTGTTCTTCCCTTTGATATATTTATTCTTACACCAAACCCTCTCAAGGAACAAGAATAGTTGTCCAGTTTGGCCAAGCAGGACAGAACAGGGTCAGTAAGTGGTTTGCTCAAGGCTACACAGGAAAACATATCAGAAGAGCATGAGTCTTTCTCATGCTGGGCTAATGCCACAGTCCCCAGACCAATTCTGCCTCCCTAGGTCTCCTGTTATTTAATTAATACAGAGGTTATCGATAATCTTTGGAAAGTCAGTTATTTATTCTCCAGCTTAACCAACACAGAAAAGTGGAAACGTCTGTCTTGTGAGCTGACAAATGTAGAGTGCTGTATAAAGGCAATTGATTTTAAATTTGCTGTTGCCATGCCATTAACAGGAGAGCAGCCCAGTCACTGGGGTGGTTCAAAGGCCCTCCTCTTGGCTCCACCAGCACTGCCCAGTGCCCTGCTCATATTCAGTGGCATGTGAGACAGAGGCACACAGGTAACCAGGCTGGTCCCCCTCCATTTTACAGTCCCATCTGTGCTCACAAAGCTGAGACAAAGTCTTAGGGTCTGAATGAAGGTACTGCTGATCCCAGTGGACATTCAGTGATTCAGCCAAGTGACACTCGCTTTCATTTTAAATTGCCAACAAATGTGAAGAAAAGTTCAAGAAGTCTTGGACAACAGCTTTGTAGAACTTACCCTAAATGAGACTATAAAAATGAGAATATAAAAATATGTAAAAAATTTGTGGAGAAAGAGGATTGGAAAAACCTTAAAAAGGAGCATTTATGTTTCCTTTTCCTTTTTAGGAAGTATGTTTTAAAATTTCCTCATGGAAGTACTGCTGATTCATATATTTTAAAAATACTCTCTTCTTCTTCAGCCTCTCCCACAGTAGGTCAGTCCTGATTCACTGTCCACTGAAGTAGATATTTGTATTTCCTCATGTTTGCATTAGTCTTAGTACATCTAGGATTCCTCTAAAACTTTAGAATACTTTTAAACTATAGATATTTTTAAGTTCTTTAAGAGAGAGTTTGTACTAAAAGTGATGTTACAAGTGGGTAGCAGAAAGATTTTGTTCCTTATTTAGCTGTGACCATGCAGAACTGCAAAGGAGACAGTGAAAGAAATAGGTGAATCTGGCAACTTACTGTTTTTTTGTTGCCTTAATATGGTAAGGTAAGGAACAGGCAAAAGTATGCCTTTTTCTGAGTGATTCCTGTTTTATTCAAAATCCATGAGGGCTTACCTTAAAAATATATGACGCTATTGAGTTCAGCAAGCTGCATGATTTATTCAGCCCAGCTCACCATTTCTTCCTGTCAGTTATATGTGATCAGTTATTGAAAGTGTCTATCACTCATTATATATTTATTTTTTGGAGTTTAGAGACAGTCTTTTAAAAGACTTTCACACAGGAGTATTAGGCCCCAATACTTGAGACCTGACTTTCAGCTAGTCAGTGAAATAAATGCTTTGAGACACATTATGAGTTGATACAAGTCCTTGTAAGCCTCATGTTTCCAATTTACCTCAGCCCTGAGAATCTGTCCTGTTATCACTGACCTGATACCTGGCCATTTTTGGTGCAGTTTTGCTCTAGCACAACTGTGCAGTGTGGCTGAGACATTTTCCCAGAAAAAATGCAAAATGTTATATACCATCTCATGTCAGGTATTCTGTACCTCAAATTGGTGGAACAAAGCATGTTATTTCCACTTAGTGGGAAGAAACCAACATTGTTATTTTTACTGCTCTAGTGTCAGGGCTTTTTATTTCCACTGCAGTGATTGTACAGGCTCTCATAACCAATAAGCCAACATCCACCCTGCCAAAAAAAACAACAAAAACCCCTTGGCTGGTCAGAAGCACATTAGAGCACACAAAAGAAAACTGACTCAGGCTGCAGCTAGAAAGGAAGTGTCTATTCTCCTGATGGTAGTGTAGAATT
This sequence comes from Sylvia atricapilla, assembly GCF_009819655.1. Taxonomy (NCBI): domain Eukaryota; kingdom Metazoa; phylum Chordata; class Aves; order Passeriformes; family Sylviidae; genus Sylvia; species Sylvia atricapilla. The sequence goes on along the minus strand of NC_089140.1, from coordinate 66,394,722 downwards.
TGACTAAAATTTACATTTTTCTGACAGATGAACAACCTCTGGATCATTTCCAGTTCTCCTGATGATGCAAGTAGAAAAACCCAAAACAACAAGCCAAGGGCGGGTATAGATTCCTAACTTCAAAAGGGGAGAAGGAAACATCTACTTCTTGCTTGTGGTTGTGTAAAATAAATGCACTTCAGGTTTAAAGCTTCTGTGTAAAATAAATGCAGTTCATGTTTAAAGCTTCTGGAGACCACTGGTCAGATCTAAAGGGCCCAGTTACACCATATCAGACAAAACAAATGTCATATCTCTCTAGAGCAGTGTAAGTTCTAAGAGGATTTCCTCTGAATAAGGGACACAGCATCACTTCTCAAAATTTTCTGCAATGAGAAGCAGCTTCAGGGTGAAACTCTGGTGCCCTGGAAACTTTGTCACAGAGTTGATGTGAACTAGTTCACTGTGAACACTGGCTGTGACCCATTCCCAGATGGCTCTTCCCACTTTTTAACCTCAACTGCCCTCAGTCTTCAACCCTCTGAGTGACCTTTTCTTACAGCACAGCATGGTGCTCTGACCTACTCCAGCTCCTAACAACAGGCTTTCTGTTGCACAGCATGTGAACCTGGGCCAGGAAGAGATGGCTTAGATTTTATGAGGATTGTGCACTACAGAGACATTGCCCCTGAACATGCAGGAAGTTTGATTCTCGGGTTGGTGGAAATCTACATTACTTCACAAATGTAAATAGAACAAGTTGCATTTGTCTTAGCTGAGTGTACAATCTGTAGGTTCTGGACAATTTATTTGCTGTGCTGAGAAATAAAATATCTTGATTTTATTCCTTATCAGTAGAAAAAATAGTTCTCTATTATCCACAAAACTAAGACATACTCGCATTTATACTTCCTCAATAACACATGATGTATTTTTAAATTATAGAAACTTCACCAGGGAAACTAAAAGATACTTTTAGGTAAAAATGATAATTCTGTTATTTGCAAATATAATGACCTCAGTTCAAAAAATTAGCACAAAATGTGTGCAGAAATATAAAAATGAGCCCTTGGACAGAAATGATCACCTTTCACTTTGGAATGTGCATGTTAGTGCTCTTAACAACATTGTTTTTTTCATGAAAATGTACTGAATAATTATGGTCAGTGACTTGAGAATTCACAATATAAGAATAAGAGATATATAATTTTGTAAAGCGCAGAAAATTTTATGAATTTTACTGAGAATTACTTATTTCATGCCGCCACAGCCATTAAATTTGAGGCTGACATCAGCATAAGATATTACTGTATGTTGGGGGACAGTTTAAAAAAGTCTGCTACAAGTGCCTGCAAAAAATAGGAATATTAATTTTAACCCACGATAAACTGTTCTCACTGGTACCAGCCAACATCTGCCTAGTTTCTGCTGTACCTCCTCACTCAGCGACATCTGAGGTGTGGCCATCCCGAACCCTACTTCTCAGAGGCTCTGAGGATAGTGAGCTGGAGAAGATTTCAGTGCAGTCTGAGATCTCACCTGGATCTTTATCAGGGAGCAAGAGCAGCAGCAGCGGGCGGGGAAATGCTGGGCACCGTCCCGCTGGAAGCGCGGCGGAGCTGTGGCCGCGGTCCCCGCCGGGGCGCGGGTGCCGCACGGTCCCTGCAGCGCCGGCTGAGGTCACTGTGGCTCCGCACCTCCCGTTGCTTTTGGAGCAGCTTTTTGCTGCTGGAAAAAAGGATACGGCAACACACGTTTCTATTTTTTTTTCTCCCAGTGCATATAGTTTCTAAAAATGGGGACTAACTGGCTGTTGTAATTTTGATGGAGATTTACCTGTAGGCAAGACGGCAATCAAACCCACACTATTAACGGGAGGCTGATTGAGTTAATGAATATAATTGTCAACTCTACAAACTGATTCAGTCTGTCTAACAATCTATCAGTTTGTCTTTCCTCTTGGAGTTGTCCCCATTTATATATTGCTCTATGGTGGCTGTAGGTGAATACTAAAAATGCCCATAAATATAATATTGTTTGAGGGTGAACTGATGGATGCTTGGCAAAGAGAAAGGGATCTGCTATACTGGGTAACTGGATTTATCACTGTTCAATTAAACACGATAGATTTAGACCAGGCAGCTCAAATAGTAGGTAACATTAACTTTTGATTTCATCATAGAGCTGGTCTGCATGAAATTCAAGTCCTTTACTCATTGAACTAAGTTTGCAAAGGACTCACCCTTAACTTAAATGACTTATTGTCTGATGAATAAAACAGTCTACAGAAAGCATTGCATGTAGATATCAGAGAGACTGATGCTCTAAAGCAAAATGTTCTGTGGAACAGGGAAGAGATAAGGAGATGTGGGAAAACACAAAAAATGCCTTCTGTGAGTCTGAATTTCAGGCTTGCCTGCAGCCCACCAACCTAAACTGAACCACAAAACCCACCACTGGATCTTCAGATTTTCTTCCATACAGGGAGCCCCATGGGCCTGTAATGAAAGGCTTTCCATCCTCTCCATCAGTTCAGAGAAAAAAGAGTGATATATTAGAAGATGAAGACTAAACTACTGAATAGTCAGAAAAGCATAATTCACAGCTCAAGCCAGGGACAAATCCAATTCAGAAGAGCCTTGTACAGATCACACAGTCCTTCTAGAAGCAGTTACTATAAGTGACCTTTTCAGATGTATTGGAAGAAGTGTACATTCAACTTCTGATAGAGGAAGCATATTCTGCTTCCTCAGAGCTTGAACCAGTCCTCAGAGCTGCCATCACTGGAGTGCTGAGGGTCAAGCTACAACTAGAGAGCTAATGTCTTTCCCCTGTGGTCACTCACAAGAGGACAACAAAAATGAGACTACACTATATGTTTGTGGTGAACATTGTAAAGCAGTGTGACATTGGAATAATAGTACATACCTTTTACAGTGGGGAAAAAACCCCTATGTTTGCAGAGAAGCCAATTTTGAGCTCTGCTAGTGAAAGTAAGAAGCAAGAGAGATCAGGATTGCTCCCCAAAGCCAGATCCTCTCTCTTTGGAGCAAAATAAGAGGTATCCTTCGTGTGCTCCAAGGGAAAGATCAGGTGGAATCAGATTGCCCCAGCTCTACTTGTCTGTCTCTAAGTGAGGCTTTTGTGCCTTTAATGGAGGGACACAGTCAGGCCTAGGGAGTCCATAGCTGTGTTTTAATAGAGGACACGAGGCTGTGGCACGGGCCTGATCTAGCTTAATTTATGGAAACAAACACAAATTGCCTGAGAGGCAAAGGGCCACATATTTATATAATTTTAAAAAAGACGTTGTTGGTCTTAGGTAAGTCTCCTAATAAAGAGGTGATCAACTTTTCTGAAATCCATCTCATATACCTGTGTAGGTAATGCTGTGTTTTGCAGTCTTCCTTTCATCTGCAAGATTTTTTCTACCCAAACATAATAACACAATGCCTATCTGTGTTCTGACATGAATCTGTGTTCTTAAAGCCTTGCATGTAGCAGATGGAGAAAGATTTATAACCCATTTGCCCCTTTGTCAGCTATTCCTTCACTAGCTCTCACATGTTACTTATTTAATATAGTAGAAGAGTATTTTGCATGTCCTGTCATGCAATGCTGCAAGCCTCTTTCCAACATAAAGAATCTTCCCCCTCTCAAATTTTCTTTTGCTGTATCATTGTATGTTTCACAGCCAACAACTGCTGAACACACACTATCTGTATAACTGTGAGTTTATCCTCAAGTTAGTTGGATTAGACAGTAGGTTCCAGAGACTACACTGCCATTGAATACAGTTCAAATTTAACATGAAGTTTAATCAATAAAAATAACAACAATAAATTTGTCTCATTCTGCTTTTCTTATGCTGTAGAAATGCCTGGATATTGATGGCTTTCAGTTGTTCCTCAAGAGATACCTTTGTCATTTACTGAGCATTTTGTGCTCCGCAAGAATTCCTATTACAATGTCACAACTTAAATTTGCCTTGCCTCAATGCTCTTGAAATGCCTTGCCAGCTGATGGAAAAGGGAGCCTCATTTGGTGCTTGCATGAAGGTGTCATCTAAATCAACAGTGTCTATAATCTATTTGCATAGGCAAACACTGAAATCCCCTGAAAACAGAAAGAAATATGATTTAAGGAAAGTGAAAAACCTCTATTTCAAAGACTAGAGTGGAACTGCTTGTTAGGAACTTCAATGAATGAGTCAATATCTCTTGCTCAAAACTGAAATGTTAGCTAAAAGTTGAATTCCCTGAGTAAGCCAACTGATTGGAGTCTTAATCATGACCCATAAAATTAATACATTTGTTTACTTTTTAAAATTTATTTTTATGTACATAAAGAATGTCTGATGGCATTTTTCAAAAGGAGGCAAGAAGAAAGCAGGGATTTTATGTTCACTGTTCAGGTCTTGTCTTGCCTGTCTGCCTGTAAGAACCAAAAAAAGTGTTTAAATTATAACATTGGAAGAGTCAGGAGCAAAAGATGTCAACTGTTTAGGGGAGAAAGCATTTTTAGCCTTGATTGTTCTTATTTTTTAATTTTGTTTAATTTTAGTGTCTAAAAAGCATTTGGAAAGAGGATGTTTTTATTTAAAATTCAACATCCAGAGTACTTATATTATAGTGTGAAAGCTACTATATGACTGATATCTTGGCAGATCTCCCAGGGGCTTGAGTTGTGCAGAATTTTACCCATTATTTTTAAAGCAAACAAGTATAAGGGAAAAAAACAAACAGAAGAAAAAAGATTCACAATTTCATTTTAATAAAAGATAAAAATCTTTGGCACATACAGCTTTCACAGACGGCGTTTTGACTGACCATTGGGTCAAGTTCGTTATCTGAAAATATCTGCCCTAAATATAATTCAGAAATAAAAGGGGGGTTTGTGTGATGGTGGTGATTTTTTTTTTACTTAGTACTTTGATAGAGACTTACCCTCCATTTTACCTGAAGGACTTACTAAAATGCACAATCTGAAATACCAGCTCAAATTCAGACACATGGATGAACATGTGGCAGACTGTTTCTCATTGGAAATGGCAAAAACCTTTCCACTTACTTTTAATACTTATTTACTGATTTTTATGCTGCACCGGTAACACCGTTATCTCAGCACTGACAGAATAATATAAACTGTAAAATATCTTCTTTGAGACATTTAAACCTTTGCTGGATAAAATGCTAGTAAATGTGATATTATTAAGAAATAATCCTGCACAATAGTAAAAGACATTATATCCTTATGAGTAAAAGGAGTTTCTCAATTTTTAATATTTTTAAATCTGTGGTAGGAATAAGATAATGTTCTTAATTTGTTACTTTTTAGTAGAAGATCAAAGCGCATTATAAATTTAACCTTGATTTGAACAATACATTTCCTTCATATTCTCTAGGCCTGGGGTTTTTTGAAATCATCAACTTTTGGGTGGGTGTTTAAGGCAATATGTGCTCCCTCTGTGCCCAAAAAGTAATCTAAGTAAATTTCCATGGTTAAAAACTTAAGTGTAAACATTTTTAACCATAGAATCTAGTGTAAAATGGTTGCCTTAACTTTCCAAATGTGCTCACGTACTATGGTGGTGGGCAAAACATGACAACTAAACTCAGGAGGTCATGTTAGAGAGAAGATTGTTCAGTACACAGGTGGCTGCTTTAATTTGCAGTTCCCCACTGTTCAGCAACTCTGGGATCAGCTTTATGAAGAAGACATCCTGTTCCTCAGCCATGCTAAGGCAGGTACTCAGGGAGCTTTGTATTCATATACTTATTTCGTGTCCCTGGAGTTGAGTTTATTGATTACTCACATACTTAAACTTTAACAGCTTTGTTAAGATGGGGACTAATTTACTTGTAGTCAGTCCCCATTTCGTGCAACAGGGAAATACAGTTTTTAAAAAGGGAACAAAGGAACAAACCAAAAAGGATATATGCACTTAAAACAGGCTTTAGACAGATTTGAGGTGTTCTGGTACATGACTGAATCTACCCCATAATGTTAAAACGGCTTTTCTTCCAAAACATGGGTGGACCTATTAATCACTAAGGGCAACAGTTACAGTGGCAGCATGTGGCAGACTTTGGTAGTGAGAGAAAAATAGTCTGAGTAAATGCTATACTTTCTTCAACACTGCACACTACTTTAGCATAACTTATTTTGAAAGGTTAAAAGATGCAGTTTGAGACAGCTGGTAAATATGGTTTAGAACGACTTCTGATCCATATTATGCCATTTTCTCTCAGTTTTTAAAATTTTTAAAATAAATAATTTGACTGAACAAAGGTGAATTTCATCATGCTATTCCCATACATCTATTTTTTTAACTTTATAATGGTTCACATTTAACTTTATAATGGTAATGTGAAATCACCTAATACTCTTCGCAGAAATATTTAAGTCCAGTAATAAAGAGAAGAACCAATTTGAAAACAAAAAAAGGAACAGATGGATAAAACTGCAAATATAATTTCAGTTTAATCTAATTAATTACAGAAGCAGAATGATGCTTTCAGTATTAGAATTTGCCAATGCTGAGGCTGATTTCTCTGCTCCAGAGTACAGCCCCCAGAAAGGGCTCCTTTGGACTAATTGCATCTACTGGATAGACAGATAAACAACTTGTTTACTCTAAAAGTTGTTTTCTGAATAAAAATAAAGCCCATTATTTTTGGAGACAGCCTTCAGCCAAACTTTAAAACACAACTGTTCTCCATTCTGACTTCTCTCATGTATTTTTTATTTTATTTTATGATTAGTATTTCTTTGCAAACAGTCATTCTAACCAAGCAGAATTTACTTACATCCTGCAGTGGGACAGTAAGCCCCCAAGAGATATTGATTTGCAGGAACCTCTTATGTCCCATTTTCCAGCTGTGGGAAAGTGATTTTCAGGGAAGGGAAAATGACTTGTCTAAAATCACACAGTGAGATTAATGATACAGCCAAGCATTGAACATTTAGGCTGTGGTCAGATGATTGCTAAGATTGGATTTATGCATTACTGGATCACCTGGCCATAGAAATTTGGTGCAGACAGGCATGCACTCCTGTTGAATTATTCACAGCACATCAGATGGTGCTTATGTCAGCTGGTGTCCTGAGATAGCCCAGAGTGCCGTATATCCCATATGCCATTCATTCTCATCTATCAGGTGTAGTTTGGGATGATGGCCTGTTGAACTGTGATAGGGAAGTTAGCTTCTGCTTATGAGGTTGTTATTACCACAGAAAAAACCCTGGGAAGTAACCATGACACAAACAAGGCACTGTTTTAATGTCACAACCTGTCAGGGCATCACAGATCCAGGATTCAGTAGGTGGCAACATGGATCTGTTGTTGGCTCTGCCCCGGGAAGTGCCTATTTCCTGCCACAAGCTGGTGATGGAGGAGTGCAGATGTGATGCCCAGAGTGTGGTGTTTCACGCTGGGCTGCATGAGCAGAGAACAGAGGACAGAACTAATTGTTTTGCCAAATCTTTTCTCATTGTTGGTTAAACAGAACACAGTAGGCCAAGAAATGGCAGATTCCTGTTTTCTGAGGCATCTGGGTCTGTGAGAAGAGCTCTAACCACTACAGGAAGTTATACTTAAAATATGGGGAGTGTTCCCCAACATCACCTTGTAGATGTTTCTCAGGAAGGTGCCCACCCAACCAGTGATATTTACTGAACACTGAGGAGAAAGGGTCTTAAACTATCTGAGAGGTGGCAGCTCTTGACTCTTAGCATTTCAATCTGAATCAATCTGGGCAAGATTGATTGCAACTTCAGCAAGACAATGCTGATACATTTTTGGAAGGATCCCAGCTCATTATGAGTGAACTATGCAGGAATTCAGAGTGAAAGTGGCTCAACTCAATATGTATCCTTTTTCTATGTTCTGTGACCTGTCCTGATTTTTTATCAACATCTTGGGTCACTGCAATATGGTGCTGGGGTCATCTTCAGCTGGTTTCAGAGACCTCATGAAGTTTGTATTCTCTGTATTCCTCAGCTGCTGCCCTGGAGACAGGACAGTCTGCTGTCATGGTCATGTTATTTTGGTTTCCAAAAACCTCCCATGCCACACTTACTCCAGTTCATCCAGCTCAACCTAAACCAGAGATAAGACAGTAGAATTATAGACTAGTTTCGGTTGGAAGGGTCCATCAGAAGTGATATAGCCCAATGCTCCTCCAATAACCAGCAACATCTTCAACTAGATCAGGTTGCTCAGTCCTTTCCAACTTGGCCTTCAGTATTTCCAGAGATGGAATGTCCACCTCTCTGGTCAAATGCTTCCGAGGCTTCACCAACCACATTGTAAAAGAGTTGTCGTTTATATCTAGTCTAAGTTGACCCTTTTTTAATTTAAAACCATTTGTCCTTGTCCTGTTGGAACAGGCCCTACTGAAAGTCTATCTCCATGTTTCTTATATGCCCCCTTTATGTACTGGAAGTCCAGAATAAGGTCTTCCTGGAACCTTCTTTCCCCCAGGCGGAACAAACTCAGCTCCTTCAGCTTTTCCTCATAGGAGATGAAGGTGACTTGAGAAGACCTGTCTGATTAGGCTTTGAATCTTTAGGATTTACATAATCTGTTCTGGTGGCTCAACTGTGAGTTGGTAACCACCAGCTGAAAGATGGTAAATGACAACTGAGGACAGTAATGAATAGTTAGAGGTTGTAATATCTTGAAGGCTCCAATTACTGCCGTTGCTACTCTGCGACTGTGCCTGAAGACAGAGTGTGGGAGTGACTCGACTTTGCCAGTGACTAAGCAATTAGCCCCAAAGGCAACATGGCACATTTCTGTGGGCCTCCATTTCCCATCTGCAGAAGCAGAGCAGTGCTGTGCATTCACTTTAACTTAGCACATTCTGCTTTGACACTAAGTGTGAGGATTCAACTATAAACTGGGATTTCTGAAATGCATCATGAGGGAACTAGGCATCTACTCAAATATAACTAAAACAGTAGTTAGAAATTACTGGAAGTGAGCCCATGTCCTTGCAGTAACAACAGTTACACTTCATCTCCTTCATATCCTCTTTTTCATATAGAGAGATCAGAAAGACCTTATTTCCCCGTATTAAGATCACATGGCAAACATTTTCTGGGAGCAAAATGCCTGCTAAAGCATTTTGGTTTATGTAAAGGCACAAAGTAGTATTACCTGTGGGACTTCAGGCTGCAGGGGCCTCCAGGCAAAATACTCTACATGCTGAAGAGGAAATGCAGTTACTGAAGTCAAGTTTATGTTTTTTAACCTATTTTTCTTGAGATAACTTTGTCAGATTGTCAAACAAACTCTCCAAAGGGATTTGAGTCACAACCACATTAAACTGGAATCCAATCTTGTTATGCTGGCCTCAGCGAGTGGATATTCCCTCTGAGCAAGCCTGCACTGTATTAAGCTGCCTTCTGTTTCTTCAACCTAAGCTGTGAATGTATAATCATATTTCCTTTTGAAAATGACTTGTTTTTCTTCATTACAGAAACAGGATTGATTTTCCTACAGAGTGTTACACTTGTCGAAGCAGCTATAATCAAATTGCAATGTAATGTCCCTGCACAAGTAATTCCCACAATTAAAATTGTAACCATTCTGGGTACCTGTTGAGTTGGATTCTAACCTTCCTGTGTATCTGGAATCAGTCCACTGAGAACATGGGCCAAATCCACAGCTTTGCAAATCAAAGTCACTGGAGCTGTATCTGTGGGCACCCAATTGTGGATATAACTGACTGCCTTCAATGAAGTAAACAAAATCACTTACTAATACTGGTATGACAAGTGGAAAAAAGTAGGACCAATAAGTCAAAATAAATTACTTTTTACATCAATGAATGACAGAAGCTGCATAGTTTTTGTAATTTTCCAATATTCCAACCCTATCCTCATGTAACCCTTGAGTAAAATTAAGTGGAGCTGGATACAAGGAGAGCAATGTTTCGAAAGTTGGCTCAGGATAGGCTTCAGTGGCCCAAGAACTACAGTGACAAGCCATGTAAAAAGTTCACTACTTCAGTAGGCTGTATTTTGGGTGATCAATCTTTAATTTAATTTAAGATTAATTTAATGAAGATATTTGTGTCAACCTTGAAGAATGCATAAGCTTAAACTGCATCTCTTTATATGTGTGATACTCAAGTGCTGCCTTTGCTATGATATTACTGAAACAATTTTACAGGTCATTCTCCAGACTTCCAGTCATCATTTATAGCTCTGGTCAAGGTGGGTCAGTCAGTTCAAATTCACCTTTCCTGGATAAAACTTCTAAGAGAAGGCAAATGTGGTTACCTTCCCAAGCACATCATGGCTTTCCTATGCACTGGTCACAAAGGAGGAAGCCACAACCCTTGTTAAATGGGCTGATGCTCAGTTACACTCCATGCCTTCCTCTTTTCTCTCTCACACACACAGTCATGTGCACATCCACATGCACACGCTCCTGCAAAATGCTGACAACCTAAATTAAAGGCAAATAATTAAGACAAAAATGCACTTTAAATATAAAGCTGAATCACAGCTCCCACTGCCTGGCAGCAGCTAGGTGATACAAACCTGCCCTAAGGGTCAGCTCTGGAATTCCTCTGTTACAGGGGAACTAATGCTTAAAGCAGTGCAAACAACTGTGCTGCTGGATTTGCAGCTCCACCTATTTTCTGAAGGTCAAGCAGCCTGAACTCCCTGCAGACACACACTGCTGTGTGTGTGCACAGATACACACACACACACACACAGATGTAAGTAAAAATAAACAAAGTATTTACCAGCATGCCTTTCACTTACATCCACTTAGTATTATCTATTGTAGTCATTCCATTGGAGAACAACATGTTATTAAGGGAGGCCAGCTCTGCCAAGTGTTAGTCCCCCAGAGGGGACTCATCCATGTGTTAAACATTTTAGCTCTCGTAATAGAAGGCTATGCTGTATATTTCAATGACAATTCACTTAGCACTTACAGATGAAATACTTGGGAGTGCATCCTAGCAAGCAATGTTTGCTTTTGATACTGAAAGTGGGCAATAAAATCACATAGTGCATACTGTTTGTGAGGCAGATGCTCTTGTGGCAGCCAGCAAACCAGATACTCAAGTTCATCTTGGGTGCTCAGTGTGTGCATCAGACTTGCCCTGAACACACTCAGCTTCCAGACGCAGCAGATGGTTAGGAGAGTGGAGTGGCTGAAGAGCCTAAGAAATGCAACATTCCTTTATAACCAGGCAAACAGAGACTGCTTCCTTCTGCACAGCAGTCATTCTTAAGACATCCTGTAACAAGGAAGATGAAGATATGTCAGGCTGCTTCATCTGATTTAGAAGAGAGACCAAATTTCACAAAACTTTGTTGCTATGAACAGAGACTTATTTGACAGGAAGGAGGAAAAAAGCAGGAATTACAGGAAATAACTAGAGATTCCTCATGGGGTGTTTCACCCAGTGCTCTTCTCAAACAGTCTGGCATCCTGAAGTGGCCTGCACTACAGAAGAATGTTCCAGTTCTGGTTTCCTTTGAGTAGATTTGACTTTGTCTCATTTAAAGCAAATATGTTGCTTTGTTGATGTGAAAGTTTTGACGACACAGCACCCTAATTGTTTGCTGCTCTTGAGAAACACAAACCTGCAGCCAATGCTCTATGACATGTTTTTGTGCTTCTCGTTGTTATAGCTTTCCACCAACTGATCATCACAGCAAGTCAACCTGCAAATAAGTACTCCTGAGCACTTTAATGAGGCCCTTATCTCTGGCCAACTTAGGAATACTCATTGGGCTTTCCCCCTGTTGAACAGCAGCAACTCCAAATAACCCTCCCATTAAAACAAATGCGCTGCTGTCAGAGATGTCAGGTTGAAGGGCCAGCAGGCTTCTGAAGCCGCTATTGCATCATCCTTTTGTTGGGCCAAGGTACAATGCCTACCGGAGTGATTAGAGCAATTACTCAGCACTGTTTGTCACAGTCAATCAGATCTGACCAGCATGAATGCAGCCGTGACCTAGACCTGCCTCTCCAGCAAAGCATTATTGTTGGTTGTCATCTCCGTCTTCGGTAGCTCCACGCATGTGTCTAAGTTGGAAGTGCACTAAGAAAACTTCCTAGCAATTATTTCTCTTTCGTTTCTCTCCTTGATGGGCCTCTCCAATCATCTGATGCATGATTTCTTGCCTTTTATCTTTCTGCCTGTGTTCCTGCTGATATGTACTGTGACCTTCTGTCAACGAGTTAAGTAGCAAAAGCTACTTGAGAGTCTTCTAAAGTCTCTCCTTCTCTGGTTTTTTGTTTAGCACAAACCAGAGAAGGCTGCCAGTTGGGAGCTAACAGAAGAAAGGAGAGAGATAGTAAGTCCAGTTCTCTGTGCATCTCCTTTACAACATTTTCTATTGCAAATGCAACCTAGTATGAGTATTTCATAGTAAAGTGCTTATCAAGATTGAAAAACACAGATTAAAAAATTTGTTGCTCAAATTAATGTAAACAAGTTCTATGATTTATTTTTGTATGGCTGGAATTAGGATATTGAAGAGGAATAATACTTGACCCTGGTGACTGATGTGTCTTGGCCCCTGTATACTGCTACTCATTTTCACTCTTGCTTTTCATCTTAAGCTTTGCTTGAGATCTTCAGGAAAGCAAGGACAAGCACATCTCTGCTCTCTGCCTTCCCTAAAAGGGCAAAAGTGTCCAACCGTGCTGCACCTTCAAACAGCCACATTCTCTCCCCTTTTTCATTTTTTGTTCCAATGCACATACAAGAAAGATACTTTGTCAGCATTATCATAGAAAGAGGCAAAAGGCATAGAGACATATGTTTTGGGAGGGTGAGATGTCACACTGATGCAGCTTCAGACAGATGAATGGATGAAGAGCTGCCTAGTGCTGTTCCACAGCACACTGGTACAAATGTCCTGCATGCAGCTGTGTGAGGGTGGCTAAAGGACACCATTTAGTGCAGGCCACACCAGCAGAGGTTCTTACACTGATCCTAACTGTGGTTAGTGAGGAAAGGAAGAGTTCTGGGCAAGAATGTGTGTGTGAACAAGACTTCAAATTTCAGTAAGCGGAAGATGCTAAATATAAGTTATTGTGATTATTGTTACTAAGCAAAATGCTTGTGTTGATATTTGCAGCTGTTGATAATAATGGAGGAATAGATGGCCTCTGATCACAAAAAATTCTGGCAGCAACTTTGTCACATTAGTACAGTAATTTCAGTATTGCTTTTAAAACTGTTGTTCAAAGCAATCAGTAAACAATAGATTATTAAACACAAAATTCTTTGTAATTGTTTTTCCAGGCAGTAGCTACATACTACCAAAAATATAGCATATACTGTGTTCTATGATGGTATAAGGACCCTGAAGTTTAGAGTTTTCAAAATTCTTTGCAAGAACGAGGAACTATTTACCTTACACAGGCCGCTGGTGAGGTTTCTTTCACTCGCTCTTAAACTCTTTTCTCATCTAGGCAAAATTAGAAGTTCAGCACTGATACTCTTTGGAAAACATGGATAAAGGTATTGATATATGGGGCACAACAAAGAGCATTTCAGCTGTCTGACTTCAGGGATAAAGAACTGGCATGCTTTGTAGTTTGTCAGATCCTTAAATCCTTTGAAAAGGTTTAAGGATAAAAACCTACAGCTAGCTAGGAAATAATGCACATTAGAAATAATAGAATAAAATTACAAATAGACGAAGGAAGAAAATGTATTACTAAGATTATACTTAATAAGTATCTTTCTTAGCTGATTTAACATCTCAGCTCCCCATCAGTCAGACTGGCTGATTAGCCTCTACAATGTACCCTAAGGCTGGTGTACCCTGCCAAAATATGAAAGGTATATATTTTTTCTCACTGGTGAAGGTGGTTGCCAGAGCCATCCATTTCAACTGCTATGCACAATCTGTTTCTTTGGTAGTTCAGAAAAGATTAATTGTGTCTTCTTGTTCACTCCTCTTTATTGCCAGTAAGGAGATGATGCAGGGGATCAATTGTTTTACCTTTTCTTTAAGGTTACCAGTTGCTTTCTTAACTGGAAAATTCTTGTCTTCAGCTCTAATCTGTCTATTATTTCAATGTAGGACACAATAACAAAGCTTGTAAGTCTTACAGCAATTCAGTAGATGCAAATAATTTGATCAGACTTTTAACACTAACCTATGCATTCTAATTACAAATGAGGGATGGAACCCTATTTTGGATTGGTTTGGTAACATCCACATATTTACTGTTAAATAAGGTAGGGTCCTTTCATACTCAGCTTAGAAGGCAAAGCTGAATAATCTGGGTGAAACCAGAACCACTCCAAAATTCTGTCCTTGACTCAGTCTCATGCTGACAGTTTGCACCAAGTCTTTTGACATTTTTTTACTCTGAGTCAGGGAAAAAGAGAACGTTGGTACACTTTTACTTGAATATTCTTATAATTTATTGCTAGGAAATGCATAGTCATGAACTCAACATGGCATGCAAAATAAGTAATTCAAAACTTCAAAGGCTTGAAGATATGTTTTCTTCAATCTAAGAAATGAGTTTAATTACACTGTTGCAAAATGGGTTTTAATCAAAATTTTTTTTCTTTGCTATGTAGCTGACAGGTTGTGATAGGAGCACTGCCAGTTCTGCTGCAACTTTTCCTCTCAATGAAAATGGTTTCAGAGCATGTGCTGATATCCATAGAGAACCCACTGGATGCAGTGGTTCTCCATGAGAATGCACTGCAGAACCAGAGACTTAATGACGCTTAAGAACTGGAAAATTCTGTTTCACTACCGCCAAGCTGGAAACCGTAGAGGTGGACATGCTTCTCTTGTTGGTGAAGGACTTCGTGGTATAGACTCTACTTGTGAGACTCAGGGGAACAGTAGAGACTGGTGAAGTCTGTGAAAGGGTTAAATGTACAAGAAATGGCACAGCCATGCCATTAGCGTGGTAGATTTTTCAAAATAGTGAACTCGACAAGATTCACTTATCCATATAAACTGGCAACTAAACAGTAATCCCTTATGTGTTCAAATATTTTTCTTAAATGTTCTGTACTCCTGCATGACTTGTATCTCACACTGGCAGTTCTCCTGCTGTAAAATAGCTATGAAGTTCAATAAAAGATGACTTTCACATATAAAAGGAAATAAGGTATTAACCTCTTAAATGAAACAATTTTCCTTGTGCTATATGTTTATTACTTGACTGAACTAATGATATAGTTCTGCTCTTAAATTAATTGTTAATAAAGCTATTTATTTAAATTTTAACTTTACCCACATTGGGCTGGGTTAGATGGCAGATATTGATGACTCTGAAAAGTTAGGCTAATGTTGAGGAGAAGGCAAAGAAAAAGAAAAGTCAGGTTGTTGGGTCTGATTTCCCTGCAGCTGATTGCATCTGGCAGTCTGTCTCCATTTGACTTGCTAGCTGACTACAGCACAGGGCTGCATCTTTTTGCATCTGGTAAATCCCAGTGGATTTAACAAATCCAAATATTATCACCTTTCTTTTCCCTACTTTCTTGACTTTTCTCTGGTAGGAACAGACTTCTATCTATGCTGCTGAATCATTATTATTGTTATCACCTGCTATTTTAATCACAGACAGGACACCTGGTGTTGTACAAGACTCATTTTGATGAAAATAGAATTTATGATCAAAATATGAATTTATGATCAAAAAGAGAGAGGCTTTATCTACAGCATAATCACTCTTGGGAGAGTGGCTATACCTTAGCCATCAGGAAGACAGATTTCCAGAAACAGATCACTAGCAACCACTGGATAAACTTTTCCCAAGCCTTGTGGAAAGTTTAGTTTTTTAGCTGTGCTTTAGAACACCTTGGGGAACTTTAGTGCTAGAGACAAGTGCATGGGCTTAATGAGGTTAGTTTCAAATGTTCTAAGTGGTTAGCTGTTAACCTAATCAGGTGCCCCACCTGAGTTAATCACTGCTGAGAAGCAGGGGACTCAAGCTTTTATTGGGAATACTTTGCACTTACAGAAAGCAATGATCTAGTTGATAAACCAAAATCATGGTTTTATTATTACACGCACAACTTCTCTCCTACTTTAGACTTTAACAGGGATGTTGGCAACACCTGAGATTTAGCAAAACCCTATGATAAGCTGAGACAAGTGCTCCTTTCAAAAAAAACGCCAAAAAACAACAACCCATGAGAACCTCTGACTGCCTTAGAGTAGACACTTCAATGTATGTAGATGTGCTGAGGTGGTGGTCGCCCTCCAGCTCTACATTGAGCCAGCAGCCCAGAGAAGAAAAGATATTAGCTGAATAAATTTGTGGCCACAGTAAACCCAGCAATAGGGCACTAATTCCACATCAAAAACTTTTTTGCTATAGGATTTAAAGCACTGAGCTGGGATAATCTCACTCCAGCAATTTAAATGAGGTAGAAGTATTTGGATGTATTAATTTTGTACTGCTGGGGTTTCTGCCAAATTACATACTGTCTGCCTGCTTCATTCAAACTTCTGCTCTAAACCAGCAGCTGATCTCCCTCAGCCTAATACAACATTCACAAGAAATAAAGCTTGCATAAACACTGTATAATGTAGCCAGGCTAATTCAACAGAAAAGCAGTCATGTATATGTGTGCATATCTAGATAGGACCTGCAGCACTCTGTACTTCAGAGGGCAGAATGTCTGATGAGTGCAGAACCTTACACTTAGCGTGGGAAGCAAATGCAAGAAAATGTTTCCCCTTGGCCAGAAACCAGCCTCATGAATTCTCACCTTGATCTAAACTACATATAATATTAATTGCATAGGAATAGTCTGTTCCCATGGTTATGGGAAGTGAGTTCTTTGCCTCTGCTGGGTTCTTGTTCCCCAATTCACCTGTGGTAGTGTAGCTGTAGCAAATCCAGGCCTATGAAGTCTGTTCCTGTTATTTTCCTTGCTGTTAAATTCAGCTTTTAAACTCATGTTTGTATCAAGTGTACAATATCTGTGTAGGAAGACTAAAATAAAACTAGGAGAATGATAAAGTTTTATTCTGGTATTTATATGAAGGAAATAATTTTGGTTTCTTTTAAAATAATTTTTTCTTTATGTTGGATGGAAAAGATTTTTCCTCTTTGCTTTACTTAAGGTGCTTTGAATAGAATAAAACATAGGACAAAAAAAGAACTGTATAACCAAGTGAAGCAAGGAACTAGATCAAGGTGGATTGAAATATTCAACTCAAGATTTTTACTGCACACATTTACTTCCTTTGTAACTTTTCTCTTTAAGTTTTCTCAGTTGACTATTTGTACTTATATGTGCAAAACCCATCAAAGTTGTAGCTAGATAAGTGAATGTTGCTAGTTCAGGCTTTGTGTTTTAGGCTGCACTATTATGTTTTAAGTATTTCCTTCTGCATTTACATTGTGTTTCTGGGATGTAGTTCTGCTATTCCTTACCACAAAAATTGAGACCTTGGCTCTGAGTGCTTCAAGTCTTCAGGTGCTATTTGCCCAATAGTTTAATTACACTCTTTCATGGAGTGAGTACACAGCAGGCACCGTGCATTTATAATTTTACCCTTCAAAGACAAGAAATAGGAAATTACTTGACACACAGAGACAGTTTGGAAAAAACCCTAAACCCAATTATTTTGTCCCCATATAAAAACAATTGAAATCTTGCTACAGCAATAAACTCTATACAGACTTCATGCCCTAATTTTTTTATTAGTTAACCAAAAGGTTTTTTAAGTCAGGGCAGTCCTGAATCCCTTTTTCAACGAAGCATTTTTGCGTCTATTAAGTCTCTGGTCAAAGTAAACTTGCTCTGCACTAGCTGCTACCTGATTTTAAAAGTCTTTCCCTATAACAAGGGTATATTTCTCTCATCCTCTCACTTGGCATGGGCTTCCAGTCTTGCTACATGAGTTTCACACCCAATACTTGTGTTTCCTGCATGAAGTTTTGGCTTTTGCAGTTGTTCTTCTCACAGAAATACTGGATGGATTATGCTCCTCGCTTCAACCAGTTATTATTACACTGAGCGTGCATTTCAATAGGAGATGACTGATATTCAGAAAGCTTATTTTTGAAGGCAGATCAATGTATGATACAGCAAAGATAGTGTATGGTAGATCCCACTTACACTGATATTTTTGATGATAGAGTAATTTCACAGTAAAATTAGAATTCATAAGATGCAGATAGACAGATTTCCCATCGTGTCACAATTTTGTTTTACAATGGGAAGACTCGCTCAAGAGGCAATGCTCATGGGTTCTAATACATTTAACATCATCTTTGTGATGAAGCTAAACATCAATTTGAATTAACAGTGTGAAGATGGTAAGAAAGAGGGAAAAGGGCTTATGTGGCTTGCCTGAAGTCACCAAGTTAGAGTGCAAAAACACTGGGACAGAATCATCTTCTGTGCCCCTTTCTTCTGTTTCAGCTACCGTGGCTCACTTATCTGCTACTCCAGGAGCAGTTTAGCAAATTTAGGTCAGGCTGTTTTTTTCACTTAAACACAGTTACCCATCAGCAGAATTAATATATCATTCCAGCCTGCATTTTAACAAGATTTTGCTTGGAAACATGGAGGTGGGTGAACACAATAAAGTTACTGCAGAAGTGGATGAGATTGGGAGATCTTTTAAATAATACTTTACAATTTGGTTTTTTTATCTCAAGAAAGACAAAAAGAGCTGCTCATGTCTTATGAAAGAGCAGGATATATGTGGAAAGTATTTGCTTGTATCTGTATAAATAAAAGACTGAAGAGCTAAAAAGAAATAAAAGACTGGAAACAGTGGATACTAGGCTTTTCAAAAAAATGACAAGAAGAAAGTTGTACCAAAATAAATATACCAAAAACCTGCCCCTTAAAAATGACTCTGTCATTACAATTTACCTGTTGACTTGTTATGCAGGACCCGAAGGGCACATGCTATATGATGTTAAATAGGTTTTCAAATATCTTCTTTGTTGTTTTACCAGAGGCTGTTCACAAAAATAAGGTGATTTTGTTCAGAATTTTATTTCAGAGCCTTCTAAAAGAAAGAGGGGCATGCAAAACCACTGAAGATTCAGATCTTTGATTATGGCTTAAAACTTCCACTTTAGCTGGTGTTTACTTGCTTTTCAGCTCAGTTGGCTCCATGACAAAGTGTAAGAACCATTTTTCCAGACAAAACGGAGTTCTCTCTAATATATTTATTTTCGCACCTGAGGTGATAGATAGAATATTCCTTGCTAATGTTTAACCTAGGGCTGTGCTTAGTAGCTGGTATTTCTTCTCACCAATTTTTTCATTATCATGAAATTTTTTCATTATCATGAAATTTTTTCATTATCATTTTTTCAATATCATGAAAGTATTGATATTATTTCACCAGAGTTGAAACTCCCTTACTTTAGGATCTTATAGGTCACATCTACAGACTATTTACCATCCACATAGGACAAAGGCTTGTGGCAAGGCAGTGTGTTCAAATTCTGATAGCGTCTGGCCTCTCCTCCTTGCCCAGGTTTCCCAAAGTTTGGGTGTGATTTAGTGTGTGTGCAGTTCCTACAGTCAGGAGATGAAGTCCTTGGTGACGAAAACAGTGCCAACCACTTCAGAGTACACTCTCTTTATAGACATTTTTGGCTTTAACTCCATGGTAGCTTGGATGGTTGAAGAAGGAGAATTTTCCATTTTCACTTAAGGCATAGTTGATTAAAATACTGGCATTTTTTGGCATATAGTGTTGACTGTGAGCAATGCACTCATGTTTCTTCTTGGCAAGCAAGTCCTTCTTTTAACTGTCTTGTTGCTGTTACCATTCTTACCATCATCATTAGGATCCTGCTCTTGAAATGACGCTTATATGGATTAATGGATCATATGTAACTAAATTATGGAAACCTTGTCTGTGTGATGGTTCATTCAGTGACTGAAAAAGGCAGTGGAGTATAATTATCTGAACTTGACAGTGTTTTACTTGTCAATACAGAATAAGCTTCACTATTACCAGGATTGTTATTGTGCTGTTTTAGCTGCAACCATTATTAAAGAGTCAGTGTGAAGCATAGACAAACCTGTGGCCTCTGAGTAGAAAATCAGGGCTGCATCTAAAAAAACTTAGCTTGACATAAATTTAAATCAAATTTCCATGGGAGCTTCACCTGTACATTTTTAAATGCCAAAAGGCTTAAAATATCTCTGTGCATTAAGTTTCACAGCACCACACTCAGACAGCTCCTCCAAAATGGGTGACCCAAAATACCAACATCTGCAAATGGCAATATTCCTGTTTTACAGAAGGACAAACAGTGCATTCAAACAGTTGGATATGGTAACAGAAGTTATCTGCAGTAGAAGTACTGACAGAGCTCAGATCTCCTGCATTCAGTTCTGTATTTTATCTGTCTGAAGATTTCCTCATTTCTGTAGAGGCAGAATTATGAAAATACTTATAATTGTTATTGTCCTGTTTTTATGCCTTGGGAAGGTTGACCTGGAACAGAGACTGGACAGAGCTGAAGAATAAAGTAGGTATTTATTGAAAGGCCTTTATGATACACCTTGAGCAGCACAAGAACCTGACCAGGGCTGTACTCAAGGTGGACTCGAAATAGTCACAAAATGGATGACCGGTCATGAGGTCTTCTTACACTTTTATAAGTTTTGGTCCATTTGCATATTGGGGTTTAATTGTCCACTTACAGCTTCAGGTTGTGCATTCTTCTTATTTTCTTTCTTCAGTCCACCATTGTTTATGCTTTTGGGCCTGAAACTTGTACTTGTTGTCCTTGGTCTTCAGCAGGAAAATAATTTGTTTTGTCTACCTACTCTGTGAAGAGAGCTTACTAAAACTTAATATGAGGCTCAGAACTACACCCCTAAGCAGCACAGAATAGGAAAATATGAAAGCTAAAACTTAGATAACATAAAATACCATGACACTTGTTTGCAATAGTTTCATCATAGGTTTCATTCAGTCCCTGTTATCAAGTAGATAACAAGCATATTTATGTAGGGAAAGGAGAATGAAAGTACTTGGCCTTGATGAATTTGGTGCTCTTTTCCCAGTTCTACAAACCTATAGTCATGTAGTAATAACAGTGACAGCATTGGGGCAGGGCATTAATTGCAGACAAGAATAAACATTTAGTGCTACCCTCAGTAGGTAAAAGAGTTTGTGGTGATAACTTTTTGTAGAAGATGACTGAGCACTGGGAGTCATTTACGTGCTCCTGTGATGCTGCAGTTGATAATCAGAACATTTGGAACATGCATGATGCTCTTGAAACAAGTGTACAATTAGATGACCTCTATCTCATTAAAATATGCTCACTTGATGCAAATCCACAAAACAAATTATAGGGGACATTTTAAGGGACATATCCTGATAGGAAAAGCTATAGATATTAATTTATTTTAAAAGAAATAAATAAGGTCTCTGACATTTAGTGTGGCTTATTTAACTCAGCACTTCAGCTGGTTGTTTGCTATGTCATGCTGATCTAGGACTGTTCTCTTATCAATTTTAAAGCTTTTGACATCCTGCATTCAAGATCACTTCAGATTAGTAGGAATTCCAGACCCTAAAGTTTCGATTACTTGTGACATCTTTGTTCACTTGGTCCAAAAGAATGTACCAATGGATCCTTTTATTTAAATTACAAAAATCACTGCTTTTCCATAATGTTTAGATTTATTTTTTATCTCCCATTCCTGTGCTAGAAATACACTCATAAGCACACATGCAGCCAGTAGGACTTACAGACATATATCCACAGTAACACGATCTGATATCACAAACTGTAACAGGAGCAGAGCCGTAACACTCAGGTCGCTAAGTGGATGTGGCATTGTTTAAGCCTCAGGCATACAAATTAAAGCACCTACTAGCTGGCATAATTTGCTTGGTCAAATATCAAGACAATTCTTCCACTAGCTCCATCCTAAGGAGAAAAAAAATCCAAACTTTAAAACCTGCCTCTGCTTTCTTCTATTCCATGTATCCTGGAACAGATTCGAATACTGAGGAATACATGGTGTTGCTGGAAATAAACTGGCATTGGAAAATAAACAAATTGTAACACTAACAAATCACAGAGACCATGGAAAAACGGAGGCAGAGGGATTCTCCTTCACTGCTCAGAAAAGAAGGTCCTTGGGGATAAAAAGAGGGAAAAAATCCCAAGTAAACTTTGTCAAAAGTTACTGGTGTAAAAAAAAATGCTGTAGGGCCTTTAAAGCAGCTTTCTTATTGCAGTACAATTAGATAGCTAACATGGCAGTTGAAATTCAATGAGATTTCGTACTTAACTCCCTTAGCTTGGCATTTCCTCAAGCATCTGCTATTTCCACTACCCAGGAATTACAGTCTTTCTAATCAGAAACGTAATTTATCACAGCATGATTATTCTGGTTTCCCCTTATTCGGTTATTTTTTCCAACTGCAAAACATGGTCCTGTTGCTGGCCAGACCCATCAACTGGTGTGATAAAAATATTCATGTTGGCTTACTTATTTGCTATTTGGCTACACTGCTTATTCTTTCAACTACACACTGAACTAGTGACCCTGGCAAATACCCCCTGGAAAAGTGAGGATCCTGTCTTCATTAACCATTACCTCTAATTCCTATCATGTCAATATTATTGGTGTTGGACCTGTCAGACAAGAGGAGTGTGATCAGTTGTGCAGCTGTGCCCCTTGTTCCAGCTGATGTGGGCCTTCATGTACAGTCAATAAAATCCACGGTAGGACCCTTCAAGTACATCCTTATAATGCTGGGTAAGACATCTATTTTCCCTATCAGGCAAAGGTTGGGAGGACACTCCAGCAAGGCATCAGTTCTATGATTTTTTCTCAGGAAATGTATTAAAATGAAGTTGAGCGGAATCCTAAGTTGCTTATCAAGTTTCTCCTCTGTGTTCTTCCATTAAATTGTGACTGAAGTCCATAGGAGTTTTCTTTGTAAACACTCAAGGCTGGACTTTTAAATGTATTTGAACAATCAAAACAGAAGTCAGACTACAGATAAATAGAGTATAAATAATCCAGAAAAACTGGGGGAAAAGCTGCTGAGATGACTCAGCAATTATGCTGTTAGGGACAATGCCTTGTTTTGTTGTTTTGTGCATGCTGGTAATTTTGTTCTCAGGCGTATTTTTTCCAGTGTGACCACAGCTGACCAGCTGAGACACTTGGCAAAGTTTTCTTGTACTTTTATTGCGATGTGTTCCTCATCAGAAGATAGGGAGGATGTAACTGCTTTAATAGGTCATTTTGCCACATTTGAAATTGTACAGTATATTCTAGAAAAATTCAGGTCTTGTGACAAGGGCTGAAACTAGGTGAAGGGATTTTCTCAGCTCATGTGGCAGGTAAGGAATGGAGGAAGGAATTGCACTCCTGGTCTCTGGCCCCATCCATAAGCAAGATCGTCATCCCATCCCATCACCCAGCACACAAGAATGAGGTGGTTTCATGAGGAGCCTGAGAGACACAAGACCAGTCAGTGGGAAATCTTTGCAATTTGCTAGGTCTCAAAATCCAAGGCCCCTGTGTCTCCCTATATGGCTTCTGAGCATTCTGAGGGAAGGCGTTTCCCAGCTCTGCCACTCTTCCTTAGTACTGAAACAATGTCATCTCTCAGCAAATAAAAGTTTTGTCCTGTCCCACACAGAAGTCAGCAAAGTGCCCTTGTGTGGGACATGCCTAAGTGTCCACTGAGAAACTATGAAGAGCTGAGTAAATTAATTTTAAATGAACCAGACTAACATGAATTCAGACCTACTTTCACCTCCAGTCTCCTCACAGACATACACCAAAATTAAGTAGACATTATGTGTAGCATCTTAAACTCACGTGACTATAAAATTATCTGGAAAAAAAGGCATATCAGTCTGGTCTACTTACAATAGCAATTGGAGAGGCTCATCTTGAACTAATTTTTGTAAATTAATTTCAGAGATACCTGTCACACACAGTTGTAAACCAACAAGAGCAGCTTTTCAATGAAATAATAGCCTTAGGTTTGTGGAGAGGTGATCTGGAAGCTCTGAGTCACAGAAGGCCCACCACCCTGCAAATCAATGTTTCAAGCTTTAAAAAGACATCAGAAGTGTTTGTATTGTAATGTTGTCATTTGTGAAAATAGAGAAATTATGTTCAAAATGCGAATACATTTCTAAAATAGGTACAGAAGAATTAAAGAGAGAAATTTATAGAATACATTTAAGAAAATATTACATTTCGTAGAAACAGAACATTATAAAATATAAATTCCAACATATGATTCCTCTATTGTGCTACTAGTACTGTTCTCATTTGTAAATAAAAGGGTCATAATCCAGAGTTCCCCATTGTGTACAGAAGTGATGGCCCAAGATTCAAATATGTTTGAAGACCCATCATGAAGGCCAGGACAGATTGAAATACATTGTTAAAATTTCACTGCACCACTTTGAGGCTTTGAGTAAACTGCTGCCATTTATCAACCTATTTCTAAGTAATATATTGTCTAAAAGGCAAACTGTGGTATATATAGGAGCAGAGCCTGCTTTCTTTTTCTCCTCTTTATGTAGAGTTTAGCACAATACACCCCTCATTTTTCAAAACTGGACATTTGGAAGTTTTGCTAATATTAAAGTTCTAATATATATAACTTTTAGTCTTAAAACGCACAGTATATTGATGGTAACTCTTTTGCCTTCTTCCTAAACAACAGTGTTTAGTCCTGAAATGTGAAAAAAATCCAAGCAATCGAACCTCAGACAGCTCACTTTCCGATTCTTTTGAAATCCAAAAGTATTTAAAACACACATTGAGGTCCAAATAATCTTTGTGACTAACTTGGGTTAATTTTTTATCTTTTTTCTCTTTTCTAACCTTGATTACTGGTTCACAAACATACAGTTGACATAACGTTATGGATGGGAGATGCATTGGATAAATTAATCAAAATTTAATCTATCTCTATTCTTTTGGGTTTGTCTTCATTAAAGTAATTTCTATTTTTATGTGTGGTCATGGAATTCTTTAATGAAAGCCTATTTGACAAACCAAGTTTTCTCAAACAAACCCCAGCTGAATTCACCTTTCTCCCTGAAAGCGGATTTTGCTCCTTGACGTGAAATTCAAGACTGAAATGTTGATAAAGATTCCCAGGGAAATCTTCCAAACATTCTTCATAAAATCATGTGTGATACAGTGACAAGCTATATGTTTCCCTGGCACTGAGATTGAAAATGGAAATGTTAAGTATAAATCTTTGTGGAAGTTTCAGTAATTTTTAATAATTTGTTCTTTTGTGGCATTCATATGTGAATGATATATTTGTCCTAGAGCAATGCAAATTCATTTCCCCACATCTATAATATCTGCAGTAAGCTAAATTAAAAATACATTTGTACTTGTACAGTTAAATGATCATATTTAATGAAATGTCGGAGATGAATCTCAGCAAATAGTCAGGAAATTATTTCAGAAAGAGCAGCATTTCATTACTGGCAGTCAGGGAAAAGCAAAGAGATTAAACAAATGGTTTACTTCTCCAGGATATCAGAGGAGGTGGGGGCGGTTTTGTCCAGGGGGGTGGCTGTGAATGTGAGACCTCAGCGGGGATTTTTACCTGCTAGTGGGGCAGCATTTGCACAGCATGGGGCTGGCGGGCCTAATGCTGGGGGTGAGTTCTTTTTTTGGTACCTGGGTGTGCAAAGGCCATGAGTGTTGCACAGGTGCAGCCTTCGGCTTCTGGGAAGGAGGGAGTCTGCACAGCATTCCGTGTTTCCTGACAGCTGCTGCCATGGGTGCCGCTCCAAGGGAGCCCAGAGGGCTCTCTGCCCTGTCCCTGAGCAATCTTGGAGATGAACCCCAGGGCTGGGTGAGCAGGGATAGGGAACTATGACACCAGTGGAGTTAAAGCTGGTCTGACAAGGTCAAGAGGAACGGGGAGTGGGAGAGGGACTGCTCAGAGGCAAAAGAAGACCAGGAAATTGTTTTTGCTATGAACAATATGGCAATCAGGAATAATTGAAAGGTGGAGCGTGGGACCTGATTTGTAAAGCCATCTAACAACTTTATTTCCATGAGACTTAGGACTGTGCTGAACCCTTGGAGTCATCAGCATCTTTCACCAATCAAGTAGCTTTAAAAGATTCCTGCCTGTCAAGGAAACCTCTGTGGCTGGGAGCACAGCTGCCTCTGGTTCCCTGTTAGTTCATGGGAAGACACTCATAGCAGAGACTCAGATCTCAGGCAGGCTGACCTGGCTTCTATGGCTTCCTTTCTGTCTGCTGCCTGTAAGGAGCAGTCGGCAGTGAGGCACCTGCCTTAGCTGTGTGCAGTTTGTTTGTGCTGTGAATCCAGCACTCTGCCCCTCTACCTGTCTTTTTAAGTGGGACACTTACAGTGCTGCTCTCCCACCTTCCATTTCTCTTGATCATTTAAATTACAAGATCTTTAGGCTACAGACCATAACAGGTCAAATCAAACCTTTGTGGAGGATCTGGTCTAACAGGTCTCTCTATGGTACTGTAAAGTGACTGCTGCTGATGCACGACGCAATAAAAAAAATCAACATCTATCAATAGGAACAACATTTTAACTAATTGATATTCTGAAGTTCCATTAGAAATCCTGTGGGAGTATTGAACTAATCTGAATATCAAAATTAAATTCTAAACCAAATATACAAATTTAAAGAGAGCATAGAAATGACAGAAAATATGCTAATTATCTGGGTTCCACAGACAATAGAGGTGAAAGAAGATGTAGATATGAAAATTTCCTCATGGGCAAAAATTCTAATTCTAGAAGAAATATTTTCAGAGGAATGACATAAATTAAATATCTGAACTTCATAATTTAATTATTTACAGATATTAATATATGCACATACACATATATATGTACATACAGAAGACAGTGATAAGGCTGTGGAGACATGGGCAATTTTGAGTCTCACCCATCCAAGCATCCATATACTTAGGCTGGCCTTTCTTCCTTTCTGATTTCTATTGTTTTGGACCCCTCAACCACCCCATTCTGCCTCTGTTTTTTCCTTGCTTTTATATAAATTGCAAATCAAGAAAGCACACAATGTAAATTATAATTTAGTATTACATCTCCACTCATATTATATTTTAAATAAGCATCTGAATGCAGCAGCCTCCATAGAGGAATTTACTTGAGGTTTTGATTTGCAGAGTATAAAAAACCCAGGATTAGTTAAATAATTATTCAGGTGTGCAAAGCCATATGAATTCTCTGAACAACACATTGTAGAAGAACTCAGATCATGCATACAAAATTGAATTATGGAAAAATGGTTGAGGCACATCAGGTCTGAATGAGGAGAGTGTCAATCACTTCTGTTTGTCAAGGTTCTTTGAGATGTGAGTTATCAGCCTCAAGGAGACACAAAAGATCCATGTAGGGATCAGCATAATTCTTATGTCTGATCTGATTACCTTCAGGGACATACATGTAGACCCGCCACATATTTCTGCTTTTGCTTACTTTTGGAATCATCTGCTTCCTCCTTTGAATTTCTCTTTGGTCTTTTTGCCATTGCTGGTCTTCAGAGAACTATTTTAGGCAGGCAAATTCTGTCAAGTGGCCAGTCTTGTGAAGTGCCCACAATACCACTGAGGAGGCTGTGGAAGTGGGAGAAAAGGACTCAAAACAGGTTAAGAACACAGCTGCAAAATTTGTTCCACCATAACCTGACTCCATTCTTCATTATAGAGCCTGAAGTCTGAGGGATTTTGTGGCAGGAGACAAGAGAAGGTTTTCAACACAGGAATGCTAAAAATATTCTTTTGCTCCTCATGATATGGGGCTGAGAACCTGTGGAGTAAATTCTGCAAAAGGCCCTTTTTCCCCCTAATTACTGCAAAATGGGTATTCACTTGCTAATCACTGATGTACAGAATGTTACTATTAAAGCAGATTCTATCAGATTGTCACCTTTCAATTCCATTGAATTTTGTTTGGATAAAATCCTTCTTTAACCCTCTACACTTTGCATATTCAATTTCCCTTAGTTTTTGTTTGTTTATATTTCTTAATCAGGAGAACATAGAGACCCCTAAGGTACCGGGAGCAGCATTTAACATCCTAAGAAGTAGTTGCTGTGAAAATCTAGGGCAGGAACAAACGTTTCTCAAAGCATGTTGTATCAGGAGCACTGCAAAAAGCAGTGAAGAACAGCTACTCAGGACATGCAAATTCCAACTGGAAGACAGCATCAACAGCAGCAGCCAGAGTTGTGCTTCCCTAGGAGAAAAATGATCTTGTGCATTCGATAAAACACAACAACATCTTAAGATTTCATCCTAGCTGCACTAGAACAGCAGGAACCAAAATACTTGTTAATGTTGTAATATGTTTGCTTTCAATCAGACAACAGAAGAATTCATTCCATTTGCTCAGTATTTTGCCCTCCTGAACTCCATCCCCACAACGGCTTTGCAAACACATCTGAGCAATTCCACAGTGGGTTTTACATCCATTGTAGGTCATTTCTGCTGGACCTATATGCAGGATTTGTGTTTTACAGAGACTACAATGAATGATTCTTCCCAAAATTTGATTCTGTAAAAAGCTACTTGACTGCTCCAAGTAATCTTTTTTATTCTTCATCTTAGTTTACTCTTAAGGGTTTTTCGTTTCATCTTTTTCTACTGTCTTAATGTACACAAATCACTTTTAGAGATAGTGTCATGTGTATGAAGGGAGCAATTTATCAACACAGACACCTCTTTGATGAAGGATGGTTTGTCTTTACAAGGCTGGACAGCCCAAACTGAATTTCAATTTACTGTGGCATGCAAGGGATTTAGGGATTAAGGTTGGCGAGAGGCTTTAAGCATCAGCCACCTTATTATTGCTGAAGGAATATGTGATTTGAAAACCTTGCCTGTTTTGATTTTTTTTCTTTAGTGTGTGGGGGTGAGGTGGGGAGGGATGAGTAAGAAAAGCAATAACCTACCTGATGATTTAGCAGTTATTACTTTTCTTCTGCTTTCCAGTCACTCACTGCCTATTTTTTAGTGGGACAGATAGAACTTAGAGGGTCAGATCCAGGTGACAGGACCTAAATATCTACTTGAAAGTGTTTTATGACTAGCAAATATAGCAAATATAAAAGCTTGTAATAAAAATAAAGCTATTGGGGAGAGAGAGATGGAGAAGGCAAGAAATATGAGTCATAAGTATTTATATAAATGAAGAGGTCATGAACTGCTACAAATGAATATTGTTTTGACCGTATAATATTACCTGTTCCTTAATGCAAGCAAATTGATAAGGAATAGTATTTCCCAATTTAAGAAACACATCATATGCCATTCACCTGTTCTTTTGTAATGGAAGAGTGGGAGGAAATCCAAAGGAGTCTACTGGCTTAAGCTTTGTGCACCATGATATTAAGTAATTTCTAATAAGTATAAAAATACTGTGACTCAAAATCAATAATTACTATTATTTTTTGATTTCTGATTCTTTTAAGTAACTAAACCACTACAAGACTCATTTATCTGTTATGCTAACAAAGGGCCATTGTGGTTGTTGTCACACTGCTGTGAAACTGAGTGCAAAGGAGAATTGCAGCTCTGAAATCCTTCCCAAGGCAAAATTCCCAGTTCTGCCAGGTATTTGCTTCTGAGAATCTGCTCTAGCTCCCAGCAAAAATATTATCTCTTTTCTTCAGAAGGTTTTTGGGCAGATACGTGCTTTGATAGAAAGAAACAAATTGCTTGAAGTAGCTGTTCTCTTTCTCTTCCCTTCTTCTCACATCTTGGCCTTTCAGAGGTGGAGACCAAACTCCTGCCTGCATCATCCCTGCCTGGATCCTCTGAACAGCACAGCACAGCACAGCACAGCAGAGTTGGATTGCATATCTATCTATCTATCTATCTATCTATCTATCTATCTATCTATCTATCTATCTATTTTTCTATCTATCTATCTCAATTCAGTTTCTTGCAGGGGTTTCCTGGAGAGCAGCTATCAGGTTGTTCTCACACTCTCCTTAATGTGCTCTGATGAGCATTTAAAAGTTTCCAAGTGGTGGAAGCATTTCAGAAGGACATGAAACATCCTCTGGATACTCAGAGGAATGTTCTGAGCCCTTCCCAGGAGAGCTGAGATTTGAACTGAGATATTTTCTAGTCCAGTCACTTTATGGTACTCAGGAGAAGCAGAATAAAATTGAAGGAATCTTAGTTGTGAGAATCTACATATTTCTCAAGGAAAATTGGTACATGTTATTAGAATAAAATCTTCAAATGCAAATAATATTCTTCCCTATCTTCTCCCAACATTTTAAAACATATTAAAAATACATGTATTTTACAATTTTTAAACATTGATTAAATCACTGTCTATCCATATGATACTGCATATAGACTTCTCCATGTCTCCTCATTGCCATAATGCTCTTTCCTTCTTCTCCATAGACCATAACAAAGGAGAATAAAACAGAGATCATGGCTGTGATGTAATACCTCTATGACAAGGTTGTAAATAATCAAAGCCAAATATCTGTCATTAATCAATCTTCTGCGTTGTGCATAGTGGTTGTCTCTGTGGTTTGCTAGGGATTTTGTGTCTGAAATTTTTTTCTGTAGACCTCAAGTTTGTTTTTTCTTTGTGGGTGTGTGTGTTTTTTTGTCTGGTTGGTTGGTTGGTTTTGTTTTCAATAAAACCTCTTTAAGGCTTGGCATAGCTTGGATGTGGAATTAGATATCTTCTAGAAATCCCAGCACGTTATGAGAGAAAGATGGTCTAAAAAGGTCTGTGACGAGAGCAAATGAGAGAAAGATGGTCTAAAAAGGTCTGTGACGAGAGCAAAAGGGTTCTTCTGCATACAGACAGGAAAAAAGTCTTAATGAAAACAGGAAAATTTTAGAGGCATGCAAGACCCAAGTTTTCTTCCTTCATGAATGCATTGTTCTTCTGCCTCCCTGTACTATCCAGCCTCTCCCATCAGTGCTTGTTTCCCCTGGACAGGAAAGATATTGCTGGTTGTCCTCTGTTAAACCATCCCTAAATTCCAGTGCTATTCACTGGAATGGTCAATTGCAGAGTATTCCACTGGCTGTAGCCTCCACATGGTGGCATCCTGCAGTTTGCCACAATTTTACAGGGGTGATCATGCATGTCTTGCTGTTTCATTTCTCCATCTTGACTTTCATGTACACCTGCACTGATGTATTTTTCTAAGGTTGTCACTTAAAAAAAAATCACCACAACATCCAATGATCAATACAGCAGCTTGGGGAAAATACATACACTTACATATCTAGCAGCATAAATGAAATCTCTACCTTCTATTTCAGACCAGGCAACAGGAGACAAATGGGAAAAAAAAGACAACCAAGAAAAATCAGATTTTCTATAATTATATAAATTACAGCTAGAATGACTGTAATCACCTAAAATGCCTCTGGGGAGTTGGATTAGCAGAAGACAATTTCTCAGATTCACACTCCAGGGTTTAAACCTACAGCTGATATTTAGAATTAGACTACCAAGCTGAAATAATTAACCCTTGGGAAGCTAAAATATGTGACTCAGAGGTGTACTAGCTAACTGAAAGGGAGGAATATGAAACGGATGTTATCTTAAATTTCCTGAGGATCTTAATATTTGACCAGGCCAGTCAGATTGCACACTTCATTCTAAAGTGAGAGTATATTTAATTAAAAAAAATCCTTCCACTCAATTTCCTTTTAACATCCAATAAAAAGGCAACAATGACTCAAACAAATATTCCTTAAAAGCAACAACAGATTTCCTTCAGTAATGTTTGTCTATTGTGAAGTGGAGGATGAAAATACAGCTTAAAATCGATATAGGACCAAAGCTGATTTGTAAGAAAAAGAGCTTAAATATTGTAAAGGAAATCCAAAAACTGCCTGGACATGTAAGTAATGTGGGTGGTTAGGATATTAAAGGAGATATAAAGATAGAGAAATAAATAAGAAGGCCCTTTTTCCTTTATTTTCTTCAGATGAGTGAGACATTAAAGTTTCTTTTCGGGTATATGGAGAATGTCCATAATGTAAGAACTAAAATGCTTCAAGGAGGTTCCCTCCACACTTTCTAGTTTTGAGGTAAGATTATGGATGGGGCAATGGAGAAGGGAAGAGTGAGCAGATCAGGGGTTGCTGTTCCTCTATATGAATGTTTCCCTGGGTTTCAACAGTGTTCCTCTGCACCTCAGCTTGGATGTCATATCAGCAAGTGTCAAGGGATTGAGCCTAAACAGAATGTGAAGGCATGAAGTTGTATTAATATTATCCAAATCTCTTCTCTCTGATGCAAGTTTTGCCTGGAGTCTCTCACCTCATGCTTTGGATCTATTGTACTGCGTCAAATACCTAAAACTTGAAGCTGCTGAATCTACTACTATTGGTGAATCGAGATGTTACTGTCTAAGAATGAAAATATCAATAATTCCCTTAATCACAGCCAAGTGTTTTTTCCATGTAGATATTGCTTTGAGAATAGAAGCTTGTGTGAACAACATCAATCAGGGAGCTCACACAAATGAATAACTTACAGCCCCACTGGCAGCCACTATTGAAGATTAATGCTGATAAACACCACATTCAACATAAGACGCGATTTCTGAAAACAAACCAATTTATTGGATTCCCAGACATACGTATTTTGTAGTCAACCACTGATTACTGACTCAGCTGATTCTGCTGGCCATTCATCACATGTGCTTGTATAAAAGATGAGCTATTCTCTCTCAGGACTTCATTTAATATACAGCACAATTACTTGTGAAGCAGTCCTGTTCCAGTTAAAAGAAATTACCTTGGAAAGCTGCATGCTGAAGTGTCTCCATTAACATAGCACAAACATGACAGACATATAGATATATTTTGTGGGGATAAGTGTCATGAGTCAGAGAGGAACTGTTGCATGTTGAACTGTACTGAAAGTTTTGCCTTGAGTACCAGGGACAATTCTTTGCTGTTACAAGAGGGTGTTGATGTTTATGACTTTAATTCTTGTTTATAAAACAATGACAACAAATGTTAGCAAACAAGAAGGGAAAGATCTTGTCTTCAATCCCTTGCCATGTAAGTGCAGCATATTTG
This sequence comes from Sylvia atricapilla, assembly GCF_009819655.1. Classification (NCBI taxonomy): domain Eukaryota; kingdom Metazoa; phylum Chordata; class Aves; order Passeriformes; family Sylviidae; genus Sylvia; species Sylvia atricapilla. The sequence continues at coordinate 66,361,673 of NC_089140.1, read as the reverse complement.
CGTTCTATCTGCTCTTACCTACAACTCAATAATCCTGAGGGGTTGGCATAAACATCAGCTTTGTATACAAATTAATGCAAAATAAAGGACACTAAATAGGTGAAATATTTGGATGAGATTTAATTGTAGGAAAGGCAGGGTAACTTCCTAAACTGCTGTCAAGCCTTTCTTCATTTTGCTTAAATAAATAGGCTTTTGTAAGCACATCCTGACTTTACAGAGGTACTCAATGAGGTGAGGGGCTCTATGAGTTTCACACTTGGTGTCAGGCATGCGCTCAAGACACAGATGAATTAAACACCATTCCTGTTACATAAACAAGGTTGGCTTGAGTATTTACTTCATTATTACAAGAGCTAGGGAAGTGTCAATTGTCATTATATACTTTATTTTCACATATAAGTTCATGCTGCTTATGTGATAAGGTTTTCTTGGTTTTGTTTTGTTTTTAACAAAAATTCCCATTGTCTTTGTTTTTTTAAAAGTAATGGCTGCTTCTTAATGCAGTGAGATTTTTCTTGATAATGACACAGCACATGATCCTGAAAGCCTGGGGGTAAAGTTTAACCATTTGAAAAAATGACCCTCTGCACTATTATGAGAACTAAGGGCTTTGGTGCCCGAATTTTGTTCCTTCCGTATCATAGGAGGCAATTCTATGCAAACTTGTTGCTCAGTGTGCTAGTTTTGGCTGAAGTGGGGTTAATTTTTTTTAGTGACTAGCATGGGACTGTGTTTTGGATTTGTGTTGAAAACGGTGTTGATAAAACAGGGATGTTTTTCTTATTGCTCAGCAGTGTTTGCATACAACCAAGGCCTTTTCAGCCCTTGTATTGCCCCTCTGGTGCGGGGCTGGGGGAGTGTCCTTTTTTGGCCGAGGTAGAGTTAATTCCCAGTAGCTCATGAATTGCTGTGTTTTGGGTTCAGATTGAGAATTAACTGCTGTTTTGGGTTTTGCTAAGTTGTGTTTGTCCTAAGACTAGGACTTAAGTTTTTCTTTTTTGTATCTCATGCTCTGGCAGTGAAAAGGTGCATCAAAAACACTGAGAAGGAGCATACCTGGGACACTTGTTCAGAGACTCCCTTGGGAAGCAGTCCTTAAAAACAAAGGGGCTGTAACTAGAATTACAAAAAACACTTGTGTGATCAGCACTTCTGTATTTCTGGGTGGAAGTTTGGTTGTGCCATCTTTTTTATAGATATGGTGAAAACATGATGACAAGGATAAAAGGAATCCAGGCAATGAAATGTTCTTCAGGAGCTGGTACAGCTGAATATGCTAGTTTTGATTCAGCAATTACAGTTTCACAGTGTTACTAAAGATGAAGGAAATTTTCCTTTCTTATTTCTTATCTGGAAACTTGTTTATTATTGGGTAAATATTTTTTGGTTTTGATAAATTGATCAAGTCCTGGAGATCCTTTGATTCTGAAACATTTCTAGGTCTTTATTGGGACAGATATTAACCTAAATGCTCCAGAAGCAGTAGGTAATCTAATTTAGTGCACAAACCGACTTTCTTTTTTTTTTTTTTTTTTTTTTGGGCTTTCTATAACCTTCTTATCTAATCCTTTTCTCACTCCAAGTTCTCAGCAGATATATAGTGGAGTCTGTTGTGCTACCACCTTCACTGGTGAATCCAAAATTCCCTGTGTCTGATTTGCACCTGTTTTCAGATTCACCAACACTTGCTGATGATTGTATGTACTTAACTTCATTGTTAATATACTTTAAATTCCTTGTGCTAAGGCTCCTCCTCTCAGCTGACCCTTTGCTGTGTTCATAAGAAGTAAGATACAGTTGTCATGAAACACTGGTTGGCAAAACCCACTACTCTGCAGGGAGAAACGTGCACTGTGCAATGCAAACTCAATATAAGCATTATTATTTTTCACACCAAGTGACTCATGGCTGTTTATGAAAATGCCAGTACAATTAGCACACTGAGTGTACAGGACAACTTCATTCCCATTGTCAGCGGTAGAAGGAACTGCACACTGAAAAAGAGCTTTCAGTTCTGCTTTGGAAGTAACTAAATGCTATAGTTTTAAATACTATATAAATAAAAGGAAGACAATCCTGTGAGTGAAATGCAAAGGAAGTCAAAGCCCAGCAACTAAAGAGTTTTAACAAGGGACTAATTTAGCACCTTTTATCATTTTGAACGTCCATGAAAGAGAATGTAAAATAAGTAGATTGAAGAACACAATCATAAGTGCTTTTGTGATTGAGATAAACTTGTTTTAAAATCATAAGTCAAAGTTGAAATTGATGGAAAATGATTACTAGTTTGTTTAGAGGCATCATGATAAGAAAAATATGCTGTTCTGGGAACACCAAAAAAAGAAATGTATGTAACCTTTATTATGGAAATAGAAGGCAAGATTCTGCTTATATTAACAGCTGCAAAACTGCTCTGTAGGAAGCAGGATGAAGCACAAATTAAGGAAGAGAGAAAGAAATAGAGGAGCATTGTGCAAAATAAATGAGATTTCATTCTGAAGTAGATAGTTCTGGAGACAGTAGAAATAATTGCACCCATGTCCACTGGTAGTTAAGCCATAACAAAGAAATGGAGAATGGGAAAATGATTTTGTCAAGGTCTGCTAGAATTCCCACAAGGACTGTAGGACCCTTGTGAGAATGAAGACCCATACAAGCTACATTCCCTAAACACAGAATCTGAGTCTATTGAGAGTCTGGTTATAATAACAGGACTGGTAGCATATTGCAGTCTATCACTATTTGCACTGAATTTTTCTTTATAAGAGAGTGGGCTTCCAGTTAAATTAAGATTTCATTATGTGTTAAAATAGGAGTGCTTATCAATGGATGAGTCAAAGCCAGTGGGAACTGCCCAAGTATTGCACTTGATTCCATATGGCGAGTGGTGCCTAAGAACAAAACCTTAATTTTGGCAACATCACAAGTATTAATAAAATGTTCAGTTCACTGTTGTCTTTCCATGTACAACTGGTTATTCTAGTGCAGGGTGCCAGGAAATGGCATTCAGATTCCTAAAAAATTACAATCTTGCTATTTTCAGAGTCAACACTTGTGTAAATGTCTATGTGTGAAGGAAGCCATCATAAACTGAGCTGGAAACTTGTAATACCTGGCTAAAATAGTGCATTAACTACAATGATGATGCTATTCCATTTACAATAGCAGAGAATCTATACAATGATCTTTTGTTTAAAAGGTAGATTCTTCTCAGAGTATATGACAAAATTTTCTATTCTATTTTATTCTATCCTTGGTAATTGTTTGTGTAATATATAGCAAACCTTGTCATTTCTTTGGGAGTCTCTGCTTTCAGTTGTATTATGAAAAATTAATAATTGCTTCACTGAACTGCCGTCATACTGTCATGACAATAACAAAACTGCCATTGATTACTGACATTTTATACATAGTCTTACTCTCACTCCTCTGTACAATCCAGGTTGCTGTTGATTTAAACTAAGCCAATTGCAGTACTGACATGGTATTCAAAGACAGCTCCATCAGTCTCCAACTATAACAACAATGTCTTTAAATTAGACTGAAGTTTTGCTTTCAAAATGGCTTTTACAGCGAAAGCATCTCTCTCCACTGCTTGTATGTTTATGACAATCTGACTGTAACTGTGAGAGAAATAATTTAGGTTTAAGAGCTATTAGTCCCAGATGTACAATTGAATTCTAGTCTTCATTACAGAAAACACAGCAGACTAAAGAAAAGCAGACAAGGTCGGAGCTGTCCAAGGAGCAGTGAGAGGAAAAGGTGATTATCCAGGCAAAAGCCCACAGGTACATTGCCTTGTTGAGTCATCTGATTGGGGGAAAGCTACATCTTTAAGGAATGCTGCTGTCCTTTTAGAGGTATTGTGTGGAGGCAAATGCCAGGGAGATTTATGTGCTTCATTCCCTGACCTGTGATAATGCATCATTAGAGCCCTCCGTGTTTTCCACCTTTGTGAACAAAGACTCATAACGGGGATGATTATGAAAAAAGAAGAGGAGAAGCCGCAGCAGTGGCAGCAGGGGAAGCATGGATCAGGCACACAGAACTTCACTCAGAAGTTGAACAGAGATATCTTTTTTTTTCATTGCACCTTCATTTCACTTTCTTCTAAGGACTACATCTCTCCCTGCTTATTTGTTCAAAGCTCAGAGTCCTTGACAGAATTGGAACATAGCACAAAGCCAAGAAACAAATCCCCCCACTCCCTCAGTTGTCCTTCTTATTTAACCCTTCACCTTCTCAGTGGACATTAAAATAAATTTAGAGACATAAGAAACTTATAAGGAGAGCTGAGGTCACTTGTGATCCCCAGTGAGAGCTCTACTGAGTCCTCTGAAGTGCAATGATAACAGTGAAAACTGTTTCATGGCCTGCATACCTTTGCTTTTATCCTGACCCCAGGCAATCTTTTTATTTTGCTTGCTGAAATGCAGGGCTGCTGCTCCAGCTGACTGACTGGGGAATAAGTTTATATGTATTTAACCAAACCAGACTAGCATCCCCTCTTCTCTGGCTATGGATGGATATGGATTCAAGCAGTTGTAATGCTTTTCTGAGAACATTACCAAGACATTTTAATCACGGCTTACTGCACTGGTAGATTAGTACCCAAATGCAATGACCTTCTTTTTGCTGTGGACATGAACATGCCAGAAAACCAAACTGTACTATTCTAGGTCTTCATCCGATAAATTAGGATTAAATAAACAAGAGAGACAAGTGCGATGTACTTTGAAAATCTGAATGCACCTGTTTTTTAGTGGAAAATTGGATATTCTTTTTTTTCCTCCCTCACATAAAAATGCTGCTGCCTGTGTTTGTCTCTTAGGGGATGACACTATATCCAGAATTTATGCGTGGCTTCCTACATATTTTGCAACTGGAGGTTATTAAGAAACAAAACAACAAAGAAAAATTGGTGTGCATTATGAGGTATTAGAATACATTGGTCTGACTGTTTGTTCCTCTGCTGCAGTGAGGTCTGATTCCACAAATGTGCACACGAATGTGTGTTCTATGGGGGCAGAAGCATGGAGGAAAGAGCTACCTGAAAGCCTTGTAACCACATTAAAGAGCAACCATTATCCTGAAGTGCTATGATCAAATGATATATTCTTCTGCATTGTGGTCTTTGCACTTCCATTAAGGAAAAATAAAGATCGGATACTTTCACATCAAACTACCTGTGATCTGTAAACACTTTACATTTGTCTGTGTGGATACATAGAAAGGAGGGAGGGTCTGATCCTGTAATAGAGTATCAACTTCTCAAGCCAAGAATATCCAGGCCTCTTCTTTTCACAATTTCACTTTCTTGTGGATATAGAATGAGATGTTTTACACCATATTGGAGTTTATAGCTGTGTATATCAACAGAGATAAAAAGTAAGCATGCATCTAGGAATCTCTGCCTTCTTCCATGTGATGGAAATGGTCAGAACAACATCTTCCATCTTTGTGGAAAGGTGCAAGAGTTATCCTTCTCTGCAGGGAAAGGGTCCTGAGTTGGATATGTTTTATCACATTCCACCTATTAGTAGCTGCTTTCCATCAGCAGTAGTGCATTAAAAATTGAGAACCTCTGTCTTTATTATTTAGCATGTCTACCTCCAGATGGGAGCTGCAATGCAATGCTTACTTTCCATGTTGAGGTGAGTATATTTCCACATGTGCAAGTAAACAGCTGGTGTCAGAGGCAGTGGCCTGTTCTGCACACATTCACAGTCAGAATTTAAACAGGGACCACTATGATCCAAAAAGAAATAACTTTGCATGGTAAGCAAAGGAGGAAGCCTTAATCTCTTTGAGAACTTTTGAGTGCTTGCTAGGATAATTTCACTTGTTGATTACTCTTTGAGTGCTTGTGATAGTGTGGAAAATAAATATTTCAAAGCAAACAAGAAAAACAACCAAGAAACATAAAAAGGTGAGGCAGAACAGATGTTTTGCTTAAGCATGGTTGTATAATATTGGCATAAAAAGAAAGTGTTTTATTTCTTTTGTGTCCTAAAAGGCATGTAATAAAATTAATTTTATTACTACCTGGTGTGTTCCTCAGATGGTTGGGTAAAAAAGTAAATATATTTTTATAATGGTTATAAACGGTTTTACAATATCTTAATCATGCACTATCAAAATTGAGATTGTACAGAAGGTTTAGATGCACAAAACCAGTGCAAGGCAAGAAAGATTGCAGTTGGTGAAATTTTGTTCTGTTATTAAATTTCATGAAAGCAGCTCCACAGGTAGAAAGCTGTAGCTGAGTGCAAAGGTATTTATTTTATATGATTCATTTTATGAAATGGCCATAATTCCAGCACTTCATTATTACATCCTTGACTCATCTAAGTGCTTAAGCATCAGGCTAAGTTTAAGACCCACTGAGATAATTTGCTCCGTAAAGTTAGTCATAGTTAAATCTGTGGCTCAGTTGAGGTCTTCTCCAGTGAATTCTCTAATACTCCTGACATGTGAGTGTCTGCTAAAGTTCTGCCTGGGCAGCCAGATGCTCCTGTGGAGAGGGTGCCACAAGTCAGTGAGGTTTTAGGTGGAGCTCTAATAATATTTAGCACTATGGCACTACATATACCAGGTCTCTCATTGCTTTTTTATCTTCCACAGTATATCTGCTGTGCAGGTAGCAATGAGGGAAAATTTCTTAGATGGAGTGTTAATTAAGCATGCTGAATTATTGGGAAAGCAGAAGCCTTTCTATTATCTGAAGCACCTCATATCCAGTGTTGCCAGTCAAGGTTCAAGATCATTTGAGCCTTAGATGAACCTTCCTAACAAGTCAAGTGATTAGGAGTCTGTTCCCATTTCTGTTGAAGACTTTGCAATTTCAAAAATTTGATAGATGGTTATTTTCCTTCTTTCCCAAAATATCTGCCTTCAGACAATAAGCCATTTTGGCAGAGGATGGCAAAGAAAGATGAAATATTTCACTAGAAGTTAAATAAGTAGTAATCTCTGGTGTCCTTGACCTTCACAATTAGTAAGAATGATACAATTAGTAATAAATTATAATTATTAATACAGAGGGATTATCAATAAATAATATAAAAATGCTTTCTTAAACTGCATTTCAGCTGTATACCTAGCAGCCCTCTGGAGGTGCAACATTCCTTCTCATTTTATAAATGTGAAAGCCAAAGTGAGATTACAGCTTTGCAGTAACATTTACTGATATGTTTCTAGACAGAATTGCATTATACAATGTAACCAAGAAAAGTCACTTATGACCAGATGACTTATGTAGGAGATCATAGGAGAAAAATGTAAGAGGTTTTTGAAAACAGAAGCCTGTCTTAGTTTTAGACTTAGTAGGTGCATCCTCTTGTAGCAATGTCCTATTTCTCTGTAAATATTGCTGTGGTGCAAACAGCCAAAGATGTGTGGCTCACCTGCTATTGTTCCTAGAAAAGCACTTGGATGACTAAAGCTTCTATGACAGATCTTTTTTTCATAAACACTGTCTGTATTTTCACTGCAGTCCTTGGTTTTGGTCAGTTTGTTTAAATATGCATTCTTTGGGTACACATTTTTTTTCTCTCATTTAAACTTCTTTTATTACTGCATTACCTCTTTATGCAGCACATAAAGAAGATGGCAGGAACAAAGTAATACAGGAAAAAAATGCAAGCACCACAGTGTGCTAGAGATGGAGGTGACAGGTGAGAAGGAGAAATGAAGCTTTTCATCCAACAGTTCCAGGAGTATGCAACTGTTTCAGGAAGAAGGTTCATGAAATACATGGGAAAACTAAGTGGAACATTACCTGGAGAAGAAAATTTGAATGTCACTAAGTCAAAGGAAGTGATTATATTCTTTCTGAGAAGACATGGAGTAGATGGAGACAAGGCAGAGGGCAGGATATTGACAAGAACGGTGACCATTTGCCAGAAGGACAAAAGAGACACAGCTGCAGAGGGCTTGCATCACACACTAATAATCAGTTGCTGTGTTTGTAGTGTCAAACAGAAAATACTGCTACTTTATAGGGGAGGATGCTTAGGGTATTCTCTATTGGTGAAACTTTATGTAAGGCAGCTTTAACATGTACAGAAACCATTAAGGGTCCTGTATACCTGACTGGTCCTTTTACTAGCAGTGGGAGGTGTGTGATACAGGCTCAGGAGTAAATTACTCACCCCTTAGAATCACAGTTGTTGATCCTGTAAATATTGCATGCATGGGTAAACCTTGGTGCTCTTTCAAACACTGATGCTGATGTGTCCACATTTCAGAGCTTTTTAATGTGGTAACAACTTTGAAAAACAGGAAAGGATCTTTACCTAGTTACTTCATTAAATAATAATGGAGTGTAGCTGGTGGCCCAAAAATTTGGTTGCAAGATATCCTCCCATGAGTCATAACTTCTCATGCACAGAAGTCAAATGAGTTTTCTAACATTATACACTAGGATGATAGTAGATCCAGGAATCTACATGGAAATAAATGAAATGGAAATAAAACTTTGTCCTTGTGCAGTGCTGGAAAGCCTTGCAAAAGAGAGATATGTTTTTAACTCCTGTAAGTGGTGTGAAATCCACCTCATTGTTCATGCAGTTCTAAAACTAAAAAATCATATCTATGTATCCAGACTTTAGAAAATAATGTTCCAAGGACTTCTCTTGTAAATCTTGACATTAAACCAGTCTTAGCATTGTCTGGCCACTTGAATCATTTATTTAAGCGGTGATAATAAAAGGTGTCAGCAATTCAGCTGTGAGATCTTGAAGATTTCTGTGCGCACTGACCTTTAAGTGTTTGCATCTTGACAGGTGAGCCGTTCCTAACGTCTCCTGTGAGGTATGGCCAGGGCAAGGGGTCAGGCATGCTAATGATAAAATTACCATTTACCTTTTACCTCACCAGCCTCAGTGCCTGACATTATAAATGTAGGTAACCTTTCACCTGAAGGTCCTCTTTCTTCTGCAGTGCTAGGGATTAGGAACAAATGAATGTGCTCACAGCTGCAGAAGAAGCATAAGTCATTGAAAAAAAAAAAAAAAGAAAAAAGAGGTGCTTTTTGTGATTCTTTCACTTTAATTTCCTTTTTTTTTTTTTTTTTTTTCTTTTCTTTTTTTTTTTAAACCCAAAATCATGTTTTTGGAAAAAGTATGAAGAGTTTTTCCCTGTTTTATTTTAAGAGATGGTTATCTGGCTACTTCTATTCTAGCATTCCTAACCTAGTCAAGATTGTTCTGTTCTTTTTTATTAAGATGAAAGCACTATTTATTAACTGATTAGTGCAAACGATATCACAGCAATCAATAAGGTTTATTTTAGGGATAAGTGACCGCATTAATGAGACTATATGAAGATCTTCACTGTTTGCCATAGCCCAAGAGACTCAACTTTTTCACCTTTATATCCTGATCCAGGTTTTCCTGAGCTTCCCCAATTTTCTGACTTGAGTCAATATTCCTCTCCCGAAGGCAATGCTATTCAATCAGTAGTAATGGGTACACAATGAGAGTTTTGGAGGTATCCCTGTAACTCTGCAGACTGCCCAAAGACTGCTGATCTCTCTCCCACCACTGACGTGATTTTTACTTGTGATTGCTCACAGATAAACTCTTAGACAATAGGATGTACTGTGAAGTCTAACAAGAGTGACGTCTATTTACTTATCCACATATGAAATATTTCTGATTTGTAAAATCCATGCATGTTGTGGATAGGACAACTATCATGCCTAGGAGAAATATTAAAGATGCTAAAGTGCGAGGTGCAGAGCCTGCATTGGGCTGATTCATGGGCAGGTGATTCATATCCTGATTTGAAATCCGTATTCCCCTTGCCAGAGCTAAAGCGTATGAGGGTGGAAAACATATGAAGAGACAGATGCAGAAAATGAGATTCAGTTCATTTCACTGATCAAGAGCCAAATGATCACAAGCTTTAGTAGAATTATGTCCCAGAAGAACAGCCCCTTTCTGATAAATGCAGCCATGTAACCGCCAGGGCATAAATCATGCAAATTGAAGACTATAGTTCAAATATAAATCTTTATATTAAGTTTAGTGAAATTTGGTATTGTGTGAACATTATTCATGTCTATGAATCTTCAGGCACAAATCTTGTTGCATTTTATTTGTGTTATAAGGATAGACATTTTGCAAAAGTTTCATTCAGTGAATACTGACCTTAATGAAATTGTGCTCTGGGAAGTCTATAAAAAATTGTTGCATCTCCCTCACACTGGAAAAACCTGAGCAGACCTATTTCTAGTTTTATCTATTCTTGTACACACACAGAATTCAAGCATCTTATAAATGAAAGGTACATCTTCATTTCTGTGTTAAGCTGGCAGAGTAAGTAAAAGGATTGGTTAGAACATATTGAAAGGAAAGTCAGTTTGCCAACTGAAAAAGACAAGACCCACAGAAGAAGTATTGTCCCTTCTAGAAAAGTGTATAGCTCTTCTCTCACTCTTCTCTCAGAAGCCTGCACTGCTTCTGCCATCAGGGAATTTGTGAAGTACTGAAGCAGGACGGAAAGCACAGGAAAAGCCTTCCTCTGGGAAGCTTGTACTCAAATCAAATGTGTTGAAAGGACACAGACAGAGATGTCATTCAGGCTGGATAACCTGACAGAGTTATTTCCAGGCTTATCAGATCATGTTCCACTTGTCTGAATACTCTTGTTTTACTTTTGTGCCTCAACACAAACTCAGCCCCCAGCACCAAAACCGGATTCATTTCCATAGTACAAAGGGCTTAAATGTGCTTTTCAGCAGGTTTTCCTCCTCTTACCCCTCTGCCCATCTTTCTTCTGGAATGGATTGCTGCTCCTACATTCAAATTCTGCATTTACGGTGGTGTAACTATTTCCTAGTTATGGCTTGGACCACGGAGCACAGGCAGTACCTTACAGAGATGTAGGAACTTTCATAACTACATGAAAGGTTGCAGAGACTCCACAGGTGTAATGGAAGCTGCTGGCAATGTTTATAAATGTGTTTTATGGGTTATTACATAGTCCCTTTCACTGATCAATTTCTCTGGGACTGGGCTAGTATTCCATGCTTCTGCAAAGTTCCAAGCACATGCTATTAAATCTGTTGAGAAATAAAAACAATCCTGTCTATAAAATATTTCTTTCCCCTTCTCAACACTCCAGCTCTTTGAAGGATCAGTACAGGCCAGGCTCATGCAGTTGGGAAGCCAGTTTCTGATCCTGAGTTAGGAAACAAGAGTACTGTGACTACTTGAAGGGCATATTCCTGCATTGACTGAGAACACACATTTAGCCCTCACAAAACCTGCAGTGTTTCTCAGCATGGACTAACACGATCTTTGCAATATCATACCAGTAAAATCCCTCAAATACTGGATTATGCTCTGTCTCATCCCCTTTGTGTTCATTGAATATATATGATGCTAGCTGGCTTGAAGGAATCTTTCTTTTGATTTCCCAGGGGATATCCACTGAAGGCTTGATCCTGCAATACATTGAATATGCTGAGCATTTAAGGAAGCCAGAGGAATTTGAGAATGTAAAGCTATCTGCTGGCTGAATACATGAAGAGATGTGTTGCATTAGTTATGTTGTGCTCAACGTCATGCAAAATATTTCAAGGCAAGAAGAAATAGGAGTACTTAAAAACAAACAAACAAACAAACAAACAAACAAATTTAATAAGAAAAATACTTCCTGGAGGGATAAGAAAATTGTATCAGATACACCACATCCCTGAATCTGCAAGTAGGATCTGGTTTCATGGCAAGGACAAGGTCAGATCAGAAGACCTTCTATGTTATTACTACCTGCACTACTAACACCTATTAAGTCCAACAGGAAACACATTTTGCATATTGGCTGGAAAACTAAGATAATAGGACACATTTAAAATACAGATGTTTCCATCTGAGCATATGTTTGTTGATTCTTGAATCTTTCAAAGCAACATTAATCATGTGGCAAAAAGGCAAAAATGTGACACATCAGTTTAAGAATGAAAGAAAAGGCAAGTGACTTTTTCACAGAAAGGGCTGTGTCAACATATTTCCAAAAATCAATCAATAGTCAAATAAGTCTAGTGAAGAACTGAGCACTCCATCAGAGACTACAGGATGTAATACACTTTTTTTTACAGCTTTATGGAGAACATAGTTTGCTTATATAAAGAATTAGTGGACCAGTCTTTTCGTATTTCAAAAAATAATTCTGTTTTTCCAGTAAAAATAGAAGTGGTTGCAGTGCTGGTAGGAAAACTTACTTGTAATTTAGCAACACTTTGAAATATATTCATTTTGAAAAACAAAGAAAATTAAGTAGCTTGTCCCCAGTATTCAAAGCTTTTTTTATTCTGAGTAAAGACTAGAATTAGCTTTAGAGAATGAGATTAGTGAGTTCTGGATCTAGTCCTTACACTTAAAGCTACTGCATGACATTTTGCTGTGCATTATACACCACCAAGCACATGGAAATTGTTTAAAAGTTAATACATGGATTTTTGTTTTTATAAGTGTCTGTAGCAGAAAGGATTTGTTTAAATGAAAAATGCACACTTCGTGTGTTCACTTTCCAGGCTCCTCATAATGGACAAAGTTTAATCAGGGGATGGGTGAAATCTTTTACTTACTGTTGGTACGTGGTGCAAATATTTCCCCAATGCAAAAGAACTGTGTGTGTATTTGTGTACCCAAACACACAGATACATAAATAGGAATGCAGGTATGATGCACATACATGTGAGCATGTGGAAGTGCACATCCTTAGCAGCAGCACAAAGAACCAATGCATATTGCAATTAAATGCAATATGTAATTTCCCAGTTAAGATCAAGACCTGGGAAATAAACTCTGTGTGCAGGGCTGGCAATCCTCCGGGGAAAAAGCCAAAAGATTGATACTTAAAAGGTTCATTCACTGCATCTTTCTACTCTGAAAATGCTGAATGGGAAACTCAGGTGGCAGCATCTCCAAAGGCCTGCACTGAGAGCACTCCTGCCAGCCAAGGACGAATGTGATGGGAAGAGATCTTCAGCTTTCGTGCAGATCCTGCCCCTTCAACCAAGCCTTTCTGCAATGTCTGGGAAGAAAGATGTGGAGATCCTGTGACTGTGATATCTGGGGGCAGAATCCTTTTACTAGACAGGTGAAAAGCCTTTTCTTCTAATGAGAAAACCTGTCAAATAGCTGAAATCCCACAGGTTTTTAGTCTTCATGGTTATTTTCTCATGAGTTTCCACTGAAGAATGCAGTGGGGGCTGGAGGACATAGTGAGGACATAGTGTTGCAACCTCTCATTAGACATTTCCATTTCTTCCAGCCTGGAAGCTTCCCCATACCTCATTAGATTCATTAATGTGTACTTATAATATTGCAGTTGTACTTTGATGATTTTAGGATGTCTGAGACTGGAAGGGAATGGGATGACATTTCTAGTATAATTTGTTCTGCATAAAACCTGTTCCCATTAATACTCAAGTTCATTCTCTATTTGTGAAGCTACTGGACCAAATCAGCTCATGCCAACAGGCACGCTCTGCTGACAGCTCAAGAAGCTTTGCCAGTCGACACTAGCTAAGAATTCGGCTCCACTGTTCTAGGGAGGGAGGGACAAAGTTTAAATAAGTGTTAGTGTAAGTGTCAGACTGTATTTCCACTTCCATCAGATCAAGTCTAGAATAAGTTCATTTAAAGCAAGGGATTTTTATTTTCTTTGGTGTAACAGAAGAGAGTTTGTCCCTGAGAATTTATGTCTTCAAAAAACTCAGTGAGGCAGAAAAAACCACTTTTTAGCCAGTCTCTGAGATGCTGGTGAAACCCAGAGCAACCCACTGATATGTTAAGTACCTCATTTAATGCATTTACACACACATATCCGTGTAAGTGTATATGAGTATGTATACGCACAAACACACAGTTTAACTGAAAAAAACCCAAACCCTAAGCAAAAGAAAAATCCTCAGGACTAGATACAGTACCCTTTAAGTACAGAGCTGTTTAAAATATCAATCTCCTTATTGTAATTTGATGTGTGAAATTCAGGCACTCATTTACAATTCAGATCCTGTTCCTTAGGGATTCCCATTTAGGGCCTGTTCGTATGATTTATTTAGTGCCTTTCTTCACTTACTTACGCTTGAGATCGTTAGGTATAATGCACATATATGCACAGGGATAAAATGTTTATCATCATTACTTCAATGAAGTCATTTGCCATCCTTGACACCCTCTAATGTCCCAAGTGCTTCAACCCACTGGCTCATTTGCCCAGCTTTGCTCTCTCTTCACTTCTTCATCTCAAATTCTCAATGTGTTCCCTTCATCAATCACAGATGTTTAGCTGGTAGCAGGAGGGAAGACAGCAGAATAATTATCCAAATATAACAAAAGAAGGTCCCCTTTGTGAGTCAGGAGGGACATGGATGGGGGAGGGAGAGCAGAGGAATCAGGAGTGTGGATTTCATGCTTCTTTGAAAACATTAATGATGTTTAATGGAAACCAAAGGACCCACTGGAAGTTATGGTCTCAAATCTGTGTCCCACATAGCTAACCTGAGGACTTGGTCCCACTCAAGTGTCCTCTTTCTGCTCTGCCTTTCATTGTCCCAGGTTGCCAGCATTTCACCATCTCTGATGGCTGCAGTCAGGAACCACTTTCAATGTACCCTTTTGGATCTATTTGAAAAAAAAAAAAAAAAAAAACAGGATCCAAATCACTGTGCCCTGACTACATTCAGCTAATTGGCCCTTGCTTTCGATGACATCCGTGGTGTGGGGATGAGCAAATTGAAGATGAAAGGGTGGGCTGGGGTGGGGGCAGGGGGAAGGTAGCATGGCCTGGGGCACGGTGCTGTGCACAACTGGGGAGAGGCGAGAGAGTGTGGGGTCCCCAGGTGGCTGTGTGCAAGGTGACTTTTTCACTTTGCAAGAAGATTGGTCTCACATTTCTCTGCCTCCCTGGTACAGGCACCAGCTGCAACGTGGTATTTCTCCATGATGTGAAGGAAGGAACATACACAAAGCCTTGCAGGGTCTAATGCTGGGGCGACAGATCTTAGAGATGTTCATGTTCAGGAAAACGAATGTTTTCAGTTTCAGATCTCAGTCAAATAGTGGTTGCCAACGTGTATTAGATTTGAGACAAACAGAAATTTCTCATGTAGACCACAAAATCAACACAGAGTAAAAAGCAATCTTTTTGAAACAGAATCAAATAATTCAAGATGGAAGTGAAAAACTATTTATCTACTTATTTTTCCCATTAGGTTTATGCTGGGCTTTGATAATTTACTGATACATTAACATTTACTCCACTCAAAATTTAATCAGCATGAGAATTACAAAAAAGAAAACTCAGGGTTTCTGAATGCTTACCTGATACTTTAAAGTACACTAATAAACAAATAGCTAGTCATAGGAAAAGCTTTATTTTTCTTTCAGTTCACCTTTCTCCCTTTCCCTAAATGTGAAGGACTTAGCCATGCACTCCGGTGGTGGATCTGACATAATCATGGAAACATTTCACAGAGAGATTGTATGTGGTCTTCATAGGAAGCACAGCAGCAGTGGTTGTCTCTGATTATAAAAGGAAATTCTGCCCTTGCACATACCTACTGCATCCTCTGGTAGAGGCAAATGTTCCACCAGGGAATTCCCAATCCCTTTTTTCACAGCTATACGAAAAGAAATGGAAGATGAACTACTGATACTGAAATAAAGGGTAAAATCTATACCCCTACAGAAAACTAAACGTTCTTGACTTGCCTGTTTTTTTAAAGGGCCTATGTATAACCTAGGATACTTATCGTCTACTCCAGTTCAAAGTATGTGAGCTAGAGATCATATCTGGTCACCAGAGTCCCCATGGACTTCTTCGATCTTTTTGTCTCCACAACATTCGATGGTAATAAATTCTGCTTAAAGAAGTAGAAGTAGTTTAAAGAAGCATGAATGAAAAGCAAATGATGGACTTTTCTGGATCTTTGATACAGACTTGTCATTTTTGCTACCTGAAAGTGAAAAGATTGCAGTTTTTCGTGACCATTTTTCATTCCATATCTTAGCATGTCAAAACCAAAGTAGATGAGCCAGCCTTTCACAACTCCTTCTCAAAATTGTATTTTGGGACCTTTTTCTGCTTTTCAGAAATGGTCACTTCTAGGTAAACTAACATTCAACATACACTCACACACTTTTCCTGCTAAATTGTTTGGTCTATTTTCTTCTCCTTTCCAGGTCTTCAGGAGGAGATTAGAAAGACTGTGCTTGAAGATTATGAAAGAGATAACAGAGTTTATCTCAGCTGCTTTGACCCTTTCAGAGTCTGAAATACAATTTGAGTCAAAACCTTAGCAAGTGATGGTTTCTAATTTTTTTTTCTGATATGAAATACAAAAACAGTGCGTTGTGGCACAGAAATGTTTTACAAAGCTATGGAGAAAGAGCACAAAGAAAACTCCTCCAAAGGGAAAATGAACCAGCATTCTTTCCAGGGGAATGGAGAGAAGTGTAAAATCATACAGGCAGAGTACTTATTTATGAAATTTATTTTTTGTTAATAATTTTTAAGGGAATACTTGGAATGATTTGAACACTTATCTTTATGTTCACCAGGAAATTTGCTATCCTGTATTACCTGTTAGGACTGGTAAAAACCAAATAAATAAAGATGTTTCTTCAAAAAGCATTCAGAATGCTACTCATATTCTGGAAATAAAAGGAATTTACAGATGTTGGTCTGTTTTGGTTTTAACTTAATGTAAAATCCCTATCCTGCAGCATTTCTGTATTTTCAAACTGGGACGTACAATTCATGACACCTGATCTGTATCTTTTACTCTCCTCAATGCTTTTCCGAAAACAGGTAGCATGTGTCCAATGTATTGAAATCATACAAGACCATGACTTGCATTTTCTCTATGGCAGACCCAGCTCTTCAGGGTGAAATGTGCTGTGTAAATAAGAGGTAGAGGACCAATAACAGCTTCTTGTTTAAAGGCTAGGATGCTCCATTTACTTTTTCTGAGTGGTTTCATTCTATCCTGTTGGTGTAAAGCTGATAAAATGTCCCTGAAAACAGAGGTATTCTGGATGGTATACCTTTAATTATTGGTTTTGCCAGCAACTGTGGCATTCATTTATCTACCTAATTCATGTAACTGGGGCTAGCTTCAGTCACAGGCACAACAAATGTTTGAGGAGGCTGCTAAAACATAAGGATCAGGTTCCTCCTTGGAATGGTGGTCACTGGGCAGAGCCATAGCCTGAGCAGTCCTGCTGTCCTGGGCTCCAGCTGAGCCATGGGAGAGCTGGCAGAGCACAGAAAAGTGCTGATGGAGGTGGTGGCACTGCTGGTGGCATCACTGTGTCTCTCCACAGAGCAGCAAGCAAGGCTTCCTTTGTGCCTGAGGTCCTGGCTGAGACCTTGCTCTCCGGACTTTTCCAACCCAGAGCAGAAATTTTATGCTCCAGACCCTCCTCTTTTGAGGAAACATCATTAATTTCCAGCAGTGCTACTGGGGCATCTTGAATTAGCTATCCTAACTCCATTTCATACAAGATGCTCCACACCTCAAAATTTTTGCAGTCCAAACACAGGAAGTTAAATAGAAACTCCAGACATGTCACTGTAGAACAGTTTTCCCCACTCCACATTGTCTTAGGATCTTTGCACTGTCTTGACATCACATTTAGAAAGTGACAGGATATTTTCCTTCCAAAAATGTCCCTCCTCTGTGGTCAGTGAAATCTGGCTCTGTGGGATTCAGAAGTTATAGCAATAAAGCTCCTCTTTTCTGACACACCAAAAGAATAAATGCAGCCTTGCAAGGCTCCTGGCTGAATCAGGATGTTAATGAGTAGGGAAACAGCAGTGAAGATGATGGCTAACCAATCAATAATGACTGAATTACAGTTTAAAAACTGGATGTGTTAGATAGTTATTAACAGTGTAATTATTCATAAATGTGCCTAATTATTCATAATTATTCAGAAACCTTATTACTTCCCTGATTGTCATAAGTGATCTCCGAGGCCAATTATTATTTGATTATGGCCACAGGACTCTATGTTGGTATTACTCCTTTTGTCCTAGAAAAGTACAGGAAAAAGCTGGTGAAGTGAAACTCATGGAGGACTATCTGCATCAAGTAGTCCTTTAAGAACAAGAAGCCTGTGATTTGAAAGCCTCTGTTGTGTTTCCTCTTAGCTCTTTCTTCAGATTTCCTTGATTCCTTTATTACAGAAGCTGCTACTGCCTAATTAGGGTTTTCTTGTTGTAATTGCTGCATTTGATATCTTAATAGTGTTACAGTGAGTGTGAGGGGGAAGGGGGAAAGGGGCAGAGGGACTATCAATGCATGTGTTTGTGGAGAAACTGAAAGCTCCCCAGGCTGTATGACTGAGCCAGAAAGGCCCAGGAGCCAAATCCCAGCTAGCTCAGGTATCTTGTAACTCAGCAGGGAGCTCTGTCAGATGTAGCTAGGGTAGTTTCTAGCCCCTGACAATAAGAATGACTTTCCCTTTCCCTTTAAACAAACAGCTGGGCTTGATTAGTCATTTCCACAAAAACAGGTGAGAAAATTGTATTTTACAAATGCTTACATTTGACTCACAGGAATGTAAACTCAAACCTAACTGCAAGCTTGGTTAAGTGCTGAACCAGATGAATCCAGGGTGTTGATGCAATCAGACCTCACATCATCAGAAAATCCGGGATTTTTGTCAGAAGACACTTCACTAATCAAACAGGACCGGTAGCTCCTTTCCACTCTCTTTCCTCCCCTGAAAACATTAGAGCCATTATATTGTGGGGCGGCATTAGTCATGTTAAATTAGCATATAGATGAGTTCTGGGGGTAGGAAGGAGGGGGAGATAGGTTATGATAACCTGATGCTGTAATGCAGAAATCTTTTGGCTTATATACCCGGCCCCACAGTGCCCTGAGCTTGTTGCACAGGGGAAATGAGGCTTCCCAACAGGGTTGCAACCAGCTTCTTTTGTGTGATTTTACTGACAGTGTTTAATAAGAGAACACACACCCAAGCACTGATGAATCATGAACCAAACTCCAGAATCATCCAATTGTCTTAAAAATCATGAGATTCAAACCCCCTTATCTTGGCTTTTTTTGTCGTTTCTTTGTTTGTTTTTTGCCTTTTGTTTTTCACCTTCTCTTACCAGATAAGAAGGGCTGGAAATCTCTTTGCACTGACAGCTAAGACTGTCCTTCTAATAACTCGAAGGGGTAATAAGGAAAAGCATTAGGCAAGTGCACTCAGAGCTGTTAGTGGCTCACAACCACTATGGTGTGAGAAGGAGGGCTGTCCAGCTGTGAGATCATTTTGGCATCCTTGATGCAAAATGTACATGTGGTAGCAGGGGGTTCAATGGGAAGCATTATGGTTCCTCTAAGTCATCCCCATCCCATTATCACAAAGTCTGTGCCCAGGTACTGTCATGCAGGTATGTTTGACTACTCTCCTCACTTCAGGAGACAAGGCCAGATTCTGGTTGTGGTTACAGCTCTGGACCCCTGGAGTTGTTTCACAAATGTCAGTGGAATCTGGGAATGAGATCCCTGTCCTCTGATGGTATTCTCACCGTTGAAGATACGGTGGAAAGTAGATTCATGCTGAGAGAGTGCTACCAAATGTAAGAAACTTAATAGTTCATCAGCAGCTGAAATGTGTATATACATAGTTCTGGGTTTCTTAAAATTCCCTGGAAAGTTCAACAGGGGCATTTCTTTTTTTTTGTCAGACTACGTGATATAAACAGTTAAATACTAGTAACCCTATTGTTTTTCAGCATTCTCTAGAATTTCTGTGATAGGGAGTAAAACCATTAAAGAACTAGAACCATTTGGTCTTTTGTGAAGATTTCAATACACAACAGGTCTCAAATAGCACAAGTTGCTGTGCTCAACAGTAACATGAAAGGAATATACTTGATTTTTCAAGCTATCTCTGTGTGGGAATAAGAATTTTGTGAGATGCATGCTTGCTGTCTGCATTTTTGCAAAAAGTACAGAACAAAAGGTTTCTATTTTCTTTAGAATATATAACCAAAGGAAAGGAAAATATGACTCTGTCAGACAAAGACTGAAGACAACTTCCTCCTTCAGAATTCTTTATTTCACCATGAAAGTGAAATTTCGTTAGTCACACTTATATACCTTTGCTCTTTCCTTATCAAAATTGTGATGGAAATTCAATTTCTACACTGTGTGGAAACCAGTGATCAATTTGCACACCAGGGATACTTCCAGGACATTCCAGCACAACTTGACACAGTAGGATAGAACATTTATCAAACTCTTTGACAAGACCTGTCAGATTGAAGTCAGGAATCTTATTTTGTCACATTCAGGACAAATTGTATTACAGCATCCAAGTCTCGGTGAGTAAGAATAGGATGTAACTTCAGATTTGCAAATAGGATGGTGTATCTAGTAATTTTGTAATATCGACAAAAATTGATCTCTTCTCTTGTTCACCGAGTATTTCTGCAGCTAAGACCCACTGCAGGTATCCATGGAATGACAACTCAGTCTAGGCCAAGAAATGCAAAGTTAAAGTAGCTGCTAAAACAACTAGGTATAGCTGATCCAAAATTATAAATGGAGTACACATATGTAAACACTCTCTCTGAATTTTTTTTTACTACTGAGTATGTGTTATTTATTTCTGATCAATGCAGAGAAAGGGGAGAAAGTGTGAAAAATGTTAAATTCACATCTAATACTACAGCATAATTGTTAAGGCAGGGCAGAATATCTTATATATAGCTTTTCTATCATGGCTGCAGCTTTCTGACTTGTGACACAAGCTAGCATGCTGTCTTCTGCCTCTCTGATTCCCAGTGAAGTATATTTCACTGTATGCTAAAGGATAAAGCTTTGATAGTTCTTAACTTACATAGGATGACAGCTTAATTTTGCTGAATCCTGAGCCTGAAAAATTATGAAGACGCTTCTTCTCCATGAATCTGAAAACCCAAGGCTGCATTGCTGCAAAGCACAGCAAACAGCCATGATGTGTTCTATTAAGCAAAGTTAAGCAAAGCTCTAAGCAAACCCTCACAGGCACTATGAGCTACAACACTACTTCAGAAAAAAACCCAACCAAAAATACACAAGAGAAAATGGTTGCAAGTGTGTATGTTAGTTGTTCCCCCTCCCTTTGTGGCTTCAAAGGGTGAAAATGGAAGAATGTGACTGCAGAGCATAATGGGTCAACACTGCAGCTCTGATCGCTGGAGCATACACTCTAAATTTCACGCTACATTAGGTAGATTTTTAAACCTAATCTGCTGCTACGACTGTTTTATTGGTAATTCTATGAAGGTACAGATTTCTTGACAACAAGGGAGACATAAGAGAGGTACTTGGTAATCCACAACTTTGTGACACCCCAGTGACCCAGCAGTCCAGCACATTCAGTGCACCTTGGCTCAAGGGGGTGCACCATAACAAGCCTCCTTTCAGCTCTCATTTCCCTCTGTTATGACAGTGAAGCGAATTCATTTAACCAATTATAATTTTTTGCTTGGTGTCTGTGTAACTCCCATGTATTGATCTAGTATAAGGGTGTATTCTGCACTGAAAGCTTTACAGATTGGCATAGTTTTAAAACCAGGTCCTATATTCAGCCAAACATCATTTGAGAGATGGAGAAGGCTTTGGTTTACTCTGCCTCAGAGTTGTTAAAATGCTGTGCAACAGTACCACTCCCTTTTTTGTTTTTCCAATTTGAATTTTTCCAGTTTAAAATAAACCTTGGCCAGAGTAATGTAACTGCTGAGCAAGAGAGAGCCATGGTTACTCTTCCTGTGCCTGGCTCCACTGGTGTTTCAACATTCCCCTAAAAACAGCAGCAGCAACAAGAATAACTGGAGCTGCAGAAAAGCCTTCAATATGAGCTATGCATCTCTGCCACAACAGAAGTATTTCTGGTCACCTGTTGGTGGTGACTAAGCTTTACTGCTAAAAACTATGAGACTGGAGATTTTGGGTGCCACAAGAGTCAGATGGACGTTTGGCAGGTGGCTTCAGGGTCAAACATGGTATTAGATATCTAAAGGGAGGAGCTTATAATATTCGTGACTATCTCTTCAACTAAATCAAGGCTCAAACCTACCCACAGGATTTAATTTATCTTTGAGAAGTCAACCAGTGATCCTTTCTAACAGAACTGGGAATGGCTGGATTAAACCCCCCTTCAGTAGACCTAAGCAATCTTTAACAGGTTTTGAAAACCTTCTCTTTCAGTTCTATGCTAGTTGAACTAGCAGCTGTCCTATAACAGCATAATTCTTATGGACAAACTTTAATTTACAGTGCTTTTTTTTCTCCTTTTTTTAATTGTAATAATTGTTTTACAGATGTATTACAAATAATCAGTACACCACAAACAATGGCACAAAGGCCCAGACTGAATAGTCATGTTGTAATTCAGTCTCCAGGCTGAGAGGTTTGCTACCATACCCAAACCCTTAAGCAATATTCTTCAGTGTGGGACATTAGCAGGATCCCTCAATTGAATTACAGCATTGTATTCCATCAGGGACTCAGTATTGTAGTGTACTTAACATTGTACTACATAGGGAGGCATGAGAGTAATGGAATTTTACAGTAATAAGATTTTTTTTTTATTAAATGAGAAGTAGGCATATAAGATCCCCAACTACGTAGTGTTAGTGGAGTTAGAAATAAAGACCCCGCAAAACATACCTGAAAAGAAGCTTTTTAAATTTTTATAAATATTGTAATGTGCGGTTAATATACAATAAACACCTTAGAATACTAAAGTTTCTCAAAAATGTCCAACTTGCTATGCAGTTTTAGGTGGATTTTCGTAATGATAATTATAATATGTTGGTAAGTGATTTTTGAAATGAAGTTTGTCATTCCCTCAGTTCAGTAAAGTATTTTGGCAAAGGTTTAAATTCCTTAAAAGCACTAACGTCAAATACATGTGTGTGTTTTAGATACTTTATATTAGATATAAAGTAGATACACTATATATAAAATATATATATAAATATTTATAAGATATTGTAAAAGTTTTTCTGAAATCAGTGCTGAAGGTAATTTTTTAAAGATTTTGCTTAAAAAAAAATCCGTATACCAGAATAGCATTGACAAGCAAGTAAAGCAAGTTTTAACATCAGTTCAAAATCTGCTGCTTCACTGCACTGACTAGGCTAATATCATATCAAGTAGTTAGTAAGAAACAAACTAGAAAAGCTCCATTTTTAAAAGGAAGACAAGAAGACATAAAAACCAGACAGACACACCAGAAATAACTCCCTATCATATATTTTTCTTTTAAATTAATATTTCGTGATCAGTTCATCAGCAGTCTGTTATCTTCCTAATAAAGGTATTATAACCAATAAAAAATATTTATTGCCACGTTTTATGTTTTAATCAAGGGCAAACCCCTCAACATATTCTTTTTTAATTCCTTGACATGGTGAATGATTAAGTAGAAAAAAAATAGCTTTTATGTTAAAAAGAAAATTCTGTGTGTTGATTAGTCAATTAAGACAGCATCTTTTGGAAGTGCAATAAATCTGGGGAATCAGAAAGAGAGATAAGAATCTGCAAGATATAATGTGCTGCTCAAATTCTGGATTTGCTCTGCTAATATCAGTTTTTTCATTGGCTTCAGGGGCCAGAGTTTTCCCTTTAGTCCTCACTGCAGAGATAGGGAATGTTATGGGAACTCAGAAACCCCCAAGGAAGTGGGGACTTGAGGTTTCCTAAACCACAAACTGGTGAATTTGCAAATGCAAGCAAAATGGGCTATACTGATCAAAATAAAATCTTAATGAGCCCCTGATGTGCAGTGGGAGAAATTTCCAAGTACTGATTGGTAATAATTAGGCAAAATGAAGTAAGCGGGCAACTCAGTTCAGGCTTGATTTTGGATCCTTCTCTAAGCAAAAATAAGTCGTGTGTCCTAAGTGGCTGTTATTTAATTTACCCCTTCATTGTTGCCATCTTCCTGGCTACTGTTCAACTAACCAGTTTTTAGCAGTTTCTCAAAACTCAGAAATTTTAACCTTGAGGCATAGACAAGGTATATTTATTTTACTACTACTACTACCATGCTTCTGTTACTACTGCTGCTGCTACTGATACTACTCTTGTTGTTGCTGTTAATCATTAAATGAATATGTATTTCTAAAAGCAATAAATCCACTTTGACTAAACTTTTGGCAAAAGTATTTGGAATCTCTTGGCTCTTGTTTCACAGAAATACACTGGACAGGGTTCCTGATCTTCCCAGAAGGATTTAGTT
This sequence comes from Sylvia atricapilla, assembly GCF_009819655.1. Classification (NCBI taxonomy): domain Eukaryota; kingdom Metazoa; phylum Chordata; class Aves; order Passeriformes; family Sylviidae; genus Sylvia; species Sylvia atricapilla. The sequence continues at coordinate 66,337,398 of NC_089140.1, read as the reverse complement.
GAGAAGGAATTTGTAATTGCTCCCAGTTTACAGCTCTTCATAGGACTAACATCTAAAATACCAGGACAGCCGGAAGGGTAAGTCAAAGATAAGTGCCAGGTTAAAAAGGAAAAGATGAGGGATGTGATATTAGGAACTTCCTGTTTTTCTGAGGAAGATGAACAAAAAGAGTTTGCAAATCCTGTTGTCCAAAAATGTTAATGCTTTCTCCTTCCAAGCAATGCCCTAGGTAGTCACCCTCTTGCACAGCCAAGGGAATGATGTGAACCTGCACCTCAGGGTTAACCACAGACCACTGAGGGGTGGTGAAGATGCAGAGCCTTACACTTTCTGTTCTGCAGTCACAGACACAGGGCAGCAACTTATGCAGGAGGGATGGCACGTGTGGAAAAAGGCAGTGATGTTGTACACTCCAGTAGCTATTTATCCACTGGTCTGTCAGAGTCCCTAGGTAGAGCACAGTGAAACCAACAGGCAGTTCAAGTAGAAAGATTTTATCCACTATTAGTTTGGATAAGATAGTGTGGGAAATTTTGGCTGGTACAGAGAGGTATTTCCCCTTTTATTTGTTACTACCTTCTTAGAGTCTTTGCTCAGAATATATTTTCAAAACAACAAAAATCACCACCAAAAACAACCCCCAAAACCCACCTCAGGTTTTGCCCTATCAAAAATGGGCAGAAAATATGCACCTGATCCTATATCAAAAATTCTGTATATCCAGTTTCCCAGTTACTGATACAGTGGGAAAATGACAAGATGTATTGTACCCCAAATCTTTCTTATAGACATCTCCATTTACAATATGCAAGTTTAATTCCTTAGGAATTTTTATCAAATGCTAATCTCTCCTGTTCTTTCAGGGGCTTGTTGCTCTCCCACAATAAAGATTTTAAATCTCATGGATTAGTATTTAATTTAATAGATTCTAGAGTTAAAATAACAATGATAAAACTGAGCAATTTGTTAGGACCAACTCAAAGTCAAATTAAACTGACTTGTACTGCTGAGAAAGTGGAAGAATTTTCTCCCTTTTTTGGTCACACTTCATGTTATTATTCCAGATATAAGAAGTGTAGAAATAGTTACTAAATTATTTGCAGCTGTTTTAATAAATGGACTTCAGCAGCCCAATACCACATAACCAACTACACTTGCACATACTGATATGCATCTATTGCATGTACTGATCATATCTGAAATGTGCTTATAACATCCATTAATTATTTATTAACCTTTATAAACCGCCCAACAGTGGAATGCTAATATTAAGTGCAGTCTTGTGCGAATCAGGGATAATTTTTCCAAGCAGATAAATGGTATTTTCAGCCTGATCATGTGGTAATATTGTACATCGTGAACAAAAGTATATAGAGAATCCATGTATTTTTGAATATTCCAGAATAAAAATTCCCAGTTTATTGCATGCCTTAGTCATAGCTTCATTTAAAGATATAGCTCGGGGAGAGTGGCCATTTTGTACTTAGATGATCTGCAACAGAATTCAAAATCTTATTCATATGAGTTCTTTTATAAAAACAATACTTCTTTTCCAACATGTTATCATGTTTCTAGGACTCTGAATATTCGATACAAAGGTCCATTTTCTCTGAAAAAGCTGTCATTGACAAAGGTTTTCCTCTTTTATTATTTCTCTGTTTGGGGATTTTTGAACTGCTTTGCTCTGGTATCTGAAGTACAGAGGTGTTAGCAGATATCACTATTTGTGAGAAAGTAGGAAGTGAACCAGTAAAAAACTGAATTTCATTAATTTCTTCTTAAAGATACATATTGCTTTTCTCATATTTGCTGTAGCAGGGCTGAAAGTCAAAGAGGTTTTCCAACAGCCTCTATTTCTCTCCTCTCCTCTCCTCTCCTCTCCTCTCCTCTCCTCTCCTCTCCTCTCCTCTCCTCTCCTCTCCTCTCCTCTCCTCTCCTCTCCTCTCCTCTCCTCTCCTCTCCTCTCCTCTCCTCTCCTCTCCTCTCCTCTCCTCTCCTCTCCTCTCCTCTCCTCTCCTCTCCTCTCCTCTCCTCTCCTCTCCTCTCCTCTCCTCTCCTCTCCTCTCCTCTCCTCTCCTCTCCTCTCCTCTCCTCTCCTCTCCTCTCCTCTCCATCACACAACTGCTCTCAAGAACTGCACTTCTGTCATCGTGGGAGGAGCAACTAATTTTTAAGATGTTATCCATAACTGGCTTTTAAATGCTACCTACAATGAAATTAATGCACATAGAAATTCATTCTGAAGCAGAAAGATCATGTATGATATACTCAGTACTTGCTTTTGCATTCAAGCCTGGTGCAGGCTATCTGTGCAGGACTGACTGACAGCATCCTTGTTATCATCTAAAGGACAGTCCTCAGCAGTCCATCAAAAGCCCAAGGTTGAAAGAAGCTGACATAATGCCCATCAAAGTCTTCTCATTAAAACTGATTTCAGATTGTAGGTTGACTCTCCTTGACCAGAATGACTCTGTGGATATTCATGTGGTGTGTAAGGCACTGCTCAAAAAGTTGATAGCCCCAGCATCAAATTGTGCAACATTCTGTATGGCCAGGGGGTCAGATGAATTCTGGGATCTTCCTTGAAGTCCACTGAGGCCAAAGCCTTTGGTCTTCAGCTGTTTCTGTTTTATTAATGAGGGTGATATTTAAGTGCCTCCGAGATTTCATGGGTAAGGATGACTTCTACAATATCTGACTGCCTCTCAGGTTACAAATTTCCACTGCTACAACCTCTCTACACAAATTTTTCTTCTTCCTGTCTTTTTCCTGATGTCGTTCTCACCTCTTTCAAAAATAATCCTTGATGTCAGGATGTCTTGCTCTAGATTGTACTACAGAGCAATGCAAAATATAATTTTTTTAATATATCATGTTTACTTCCATATTTTAGTACAATTAATCTGTCAATTCTTTCTGGTTATGCATTTTTGGCTTGTAATACAAGAAGCATTGCATTGCTATATTTTTTTCTTCTCTTCTTATTTTGCAGAATTGCTTTTCCTGAGATTGAGTCAATTATTATTTTGAAAAACAAAGCAGCTGTGTTTTGGGTTTTTTTTTTTTTTTTTTGGAGGGAGGAGACAATAATAGTAGAAATACACTAATCCTACAATGTACAGGAAGGACCTAAAGTACCCCGAAATTCTGAACATCAGTGTATTTCCCCTACTGGTTTCATCACATGGTTGTGTTTATAAAGCAGTAGTTCGTGCCTTGAAGTGACAATTTCCAATATCAAACCAGAGAATTTGCTTAAATTAGGCAACTTTTGTGCCACCTAGTGGCCCCTCCTCTCTGAGAAATGCATCTTGCATTCCCTTGCCTAAAATTCTGCATGCCTCTGGTCTTTAAGTATGTAGAAAACCTTCAGTAGTAGCAAATTGTGAACTAAAGAGTCAAAATCCCATACTTTAACTATGAAGATTATTCTTTGATAACTTCTCTTGCAGTTTTTATTTGTCCATTTACCCCCTGCCCTATATCTGCAGGCACCGCCTGGCCTCTGCTATGCAGAGAGAATTGTCCCGAGTCTTTATTACTGGAGTCTATTTCTGAGATGAGATCTTGTCATTTTCAGTTACTTTACACTTCCCTATTATGATGCTCTCAACAGATCAGTTCTCAATTCACCCTTACTCTTGGAGTTGGCGAAAATGGAACAGATTGCCACCACTTTGTCACTCAGCAGAGCTAAGTCAGTATACAGCAGGAAAAGGTGTTGAACCTTTTCAAATAACTATGCTGTTAGCTGTACTAACCACAGTTTTTGAGCCTTGCTGCTTGAAGTCAGTCGCCTCCATCTATATTTGTGCAGCAAAACAGCAGTAGAGCTAACAGGTTCCCAGAGGCTGCAAAGATGGATAGCTCTCATTGTCTTCAGAAGGAATTTGAGATGCTGACAATGCCAGCCCATCTCACATCTCATCTCAAGGTAACTATTTTGAGGGTCCTAAGGATGCACCTTGTTTCTGTGGTCCCAGCGATGCATTCTAAACAAACACTAAACCCACTGTTCAGCCTAGCCAGGCTGGCAAACTCTCTGGGTTTAAACTCTTTATGTTAAAATATAAGCCTAAGGCTAAGTGCAGAGTGCTTTCACAGGCAGAAATGGACAATGAACAGAGGCTGCCAAGCACTGAGAAAATCTGCCTTGAGCTGCGTTTGAAAGGTTGTGCACTTCGGTTACATCATCCCATATTGACACAGAGTTTCACAGACCCACAGACGACCAGCATGTATGAGGGATCTACTGCTGGACACAGGCAGTCTGACACATGGCTTTTTACACTACTAGCCAGATTTTCTCCTGCAGTCTGTGTCACAGTGCCATCTGGACACAAGTCAAAAATCCAGCATCTACTGATGTAGTCAAGAAGAACCAGGTCATGGGTTCTTTTTGTAGCTGTCCTTCTGGAATTCACCTGGCAGAGTCTGACAAGTGCCACTGCAATGTTTATTTCAATTAGAAGATCTAAGTCCCTCTTCCCCAAATCTTTATTGTATCCAGGGATACTCTATTTGAAAAAACAACTTAATTATGATGATATTCATTTACAAAGACCACTGATTTGAGAAATGGCCCAAATAATAAGTGCTGTCAGAATAATTACAAGACTATGAGGCTAGCAGTAGTGATGTTTGCTCTGCTAATTGTACTTAATTTACTGTGAAGTTTTTCAGTGGCTCCTGTAGCTTTGAGTGCACTGGGTTGTGTGCTGCTCTATATACCATGGGGAGAAGATTATCAGCGAGGTAACCCAGTGAGAACCATCTCTGAAGTGATCTCAAGTGGCAGATTCTCCAGGCTTTCATTACACACAATGCCAATGCCATGGCTGACACTCTCCCTGGGCTCTTGGGGATACAGTGGCTGCTCACAAGGTGCAATGGGGAAGCCAGCAAGCTCCAATCTGCCACTGGGTGCAGGTGTGAAGATTTTATTCTATTTCCTTCCTAGTTTAAGGTCTTGAACTGATCTTTCTCGTCATGGAAAATGATGGATATGTTAGCCATGGTCAGAATTAGATGTCTGTCAGCAGCTGATGCTGACAGCAATGCTGGGACAGTCACACACCTACAGACCACCATGTGGCTGTGCATACATTCTCCATTTGTTATATCTCAGGTGACCTCATGGGAGCCCTTCAAAATGGAAAACCCTATCCTGAAGGAAAGGAAAAAAATTATTTGGGAAGTTGAAAAAAAAATAAAAATTGAAGGATAAAAGAAAACGTAGAAAAAAATGGGCAACACACTGAACCACAACTCCAGCTTGCCAGTGGCTGATTTTCAGGCTACTGGACAAAAACAAGCTCATGGAATAGTTAGTTCACTTCTTCTTGTGCAAGTGTATATATATCTCCCTTCTTGGTAAATTTTGAATCTTTTACTAATATCAGCAGAATTTAATGTAGATCTCTGACATATTAAGCAACTTTTATGAGAGCAGGTTGGAGGAGAAAGATCCTACTGATGTTTCAGTCCAGGAAAAATCCTTAAATCAGAGCTTACACCTTCTCAGACAGCAAAATATACAAATCTGTAAAGAGTCAATTGTAATGCTCATGGCCTTATAATTAAAATAAAATAAAATAAAATAAAATAAAATAAAATAAAATAAAATTAAGGGCTATCCTCTTGTCTTTTAAAAGCAAGATGGGACTATAGTGAATGTGGCCAGACTAAGTTCCCTGAAATCACTGTTTTGATTTAGGTTAGTAGGGCTGACAGTGGCTGAACTCTGTTTACCTTCCTGCTTCTTCTCCCAGTAGAACAATGGACCAAGCTATGCAGGAGGTCAACAATGTTAAAAGCTTTTAGTGGATGGACTCATGACCATCAAGCTCATCTGACATCTGAGTGTGGGCTGGAAAGAATCCACTGTTATGACATATGCCAAGCTCCTCTCAAATCTCAAGGCATGTGACAGGAGCTATTGCACAGTTTAAACCTTCTCCTTTTTGTCTCTTCTGCCTGTTACCTGTTTTGCATTAGTGAGGCTGACAAGACCCATAATAAGATCACCTGCCTGTTGCTTTTGCCCCTCCTCCTCCCACTAGATAGAGATCAGTGCAGGCAAGGGGAAGAAAGAGGATTGATTTAGATGGACCTAAGAAAAGTGTTCTCATCTGAAACCAGGTGTTCCTAAAGCCTGCCATAAGATTTATTGCAGTCTTCATCAGGCAGCCCACACTGAGCATTCCTGAGTAATTGGGATTCTGTATCCTACCATCTGATGGGCACTGACCTCTCTTTGCAATCTCTCCTAAGTGTCTGAGCCTCTTTATTCCATCTTCCATCCCCCAGCCTACCTCTTCTGTCATATCCCAGCAGATACTTTATGACATGTTGCCATGCCAGGAAGCCAGCATGAACAACATTACTCTGCACCCAGCCTGGGGCTACTCTGAGAAATGGTCAAGTATCTGAAGTTTAAGCTAAATAATATGATCTTAATGAGCTCACGTGGGCCACAGATCAAAAGCATAACCAAAAGGTAAAAAGTTCAATCAGCTTTTTTCCTTTGTGCAGTAAGAATGGCCATAGTAACTTTGCACCAAGTCTTTTTGCAAGATTACTAGAGAAAAAGTGTCTCAAACGGAATGAGTAGAAGGAGTTCTTTCTCTTGAGCAGTATTGACCTTAAATTAATGCAGAGAAACTGTTACTCACTGCTATACAAAATGAACCTGACATACCTCTGCAGGTACTGACTATCCTTTTGTCTAGATTCTGAGTCCAATATGGACTCACTGTAGTTTACATCAGGAAACTTACTTTTGTTTCAGATCTCTTTGTGAAAATTTCAGGCACTGGTTGATTTTTCTAAGCTGCTGTTTCCAATGAAACTTAGTCCCCCATGTGTTAAAAAATACTTGTTACTGGCTTGTGCAAACAACAGCATAACTCAGTTCAACTGGTCTTCTTGTAAAGAGTCCTAATGATCACTGGCTCCCAGTGATTATCTTTTCAAGAATTTATTTTCCAGTCCTGCAAGTCAAAGAACATTCCAGTAGCACCTATGAACACACGAGTTTGGTTTGACTCAGTAGGAAAATTGAAGAACACTCACTTGTGATACTCCCTGGCATTCAGACTTCTACCATGAAGTTTCAGCGTTATGGTGAAACACTTGCAGAGCCAAATAACCTGCAGAACCTTGTAGAAGTTTGCCACTGAGACAAAAAAGGGAGCATACCACTCTGGAAGCTGCTGGAGCTGAAATCTGGGCTCAGCATAGCCACAGCTCATGGTCTCATTTATCACCGTTTGAAAGCATAATCACCTGTATTTTGACATATTTATGCCATAGGTTTACAGCGGCCTTTCTCTCCAAGCCAGAAGTGTACTTGGGCTTTTTATTAGTAGTCACATTTTGCTGAGTGGTGTACAAAAGATCTACCTACACTAGTAAAGGTGTGGTTTTGCTGACAATCTTTACACAGGACAACTAGGGGAAAGAGGGAGCAGGAGGGCTGTTCTTGCTATATGATTACATTTACACTGATACTCCTGCCCCCGTACTGTGTCACTTCCATAATGTTACCACTGAAACTCACACTTGCACAGAACTTCGGTGTATAGGCCAGGTTTGAATTCATCAGAAGTCTTTGGCAATCTTTGGTGTTAATGAATACCAAAAGCAGGTAACTTTGAAGGTAAGTAGATATTTAGCACCCTATATTGGTGTAGAGACAGAGCCTGCCATGCTGATTTAGCTGCCATGCTGATTAACATTTTGGTGTTCAGGAAGATATCAGAAGGCTAAACTCAATTAGCCAAAATACATTGTACTAAAGCTGATCTTTTGTTCATGGCAAACATCATGCTGCTGTTATTTAAAATCAACAAATAAGATCAAACAACAACTGTGAAAATCACTGGGTTCCCTGCACACAACTGTTAAATACTGTCAAACCAAAGGCATCGCTAGACATCATGTATGCAGACATTTAAATTTTTATGCAAGTGAGGCTTGTTTCAGGACACTACCAGTAATGTCTATGACATCCATTATCACAATTTCTAAATGGATTTTCCTGGTTAAATGCGTTTACCTGTTCAAATGTATAGTGTAGACAAAATGCTCCGGCTTCATGAGACTTGATCACTATGTCCTGTACAGTCCTCTTGTGATACAGCAGCCTTCTCCAATATTTGTAACCTTAGCCATAAGTCTATTTTGGAAGTTAGTATGCAAGTGTGAGAGCTGAACTAGGACATTCAAATTCTTCTTTTTGGTACCAAGATCAGAAGGCAGTACTGAGGTGCCCATTTTATCTGCTGCTCCAGAGAACAACTCAGTGCAGGTATTTTAGTCATTTTATTAAAAACATAACTGAAGGGAAAGAGAGGGCATTGTATTAATACAGTGAGAGCTTGCTGCCTAGAATGTGTTCTTAAAATCCTGCTATGCTCTGGACAACTTGCAACCACTGGAGGTTTTGTTTTGCTAATTTATAGCTGTGCGTCATCGCCTGTTTCACCTCACATTTAATGGTGATTAATTGGGAAAATGCAAATACCAAGGCAAAAAGGTAAGCATCACAAAAGGTAAAAAGCAGGATTACAACCCTGGCTTTTAGGAGAGCAGACTTTGGGCTCTTCAGGGATCTCCTTGAAAAAAATCCCATATGAAATGTCTCTGGAGAGAAGATGAGTCTAAGAAAGGTCTTTGATCTGATTGATTTTGAGGGAACACATTCTCCAAACTCAATAATGATTTATTTCCATGCACAGGAAATGAAGTAAAGGTGGCAGGAGGCCTGCACAGATGAGCAAGGAGCTCCTGTCAAAATTCAAATGTAAAAAAGGAAGTGTATAGGAGGTGGGAGCAGGTGACCTAGGAGGAATACATGGACACTGTCTGGTTATGCAAAGTCCAGGTAAGAAAAACAAGACCCATTTATTTGAATCTGATGAGGGATGTGAAGGGCAATAAGATCTTCTGTTAGGACATCCCCAGCAAAAGGAAGACTACAGAGACTATGCAAATATTCTGATGCATGGGACAGTGGATCTGGTGTCCGAGAACAGCAGATTGGTAAAGGTATTCAATTGCTTCTTCACCTTGATCTTAAAGACGTGACTGAGCTAAGGAATCCCAGCTGCCTTAGACAAGTGTGAAAGTTCCAGGGCAAGAAAGACATACCCTCAGTAGAAGAGGGCTGGGTTAGGGATTTTATAAATTAAGGGAAGTACATAAATACCTGGGACTGATGGGATACTCTCACATGGTGAATTGAGATCAGCTTCATCTCCGTCCTGAGGATGGTCAAGTAGTGAATCCTCCTGTAAACCATTTCTGAAAACATGGAGGAAGAGGAGAATGCATTTACAAAAGGGAAACCACACTTCACCAACCTGACTGCTTTTGTGAGGAGAGGACTAGCTTGGTGGTTGAGAGGAGACCAGTGGTTGTTGTTCATGTTGGCTGTAGTAAGGCTTTTGGCACTTTTGACACTCTAACATCTTCATAGAAGATGAAGATAGAAATAGAAAATAATTGAAAAACAGAAATAAAAATACAAAATTTCAGAAGTATGAATTAGAGGAATGAACAGTGGGTGGGATGTGACAGCCTTGACTGAATCAGTTTAGAGTGTTGGATGCAGTTTAGGGTTTTTAAGTACAACAAACATTGGAACAAGGCAGGCCTAGGACCATGAGGATGAATAAGTGTGTAGAGCATTGTATGAGAAGAGTCTAGGAGAGTTGGGTCTGTTCCATCTCAAGAACAGAAGGTGCAATGGAACCTTATTCAGGGAGTTTGGACTAGCCCCTTCCATCCTAAATGCTTCTATGATTCTGTGAAAATCTTCCACACAAATACTTCTGTTGCCATGTAGCAACAGTGATAAAAGATTAAAATGTTCTAGGGAATGTCTAGACTATTTAAAGTAAAACTGTAAATGAAAAAAATTCAAAAACTCTCTTTCTTGTGGCTCATATTTAACATTGGATTTAACCATAACTGATTTTTGTAAGAAGAAAGTACTGGCTTTTATTTTACATTAAACACATTGTTCACTGAAAATCTAGTAGTTATTTACACTAGGTCCGATAAGACAGAAGCCTCTCAACTCAAATTCAGGCTAAGAAAGGATTAGTGTGAAGACAGAGTGAAATTCATGGTGCCATTTATAATTTTTAGTGATTCCTATTTGGGAATAAAATACAGATTTTATAACTCTGGCAATAAGATTCCTCTTCAGGAGAAACCTGCAGTGAACATTTGGCCACTCTTGTGTATGAAGATTTTGCTTTCTAGCAGAGAAGCACTCTTGTTCCATGGCCTTTATTAAAGTTTAAAAGAAGTGTTGACTTTCCCTGTATTTCATGCTGTGGAGGGAAGAAACAAACTTCTCTCTGAGCTGACCTTTAGGAGATGTTGTGTTGCCTAAAGCCCTGTCATTAAACATAGCAGTGAGCACCAATGTTTATGATAGAATGCTAAAATAGAATCTAGACAATAGGAACCCCTCTTTAATTTTCTGCTGCATGCTGCTGGACAAAAAAATATATATATATTGTCCGGGGTCACCTAGTAATTTGTATGTATGGATATAATTTATGCACATAAAAGAAAAGTATGAGCTATCTGTAAACATCTATAGGTATTCTAAAAATCAAAAGCATTTCTTCAGGGCTGGTGCTGAGCAGGAACATGTGCCTGTGGTTTCTGTAGTATCTTGCTCTTTGTTTATATCAGTAAAACTTCAGACCCTGGTTTCCCTTTTGCCCTCAAAGCATTACGATCAACAGAACAGGGTAAAATAACAATTGAAAAAAAAATTCTTCTGCTGAATATCTGCTGCCTTCATAAGATCACATCTTCTGATTTTTCCTTGACTATTTTGTTTTTTTTGGTGCATTTAAGGCCTGAAAGCAGTGACCTTGTTGCTAAGCAACTGAGATGCTTAGGCCTCAGCCCTGGTGGTTGAGATGACAAAGGTCAATTAATGTGGCAGGCCTGTCCTTATCAATATGCTACTGTGGCACCAACTTTTATTTCTTTACAGTAATATATCATAATAAGTTTTGTAGGTCTTTATACTGCAGATCTCCTTTTGAATAAAAGCATAACTAAGACTTGAGGGTATGTCTGATATAACAGAAAATGTAACCATAAAAAAAAGAAACCCAGAATAGAAATCATCTGACTGCTGACTATCCTGCTGTGCTGCCTGAGGCAGTTACACATTTCCATTGAGTTATTTTATGATCAGGCCAGTATGTTATTGAAATATTATCTCTTTAGCCTTTCTCATTCTGATAAGAAATGACAGGCTCTCAGAACACTAATACACATGGAGAACAAAATGTGGAGCTGTGGAGAAATTTCGGTTGGGGCAAAAAACAGCAGCCCAAGTATATTCCTGTTAAAACTTCCTCAGCAATTTTATGTTGCATTTTAAATAACTGTCCCTATTTTTATCCCAAAGTGAGCATCAGAAACCTTTACTCCTAGTACTAGTACTATTGCTACCAGTGCTGCTACTACTACTACTGGTATCACTACCACAAAATTTTGTCAGATAATTTAGCAGTATGAAATACTTGCTCTATGGAAAGTCTCCTTAATTCGGAAACATCTAAAAAGCAGTCAACTGCCTATTACTGGATTTTTAAAGTATTTTGAGAATCTAAAATCCACTGGCTGTTCCTTTTGTCCTCCTCTGCCCATTGACCAGGCTCCTGGCTGAGAACACCCTTCCCTTTTGGGAAACTTTCAAAGGTAAATACCTACACAGGCTTCTACAGAGGAGGTTTCTGGCAGTTGTTGTGGTCAGTTTTGTGTCAGTGAGTGAACAAAGGCAGCCACCTTCCTCTCTTCCAGGGTGCACAGTGTCTGGATTAGTGTGAGCAGGTTCCTCCTCCTTTCCCACATACATGGGATGGGATGGAAGAACCACTCTGGATGCCTCAGGAATTTGGAGGAACAATGAGGAACAGCCAGTAGGGTAAAGTGTGTGGCATCATGCATTAGCTGGTACTGGGATGAGCATTAGCTGCTACTGGGATGAGCAGTATCCAGACAAACTGCTATAAGGAGAAAACGATTTTCACATGATGATTTGAAAACTCAAAAAGTCATTTGTCTGCATTACTGATCATTATTTTTGTCCAAGTGCTATTAGGGTCACTTAGTTTTTAGAAAACTTAATTTTCTATATTATTTATATTTAGTCATTAGCAAACTTAGTTTTCCATATTTTTGACAGCCTTCTCTGCTCAAATGCTGCACTATCAAGACTGATGCTCAGTGCAGTTGTTGATGAACTGGGAGTGCCATTTTTTGCCTGCTTTTTGCTCTTCTTTCAAGTATATCCTGTTGTGTAGGGCAAGAAAAAAACCAGTCTGAGCAAGGTCTGAGTACTTAATTGTGTATTCATTCCAGCAGTAATCAAGGGTTGCATCTAGTTAGTGATGCTGGTTTCTATGAGTGATCCTTTTTATGGGTAAGATAGCATGGAAGAAGCTTGGTGAGGATCTTTCTAATGCCTACTAGCATCCTGTTAACCTATCCCATTCTGCACAAAATAGGAGTTCAAAGTCAGAAAGGCATCCTCCTCTTAATCCTATAGCTACTGCAGAGAGGAATCCTCCAGAAGATCATTTTGTTGCTGTCAGACGAAAGAAATTCAAACTGTAACCTTTTACATCTTATTTGCAGTCACTTCATGATTTCAGGTACATAAATGTTACCTGGTTAATTACTATTTATAGATAAGAATAAAACGAAAGGTCTGCTTCCCTGTTCTGGAAGCACAACTATCCCTTCTCTTCCCCACACCTCCTATCCAAGTTAAGCAACATTCTTTCATGAAATTCTCCTGACTTTACATTAGTGTGAGAGTAAACACAAGGCCTATAGTTGTCACCCTGCTTCAGAGAGTGGGATTTCACATTCCATCCATTCTTATACCCCATGTACAGTATGGCATAAACTGACCTCCAACTAACTTGGAGTGAGGCTTCTCAGCTGCTCAGCCCAGTTTCCCTGCAGTTACAGTGCTCATGTGTGTTTTACTTCCTTGTTTTATTGCATTAATGGGGAAGCAGATGTTGCCTTTCTCCCTGTGAATGCTATATACAGTGAATCATCTTAGCCTCTCTGTAAAATTTCAACTTAATGGAGTCCTGGCATTTGTGATGAGCTGAGGAACTTAATTTTATAGAACAACCTATTGAACAAGCTGTTCTTGGACATTCCCATCTCAACTAAATGTTAAAAGTATTAAAATTCACATTAGCACAAAAGGAAATTTTGCATGGGTAATCCTTTAATACAGTGTTTTATGGCTCTATTAGCTGCACAGCAGCTGGTGACATGATGAATTTAATCCATTAAAAAATTCAGTAAGAGGTTTAAAAGTCAGATTTTAAAAACATAATCTTGCTGCAAGGAAAGAGAACTTCTCCTCAGGGCCAGAGACATGGTGAGTTCACAGTGTGGCAGGTATACGAAATACACCTGCATGACAGGCTTTCATATGCTTATGGTTTCACACCTAGCAGAGAGCTTATGGTGATGAAAAAGAGCTCTGGAGCACATAGGAATTCTTAAAGGAGCCTATTTCATCTCTCCAGCTTTCTCTCCATCTCTGTTCATATTTTTCTATTAAGGGGTTTAACACTGTAGAATTAAAAGTTTGCCTTCCTGCTTCTAATATATGTATTCTATAAAAAGACTATAGTGCAGGAAATATTTACTTCTCTTTTGAAGATTTACTACCTGTGAAAACCTGGTAGAAACCCTACTACCTGAAGAAAAATTATAGATTTCTGAAAAGCCCCTTATTTTTCTTTTTTCCCATATAAAGTTAAAGGTTAGCGTGTTTGTGTGTCATGTGTTTTATAAATGTGTATGAATATACACTCCTGCCAAATTCTTATTTTACCATGGTATTTAGTAGCCTTCTTGAGCAAACTCCTACAGTCACATGGACTAAATAAAAATCTGAGCTTCCATTCACTAGTTTTATTAAGTTTCTTTGCAGATACAAAGAACCACATGAAAACATGAATTAAATTCCTACAGGCTTGTAACCTAAAAAGTTAATAAAAAGTACCTAAAAATTAATTATTATTATTTTAAGCTGTGTTATTTTTAGGACATTTTAATTATTTTTGGAGCCTTTCTTCCAACCCTGCTGGCAGTGTTATTATCATATATCTTCGTTCCTTGCCAGCCTTCTGGAATCAGCCCTTTATAAAATTAGACTTACTAAAATTAATTTTTCTAGTCAGTGCAGTTTCAATCATGATTTACACATACAAATATTTCACCAATATTGACATTCTTTTGGATGACTTATTTTGCCAGGCACAAATACATTCTAGCTTCCCTTCTCAAACATTTACCTTTGCTAGGTTTCCCTGGGGAAACACCACATGGGCTTTAAATCAGGGTGAGCACATCTCTTTATGCAATCCCACTGGTAATTTTTATTTATTGTTTTTATTGTACATCTGATTACGATCTATGGACACTTTAAATAAGTAAGAAATCAGTTCTTTAGCCAATCTAACAATGCTAAGGAAGATTCCACAGTACTTTAGTAAAATTGCCCTTTAAAACCTTTATCAAGTTTAAGGAAAGGTCCAATGGCATAAAATGCTTGTCTTTTGTGTATCCTACTTCTTCTTTTTTTATACTTTTGGAAACAGTTGAAGTGTAGGTGAGAAAATAATGTACAGAAAGAACGTACTCAGGTTGATTGAAAACAAAACCAAGGGAAACACTTTTTTCTTCATTGTATTTGAAACTATGTGACATAATTTTATTCACTTTTCCTCTAATTGGCTTTGTGCTCCTTACTTTTCGTCTGGGTGCATATAGAAGTCAGCTTCTTTGCAAAATGAAGTCAATAAAAAGAAATTCCTGAAGAAATTGCATTTGGTAAAAAACCTTAAAAACCCCAAAACCTAACAGGAATGTGTGCTCTAATTTGAGCTAGCTAAAGGCATCTCTACATGTTCAGCTGCCTGATGTTGTGCAGTATCTGTGCCTGTACTCAAAATAAATTCATGACTTGGAGCCTAGGAACATCCAGAGAGGAACTGCTAAATGTAGATAGAGAGATTTATTCATAGAAAGCCATTATAGTATTCAACAGCCTTTTACCTTGTTAATGGGGGGATCTCTCATCATGTGCTTTCTGCTCACTTGGGGACTGTATTTAACTAAATAAAGCTCATGTAGGTGCCCTATTTTGTATCTAGCACACACACCCACTGTACTAGGCAGGCCCCATGACAGTGCCATTCTTATATTTTGGGAGAACCTGTGGACATGAAGGGGTGTAGAATGTTGTGTTGCAGTGTCCTACGTCGCTCCTGCTTTATGGGGTCTAAACTGGGGGTTGTGGTGTGCATGTGCATGGGGGGTTACGGGTGTCTTAGAGTCCATCCTGCCTCTACACTTGTTTTGCATATACTTTTATAGCCATGCCTGACATTATTTCTCCATTGCCATTGACTCTCTTCTGACTTACTGTCACATCATTTCAACAGCTACCCTCAGTGCAGTGAGTCTGGTGGGTCATTGTGGAAGTGTGTCTTTGTTGATCTAACTTGTGGAGGTTATTAGGGTGGCATATTTAATAATCACGAAACTTGTACTTGGCTGTCCTTGAAAAAATCCTGAGGTTTTGCAAAGGACAGAGATACTTTAAAAAAACCCCAAAAATAAGGAGAGAGATCAAAATAGCAGCAAAAATATGTTTAGAAGCACACATGCTCCTAAAGGTCTCTGCCATGCTTTTCCTTAAAACCTGTTTCCAGATAAATTGGTGTGAAGGTTGCAACACTAACTAAGAGAACACACTAAGAGTCCTTTTTCTCCTAAAGTGCTCTGATTGTCTAAAATTTATCAATTTCCATGGCTTTTTTGGTTTCTTGATTACAGCAGTGTACAATGCAATTAACATCTCCAAAAGCACAGAACAAACTTCCCTGGCATTAATGTGATTACCATGGAAGTAAAAATCTAAATTTAAACTTCTCTCAATCACCACATACAGTGCAATTAGTAAAGACAGATGTAACTTATTTGCCTATTTATAGTCCTGAAATGTGTTATAATACATCCTTAGTGATAACTTTGACTTAAAATTAGATTTATCAGAATAGCATTTACTGGCAAACTTGATTCCTTTTTTTGTTGTCACAGTGTGTATCACAGATGGCTGATTTATAGACATTCAAATAGCTGACTGTATTTCACACTTACAGTACCAATGATTTTTAAAATATGATTTTGATGCAGGGAGCAAAAACTGAAGAAAGATTTAGAATGGCAAGTATAATACATTCACCGAATGATTTTCATATATATGTAATGTATACATGCAGACACATACAACATAAATGCTTTGCATTTTAGAACTGTGAAAACTTGATAAAACATCAATTAATTAATATCCACGCCATATCTCTGATGTAGACACTGTTATTTCACTCACATAAATAACGGGAAAGAGCTTATCAAATATAAATGGGTGGTTCTTAATGTTTTTATTATTGAGACACACAGTTTAAGTGTTTACTGTGTAGCATAAAAGTGTGTGCCTATAGGCAATTTCTGAAAGCATGCATTCTATCTAGAATAATAAAATATTACGTCTTTTATTTTGTTACTGGAAGCTGCCTAATATGGAGAAGAGCATTTTAAAGACTTCTAATACATCTTATTTGATAATGCCAGTTAACTTTCTTCTAAGTTTAGATTGTGCATTCTTTTGAATCTTTCATTTGAATCATGTTTGAATTGGTTAAGACAGATTTGTCTGTTTGGCAACTCCATTTTGTGTAAAAACTGCAAGATCATTGTGATATGAATTAACACTACAATTTCATCTATCACTTGTTTGTCATTTAGCCAGCTACTGAAAAAATATTTCTAACTTTAAGAACACATACTGTCCTCATAAAATTTATGTAAAAACAAGGTAATGGCTTTGATTTGACAGAGATCATTGACTGAGCAATCTCAGTACACGACAAATTGAAAAAAAAAGGAAATGTGAAAGATGAGGCAAACATGACTATTCATACTGCTTTGTGCTATGCTAGCAGCTTCTCAAGTGGGCCAGGAACAAACAAACAAACAACTAAGAAATAAAAAAGTGTAATAAAAAATCCAAACTGTCTAGAAAAGACAATTTTATTAATATGTGGCCCAAGGTAGTCTAGTCTTGCACAGAAGGACACCTCTGCAATGGGATGCCTTTATTATCTGCTTCTAATTTGTGATGTCATTTTGACATAAAGTTAATATAAGCTATATTTTAAAGAGTAAAGAACTGCAAAAAGTCACATACAGAAGGAGAAATAGGGCTTAGGAGTTATTTAAGTGACCATATTTCTCTTAATTTCATCACTCAGATAAGTAATTAAGTATGTGCAGCCATCATATGCAATTGGGCTCTTTACTGCAGATGTCCAAGTATGCAAATAACAGGACCAGGAATATGGGTTATTTCAACCTTCATGACCACTTGGAAGGCAACAGGTATTCATTGTAAGTTTAAGTTGTCTTCCCTAGAACGACCAACTTCAAATACCACTGAGCAGCTACGAGGGGCATAGCCAGATACTCCCTGCATTTATGAGTGACAGACTGGGAAAAGTATGCTTCCATAATCTCTCTTTCCTGCTGTTTCACTTCCAGGTGAGAGAAGAGGTGGTGATCAGTGATTTGAACAGCCTTTTTGTCCACGCCCCATCACAAATAACACTACTTGGAATCCTACAGTCTAAGCAGGAGTGTGTTAGTTTTGCCATCTGTAAAATTAGGATGTTAACATCTCACAATAACCAAATATATAACAATATTTCATCATAATGAAGAAACAAGCAGTTCTTGGAATGTTTTTAAAGGGAATAAAGAGGCTATAAAAGTATTCACTGCTGTTACTAAACAAGCACTCTGAGGTGAGCAACTTCCACACATACTATGTCAAAAACATTAAGCAACAACTTATTTGTGGGTGCTGGAATAACATAATTCAGAAAAAAGGCATGGAAATACTACAGCTAACTAAGAGAGACTCTAAAAATCTGTTTTACTTTGTGAAGAACCACAAACCATCAGTGACAAAAAGGATCTTTCAAGTTGTCAAGTAAGGCCAGAAAGATACTGCAGGGAAATGAGAACCATCCTGGAAATGGTTCAAAAAAGGGAATGTGGAATCTCCCACCTGTGAAGGGACAAACAAAGCAAGCAGTGGAATAATGAGAGCTGACATGTGTGTCGTATGTGAAGAAGACAGAGTGGATAACAAGAACTGACATGTGGGAAGATGCCTTTGTCAAATTGCCAGAAGTTCCAGAGCTGGTGACACCTTGCTGAAGGCAGATGAGGTTGGGAAAGATGAATACACCATGCCACCTTTCAAAGGTCAAGACTTTGCAATGGCATTGATGAAACACTGCCACAGCTGCCACAATCTAGATAGGGAAAGAAAGCTTTCATTCCTTCCTGTAACACAAAAATTGAAGGGAAATCTAATAATTAGCCTATTACAGGATAGTCAATCATTTAACTACTTAAAATCAGGGGAGACATATTCTAATCTCATTCCACTTGAGAAATCCTGTTGCCTTTATTGGCAAAATTTGTGCCACTGATGGGAAATCTCTCATTCTGACTTCAAGAGCAGTTGTTCTCTGGCGGCCTGATTCATTAAGTTAATGGGACACTTTCTCTTGAGTCCTCTGAGAATAAGATCTGCGCACTGATAAATCTCAGTAGTTTCAAAAGTTCATCTAATCAAAGGTGATCTGAATGTCTTCCATCCAATTACTATGCCAAAGACAATGAGTTTCATAATACCTCCAGATAGTGCTCTTTCAGCTGGGCCCATCAAGCCAGGAAAACCAGTCCCTTGCACTTTACTGTACACCAGTATCCTTGCCTATAGCCACTGACAATCCAGAGAGAAAAAGGGCAGAATGTGGGGGAAGGGGAAGAGTGGAACAGCCTCTGTTATGCCAGCACAAAGAAGAGGGGTTTAGAGTTTACAAAAGATTCAGAATCTGATGTCACTTTGTTCAAACCACTGCAATCATTCCTGGATTTTGAACCACAAAGTGCATAATCCCTTTCTGTGAAAGTTCTGTGTTTTCTTCTCTTCCATGGCATCATTGTCCTAGGCACTGGTCTGTCTGCTGCTTCCTTGTCACTCTTTCCTCACATTTTTTACTTTCCTATCCTTCATGTCTACTTGTTTTTTTCCTAAATAACAAATATATGGGGTTTATTCCAAACAGTTTCTTCTGTTTGTAATTTTTTTTCTATTATCAGGGATGCTGTCTTTTTTACGCGCTTACATTACCCATGACTGCCACATTTAGGCAGCTACACATGTCTGAGGCAGCCTCTCCTGACTGCAAAAATGTCAAAGTAATCTTTGCTTCTAATACACAATAATTCACTGTCCTTACATTCCAAACTAGGGCCAAGACATTACATTTTGGTATTACTATTGTGATGTCTAATGTACTCACATGATATTCAGAGAAGGTCTTGAAATAGAAGCAGTTTCACCAATGGAAATTCAATCAGGAAAACCCACCTGCTTTGTACTTCCCTTGCATTGGTGATCAGATTATGTCAATGGCAGTGTAGAGGAGAATTGGTTAGCTGAAACTGATATATAAGCAGTCTCACTGTTTGTAGGAACCCAGAGCAGACTTCATGGTTTCTTGTCATGCTGCTTCAGATTGCTTGTCTTTATCTGCAACACTGGGCAGCTCTGATTTTCTCAAGAGGCAGGAAAACCAGGCAGTGCACACTGGAAACTAGTGCTGCACAAAAAGGGGAAGGTGCTTCGCTGTTCTGATTGCAAAGTGTTGGTGGGCATGAAGGAGGCTGTACAAAAGATGGGATAAAACCCTATCATACTGCACTGGTCTTCTTCAGCACTGACTGACTGCTAATATTTCCCATTTCATCTGATGGAGATGAGAGATGGAACAGCTAAACTACTCTCAGTTACAATGGATGACCTTACTGGGGTCGTGTGTTGGTCTGAGTAATTGTCTACATGTTAACAAGACCTGCATTTAAAGGAAGAGAGAACAAAAGGGGTAAATTGCCAAAATTTATCTGCCTATACTTACTATCCTTTCTTACTAGGGACCAACTAGAGCAAATGTTCCTAATTCCATCAAGGGCATTTCTTCTGTTTAATGAGCACATAGGAAAGAGAAGCATTGTTCAAGTACAAGGGTTCAGTTTGCAGCAAGCCACAAATCACATTTCATTTATCAGGCCTACAGATGACAGGATATCATCAAATCCCCTGAGAGTCATATTCATTAAAAAGAAATCTTAAGTAATTACAACAATTAATTGACTTGAAACAGTTTCGGGTGGAGAAGGTTTACATAATTCATTTGCCAGACAAAACAAGCCTTATGAAGTCAGGGTAACATATTATTTAGAAGCATCCTCCCCTTCCTGTCGTCTTGAAAAGCACAGGATAATACCAAACACCTGGAGACAACTGAAATGGGCAAACAAACAACCAAAGACAGGAAAAGAACCTGAACTTTTATAACTTTATCAAAGGGATAATATTTCACTGACTTGCTATGATCACTTCTTAGAAACCGGAGAATAAAACATTCTCCCATTTCTCCTTCTTTATTCTAAATAGGCAGAGGATTTCTAATGATTAATTATGTAATAATAAAATTTGCAAACTGGGCAAACTAAATCACACAGTCTCTCTACAAAGCAAACATCATGTGTGTCTAGTTGCAAATTTACTCTGAAGCTTCCTCCTGGTTGTGAAATGTGCAGACTTATTTTGCTGCTTCCTGTTGACTGATCCTGAATTTCTAGATATCAGAATGTCATTCTCATGCCCACACTACGAATAAAAAGAAATATTCCTCAGATAAAACCTATTCTGCTATCCAGTATTTTCTTGTGTCCCCCTAATCTGCCCTGTTTCCCAGTTTTACTTCTTGCTTTATATTAATTTTACACAGAGGTTTTCTGTCCCATGTGTGTTTAGTCTCTAATACGGGATGTTAATCCATGAGTAGGACTTCTAGGTAATAGGCATAGCACTGAGATTTCCATAGTAACTCTAACTTCTTGAGCTGAGAGGAGTTCTTTAAGTGCTCAGACAGGTTTTAAACATGTTACTATTTGTATTGGTGGCCCCAGTTGGTCTCCACTCCTCTGCACATACATATCAATATCTTTGGGGAAATAAACAAAAAGAATAGTCATGGTTCACAAAAAGTATTTGCCAAAATAACAGTAACAGAAAAGCAAATGCCAGAAATACTCTGGGATGTTTATGAAAGCATTTAGATTCAATATGTAGGTATAAAATTCCTTTATCAGACAGCTTCACTTGACGAATAAGGCAAATATTATTACAGGACTTAAAAATAGTTTCCTAGATAATTAACTAAGAAAAAACTGCTACTCTACCTAAAAATAAGGAAATGCTTAATTCAAATGATTAGTGATATGCAGAGTCAGTGAGCAGGTTGACAAAAATCAATGCCAGTATTTGACAAGGAACAATACCATCTTTATGAAATTGACAGTTAAAGATAGTTTCTCTTCATGAGTTTCTGGCTTCTACTATCTGCCTGCTATGTCCTGCACTAACAAAGATCCTTATCTCATTTCAAAGCTCACCCCATGATGTCTCCAGGAATGAAAAAAAAGAATTAACCCTTACTTCTTTCTAGTAATGCCATAGAGTGGGGGAATACACCATTAATTTCCCATATTTTCTGGCTATCTATAATTTCAAAAGATTAATTTCGGATATATTCTGTCTACTTTCCAGATATTTTGATTATTTTTCAAGTCATCATTGCCTTCCTTTGAAGAGTTTGAGCTGCCTGCCATGGTGGAAAGATCCACACATTTAAGAGTTTTAATATGCCATCTTTTCCAAATGTACAAACATATAATACTAAACCCCCCGTCTTATGTGAATTCCCTGTCTTACTCTGAAAAAAATGCAAGAAGGACAAGTAATTTTGTTTTTCTTAACTTATTAATCAGTCTGTCAAAATAAATAAAATAAACCAAAATAAAGTAACAAACATGGGTTACATCTGCCTCAAATTTCTATATGCTTTGGAGGTTTAATTTGCAGTTCACAAAGATTTAGCATGACTTTAGTTTTACTGATAAAATTGAAGGAGCTTTCTATACAAGCATTGTGTTTTCCTCTGATTCTAACCATAGCAGGCAGTGTGAAAAAAATAACAGAACGGATAAAAGCATTGTACATATTATTTTATAAAAGACTGAGGCAATCAACCCATCACAAATAAGACATTGTGACTGCAGCAATGATTAATGAGATGTTAAGTGCAAGTAGAGAAAAGTATTTTCTGCCTAAGCATAGAATCAGAACATTCTGCAAATTTTTTCATTAATGCACACGTGCTGGAGCCTACATAGGAGAAGAGATGCATTTAATTAGCTCAGATAATCCATACACCAACTTTCAGAACACTACAAATGTAGACAACCTAGAAAGAAATCCTACTAAACTGTCGATTAGGCAAGCAAACAAAGTAAAAACCTTACCAACACGAGAAAACTGGAGCTCGATGGCTGACTGCAGATCATGGCCAGAGCTGCCACAGTTCCCACCAAGGCGGGTCCCACTGAGAACGTCAAGGTGCACCTCAGCACAGGCCGTGCCCTGGCACTACCTGAGCTTTTGCCTGCCAGGACCTACTCCAAAAAAGAAACTCTGCCCTATGCCCTTAAACTATCTCATCTTGGGAGTCTAAATCCAGACACCCCTCGGAGAGGAGAAAAGGCTCAGGACACACTTGTGTGTGTCCCAGTGACCCGCAGGCCTGGGGCTGTGCCCGCACTGTGACCCCGAGGGACACTCCCAAGATGGACACTCACCGAAGGGGGCTCTACATTCCCCACTGCCCTCTCGGAGCCACCCCTCCCTGTGGCACCGGTGGGAGCAGGAGCGAGGCTCAGGGAGATGTGACTGCCCCTGGGCTATTTCCCCTTGCGGGTTTCTCTCCCCAGGGCAGCCCCAGTTCTGAGGGGGCTGTGATGGAGATCGAGGCCTGCCTGCCCTGGTGCCTAAAGCAGAGAACCACTGCACTTCACAACTCTCCTGCCATCTTTTGTGGGTGTTTCTTTCTTTTTTTTTTTTTTTTCTTCCCTTTTCTTGTGAAGAAACAATTTAGCAAGGTGGGTTTAACTCCCAAGCCCCCAGATATTTTGTCCTCTCTCCCTCTCTGTCCCTTTGTTACAGTCTTAGTTTATTCAAATTTCTGGGGGTATTTTTGCCTCTCAAATTTCTCTCCAAAGCCCATGAGGTAGAAAGATCATTGTTATAGAACAATATTGATTTTTAACGTGCACTTTGCTTAACAAAATAAGGAGACAGTGTCTTAACTGTTGTGATCCACCCTGATCAGTCACACAGGTACAGATCAAAGGAATCCAGAGCAGCAAAGGCCTTTGCTTTGTCTAATTGGTTATTGCAGGGTGATGCTGCTGATAAGTGTTCCTCTACAGCGTCTGTGAAAGGGATAAAATCCATTTTGTGTCTGTTAATTGCATTCATCAGGTACTGTTTGACCTCAGGAGACTGTCCCTCCATAGCCTTCCCTACTTTTTTTTTTTTTTTCTCAATTCTTTTAAGATATTCACAAATTAAAATGAAGAAAACCAGAACAGCACATCTTTGGCGGCTTCAGTTTTAAAACACAGCAAAAGAGAAAAAAGGCCTGGAACAGAAAATACCTTTATTTTTAGCAGAGAAAACTCAAGGTCATCAGCCATTCCAGAAGGTTTATGGAAAAACACAGCAATTCCAGGCTGTGGGTTCAACAGTGCTTTAATTCCCACTGAAAGGGTGTGGGACAAATTCCTCCCTTGTTGAGTAGACAAAGAGGTTTAAGAAATCTATGTAAGTCAAAGAACACAGAAAATAAAAGTAATACAAAAAGAGAAAAAGGACTGCTTGGTATAATTCACCTTTGTCAAGTATAACCCTGACAGAAGGGGCAGCTTTTCAAGAGGTGTAAATCATTGTCACTCTGTCGACCTCAGTAAAGTTGCTCTGTCAGGGGATATGACCCTCTTGGTAGTTCTCAAGACACAACAACAATAACTAAAGATGTAGAAAATTACCTAGCATTACTCACATTTTTAATATTGTGCATCATAAATCCAAAATCCATGGAACTTAATAGGAGATTTTAATTTAATCTATTGGTTTTGGATTGCTGTGTTCAAACTAAGCATGAGTCCACAGCCATGTTACAAACCCTAAAAAAATAGTGTTTGCAATAGAACTGCTGACAGATCCTTAACCATAGTGGTGCTAGGGAGTCACTATAATATTGTAAATAAGGTGAATAGGCTCTTCTTATCTCATTTCACAGCTGAGCAGTGTATTGCCAGATAAATCAAATCAGGGTAAACGGTTTCATCTAATAAACTGGGTCAACATATAATGTATTTTTCAGGTTTGCACTTTCATTGATTCTCATTTGATTTGAGAAAAGATATTTCAGTTTGTGTTTACAACATTTTAAAATATCTCTTTTGCCCCTTCTCTAGAGAACAAGCAAACAAGAGAGAGACTATGCAAGCTGGTAGCATCACTGTAACATCAAGTTTTCTGTTTTCTGTAAGTTCTGCTTTCCAATTTTTATGCATCTGGTAGAGAGTGGGGGTAGGGAACAAGGGAGTTACTATCTCATATCTGCATTTTCTCAATAATGTTTTAGTGATGTTTGCTAATGTATCATTCATTAACCATCAGCCACTATAAAAAACATAATCTATCTCACAAAGTGGACATTATTATCACATTAAATCATTTCACAATATACCTGAACGGTTCCACATGAGGGGCCTGGCCTGACTGAGCTCAAATGCCTTGGGGGCAAACTCTTCAGTAGTAATGAGATACGAGGTCTGTCTGTGATGAATATGATATTACTCGTGTCAGTGGCTGTGGACTGCACCCAGAATATTTCTTCTTACAGGTTTTTTGGTTGGCTTTTTTTTTTTTTTTTTCCCTATTGCAAAGGAACTCAGGCAAAGCACTATTAACCCAGTAAATGAAGCTCTAAAGATCACAGAGTGTGCCCATTAGTCGACAAGATTGTGACTAATCCAATTTTTCTTGCAGGGAGCAATTCTAATGCTTCTGTAACATCTGGGGATGGCAGGGCCTGCATTACTGATGAAGCTGGATATTTTTTCTTCTACCTTTTTCTTCACTGAAGAACAATTATTGCACTTACTTATTTCACTGCTTCTTCCCCCTCCTCCACATTTTCCCCTTGACTACTTCTGCCCTGATGACCCCTTTGAAGATGGTTAAAATAATATTCCTGGCTGACAGAAGAACCAGAGAGGGTGACTGTGAATGAGGCTAAAAAAGATACCCCGTGTGTTTATTGGAGTGTGGACAGAAAATGTGCTTATTCAATGAAGAAAAGAAAAATAACTAGGTTCCCTCAAAACAAGAAGAAAAAGGACCTAGAACACTTTGTTATCAGTCTCCACTAATGGCGTGTTGTCTTAAATTGTCCCAGAATTGAAAGAGAATGTCATCTTGCTTCTACTTACTCTGGTAAAAGCATTGACTATTACTCTTTGTGTGACAGCATTAAACATCAGGAACAGTAAAATCTTGCTTTTCTGATTTATTTATTGCCAGTTTTATTCTAATCTACAGTGTCACTGAGGACAGGCTGGGGCAATTTCATTTAGATATAACCTCAAAAAATGTTTTACAATAATAAAAAAATATCAAATTCTGATGACTAACATATTTAGATTTTACAGGTTGATTTTTCTGTGTTCAGAAATCTTCACCTGTTCAAAGCTGCAAAAGAGGCAAAATACCAAAAGAATCCTGTACTTATGGGTAGGATGGAAGAGGAAGGATGGCTGAAGGCCAGTTTGCTGTAGCTTCATTCGCAGAGTTGCAACATGAGGAAAAAGGGATAGAAAATAAGTCATGGAATTCTGCGCCTAACTGCTTAGATCTTTGATTGAAGAAAGTTATTGTTGTTCTCACTATCAATATGAATAGCAGCTGCAAGCTTGTGATTTTTAGTAGTGGTTATATTCAGTGTTTCATGCTGAATATCTCTTGTATATCTCCCCTGCAAAACTATTCTGTTGGGTTCCACACTGAGAATTTATCTTTGTCCAACATTCAGAGAAGCTGAGCTAGAACTCTACCCCTCTCAACAGCTGCTATTCCATTTTTATTATTTTATTACAGTATCTCACACTGTGACTGTATCTCTGCAGGAAATATTTTCTCTTCAACATCTCACAGGTGTATCAGATTCTGGTAGCAGAAACACATTTTTCACAACATATTTCTTCTGACTGAAACCAGAATCCAGAGTTCTACATGAACAAGAAAGAAAGATATGTTTTCAGACTATGTCTTTTCTTTTCTTTTCTTTTCTTTTCTTTTCTTTTCTTTTCTTTTCTTTTCTTTTTCTTTTCTTTTCTTTTCTTTTCTTTTCTTTTCTTTTCTTTTCTTTTCTTTTCTTTTCTTTTCTTTTCTTTCTTTTCTTTTCTTTTCTTTTTCTTTTCTTTTCTTTTCTCTTTTCTTTTCTTTTCTTTTCTTTTCTTTTCTTTTCTTTTCTTTTCTTTTCTTTTCTTTTCTTTTCTTTTTTTTTTCTTTTCTTTTCTTCTCTCTTCTTCTCTCTTCTTCTCTCTTCTTCTCTCTTCTTCTCTCTTCTTTTCTCTTCTCTCTTCTTCTCTCTTCTTCTCTTTTCTTTTCTTTTCTTTTCTTTTCTTTTCTTTTCTTTTCTTTTCTTTTCTTTTCTTTTCTTTTCTTTTCTTTTCTTTTCTTTTCTCTCTTCTCTTCTCTTCTCTTCTCTTCTCTTCTCTTCTCTTCTCTTCTCTTCTCTTCTCTTCTCTTCTCTTCTCTTCTCTTCTCTTCTCTCTCTTCTCTTCTCTTCTCTTCTCTTCTCTTCTCTTCTCTTCTCTCTTCTCTTTTCTCTCTTCTCTTCTCTTCTCTTCTCTTCTCTTCTTCTTCTCTTCTCTTCTCTTCTCTTCTCTTCTCTTCTCTTCTCTTCTCTTCTCTTCTCTTCTCTTCTCTTCTCTTCTCTTCTCTTCTCTTCTCTTCTCTTCTCTTCTCTTCTCTTTTCTTTTCTTTTCTTTTCTTTTCTTTTCTTTTCTTTTCTTTTCTTTTCTTTTCTTTTCTTTTCTTTTCTTTTCTTTTCTTTTCTTTTCTTTTCTTTTCTTTTCTTGCCACAGGGTGTGATGAGGATTCTGTCAACTGTCTAACAATTCTGTTGTGGCCCACAGCATGGAATATCTGGAGAATATTGCCAAATGATTTGAGCAATCTTTGCACCTTGAAGAGATGATGCTAATGAACATGAGGAGAGTCATAAACGAAGTGAGAGAATAAGACCAGCATTTCTAATATTTGGAACAGTGTAAATGTAGCAAATAGAAAAGAAAAGGGTAGAAGATCTGAAGGTGTGCTAACTGCCTAGACGTCTGGGCTGTTAAATAGAAATACATGTTAATTTGGAGAAACAGAATAAAGTTAGAGATGCAAAGAATCACAGAGAAAGCACAGAATCAGATGTGGGAGTATTTCTTATGTAGTAAAGTCAAGACAAAGAAAAGGTTCAGGGCATGAAATATCTTTGATGCTATCAGTCCAGCTGAAATACTAAAACCTGATAATGCAGACAGTGGCTTTCATCAAGAGGAAATGGACAGAAAAACAACACAAAAAGGAAATGCCATTACTGGCTTTAGGAAGGTGTAGTTTAGTTTCACAGAGAACAATCATGTTTAATTTGAGGCACTATTTATCATTCAACAAGAAAGCAAATCATGAAGTCTGCAGTGTTTTGTTATGCAGTTAAGAAAGAATGTAGCAAAAAATATGCATTTTGTTACAAATCCCCCTGTCAGGGCTTAGCCTAAGTAAATGACATATATTTTGAACTCTTCTTTAATTACCTGTGTGTCTGGAAAATCTGTTTCTCCGGTTTGAGATTACAGGGAGGTTTAAGGTAGGTACTACTGAGATGCATACATTATGTGTAACCAATACCAGTAGCTCAAGTTAGAGAGTGAGGGCCTCCAAGTCCACTTCAAGCCAGCAAAAAAACTGGTCTTGGACCCACTGAGCCAAGATTTCACAGGCAGATTCCTTTTGGCATTTGACAATGCTTCCATCTAATTCTGTTGCTCTTGGATATTCTCTGGAACAAGCAAAAGAGAAGCATCCAGTGATGTCAGGGGATGGTATGCAGAATCAAGATATTCCCGTGCCCCTTTCCACAACAGATTAGCCAGGAACTTGGCCAAATACATCTTACATGCCTTTCCTGACAGATGCATGCATGTAGTATTGAAAAGGAGTCTGCAAGACAGGCAGCACTTGTGCTTGTGACTGAAGTGATTAAGTATGCAGGTGTTTGCTGGATTAGGCCTTTAAAGAGGATCTTGCCTAATGGCCGTAACTGTTATGGATGTAACTCATGAATCAAATGGAATTAGTTGATGTAGGATAATGATACAACACTGGCAGGAGAGAGGTACTTATTTTTGCCTTTGAAGCGATAAAAAACACCATAAATTTTAATGTCAACTTTAGCTATTATTATCTCAGCAATTTAATTTTATTTAAATTGTTTCAATTTTGTTTGTTTGTTTGTTTGTTTTGTTTTGTAATTTGTCAGAAGCCACCTTTGATTTTCTTGGGAATAGCTGAATCTGATAAGCTGTCAGCTGGCTGGTGCGAGCGAGGCCACAGCAAAACTGCTGTTGACTTCAATGGTATCAGGTTTTCAGTCACAGCTTCCAGCATGGTTTGAACTGACATGCAAATCCAAATTCAGCTATAAGATGACATAAATAGGATTTTTTCAGCCTACAGATTGCTAAACTGCCTGAAGCATGCTACTTTCTTACATACATGTCTACAAAAGCATTTTGAGAACCTTTGTTGTGCCTGGGTAATTCCAGCAGTGATAGAATTGGAGAATACTCCTTGCAGAAAGTGTTTATTACAATATACATAATTGAAAATCAAAGCCTTAAAAGCTGTTTTGGTGGTGGGTCATCAAAACTTGACCAATGATACAATTCAATAATTTTGAAGGTTTTCCTCTGGTATTTATC
This sequence comes from Sylvia atricapilla, assembly GCF_009819655.1. Taxonomy (NCBI): domain Eukaryota; kingdom Metazoa; phylum Chordata; class Aves; order Passeriformes; family Sylviidae; genus Sylvia; species Sylvia atricapilla. Next base: position 66,308,235 of record NC_089140.1, on the reverse strand, counting down.
ATCATACTTTATGATTGATACCTGGTATACTTTTGCTGTATCAAAACCTATTGAGTTTTCTTTCTTAAATTCCAGGAGAACTGTTGCAACACACTTTAATATTGACTCCAAAGCATAATTTTAAATTTTCCTGGTCCAAGTCTTGAAACACTTTCTTGATAGTTAAATTGGCAGTGTCTGCAGCCACTGCAGGGTCCTTAACAGAACCTACAGGGTCACTGCACTACTTATTATGGTTAGACATTAAACTAGTAGTTATTGAATTGTACTGGTAGCAATTTTATCACTGCAGAATGTTATTTCAATGCTTCTAAAAAAGCCACAAGCATTTGGGGATAAACTGTGTCCCAGCTATTGAGGTAAAAGAGTATTCCTAAAGATGGTCTTGGGCAAATTTGGTAGCACAGAGCTGGGAATAAAAGCTGGGCAGCACTAAGGCTAAATAGTTCCATCTGCCAACATGTGTCTACTAACATTTTTCAGATGATGCTGTTAGGGGACCCATACTAGACATAAAGTGCTGCTGCATAGGCAATAGGAACTTTTCAGGCTTTTTTTTCAATTGGCCTGGTACCAGTGTATAGCTACATTTATTGGTACAGGTAAGTGAGTGTGCAGAATTGCTGTGCTTTAGCCTCGTAAAGCAATCTATTTCAGAAGCTCACTTAAGAATAAGCACAAAACTAGGATGTTTCCCACTTGGCTTCAGTGGGAATCTTTCTTTGTCTTCCCCTGAAAAAAAAAAGACACACTGTATTTTGTTACCTAATATTGAAAAAGGCATTTCACTTCCATTAGAGGCATTGGAAGTTGGAATAGGAATCACAGGATAGTGAGTGGAAGGGAATATTTAGGGATGGTGTTATCCAGAGTTACAGGCAAATGGCTTTTCAGATGTTATGGCCATCATCATTGTAAAAGAGCTACCCCCTTGAAAATGATTGTAAAGGAATGATCACAACAGATATGTAAGAGGAAAGCAGTCAACTTATGGGATGCAGTTGTTCCAAACTAATGGGAGCTTCATCCCTTTGTTCAGGAATAACTACAGTTCCCTCAGTGTCTTCTTGAAAAATGATTGAGTGAAGTTTGTGCCTGATTCTGACAGGGCTAATGGGAAAAGAGGCGAGCAACATATTTTTAAATGATAGTGCTGTAAATGGAAGTGGATCTGCTCATGTAGTAATGCTCTATTAATTAAGATCATCAGGAGGCATGAGGAAGGAGAAGTAGAAGAGACGGAAATGTTTAAAAAAATTATTCAAGATATTATTTATGAGCTCTATTTCCAGGACTGCAGCTAGTGCGCTACCTCTCTCAAAAAATAAATGATGGAGACTTATTCTGCATAATGGGATAATTTACAAATAGAAATGAAAGAAATGTTTTTAATTTTGACCTTAGTGACTCCAGTAAGATCAGTCCTTTGCTGGTTTAATATTGTTTCACAGTTTGTGCTGTTAAATCAAAAGGTTATCTATAATACATCTGGTACTATTAATGCAAAGGATCAGGGGTATTCAACAGACATTTATTCATTATTAATATAGATAATAAAGGATCATTTATGAGGTTACAGATGAGATTTTTATCATCAAAAGCTTAAAAAGGGAAATGTATTTTTGCTCTAGGACAGAGATGAAAAGAGTCAGTAATGGGAAATGTAAGAGTCAACATGAAACTGTCAAATTCATTCTTTTCCTGAAGACAGCTAGGACTTTATGGCAATAAATGAAAAACAAAATAAAACGAAATGTTTTTGCTGTGAAACTATTTTATTGAGAGGGAGGAGCTTTCAGTGGCAGTGTGGTTTGCTCTGTTTCTCTTCCTTTAGCAAGAGAGCTGTGATGTTTTTTTCTTCATACAGCTGAGCTTTCCAGTGCCGTTTAAGAAGACCTAGAGTGGGAAAACATATTTGTGTCTCAAGAATTCCTGGAAGCTGTTTGAAATTTATTTTGACAAGAATGGAACTCACAGCTCTAAGGCCCCTTCATTGTTGGGTGCCGATATCCCACTCATATGTTTTGTGGTGTAGGTGTGTAAATCTGTGCCATAAGGTGATACAATTGCAGTTAGTAGTAGAAGGATGCACACATGTGAAACAGGAGTAATGACAAGAGAAAAATATTGAATTTTTTTTCTGTCTACCTCTGGTGTTACAGAGGTAGAACAACCCCCTAGTGCTACTGAGGAGGTTTATGAAGTGACAGAACTTGATTCAGTGAGCCAGTGGAGATTTCTTAATATCACAGGACTCATAACATTTGTGGAGACTGCCCCCTGCATTCCCAAGGCTGCAGTTGCCTAGTGAAGTATTGCCTGCATGAATGGTGGATGCCGGGATATTCAGAGTTAAGGCTAAAACTCTCTCCTCGTTTCACCTATCAGGCTTATCTAGGGCAGTTCCTTGAATCAGCTTCTAGGGTTCTCAGAACATTCAATTATCTTGTTTCCCATATGATCTGCAATACCCAAGGGTGGATTTGGAATGTGATGAAGTTGTTTCTGATCTGAGGGTATGGACTGACCAGTCTGCTTGAGATGACCTCAAATCCTCACTAGGAACAGTGGTAGTAGTAAAATAGAAATAGTTGCATTGGAAAATCAATTTCATTACTTAGATAATCTGCATTGTCTAGAGTTTGGATACAATTCTGAAAATCCTCATTTGCAATCTCTTTTCCCCTTGTTTGCTTAGGCCTTTTTCATGCCAGGAAAAAAGATTCTGCATTCCCCTTGCTATTTGTGGAACCTTATAGAAATTGTGTAGCCTTTTATCAATCTAGGAGATGAATCTTGGCAGGCATTATAGAAATGAGCAAATCTGAGTTATGCAACCCAAAGTGTTTGTTTGTTTGTTTGTTTGTTATTAAGCTTCTGCTTTTTTTCATAATCTCATTGAAAAAAAAATTCTGAGGATGTGGAAAACCAACCCTTTTTGAAACTTGATCCAATAGAGAAAAACCCACAGCACTATTATCTGCGTGTGAAAATTGGATCCACTTTCCCCTTTCTCCAAACCAAATAGGGTTTGAATGTTTTAGATTTGAAATTTCAAATAACACTTGAATATAGAATAAATATTTTATAAGCAAACAAATTCATTTTCCCTGAAGGTGGAGAAGGGAGAATAATCTCTGGATGAGCTTGACAACTCAGATTCTTCATAATTTGTCAGAATTTGTTGCAACATGATGTATCACAGGGGGTTGATGAGAAATGGAGCAGAGCACAATGGGAATTTCCTTGTCAAAGTTTCTTTCTTTTAGTTGGCGTTCCAGCCCCTAACTCAAGCACGATGACAGGAAAGCCATGACTAATCTAGCAGAGCCTTACAAGTTACCTTCCCAGCTTCCATTTCAGCCTTCTATAGATATTATTGTTACCACAAGGAGTTAGCAGGATTTAATTAGCCTGTGTCTCACTCAGCTGCTTTCCTGCAAAGTCCACTGAACTGAATTACCCCTGAGTTACTGGAACAGCAGCTGTAGGATGACCACTTTTTAGGCTCTGATGTGGGATTTTTAATACTTACACAACTTGTAAAATCTTCTAAGATTGATCTTCCTTGAATATATGACACAGAACAAAAGGACTGTAAACAAACATTTGGCTGCAGCACATCCCTGGGATTGCAGATGAGTTTTGATTATCCATCAGTTTATATAGAAAATGGAACATTCTGAAAAACAAGTCAATTTAGATAGTTCATCAAGTTTTTAAGTTCCTTCTCCTTTCTCACCTCAAGTCTCTAACAGGAATAGATTAATATATTACAGCAAGTCATTGTTAGTCCCAGGTGCAGCATGTTCTGCCAATGAACAGCTACTTATCTAATTAAAGAAATCACCTTCACAACATCTGCAGTCACTTCTGGATGCTGATGGAGACCTGTGAACATGAACTGATGACCTCCAAGCTGCAGAAGCCATGAGAGGGCATCAGAAAGACAAAGAAGCAAAGCAGCTGGCAAGTTTGAGAACAACTTGGGCTAATATTTTAGCTGGGCAGTGCTCTGTATTTCAGTCACAAAAGATTAAATCCTACATGACATGCAATACAGATGCCAAGGTCTTTTCTATCAAAGGAGCTTCTTAAAATTCATGAGAAGCAATCAAAAAGATTTTGTATGTGTAGAAAGTGAGGAGAAAGTGATTGATACATCAGGCAAATACATACCTGCCCAAGTCATTAACATGAGGGAGGGAGAAAGGATACCATGGTTCACAGAGAAAATGCAGTTTATAGAAATATCTCTGAAAGCATTCAGCTAATTAAAGGCCTGACACAGGAAAGTATTACTCACATGAGTAGTCAAAATGGTAATCAAACCACCCCTGTAAGGACAACTCAGGAGTAAAGGTTTGCTGTCAAGACCTGAATGAAGCAAATGCGTGAAAAGCCTGCACTGATGATTAAATCCTGTGCTTGTTAAAATGTAATAATTCCAGTGACAGGGAAGAGATTTGATTAGTGTGCTTGGACAGGAAGGCATTATTATGGAGGAGTGATTTATAGTATAGAGAGGCACAAAATTTGCAGATTTTTTGTACATGCTCAAACACAATCCAAGGGTATTCTTTTTCACAAAGTAAGACCTTGTGCAATTAAAAGCATTCTTTGATTTTACTAGTGGCTTCTGGTAAAAAAACGCCAACTTTCTGGTTTGTAAATGTTGGGTTGGTGGTTTGATCGATTTATTTTCCATATTAAACAAAGTTCAAAAGAACTTTGCTCTTGAATAATTGAGACTCCGTGCAGATAGGTGGCATAAGATCTATGTCAGAGTGACTTCTTGTGCTGTAGATTATGAGGAATAGTAGCACCTGATAATTGAGTGTACATTCAATGAAAAAGTCAAATATAGTCCACTTAAATCACTGGGAATCTTTCTGCTGGTGCTGTGTACTTTTCTCCAAATCAGCAGATCTACTAGATCTTCAGAGAGTATTTTTCTTCTACATTTAAATGCAAATTAGTAAGGATTTACTCTGTTATGGGGTCACTGAGAAAAAGAAATAGAGTTTCTATGACTGGCTTTAGAATGCTCCCATGGCTTGGGCAGCAAATCACCTTCTCAGCTAATATAAATTTGTATGCTTCTATAGTCTTGAATGCAGCTGTGGTGGTTAATACCAGATGAGGCTTAGAGGCTGCTGTCTTCTTGGAAACTGGCCTCCAGTTACTTCTTCAAAATGAGCCAATACATTTTTCCCAGTGATCTCATTCCATGCCATTGACTAACAACAAATATAAAACCTTTGTCTAGGGGTCTGAGGGCTCTGGGAGACTAATTGGAAGAAAAAAATAATGAACATGTCCCAATAATTACCCATGAGTCTGCATCTTGAGAACTGTGTTCAGTTTTGGTCTTCCCACTACAAAAAAGACATTGTCATACTGACATGAGTTCAGTACAAGGCCAACAAGAAGGTTGGAGGTGGAAACACAGGATATACGAGGAGGGGCTGAGGAGTTCACTAGGTGATTTCACCTGGAAAGAGACAGTTTGAGAAGAGATTTTATTTCTGTCTTCTACCATCCAAGAAAATGTATGGATGGTTCATACTTAAAGGATGATGGGCAGTGGGACCAAGCTGGAATAAGAAAATCTGTTTAAATATTAGGAAACAGATTTTCAGAAAAACAGTCAAATATTGTACCGCATTGCCAAAGAGGCTGCACAGTTTTTATCTTTGGTGATATTCCAAACTTGCCAAGCCAAGTCTCCTAGCACATAGTTGGACCTGTTTTGTGCTGGGGTTAAACCATTCTACCACATGGGTCCTTTCTAGTCTAAATTATTCTATGGTTCTGTGTAAGTATTTTTAATCTCACAAGCAGAGATTTGTTACAACTGAACTGCGACTTGTATATATTATCATGTATTAGAAGAATCATAGGTTCATCTCTGGGTTTTCACTAGACTCACCTTCTGTTTGTGCAGAATGAAAGTTAAAGCCATAGACAGGTTTGTTCATCCTCCAATACAACAGCTATTGGGATATTAAAGGAATAGGAACAAATTCATAACAGAAAAAAGAGGATTTTCATAGCAATTCTTTCAGTACTGTGGAAGCTTGAGGTTCACTCGGAGTCCAGGACTGGACAGGCTCATCAAGGAGAAATCTGGTGATGATTTCATAAAAAGAAACTACCTCTGACTCCAGAGGTTCCAGAGTTGCAAATTTTCAGAAAACTGAAGTATATTCAGGGCTACTATTTTTTCATACTTACTTTATTCTTATACTTTTCCTTATGCATCTACTATTTATCGCCGTTAGAAAAAAGGTATTGAATTAGATGATCTTTTGATCTGACTTAATATAGCTGTTCTTTTGGTCTTTTCTCCTTTTCTGGTATGTTGAGATAATTTTTTTCTTCTCCCCTGGAGCTGTTGGCTAAAGAATGCCCACCCCTCCGGGAGCAGTGCACGTGCACCTTGCTCATTGCATGGGGCTGCTTAATGCAGTCAGGCTCTTCAGAGACTTCAGCTGTCAAAATCTTTCCAATTCTTGACAGCAGACTTCACAGAGGGTTTATAGAGATTTGAGATTTGATCAAATTTGTGCTAAAGGCATATATCTAGTATGTTCTTCCCACTTTCCAACTTTTGCACTAGAGCATAAAATGTGGGGCATATAATCAACGAATAACTGCAAGATTCTTTTATTAGAACCAGAAAACCAAATTTTCTCTCAAAAATATTTAGCCCTTTTTTGCTTTAAGACTGTTAGTGAGACACAGATTCTTGCCCTGAAAAATGATTTCACTACAGTTAATTAATTAAATGAAGAAAGGTGATGAGCAAATGAAAAATACGGTCTCATGCTGGAAGGTGTTGGACAGGTTTAATATCATATGTCATATATACCAATACTTTGAGTTATGCTAGTTTCTAAACCATGCAAGTTAGTCTGGACTTCCGGGACTCACATTCTGTAGAACAATGCAGTTTAAATCCCATTCAGCTTAGTTAACAAGATGCAGAACTGGGGTGAAAAAGCTACAGACTGATAACAAAATAAAATAAGAACAGGCTTATAAGCTTATGCTGCTCATGACCATCCAATACCTTGAATCACATTTAGTTTCAGATTAATCAGGTAAGATTACAGACAGATACTGCCATGTCAGTTCTACATAATAATTTGCTGAGGGCTGCATTGAGGGAAGAAGAGACTTCATGAAACCTCTGAAGCCATTTTTAGTGACTACGTGCTCATGAGAGTTTGGACACTTTGCAGGCTACCCAGGGCCAGCCAACACAAACCAATTTTGCCATGCAGAATCCCTGGGCTGGCCAGGCAGCACACAGCCCACAGGCTCACTGCTCTCCAGCTGCTCACCAGGCAGCAGGAGGTGGAGCAACAGAGGAGTGATGCAGGTATGAGAGCCACACTACATGACACAGTGTCACTGGAACCAGGCCCTGTCACAGCTGCAGATTGTGGAACTTCCTACTGCTCATATACCTCAGATTCCTGTAGTCTAGGGTTAAGTCCCCGTCTCTTTGAGAGGGATTCTGAGCTAGTAATATAAGAAGGTTAGTAATAAATTTCTCCTAGTCCTTCTCTTTGTAGTGCCAGCCTAGTTTTTGGTGAGAAGTATTTCTTAATGGGTATTAATACAGTGTAGGACCCATTTATGGATATGATTTCATGTGAGGCCAGAAATGCAAGTAAACTAGTGACAACATAATGCAAGTAATATTTTCTGGGTAGTTGAGAAGGTGGCAAATAAAATATCCAGATCTGATATCATTGGTTCAAGTGTTTTTCACTGGAAAATATCTCTTGATGTGCAGTCTCTGCAGCCTAATCTAGCCCATTTCTTATGAAATTGTGTTAAAACAATCAGGCAAAGAGGTGGCAGAACCCAATGCAGTTATAGACTGTTTGTTACAGAAAATAGAATCAGCTGTGTGGAGAAAAAAAAACCAAACACCTTTTTGTTTTGATTAGTTTGTTTGTTTGTTTTTTATTTATTTTTTTTATTTTATTCTGATAACAGATAAAACAAGAACTTTCTTTATAAAACACAGTAGTCCCCTACCGAGGTATATACAAAATTAGGGGAAAACCAGTCATTCAGTTAGTTCAGTTCTCTTTTCCTTCTAACTTTGGATCTCAGTTTCCAATTTCAAAGCAGCTCATTTTGGTCCACAAATCAAATAGAATTTGGACATTATACCACACTGGAATAAGCCTTTGTGACAAAGAGGTATTCAAAGCTCAGTGAAGTGAGAAGTATATTAAAACTGGCATGTCCAACATATCCATGTGCATTCCTGAGATATATATCTATATATTTTTTATTACTAATACTAATAAAGGCAGGGCACGGGTGCAGCAGGCCTTAGTTTCTGTCTTCGGGGACTTTCATCTTTAATATAGTCTCTTAAAAATACATGCATTGCTACATTTTTCATTACCCTTAATTTTTTCATCAATCACGTTAATTTATACAGGGGGCACTTAATAATAGCTAATTAACACTTATGACTTTTTAAATTAAAAGACCTTTGGAGAGATTACTGCTGATTGCGAAAAGGTTTTTGTTCCTCCTGTTAAAAAGAGGAAGAAAGAGAGACTGAAGATCTGGCTTGGGCATATGAGGGGAACTTCTCTCTTGCTTCACCCATCATACAACAAATGAAAACAGCAAAGGCCTATGCAAAGGCAATACTGCTATTAGCCTACACTCCTGAAAGGTGCTTTTATTTTAACTGATTATTAAGCAGCATATATATTATTCAGAGTGACCTTTAAATAGCTGAAAATTAAATTATAATTTACTGGGGAGATATCTAAACGTATGTAGCTATTATTACCAAAAAACCCCATGATGTCATACAATGTCCCGAAAATATATTTTTATTATTACCAAATGAAGTGAAGAGAGAAAAAGCATTAAATTTTGACAGTGAGAAGGCTCTCATGGATTGAAATAATATTTTTTAATAACCTCCCCCCTCATTATTACAGTGAGAAATAGACCATGTTTGGTTCTTGACTGCAATCACTTTTGAATTTATCAGGGACCTGTTGGGATTCACACCACTTCCCTTCTCTAGTAATGACAGTATGATTCCTTCCTTTAAATAAATAAATGCGTCCCTCGAAATTGAGCATATGTGCTAAACACTTCCAGTGTTCTCTAAATCTTAATCTGGCCAGAAAACTTTGTTTTAAAGCATCAGTGAGGACCTTTTTTTCTTTTTTGTGGTTGCTATTGTCATTGTTATAACTATTACTATAATAACAGCAGTATTTTTTGATGTTAATGATGATGATAAAGATGATGACGATATCCCATCAATAGGTGTCCCTATTCCCTGACAGAGGCCACAGAAATACTTGGCATTTGGAACATCTGTAAGATTATACCTCTACCTGGTGATACACAGGAGGGAATCCGGTCCAGAAGGACAATATTCCATCCCTGAGGTAACCTCTGGCCATGTCCCTTGCAATGGCCTCCCTTCAGCTGCCCAGGACCCGAGGGAAGGCTGTCTAACACACACAGTGCTTCCTCCCAGATTCACCCTAGCTCACGATGTTTTTACTCTTTACAGGTGAGCATGCCTCACTGCCAGTAACAACTGCTGTTTTATGGATATCTTTTTTTAGATAAGATGACAGCAGGCCCATGCTATATAAAAAGACCAACATCATTCCTGTTTGGGAGTTTCACGCCTTTTTTTAGGCACATAGCAAAAGGTGCCACCTTGGTGGTGGCAGCATTCTGTAGGCCACATCTCACAGTAAGGCCTGTGTTTTGCACAGTCTACTTATCGTGAATTTAAATCACATGGGATGGTTTGCTGCTGCACCTCAGACTCAATAAAAATTGAAGCCAATTGAAATGACCTCATTCTCTCCTTGTATGGCTTCCCCTCAAGGCCCTTCACCATCTTTGTTACCCTCCTTTGGATACTTTCTAACAGCTTGACATCTTTTCTTTATCGTGGCTCCCAAACCTGCCCCTAGGACTGGAGGTGAGGCTGCCCCAGTGCAGGGCAGAGCAGGACAATCCCTTCCCTCACCCACCTGGCCACACTGGGCCTGATGTCCCCAGGACAGGGCTGGCCCTCCTGGCTGCCAAGGCACTGCTGACTCTGTTCAACTTGCCACAGACAAGGACCCCCAGGTCCCTTTCCATGGGGCTCCTTTCCAACCTCTCATTCCCCATCTGTCCGTACATCCAGGGCTGTCTCATCCCAGGTGCAGAATCTGGCACCTTCCCTTGTAGAACTTCATACAGCTGGTGATTGCCCAGTCCTCTGCTTTGTCGAGGTGTCTTTGCAGGACCTCCCTGCCCTCGAGGAAGTTGACAGCTCCTAGGATTTAGTGTTATCTGCAAACTTAGTTAGTATTTCTTCAAGTATTTCTTCAATAACTGCATCTAAGTTATTTTATGAAGATATCGAAGAGCACAGGGCAGAGGATGGAGCCCTGCAGAACCTCCCTAGCGACTGTGCTACACAAGGTGATGTCTCAGCTCCCTCACAGCTCCAAACTGGAGAAGGGAGAAAGCCAACAGGGGTGCCAGTTCAGAACACTGCAAGCCTGTTCTCCCCTTCCAGTCAAGATTTTCTGCAGTAAAGGGGTGCCAAGTCACCAAAAAACCAAAATGGGAAAATCATTCTCAGATTCCAAGACAGAGCTGGGCAGCAGGAGTCAGCAGCAGTGTTATCAGAGGCAATGTGCACCAGCCTAGCTGAGTGATGGGATTTGAGGTGTGGTGGGGGCATTTGCTCACTTCTTATCTGAGGAAGGAGGCCAGCCTGTATCAGGAATCAAAGCAGTGTAGCAGAAGAAACTCCTGAGAGAGCGTAGCAAGGCAGTGCAGCATGGCTCTGAAATTGCCTAACATCTCGATGAACTGGAGCAGGATTTACATATAAATGATGTCAAACAAACACACTCTCCATAATGCTTTGCCAGTAACCACCTCAACATTATTCATTTTGATATCATTCCACGCTGTGAAAACATGCATGAGCCAGAAGAGTTTTACTGTGTTCTACAGGGTAGAAAAAACAATTATAAATAAAACCAAAAAGCAAATAGTCATTATTATATATTGGCAATTTACTTGATAATGGCCCACAGAGTTACAACCAACATCCCTTATGTCAGAATTTCATTCCACAAGTGCCCTCACAGTTTAAAATAGAACTGCTGTAGTATGCTCTGTTGAATTACTAAATAACTGATTAATAATAATTAAAAAGGAATTTGAAAAAACTAAGTTTCAATTTACAATGATTTGCAATTGAACACTGAAATTTTTAAACCTCTCAGCCTCTTTAATCCACATTTCCAGAAGCTTCCTGATTTTTTCTCCCCTACAAACATTTTTGCATCATTATCAGTAACAGCACCAGTGATTCATACTTACTTTACTCTCTCGGAAAGCCTCAAATGCTCTGCAGATTGAAGAGTATGAAATTCTGATCCTGCATATAAAAAACAGGCAGTGGAAACATCATCTGTAAAGATCAGAAAGAGGGCCATATGTTTAATCTCTTGATTTTCTGCTGAGAGAAAGTTTATAGCAATACTTAGCACAACTTGAGACAACAAAAATTCAAGGGAAGATGGAATTATTGGTAATTGGTAGTGTGCTCTCAGAGAACGGATTTTTTCCCAATACTGTCTTTAAAGGTAAAGAGCAAAGACACTTTACCAACTAATTCATCTCTCTGCTTATCTGTTCAACACTTTAAAATCATCATCCATTGTTTTTCATATTACAGCAATAGACATGGTGAAACCCCTGGTGGATTTCATTAAGTCTTTGGCAAATCTTCTCTTTTTGGGATTAAATCTCTTCTTTGTCTCTTTTTGGGAAGTGGGTGGACATTTAAAGTTTACAGTGAGTATACAGTTAAGCTCCAGGGGCTTAAACTACATGTATGGCTCAAAGTGAAGTTTCTCAGAAGACTTGGCTGTTTTCCCTGAAGATTTAACATCTGTTTGATCTCTACTGGAAGACTATGTCACACTGCGAGATCCCCTTAACTGAAGATGTCCCCAGCATTTATATGCTGCTTCTGGGGCTCTATGAACTGTCTTGTCCCCAGGAGACACTGCTATCATGGCAGTGCATAAATCAGAACTGGAACTTTGATGTAAATGGGGCTGAATCCATTAATTGCTTTAAAAGTCTTTGTGATTTGCATTGTCCCAGAGGACACGCAGTTACAGTGATTCAAAGATCATACCATGCTTTGATGTTGCCAGGGCTGGATTCATTATTGCCTGAAACAGTAAGAACAAACCTTTACATGGACACTGGAAATTACCTGGGAGCCAGTGTGAGGATGGGATCCATGCTATTTCCTTCTCCAGGCTTAATGAGCCTTGGAAGACCCCAGCACTTGCTTGGTACAAAGGAGTTTAGTTTCTTTTTGGATTGCTGTCAGCCGGTTTGTGAGGTATAAGGATAACAGCCTGTGCTCGAGTCTGCCTTACTGCACACATGAGGTAGCCTCTCTGAACACCTTTTAGTTGTAAATCACCTTTCAGCTCTGTGCTTAGAGTCTCCAAAAGCTGTAAAGATAACTTTACTCATAGATAGGTTCTCAAACTCCAGAGTTCAAGTCCTATTGTTCAGAAATTGTACTCAAACTTCAGACTTCCCAAAGTTGTAGAGTATGTGCAAATTTTAGTTTAGGTCTGTGGACCAAAAACCAAGACTATTATTTTCCCAGGATGAAGTTAATTCATTATACTGTGTAGAAAGCTAACACACATGTAAGAAAGAAATCAGATCCACTTTATCGCTTGCCCAGAAATAATTTTAAAATATACACATAGAATGGAAAAGTGGACAACAAAATAACAGTAATGAAACCAATAATAATAATAATAATAATGAAATTAGCCATTCCTTTCAGTTTTCCAGACTGGGCAAGGAAGAGTTAAAACAGTTTGTACCAATTATTGACTACAAGATCTGCAAATGATTGCATAAAATTTCCAAAATATGCCTGCAAGCTTCTATTATTGATGTTGTGCCCCAGGACATGCACATATGGATTTAATTGTCTAAAGTGTTTTATTAATTAAATTGCTATGATTTACCTCTCCCATGTTAGCATTTACAGTTTATGAAACAGCTCGTAATTAGGAAATGACTATACTGATGTTGCTTGTTTACTTTGCAAGCAATACATAATAGTGCCACATTCTTCTTTTTAAACCCACCCTCCCAGGCTACCTTTTTTTCTAGCTCGATTAATAGGCAACTGCTGCTGGTGCATTAAATTGCTTTTTGGATATGTTTAGGGGTGAGGATAACTGCCAGGGCTACTGCTACTGTTGGAGTGCACAGCAGCATCCTTCTTCCTATACTGGAAGCTTCATCCAGAGCTCAGTGAAGTTAACAAACCTCTTGCATTGGTGAGTTTTGGATCTGTCCCAACAAGCAAAAATTAATCTTTTTTTTCCCCAAATACATTGTCATGTTGCTTATGGAACATCCAGAATACTCTAACCAGATACATACTACTTTATTCTCAGAGACAAGGTTTTGTGTTTTCTTTACTGACTCTCAGAAAGATTTTATAAAATATTCATGAATAAATGCCCTGAAGTTGCACAAATCATTTTATCCAAATGAAAGAGAGGCTGTAAATTTAAAGTGGAAGAATATTTGCAAATGAGTAGATCAAAGGTGAGTCAAAAGGTTACTTAGCTGATGAAATGGTTAATCCATCTCTGTCTGAAAGTTAGTATCATTAAATTTGTAATTAAATTCTATAGTCTCAAATTTTGTTTATTTGGAGAATGCAGACGCCTATAAATGACCCATATCTATATATGGATAGCGAGAAGAATGGAGTGGTTTTATAGCAGGCAGTTGGACTTGATGATTGTTGTTTCCAAATGAATTTTCTAGTCTAGTCTAGTCTAGTCTAGTTTTATCTAGTCTATGTGTTAAGACCAGAATGGAAGAGAACGATCTCTTGAGTAAAATTCACCACAAAATATCACTTGCTAGCTTATGTAAATATTCCTACTCTGTTTCCATTCTCATACTCTTCACACTGGGATGAGATCTTACATAGGTGTAGCCTCCTGTGCTCCCATAAATTCCAAAAAACCATAATGAAATTCATGGAATCAATTCAACTTAAATGTGTGCTGGCTCATTTGTCATGCAAGCTAAAACCTACATGCATCTTTGGTTAAAAGTTGCATTTCAAAAAAGATATTTTGCATAGGAAAGAAGATATGAGGGATGAGAAACAGGACTTGAGATGTTCGTATAAAAACTAGTGCTTTCTTCTGAAAGTGAATTTAACCCTTTATATGAAACAAAATTCTTGCCCAGCTTAAGATTTCATGTTATTAGTCTAGCAGTGCAGTAGATATCTGGGTAGTGTCATATCTTGGATTCCCCTGCCAAAGTAGTGTTTAATAGAGGCCTTCCACCAGACACCAGAAGACAATGTGATCTTTCAACTAGTCTTTGTTCTTAGCAACCTTGGACTATTTTAGTAGTAGTATTTTAGTAGTATTTTAGTTTGGTAAAACATTATTTCTCTTTGAAATTTTTGCTGCCCGGGTGTCTTATTGAACCTCTGGTGTGCAGTGTATTATATTTAAAAGTGGTACATTAATAAAGGGGCTTTTGTGAGAGATCACTAAATGGGATTTACTGACACAATTGTCTTGACTTTGATTCTGTTTGATGAATGGGTGAGGTCATGTTCATCTTCGGTTGGGCTGATAAGTTAGTTTCTTCCTCCTTCTTCGCTATCTCTGTAATAGGAATGGGAAATTCTGTGATCAAGCAATTCACTAGAAGAGAGTTGAAATCAGATAAAAAGGGAGTTTTCAGGTGGAGCCTTTTTAATGCCTCTTATTTGATGTCTCAAAGTGTTCCTCAAAGCCAGTTCTGCTAAGTCCTAATGAAGCCTGCTAGGCAGGCAACATCTTTGAAAACATCATGTTCATTGTAGGTACATAAAACCTGAGAATGCTGACCAAAGTACCACTGTTCCCTCAGAGGCAGACTCCCATATGGCACAAATATTCCTTATTCCAGGCCAAGTTTTTCAAACATTAACAAATTAATCTCATGCTGGTTTACTCTTGTAAGTACACTAGTACTCTTACTGGTACTTTCACAGTTATGGAAATAATGATTTCATAGGATAGATCCTCCTGCATAAAAACACGGGCAGAAAAATAAAAAGCCTAATCTTTTTCTGCCATTTCCAAAGTTGCAGTGGATTAATGATATGGACATACCCTAGACTTATCTGTCCTTAGGAAATGTAACATGATGGTTATTTTTCTACACTTGCAGGAGTAGCCAAGCCACACTGATTCAGTGTTATCTGTTCTGGCCCTTATTCCTCTTTGATTGATGGAGACTGACAGGAAGGTGATTTGGAGGAGAAGCCTGATCTGGGCCTGGATTATTGCTGCAGAGCCCAGGAAAACTCTCCTGTGTACTGAGGTGGGTACAGACCATGATCTGGGTCAGCTCTTCTTTCCATGTGAAAATCAGCCATGCATATCTACTTGGGGCTCCGGTTTTTCGATGGGACACACATGAATGAAAGCCAAAGAGTCCCATCCCATCTCACAGGGCTCCTTACCTGTAGCCACTGCTGCCTCTTGGAGGAATCTTTTTTTTCTCACCCACTGCCGAGAAAATCTAGAAAGATATGCTGGAAAGCTCAGCTTCCTGCTCTTGGAGTGGCAAGTTTACTTTCCCCAACGCTGGGAAGCTCTGAGTAGACTGTGCCTAAACCATGTCACAGGCTATACTCCTTGTGAATGCTAATGCACAGAGTCACCTCCTTCGCCATCACGTACATGCTTCAGGCATCCCACACCTTCACAAGGTGATTTCATTAGGATTCCAATTAAAAGCCTGAGAAGAAATATCTCTGTTGCTCTTTTCCCTGTAAATATTTTAACTTCGGTTTGCTGCTGGAATTTCAAAGCCTGTATCTGTGCAATTAAAGTACCAATTAACTGCTTTTCAGTTTCATTTTCTCATTCACTTCTGGGTAAACTCCCTTACTATAGCTAATAATAATAAAAATGAACTACTCAGAAAAAAAGAAAAAAAAAAAAAAAAAAGAAAAAAAAAAAGAAAAAAGAAGAAGAAATGCATGAAATCCTCAAAGATATGATCTAACCTTTATGGGACTCAGAAAACCACTTAGTACCAGCACTTGTTATAATGTTTAGCTGCATGAGGGCAGCAGCGGTATACCTATCACCACAATGTTTTTTGCCTCTTTAGAATATTAATTGATTGAATTTAAAATGGCAACATCAGTGTCAGCATGACATCTTGAAATCCCTGCCACGATTTTCAGTGTGTGTACAGAGCATTTCTGGCTGGAGCAGCATGTGGACAGCCTCTGGCTGGTGCAGAGCTCTGCTTGATCTCTGTGCTTGGCTGCTGGAAGCCCTAAAGTGTTTTCCCCTTATGGAACAACTCACCTTTGCTATAATGGACAATGTAGCAAGCAACAAGCACTGGATATGGGTAACGCTGCTGTGCACTCCTGCACCCTGTTGAAGCTGTTTGCTTCTTAACTAAAAATGACAGAGGAAAATTAATCTCATATGTTTTAACAGAAGACTGTTTTTAAAGGCATGCATACATATCATGCCACCAAACAACTTTGTTTTCAACAATAAAATGTCATTCCTAACTGAGGGTTTGGTACAAAGCCCAAGAGAATCAAGGAGAGTGGTTTCTGCTTACTTCTTTAGGATATGGATAAAGCCCTTCAAGCAAATATTTTTTTCTGTCATCCACAACTCATTTGAGTGACTTGTAGAATTCCTGATCCAAAAAGGTGTTCTGTAAATTGTGCTTTGAAAGAAATAAAGAGCGGAGGTTTTTCCTATTGTAACATCTAAAATATACCTGAAACTGTGTGATGTGCTGCGTATTACTGTGGCCATAAATGTAAAAAGATCTCATCTGTCTACGTGAAGGACCAGATGTTCAGAAATGCTCATCTTGCACAGAAGGACCAAACTACATAGCCAGAGCTGTGAGATCAGTCCTCAGATGACATCAGCTGTAGCAGTCCTCTGGTGGCCTTAGGGCAGGATATGATGGCTGTGGATCCATCCTATTGCTTCTAGAGGCCACCACCACATCAGTCCATTTTGACTTTGGTCTGTTTTTTAAGACACAGATTAAGGTTGTCAGTTCAGGTACCCGGAAACAGAAGTTAAACCCCCTTTTTTGAGCCTTCACTTGAAAATTTAGCCTTATGTATGCCTCTGCCAAGTAGCTGTGAATAAATGCTACAGTAACAGGGAGGTTCCAGCACAAGTGGAAGCCACACTTGGCACCCAGGAAAAGATAAATCTATGTAATTTTCCTCTTCCTTTTCATCTCTTGCGACAATATTCATCGGTCCCAAGTGGCATATTTTATGATGGCCTTTTTTTATTAAGCACTAAGCAAAACCTGTATTTCTCCAGAGCACTAAGGGGCCATCAGTGTGAATCTGTCATTAACATGCTAAAGAGTTCTGCTCCAAGAATAGTGTGACCTGTTCGTTTGTATGTTAATAGAGCTCGTGTCTAGAAAGATTGGAAGGCAGTCTTGCACCAGGCACAGGCTGCTCCTGAGAACAATGGACAGGGCTCCTGTGAAATAGCAACAACTATAACAATATAGTCAGTT
This sequence comes from Sylvia atricapilla, assembly GCF_009819655.1. Taxonomy (NCBI): domain Eukaryota; kingdom Metazoa; phylum Chordata; class Aves; order Passeriformes; family Sylviidae; genus Sylvia; species Sylvia atricapilla. Next base: position 66,290,547 of record NC_089140.1, on the reverse strand, counting down.
CCTTTCCCCTTCTATAGCACCTTTTATTCAAACAACTCCAAGCACCCTGAAAATTAATTAGGCAGCCATTCTGGGGCTTTGCATTCCCAAAAATCTGTTGTGGGATCTGAGAGAGTGTACATGGGAAAAGAGTGAGATTTGCCCTAAACTCCATGGGAAGTCAACTGGAGAGCTGTGGATAGAAGCTGTAGTCCCAATTCATACTTCCCTGAAGTCAGATCATAAGGCAACTTCATCTATACAGAGCAAAGAACACAGGGAGTTTAGAAGATGGAGAAAGAAATTTCTCAGAAATTAAATATCCATATCAGTTTTTAATTTTCAGTCTGGGTTCCTGAAATCAGCTTCTGTATAAACACATAAATAAAAGTGACTAGCTTTTCAGTGACACTGAGCATACACAGCTAGATCTCAGTTAAAGTCTAGGCATCTCGGTATGAATTTAAACTTCTTGTTGAAGCATCTGGGATTCAAACTGTGGCATTTCAGCATCACAGGTAATGGAAACTGAGTATTTTCTGGATTTACAACTGATCTATCTGTTTGTGTTGTGGTTACGGTGCCACATGTCTGTGTTAGAATAATAAAACCATCTCATAGGACCAGGTTATGCTGCAAAGACATTTGGCTGACAGGCAGAGCCACTGATGAGAGCTCCAAGTCCTGTGCAGCTTCAGTGGCATCACCTAAGTGGTGCAGGAGTGACGAAAGTCTGTGGAAGCACTCGAAACTTTTCCTCATACTGACCCAGGAACCCAAATCCCTCTATAAGCACAAATTCATCCCCATTTTGTGTGGTTACATCTCTCCTGTTGCTTATCCCCTGTAGGATTTAAATGGATATATAAGTACGCTCCTATCAGCAATGGTAAATACTTTTGAAATAAACTCAAAAAACTCACTACAGAGAATGGAAAAGGTTGTCTCTGGTTCTTACCCAAATTTCTTTGTCACATAGATAGAATTAAGGGGAAGGATCAAATCAATTGCTCTTCCTCACTGGGTCCAGATTTAAAAATATGCCTCCTCAGGAAAGCTGTGAATTGCACATTCCCAGCTCAGTACTTGCTCTAGGCAGTTTTTTGGATCACACAAACAGTGTAAATGGGCTGACTGAAATTTAGTAGGGCAGGGCAGCAAACGGCAGGTTTTGCTCTGTCCCCAGATTTGCATGTTTTGCAGCTCAAGATACCCTTGATTTTTCTGGTCAGTCGTTCATGAGGGCTGATAAACAGAACAAAGTAAGTGCTTCTGTAGAGCAGATAAAGTTACATCTTTAATCAGAGTGAGAGTATGTGGCTCAGCTCTGTACCTGTGCTCATTGGTGCATTTACTGTTGTGCTGACAGTGGATGCAGAGCAGACCATGAAACCAGCAGCATCTTCGCCCTGAAGAGCATTTCATCGGAGGGACAAGGAGAAACAAGTCATACATATAATTACTTTGCCATAGGAATAAGGCAGTTTCATCTGGCCGATTACAAGGACATGTATTTAAATGAAGAATTTAGGGGAAAAAAGTAATTGCTTTAGTGAAATAATGGCAGGTACCTAGGAAGAGATGCATAAAAAAGGCTAAAAATGATTCGTTAGGCAGGAATCAGAAGAGACCTCAAACACACACCAAGGATTCTCTTGCTGCATTCAGATGAAGCCAAAAGTTGGCACTGTATAATTACAATATTTTTTATATTTTAATTCAGGCAGAAAGTGTCTAAACCCAGCGCATAATCTGCACTTTTGGCTCTCATCTATGCCATGGTCTAGTCACATTGTGTAGAAATTCTTCTTTTTCTTCAAGGATTTCCTATTTTATGCTAAGGATTAATGTTGTCTGTCACTCAACAATATATCAAATGACCTAATTTACCCAGCAAGGTAAATGTTAGACAATGACCAGAAATACCACTTGATAAAGTAACAGGAGAGTCTAATAACATGGGGTTTTATTAAAAAACAGAAAATAAAAATATATGTATATAAAGGAACACTGGGTAATTTCCACTTGATTCCCTCCCTTTAAGGTAGGAATGGGCTGGAGTTTACTTGAATTCAAGGAGGTAAAATCAAATAAATCATACTCTGTGGGAATTGAAATCATGATGTCTAACAATAAAGGGAAATTTTTCAAAACCCAAGAGATGCGAAAGGAAATAGAAGCATAATGATAAAAAAACCCCAACCAACCAACCAACCAACCAAAAAACAAACAAACAAACAAAAAAACCCAAGCAGAATGGAGGAGACCCAAAATAGGAAAACTGTGAGAGAGTACAACATTTTGGAGAGGGCTTTCTGTAAATGAATTTTTTGTGTGCATCTTTACTTCCATATATGTTCACATCCTACAGAGTTCATTCAGGCTAATTGTACCTAGAACATTTTTAAAGGTTATTTTGCTAATTACTATATTCAGACCTTCCCATCAGCAATGCAAGGCTATGCCACTTAAGGCCATTTGATGTATCCCAGCCTACTGGTAAAACTAGCAATAAAATTTACTTAACTGATAGAGTCATATCAAAACCAGCAATATACTGCTAATTGCAACAATCCAATTTAGAAGTGACAAATCAGCGATGGAAAAGTTAGCATCAGCACATGATAGCATTTATGACCTTCTTCCGAAGGGCAACGACAGAGCATTTTGGTAAAAGAATTAATGTGAGTTAGATTAGGGTTTCAAGTTGCTCTGGGAATTACCTGTCAGCTAGAAGTAAAAGAAATGATGTCTATTTTACTAAAGTCCAGAGATGTAAATTTTGTCACAGGTTGTGTGAAACTGTTTCCCTAGGTATTTTTAACTTGAAGAAACAAACATTTTTACATTTTTGCATTATTTAAAAAGCATATAATTATGTAGCCAGGTTCCCATCTTGTTTAAGAGGGCAAAACCCCTCCAAAAGCTTCTGCATGAGCTCCAGTCCCAAAGGGTGACACAGGAGCAGAGTATGTGGGGGTGGAAAAAAAAAGGAAAAAACAGAGAATGTTTAACATTCAGAATTTGTCCACAGCTGATAATGTATTGGAACTCATCTGTAACAAGGTCTGGCACTGATTTATAAGTTGATTTGAAAAATAAATAAAAGTGATAGAAACCTGCGTTTGGTTTTAATGATAGACTGTTGCAGCATGAAAAGTAAGGATATGAAACATTGCAAGGAAATTAGATATTATGCCCTGAAGACAACTGCAGCTACCAGCCCATTAATTGTTAGATATTTATTATTAAAAATTTCTTTTCATGAGTGACTGCAGAATATTTGCACTCTTAAAGTTGTTGAGTTCTGACATGAATGAAGCATATGAAGCTCATTTTTTCTTGCCTCTCTGTGTGTCCATGTGTGTGTGTTTGTGTTTGTGGAGCTGACAGGGTAGCTGACCCAAGAATGTGATGAATATTTCCTGCACAAACCAAACACACAAGTGCTGTTTCTGAATTGAGAATGAACAGAATAATGAATAATGGGAAGTTTACTACTGTTTTGAATTTCAATAGCAAGGGGCTTGGCAGTACTTGGAAAAAAGTCTATCTGAAAGTAGAGAGGGCCTCTCTGTTTCCAGTGAGATGAACACCATCCCCCAAAAGCCCTCACAATAGGAACAGACAGTGCATCATCTCCTGTGTGTTCCCAGAGCTGAAGCAAATATACACCAAGGGCTGCAGAAAGGGGGAGACAAGGTAATGAGTCAAAACCATCAGTGTATATTTAAAAAGTCAAAAAGAAGGGAAGCAAAGTATCTTTTTAACAAGTCCTCTAAAGTCCTTGGCAAACTGAGGCATTATATCATGCCTTAAAAATACGGAGGAAACCCACTGAAATTAACTCTGAAGCAAGTTCAGAGTTCTGAACCAAGTTCAGAGAAGGGCAAGACTTACTAACTAACACATCCTCTGTCTTCTCCACTCCCACCTTAGAACACAGGCAGCACTGATGGCCTTGTGACAAAGCAGTATCTAAGGAAAAGAACATGCACAGGACTGTTGCCCATGAGGCACAGGGAGATGTGTGAGTGTTGATTGCCACACTGACCTGCTGAGTGACTGTGGGTGCCGACCTGCCTGTAGGAACACAGATATTAACACGTCCTTTCTTTTAAAAGCATTTTGGACAACTAAGGAAAATGGGAAAGGCACAGGGAGAGAAAAACATAATGTTTTATTATTATGTGCTTTTTAGATTAACAAATGGACTCATAAAACATTGCCCAAGTACATAAAGAGAAATGGTCCCTATTTCAAGCTGCCTATGATTTACCTCAGAATTTGCTATGAATTATTAATAGCAGTTATAATAATTAAGTGTGATAATAATGTGACTACAGGGGCTTAATGGAGGAAGACAGGATTTCAAATCCTTGCTACTTAGATTGTCTGAGGCAAACCATGATGAGTCTGTACAATGTTTGGATCACAAGAGGCAATTATTGCCTCTGTTACCAGGAAGCAATACATGCCTTCTTGTTCCTCTTTTTCCTTCAAGGTTGTATAAACAGTTTACCCCCATTTCTCCATCCTCCTTTCACTTGGAAAATTCTCTCTAAGGTTTCATGCTCTACACAACAGGACTTCAGAGATTAGGGACGTGTTCAGCAAAGGTATCTGGTACTTCACCTTTGGGATGTGAACATTTATTTCTCCATAATGAAATATAACTTACAGCCTACATTACTGTTCTTTCCTTGTTGATATTTCTGAGTTGTTTCTAATGAAGATGAAATCAGGGAGGCCAATGCTTCCTCTTCAGAATATGGATTTAAAAACAGAGGAAAATTTTATGCAGTGCAAAATAGGACATGCAGCTATTAAAGAAGATTCACAGTTATAGGCAAATATATTAATAGTGGGGTTAGCTCTTGAAATGAGAATTTATAACATGCCTTAACCTAATCCCTCATTAAGATAATTTATTCCCTCCCTCAAGGTCTCACATCACAGCTAGCACTAGGCAAATAATTAGTAACAAACAATTCATTTGATCAATTTCAACTCCTCTTTTAAAATGAATTGTCAGCCAGTGCAGTACAATTTTCTCAAATATATTTATAATTCAACATTATTTTCCATTTTTTTGTGATGTATTTGTAGCCTGGTGTTTATCAAGGAAGAGTTGGGTGCTTGCTGGTAGTTAGTCAGGGCATTTTGAATTTTACTAGCTGAATTTTACCCATGCTTTCAAGATTCAAATATAATTTCCCCTAAATAAAGTTGAGTACATGAACCTTTTAATCCAAAACTCACAGATGACAGTGGGAGTTTTTTGCTCTGAGGTCACATTGCCCAAGAGACTCACAGCTCCCTTTGTAGTAAGGTGAGAGGGAGACCTATTCCTACCCTGCTGCTGAGAGAGCATCCTGGCGTAGTGAAGGCTGCAAGCCTATGTGCTAATTAAGGCAGCCTGAGGAAGTTCCTGCATCAGGAGCATTTCCTAACGAAACTCCATCCAGTATCCAAACACTTGCTGACGTCCTGACTATGCTGCCTGCTCATTTGCCCTTCTGCCTTCTGTGGAGAAACCTGTGGGAGTCTAGCTAGTAAACGTGGCATCCAGAGGACTGGAAGGCTGTGAAATGAATTGGGGTCTCTGACACAGCCCTATCTGGGCCACCACAATAGCCCTGGAAGGTATTTTCAAACTACATTTTTTTCATGTTGTATCAGTCAGAATGAGAGCAGTTATCAAGCTAATGAAATTCTCACATCTCTGTCAGCTGATGGGAATAAAGCCAGGCTGTACAGTTTCCTAAAACAGCAGCATAAGACCATTGACTGTAAGTGCAAGCTATAAAACAAAGGAAGAGGAATACAGAGGCTATGGTACAAAGGCCCTGGGCTGGGATCCATCAGGTCCACATTAGAGTCTCTCTTCTTTTCCTCTGAAATGGGGAGAAACATCCTGTCATTTTTCACGTGTGCGTGACTGGCTGTTGGTCTGGTTTGCCTCCCATGGCAAAGGTGACTTTGCACCACAGGGCTGTTTACAAGGCAGAGCTGGGTATATGTTACCCCAACACAAACAGACAAAGCTGCATGGTTCAAATAATCTCCCTATGACAAGTACTGTAAATCCAGAAAATTCAATTAAAGTTACACTTATGAAACTGTGGAGAACAAAGCAGAGAACATAACTGAAGCCTTCAGCCTCACCTTGGCCTACAGAGATGTGAAGCCATTCAGTGACAGACAAGCATTTTAGATTTTCAAATTAGGGACTTTTAGAACAATGCGGTACATTTTTCCTTCAGTGTTTTATCCTTTGCATGCCTGGATGCGAAGAAAGGAAAAGGTGGGCGGTGTTTGGGATAGGAGGGTGGGTAGGTGGGTAAAGTGACAAACTGGGCTGTTCTGGTTGGGGATAGTTGTAACCTTCCTACAAAATCTATATTCTGTGCATTTACATTATCAAAATGTGAACTTTAATTAAGCTCAGGATTCCTTAGGATAAACTATTAAAAATCTGTTACATTAATGTCAATTATGCAACTCTACTATATCCTAGCACTCAATATTCCTAATGAAGGCACTATTTAAAAATAAAATATCCTCTACACTCATGCAGACCTCTATGGCAAGAAAAAAAACAAAGCAAAACAAAACAAAACAGCAAAAAGCTACAGCCAAATCAAAGAAAAACAAGTACACATTTTGACAATTTTTCTCCCATTTACTTGCTGTTTTAGGGGACTTTCAGAGTGGCAAGATCTTGAAAGGACAGGCAAAACAAAACTTCAGTATTTCTGCACATTGAGAATGCACTCTGGACCCCCTGCTAAACTGCCATCCCAGCCTTATTTTGGAGGAGTAACAGAAATGTGAAGATCAGATTCCCAGGTGTTGATGCTTCAACTACAACGCTAGTGAAATACAAAGAATAAAATTGGAAAGAATAATTTGTACTGATTCTATTTTGTCCTGTAAAACCAATAAGATACAGTGGACCTTTAGTATAAAACCTACATAGAAGATGTAATTCTTCTATTTCACTTCTCTCCTAGCTACAAAATTGCCCAGGTAAATTATGTTCCACAATGCAGTGGAAAAGTGCCCATCATTTCATCTTCTAATTTAAACCTCCTCTATGAACTTGTATCACTACAGCCTTCTCAAGAAAAAGGGACTGAAAGAGACTCAAGGAGCCAAGATGACTGGTGTGGTAATCTGGACCTTGATCACTGGATAAAGGTCTATTCCAGCACTTAACTAGAAATGAAACATATTGTCTTAGATCAAACATTATTTCTAGTAAGTCTGAACTGTTCTTCCTTGGATTTTCTTTTTCCTACCCTTTCTGCCACCAAAGTATTCCCTACACTTACCCTACAGATGAAATTTGTCCTCAGCCCAAGCCAAATCATACACACGATTACTCCAGTTTGACTGTTGGGTTTGAAAGAGTTTAAATTGCTGAAACTCAGCCCCAGGGAGGAGCTGGTTGATCTCATTTTGTGGTAATCTGTACATTTTTGCTTTTCTTCAAGAATTTCTTCAAGTCTCAATTTGTATTCATGGTTTCTTTAAAAATTATTAATTGTTGTTCATTATTCTTCAAGAAGTGACTAATGTCATGCATATTAAACATATGAGCTCATTCAAGTGTGCTGTCCTCCATTTACAAGGCAAAGTCTCAAATACTTTTTTCTTTAGGAAAGATGTTCTTTCTTGGAACAACAGAAGAACTAACTCCTCTGTTTCAAAGATATGAGATCCTGTTCTCTTCTGAAATGTAAGTAGCAGTTACAGTCCTCTTGCGGTGAAATAACAATGGATTGGCAGTCCATGCTGCTCATATGTGTCAGCAGGCTTTATGGTACACGGTGCAGTGCACTACATTCAATCGAATTTGGACAAATTTTTAGTTAATGCACTTCTTGTGAATTAACAACACAGATTTTCACAGCTGTGGAGAAAGAGGGAGTTGTGTCTGAACAGAAATTTATTAATACATTGTTTAAAAAAAATAATATGCAGTACTGCCAGACACAGACTTCTGAGGAACAAATATAAATAAATCACTTGGTTTGCTTTTGGATACCAGAATTCCACAAGCAAAGAGATGAAATTAAGTAAGACTCATAAGTGTCAGTTATTTCACTGTCAAAACAAATCCACAATTGACTACACAGTAGTTAAGAGAGTCAGAATGTAGCTCACACTTTAACAGAAATGAAATTACACCTGATAGAAAAATGTGTTGGTTTTATTTATCAGTAGGAGAATAAAACATGTATAAATTCAGACAATATTAATTGGTTTAGTAGAGAGGGGAAATATTCATCCCTACAGCAGAGGGCAACTCACAGGCTACTGGTACTTCTGTTTTGATAGTTGGACATTAATAGACCACAAGCAGGGAGGCTTTGTGGTGATTTTTCACCACTTTTTCTGCTAAAGGGACAGCTGAGGTTATGAGGCTACACATATATTCAAGGAAGTATTGGCTGCATCCCTCTGCTCACTCCCAGATTTTCTCCAGGTTTTTGCAAAATGTAACTGAGTACAGGTCACATGAAAGCTGCTGCAAGATATAGAAGAATGTGATCTTATACTCTCAGCTATTCCACAGTAACATCCTATCTGCTCAATACATATAATTTATGGGGTTTTCCAAGTGAGAAGGGTGCCCACATGGGCAGCTCCTACTGTGTGGAATTTTTCAGAGTCTCACATCACAGGAATTTGTGGACACAAACTCTTTGCTGTCTGTCATCTATTTAAAGGAACAAAATGTTTACATATTTTTTTGGGATCTGGTCCTTATTTTCAATAAATCAAGACCTTCGGATAAAGAAATAGTCCCTGTATCTTTTGCTCAAAAGGAGAACAGAATGAACATTCAATAAGGTCATAGTTGTCATGGATATACAAGGAACACAATACTAAGCAATTAAAAAAAATCTTGCACAGTACAAAATTAGTAACTAGGATGCCAGGTTTTTAAATGTGTTCTCCAGTTATGAGAAAATGAAAAGGGTAAGGGCAGAGGAGCAAATATGGAGATAAAGCCACAAGCAATCCAGTGTGGCTTGCATCTCTGACTAAAATAAAACAGCATTCTCCCAAAGGCTCACGTGCCTAGGTAGCTACCTCAGCTCTTCTGTTGCTGCCTTACAACATCAAAGGGAAGAAAATCAGGCTTTTTGCAAGAAATAACAGACGTAATGGATGTATTCCTGACCTTCCTCCTGTGGCAGTTTGAAAAGGATGATGCACTATGAACCATCTTATTTGCTGCTGTGATGAGTTTCAGACCTGTACCATTATTTACTACGTGATGCTGAGAAAATAATGCAGGTTACCAATTCTCTTGAAGAGAGATTGCAATAATAGAAATGAACATGGACAAGAAGAGATGTAGACAGGTTTTACTGTGAGTCTCAATAAATAAACTAATCAGAGGATAAAAGTCTAATACTGAAAACTCCTTAAAAATAATCTCCTGCACTATAAAATTCTAATTAGGAAAATAAATTTTAAAAAATCAATCTGAACTCCCTAAACTGTGCAAAATACAAATATCCGCATTTTCAGAGAAAGCACATTTTAACCCTCTAAGTCATTAGCAGAAAGAGTTCATCTGGTCAAACAACCACAGCTCCAGAAGAAGAAATCTAGCATATAAAAGAAATTGCACACTAAATAATAAACAGCTCCCTTCAGCCACCTGTGTACCTATCAAACATGGTTCAGTAATTTTCAGTTTTGCACAGACATTCTCAGATTTTTTTCAGCAGTGAAGGTGACTAACAGAAGCCGTCCTTTTTCCAACCACAAAGCCTCAGCATACCTACATCAAGCAAGATACACATTTAAGATTATTCTGTCTTCACAGTGGATCTCCACAGACAGGAAGAGAAGCTTTGCACAGAGAAGCACAGTCTGATGCTCTTTTGTGGTGGTTGAATTTGGTATTTTATGAACAATAAAGTAGTAAAGGCTCAACAGTATTTGTCTTCAATTGCTTTGAAAAATCTATCCTGAGCCTTAGTTTGATTACTGAGACCTGCTTTGTATTTGTGCATCTGATATTATGCAATGTAAAAGTAGGACGGCAGAGAATTAATGTTACTGTTCTCCAATACATCTTGATTTTCACTCCTTTCCTTATCCTACCACAGTGCAGAGTGCAGAAATATAATCTGGTAAAAGATATCACATTGCACCTTTCTGATACACAGCTACACCTGTTCTCCATACAAATTTAGCTCTCAGTAGGAAGAAAGCTAGCTCCCTCCACAAGTGACATTTTTACTGAGAAGCTAAACTATGTATCATTTGTACACAGCCTGTGCTTCAATTTCTTGGAAAAAACCCCAAGCTCTTATCGTTCAAAGAATAGATTCTAGTGAAGCTGTGTTTCCATGCAAAATTTACAAAGTCTATGATGGTTGATTCAAGTAGCCTTTACCTATGTGCCTGGGGATCCAAAAGCTTCCAGCAATAAGTGGTCTCATACCTGGCAAGCATGGTGGCTTAATCCCAGGCTGCCTTCATCCCAGGAAAGATGAAGTCTGAAAGCCAAGCTTGTACAGCCAGGCATGAGTCATTTATTAAGGATAAGGAGTCCAGGGAAATCAGGTGCGACTCATAGTCAGGATTAGCTACCTTTAAATCAGTTTTTATCTACAAAGTTACACAGAATTTCTTTTCTGTACTTCCTAACGGCAAGAATCTTCATTAGAAGAGGCCAAGTACTCACTCAGGTTTTGTCTATTAGGTGCACTGCACAGGACAGTGTCAACTAGGTATACAGCACTACTAGCTGTTAGCTTGAACCGCTTATTAAGAGCAACTTCGAGTGTATTTCTTACTAAAAAGATTTTCCAGTACCAAAATTTGGACAGTACATAAAATAAATAATCCTAACTTAAGGCTAAATCAACAAAAGATTAAAGGCATGTTAAAGCATAAAGAGCTTAAATTCTGCTTGTCACTGCCTGAAGCCTATATAAACTCTTCTTTATGCATTAAAACCTTCCAGAGGCCTCAGCTCATCTTTGAGAATATAGAATAGTTTGGTTTAGAAGGGACCTTTAAAGGTCATCTGGTCTAACCCTCCACAATGAGCAGGAACACCTTCAATTAGATCAGGTGGCTCAGAGTCCTGTCCAACAAAACCCTGAATGTTTCCAAGGATGGGGAATCTGTGTCTCTGGGCAACTGGTTCCACCAGTTTGCGACTCTCATTGTAAAGTTTCTTTCTTATACCCAATCTAAATCCACCCTCTTTTAGTTTGAAACCACTACCCCCTAACAACAGCCCCTGATAAAGAGTGTGTCCATATTTTTTGCAGACCCTGTTACCTACTGGTCTTCTGCAAAGATCTGCTGGCATTAATGCTTTTTATGACAGAACTGTATTTAGGTGGAGTTTATACTCAGGTTTTCAACAAGTGAGAGAGCATTTACCACAGCTGTCCCTGTTCATGCAAAATGCTGACAAGAAGGCAGGGAGCAGTGTAGCAACACTGCCATCATATCTGTGGATCAGGTGCTGCACTAGAGCAGCTGACAGCTTTGCAACATCTACATGTAGAAAATAAAAAGCACCTTTGAACTCGTTCTGTATTGATAGAAGCAATTTCTTTTACAAGTGTCTTGCATTTGCTCACTTGTTTTGCACAGAGCAGCAGCGACCAAATGAAGGCATCTCTCTCCCCACAGGATTGTGGTCAAAGGTACTCACTCTCCAGCCAGAACCACACCACCAGGTGTTTTCATCATGGCTTTGCCAGTTCCAGCAGTTACTGTAGCCAACTCAGAGATACTAATTTTAAATGCATTTATTAACAGTTTGTAAACAGGAAAAAAAGTGGAAGATAGACAAAGACAGCAAGACTTAAGATCACAGAGTGACTGGCATTGGAAAGCACCTTTGGAGGTCACATAACCTAGCCTCCCCTGCTCAATGCAAAAAGCCACCCACAGCCTCCTGCCCAGGACCATATCCAGACAGTTTTTGAATATATCCAATGATGGAGACTTCTCAACCTCTCTGAGCAATCCAGGCCAGTGCTCCATCACCTTGACAGCAAGAAATTATTTAGTCCATTGAGAAGCTCCTGTGTTTCAGTGTGTGCCCACTGCCCCAGTGCTGAGCTTTGCTGACATGAGCCTGGCTCCCCCATCTTTGTACCCTCCCTTCAGTGTCAATACACATTGATGGAATTCCCCCCAGCCTTCTCTTCTTCAGGATGAAAAATTCCAGCTCTCTCAGCCTTTCCTGATGGTCGAGTCCATCATCTTCATGTCACTTTGCTGGCCTCCCTCCTCTAGCCCCATTTTTCTCTTGTGCAAGAGAGCCCAGAACTGGACACAGCACTACAGGTGTAATAAAAATTACAAAATAAAACTTCACACTTAAAATATAAGTAATAAAAAAAAAAAAAAAGGAAAAAGAAGAAGAGGAAGCATAAAACTGAGAAATCTAACAAAGAAAACATAGAAATAACCAAAAGCAGAGAAAAGCACCTCGAAAAGCAGCACAACAGCCCAATCCAGGTGTAGAGAAGTGTTAAGTCAGCCACATATTCTAAGCTGACTATTTGTGCATGAATGCTCTTTATTGCAATAGTCTCTGCTTCTCTACAAGCGAATGGCAAACTGATACAGACCCGACAAGACATCATTATGCTTAATTCCTCATGTGATAACAATTCCTCACAGTTTTCCCATGGCAGCAGCTTTTGACTAGTAGCAAGGTGAACCAGTCACCTTAAAGTGAAGGATATTGCACTTCTCCAAAAACTGCTACTGCGCGTGTCTTGCTTTTACAGCAGCGCTCACAGAAAACAGAACAAATCAACAAGAAAATAACAATGCAAAAAAGCTGCAAATAAAATGCAGAAAAGCTTTTTTATGGCTGTCTTATTTTCCCTTTAAATTACACTTGTACAGGACAAGGAACAGAAACAATTTTACATCTCTAATGCTGAGAGTAAAACTGGGCTTACATTGATACCATTTCCTTAAAGTATAGATGGGCTCTGCTGGACTTGGGGCACTGAATAAGTGAGGGTATTAACATCTATTCCTTGCTCATCACAGACTTACCAAGGCAACTTTGGGCAAGATATCATTTATGCTACATCTCTGAAATGGAGATAGGGCTTTTCTGCCTGATAGGCAAGACTGAAATTAATCTCTATAAACTGTCTGAACAGTCAGGAGTTTTATATTAAATATTAAAATTAATACAAAGACTTTTAAACAGGTAAAATGTAAAAGAAAACCCCTTCCACTAATTTTGAGCTATTAACTAAACCATAAATAAAATCCCTCCAGAAAAAAGTATTAATCCATTTAATTACTTCCTTAACTTGTGAAGTTTACTTATTATTTTCTGCCCTCCAGAGTATACATGCAATTTTATACCTCTTTTCAGAACAGTAAACAACTCAAAAAGTTTCCATGACTGAACAAGCAGCAGTCAAACATGAGAGAGGGGCTTGTTTGTGCCTGGGAGCATGGGAGACAGAAAGAAAAGAAACAATTAAGACACACCAGGTTAGTGAGAAGGCACTTATTAAAGAAAAAAAAAGAGCACTTCGAAAAATTTATTTCCTCTTCCTCTAGTTCTCACAGGCAGGCAAGGGAGAAGAGATTTTCTTGGAAGATGGAATGAGGTCAAGGAGTTAACTCATATGTGCACTCATCAAGACCTTTCCAAAAATAATGAGAAGTATGCAAGATTTTTTCATGGAGAAAAAGGGATTTAAGATAATCATCCAGATGGTTATAAATGGTATGAAACAGAAAATCTGAAATGTGACCAACCTGCAACAGTGTGACGTAAGCCCTTAAATGCAAGAATACAAACTTGAAACAATTCACAGTGCATAAACAGAGCATGTTGAAAAAGGAGTTCACATCCAAGAGGAAGAAAGACAAAGGAAATAAGGAACACAAGTAGGAATGACATAAAGCCTAAGCTTTAGCTTAAAACATTTGGTAAGTTCAAAGAATAGGAGTAGTAAAACAAGATTAAGAAAATCAATTTGATGCAGGATGAGGAAACACTGTAGGTTTGGAGGGCAGGGCATCAGTTCTTCCACACTTGTATTCACACAGGTACCTGTGTAATCAGCAGTTCTGATGATAATGACATACTGAAATACTGAAGAAATCCACAGCAGAGTCAATTACTTCATTACCGAAGTGTGCCAGACAAATGCAAAAATGTAATATGAAAGCAACTGCAAAAGCATGCTGATTTAGGGAAACAGAGCTCCTCAGCTTTCCAAAGGAGGCAGAAGCAGGTATCACAGAGGTAGATTGCTGACATTGACTGAGATCCTGGTCAGACTTAAATTTTACTGAGAATTTCAATGCTGTTATAACTAATTTCTACATCATAGACTTTTTTTATAGAGAGGAAAAAAATGTGTAGCAGAAGAATGAGAAGCAACTAATTCACATTATGTTTAACAAATTTTCTGGTGAGAGAATTGACTGTTTTTTTCCCATAGTTTCACCATGCCTACTGCAGAGCCCAGGAGACAATAAGTATAAAATGCAGTAGAGTTAGTATGACCAGCCTTCAACATTGGGAGGGGTTAACCAACATCCCAACATAAGTGCTCTTACACAAAAAAATAAATAATTTACAGTTACTTTGTGGACAAGCCCTTATCCATATTTCATAGACAATACAAAACCAACATACATATACAGTACATAGGACTCAACCCCAAAATTTTGTAGTAAGAACACCTCCAAGTTTGTAAGGTTTTCTAACTTGCATGCACTATGAATCTTATTTAAAAAACCCCACACCACAAAGAGCAGTTCACTGAAATTAAGATTTTCTTAGTGAAGGCATGAAACTGCACAGACCATGATATGTGGCAAACTATGAACTTGTGTGTGCATTTTCTTTAACACACTTACATATTGTTGATTGGCAAGTACTAGACTCACACCTATGAAAATAAAGAGCTGACTCTTAAATCTATGCTATTAACAGCAAACCTACAATATTCATTTGCATATAAAAATAATTTTAAAGTACATCAGTAAAACAAAACATACACTTCTACAGTTAAGAAAATTATTAAAAAAAGAAAACAAAATTTCACCTAATGATAGCTCATTAACTCAGTCATGTACACAACAGAAAATAAATTAAAAAATGAATTATTGTGATTACTATTCTCTCCAAAGAGAGGCAATAGAGACAAAACTGGATTATATAAACAGTTCTGAAACATACATACTACATTTGATTTCTAGTCAGAAACTTTGTGAGTGACTTCATCTATTTAAATAAAACAGATGCCAAATGAATTACATTTACTAAGACTTTCTGCATATATTGTAGCTTTCACATAATTTGTTTTCCTGAAGGTTAATAAAGTTTAGCAACAGGCAGAGTTTACAGATGGCAGAACTAGGACTAAAATTTTTTTAACCTTGCTGGAAGTACCAACTTAATTTAGTGAAAAGAATGCAAGGGAATGTAAGAGTTGATAAATACAACAGGGAAAGAAGTGTATCAATCCCCTTGACTTGGTCAAATGCATTCTTGTATCAAATTTGAAACTGGAATGCTTTATCACACCTTACCATAAAACTTTGCCTGCAACATGAAAATAGACAGCCATGGCAGGCCATCTCTCTCTCTCAAGTTGTATCTGTTCATCAAATTCTCACCTCTCTACCTCATCCAGGACGTAATTGATGGAGCAGCAGCTTGGAATTTAAAAGCCAAAACTGCGCCATGCAATAGATTTTCCTGACTTGGCACCAGTGAGTTTGTATGTGTTCGAGACGCTTTGCTGACACCCCAGAGAAGTGTCAGTGCTGGGAACAGTGCAGTTATGTCAGCACAGCTCTTCTCCTGCTCATCCCATGGTGTTCAGACGGCTGTTATCCCATGCTCTACTCCATAACATACTGAATATGGCAGATGTGAGCTACCAAATCTGTAAGAAAAATTTAAGGCACATTTTGTATCTGTGCTTTGATTACAAGCTCCTTTGAACAGCAATTCTTCCTAAGTGTCTGAAAAACATTTTGTACATCTTGAATACTTTCATCAACTAGTATTTTTGACAGAAGGCCATCCTGTGAGATATTTTAATTCTTTGTATGCTCTTTCTGACTATATATTTCTACTATCCTATTAACTTTTGTCTAAGTTGAAAGAACACACACCAAGATGCATCTAAGGGACAAAACAACAAAAAAATCCATGACCACATAAGAACAATGATTTGTAAGGTGATTAGTATTTTTAAAGTGCTGTTGTTAAATATATAAAATGAAAGAGATGGCAAGTGATTCAAAAGCAAGTTGACTATGAAAGAGAGATAAATGGACTTAGCCTTCCTAAATTCATGATGAAAAAGACAGACTGGTAGCACATTGTCTTCTCCTATCACGGAAGAAAGAAAATCGTAATCTGTACCCTAATCCTCTTAACTTCATCAGAAGACCACACAGACTGACACAATACATATTCCAATCACATTAGCTGAAGCTGTTACTATTTACTCCAATATTCAAACTGAAAGAATTTTGACTTGATGATATGAATTTGAGGAGAACTTCCACGTCTCTTTATACCACTATGATAGAGACAGCCATAGGCCACTAAAAATTCTATATCTCACCACAGATTAAGCAAATAAATTTTTTACACCACTGTTTTAATCTCACCTCATTCAGGCCTAAAAGCCCATTTCTTCCTAGCAAAAGGATGAGTGTTGACTGCACAAACTCAATTTCAGTTTTGTTACTTACAAGCAATACTCAAAAAGAGTAACACTAGCATTTCCATACAGATTTCAATTATTACAATAAATATCAAGTTCTGTGATGATCTAAACAATAACTTAAAAAAACCCCAACATTTTTATTTAAAATGTAAAAGAGTGACAACATACTGTATTCTAAACCTTCCACCTTTAAATTCACAATTTGGTCAACCAGTTGGCGATTAATACAGTATTACATTTAAATTACCCCACTTAAACAATTAACAAAGAACCAATAATCTCAGATCAGCCACATGGCCAATATTATTAAAATGCCCAAACTAGTCTTCTAAAGTGTCCCACTTGGGTGCAGCTTCTCAGCAGTTTGCCAGGAGCTGCTGTCCTTCATTGCTGATAAAACCGTCTGACAATGGCCTACAACACCATCTGTGATGATTCAAGTGCTCTGAAGAAAGGGCTCACAAAAGTGTGCATTTATAGCAATCTGCAAGCAGACAATATGCCTTCAGCTCCTTTGGTTTTAATAACATTCCCTTTGGAAAGTGGATCAGTTGAAGACTGTTCCAATAAAACAGTGAGTCAAACTGTAGACAAGGCATCAAGCACCGTCTATACAGTTTGTGACAACGTCCTTGATTTTCTTTCTTCCACACTTTTTTTCCAAAGACCAAGCAGTGAAGGCAGTTTGATTTTGTCCATATTCTTACTGTAAACATTAAGAAATATACCAAGGACAACCAGTAAGCCTGACCACACGTACCTAGAGGGGAGGCAGAGGAGGGGAAAAAAGTAACTATTAGCACTTTATCTGTAGCAATTACATACCAGTATTTGTGGATTAAACAATCCTCACATTAAGAAGAGAAGAGGTGAAGAAAAATCTCCCAAAAATCAGTGGGCTCTGAGATAGAATTTCCCCAAATCTTTATTATTACTGTTCTTCCACCTTTCTTTTTTCCTGTCCAGGCTGGAGAGCTTATTAAAGTGCATTTTTAAGTTAAATAATAATTAAGCAGTATCTGTTCTTTCTCACATGAATAAAATAATCCTGAGGGGTTTTAGTATGTTTTTCCTTCCTATGGTTATTAGAGCTATACTGTTTTTTACTGGTCCAAAATGTTTTCTCACTCAGTGCCTTATGATACTTCCCAATGTAGGCACTTTTTTGTTTCAGCTCTCCATTCTTTTGAGCCTCAATATTTTTAGCTCAGGTAAATTACATTTGGGATTAGCCTGCAAACTTTTTTCTTAAATTAATTTGTATATAGAAATAAATTAGAATTTTATGTTGTTTCAAACCTGAAGAAATTATAATCAAAGTAGCAACTTAGTCGCATTTTTCAATGTAAGCTCTTTCTTCAAATTTAAAAAAAGAGACTAAGCCCAAGCTCAAACATTTAGCAATTTAATATATCAAGATAATACTGTTATTTAAATGGGCTAGCTAAGAATTCAGATCTGATCTTATAAAAGCAGGAACAATACCATAATGGAGAAAATTCCTTCCTGTAGCCAAATTTTCCACCACAGAGACAATATCCAAACAATTTGTTATATATCATAAACACTAAATATTATGTAAGGTTTTCCATAAATTTTCTTTGTTGCCTTTCAGACCTTTAGAAAAATGTAAACTCTTTTCTCTCATGACCTGCATCAACAAGACAGTCAATATTTACAGTAGATTGTCCACATTTGTAGAAGATATGAAAAAACAAGCATTAAACCCTGAATATGATTAGTGTTATATTTCCATGAGGAAGAACATAGTTTTTTATAAAATACTTCATAAACCACTAAGAGCTATAAATACTTACTGTAACGTGAATGGCTTTGCAAAGAACAAAAAAGAAAGCACAATGGTCATTGCTTTTCTTCCTGTTGTTACTGCAGAGGAAAACAAGTATTAACCTATTTAGAATCAATTAACAACAAAAGAACATAACACAGGCTTAGCAGGTAACCTCATAAAATAATTGTCTCACTAAAATGGTGATCACACCCTTGGTGCAAACACAGAATGCAGACGCACCAGCGCAGCACAAACCAGCACTGGAACCATTTGATTTTTGAAAACAAGTACACTGTGTCAGTAGTACCATCTCCAGCCACGCTACCTGCAGCAAGGAAATTTCCAGAACAAGACTTACTCTTTAATAACTTTATGCTAATCAATCCACAGTCTCTGAGAGCAACATGCAAGTAACTTGTGATATAAACTCATCTGTTAAAGCTTGGATGTAGACCAAAGACCAAAGGTCAAGTATCTTGCCATTTCTTCCTCATGTTATTACAACTCCATGGTGTTTTGGGCTCTATTTTTGAGTAGAATGGGATTTTGCTCTCATCATTCTTTTGAAATTACTAAAAATTTTCCTAACAGTGCAGGGAATTACAATTTTGCTTAGAAGCCTAAGAGACCAAGGATGTCTGACTTCAATGATTGCATTAGGAAGTTTTCCTCTAAATCACCAAGAGACATTCTTCTACATGTGATCTGTTCACTAAAAAGAATCAAGGTAGTAAGAAGAGTGGAGAACACAATCCTGTTTCCAAAACAGAGAAAACTCTTTGATTATTCTGAAATTAACTATAGCTCCAACAATTATTTGAACAATTTCAGTGCTATCTGCAATGAACAATGATAAAGCATTACTAGTAAATCGTGTACGAAGAAACCTATGTGGTTTATCACCGAAACAAAATCAATAAACGAGTGAAAGTTGTAGAAAATGTTTAAAAACCAAGTAACAATGCAGCCAGGCACACATGTTTAGCTACGGAGGCTATGTCCTGAACTCCAACAAGGGCCTGAGAAAGTGTTATTCTATATGATGGTACAGAGTTCTCACTTGAGAAAGACCCCAGTACAAGGTGCAGTAGGTTTGCACCTAAAGAATATAGTTTTTATTATCAGAAATTATTTTGCTTACCATGAAGGTCCTTTTACTATACCAAACCAGAAAGTCATATTTGTGTAACTACATCCAGATTAGTCTTACTGCAACACACTGGCAAAAGGAACCACTGACTACTAATGTACCTTCACAGTGCTTTAGCTACAAAAACAAGTTTCATTCCTCCCAACTCTACCCCACAGACAAATATTCACTTGAGAGTGTTTTATAGTAGAAGAAACATCCTTCACTACTGCTTCACTATCTGCCCCAACTCCAACTTTTTAGTAATAATATTCTTTCTACATTTTAAGAAATTTATGTACATTAAATAAAATGATTTTCTACTACATGAAAAATTAAAGGAGAATGGAAAAGAAAATTGAGTTTTAATTAGAAAACAGTTTACAAATGAATAATTTAAAAAATGGTTAAATTACTTCAGTTTTTCTAATTACAATTATTTCTGCTCTTTCAAATCAGTTATTAATTAAAATATTTATGTAACCATTTCCTTCTAAATTAAGTGCCTTTTCTTCTTTTTCCCAATTAAGTCTGATAATTTCTCATTCTGCTAATAGAAATACAATTTTCATTAAACTCTTTCACCCCACTCCCCTCAAGAAGGGGGAGGGTGGATGGGGGGAGGTGGGAGGGACAGTAATGAATGTGGTGTTCTTCCAAGGCACAATAAACATTTTCATATTGCTACAGGCAAGACAGAAAGGGCTGAAGTGCTAGAATTGTCAAGGTCAGCCATAAGAAAACTGGGGAAAGGTTTACTATTTACAGCATTTTAAAACTTTTTTAGTACAGTGAGACTTTTTTTTTTTTTTTTAGAAGTATTTTAATACATGAAACAACCCTCTCATCTGGGTCAATTTCCAGTCAGGAGAGCTACTGAACTTAGTTAAAAGCAAATATGAAACAGGTATGCTGCAGAGAAAATAACTGATAGGAAATCAGAGCATGAAACCCTCAGGTCAGAGAACAACAATGTATTTTCCCCTCCACTACTGTGAATGAAGTAGAGCGTTACCTGACAGAAACCCGGGTGTCTTTTAGGGGAAGAAGAAAGGCAAGTAGCTACATGACATTCTGCTACACCTTCCCCCCCGACCAGGCCCTTGTGACTAATGTTTGTGGTTTCATGATGTGCTTAGAAACAATGTCACTGCCTACTATGCCTTTCTAGAATATCCTTACTTTTTCTTCTACATTTTAAATGATGCAAGTCTTTTCCTTTCTGTATTTTCCTATGAAGATAGGCTGAGAAACTTGGGGTTGTTCAGTCTGGGGAATAGAAGGTTCTGGGGAGATCCTATAGCACGTCACAGTACCTAAAGGGGGCCTACATGAGAGCTGGAGAGGGACTCATACAAGGGCATGTAGTGACAAGGACAAGGGGCAGTGACTTTAAACCGACAAAGGGTTGCTTCAGATTAGATATTAGGAAGAAACTCATACTGTCAGAGAGCTGAGATACAGATTGTCCAGAAAAACTGTGTCTGCCTTATCCCTGGAAGTGTTCAAGGCCAGGATGGATGGGGCTTTTGAGCAAACTGGTCTAGTGGAAAGTGTCCCTGTCAATAGGAGGGGAGGTGGAACTAGATGATCTTTCAAGTTCCTTTCAACCCAGATGATTCTGTGATTCAATTTCAACTCCTCCATTCAGAAGTGTTTGTTTCTGCACTAAAACATAGCACGGACTAGATGCACAAGTTTATTTAACTGGCTCTTCACGGTTGAAACTGTGGCACAAAAAGAATCAGGAAGCTCTCAAATATATTTTTTTATCTACCATGTGAAGATCCATGCTACATAAATCAGTCAGCACAAAGAACAGAAAAAAAGTCAGAGTAAGAACAATTCTCAAAGGCTCTGTCGTGAACAATAGACTAGGATTACTTTGTTTTTATACAAAGGCAATAAAAATATCATTTGTTCATACCTGTTACAGCGAGAAGGGCACCAAAGATTTTAATCAAAGCTAGAACAAAGGATATGCCAAAATACCCAGTCAGGGAGAAAAGGAATGCATAACCATAAGTCTGAACTGGATGCTGCAACAATAAAAAAAGCTGGTTAAGAAAATGTAAAACAAACCCTGAGGTATTGCAAAATGACATAAAACTACAGACTTTAATCAACTGCTTGAGCAATAATAAGCTGTTCAACAATGCATTCATGCAAAAATCCTTATTTAATTTTAGTTAAATAATGGAAAAATAATAATGAAATTATAAGCTCATAAGTCTGGTCCGGTGATTTTGTTGCTTTTTAAAACATTACCCCATCTTATACATCAAAGACTGGAAAAACTTGCTTACTGTATGAATTATACAAGTTAACCTGTTTACATGATGAAAACAGAACTTTAGAGAGAGAAATGATGAGATTTTCTAAATCATACAGAGCAAGGTTTTCCAATGAGGTTCTTCATAGAAAAAGGGAAATCTTTACACCTACCTTTGAGCAAAATGTTACTGCAGGGCTTAATCCACTAGTGCATGTTAATCCAAATAAAATATACACAAAACCTATCGAATAGGAATACAAAACCTAGAATAGTGTAAGAGAAAATAATTACTAGATGATACTATACAAAAGGACAAAATGAAATGTTTTCAGATGCTTGGCCCTATAAATATGCTTCTCAGAGCTGAATTTGCAGCGTTTGATGATATTTTTACTAGCATTTATAGAACAGCTGATGTACAGCAGAAAGTCAACAATAAGTGTTAGACATATTCTTCCTACCTACAACAGAAAGGAAGTTTGGAAAGCAAGTCAGTTAATAATATCCTGAGGTGTCAACCATAGTAAATCCTTCAAGTTCAGGATTTCACAGCCTAAAGACTTCCCACAACTATGCAATTTGATAGTCTGAAGAACATGTAACACATCCTTCATTATCTGCTACTTATCAAGCACAGTAAAGATCTGTATTACATTAAATGTGCAAAGGGTAGCACACAATCACCATGGACTACCAGAAGTGTCACTTCAGTTCACACGCATGGCACACAGGCACGATGACTGTGGCATACAGGAGTCTCAAATATGGCCAGCTCAGAGCTCAGAACACTCAGGAAACAGGTAAGCTTTTTATTTTGTCTGCACCTTTACTCAGTTGCACTGAGCAACAAAACAATCTTCATCTATCCTTTCTCATGTTAAGCCAACAGAAGTAGAAACTGGAACTGTCCATCCATCCATCCTCCCATGCAGCTGGAGGCATTCAGCTGTTTGGATATTTAATAGCCTTTTCTTGTAAAACAGAATGAGTCAACAGAACTATTCTACATAATGCTGCCTAGAACATGCTGATCTACTATGCTTTCAAAACTCCACGTGTTGCTGTAATATCACAGTTACTGGGAAAAATCTATTAAAAATTGATAGAAATTGCACAAGACAACAGAACACTTTTATTACTGCTCTAGAAAAAAGAAGGATGAATACACATTTAAAGAGCAGACCTGCTTTCAAACACTTAAAAACCAATGACTTGATCCTCAAGGCTTTTACTTGACACTGTTTATACACACAGAAGTCAGTTCCCTACTTTTTCACTTGTCTCTGCATCCAGTTGTCTCCCTAAGTATACCCAAGGACTTCACTTTTCCCAACCAGGAATAAGCATCACATTCCTATTTCCTTGTTAGGCAGTGTAACACATGTCACTTCCACAGAATGACACATAAGGCAAAAATCAGGTATAACCTTCCAAAACAGCTATTTCAGTCACAAGACATCTTTCCCCATTCTACAGTTGTTTAAATCCAGAGCAATTGCCAAATCTGACAGAGTAAGAGAGATCCTGTGGACGACAGGTTTCTTTGTTTCTTTATTATTCAATTTTCTTTCCAGATCACTGTCTATTAAACATAATCTCCAATTCAGATTCAATATTTACCCACAGCTGCAAGCATAAAAAATAATTTCCAAAATTCTGCTTGTAATTCTACACTGAATTCTCTGAACAAAATCCTGAAGTTTAATGTCTAAACCATAAACAAACCCTTTATATTCTAAACCACTACACTCTACAAGTAGTAAGAGCATACAGTATGAGGATCAACATTTGTCAGACTAATGCAGAATGAAAAGCAAAGTCCTGGAGAGAGCAGGAATTTTGTAGGTAACACAGCAACAACTGTCACACACTAAGTGGGCAAGAAAACAGCAACAGATTGCACTTTAGCTTGAATTTTGGAAATGACAGGTATAGAAGGCTGCACCAGATCATGCAGCTAAATCTCCGCCCTCAGCAGCAGTCAACAGTGAGCACTAAGAAAACGCAAAAGAATAGAAACAAGAACACAGGGACACTTTCAGGTATATAGTCTTCCACATTCCAGAAACTTGTAGCTCAAACTTCTTGAGCCATCCTAAATCACTTCTGGCCTTAAATGAAGATTCCTTCTAACTTTTTCTCCATTTATGAAGCTATTCTTATGAGAAACTAGATTTTTCTAGTTAAATGTCAAATACACGCCAAATATAGAAAATAAATTTCACTAATTTTTACCTGTGGCATATTCATATCATGCTTTGTATAGTAAAAACTTTACTTGTACTTACTCAACTTCAGAGAAAAATACACCAAATTCAAGTTTTGTCTAAAAAGAAAATTAACCTCAGACCATATGAACAGATAATCCGCATTCCAAGTAAGTATATAAAAAATATGGAGCAAGACATTTTCAAAATTATGCATTTCACTGAATCAGGAACAAAAATATTCACCCAGAATTTTACAGATTTTGAAAGATTTAAAAAACTCTGCCTCCCAAGTACTAGCACACTCCAGAAAGCAAAGTATAGCAAGTAAGAAAAGCAACACGTTCCATGTAACACATGCTCAACTATACCAGAACAGTGTGCATTTTTCAGAGATTAAGTATGCGATCATACAAAAAACCAGTACACTCATCTCAGGCCTGCAGAGCAGACAAAGGAATTGTTGACAGAAATGAGTTTCTGTAGCTGCAATATACATTTGAAGCTACACACAGAAAGCAGCACCCTTGAAAGGTTAGAAAATGAAACAGAAAAATCAGCAGAAGTCCTCAGACAAACATGAAACCCCCAAAACAGTACACCAAGAGCTTTCCCTGTCATAAGCAAGAGAAAAGCACATTAAGTCCCATGCTTTGTCAATATAGGCCTTGCCTATGATAAAACATGCTCTTTTAAAATTGCAAATGTGGTATTTACCATTTCTGAATTAGAACCATTGTGCAACTTCATAGCCTTTTCCTGTACATTTCCTATAACTGCATCTGCGCAGAGGGCAAGGGATATTAGGATCACACCTATTAAAACAAACAAACAAACATCTCTTCAGAATATTCACCAGCAAAATGGTGACAGAAAATCCAAGGAATAGAAAAATAATAACCACCTCTCCCCAATAATATATTCTAGAAGTCAACAAAAATATTTCAAGATACCAGTACAAAGCAGTGCCTACCTCCACTCTCCCTCCACCAACTAAGCCCTGAGCACTGTGTGTGTGTCTCTAAGCTTGATGGCAACATCTGGACATTGCTATAAAGAAGTCAGCCATAGTTTTTGTGGTAATAAGAGCAACAGCAGTTCCAGTTAGTTAATGACTATAAATAACCAGAGAAAATACTCTTTGATTAGTTAATCTCACATTATTTTTTTTCCTGACAAAGGCAAATAGAAATGTTAGATGTAACAGTAAAACAAATGCAAGAGGATTGACAGTAGAAATCTTTCATTACTGAAAAATTAACTTAAAAAACCACTGTTGTTCAGGTAGAAACCCCGTGGTTTTAGGTTACCACTCATGCTCACAATGAAGTCACTACACAGTCATTACTGTAATCAGCTTTCTGATAACAAAAACCTGGTCACTCCAGCCATGTCAGTAACACAGCTCATTGCTCAAACTACGAACTTTCATGACTGTTGTATTTAATGATGAACACAGGTTGAAATCCCACTTTTTCTAAGTATACAACATTACAGAAGACACTAATCATCAAAACGCAAATCAAAACCTGCTCTAGTCTTGGTTCCTTAAAAGATCGTGTCAGGGAAGAAATTAGAAGACTAGAAACAAGCAGTGTTTTATTTTCTTAATCCTATATTCTTACAGTCAGAGGTGGAGCATTTAACATTTTTAAGGCCCATGAAGTTTAAGGTGGTATTTTCTTTGCAAGAACTCCTAAACCAGTAGTTTTTTTTTAGTTTGGGAACCATTTCCTTTCCATGGCTAGACTTTTCAGGTGTCTTCATTATTTAAAATTATCAGGCACTGGAAAAGGTATAACTCAATGGAAAAGACATGATAACATGAATAATATTGGTAATGCTAAAAATATAGATATCCCATCTGCATGGATTCAGCTCTCATCCAAAGCTATAATAACAGCTCCAGCTGAGCAATTTCACTCTGTAATGTGATGGATGCAGGTCTCCATGGGCATTCTTCGTCATAATTCACATTCCAGATGTGCTTAATGGCCCAGGGACATCAGTGGACAAAAGCATGGTTCAGCACTGGACTGAGATGAAAAGCTTACCTGGAACCTGAAGCACCACTGCACATGAAGAGGAGAAATGTGGGGACAGGAAATAAGTTAATCTTATACCCATTACAGAGTTTGGAGTGTGAGGAGAATTGTTCCACACATTGTGGCAGTGCTGAGCAGAAGCAGCAGCAGCAAAGCCATGGATGAGACCAGCAGTGTTGTATTGGATGTAATGCGTGAGTAAAAACAGGTGGAAAAACTGGACCTAAAGCAGTTCTGAAAGGAATCTGCATGGAAATAGTTCTACACAAATCATTGGAATGAACTCAGGAATTCAGTTATTTTTTGTCATTTGAGAAAGAAA
This sequence comes from Sylvia atricapilla, assembly GCF_009819655.1. Taxonomy (NCBI): domain Eukaryota; kingdom Metazoa; phylum Chordata; class Aves; order Passeriformes; family Sylviidae; genus Sylvia; species Sylvia atricapilla. Next base: position 66,264,062 of record NC_089140.1, on the reverse strand, counting down.
TTCAACCAAGTTTTTAAATCCAAGCAAGTTAAAATCCTTGCTTTGCTTCTGATTTTAGACAGTATTAAAAGGTAATGTGAGTACTCCACCTAAAAACTACTGCAAATCTGACTAAGATCATCAGTTTATATAAAGTAAATGGTTCCGAAATGGAAAAATACTTAAAAATTTAAGTAGAAAAGTCAACTAATCTTTTTAAGTTTTAAAATATTCCAATTAATTTTTTCATATTTATTTTAATATATATGTACTAGGGCAAGTCTTGAGAATACATGAGACATTTCAAGCAAAAGGATGCAGTTTTCAGAAGTTTTAGGAACCTAAGACCTTACCTTTTGAATAAAGGTCTCCTCTGCCACAGAGAGAGCTCTGCTAGAGCAAAGCTACAATAAAACTTGCATTTTCAGTAGCATACCTGAAGGCACTCCAACAAGAACTCAGAACTTCTCTGGAATGCTTATTGTAGGAAAACCCAAGCATTTTCTTAAACTCTAAAACATAGTATGTCTTTACCTGTCAGGTTGAAGTTTGGTGCAACTGTGCTGTCAGCTAAAGTAAACCATATTAATCCCAGGCTCATACACAGGGCAGCAGACACATCGACAATATTGTAACGTTTTCCTACAAAATACAAACAGCAAGAATGGACTGTTAGCACTCTCAAAATTTCATGTTTATCTTGTTTAACAGACTAGAAGACAAAGGAAACTTTGTTCCAATGTCATTCTTCTACCTAAACAGAAGACAATGCTCTGGTCTTTCACAATCAGACCTAGTTTCTTCTACAACAGAAATTCCTGCTACAGGGAAGGACCCTAATGGGAAATACCTGATTCTTGTGATCAGCTTTGGTTTGAGTCAACAGTTACAGCACTGACACAAAGCACATTCTCCCTGACAAAGCATTCTCTTAGCAACCTCAGGATACCTTAGATGTTTCTTAATACTTTTCCTTCATACAAGACACTTCAGCTGCCTTTATTCATCAGAAAGAAGTCAATTCCAAACACTAACAGAAAACTCTGGTACTCTGAGAACCCTACGCTGTGTCATAGTTTGGGAGAGACAGATTTTGGAGGGGAATGGAAAAAGAAAGTAAGGACATGAAAAAGCAGGAGTTAGTATATTTTGTTTGAAATAAGATATTCTTTGCTCAGAAGCTGAACTTTGAACATAAGCTTCCAAGGGAACTCTGGTGAACTGAATCTTTTTAACGATAATATTAAAAAAAAATAGCTCCAGAGACTACAACACTACAACACAATAAAAAGTTACACAAAGCTTTAGGGAAATACCAGTCACTTTGCATTAAAATTATAAAAAATTACTCCTAAAAAAAGGTAAATACTGTGTAGGCATGTATGTATACAAATATAAAGCTGAAATCTCTGAAAATTCAGCTGTTTTCAACCAGAAGGCCAGAATTTCCTACAGAAACAGAAATCCAGCATTCTAGATTTCATTTCATAATACTTGTCTATGTGAACCTTTACTGACTAAATTTTTGTTTACTGAACAGAAACTTTTATAAGATAATAAAGTCTCCTAAATCCAGAAACAGTGAAGTATATTTATTCACATAACTATAACCTTTACCAGTTTTTCTCCAAATTCCATTTTCTCTTCTTGAAATATGCACTATAACTTTAGGGCTAGCCAAAGACATGGAAAATCAGGTGTTACCTGATTGATCAGTCAATCAAAATTTAGGAATTAATATTTTCAAACAAGAGTAGGGATTTCCTTCACAACTCATATTAGATTTGCAATTCCAAGTTTTCCATTTCAATATTAAAATAGTTTCATTTATGAAGTGATTTAGTTCAGAAAACAAACTTACACTTCTTAAAAATTAGGAAAGCTTGGGTATAAATGAAGTTTTGCAAGTGACCTGTAGAATGTTTTTCCCCATATTTTCTGTTGATCTAATCCTATTTGTACATTTTCTCCAAAGATGCTTCAGAAATTCTCATTTTCCTCCTAAGTAAAAAATTCTACCAGCGGATTTGAAAAAACTACGGGATACCATCTATGACTGCCTCCCAAAGAAACCACTTCAAAAAAATCATCTAATAGCAAGACTAACACTTACCTTGTATAAAAACCCCACCTATCATAACTGGAATCAGCTTACAGCACTTGAAGATGACTTGAGTAGGATAATTCAGATATCCTAAAGAGGTATTTGACAGACCCATAGTTCCCACTGTCAAAAATGCTATTATCATGTAGGTTTTGCCAGGAATCCTAGAAAACATAAACATACAAATCTTGGCGTTACAGATTCATCTGGAGCAGATTTAGCTTGGAAAATTCAGGTAAAGAAATACTTTTGTAATACAACCTCAACATCTTTCTCACTGAATTTCCCTTCATAGAAATTTAAAAAAGGACATAAATGTCTGATTTCATATTTCATTTCTTTCAATTACTGCAAATAAAAACCAGGAATACAAGACAATAAAAACTTTATGGCTCATAAAATATTCAAGCAATAACTCTTTAACCTCCTTCTGAGAAGGTATGTTAATTACACAAGAAGCAAGACAAAGGTTTCAGGTTATTTGTCAAAGGAAATGTGGAAGATTGGTATAGTGAGATAACCTGGATCTTGATTCTGTCACAGGTCACTGCGACAACTTCTTTGGTGAAGTTTTCACGTGAACATTGACATTTTTAAAATGAAGAAGGTTGAAAAAAGGACCACTCTTTTATGAAACTCAATGAAACTAAGAGAGCAGTGATTCAGATACCATGAACAGAGAGGCTCGTTGAACATTTTCAGATGTTTTGTTCACAGTTTGATGAAATTATCACCTGACAACAGATGATCCAACAGTTACTTTTGTGCTCACTTTGTGATTTTTTTACAGTTACTGCTGTGCATATGTTCAGCTATTTTTCATGCATACTCAGAACATAGTTAAGAACATAAGGAGCTGTCTTGCTGCAATCCTGTCTTATCCGTAACTCATTATGTGATGCACACATACTCTGAGGCATGCAAGAAAAACGTAAAATTTAAGAAATAAAGATTTCTGCATGTCTACAAGAAGATGCCTAGGTTATAGAAAGTAAAATATAAAATACATTTCAGATCCACCATTCCAACACAACTTACTTGAAGGGTCATACTCTGTAAGCATTACCAACTGGTAATAAAACCTCATAAACACTAGTAACCCATAAGGTAACTGTGAAATATTATCTGATGCAACTCAAAAAGTCAGATAACTTGAAAGATAAGCCATAAGTGTTTAAAATAAAAGGAATAATTTATCCTTGTTTGTCAAAATAAGAATTTCATGATCTAAAACCATTACATGCAAAATCATCCAAGGCTGACTGCAGGTAAGGAAAATTAGTTATGTTCAATCAGAATATAAGGCAACTTTAAAATTCATGTACATCATGACAGCCTGTATCCAAGTTTCCAGAGTGCCTCAATAAACACTTTGCAGAGGCCATAGATGGGTAGCAGGCTGCAGAATTGCTACACTGAGTCAGAATATATCCCATTTCCATGGGATTCAAGACATCAAAAATCTCCTTGGTCAATTGCAGTGAAAACACAGAACAGTTCTGTGGCATTGTCATGAGTGCTGTCTTAAATGAAAACCACAACACTTCAGTGCATCCTTTGAAGCAAACCCACTCAGCCACATGGCAAGCAGAGAGCAGACCTCTGACACTCTCCAAGATGCAAAGCATGTTAGAGGAACATATTCACTGACAGATGGCTTCAAGTGCTGTGAAGTGCATTGGCTCTATTCTAGATGTGATAATCCCAAGCAACACATACATGAGTCAGTCTCTATCAGCCACCTTATGGATACAATATGGTCTGTAAGTGGGACAGTGACAACAGAGTCAACAAAACTACTTACAGGTCCAAAATCCAAGTCAGTGCTTCTAAAATATTCTCTAACATCATGCAGCAAATTCACTTTCTTTTATCTACAGAACTGTTAGCAATGCCTCTCAGTACTCACATTCAAAAGCCAGAAGTTAAATTTACCATAAGTATCAAATACTTCTAATTTCATGGACAGTGGGTAAAATGCTTGGAAAAACACATACCTTCTTCTTTTGTCCTGAATCAACTGCAATTCTATTAGTCCAAAAATGGAATAAAATCCAAATTGCACTAAAGTGAGGTACCAACCAAAAGGTTTAAAACCTTCCACTGAAAATATCAATTCCTATAAAAACAAAAACCCACCAAAGTCATGTACATACACCGAAATATTAAATGGACAAAAAAATCAACAGACCTTTTTCCTCCATGTACATGCAAATCTAGCCTTTGCAGATGCTGGTTATTAACTAGATTTATCTGCCATATGTAACTTGCAAAGTATTGAAAAGAAAAGACAATTTAGGTTCTCCAAAATGAAAGAAAAAAATTTACTGTTGTTGTAAACACACTAAAGTTAATGAATCAATTCATTAGGGGAATACATTTGATCCATTAGCAATTATCTCATAATACTGATGGCTTCCTGCCTGCTTTTCCACTGCTTTTCACTTCATTTACTTCAGTAGTCCATTTTTATTCAGATTTTATAAATATCACAGGATAAATTTAATATAAATTTTCTCTAACAAACATCCTTACTGATAATTTTCAGCTCTTAGGAACACACAATTAATATTCTGAGTGCCTATATTAAACAGCACTTGTGAGTTCATAAATTTGCATGCTGTAGGAATATTTTAAACCACAGCAATTTGTTATGGAAAAATACAGACTCTGCATAAAGACTTATGTAGGTGTATCAGTTATAGAAACAAAAGGCTACCTAATATTTGCCTTTTTGAGGTTCTGCTTTTAATTACTGATCATGTACTCTTAACTCTTTTGAAGCAACTTTATGTTAACAAACTGCCCAGCTGCTTTTGAAAACTGCATTAAAAACATGAATTTTAATGATCAAGATTTTTAATCACCGCTTTACTGAGAATACTCAATAAATTTAAAAATAACTTTAAAAAGGGAACAGAAACATAGCTGCTCAAGATAAGAGAGAAAAGATTAGCAGAATGGTAAATGTTTAACTAAGATGGCATAAACATTATGCTCCTGTTTAATAAACTACCACAGTACACGTTTCAGCTCTGTCCTGAGAACAGAGAAAAAAATAAGATGACTGTAACTGTACAGTACTCATGGAACTCAGGGAGATCTAAAGGCTTCAGCATCAATGAAGACTTTGGTGTATCTTGCACACAGAAGTAAAAGATCAAGTTATGAAAGTCCAAGTGATCTAAACTTTAAGGCAGATGAACGATAATGGAAACTTAGATTACATACTACTTGCTGCTCTCGAATACTGAAAGGCTGACTCTGCAATAAACATCTAGTTTAAACATCTATACATATTAAGATACACACTATATTATTATGCTATTGAAACAGAAACAGAGTAGGAGGAATTGGCGTAAGACAAAAGTTCGTAATATTTACCTGTAAATATCCATAGATTAGATAAAACAAAAAAACTCCAGAAACACAGATGAAAAACTGAGCAGGTTTGCTAAATTTGCTGAGATTCATCCCAAGAACTACAACATCATCTACTGATTTGATATGGGGAGACATAGCTTGAGATTTGGAAGGTACACTGATGGAAATGTATTTTCTGGATGAAGTGAATTTCAGATCCATGGCTCCTGGTTCGCTGCATTCGGTGCTATTGTTGTCTTCTGCCTGCTTTTCTCCTTCTGTGTCTTTTCTGTCTGAAAGCTGAAAGAAATGCTAAAGTCAGATGGGACATAACATACAGCCTTCCAACACCACCACTAAATGAATCTGACATTCATAGGGAAAACATAAAGGTTTTGGAGTTTTGTTGAATTGTTTTTATTCACAAATTCTACTTATCTTTTCTTGTCCAAAGTTAACTTCAGTTAACTTTGTAAATACCAAAGTTAACATCAGAGGCCACTAACTCTTTATGAAAGCAGTTTTACTTCATTCCTACACTCAAAATAGCAACAAACCAACCAACCAACCCCAAAGCATCAGCAACAGAAAACCAACTGGAGTTTCTCAACAGCTCTAACTGGTCCTATCATGTACTCACAGGAGGGACTGCCTGGGACAGAAGTGATCTCCGTGACCAACTCACAGTGAAAGGACTGGTACTGAAGCACTGTGGTTCTGCCTACTTTCCTTCATCATCTCAGCAAAACACAAGACTAGTCCACAACATTGCTAAAAATGACAGATTTGAGTCTATGACCAGTTACAAGCATGGCAGTGGAAGAAGTTATCCCCTCATCTTCATGTTTATTCACTATTTCTTGCACAGTTTTTCAGAAAAGAACATGAAGGTTGGAACAGATTGAGATGCCAGTCTCAAAAATCAGACTGTTTATCTGATGAGGTCTATGATATGGCAATCCCTTTAATATTTATCACATGCAGCTATTTCCACATGTAACAGAAAGCAAAACTGGATGACTGAAGCCTAGAGAAGGAATGTAACAGCTTAGTAGACTGAGATGCAATTAATTCTGTTCTCCAGCTCAGCAGACAGTAAATATAGTATTTGATGGGTTTTTTTGAAGATAAAACACACTGGTCAGCCAATTGTCCCAAGATTTTTAAGTGTAGGTCAGCATTGAGTTCAGTGAGCAGACAGTAATCAAACTATGTCTGTCCCAACTGTTTAATGATTTGTTTTTCCCAGCTCAAAAATAATTCTCCTCATCATACATGTATAAAAAATGTTTTCCCCATTGTTTTTAAATTGAAAATGTCCTAGCACATTAACACTACATCATGCAATAAATGTAGTCTGCAAGAAGACTGGTAAATACAATATATTATACAATACTAGAAATTAAGGTTAGCTGAAAAAATGAAGTATTAGTACAAAGCTTGCAATGTGCTTATGTTTCCTTTTTCATATGATCTACTATCAGGTTGGAACAAGACTCCTCCTAGAGTTCTGAAAGAACATCTTGGGGAGTATAACACAAGTTTAGGGACCATAATAATTATTTGTGCTTAAATTCATAGCTCTTCAGCTGAAGATCAAAAGCGAGAGGTGGAAAGTTTACCCCTGTGGATTTCTAGCTAATCCCAACAAGAAGTGACCATAAAAAGAAAAAAATAAAGTTTTAGACTATTTTTAGTAAAATCAGAAAAGAACTAATGTCAGAGTGCCTTTACATACAATATAATAGAGTTCTGATCCCCCTTAGAGAAAGACTGAAAGAACAGTGGCAAATAAGGGTTATTGGGATGGAGGAACAGGCTGCCCATGTTAGGAACTGAAATAAGATGAAAGCATAACTTGTCTAACCTAACAAAACCCCAATGAAAAGAAAAGAGATCTGCTTTCAACACAAGTATGGAGTACCACTAAGGAGAAAAAAGCAGTTCTAAGGACAGAAGAATGAGACCAAGTGGGTATGAAGTGATCATGAACAAATTTACCCTTTCCATCTCTAGACTGTCTGTATTCTAGAACAACCCAAAAATGAAACAAGGAACAACCGAACTGTTTTTTTTAAGATAAAGCTTATAAAAGCCATTGTGTACAGCTGTTGTGATTGGGCATGATAAAAAGCAGTCTTTTTAATCCCATGTTTATAGCACCCCACCACTGAGCTACCTGCAGAAGATACTTGCTTATCCTACTTGATCCAGATTATGAATTACTACTCTCCCCAAAAGAACTGCATGCAAAGTCAGGACTTCCAAGTTCAAGCCCAAAGATCAAATCCCCATGAAGGAAACCATGTAGTTTGGAATGTATCCCTTGCTGGCATCTCAGCTGAACTTGTGTTTTTCTTGATGTGAGCTCAGATCCTTCCAGTCCAGTGAACAGGATATCTTTCCTCTTTTGATAGGCACCCAGCATTTGTTAATGCCACAGTTTCTCAGTGGAACAAGTGCTGCAGGAGCAACCTGAGCCTCATTTTTCAGCTAAGAGGAAAGAGTGTATGACATATGCTCAGAAGAAGACATGGACATGTACTGTCTTTGGTGCCTCAAGACTCCAAAAACTGAGTTTTAGTGAGTGTTGAGAGAGCTTGCACAGCATCAAGGCCTCTTCCCTTTTTCCCTCTGCCCATCCCTGCAGCAAACAGCCTGGGGTGTGGGCAGCAGGCTGGGATGAGGCACAACCTGGCAGATGACCTGAATTAACCAGAGATATTCCATAAAGCGTCATGGACAGCAACAAAAAATGAGAGGGTTCAGGGAGGTCACCCAGCTTTTGCTCAGGAACTGGCTGGACACTGATCTACTTGTGGGAGGAGTGATCATCTTTACATCACCTGTTTTGGTTTGCTTCTCATTTTCCTTTTTTTTTTTTTCTCTGCTGCTTAAAAACTATTTCTCTCAACCCATAATTTTTTTTTTACTCTTCTTTTCCTCTCTTTTCTGACAGTAGTGAGGGAAGTGAGCAAGTGGCTGCATAGTGCTGAGCTGCCTACTGTCATTAAACCACACAATTAACATAATCTTTGATTTTCAGCTATTCCTATTAAAAATATTTCCTCAGGAGCACCATCAGGTTTTACAGTCTCTCCACTTAATTTTTTTGCAGATTATCCTGTGGTGACAGAAGTGGTAAGAAACACTGAACTGATCACTCCAGACATACCCATGACCAGCCATAAAACTATGATACATTGTTTTTCCCTACATCCTTCAAGGAAAATTATGTAACAGCTGAAGAAACTGCAAATGTATGTATGCATTTGAAAAAGCCTGCACCGAGTAATTTCATTAGCAACAGTGACAGAGCTCTTCTGAAATTCACTGCGACTTCTCAAATTGCTATTTTTCTGAGTACGAAAACAGTTATTCCTACTACTCTCATCAAAATTTCTCAAGCACCTAATTCATGTCTTGAACAAATGTACAGCAAAAATCTGTTTTATGAAGAGTTAAGAGCTGTCTTGATTTGTGTAAAATACCAATTTCCCTCTTTTCTTTCTCCTCCTGTGTGTAAAAGTGTAAACAACAGATTCTTTAGATCAATTACTTTCTGCTTCTTTCCCTTTAAAAGAAGTCCCATGCAGATCAGTACCTACCACACAAAACAGCAATTACTACATGAAGCAGAAACAAATGAACGAGTAGAAAAGCAAAACTACTTTGGCCTCCAAAAAGTTAACGGCTTGTACTGGGCATGGAAAAAGGACCCACCACGAAGGAGCTCAAGCCTTGGCTGGCCAAAGTTTTTTAACACTGAAGAACATAAGTAAACCCCATAATTTTGGAGGAAACCAGCGTCTCAGTACGCTCAGAAAAACTGCTCGCTTGAGACAGACAAGGCAAACTCCACGTTGGCCTTGGCCATGATCCTCTGGAGCCTCTGCCAGAAGCGCTCGGCGGCACGACAGCGGCTGGCAGCACAACAGGGATGCGCCAGGTGACTGGGACGCCAAAGTCCGTCTGAGGGAAACCAGAGCAGACACTTCGCTTGACGCTACCGCCGTCCTGCTCCGGAGGCAAAAGAATGAAGGGAATAGTGTCCACCATGATCCCTGAGGCTTCCTTCCTGCCCACTCGCCTGCATCAGGTGTGCCCGCTCCCGAGCGCCCCGCAGCTGTCCCGGGCAGGGCTGTCCCGGGCTCTCCAGCCGCCACAGGCCGCCATTCCCCGCCTTCCCCCGGGACAGGGAACGCCTCGCTGCCCACGGGTGCCGCGGGACGCCGCCTCCTGGGGCCGGCTCCAACACTCCGTGTCAGCCTCCTCCCGCTCCGCATCCCGCCCCCGGCGCCCCTCACCGTCGTGCCCATGGCCCCCCGATGCCGGGCGACGCTTCGCAGGAAGCGACCCCGCCTCCTTCCCGCTCACCCCCCGTGCCGACGGAGGGCGGAAAGGAGTGGGGAGCGGCCCCGCCCCCGTACCTGTCCGGCGGGCGAGGAGGGGCACGGCGGCTCCGGCCGGCCGCCCCCCGCCAGCGCGTCCCGCCCGCCCGCCGGGATCGCCGCCTGCTGCGGGCCCGCGCCGCCGGAAGTGGCGCCCGGGAGGCGCCAGGGGTCGGCGCGAGCAGCGAGCGCATCGACACAGCGCCGCTCGCTCGCTCGGCGTTCCGCTACCCGGCCTGAGGCGGGCGGGGACGGCGCCCTCCGGCTCCACGCGCGTTGTGGGCGGGGCCTCGTGCCAGGGACCGCCCACCGGGCCCGAGGGGCGGGGCCGAGTCCCGACTCCGCGTTCCCGGCTCCGCGTCACGTTCCCGGCTCCCAGAGTTGGCTGCTGAGGAGTTACCCGCGTGTCTCTGGGGGAGACTGGGGAGATCACAGAATAGTTGGATTGAACGAGGCCTCTGGAGATCCAGTCTAACCCCCTTGACAAGGCAGGGTGATCTAGAGAAGGTGACACGGGAACACGTCCAGGAGGGTTTGGAATGTCTCCAGAGAGGGTGACTCCACGACCTCCCTGAGCAGCCTGTTCCAGTGCTCTGCCGCCCTCAATGTAAAGTTCTTCCTCGTGTTGAGGTGGAACTTCTGTTTCAGTTCATGGCCATTGCTCCGGGCACCGCTGAAAAGAGTCTGGCACCATCCCTTTGGCACCTGCCTTTGAGATATTTACATGCATAAAGAGAGATAAGAGAGATCCCCTCTTAGTCCTCTCCAGACTAAACATCCCCAGCTCCCTCAGTCTCCCCTCATAAGAGAGATGCTTCAGACCCCAAATCATCTTTATGTCCCTTCACTGGAACCTCTTCAGGAACTCCGTGTCTCTCTTGTACTGAGTAGCCCCGAACTGGACACAGCTCTCCCGATGTCGCCTCGCCACAGCTGAGCAAAGGATCACCTCTTTCTGAATCATTAAAAACCAATACGATCACAGACAGAGACTCTCTAGTTGACGTTAGAAAGTGATATGCTTGTTAACACTGGCGGGAGTTGTCTTCGAAAGGCATGACAGCGCCATTCAAGGTTCTTTGCTCTCTGTTTATTTCCCAAGATCTTACATACAATACATATGCATAACCGCAGCACCTCCCATCCCCGCTCCGTATTAAAATGAGGCTATTAGTCTTTCACGCATGCACAATTCTTGTCTTGAATTGGGTCGGTGGTCTCGAATTGGGTCAGTGGTCTTCAGGGAAGAAGTCAGGAAAGTCTTCATCAGGTCTCCGTGACCTTCTGGCACAATCCAAGGTCCCCTGCTTCGTGATTGATTGATATCAAGTCCAGGTGCTGGCCATTGTTCTACTGCTTTCAGTACGTCCTTATAACCACTCACTCCACTTCCTTCTACAAACAAGCTCACAATGGCGAACAATACAACAATTAGCTCTAGCTTAAGCATCTAACAATCATTAACCTATCATTTGTTTATCCAACTTGCATCCTGATCAATATGAATTGCTTCTAACCCTTAGCTGAAATCTGAACTCTTTAAAGTCGTGATTCCCTTCCACCTGCTGCGCACTCTTCCCGATGCACCCCAGGGCACCGCTGGTGCTGCTGGCAGGGCAATAACTCCTCTGTGCCCTGTCCTGCCCTGTCCGGCCGGGACGTGGGCAAGGAACCTCCAGGAGCACCTGGAGGGACTGAGGAGCTCCTTGCCTGCCTGGGCTCCCTGCAGGACCCGGGAGGAGTGACAAGGACGTGTGGAGGTGTCCCCCCTCGCCTCCCAGATGTGCTTCGCTGGAGGTCTGCAGCAACTGGATCTGCCTTAATACTTGGGAAAAGCCTCCCGGAGCACGCAATCGTATTTCACACCACGGTGACATCAAGACTGTTTGCAGTCCTGAAAAAGTTTTTTCCCGAGGTTTGGCTGATGCTCTGCTGTTCTGATGTGAGCGATGAATCACCCACCTACTTTGCTTTCATGAAAAAAAAAAAAAAAAAGCGTTTAGAGAGAGAGGTATTCTTGTGATCATTCCACGTGAGGCTACAGGAAGGAAATAATAAAAGTATTTAATGACAAGCAGAAAGGTAAATGAGAGCAATAACAGCAGAATGCATAGGGCATAATGGCCAAAGGAATCAGGTATAGAACTAAGAAAAAAAAGTAGCTAAAGGCATTTTAGGCAAAATGTGCAAAGTAGATGTAGCTTGAAAATACATAAAATCCAGTTATTATTCATATCAGTCTATAAAGTGACAGTGCTGTGCATTCTGTAGTTATGTACAGAGGTATTTAACATTATCCATAATCACTACAGGACAATAGATATATATTTCCGAAATTCAAGCTTTTATGTTTGTACTGTTTCAAAAGGGTTTTTTACCTTATCTAATGTTAGTGCAGCATGTCAGTGTGTATTATAGATAGTAGCAAGTGCTCCAACATTTAACATCATATTTTCAAGGGTATTTATTAAGTGACAAACACCAAAAATAAAATGTGCACTACATGGTTACTTAAAAACAAATAAACAAAAAATTTGACCCCCCCTAAAATCCTTTAGCAACTAGCTATTTCTGAAAAGCAGGATCAGTGATTATGAGGAAAATACTTGCAGCCACCCTGCGAAGTTCCAGTGCTTCTTGGTTTGAGTTTCCTTTACCAGGTGGAAGGATTTCACATTTAGCAAAAATTGTGCTTTTTTTTACAACAATATGGATATGCTTTTCACCATCTCCATGACAGAAGTAACTACCCCAGTAACTCAAGTAAATATATTCAAGCATGCACGTGATCAGCTGGGATTTTCTAGTTTATTGTAAATAAATTCTCTAGATGTCAGCTGTAATAAATTTTACTGTTACAGATGTAGGTGGAGTCATTACACAGGAAATTCCACCTGAACATGAGGAAGAAGTTCTTTTCTGTGCGCATGGCTGAGCACTGGAACAGATTGCCCAGAGAGGCTGTGGATTCTCCCTCCCTGGAGATATTCAGGATTCTCCTTCACTGGAAATATTCAAAAACTATCTGGAAACAATCCTGAGTAATGTGCTTGAGGGGACCCTGCTTGAACAGAGTGGTTGGACTAGATGGCCTCCTGTGGTCCCTTCTAACCTTACCCATTCTGTGCTTCTCTGAGTGTGCCTTACTGACTCAGTGGAAGCAGGCAGAAAACAGGAAAAATCAAACTGCACCACTAAACTGGATTGACTAAATAACCTGTAACTGGATGGAAGGAACCTGGGTGTGTGAGGCTCTTGATTAGGAAGAGTGTTGTGGAGAGGCACAGTGACAGGTGTGATCTGATATTCCCTAATATCTGAGGCTTGTTCATATCCTATTGTATTCTTTTTTAAATTCAGAAATGTAGAAATTAGGCTGCTTGATTTTGGGAGGTTTCCTGCTTGTTGTTAAAGAGCATATTTTGCTGTTTACAATGTATTTTTCTATTTCTACTATCCATATTCCAGCATTCCAACTGGAACGTGGTATGTATGCTGGAGAATGTTCTCTTTAACAACAAGCAGAAGAGTCAACGACGAGTAGGATGTTTATTATTGACCTCACTGATGCTTTTGCAGTCTGCAATATGAACATGTATGGATTACTGGTAAAGCTGGAAAGCAAATTACGTTTTCTTTTATCGTTTGTAAAAATGAAGTTAGGGCTTATGAAAGGTACTGGATTCAGGCTCTGGGGACCTAACTTCTCTGTTTATCCAGGAAATAGATGTTGTACATCACAAGCAGAGGCAGTGGAAGTATTAAAGATCTCAAGGTTCTCACACTCCCTGTCTGTACTTCTCCTTCTTGACCTACTCAAAGTACTAATAGGAAAGCTTAGTCTGTGCACAAACTTAATCCTATTTTTTTTTTCTGGAAGGTACACAATAAGGCTGTTTGCTGTAGTTTTATTAACAAGAGCTTTTGTTCACTACAGTCTAATTTTGAAATGTCAGCTCCCTAATAGGCTTTGTTTCCTTTGTTGTCTAGCCTAGATTATTTTAATATCTGTTCAATATGAGCAATTCTAATTTTTCTGCAGTGAAATGATGCCCCTGTACCCACTTCCCATGCACCAGATTGGGAATTAATCAGAACAAAGGTGTTAGGCACTTCTTATTTGTGAAGGGAACACAAATAGGGAATATTTATAATAGGTGCACATCTTGCATTTTGTCAATGGGCTTTGGACAGTAATATCCGTTAAGAATTTAAAGGAGTAAAAAATATTTCCTGTGAGTGTGGCAAAATTATCCAATATGGGTATGTTCCCCCTGAAACGTGTGTAGGTATACCATAAGCGACACAAGTATCCATGAACATTTTCACCAGGGTTATAAAAAAAATGAAGGTAATGAAGCAGAACAATGAGGGGGATTTGCTATATTTCAGCGTGAAAGACAAATTAATACCACTTTCAAATGCTTGAACCCACATCTCAGAGATGTGTGTTGTTTGAATAAATATTTTTAGAATCTTCTATGTTGACTAAATCAGAGCATAAGCCAAGGAGGATGCAGTTTGTGAATCTTGATACAGCTAAAGCTGATGTCATCTACTGGTTTATCATCTTTATCAAAAATTGGGGGGAATTAATTGCAAAGTGACCAATTTTTCTGTGAATTTTGTTTTAGGGTTTACATTTGAGACAATTGAGAATTACAAAAATGGTTACATGAAAATATGTTTTGGCTCTCGTAAGTGGTCATCTGCTGAATTAGTCAGAGTTAGGTAAACCTAGAAGCTTGACTGGCAGAAAAAAAGAGCAGCTGTTTACCTCTGTAGCTTGGGGAAAAGGGGGAAAACAATAGTTTTCCTGTTGACAGATATAATATTTCTGATGATTTAATACAGTAAAATTTTTCTGCCAGCTCTGTACAGGTTTTGATTGCTGTTACTCTGAGACACAGTAGAATAGCAAACAAAATAAATAAGACACACACACAGAAGAAAGACTTGATGAGCTTTTTGCTAGGAATATTTTTAAAATTAGAAATAAGTGCCCATCAAAACTGAGGATGGCTAGTTAAGTATCACAATGTCAATGCAATTAAAATCCATATGTTTTAATATATATGTCATTAAAATGTATATATTTAGGCTTCTGTAATAAATATTTCCTGAATACTTCCCTATAATTTTCTCTATTTAAATTCCAGCTGCAATGATTTTTCTCAGCCTAATTTTAAAAACCGTTTCTAATGTATTCCTTGTACTACTGCATTTTACTGCCTCAGAACCTAAATTGTGACTTTAACAGTAACAAAAAGCTCTATGGTTATAGAATACGGAGTTTGAAATGTGTGATACATCACTTCATATTCAAGAGAAAGCTATTGTACCTAGAATTATAAAGTTAAATTAAGGTTCTGCCTTCTGACATTACAAAGTACTGTAATACTGATTTTTAAATTTTTAAATTGCACTTAAAACATGGAGCGTAGGACCAGACAGATAATCTATCAAGTGTTGATAACAGTCTAGATACAACTTCATTATTTCTGTCCTATCACTGGTGCATATAAATGCTAGTGCTTAGAAATGCAAACAGTAAGTAATTTGCTCAGAGAGAGTGGATGTCCAGATATATATTCTACAACTTATTTGGAATAACGATGTTGGGAATTTTTCAGTCATAACTGGTTGATATTAGAAAAATTGTGCTTAACCCAGGATGCATTCAAATAGTTTTGTTTTCTGTGATTTGCAGTGGTTAAAATAATTTTAACCAGTCAGTTTAGGTCACAAGCAGCCTTCTTTGGAATAACTTCTTTTTATTCATACACGGTTGTGAACGGGCTTATGACTTGGTATTGACAGCATTACACTGATGACACTCCAGACCATGGGAGTAAAAGTGGTCTCTCTTGTGCCTGCAGGTATTGTGTTATGCTGGGGGAAATGGCAGAATAAGAACTAGTGAGGCAGGTTGATTGATAGAATGTTTTCTATAAAAAAAATTCTCACTGTCCTATGGCATTATTTTTGAAATAATTTAGAGCCTTCTAGACTGTAAATAGTAGAGTATGTTGTGACTGTGCAAAGTTTGAATTCAGGCCCTTCTGAGAAGTGAAGGTGTGATGGATGTTTTTTCTTGAAGTGAAAGGTTTTGAAGGTTTGCTGAGTAAAGAGGAAGCTGTTTGTATGTCCTGGAGATATGTGATGCATGTTTTGATAAATGTTGAGGGATATCTGGGCATGAGAGGTAACCAAAGAGCAAATATTAGGTCAAATCAAAGGTCTGTTTAGTCATTCTCTGTGATGGAGTCTAGGGAGCTGAGGATATGTTAGGTAGTCCCTCTCTTAGCATAGGCCCCTGGCTTGTGCTAGTAACTTGTGTGGAGGTTGTTTGTAGATTGTTTAATGGCATCTAGTAGACATTTCCTCCTATGTTTTGTTTATTGCTTTGAAACCATATTGTTTAATGGCATCTAGTAGACATTTCCTCCTATGTTTTGTTTATTGCTTTGAAGCCAGTTAAGTTTTTGGCCTCTGTAATGTCCAGTTGGGGAGTTTAAGGGATTATCAGTCGGAATGAATCTAGGACTGAGCAGTACTGTGAAGTCATGGAATTGATGAGTGGAATTACTACAGAATTGTTTGGGTTGGAAGAGGTTTCAAAGATCATCTAGTTCAAATCACTCTGCTACGTCAGAGACACCCTTCCACTTGACCAGGTTGCTCAAAGCCCTATCCAGTTTGAATGCTTCCAGGGAAGGAGCAACTACAACTTCTCATCATAATCACACTAAAGAATTTCTTCCTAATATCTGATGTAAACCTACCGTCCTTCAGTTTAAAGTCATTCCCCCTTGTCTTGTCACTACATACCCTTGTAAAAAGTCCATTTCCAGCTCTCCTGCAGGCCCCCTTTACGTACTGGAAAACTGCCCTAAGGCTTCTCCAGAGCCTTCTCTTCTCCAGGCTGAACAACCCCATCTCTCTCAGCCTGTCTTCATAGGAGAGGTGCTCCATCCCTCTGATAGTCTAGTGGGGTTATACAAGACTGGAGCAGAGGGACAGAATCACCTCCCTTGACCTGCTCATCACATTTCCCTTCACATAGCCCGGGTTATGATTGGCTTTTTGGCCAACTTACTGAGAGTGTGCTAAATCCCACTGTCCATGTCACCAACGAAAACATTAAACAGTGACAGTCCCAGCTCTGACCCTTGAGGAATACCTCTCGTCACTGGTCTCCACTTGGATGTTGAGCCACTGATTGCAATTTTTGGAGTGCGACCATCTCTCCAGTTCCTTATCCATTAAGCAGTTTACCCATCCCATTGATCTCTCTCCATTTTAGAGACAATGGCGTAGTGTGGGACAACATCAAATGCTTTGCACAAACCCAGGCTTCAATTGCTCTTCCCTCATTCACCACCCCTCTAACCCCATTATAGAAGGCCGCCAGATTTGTGAGGCATGATTTGCCTGTCTTGAAGCCATGTTGGCTGTCATGAATCTCTTCCTTATTTTCCATGTGGCTTAGCATAGTTTACAGGAGGATCTGCTTCATGATCTTGAGCACAGAGGTGAGGCTGACTGGTCTGCACATCCATAGGTCTTTCTTCCCCCCCCCCCTTTTTGGAAATAGGGTTATATTCCCCCTTTTCCAGTAAGTGGGAACATCATCATACTGCCATAGCTCCTTAAATATGATGCACAGGGGCTTAGCCACTTCCTCTATCATTATACATATGCATTATACAGTATTTCCAGGTACATAAACTTGGAAGTTGGTGTTTGGCAAGCAGTGTATGTTCCTGGAAAACAAAGCAAGCAGGTTTTTTGATGTCAAGTGGATACTGGAAAGGAAAGATTGATATTTCTCAGAAGAAGAAAAAAAGAGTATGGGGGTCTATTTTATACTTCTGATAGGTAACTTTAGGGAGGGCATAAGTTTGGACAGGCTTGACTGGAGAATGACACTTTTAGATAGGCATAAAAATGTTTTATATTGGATTGAAATTAATTTGAAACAAAGCTCCCGAGTTTCTGAAGTTCATTCTTCATTATATCTTAGTTCGTCTTAGAAGAGGATTGAAGTAATTTTTATACTACATTGGTTTCTTCTGAATTAGTTTGTAAGTTAATAATTGGTGTCAAAGAAGTCTGTGTACTTTGCTGATGTGCTAGAAAATAAAATCAGCTTGGAATTAGTCACAATTGAAGTTAAAGGCAATATACTGTATTTATTACTAAAGATGTGGTGTAATAAATAATGAATTTTGTACGTATTCTCAAATTTTCTGAAGGCAAGAGAGTGAAACATCTCTGTAGCATAATGTAATCTGAAGTACCTAACATGTTATGCATGGGAAAGTATTGAAATGAATTTTCACATCACTTGTTTTGTACTCATGGGTGTTTGAATGATATTTTATAGTGTCCTGGTAGTATTTTTTAAAACTAAAACAGCATTGCTCTGAAGTAGTTCTGTCACTGCTTTATTGCTATCAGAACTGGTATGCTACAAGATATGATGATATACTCACATTTAAATGGACTCGTGTCTAAGGTACGAAAGGAATGCAGATCTCCCTTTCGTATTAACTCTTCCTGGTATTTTACAGGGGTTGGAAACTTGTCCTCTGAACCATTTCAATAGTAAATGATGTTAAGGTATCCTAATCTCTGTCACCCTGATCTTTTTCAGCCTTCTGATGTTTACATTTTTGTAGTGGAATTTCTCACAGATTTTCACCTAAACAAAAGTGATGTTTTGGAAACTGTTCTTGGTGTTTACATACCTCTCTGGAGGAAGGACAATTGATGGACTTCTAGTTTGACCAGTGTGGTGGAAGAGGTGCCAACCTTACCCTTCAATCCCTGATCATTGTCCAGAATGTATGTAAATAGGGATCGAGAAATAAATTCCCCTCTTTTTTGCCCTGACAACTGACTGCGTGCATGTTCTTCATTTCGTGTCCTCTGACAACAAATCTGTACCCAGCAGTTGTCTGAGAATGGATCCATATGACACACTACAGCAAAGAATGACCAGGGAAACTGTTTGCAATTGAGTCTTTGTCTCCCTGCCCCAAATCAACATGAAATTATATCTTCCATGTGTGAAAAGACTACAGAGAAATTAATAGAGGAGTCACAGAGCAGACAAAGATGTTGTCTTCTTGTCACTGGATATATTTTCTTTTGAACTTACTCCTTTGGCTGAAACCAGGTACAGCTTCCTCTAGTCCTTTTGGTGACAAATGTTGTTCAATTTCTACAAAATCCAAGTGATCAAAGCTGTCAAAGCCAGACACTTCCATTGGTTCCAGCTTAACCGTCTGGCATATTCTTCGCTAAAAGCGTCCATTTATGGTTGGTTTGTATAATTTAATGTCATCAGGAATATTTTCTTTTAGAGATGACATAGAAGATCTCTAAATATTGTTTCCAAAATATTTTAATTTTAGAGCAGTTTTTAAAAAAATGTTACATAATAAGAATTATTTTTACCCATTAGTAGTAATGTCCCCTAATTACACTCAAATCTTATTCATTACTACAGTAACATCTAGATTCTAACAGCAATTCAGAGCTTGAGATGTCGAATTTGCCTAAACTTACAGCAAATAAACCTGTCTAGCCAGAGGAGTTTGTAATATGGAACAACTTAGGAAAAAAAATGGAAATATATCCTAAGTTGTATGATTCACAACTTAACAGCAGGAAAGCTGCCCAGCAGGAAGGACCCTAGGGGAGCTGGCTGACAGTGGCCAAACACGTGCTGGCCTGTGCCCAGGTGGGCAAGGAGGCTGGTGGTATCCTGACCTTCTGTGTCAGCAATACTGTGGCCAGCAGGACCAAGGCAGTGATCATCCCTCTGTGCTGGGCCCTGGGGAGTGCTGTGTGCAGCTGTGTGCCCCTGCTCAGGTGCCAACAGGGAAAGACAGCTCTGTGCAAATTAAAGTGCCACCGAGATGATCCACAAAGTCAACAACAGGGATTTTATTGAACAGTGGTTGGGAAATAGAGAGATAGAAAGGAACAGAAAAGAAGAGGGTGAGAAGGAAGGGGGGGGGGGGGCGGGCGTGGCATTGGGAGGAAGTACAGGAAGGGAGCGGAGAAAAAAGGAAGACGGGCACCACGCTTGGCTGCGGTGGTGTCCTGTCACTTCCTCGTCATCCTGCTCTCCTTGATGCTGGAGAGTCCTAGCGGTTCTCATGGAGGTGGAGGTGGGGGCCCTCGATTCTTCCAGGGTTAGCCCTTTTCTCCAGTCCATGTTTTGGGCTTCCAGGGAGGCATTTCCCTACGTGCCATAGGAAAGGAGGATGGGCGTGCCTTCCTTTGCCTGCAATGCTGAGGTCCAAGGAGCATTTCTCAGCTCCTAATGCAGCCTGGCAGCAGGGTGGGGATGCAGCCCCACGCTGTAGCCCTGGGCTAAAGTCAGTTTCTCTGGAATTCTACAAGGCCGCGCTGTAATCCTTCCTCAGCTGGCTCTCCGCGACCAGGCTGCCTTGCAATTGCCTTGGGCACGCCGGGCTGGGGCTGGCAGCAGGACCTGCCCGTGGCAACTGTTGGCCTTGGGCACCGTGCATCCATCCATCTGTCCATCAGTACGTCCATCCCTCACTGCAAGCCTCCCCGTGCCGTTCAGTCAAGGAGCTGAGCGGCCTGATGGTGAGAGGCCACCTCTTGAGGTCTGCCTGGTGCTGTCACCGGGCTCACTCCTCTCGCTGCCCCCTGAGGCAGCTGAAGGAGAAAAGCCGCCTCAGTGCCCGCCGGGCCGTCTTGAGGACAGAGCGCCACCGCCGTGGGGCCGGGGGCTGCGGGACAGTGGCCATGTCAGCAGGGGAGGAGGGAACACCGCATGCCAGGGGCTGAGCAGCCACCAGGGAAGGCTCTGCTGGTGCGCCAGTCCTGCAGGGCCTTGCCTGGTCAAGGCTGGCTTGGTCATGGCCAGCATCCACACACGCTGACGTCGGCCTCCTGCGTGGCATGGGCAGGCAAGATGCAAGCCGACATGTTTGCCTCTTCAGGTGGTGCGTTCAGGAGAGGCTCACTGTGCTCCTCATCACAGGGAATGTTGCCTGGGGGGAAAGCTCCTGGCTCTGCTTCTTCATCTTGCAGGAGGGGACAAAGTGTGCACTCTGGCTCACTGTGCCCCTCTCCTGTAGCATCTCTGTCAGAGAGCTCTTCCTCCTCCCACTTTTCCAAAACCCTGTCTACACGAGCGTCCCAAGATGGCACATCCCTGTTGTTAAAGAGAGACCACAGCTCTGCAGACAGGTCAGGAGGCACAAGCTGTGAGTCGTTTTCGGTCTCTCCTGTGCAGTCTTTGCTCCAGCTGCAAAGACTGTGCAGCACCGAGGGGCTTTCTTGATCCAGGGAGGAGAGGATGTCTTCCTCTAGCTTCTCCAGCTCCTCTGCCTCGCTATGCAGAAGGTGATTCGAAGCATCCCCAGTCTCCTTGCAGAGCAGCTTGTCGTGGACCATTTGCTCTGTCGGCCAGTGAGTTGCCTTGTCCTCACAGGGGCCTCCAGGTGAAGACAAAGCTGAGAAGCCTGAGCTCTCCTCTGGCTCTGAGGCAGGGAAAAGCTCAGTGGGCCTCTCGTCCCAGGGATCATCAGCCATGGCAGGAGCCGCTGCCTCTGCCTTTTTCCCATTCGTTGGGACAAGTGACGCGCTCCGTGGGTCGCTGTCCCTGTCTCCTGCAGCTGGGGCTGCTATGTCTGGGAGCTCTTCCTCCTCCCACTTCTCCTCTGACTCCTCTAGAAAAGCGTCCCCAGAGCACAAGCTCTCTGAGCCAGAGTGTGGCTCTGCAACCGGGACAGGTGACAGGTGATCAGAGGAGTTTCCCGCCTCTCCTGTGGAACCTTCGGTCAAGCCGGGTGGGCAGCTGGGCAGCACCTGGAGCTCTTCATCTGCCTCTTGGCAGAATCTTGACTGCTCCTCGGTGCAGGTGCACTTGATGGAGGTGTCCTCACCCAGGTACGGGGCAAGGCCTCTAAACAGGTCTCTGGAGGATTTGCCACCACACTCTTTCAGCACCTCAGTGAGCTCCCGCGTCTCACTGCGTCCCAAGAGTTTCCAGGCCGGCTTGGTTCCTGTGCAGAGCGGCATGCCACCTGCACGTGGCAGGGGTGGCAGGCCATGGCCCTGCCTTGCAGCTGAGCCTCGCCAGAGCCCCTCAGCTGAGCTGTGCGGGGAAGGGGTTGCCCGGGCCCCGTCAGCAGCCATAGTGCCCCATGGAGAAGGTGGCACCAGGTCTCGGTAGCCCCTGGCCACGGGGTCCGCGGACCATGCTCTGCCTCTGGGAGGAGACCCAGAGGCTGCTGGGGCTGGTGGCAGAGGGGGCAACTTGACCCTTGCCGAGGCCGCTCTCGGCATTTCAGGGCTGAGCCGGCACGGAGGCGTCACTTTCAGTGGAGGGCCGTGGAGAGGCGGCAGGTCTGACACGGACAATCTTCGTGGCCGTGTGACTGTGCCGCTGTGGGGCTGTGAGTGCCCACCCTCCAGGCTGTCCTCCTCCATTCTTAGTTCTCTAAGTATCCACGAGATGGCCTGTGTCGGGATGGGCTGGTCCTCGTCGAGGGGCACGATGGTCACCCATGTGGCCAAGTCCGCTGCTGCTGCCTGCGGTGGCGTCTGCAGGGAGCAGGAGGAGGCGTGGGATGGAGGCGGCTCTGTGCGGTCACGCCGTCCCCCCTCACGGTGGCGAGCCCAGCTCTGGCCCCGAGGCAGGCGCTGACCACGGCAGCCAGGCTGGGCTGGGTTCCCGGCTGCGCTCGCTGTCTCTGGGCCATCCCTTCGGCTCGGCCGTCCTGGCGCCAGCTCCTCCCCAGAGCAAAGCCTGGTGCCAGGCCTGGCCCAAGGTCTCTGTGCCCCCAGCCCTCCCTCCCCCAGCAGGGCCCACTGCAGCCTCTCCCTCCATCCCCGTCGCTCACCTTTTGCCGCCTGGACAGCAGCGGCTGCCCCTCACGGGACCTGCAGTGGGCTTTCGCCTTCTGCCTCTTCGACATCTTGGCGGTGCTCCGAGGAACACTGGCCAAGGGCACCCGGGAAGAGCTGCTTCCTCCTGAGGAGCTGCTGCCTCGCGAGAGAGCTGCTGCCTCCTCAGAGAACTGCTCTCCTGGGAGTGGCAACGCCAGGGGTTTGGCCCCACAAGAGCCCTCTGTGTCACCGCAGGGACCCGCGTCACAATGGGCTCTGGGCACGATGCAACCGTGTGTCACAAAGGCTGGGTGGGCACGGCCACCCCTTTTCTCGGGGGGACATGGAGACAAAGGCCTTTTGTAGGACTTTGCCCCTCCACTTTGCCTATGCCTGTTCCTTTCCCAGTGACCTACAGCTCTCCCTTGTCCCACTTTGTGTTCCTCCTCTAAACATCCCCAAAGAAGCCCTGTGCCCTGCCCAACTGATTTTCCCAGCCAGCCCACCATGTGTCCCACCCCTTGGCCCCCACTTAAATGTAGAAAGAGAATCAGGAGGGCAAAAGCTCTCTTAGCACTTCATCTGGACACTACTGTAAAAGATGATAAAAAGTGTTTGTTTAAAATATTAACAACAAAGGAGTGACAAGGAAAATCTCCGTTCTTTAGTGGATACGGAGTGCAAATATATTTGAGAGGGATGGAGAAAAGTCTGAGCTAATTAATGCCTTCTTTGCCTCCACCTGCGATAGTCAAACTGGTTGTGCAGAGGTTGAGCAGCCCTGTGAGCTGCCAGACAGGGACAGGGAGCAGACTGGAGTCCCTGTAACCCAGGAGGAAGTTGTCAGTGACCTGCGCAGCCCCTGCTGAGACACTGCCAAGTCTATGGGGCTGGCTGGGAGGCCCCCAAGGGTCCTCAGGGAGCTGGCAGAAGAGCTGGCAGCTGGCTAAGCCACTGTCTGTCCTTTCTTGTCAGTCCTGGACAGTCGGGGAGGTGCCAGATAGCTGGAGGTGCCTATGGGACACACCCACAGCCAAGAAGGGCTGCAGGGAGGATGCAGGGAACTGCAGGCCTGTCAGTGTGACCTCAGGGCCCGGCAAGGTTCTGGAGCAGGTCACGGGGAGGGGGATCACAGGGCCCAGAGAGGACAGCTGAGGGATCAGGCGCAGCCATTGTGGCTTTAGGAAAGGCAGGTCCTGATCTGAGCAACCTGCTGTTCTTTGAGGAGCAGGTTACTCATCTCAGAGTTGAGCAAAAAGCTGTGCATGGAGTCTCCCTGGACTCGAGCAAACCTTTGACTCCATCTCCCACAGCACAGTCCTGGAAAAGCCATCAGCCCAGGGCTTGGGCAGCGGCACTCTTTGCTGAGTTAAGAACTGTTCGGATGGCTGGGCCCAGAGGGGGTTCTGTGAATGGTGCTGCATCCAGCTGCCGTCAGGTCATTAGCGGTGTCCCCTGGGCCCAGTCCTGTCCAGTGTCTGTCAGGCTGATGCGGCCAAGGGCATCGGGGGTTCAGTAGTAGATTTGTGACAACACCAAGGTGGGTGGGAGTGGCCGAGTGCTGGAAGGGTGGAAGGCTCTGCAGGGGGATCTGTGGACAGGCTGGATTGACGGTGAGAGGCTGAGTTTCAAGAAAACGGTGTCCTGCCCTCATGGCCCAACAAGGCCCCGCAGTGCTCCAGGCTGGGGCAGAGTGGCAGGAAAGCTGCCCAGCAGGAAAGGCCCTGGGGGTGCCGGCTGACAGTGGCCAAACACGTGCTGGCCTGTGCCCAGGTGGGCAAGGAGGCTGGTGGTATCCTGGCCTTCTGTGTCAGCAATACTGTGGCCAGCAGGACCAAGGCGGTGATCATCCCTCTGTGCTGGGCCCTGGGGAGTGCTGTGTGCAGCTGTGTGCCCCTGCTCAGGTGCCAACAGGGAAAGACAGCTCTGTGCAAATTAAAGTGCCACCGAGATGATCCACAAAGTCAACAACAGGGATTTTATTGAACAGTGGTTGGGAAATAGAGAGATAGAAAGGAACAGAAAAGAAGAGGGTGAGAAGGAAGGGGGGGGGGGAGGGCGGGCGTGGCATTGGGAGGAAGTACAGGAAGGGAGCGGAGAAAAAAAGGAAGACGGGCACCACGCTTGGCTGCGGTGGTGTCCTGTCACTTCCTCGTCATCCTGCTCTCCTTGATGCTGGAGAGTCCTAGCGGTTCTCATGGAGGTGGAGGTGGGGGCCCTCGATTCTTCCAGGGTTAGCCCTTTTCTCCAGTCCATGTTTTGGGCTTCCAGGGAGGCATTTCCCTACGTGCCATAGGAAAGGAGGCTGGGCGTGCCTTCCTTTGCCTGCAATGCTGAGGTCCAAGGAGCATTTCTCAGCTCCTAATGCAGCCTGGCAGCAGGGTGGGGATGCAGCCCCACGCTGTAGCCCTGGGCTAAAGTCAGTTTCTCTGGAATTCTACAAGGCCGCGCTGTAATCCTTCCTCAGCTGGCTCTCCGCGGCCAGGCTGCCTTGCAATTGCCTTGGGCACGCCGGGCTGGGGCTGGCAGCAGGACCTGCCCGTGGCAACTGTTGGCCTTGGGCACCGTGCATCCATCCATCTGTCCATCAGTACGTCCATCCCTCACTGCAAGCCTCCCCGTTCCGTTCTGTCAGGGAGCTGAGCGGCCTGATGGTGAGAGGCCACCTCTTGAGGTCTGCCAGGTGCTGTCACCGGGCTCACTCCTCTCGCTGCCCCCTGAGGCAGCTGAAGGAGAAAAGCCGCCTCAGTGCCCGCCGGGCCGTCTTGAGGACAGAGCGCCACCGCCGTGGGGCCGGGGGCTGCGGGACAGTGGCCATGTCAGCAGGGGAGGAGGGAACACCGCATGCCAGGGGCTGAGCAGCCACCAGGGAAGGCTCTGCTGGTGCGCCAGTCCTGCAGGGCCTTGCCTGGTCAAGGCTGGCTTGGCCATGGCCAGCATCCACACACGCTGCGTCGGCCTCCTGCGTGGCATGGGCAGGCAAGATGCAAGCCGACATGTTTGCCTCTTCAGGTGGTGCGTTCAGGAGAGGCTCACTGTGCTCCTCATCACAGGGAATGTTGCCTGGGGGGAAAGCTCCTGGCTCTGCTTCTTCATCTTGCAGGAGGGGACAAAGTGTGCACTCTGGCTCACTGTGCCCCTCTCCTGTAGCATCTCTGTCAGAGAGCTCTTCCTCCTCCCACTTTTCCAAAACCCTGTCTACACGAGCGTCCCAAGATGGCACATCCCTGTTGTTAAAGAGAGACCACAGCTCTGCAGACAGGTCAGGAGGCACAAGCTGTGAGTCATTTTCGGTCTCTCCTGTGCAGTCTTTGCTCCAGCTGCAAAGACTGTGCAGCACCGAGGGGCTTTCTTGATCCAGGGAGGAGAGGATGTCTTCCTCCAGCTTCTCCAGCTCCTCTGCCTCGCTATGCAGAAGGTGCTTCGAAGCATCCCCAGTCTCCTTGCAGAGCAGCTTGTCGTGGACCATTTGCTCTGTCGGCCAGTGAGTTGCCTTGTCCTCACAGGGGCCTCCAGGTGAAGACAAAGCTGAGAAGCCTGAGCTCTCCTCTGGCTCTGAGGCAGGGAAAAGCTCAGTGGGCCTCTCGTCCCAGGGATCACCAGCCATGGCAGGAGCCGCTGCCTCTGCCTTTTTCCCATTCGTTGGGACAAGTGACGCGCTCCGTGGGTCGCTGTCCCTGTCTCCTGCAGCTGGGGCTGCTATGTCTGGGAGCTCTTCCTCCTCCCACTTCTCCTCTGACTCCTCTAGAAAAGCGTCCCCAGAGCACAAGCTCTCCGAGCCAGAGTGTGGCTCTGCAACCGGGACAGGGGACAGGAGATCAGAGGAGTTTCCCGCCTCTCCTGTGGAACCTTCGGTCAAGCCGGGTGGGCAGCTGGGCAGCACCTGGAGCTCTTCATCTGCCTCTTGGCAGAATCTTGACTGCTCCTCGGTGCAGGTGCACTTGATGGAGGTGTCCTCACCCAGGTACGGGGCAAGGCCTCTAAACAGGTCTCTGGAGGATTTGCCACCACACTCTTTCGGCACCTCAGTGAGCTCCCGCGTCTCACTGCGTCCCAGGAGTTTCCAGGCCGGCTGGGTTCCTGTGCAGAGCGGCATGCCACCTGCACGTGGCAGGGGTGGCAGGCCATGGCCCTGCCTTGCCGCTGAGCCTCGCCAGAGCCCCTCAGCTGAGCTGTCCGGGGAAGGGGTTGCCCGGGCCCCGTCAGCAGCCATAGTGCCCCATGGAGAAGGTGGCACCAGGTCTCGGTAGCCCCTGGCCACGGGGTCCGCGGACCATGCTCTGCCTCTGGGAGGAGACCCAGAGGCTGCTGGGGCTGGTGGCAGAGGGGGCAACTTGACCCTTGCCGAGGCCGCTCTCGGCATTTCAGGGCTGAGCCGGCACGGAGGCGTCACTTTCAGTGGAGGGCCGTGGAGAGGCGGCAGGTCTGACACGGACAATCTTCGTGGCCGTGTGACTGTGCCGCTGTGGGGCTGTGAGTGCCCACCCTCCAGGCTGTCCTCCTCCATTCTTAGTTCTCTAAGTATCCACGAGATGGCCTGTGTCGGGATGGGCTGGTCCTCGTCGAGGGGCACGATGGTCACCCATGTGGCCAAGTCCGCTGCTGCTGCCTGCGGCGGCGTCTGCAGGGAGCAGGAGGAGGCGTGGGATGGAGGCGGCTCTGTGCGGTCACGCCGTCCCCCCTCACGGTGGCGAGCCCAGCTCTGGCCCCGAGGCAGGCGCTGACCACGGCAGCCAGGCTGGGCTGGGTTCCCGGCTGCGCTCGCTGTCTCTGGGCCATCCCTTCGGCCCGGCCGTCCTGGCGCCAGCTCCTCCCCAGAGCAAAGCCTGGTGCCAGGCCTGGCCCAAGGTCTCTGTGCCCCCAGCCCTCCCTCCCCCAGCAGGGCCCACTGCAGCCTCTCCCTCCATCCCCGTCGCTCACCTTTTGCCGCCTGGACAGCAGCGGCTGCCCCTCACGGGACCTGCAGTGGGCTTTCGCCTTCTGCCTCTTCGACATCTTGGCGGTGCTCCGAGGAACACTGGCCAAGGGCACCCGGGAAGAGCTGCTTCCTCCTGAGGAGCTGCTGCCTCGCGAGAGAGCTGCTGCCTCCTCAGAGAACTGCTCTCCTGGGAGTGGCAACGCCAGGGGTTTGGCCCCACAAGAGCCCTCTGTGTCACCGCAGGGACCCGCGTCACAATGGGCTCTGGGCACGATGCAACCGTGTGTCACAAAGGCTGGGTGAGCACGGCCACCCCTTTTCTCGGGGGGACATGGAGACCCCCTGGGTGACAAAGGCCTTTTGTAGGACTTTGCCCCTCCACTTTGCCTATGCCTGTTCCTTTCCCAGTGACCTACAGCTCTCCCTTGTCCCACTTTGTGTTCCTCCTCTAAACATCCCCAAAGAAGCCCTGTGCCCTGCCCAACTGATTTTCCCAGCCAGCCCACCATGTGTCCCACCCCTTGGCCCCCACTTAAATGTAGAAAGAGAATCAGGAGGGCAAAAGCTCTCTTAGCACTTCATCTGGACACTACTGTAAAAGATGATAAAAAGTGTTTGTTTAAAATATTAACAACAAAGGAGTGACAAGGAAAATCTCCGTTCTTTAGTGGATACGGAGTGCAAATATATTTGAGAGGGATGGAGAAAAGTCTGAGCTAATTAATGCCTTCTTTGCCTCCACCTGCGATAGTCAAACTGGTTGTGCAGAGGTTGAGCAGCCCTGTGAGCTGCCAGACAGGGACAGGGAGCAGACTGGAGTCCCTGTAACCCAGGAGGAAGTTGTCAGTGACCTGCGCAGCCCCTGCTGAGACACTGCCGAGTCTATGGGGCTGGCTGGGAGGCCCCCAAGGGTCCTCAGGGAGCTGGCAGAAGAGCTGGCAGCTGGCTAAGCCACTGTCTGTCCTTTCTTGTCAGTCCTGGACAGTCGGGGAGGTGCCAGATAGCTGGAGGTGCCTATGGGACACACCCACAGCCAAGAAGGGCTGCAGGGAGGATGCAGGGAACTGCAGGCCTGTCAGTGTGACCTCAGGGCCCGGCAAGGTTCTGGAGCAGGTCACGGGGAGGGGGATCACAGGGCCCAGAGAGGACAGCTGAGGGATCAGGCGCAGCCATTGTGGCTTTAGGAAAGGCAGGTCCTGATCTGAGCAACCTGCTGTTCTTTGAGGAGCAGGTTACTCATCTCAGAGTTGAGCAAAAAGCTGTGCATGGAGTCTCCCTGGACTCGAGCAAACCTTTGACTCCATCTCCCACAGCACAGTCCTGGAAAAGCCATCAGCCCAGGGCTTGGGCAGCGGCACTCTTTGCTGAGTTAAGAACTGTTCGGATGGCTGGGCCCAGAGGGGGTTCTGTGAATGGTGCTGCATCCAGCTGCCGTCAGGTCATTAGCGGTGTCCCCTGGGCCCAGTCCTGTCCAGTGTCTGTCAGGCTGATGCGGCCAAGGGCATCGGGGGTTCAGTAGTAGATTTGTGACAACACCAAGGTGGGTGGGAGTGGCCGAGTGCTGGAAGGGTGGAAGGCTCTGCAGGGGGATCTGTGGACAGGCTGGATTGACGGTGAGAGGCTGAGTTTCAAGAAAACGGTGTCCTGCCCTCATGGCCCAACAAGGCCCCGCAGTGCTCCAGGCTGGGGCAGAGTGGCAGGAAAGCTGCCCAGCAGGAAAGGCCCTGGGGGTGCCGGCTGACAGTGGCCAAACACGTGCTGGCCTGTGCCCAGGTGGGCAAGGAGGCTGGTGGTATCCTGGCCTTCTGTGTCAGCAATACTGTGGCCAGCAGGACCAAGGCGGTGATCATCCCTCTGTGCTGGGCCCTGGGGAGTGCTGTGTGCAGCTGTGTGCCCCTGCTCAGGTGCCAACAGGGAAAGACAGCTCTGTGCAAATTAAAGTGCCACCGAGATGATCCACAAAGTCAACAACAGGGATTTTATTGAACAGTGGTTGGGAAATAGAGAGATAGAAAGGAACAGAAAAGAAGAGGGTGAGAAGGAAGGGGGGGGGGGAGGGCGGGCGTGGCATTGGGAGGAAGTACAGGAAGGGAGCGGAGAAAAAAAGGAAGACGGGCACCACGCTTGGCTGCGGTGGTGTCCTGTCACTTCCTCGTCATCCTGCTCTCCTTGATGCTGGAGAGTCCTAGCGGTTCTCATGGAGGTGGAGGTGGGGGCCCTCGATTCTTCCAGGGTTAGCCCTTTTCTCCAGTCCATGTTTTGGGCTTCCAGGGAGGCATTTCCCTACGTGCCATAGGAAAGGAGGATGGGCGTGCCTTCCTTTGCCTGCAATGCTGAGGTCCAAGGAGCATTTCTCAGCTCCTAATGCAGCCTGGCAGCAGGGTGGGGATGCAGCCCCACGCTGTAGCCCTGGGCTAAAGTCAGTTTCTCTGGAATTCTACAAGGCCGCGCTGTAATCCTTCCTCAGCTGGCTCTCCGCGCCAGGCTGCCTTGCAATTGCCTTGGGCACGCCGGGCTGGGGCTGGCAGCAGGACCTGCCCGTGGCAACTGTTGGCCTTGGGCACCGTGCATCCATCCATCTGTCCATCAGTACATCCATCCCTCACTGCAAGCCTCCCCGTGCCGTTCTGTCAGGGAGCTGAGCGGCCTGATGGTGAGAGGCCACCTCTTGAGGTCTGCCAGGTGCTGTCACCGGGCTCACTCCTCTCGCTGCCCCCTGAGGCAGCTGAAGGAGAAAAGCCGCCTCAGTGCCCGCCGGGCCGTCTTGAGGACAGAGCGCCACCGCCGTGGGGCCGGGGGCTGCGGGACAGTGGCCATGTCAGCAGGGGAGGAGGGAACACCGCATGCCAGGGGCTGAGCAGCCACCAGGGAAGGCTCTGCTGGTGCGCCAGTCCTGCAGGGCCTTGCCTGGTCAAGGCTGGCTTGGCCATGGCCAGCATCCACACACGCTGCGTCGGCCTCCTGCGTGGCATGGGCAGGCAAGATGCAAGCCGACATGTTTGCCTCTTCAGGTGGTGCGTTCAGGAGAGGCTCACTGTGCTCCTCATCACAGGGAATGTTGCCTGGGGGGAAAGCTCCTGGCTCTGCTTCTTCATCTTGCAGGAGGGGACAAAGTGTGCACTCTGGCTCACTGTGCCCCTCTCCTGTAGCCTCTCTGTCAGAGAGCTCTTCCTCCTCCCACTTTTCCAAAACCCTGTCTACACGAGCGTCCCAAGATGGCACATCCCTGTTGTTAAAGAGAGACCACAGCTCTGCAGACAGGTCAGGAGGCACAAGCTGTGAGTCGTTTTTGGTCTCTCCTGTGCAGTCTTTGCTCCAGCTGCAAAGACTGTGCAGCACCGAGGGGCTTTCTTGATCCAGGGAGGAGAGGATGTCTTCCTCCAGCTTCTCCAGCTCCTCTGCCTCGCTATGCAGAAGGTGCTTCGAAGCATCCCCAGTCTCCTTGCAGAGCAGCTTGTCGTGGACCATTTGCTCTGTCGGCCAGTGAGTTGCCTTGTCCTCACAGGGGCCTCCAGGTGAAGACAAAGCTGAGAAGCCTGAGCTCTCCTCTGGCTCTGAGGCAGGGAAAAGCTCAGTGGGCCTCTCGTCCCAGGGATCACCAGCCATGGCAGGAGCCGCTGCCTCTGCCTTTTTCCCATTCGTTGGGACAAGTGACGCGCTCCGTGGGTCGCTGTCCCTGTCTCCTGCAGCTGGGGCTGCTATGTCTGGGAGCTCTTCCTCCTCCCACTTCTCCTCTGACTCCTCTAGAAAAGCGTCCCCAGAGCACAAGCTCTCCGAGCCAGAGTGTGGCTCTGCAACCGGGACAGGGGACAGGAGATCAGAGGAGTTTCCCGCCTCTCCTGTGGAACCTTCGGTCAAGCCGGGTGGGCAGCTGGGCAGCACCTGGAGCTCTTCATCTGCCTCTTGGCAGAATCTTGACTGCTCCTCGGTGCAGGTGCACTTGATGGAGGTGTCCTCACCCAGGTACGGGGCAAGGCCTCTAAACAGGTCTCTGGAGGATTTGCCACCACACTCTTTCGGCACCTCAGTGAGCTCCCGCGTCTCACTGCGTCCCAGGAGTTTCCAGGCCGGCTGGGTTCCTGTGCAGAGCGGCATGCCACCTGCACGTGGCAGGGGTGGCAGGCCATGGCCCTGCCTTGCCGCTGAGCCTCGCCAGAGCCCCTCAGCTGAGCTGTCCGGGGAAGGGGTTGCCCGGGCCCCGTCAGCAGCCATAGTGCCCCATGGAGAAGGTGGCACCAGGTCTCGGTAGCCCCTGGCCACGGGGCCCGCGGACCATGCTCTGCCTCTGGGAGGAGACCCAGAGGCTGCTGGGGCTGGTGGCAGAGGGGGCAACTTGACCCCTGCCGAGGCCGCTCTCGGCATTTCAGGGCTGAGCCGGCACGGAGGCGTCACTTTCAGTGGAGGGCCGTGGAGAGGCGGCAGGTCTGACACGGACAATCTGTGTGGCCGTGTGACTGTGCCGCTGTGGGGCTGTGAGTGCCCACCCTCCAGGCTGTCCTCCTCCATTCTTAGTTCTCTCAGTATCCACGAGATGGCCTGTGTCGGGATGGGCTGGTCCTCGTCGAGGGGCACGATGGTCACCCATGTGGCCAAGTCCGCTGCTGCTGCCTGCGGCGGCGTCTGCAGGGAGCAGGAGGAGGCATGGGCTGGAGGCGGCTCTGTGCGGTCACGCCGTCCCCCCTCACGGTGGCGAGCCCAGCTCTGGCCCCGAGGCAGGCGCTGACCACGGCAGCCAGGCTGGGCTGGGTTCCCGGCTGCGCTCGCTGTCTCTGGGCCATCCCTTCGGCCCGGCCGTCCTGGCGCCAGCTCCTCCCCAGAGCAAAGCCTGGTGCCAGGCCTGGCCCAAGGTCTCTGTGCCCCCAGCCCTCCCTCCCCCAGCAGGGCCCACTGCAGCCTCTCCCTCCATCCCCGTCGCTCACCTTTTGCCGCCTGGACAGCAGCGGCTGCCCCTCACGGGACCTGCAGTGGGCTTTCGCCTTCTGCCTCTTCGACATCTTGGCGGTGCTCCGAGGAACACTGGCCAAGGGCACCCGGGAAGAGCTGCTTCCTCCTGAGGAGCTGCTGCCTCGCGAGAGAGCTGCTGCCTCCTCAGAGAACTGCTCTCCTGGGAGTGGCAACGCCAGGGGTTTGGCCCCACAAGAGCCCTCTGTGTCACCGCAGGGACCCGCGTCACAATGGGCTCTGGGCACGATGCAACCGTGTGTCACAAAGGCTGGGTGGGCACGGCCACCCCTTTTCTCGGGGGGACATGGAGACAAAGGCCTTTTGTAGGACTTTGCCCCTCCACTTTGCCTATGCCTGTTCCTTTCCCAGTGACCTACAGCTCTCCCTTGTCCCACTTTGTGTTCCTCCTCTAAACATCCCCAAAGAAGCCCTGTGCCCTGCCCAACTGATTTTCCCAGCCAGCCCACCATGTGTCCCACCCCTTGGCCCCCACTTAAATGTAGAAAGAGAATCAGGAGGGCAAAAGCTCTCTTAGCACTTCATCTGGACACTACTGTGAAAGATGATAAAAAGTGTTTGTTTAAAATATTAACAACAAAGGAGTGACAAGGAAAATCTCCGTTCTTTAGTGGATACGGAGTGCAAATATATTTGAGAGGGATGGAGAAAAGTCTGAGCTAATTAATGCCTTCTTTGCCTCCACCTGTGATAGTCAAACTGGTTGTGCAGAGGTTGAGCAGCCCTGTGAGCTGCCAGACAGGGACAGGGAGCAGACTGGAGTCCCTGTAACCCAGGAGGAAGTTGTCAGTGACCTGCGCAGCCCCTGCTGAGACACTGCCAAGTCTATGGGGCTGGCTGGGAGGCCCCCAAGGGTCCTCAGGGAGCTGGCAGGAGAGCTGGCAGCTGGCTAAGCCACTGTCTGTCCTTTCTTGTCAGTCCTGGACAGTCGGGGAGGTGCCAGATAGCTGGAGGTGCCTATGGGACACACCCACAGCCAAGAAGGGCTGCAGGGAGGATGCAGGGAACTGCAGGCCTGTCAGTGTGACCTCAGGGCCCGGCAAGGTTCTGGAGCAGGTAACGGGGAGGGGGATCACAGGGCCCAGAGAGGACAGCTGAGGGATCAGGCGCAGCCATTGTGGCTTTAGGAAAGGCAGGTCCTGATCTGAGCAACCTGCTGTTCTTTGAGGAGCAGGTTACTCATCTCAGAGTTGAGCAAAAAGCTGTGCATGGAGTCTCCCTGGACTCGAGCAAACCTTTGACTCCATCTCCCACAGCACAGTCCTGGAAAAGCCATCAGCCCAGGGCTTGGGCAGCGGCACTCTTTGCTGAGTTAAGAACTGTTCGGATGGCTGGGCCCAGAGGGGGTTCTGTGAATGGTGCTGCATCCAGCTGCCGTCAGGTCATTAGCGGTGTCCCCTGGGCCCAGTCCTGTCCAGTGTCTGTCAGGCTGATGCGGCCAAGGGCATCGGGGGTACGTTCAGTAGTAGATTTGTGACAACACCAAGGTGGGTGGGAGTGGCCGAGTGCTGGAAGGGTGGAAGGCTCTGCAGGGGGATCTGTGGACAGGCTGGATTGACGGTGAGAGGCTGAGTTTCAAGAAAACGGTGTCCTGCCCTCATGGCCCAACAAGGCCCCGCAGTGCTCCAGGCTGGGGCAGAGTGGCAGGAAAGCTGCCCAGCAGGAAAGGCCCTGGGGGTGCCGGCTGACAGTGGCCAAACACGTGCTGGCCTGTGCCCAGGTGGGCAAGGAGGCTGGTGGTATCCTGGCCTTCTGTGTCAGCAATACTGTGGCCAGCAGGACCAAGGCAGTGATCATCCCTCTGTGCTGGGCCCTGGGGAGTGCTGTGTGCAGCTGTGTGCCCCTGCTCAGGTGCCAACAGGGAAAGACAGCTCTGTGCAAATTAAAGTGCCACCGAGATGATCCACAAAGTCAACAACAGGGATTTTATTGAACAATGGTTGGGAAATAGATAGAAAGGAACAGAAAAGAAGAGGGTGAGAAGGAAGGGGGGGGGGGGCGGGCGTGGCATTGGGAGGAAGTACAGGAAGGGAGCGGAGAAAAAAGGAAGACTGGCACCACGCTTGGCTGCTGCGGTGGTGTCCTGTCACTTCCTCGTCATCCTGCTCTCCTTGATGCTGGAGAGTCCTAGCGGTTCTCATGGAGGTGGAGGTGGGGGCCCTCGATTCTTCCAGGGTTAGCCCTTTTCTCCAGTCCATGTTTTGGGCTTCCAGGGAGGCATTTCCCTACGTGCCATAGGAAAGGAGGCTGGGCGTGCCTTCCTTTGCCTGCAATGCTGAGGTCCAAGGAGCATTTCTCAGCTCCTAATGCAGCCTGGCAGCAGGGTGGGGATGCAGCCCCACGCTGTAGCCCTGGGCTAAAGTCAGTTTCTCTGGAATTCTACAAGGCCGCGCTGTAATCCTTCCTCAGCTGGCTCTCCGCGACCAGGCTGCCTTGCAATTGCCTTGGGCACGCCGGGCTGGGGCTGGCAGCAGGACCTGCCCGTGGCAACTTTCCAGTTGGTGTAGTGCACCCTGTGCATGGTCACTTAGTATTTGGGTATCTTTAGCTGTGTGTGGAGAGAATGCAACGAGAAATGTGACTCCCTTGCCTCTTCAAAGCTCGAGGTTTATCTGCATTATTGATGTTTTGTTGTTTTCTTTTTATTAAGATTAGGTATATCGGTAAATTTTCTTTTTGCATTTTAAAGCACTGGCTTTTGAGAATAGGGTAAGATACGATGTATCCAATGTCTTTCTAAAGTGTTTGAACATAATAATACTTTGTGGCATAATAAATGCAGCTGACAAAGATAAATTCGTATCTAGAAAGTTGAATGCAACGCCCTGAAAGTTGTCCTGTGTTGTATATGATTTCATAGCCTTCATAAAAATTCCTCATGGATGCATCCAGCATTTAACTGCACAGAAAATGTGCCCAAGTCTCTGCTCAACTCATTACAGAAACATTCAGGAGAAGACAGTGTAAAAAGTGTTTTAAGTTGAGATAACAGCAAGAAATTGAAAAAGAAAACATAGTAGAGTCCAAAATATATTTGATATAATTTTTTATTAAATTTTGAATTTTATTGAATTTTGAGTTCTCTTTTATAATTTTATTTGCATAAATTTTATAGCAACTGAGTTGCTCCTGTAGACATTAAGTAATTATAAGGCACTACATTTCTTGGAGTGTTTATTGAGTTATCATTGGTACTTCATTTTTATTTCATTTTTATTAACAATTCATGCACTAAATTGAAGGGGAAAGTCTACTGATTTTGCATGTGATTGCTAATTCCACAGTCTGGGTACCTATTACACCATGAAGCAAAGAAGTGGCTTTTTTAATCTTCTACAAAAAAGATTACATTTTCTTAAAAGCACCATTATTTTTTTACTTTATTTTTTCTGGAAATAGTAATTGCAAAAAAATGGCATACCATCTCCAAATATTCTGAAATGTCAGACTGTTTACTGCCATAATAGAGATGTAAAAATAAACTAGTTTTGCTTTACTGAGTAAACAACCAAAAATATGTTGATTATGAATATGTAAGTGTCATTTATATGTGGGGTGGCTGACTTTTTCCCATCTGTCAAATCTACACAGATTAAGAGTCTGATGTAAATGTCAATATGAATCCAAGTATGACAGCTCTATTTATTTCTAAACATGATGTACACTGTGGCGCCTGTTTCTGTAACCAAGTGTGCCTGAAAATTAAGTGTGTCATAAGCATTCATTTAAAGAAGCAGCCTACAGTCTGCTAAAGACATCATATAAAGAAAAATATCCTTTTCAAGAAGGGAATTTGTTACTTGACTATTTTAATGTGAATTGTTTCTTCTTTGCAGCATGTCTACTATGTCTTTGGTAGCCAACCTGATTACCCCATATCATAAAAATTTAGTACCTTTCTACTGCAGTAGTTACTGGGTTATTGTTCATTTTGAAGGTATAATCAAGTCCATAAATTGCTAACTCTGCTGCTGAACTTAGGCCAATAATCTAAAGTCTTTTTTTCCCCTATGGTCCATCTTGCAAGCTTTTTTTCCTTTGCTAAGAAGTTTAAACTGATACTTACAAATAAGCGAAGCAGCATTTTAACATGCATATTATTCTCAGTTTAATACTGTTATATTCTGCTTGCTTGGGTATATTGAAGGTAGTGTATTTCTGTATTTTTTTTTTCTTTTCCTGAACCTACACAGCATTATTATTTGGGGTAATCTGGCCAATTCAGCCAAAGCCTTCATCATGTTCTTTATAGACCCAAATCACATTGCAACGTGGCTAGGTTGCAGCGTTCTTG
Source organism: Sylvia atricapilla (assembly GCF_009819655.1). Lineage (NCBI taxonomy): Eukaryota > Metazoa > Chordata > Aves > Passeriformes > Sylviidae > Sylvia > Sylvia atricapilla. Next base: position 66,227,169 of record NC_089140.1, on the reverse strand, counting down.
GGGTCCATTAATTATATTGTTTAGTGATACCTGGAGCAGTAGCATTATTAATGGTGTGTGAGAAAGATGAAAATTACTTGGGGCACAAAAGCTGGTGGCAGAAAATCCTTCTACAAGCAAGAATCAGCAGGGTTCACTGTAAAGGAGCAAAGGTAGTGTTAAACGATTTTTGTTTAGGTAGAAACTAGTGGCTTTTAGGTCCTGTGTACCCACTGCATTTAATTTTGAAGATTAATGAATTCTTTTAAAGAAAGAGAAAAATAAATTTTGTGGGTTCATTAAAATAAAGCAGTGTTCTTTTAATGGTAATGGCTATGGCAAATAGTTTGACTGGTAAAATTGGTTAGAATTATTCTATTTGTTTGTGCGAGCAATAATCTCAATCGGCCATTCTGTAAACATGTGATACTACAGTTATATTAGAAGAACAGCTGGTTCTTCTGTATAGAAAAATTAATTTCATGGTCCTTTGCTTGTAAGATATTACGCTTCAGCTATCTTAATGGCCATTCTTATGAGAAATATCTAGAACTGTGCTAGATCGCAAGCTGGTAGTTTCGAACCTTCCTGTTAGGAACTGTTAGTTCACACACCAGAACAATTTTCTAGGGCTCTCTAACCAGGATCATTGTTTTTGGCTGAGGTGTCTGGACATTTTTCAGCGACTCTTCCAGAACAAAAATATCTATATTTTTTTAGGATGAAGCAAAGTTCCTTTGTGTAATTTTCCATGGGATTCTTTAGGCTCTTAATGTTCAGTGTTTTATGTGCTGAAGTGTCCACATAGATGTTTAAGTTGCTTGACCACAAAACTGAACATCTGCTCAGCTCAGTTCAAAGTGAGTGTAGTGGTAGGCATTACCTTAAGCACTGAACATTGATGTTTCATGGCTCACACCATCCATTTTTAACATTTTCTCTTACAAAAGAATGGAAACTGTTTTGTTTCTGCATTTCCTGAAGTGAAGAGTCATCTGCATAGATGGCCTTTTAGTCCAACCATTTATCTGTAATACTTTAATCTACTACAGTGTTTGATAATTTCTGAAGCTGATGTAAGGTCTCACAAGTAGTCTTTCAACACCATGCTGTTTTTATTCTGGCTCCTGTTTATAGGTGAGAAAACGGAAGAAGTGAGTGAAGCATTTATAACACAGTGGGCAGTAGTACTTGTACTGTTAGAGCTCATTAATTCCTTTCACAGCCCAGTGATCATTGTCCCAGAATGCTCCAGCTTTAAGGACAGCTTGACTTTACTTTGCCATTTAAAATGTGGGCTGATTCTTATGATATTATTTTTTTAATCTGTTGTTAAAGACAGGCATATTTGTCTTTGTTCTCAAAATTTTGCTGGCTCAATGCATTTGTCACTTTTTTTTTTTTTTTAATTTACTCATATATGTGTGTTTCTGTTCTGTTTTAATTTTTAGAAATATTTGTGCATGTAGCATAGTCATGGGAAAAGTTTAACTCAACATGATTTTAGTTGGAGTTAGGATCAGTAAGGCTTCTCTGATCATGAATGTGAATAGTACTATTGGATAAGTAAGTTTTCCTCCTAATAATTTTTGCCCATTTCATTACCAGAAAATGAAGCCTCTGGATTATGTAATGAATTCTAAGGAATTAAAATGCAACTGAACTACTAAACAAGCTTTTAATGGAGATTTAAATTTCTCTAATATTTGTTGAGGAGTAAAGTATCTGTTTCCCACCAATCTGGAAGAGTGTGGAACATTGATCTTAGGTCTTGCTACATTTGTGTCCATGTGCTCCAAGGCTATTAGGCTCAGCAAACGTTGCCTGAATTTAATATTCTTTGGCAAAACTATTTTTCATTTCAAGCAATTGGATTATCAGTGTGAGGTTGCTAAAAATAATGAGATGTTTTCACCTACTACGGAACTGAAAATCTGGTAGAAGGATGCATAGTTTTCGCTGCTGCACACAATACTTGGCAGTCTGTGCCTAGACTTCAGCTCCATTTAATTTTGCTGTGCTTGAGCCTTGCTTGGTGCGTCTTGCTGCTCTGCAGACCTGGAGAAAGACTTTTTCATTCATCTGTTTTTTTGCAAAAACAGTTGTTTTGTTTTGTTTTTAAAGTGAAAGTGCTTTTTAATCTGCTCAGCAAGGCACAGCTTGATTCCATATTTTCTTGGGTAATGGATTTGGGTACGTTATTTGTTGTTCTTCAGAGTCAGAAGTTACTAACCTAATTGCAGCTGTGAAAGTGTTCTCCAGTATTTTTTGCTCACTTAGTTGCTTTGGATGTTTGGCTGCTTGAGCAGAAGGGATAGGGAGATTAAGGATGTACTTTTCCATTCCCTGGAAAGATGTGCCTAGAGGCAGCTCTCGTATAGTTTCTTGTGATAGGTGGATATAATATTGACAGACAACAAAGTATTTCACTGTATGTTTGTCATAAGAGTGTGGGCAATCTTGGAGCAGGGAAGAGTAACTCAATGGTTATATTCATAATGTAATCTGTTATATAAGCATATCCAAAGCTTCCCAAACTCATTCAAGTCCTGCTATTGTTGACCTGCTGAATAGAATTTGTGGAAGATAATGCATTCACAATAAGTGGAAAATACTTTGTTTATTATAATAATTTTTATTTTGTTTCCCTTTCTAATATTAATAAATCCTTTGCATAAATACAAACACACTGTTTCACAAAGGCTTGTCTAAGAAGTGATATTTGCAGAAATGTCAGTTGCAATCTTTGTTTTCTTCATGTCAGTTTGATAAAGGAAAGGATAGCCTCTACTAGTATTTACTCTAGGCCCTCTGAAATTTAGGTAAAACAGTAGTTCTTAATAAACTACCTTGGTTAAACTAAAACTGTGTTTAGATGCTGACAGCCAGAAGTGCTAGGGCCTGGACTGGGGAGGTTTGCCAGTGGAGAACAACCACCAGCAGTAGAACCCCAGGATGGTGACTGAACATGATCTATTAAGGGAGATGGCTAGCACCATGAGTCCTGTGCCTTTCCTCTCATGGCAATGGCTGACTAGGAAACACACTCTCTTTGGCAAATTCTATTGGCAGCAACAAGTAGACTATGTATTCTTGCATTTCTCAACCTGATTTTGACTGCTGGATGAACTACAGTATGCAGGAATGGAGGATTACTAAAATTTCCTCACAAAGTAAGAATTCTTAGAAAACCATAGTACATTTTAAAATATTTGTTAAACTTGCATGTGGGAGGGCAGAGATAGTGCTGAAGGCAGCCTTGTCCCCGATATTTGCAGCTGTGTTAATTACCGAAGAGTGGGAACAGCCTTGCCCTCACAGCAAGGTGTGATAAAAGAGTGAGTTAGATGGTAGAGGGTCAGTTGGAGTCTGCTGGCCTTACAGTGAGGAGGAAGGGATAGGAGGTTGTGTGAGGAATAGGTAGGGTTAGGTGCCCATGCTACAGACAGGAAGGAGCTAGCTGGAACTGCAGAAGGAAGAGAGAGGAAGAAGAGAAAGCTGGAGCTGCATGGGGCTGCTATTGGGAGGCTACATACAAAAGGTATGAAAGACTTCTAGATAACAAAATGCTGAGGCTTGAAGCCTTCTTCCATATCAGTTGTATCTCCTCTATCAATTACATATTTATTTTGTAATTCTAATAGTCTTCTAGTAGTCAGAATAAAATTTTGGGAAACCTTCCTCAGAGGATGCTTTTCTAGTGCTTGCTTTATATAGCGATGCTGCTACTAGATGCTCTTGGGTCTCGCAGCACCGTTATATGCTCTGCTTTGAGGTAAGGGTGAACAATTCTTTTATGAGCAAGGCAGTCCTAAGAAGAGGAGGATTCTTTTAAACATGCAAAATATCAGGTGTGAGTCTACTCTTCATGTCCTTTATCCAGAGTTTTGGGTCACTATAAATATGTGTGTTCATCCAAGATTTTTCTTATACTAGGCTTCATTGGTGTCACATCTCATTGTGACTTTGGTGTCTGCAAGAGGTTTGGGCTGCGTAGACATCATCTACTTCCGGACTCTGTCCACAATTTCCATAATGAGTGGCTCAAGGAACATTTTGTCTTGAGTAAGAAGAAGAAACTTTCTGTGCTCCTACAGAGCAGACATGTACTCTGACTTTCACAGCCTCTTGCTTGACTAGCATGTTACTGAAGGCATTTAGGTCAAAGCAACCTTGTTAAACTTGGTATGGATTATTTACTTGGTGTCAATTAGCTGTGAAGCTATGCTGGCATTTCCAATAAATAACAAGCTACAAAAATTTGCACTGTTGGAGTCGAGGCAACCATACGAGATGACTCCACCAAGAAAACCAGATTAAACTGCATGGTGTGATACAGGTGTATGTATAAATGTAACATGGTATATAAGTCTTTCATGCCTTTTTGAGTATTAATTGCCCCAGAAGACCGTCCCTGTTCTATAACAAGGGTGGAAACAGAAAACATTTTAGAAATTAATGCCATGTGGTTAGCCAGCACCAGGACCCTAAGATCTTTGAAAGTATGAATAAATGTATTCCAATTACTGACTAATGCAGGTAATGGGTTTATGGTACTTAGAGGGCTGGATCTGTTCCCTGACAGCCTGCAGACATTAGGGGCCCCTCATGACCAGCCTGCAATGTAGGCATTATGGAGTGATTTTTACTTTACTGCCTTTTCCATCAGATCATCCCCTTTCTTTCACACACAAGGTTAATTCACTTCTTGATCACATTATTTCCTCACTGCTCTTTGACAATATAAAAATTCTGAGTGGACAGCTCAATCCCTCTTCCATCTCAGATTTGATTGTTATGGTATTGCCTGGCGTCCCTCAGAGGCCTCCAGCAGCCTTTGCTGCACTTTATGACACTTAAATGGCTGGGCTACAATTTCTCCATCTATTCACGAAATGCTGTTAATAACTCATTTTCAAAGAGGCCCTTCTTTATGTCTTGGCATTAAAGGATTTTTTATTAGGTGCCAGGATAGGTGACACACATCCCCAGTAACCAAAGAGTTAATTAATCTGTTGAAATTTATTGCCTTTTATACTGCACTCAGTGTGACAGTCCCTAAGAGAAACAGATACTATATTTACAACCGAGCTGAAATATTCAGTAATATAGTCTGCATACTGACCCACTCCATCAGTGTATGCCTTTTGCTGGAGTACCCATTAATCAACCAAGATGGATTTGTGTAATCTGTCTTCTTTCTTATTCTGAGATTCCAATAAATATTGAAATAATAATTTATTGATTACTCTGCAATATAAATGTGTAGTAAAGCCACCCAAGATATTTGCATTCTAATGCATTTCAAAGCTCTTGGCGTTCTGTAGGTATGAGGAAGACAGAGATTGTAACAGGGGTTAGGATGGAATTCTTCTGGAATGTAGAACACTAAATTCTGTGTTAGCAGGATTTAGTGGTCCTCTAAGGTAATTTTTGAGATGTTATGTTGTGGGAAAGCCTAACTTGTATTACTGGCCTTTTATTTGGCTGACAATAAACACAAGAGTGTTCGTTTTGTTTTGCAAACAAAAATTTTTCAATTCCTTCAAGTGAGGTGTTTATAAGAGGATTCTGGCTTTGTTCTTTCTAAAAAATATCAGTCTGGGCTGCCCGCTCCATTGAAGTCCTGCTGTAAAGGATGTGTGTGCCTGTAATATGCATGACTCGGTGTGGCAGATTATTTGATGCAACTCTCCTGAGACTTGAAATAAAGAAGTTTCTGTCAAAGGAGGGATTATGACAGTTTCTGGCATAAATCAGAGAATTTATGTGGAGTGCTGTAATTTATTGCAGCCGTTCTTTAGCAGTAAGATGCAATATACTGTGTATCTGCTGTAGCACTGAGATCCAAGGTTTTCACACATCTAATCCTACTCTGTACTAGGGCCTGGCATGGACTATAAGGCAGTTTTGTTTACTCTGTGCTGCCTTCCTGTGGTAATTTCTCCCTACCTCCTTCTGATTTTCTCATTTTTCTTGTTTATCACACTGTAGTGGTTAATCAAAGCAGCTCTGCTTAATTACTGAAATGTTATGTCCAAGTAGAACAGTTTGCATTCATTTGCAAAGCAAATCTTTTTATTTATGACCTTGTATGGTACATAGCACTAAATAGGATTCAGACAATGATAAATTTTAATTCTCTATTCAAAAAACCCTACTTCATAAAAAAGTTGGGGCTGGACAACCTACTTGGAATATCACCTGAGGAATGTTGAATGACTCTTGTGAGGTAGAAACAACGTACTTCTTTATGCTTTGTCTTCTCTTCCTCATTTCTTTGACTATTTTTTTGACAGCTGGAAGCTGCCTTACAGTAGACAGTGAGACTCTGGTATTTTTTGCCAGAGAAAGCTACAAGAGAAAAGGTTTTTGGATCTCTTGGAGATGTATTCTTTTATCAACTTCAGTTGGAATGTTTGCCTTTACTTCATAAAAACTTCTGCTTTTGCCAACAATGGAGAAATGATTAGGTAACATTTTCCTTGCTGCTATTTAGAAAAAAAGCAAATCATTGTGCTTTCTTTGAGGATGCCTACAAGAAAAAAAAAGTCTGCTCTGGCAAATCTTTTTCCCTAAGGAATTAGGAGACCCAGTCAGTATGCCTGATTTCTTGCACTTCACTTTCTAGCACAGACTAAATTTGTTCTAAAGTTTCAGTGGCCTGTTTGGGAGACTCTACTGTCTCAAACACTGAGAAAGATCAATTTTCAAGAATTAATACAAAAATACATCCCTCTAGAAAGTGGCTTTCTTATTAAGAGATTATTTATGGTTATCAGCATGACTGTCATGTGATACATGAGATACTTAGTTCTGCTTAGCTGTTATAAGTTCAAGGGTTTTCTTTCTTGTGTACATGGATAACAAATGTTATCCATGTTATCACTGTGTGAGACTTTTAATATAACTGTTGATCTATAGAATAAAAATGTCCATTTTACCCTGAAGAATCAAACTCAAAATTTAAATGCTGCTTATCTTCTAAATTCCAAATAAGTCACTGAGACATGAATGTTTGTGTGTTTTTTGCTTATGAAGAACTTTAACCTGCTTCTGGATGCTCTGCTTTCTCAATACTTTGGTACCAACCAGTATTATCTATTTGTCTGGTATTGAATATAGCATATTCTCACTCATGAAAACCATGATCATGAGTGGAGTTTTTGGGGGATAATATTTTTCCTTGAATAGTTCAGGAGCCCTTCGTTCAATTCAATCACAAGTGCTTTATGCAGCACATTTCAAGTCACCATAACAATTTTTCATAGTTTTGGGTAACTGCTTCTGATCAGAATAACTGAAGTATAGATAAAATTGTACTGCACAGGATTTGTTTTCTAGTGTCTTGCTGATAAGGTTAACCAGATGGTGAAGTATAATCATCTAGGCAGGTACCATAGATCATCACACACACACACAAATAGATAAAAATGGAGGATGATAAATTTTCTGTTAGTTTTATTTGTACGTGAATCAAAAAAGACTCAAAACCTATAGAAAGCCAACCTTTTGAAACTAAAGAAAATCCATGCTATTAGTTTCTATATTTCTGTCTATAGTACAACACTCTAAGGAAGTCTAAACCTGTTGGTTGCATTTTTTTTCTTTAATGAAATTTCATCTATTGTGAATTTTATATTAATTTTCAGGAATGTTTGTTCTCTTTCATAATTCATGACATTAAATATCTTAATAGTAAAAACAAGGGGTTAAAAATAAACTACTTAGTATGGGGCATTTTATGGCATATTGCTTTAAGTGATCTGAAGTCAGCTATGTAAGGAAGGTCACAGGATTAAGCTGCTTTGCACCACAATTTGGCCATTAACCCAAAATTGGGTTAATAATAATAATAATAATAATAATGTAATAAATATACAAATTTTGTTTGAGATTTTTTTCTCTATTTGTTCTGTGTTCTCAGGAACAGCAACTTTTAGTGATATGAAAAATACCAGCAATGGTCTTAGGGTATCTGGTGAGATAGTGCATTTTGAATTCTAAATTATCAGTTGTTTCTTTAGTCAATAGCATTCCCTAGGGTGGTCTGGTGATTACACAGGCTTGATATAAAAATGATTGAAGTGCATTGCATTGCAAGATGCACGTCACTCAGTAGCTCTGCTTCTTTAGCCACAAATTAAGTTGTATTGAGATTGACTGTACTGATTGGATATGAAAGACTTTGGGTGTCATGAGAGATGTTGCTGCTTCTGCTCAGCGTAGTGGGAATTTTGGTTCATTGAAACCCTTTTTGGAATGCAAGCTCAGGTCTGGTATCACATATATGTAATCATGTTAAATATTGCGGGACTAGGCTTTGTGAGCTTTTCAGAGGTGTCCAAATTTGGGTTTTGTGGTGTGTTTGTGTGTGAATTAGAACACAGTGACTGCTGTTTCAATGCAAATGATGAACAAAATGAATGAAAACAAGCTATAGCCAAGTATTGCTTGTGGGAGAAGTTACGTGGGTTGCCATTACGAATGTGCTAGAATTTGACTGGAAGAGAGGAGTTGGAAAGAACTGCACTTAGAGGGGTAGGATGTGAAAATCATGTAGCAATTTATTGTCTTCCACTGGAAGTATTGATTGATACACTACTGTTTCATGATGGTTTATAGGAGGAGGCCAATTATTTCAATTTCATGGGTGCATGTATTTCTGGAAATACTTCTCTAGTTTTATGCCGAAATTTTTTCATTGCTGTTTGTTGTCAGACAAAAATATCCTTTTATAAGTTCAGAAGTTTATACAGCTTCTATTATTTTCAGCTATTGCTATGTATTATTCAACTTGGTTGTGAAGAACCATTTTCTACCAACTATTTTGTGCAGAAAATTTATTATTTCTATTTCCAGATGTATCTCTATATGGGACATTTTTATTTACTCTTGGAGAAATTAGTGCAGTAAGAATTGTTATGGGTGAGTGAACTCATCATTTAGGCACTGAAACAGCATATATGTTTTCAAGTGAGAATACTCAGGAAAAAGCCATTCAATGGGTTAAAGGTGATTTCTGCTTCATTCTGCTTCTAATGATTTCATAATAAACTTGAAAGAAATGAAGTTTATATATATGTCTGTCTTTACTGTTATGCCTGTGATTAACACAGCTTGTGATATTTCTTTAATTGAGAATGATAATTTTTTAAATTGGAAGTCACTTGGGACCATGTAAAGCTGTGGTATAAGGAAGTTTTACACCATCCAAAGTCAAAGGCAGTTGTGTCCTTATATGCCAGGCCTGCCTATGGCCTCTGTCTCCTTAGCCATACTGTATTAATATCATTTGGATATTCCCAGAGGTTATTTTTTCTTATAAACTATGTATTATGGTTGGCAACTTGTGACAGGTGAGTTCTGGTTCCCATCTGTCGTATGCAGGACTGCAGGAAAATATATCCATGTTCTTCACATCAAACTGCCAAAATGTCAACAGTCACCTCCTAGCATAAAGACCCTCAGAAATACAAAATAGAAGTGCTTGGCATCATCCCTTGTAAATGCAGGCCTGTCTGAGAAGCTGTGTGTAGAGACAGATCTGTCAGTCTCTGTGGAGTCTTGTGTGTGAGGGAACACGACACAACGCTGTCACAGCTTGAGCGCTGCACTTTCCTCCCATGGAGTGATGCATCCGGCATCAAGGCCAGCTGACCACAAAACCGAATGACACTCAAGGTGACTCTGTCATTGGCTCTAGGCTTTGATTAAGCCACCTTCTAAAGGAATAAAATTAAAGCTGGGCGATGAATCCCAGAACCATTGAAAATTCTGATTTCGAAGGGACCCTCAAGAATCGTTGAGTCCAACTCTTAAATTTCTCCATGGATCTTCACCTTCCTTAGATTTGCCTCTTTAAAATTTTAAAAAGCTTTGATATATGCATCTGAGCTGCTTTTTCTGGGCTGCATGTGGGACAAAAGCCTTGTAAGTTTGTGTTAAGTAGAGTTATATTAGATCTCTTTTGGAAAAAACCTAAGCTGTGTGATAGTTGATCTCTTTATCTTACACAGCTCTGTGTTTCTTTTTAACGTTTCTCCATAGTTGCAACTAATTAAGAGTACTTTACATAGCATTGAGTTAAGAAAGCCAAACTGAAAGGCAATAAGATAATGTGTATAATACTTAATTTAAATCTGATTTGAAAGAAATTAAAATAATGGAATCAAATTACAATCTATGTTACCATCAAGAATTAAAGATTAAATTATACCAAACTCTTACATCCATGAACTTGATGGAAAAAACTGTCATTTAAAAGTCGAAGGAAAGCTATTATTATCAGGAGGTCTGATTTTTAGGAGTTCTGGATTTTGGTTTTTTTGTTTGTCTAATTGTTTCACTTTCTCTTTTAATATATGATTTTATTTGTTTTCTTTAATGTTATGAGAAACTGGCATATGTAACATGTATTTTGAGCTTTCTAACTCCTGAGATCTGCTTCAAACACTGCTAAATTGTCACATGCTGAAAAGTGACAGTTACTTCGTTGTAAAGCAAAAAATAGAAATACTGCGTGAGGGTGGCACATGAAGATTTCAGCTTGCACATGTATGAACTGTTGTTGTTGTTGTTCTTTTTTCAGTTATAGCCATAAAAGTCTGTTTATTTGGGCAAGCAACAGTATCAAATTTAATACATTCTGGTTGACTATTTTTCCTCCACTGAGAAATGCCTAGAAACAAGGTACAGATGGGTATAAAGCACCTCATACTTTATATAATGTTCCTTATAGGTTAAGAGATTTAGAAATTTAGGATTTAGTTTGCCCGTACTTAGTCTTGCTATTTATCAATTTCTTGACTTTTTTTTTTTTTTGGTCAAATAAATGCTTTATTTAATGCTTGTCATCATTGAAACTGGGAAAAATTTTCTTTAATTCCTCTTTGTTCAGTTGGGCTTCGTGTGGGGGGAAGATTGTGTGTCATCTACTAATGTTAACGTTGCTAATGTGGGTGTTGTTGGGGGATTTAAGATTCAGTAAGCAAATCATCTGAGACAAAAGAAATTTATAAAAGCTTGTTTTAATATTCAAAACATTCTGTTTCTCTGTGCTCTATAAAAACTTTCTCTGTCATTTTCTTATACAACAATAACAAGCAAGGAAGTCAAGCTTGCAGAAAACACAAACTAGCATTTTATTTATGGAGTTTTTCTAAAAAGTTGTATTTTGAAGAGCTTGCCCATTATAAAAAATGTTTGGTGCTGAATCAAAGCATATGTTGAAGGAAAATCTTTTAATATCAGGTCATTCTACCATTAAAATTCACTGTAATTCAATGCAGAGGAAACATAAAAGTAAGCATCATTTAAGTACCGTTTTGGCCTATAACGTAAATTTCACCAGCAAAAATTTTTTTCTAATGTTTTTGAATATTTCATAGCTTTTTCAATGAAAATTACTTTTGTTTTTATAACATTAGAGATTGACCTGAACTTCCAGGACAATATTTTTAGACAATATTTTTAAAGTGGCTTTCGTACTTTCCTCCTGACTTTATTTTCTTCCAAGGGAAAAAAGTAGTGGTCAATAAGTTATTGTTCATATGGAGGAACACATATGAAATACTTTAATATTTCAGAACTAGTTCGAACTAAACTAACTTTTATACAAATTGGCTGATATAAAATGCTTTTATTTGACAATAAATTGGAAGAAATCCCTTTCTCTTGACCTTGCATGTATTACCATCCTCTTAGGCATTAACTTCTTCAAGGTTCAGCATTGATAAGGCAATGTAACAATTTAGACCCCAGAGAAAATCTGAGTTGTAGGAAAGTACCCAGACTACAACTGGATAAAACAGGGAAGGTAAAATGGCAGGTGGAGGTAAGATAGATAGCTAGGTTTAGATAAATGTTGTTAGGGATTCAAGGTAACATGGAAAAACAGAAGAAAAAAAAAAAAAAGTATTTCGCATATGGGAGATCAACATCAAAGAGTAATGGAATAACCAACCTTTCCCCACCAGGCTGATGCCTTCCTACCTGGAAAATACTCATTATTACTGGGATGCATTATTAAGAATGGTGACAATAATAATGCTCCGTGTAGTAAGTAACCCATTTATCCTTGCTGCCTTTTTGTATGTGTTAGCCACTAAATGCAATTTTCACTCCTGAATTGCAAATAAAATATACCTGAGGAAAGTGATGCAGAGAAGGGAGAAATACAAAGGCAAATTAGTAGTTTCTGTCCTTAAAGCTAAATTCATTCTTACCCCTTCCTTGCCTGCCTTCTCCTGGAATAGGCTTCTTTATCTATGTTGTGCATTGAGAACAAGCCCTGTGCTGTATTGCATTGCAGATGAAGTCTAGGAATGGTCTTGGTGATTGCTTCTTGGCATGGCAATCAACACACAGCAGCTATGTATTAATAGATGGCTATAGGTTAGTATTCAATATAGTATCCTATGCCTTGGATGTGCTCTATTTGCTGCTGTAGATGCAGCTCTTCATTCTAAATGAGGCTCAGTTTTTTTAATCACAGGTTTTTATGGAGCTCTTTCAGTGGCAACCTAATTTTTCATGTTATGTGCATGAAAGATTGCACCTTGTTCAAAGTCTTCCTTGTCTTTGTCCATGTCCTTTCTTCCTGGTTCTCTATGTGATGCTGTAAAGCCAAAATTGGGTGTTTTTATTTTCTTTTACCTGTCTTGGTTTTGTTGCTGCTTTAACTCTAAGCTATGATTAACTTCTTATGATTTTCCCTGAACAAAAAAAGGTAGGATACAAACCAGAGGTAATAGACTGTATCTGAATAATAAAAGAAGCAAGGCACATTAAGGAAAAATGAGAGTTATTAAAATGATTCAGAATTATGTGGCTACATCAATTTGGTGGAGGGAGAAAGGACTGTTTCGTGAAGAAATTTAGTGCTGTGAGTTCCTACCAAAATCTAACAGAGCAGCTGTCTTAAAGCACAACAGATGAGAATATTTTTTCATATCCTCCCATTTGTCATCATTAACCAGATATCTCCTTTGGCTTGAGTGACAGGTGCTGCACAGTGAAACTTCTCTGTTGTTTATTTTTTAGTGGATAGGGCTGATGGGATTTACAGTGAATGGGAAGCTGAAAGTCTCCTAGGAGAGACAGTATAATGTCCCAAACAGGCTTCTGTTTGGAAAGCACATTGTTTCAGCTCCAAATCTTAGTGTTGGCTTTTGTCAGGAATGTATTGCAGTAACTGTGACTGTGGAAAAAAAATTGGATTTCATGGAATTTCTCCAGGGTGCAGTTAAAAAAGAGGGATAAACATGGGAGAAATGGTGCCCAGGAACAAGTGGATGGTGATCAAAGTAGGCGAATGGTTGAACTTAGTCTGCTTAGAACAAAGTAACACGGAGCAGCAAATACACTGTTCCGTGCAATCCTTACCTCCCTGTGCATTTCAGTAGAAGAATCTCTCTGTTTGCATCACACCCAAGTTCTGCATTATTTATTAGAGCTTTAGAATCAAAGTAAAACTTTGGGCCCTCTGGAAGACCTGTCCTTTCCATTTTCCCTTCTTTTTACAGGAGTTAATTAGGAAGGTTTTGTTGCTCCTTTTCATCTGTTTCTTTGTCTTCTCTTTAGTTGGACTTTTGTAAATATGCTTTTGTCTCATGGATGAGGTAAAAAATAACATCTGAACATATGAGACTGGACAATTATGCATTCAACTCTGAAATTATATTGTCAATGACAATAGTTTTTCAGTTCAGTGTGGTATTGCCTGGCTTCTTGGTTCAAATTGTTTGTTTGTTTTTTTAATTTACCTTGTGAAGAAAACCATAATATATGCTCTTAAATTAGCATTGGCGTTGTTAGGTTTATACTTTGTTTTTTGGGCGGAATATATAGAAAGGAGATATTCTGGTTTAGGGCCTTTCTTTAAAAAAAATCCCTTTTAAGCTTGCATTGCCATAAGTACCAACAGGTATTTGGATTGCAGTATTGTTGGAAATTAAAAGGTGTTTCAGAGCCAAATGAGGAATGATTTTTTTTAGTATACTAATAAATTAGCTTTTGGTTTAGCTTTAACTGTTTTGGTGGGGGTTTTTCTACATTTTTTTTCTTTTCAGGAATGCATATTTGTTATGTGATTAATGAGTCTGATGCAGGATTCTGAGATCTGTTCTAATATTGGGTTATCAGTAAGGTAATCTATATATGAAATTTCAGACAACAGATATAATATAACCTTTCTTAAAGTGTTTTCTGAAAAGTTGTCTTGCCTCAGAACTAATTTATGAAAATATATTATAAAAATATTTCGATGAATTTATTGTGAACTGAAATTAGACTGATATTTAAAATTAATTCTACAATTTATGTTATTTCAATTAAAAAACTAAAATCAGAGTTTTTCCTCCAGCTTTGGCCAGAAGAGGGAACCATCTCACTGTATCAGCCACTTCTGTGATGGCACTTGAAAACTTTTTTTTGCTTTTGTTTTGATTCCTGCATTGCAACTAAATGCAAATCTAAGACTGCTAGAGCCATTTCAGGACTCATTCAGAATCAGAAAGATATTTTTTTACCTTAGGATTTATTAACACTTTAGAATCACAGCGAGCTGCTTTGTGTTCTGCTTTTATGAAAAGGGAGAAAAAGAGGAAAGAAGTTCCTTAATGCAGGATTGTTAGCTTGATTGCTTTGCATATAAAGAGCATACATCTCCATTGTCTATGCACCATAGAATAATATGTTCAATAGTAGTGTCTTTGAGAAGTACAGCAAATTGAAAAGAAAAAAAAAGTTGAATATAAGAATTTGAGCAATCCAGTGAATGTATAAGTGCAGGGGTTTTTACACAACTATTCCACATCCAGAGGATTTCTAGATTGCAGAGAATGTGACATCCTCAGGAGTGACTGATACAGCCAGGGGCTTTAGGCCTAGGCATGTTGCTGCTGGAAACAAGTAATTCCTCCTCACTGCATAGAAACATCCCTATAGATAATTGTAGACACTAGGTTTCATTGACTGGAAAGAGGCATGAAGTGCGTTTTTCCTCAGGGAAAAAAAAATTAAAAATATACTGGCATCTCATTTACTTTGCTTGGGTTTTGGCACTGGGGACCTCTGTCCAGTTCCTGCAGTTGTTATGAGATTGGCAGGCAGAACAACATCAGGTATAATTCTCAGGCATCCTTCACCTGCCTGACAGTTACAGCTCCTTTTCTGCAAGTAGAATGGAGGGAAAATGAATTCCCAGGTCCATTTTTCCTCAGCTGGAGAAGGATGTAACTTTCAGGTAAGCAGAAGGATAAAATATTTTTTTCTTACTCTTTTTCCCCACAGCCCAAGACTTGTAAAGTGGTTTTGACACCTGGGAAGTAAAACATGCCATGGTAGAATATTTTGCAAGCTTTCTAGCTTAATCTGCAGCGTAAGTAATGCTAGTGCCTAAATACCAAGGTAACTCTGTTAAAAAAAATTATCAGTCAGCTTTGAACTGGTCTTTGCTTGTTGAGTTTCATTGTTTTGCTGAGATTACTCACTTGTCAGGATGCCACTTTGGTCTGAGATGAGTTGCAGAAGCCCCTGTTCATTGTGCCCTCAGGACAGCAAGGCTCTGCGTATTGGATGACACTGGAATGCTTAGTGTGTTGTGTCAGGGTATCTTTTGCTTTAAGGTTTGTTTTTGGGCTTTTGTTTACTGGTTTGGCTCAACTAATTAAAAATTGCTGGTGATAGTAAGAGGTGATCAACACTCAAACACATATTTTGACTCATCTTCTGTTTCTTGAAAGAGCAAAGAATCTGCAAATAGAGCAGATTGCTGGCTGATGAAATTTTTTTTGCATTAATTGCATCAAAAGATCTCATATTCTGTGACATCTGAGTTTTTGGCATTCAGCTTCAGATATTGTTCATAGTATGCCAAAATTATCAAACTTTTATTTTTAGAGAAATTTGATTTTCTATTTGTAGTGACTAGATCTCCCATGTATATTTACTAAAGACAACTAGAGCGCCAGTACCTCACATTCAGGGGAATAAATGACTCGGAGGTTCTTAAAAATTAGTGTGGAAGTATTGTTTTAAGCACCTAGTCGTAAAAATGTAAAGCATACTGACAGACATAACATTAAAATGTGACATAGAAATGCTCTTAGGAGGACCATCCACTTTAAGAAAATGGAATCAAGAAAATGTTATGACCAATTGAAAAATGCTGTACTGAGCATAAGCTGGAGAAGATTTAATTGTCCAAGATGTACATTTCCTAGGGCACACGATTAATTGTAGTGGAAATGTTCAATTGCTTGTAATTTTGCAGAAAATTCCCTCCTAGGCTCTGAAACTTTACATTCTTAGTCATAGCCTAACAGAGCATTTTCTTAAAGTCAAGCTAATTGTTTTTAGTATGGGAATAAAAAACAATTTTGAGGGAGTTAGCTAAAAATGGTTGAAGCTGACAATAATAGCTTTATTTTGATTTCTACTAGTCTCATGTAAGTTTATTTTGTTCAGGTGATATTTTGATTTTTATTGATTCTGGTTGAAAGAAATGGATGTCTTTTGATTTGGGGAGGATGAAACATAAATAGGTTTGTATAAATAAACACACAATCTGTGCTGTAATGGTTTGTAGCTTCAGTGACTTGTCAAGGCATTAATATGGCATATTTAACTGTGCACTGAAATACGCTCTCACCGTCTCATAGAACAACTTAAAACATTTAGGATGTCCTTATTTAAGTAGTATAAGCATGTGGCATTCACAAGATGTTCCTTACTGTAAGAAAATCTTGGAAGTTTTGCTTGAAAAAAATTACTGGCTAGACCAGCACACCTTGTGTGCAACAGGTAGATTGTTGGAATGTTCAAATGATGGTGTTTGTTTATGAGAATACCCTGCTGGTGACCTTGCATTGAGGTATGGTCTCTGTCTGTCCCTTCACTGACCTATGCTCCATTTTTCAGTTTATATCACACTGGAATTAAAGTTGTGGTCATTTAATGATAAATCTTATTTTATCATTTTTTTTCTTTAGCTGAAAATCTGCGTATTTAACAAACATTCCTTTCTAGAATTTCCTTGTTGCAGAGCTACCTAATCTTCTAACAAGTATTATGTGAGTGATTTTGAGAAGACTCATCAAGCTGAGATGCATGTTAGCATGTTATATTTGGATTTTGCATGCTACTTTTTGCATCCAGATTGAAATTTTCTCATTTTTATTGCTGTGCTTAATATTTTTACTCTTCTATTACATTTATAACACTTTGCAATATTTTGTGTTGTGAATTGAAGTAGAGTTTTAAATAAGTTGAGTACTTTTAATGGTGAACTTTTAATCTTTTCTAAGTAAGATGATATGAAACTAGAGAGCATGCTAGTATGTTGAAGTCTCTCTATTTGTGGTGTATTATATCAGAGTTTATTATTCAGTATTTTATAATTCTTCCTCAGAGAATATGCCTATATGGAATAATTTTTATTATCTACTTTGGAAGTTTTCACAGTAATTTTGTTACAAGTTAGTTAAAAATGACCCTGGATGAAGCTAGGGTTTTTTTTTTGTCCTCCTGTGGTTACCTAAGGCAAGTTTCATCGTGTATCCTGCATCAAATCATGGTGGCAAATCTCTAGTTAATGAAAGAGAGAATTTTTCTCTAAATGCCTGTAATTGTAGTTGTTAAATACACATAACAATAATATATAATTTTGTGTTTTCTTTCATGGCTGTAGAACTCTAGTTGCAATATTTTTAATTGGACATTTTTGCATGTTTAGGTAATGGAGGATTTAGAGTCAGAGTTGTCAGTCTTTATTGGCTGAGTTAAGAGTGGCTGCATTTGCACAGAGTTTAGGGATGGAGAGAGTAACTGTGTTCCTGGTGGGGGTTATTTTACCTCTCTTCAAGTTGTTTTTCCCAAGTGGGGAGCTGTAGAATAAATTGAGTTGATGAGATTCATGAAGCCTCTTGTAACCTTCATGTCCCTTCACAATCTTGTTTGTGTCTCTGCAGCACATTTAGCCATAAATACTCAGTACCACATTGGCTTGAAATAACATTTGCTTAGGTTCTGAAAATGTAGGAAATATTCTTCACCTGTGTCTAGAATTTGTAGAAGTAAAATATTATATAGTTTGGATTAATTTTTTTTCCTAAACCTTGCAGAAGTGGTTTCACTGGTTAAAAAGAAGACTCAACACCTAGATGTATATAAAGCTGTCTACACTCTACTTCGTCTGGTTTTAAATGGCTGTTAAAAGTGTCATTAGTGCAAAACAAACTTCTTCCCTCATAGAATGCTTATGTGCTAACCTGTGCTGAGAATGGAATAAATACAGAAGGAAAAAAAGAGCTAGTAAACCAGATTATTTATGGTTGCGTGAATTTTGCTTTGCTGTTTAAAATAAGAAACAGGGACTAATAAAGGAATTTGAAACTAACATGCATAAGCAGGTATGCAATATGCTGATGGATGATTTACATGCTCAAGCACAGCATTTGCTTCCCTTTCTGTGCTGATAATTAATGTTAGAGTGGCTAACATTTTTTATTATTACAAGCCAGTAATTCAGCAAAACTCATTCAGAAAGGCACACTATTTTGTGTGTTCTGCTTCTTGTGTGCCTGCTCTAAAAGGTCTTCAGTGTGATTTTTCACAGGAGGTGAATGATCTTAGCTGTGTATGAGCTCAGAGCAGTGCGTACTGATTAACTTTCAAAGTTATGCTTTGGGAGTCCCAAAATGAGAATCCAGATACTGAATTACTCAAATTTAGCAAATGGTTTTAAATGCATAGACTCTGATATCTGTCTTTCAGCTCCTTCATTTACAAGGAGGCAGAACAGCAATTCCCCTGTCTCATTAGGGTGTTAAAAGGTTTAGTTGAAAATCTCTAGAATACTTTGAAAAATACTTTCGTGAACATCATCAAAGAACACTTTAATATGAGCCATAATCAATTGTAACCTGCTTGCTTGTGACAGAGAAATGAGGGTCTTATTCTTCTTCCATGGAATGGGTAGCAGTTTTGCTAGATCTGAGGAGAATGGGGATGGGTAATAATGTGCCTCAATCCAGATGCCCGTTATAGCCACTGAATGGGGGGAAATCTCTGCAATGACTTCTGGATTCCTTCCCCTCTTCCTCGGAGACACTGTTACCTCCAATTATTCTGTATAACGAGCTCATCATATAGCTTATGTATTCATTATTAATTTACATTAAGATTGAGTGAAAGTATTGACCACAGTCTAAACTTCCTTAAGACTTTTTGGGGAAATTCATCCTGTCTTCAGAATACAGAGTAGAAGGCTGAACCCAATCCTGTAGTGTCTGCTCTTAGTCAATGTAAAGAAATGGGCATCTAGGATATCCTGACCATCTTAGATAAGTGACGGGTTTAGAGTAGAACTGCCACTGCTGGGGTCATGAGCAGGCATCTACAGAGTGAATGTCTGAAGGTAGAAAAGAGGCATGGTGTCACTGCTTTCTGGAGACCCCCTGAGGCTGACCACTGGGGAGCTGCCAGGGTCACACACCTCAGCTGGGCTCAGCTACCTCATCAAGGTTGCCTGGCTCAGACTGACCTGTCCCTCTGCAAGAGGAGAGCTGCACTTGTCCAGGGAACTTCAAAGCCAAACCTAGGGTAGTTTACTGGCTTTGGCTAGTTAACTGGTTGATTACAAAGTTGTTTCAACCTAAGTTTTTTTACTGGAGCACCATTGTTCTGTCTGTATTTTGTGCTAACTGCCTACAGCTTGCACTGGCTTTAGGATCACTTTGTTTTTCCTTCAAATTTATAAGATGCATATCAAAATCTAGACCACTTAAAAACTTTTAGCAACTTTTAATGTGGGCTCTGAGCTCTCTCATGGCTTGAGACCATCAAAGAAAAACAAAATTTAGTCTATGGCAATCTTGGTAAGAGGTACACTAAGAAAAATGCATTAATTTGTTGTCTACTAAATAAAATCGCCTAATAAGTGTATTTGAACTCCATTTAATTTTTTTTTTCATTGGTTGACTAAAGAAAACTCACTCACTTGAACAACTAAAATGTCAGCAGAAGAAAGTAAAACAAAAAGAAAGCTATAAGAAGAATTGTTCATTGTTGGATTCTAGTGTGAGGTGTTTTTCCAAGGGTAAGCTCCTAATCAGAATTTCTGTGAAAGTACCCTTATAGTATGAAAGTTGCCTGAAAGAGCCTTTTAAATAAAAGTCTTTTGTTTAGTACTGAATTAAAAAACTCAGTCAAACTGTGAGCTCTTCTGAGAAAAATATATGTGAACATATAGGCTGCTACAGCATGTGTTTTAGGGGATGCCAATCATTGAACTAATGGTATGAGTTTTTAAATATGAGATGCTAAGGTTTTGTTTTTCACATGATCTGTTATTAGTCCAGCTAATATCAGTCAATATTGTGAGTCACTATGTAGTATTGTATCCTGCTTGTCTACTGAAGAGCTAGATCCTGCTGCCTTTGTATGCCCTGCCAGGAATGCACAACTGATGGAAGCTGCTGCTCACGACAAGGTGATAGTGGTATTTTCTACCTCAGCAGAAATCTGCTCGTATAAGAGGCACCATGTCCCACACAAAGTCCCTTTTATTTCAATGAAAAAATATTTGAATATGTCATTTAGTGTCACAGAGAGAAAATCTGGCACCCTTGAAAGGTGAAATAGAAGTAATTTTGATAAATCAGGTGAGAGTTGATGACAGTGAGCTGTGAAAGGCAAAGATAACAGCTAAATGTTTAAATCGAAGAGAGAAGTAAAAAAGTTTGAAATCATAAAGAATTTTTTTCACTCCTCTGATACCTTATGTTGAATAGCCAGATCATTTTATTATTGAAAATACTGTGGCAGTAATCTTTTATTGCTTGCAGTATAGGCCTACAGCATTAAGTTAGTATAAAATTACATATAGTTTAATATATTTGTACAACACCTTTAAACAAGCTTCTCTAGGCAGGAAGGTTATCTGTCTTATAAATCTATTATTTCATTGTACATCTTGATAGCCTAGCATTGCTTCTAGCCATGTTTAAGCATTAAATAGTGCATTATTATTTCACATAAATCAACCAGAGATGTGTGAATTCATAAATTTTGCATTTGCACAGACAGTATTTTAAGCGTTTTATGGCTTCGTGGGAACTTGGTATAGAAGCCTGTACACAAATCAGTGCTCAAGAATTTAAGCAAAATTTAATATTGCAATTACTGCATTTCAAAGTCATTGCTTGCATATTTTAGAAATGTTTTAATGGGGTATAAAAATAATAAGAAAACATGGAAAACAAGGCATTCAGTCAGATTTTGCTGGATAGCTCCTTTGCTGCAGTGGAGTGGATGATTGTTTTTTCTGATGTTTGCTCTGGTATAATTTGTGTTGTTTTTTTCTGCTCATTTGAACTTTGTTTAATGCTCTAAATTTTTGCTGCTTTTTGTCTTTCATCTCAATTCTTCTAGGCCCCTAAACTGTATAGAATCATGCACAAGCATGATGTTTTAAAGAAACTTCACTGATGTAAACTCTAAATATATATGTGAGGTTTCTCAGGTTTGGGTTATTTTGAATTAAACCTTGAAAACACCTTCTCAAGAGATATTTTCAGACAATATGCTGCTGCTAAATGTATAATGTCAAGAAAGGAAAACCCAGGAAAAGCTGTGTATTAGGTATTGCACCTTTATATCACATGGTAAGATAGCTTTGTGTTTTACAGAGAGTAAGCAAGAGCACTGGGACAAGATGCCCACAAAAAAGCTGAATTGTTGCTTCTGGAGTTGACTATGTTTCCCATGTCAAGTTCCCAGAATTTGACAGTTGCTTTATATATCCCTAGTTAAACTTTGTGAATTCTCTACTGCTGTACAACTGCAAGGTAATTCAGTACTCCTTTCCTCTATAGCTGGGAATCAATCAGTTGGGGAAGTTGGAATCTGTGTGTTTCCATGCACATTCTGCCATAGGAATTACCTTTACTTCTTTTGGACAACCCAAAGAGCACCAGGAACTGCTTTGTAGGGAATGAAGCCCAGCTGTGTTGGATCTCCGAATGTACGGAGATGGGAGGAATATCAGAAATTGCTCACAGTTCTTTTGCACTTTGTGGAGAAATATGGATCTCTGTTTCTTCTTCCATTCAGCCTCTTTCTCCTCACCCTTGTTATGTGCATGAAGAGACAGCTGCAGATAGCACATCAGTGACTTGAATTGGGGTCTAAGTGTCTCACTTGCAATTTGCATAGGTAATTTGTTGCAGGGACAGCAATGGAATCTGAATTTAGAAGGACTGAATTCTGATATCTCTCCCTTTTTTTTCCTTAACGCTATTTCATGCCAAGTGAATGGGAATTTGGCCACAAAATTTAATGGTGATAGAATAAGATCCCATTGTTATCTTTTGTGTCTATGCAGAAATTACTTTTAATTATTTAACTAAAAACCTAGAACAGTTTGGACTTTTTGTTGTTTTGTTTTTCTTTTGCACTTTGTTTTTCCTTATGGCTTAGAATTGTTTGTGTTCTTTGCAAAGGTAGAAATGTCTGTGCATATTTAAATCATACTTTCATGCACTTAGTTTAAACATTCTCAGCTTCAATCATTTTAGCTGTGGTTAAAAATCTGGGTAGATTTTCTCTTACCAGTTTGGAGTGCTTTTTATTTTAGCTTTCCACAAATAAGTGTCTGAAGGAAATTTAATCAAATGTTAAAATATTTCAACATTAGGTGAAGATTTAGGATGAAGAAATTTACCCCCAAAAATAGGTAATTAAAGAGCATGTGTTTTGGTTTTCATTAGGGCAGCCATAACTGAATAGTTGGTAGGATGTTGGCTTGACTTAGGACTACATATACAGTATAGAATTAGCTTTTTGCAGGATGGAGATCATGGGGCAAATTTGATACAAATTCTGCTCTTGGATACCTCTGGGCAACTTTTCTTTGTTTTACTGATTAAATGGGCAATAAGAGTAACAAAGGGAAGACCTTGCTCCAAGCTTTTATCTGGTCTTTTTATTTGGGAAGAAGTAATTTTCATTTGTGGCACTGACAAAAAAATGTGACTCCTATAAATACTTTCTCTTGAGCATGTTGCTCTTTTCTTTTCACTTTTTTCCTAGGAGGTTGCTGGTGAGGAGAGAAGGAAGCAATCATCTGTGTACATGTATTTGAATAGCATTGACTTTACTCATAAGAAAAAAAAAAATAATATCTCTGTGGGTGGCAGACTATGAGAACTTACCTGAATGTGAAAGAGTGGATCTAACTGGGAAATTATATAGGGAAATTTACGTTGGTTGGGAAGAAGGATTGTGAAAGGTGTTCTAAAACTGACATGTGAAAATGATAACACTTCTCACAAACACAAGTTTTGAAAGGTTTGTTTGCTGCATCAAAGCTTTATTATTTTTATAACCTTTTTATTTTTTAGATATTGTCTTTTACTGAATGTACTGAAAAGAATCTGTACCTATCTGACATACTATTAAATTCATTTCTCCAATGCTTGGAACTCTAAGGAGCCAAGATATACTGAATAGAAGAACAACACTGTTAATAGTTTTGTCATGCATAAGCTTAAATATATTTAACACTGTTTCTCTCATCAGCAGTTCTGAGGAAGAACACTACACTAGCTCACAGAAAAAACTTGGATTTGGAAGCTGTATACCTGGCTTTTATCTAAGTGAATAATTCCCTACTAGGCATAGGCTAACTGGTGTGAAACAATATTGCTGTCTGGAGAACTGGATCTTCCAGTGAATTTGGTGTTAATAGAAAATATTCTATATGAAAGAAAAAGGGAAAAAATTGAAAATAAAGTTTTCCATTTTTAGTGTGTTAAAATTTCTGCTAAGAATAAGATTTTTTTTTGTCCTGGAAGATACAGATGAAAATGACTTGTCAATGTTTCTTATTTCTAACAAACATTATTTTAAAGCTGGGAAAATGAAAGTATGTAAGTGACAAGTTTCATAGAGAGGTGAGTACTGGAGTTTATGTTGAGGGGAGAATATGTGAGCAACTGAACATTTGAGTAGTGATTTTAGAAAAACTTATTACCCCTTGCCACAGAAAGATTGTCTTTCTGTAATACAAAGAAGAGGAATAATTTTATGGTACAGTGCTGGACTGCAATGCCATCTGTGTCATGGAGTGCATGTGAAACCTTGGTACTGTTTTCTACTGTGACAGCAGCTATAATTATATTAATGTAAACAGATTTGGCTTGGTACAAAAATGAGGCAGTGATGTAGAGAGTAAGGTACTCTCACCTAGGTTGCCATCTTACACTGATATTGTGCTGCAGTGAAAAATTACTCCGAGTGCAGAGTCTCAACAAATCAGGTCCCTGTTGTTTTTGAAGGAAAGGCATTTTTTGTGTTACTGTTCATTACTGGGCAAGAACAACAAAGAAGTTCAAGACTAAGATTAATGATTTCAGCAGATCATTGTCTAAAGATTAATCTTTTTTAAATGATGAGAAAGGGATAGACACAGTGAGCCTCTAGCTGCCTACAGCTACAAAGAGTAATAATAAGCATTACTATGGCAGGGCTGGCTCTGGAATACTAACATAGAAACATAGCTAGTTATCATCAGTAAACACTAATAGTAGGTTTGTGTTGTTTTTTTGGCTACTGATGACTGTTGAAAATGGTGTGGCTTTCCCGCTCTCCTTCCTAAAGCAACAATTGTGTACTTCCTTTTGATGTGTAGCTATTTAATATTCATTTGTTTGGAATCAATTCTCTCTTTCATGGTATTGTCAGTGTACTACTTTCTCTTACAAAAACTTCTACCTTATTGCCTGGGTCTAAAACTATAATAAATTAAAAAAAAAAAAAAAAAAAAAAAAGGTTCATTATAGAAATTACATTGGCCCTGTAAACCCAGGAGGCATTGTCTTTCTATTGGCTACCCTGTAACTAATCCTTAGTGCATGTATATTTTTGTGCATGCCTGCTGTTTTTATATTTAGCAGAGTATCTATTTATACCACACAGGAGGTCTATGTAGCAATTGCATAAATCTGTTTATTTTTCAGGCATTACATGTCAGCAACTGATGATATAGGAATGGTCTGTGTAAGCTAAAATATACTAATAGTCTTTCTTTTTAATCTTATCATTATTTATGCATTTCTTGCCAATATTATGAACTGTGTAATTTGAAAAGGAGTTGCAGACTTGTGCTCAGAAAGGTCTGAGCTGAGAAGCCTGCAAATTTTGAAATTTGTTTATGCCAAGCATTTTGTTTTTCTCATAAGTTTAAAGAGATAAACAGTGATAGAAGCAGCCTATTTTCATATCTGACAATGGCAAACAGCAGTGATAATCTAAACATCCATGAGAATCAGATTCTATCAGTCTCACCATCAGACAGCAGTTTAACTGCAGGAGCAGCTCCACTGACTTTGACCAAGCTCTTGGAGGAGTAAGATGTTAGTATGACTTGGGGATGGCTGCCCTTGGAATTTTTATAATGCTGAGACATGACCATAGAAGTAGTTTTGATATTTTTCTTCCAAAAAATAAGGCTTCTCTTCTTGCGTTGAGACACAATTTTGATTCAGGTTTAAAATGAGATGGTTTGTATTATGAAGTTTGAGTTTTACCTACATTATGTCCTGAGGGCTGAGTAGCACTCACTACCCTTCAGATTGAGGTATAATGTTAGACTACATGAAGTTTTATCATGATGATTAACTTCAAGGCAAGTATGGTAATAAGTAAGTGGTATGGTCAGGGTGAAGTAATTAGTGTGGTACCTGTGAATGTACAATCATAGAATCATATTTGAAAAGACCTCTAAGATCATGGAGTCTACTCATTACCCCAGGACTACCATGTGCACTGCTAAAACATGTTCTCAAGTGCCACATTCAAACATGTTTTGAAT
The DNA here is from genome assembly GCF_009819655.1 of Sylvia atricapilla. Classification (NCBI taxonomy): domain Eukaryota; kingdom Metazoa; phylum Chordata; class Aves; order Passeriformes; family Sylviidae; genus Sylvia; species Sylvia atricapilla. The sequence continues at coordinate 66,201,314 of NC_089140.1, read as the reverse complement.
GCTTCTAGGGATGGTGATTCCACCACTTCATTTAGCAAGTGTTGCAATGCCTGACAACCCTTCCAGTGGAAAAAAAAAATCGTAATATTCAATCTAAACATCCCCTGGCAAAACTTAAGGCTATTTCCTCTCATCCTGCCCCTTGATACTTGGGGGACTGACCTCTGTCTCATTTACAACCTCCTTTCAGGTAGTTATGGAGAGTGATAAGATTTGCTGAGGACCTCTTTTCCAGGCTAAACAACCCCAGCTCCCTCAGCTGCTCCTCATTATACTTCTGTTCTCACCCTTTCACCAGCTCCACTGCCCCTTTTTGGACACTCTCCAGCACCTCAATATCTTTCTTGTAGTGAGGGGCCCTGTATCACTGTCATTTGTCAGAGCTTGCAGTGTTTCCCAAACACAGGAGCACTGATGATAAGTGTGACAGGAAAAGTAGGAAAATGTAGGAAAATTCGAATATTTGGTTTTACAACTCTTCCCTCTAAGTTATTTTCTTTCTTCTGGGCTGGATGAGGACTGTTGCTCCCTTTGAAATAACCTGAAGGCTAATTGCTCTATTTTTGAACAAGGAAAGCTTAAATTTGAATGGTTACAACATGGTGAATGCTTACCAATGCATGACTAAGTCAAAGGAGTACCTATATGAATGTTTATGTCATTTTAAGAGTCTGTAAACTAATTTATGATGGACTTTATGCATTGCATTTCTCTTGTGGCTAAAATTTGATTCAGCATTTCACTATTGGTATGTGACTGTGAATTCAGTATAGGAAATTGCTTCAATGAGGAGCAAATATATTTTACTTCAGGGTGTTATGTAGCTTTATTGCAAGTAGTCTTAAAACCAAAATCCATGATGCATTTTGTTGTCATTGATGGAGAGTTAGGCAAATTAGGCACACAGCTTATGTCCTGAGATCTAGATTTGTTTTTAAAGTCATCATGGTGGCAATACCAGCTGGAATAAAAATAATATTGGGAAGGTATATCCAGATTATTCCAAAGGTACTGTGGTGGTTCCCTGGATTACTGGGTCTTTAAAAGTTCAAAGTTATGCTCTTCCAGTGATTTTAGTAGTTGCAGAATATGAAAAAAATGGAATGATGCAGTGCTTGGGCAGGTCTTTAGTTTAAGAAATGTTTTCTATGGAGAAGAAAAATAAAAAGGTTTACCAGAAGCATACAATAGTGCTTGTAGAGCTCATATCAGGTTTGCTTGCTGTCTGTCATGCTTGGTTTATAACCTCTGAGTTGGTTACCCTGGTTCGAATTTGTGTATGCCACTACAGCTCAATGAAGAGCTCTGTTAAATATGTCACTGGCTTCATGGCAGCAGTGTAATATTTCCATAATTTTTGTCCTGTTATAAGAACAGGACAGGTTGAGTTGGACAATCTTAAATTGTCAAAAAAATGTTGTGGTCAAACTTTGTCAAAATCTGGAATTAGGAGTGAGTCTTTGAGTTAAAAGTTCTTTGGATGATGCCACCATCAACTGTAAAAGTCACTTCAGTGTGTTCATTGCCTGAGACATTGTGCATCACTTTTCAAATATACTGAGCATTTCTATTTGGAAAATATCTCCCTAATTGTATATATTGTTCTGGGTCATTATTTTCTCATTGTTTAAATTGCAGCTCATTTATTTAAAAGAATACTTGTCAAAGGAAAGCTTTAAGTACTGATTTAAGAAAGCAGTGTTAAATAATTGAAATGACTGTGATAAAATTGCCTTAGTTTAAACAGACCAGTTTTATCAGTCTGTTTAATGAATTGTGCTTTTATAGGGTGAGATAAATCTAATGTGAATTCAAGTAGTTGCACTAGAAATACAGCTCTAGGTGTGATCTCTAGTGGGTTTAGCTAGCAGAATTAGAGCAAAAAAATGGTAGGTCTACTCCTGCATTTCCTTTCAAAAACACTTTATGTACAATAAGCAATACTGGTATCTTGCAGAGCTTTTTAGTATCTGTGTACCTGTAATATCTGGGTATTTATATATGGATTGTGTATTGGTGACAAAATGTATTGGTCATGACTTTGAAAATATTTGTGCCTCTTGATGTAGAAATAAACTTGAAGTTTCATCTGGTCTTGGAATTATTAGTTTTCATATGCTGGAATAGTGACACAATCAATTTCTTTGTATATTGGGAGGACTTGGCAGGCAGGTCTTGCTACTTCCTGATAGTTTAGAATGGTGTTTCTTGCATGAAAATCATAATATCTGCTTTGGAACCAGGCTGAAGATGAGTAGTGGTGACTGGCTGACACAGAAGAACCCTAGGATATTTTGGATTATGTTGTTTATGCTTCTGTACATTGTGAGAACACATCTTGCACATAAGACGAGAAATAATCATTAAAAATATGTAGTAAGTCCTTTAGTAGGTCATCAGCTCCTCTCTCTGCTAATCCATTTAAATAACTTAGCCGTCAGGGTTGGTACCTAATTTAGGGCCATGATAACTGTTCCCTGTAGGACCCAGTCACTTGGCTCTTGTATGCCTTCCCATACTGGACTAGCATGCATGGTGCCATGAGTTTCCATAGAAGTTCTAGGAAGGTAGCTCATGTGTGAGGCGGTGTCATGTTCTGGTCCCAAAGCAGTGGGGAAATTCTTGTCTAGTAGGACAAGGAATACACAGTTGGTGCTGCATAACTCAAAGGAGATCGCTGAACCCGTTACTAGCAGCTTTTATAGCTGGACTTACCCACATTAAGTGTTTCTTAAATGTTGTTAGGCTGATTTGGGGCACAACTTGCCCTATCAGCAATCATTGTGGTCCTGAGGGTATCAGGAGACAAGGTAATGCTCTGAGTGGGGCATACACACGTCCCTTCAACAGCTTCCAGTCCTTGGTAATCTCGCTAATGAAAGAAATGCAAATGTGCAGAATTTCTTAGACAGCATGTGACTGATTGACCAGGAAATTTTACACCAGCAGCAGTTGAATCCATTCAGATATTTCTTATTCTCAACAAGGCCTTCATCACTAGTCTTGTGCAACCAGTCTATACCATCAACTCTGCAACCTCACTTGCAGCACTGGAAATTATAATTATTACTTTGAGGAAAAAAAAAGGAAAAAGAGGTTGGAGTATCACTGCTTTATACAAAACACTTTCCAGGGGAAGGCTGTGTTACAAGACACTTGTATATCATGTAATTTATCAATCAAACAGGCATGTGTATTTCAAAGCAATGCATATCTTCACGCATTATATTTTTAGCTTATTTTTCTTAGTTTAGCCATTCCCACTCAGGTTGTTTTCTGCAGCATTGCTGTGTCTACTGACTGATACCAGAGTGTTGACAAAAGGCCGAGTTCTCCTGAAGGAAGTTTGAGATTTCAACTGTTCTGTTGTTCTAAAACATGTGGGGAAATGCTCTTTATTGCAGTGGTTGTGAAACAGGATATTTCATAAATTGAGCTGCCTATTACTCTTCTTCTTCTTCCAAATATCTCCAAGGTGTGTACTTTCCTGTTCTGTGTCTGCTACTGGCAGAAAATGGTCTTGCAGTTTTTTATTAGACTGTCAGCTTGTCCATCTGTAGAAAAGCAGACAGGATTCTTGTATCACTTAGCAACTGTCTAGGGAATTCAGCCGAAGTTTTAAAGTTGCTGAAATCAAGCTGTTTTGAAAGACAGCTTGAATCTGATGGATTCTAATACGGGGGAAAAAAAGCAAGTTTACATAGCTGTCATTCATGCTGGTTTTATGATATGAGAATGAATCACAAAACAAGAAAGAGTGAGTGTGTAAATGGGGGAGACATTTGAAGTACAAGAGGTTAACATTTTTTCTGTTCAGGAAGTACTTATACTTTTATTACACAGTAGACTTTTCTGTCTTTGTTTTCTAGCCTTTTCATATTTCTACTATGAAATTTTAAATAGTGGAAGGATATATTAAATACCAAGGAAAATTATTTTTAAAAGCTATTTAAAAAATTAATTTAAATGTAGACAGACATAGTATTATGGCATTAAAACACCCCAGGGTCTTTTTTATTGGTCCATTAATACTTGCCTGGAGTGGTAGAACACACCTGAGGCAAGATTTAATGAACCAATAAAACATGCCCTAGAGTGCCCTAATGCTATATTGCTAACCATTCCTATTACATAAATGCACTGTTTGCATACTTCCTTCCTACATTTCAGAAAAATCTTCAATTAAGTGAAGACCATATGACAATTCTTATCCAGAATTTCCTTCAGCATATTTTGAAGTGATTAAAATGATTATTTGAGATATTCTTAATCAACCAATGCACTATATTGTGCTTAGAACTTTAAGGACTGTCCAGATAGCAAATCCTTCAAGCATGGTTATGTGTTAAGTCGGTGTGTTTCCTTTCAGTTACTGAGAATTTTCTAAGGTCTTCCAAAGAGTTTGAATGGAATGCTGATCTATTTCTGTTTTTATCTTGAAACTATGCCACTTGTTTTAGAATCCATCCCAAAGCAGAAATCTGGCAGAGGAACTGGTCATACCTCCAGTCCCCTTAAAATCCTCAAGGATTTTACTAAAATAATGTTGTCCAAAACCTCTGACATTGTTTAGTCAAAGAGTCATTTTAGTCTTTCTTAAGGAGAGAGATTTTCAGTGTTGTAAATCAACTTTGATGGAATTAAGCTGATTTGCATCAGCTGATAGTCCAGCTCTTTGCTTTCCGGCACATTCAGTAGGATTAGAAATGTTGTACTCATATTAAATCCAACAGCTGAGATAGAAGAAAGTACGATGGATGCTTACTTTGTTTTGCAATTGTTAATTTAAAGCCTTTGACTGAAGTTAGCTTTTGCACTAATGATTTAGAATTCATAACCATGAGCAAAAATTGATAAACATACCTAAGTGTATCTGTACTTAGTAATAGGAAAAAGAAGATTTGGTTTTGAATGTCGTTGCATGAAGAATAATAACCCTTCATCAGAGAACGGGAGTTTATACATTATTAGTTTTGCTTTCAGCATTGTTTTGAGGCAGGATGGTATTATCTTAAAGAAAGAAGACTAAGATTTGTAGATGTAGATTGTAAAAATGGTTTATGGACTTTTATGTAATTGACAGTCTACCATGAAATAATTTTTGCCTTAATGTAACTTCATAGTAGTCAGAGCCAAATGAGATATGACTTAAGAGGTATGCTTTTAGCACAACCTTTACTTGAAGGCTTAGGAGGGGAGAAAGAGAATCCCATGTTGTTAGACTGATACATGAAAATTGAAGGAATTACCACTTAGGTGTTTTCAGGGGTGGGGAAGCTTTGCAGGCAACGCTTGATCTTTGCAAGAGTATTTGACATGTTGAGCATACAGGAGGATATGAGGCACACATACTTGTTAAGGCAGAAGTAACTTCACTTACTTGTAAGTCTAGATCCTCAGCTATTGTGAGCTGGCATAGTTCCATGTAAGGCAATGAAATTATACCAGCTTATACCAGAGGATGAACTGGCCCCTAATCTTTCAAGTAACATGCTCATTAAATGCTTAGGGCCAAATGCTTTCCTGGCATGACTCCATTGCACTTAATGGAATTAAGCCAGGAGAGCATTTGGCCATTATTTAATACAGATAATAATCTAAGGGGAACCAGGTTTCTGTCTTTGTTTTTCTTTTGATATGTAGCATTAGCAAATTGTATGTGATTTTTATAAGACATAATATATGAAATACTGGCTAAAGAGTCTGCACAGAGATCTCACAGGTACACCCCCAGATGTTCTTGATGTGCTGCCTTTTTTGGAGCAAATAATTTTGACTTGATCACAGGTTTAATCCTTCTACTCTCTTCTGAAAATACACTGTACAGACTGTCATCTCTCGCCCCTATTGCCTTTTTTCTCATCATCTCACTGTACAGTCATCTCAGAAATTTAAGCAGGGCTAAGCTTATTATGGAAGCTAAGACTATCTGAAAAATTATGCTGTTTTAATTCTAGGACCAAATAACTGATGTATGTTTTCTTTCCAGAGTCATTATTAGCAGAGTTTTCTTCCTTTCAAAAGCACAATGGCACATTCTGTTTAAGATTTTTTTGCTGCATCATCTAGCCGCTAAAGGGCTTGGATGGGTCAAGTATAACATTGCTGTTACCAGAAATTGTTACCTTACAGACAATTTCACTTTTTAAAAAGCTGGGGGTATTTGTCCAAGTTTTACCTTCATGTCATTTCTGCAGTCTAGTTGTGGTTAGCTAGGCCTTATTCTTTTGGCTCAGTGTGTGGATGACCTGAGCTTGTTAATGCTGGACATGAAATGTGGCTGAAAATCAGTCATGAACATTCAAAAGTAGTTTGAGGTTTTTTCCCTTCCCCCCCCCCCACCAGTTACCTCAAACAAAATTTAACTCTTTTTTCCTTTACTATTGTGTCATCTCTTTTTTTTTTTTTTTTTTTTTTTTTTTTTTTTTTTTTTTTTTTTTTTTATGAGTTGTTTCTCTGAGATGTTACGTACTATTCTCAGCAGCAGTTAGGTCTAGACCTTTTGGGGAAAAAAGCTCTTGGCTATATTTTTGGAGGGCAGTTTTGGAAAGGTGAATGTTACTGCCCACCCTAATCCATATTTGGTATTTACTAAGGAAGAAAACTATTTTTTAAATAAATATTTACCATTGAAGGGCTCAAGGCCTTGATACAGTGCTTTGCAACTGAGCTCAGGCATAGCAGGAATCCTATCTCAGGGAAGATGAACTTCCCATATAAAGGTTACAAATCCAGTTCAGTGGTTGCTTTGTGACCCACATGCAGTTTTGCAGAAACATGAGTAACCCAAACACTAAAATCCAAAACAGAATCACCAGTCCTTTCTACAGCATTCTTACTAAAGTTGGGCCAAAAGAGATCACTGCAAACTATTTGCAGTTGGGAGTGATGTAACACAGCTCAAGGGCATTCAGTACCTGGCAAGCAGAACTGTCTTTGAATGGCCTTAGATAAAGGACCACCACGAAAACACGGAATGAAAAACAGTGGAAGGGAAATCCTTTGCCAATTAGTACCCAAAACATTCAGATGAACAAGAAGAGCTCCTTAAGCAAACCAGGTTGGGGGATGAAGTGTCTGGAAACCAGGTGGTAGGATGAAATGACTCATTTGAAGTTATGCATGAAAACATAATCGAATGTCAAGGAGTCAGTAAAACTTCTGGCTTGCATAAGCAGGGCTAATGTTTTCACATATCTTTCATGTTTTGGACTTGACCTAGGGCATGTAAAAGAAGCAGGTACCTTTCCATGGAAGGGAAAGGGCACTTTTACTGTTACAAATAGGACCTTAGCAGCCTTTTTTAATGGAAGCCCCTGGCTTCCCTTTTTGCTCATCATCCTGGTTTGAATTACTCTAAATCAAAATCTAGCCAAATAATTTATGATAAGTAAATGTGAAAGAAGGAGAAGAAGCTGTGTGTCTGTCCTGATAAAGCCAGCCTGCAGAGTTGTTTGCTTGTAGAAATGAGAGTTTCCTAAATCTCTGATGAAGTGATACAGTGGAAGATACAGAGCACGATAGCACCAGGAGTTCTTGGGGTTGGTGAGTGGCTTAATGGCACAGTCTGAATCTGTTTATTTAATTTCTTTTTGTTTGTTTCAAAGAGGGCATCTTCCTTTTCAGTCCTACTGAGCAACAGAGTTGAAACCTTGGAGTAACAGTCAATGTATGTGCAGGACTGTGTGTTTGCAACAAATATATATATTTTTTTTTCCCTGGAAAATCAAGTATAGAGATGTATACCAAGTTTAAATTAATGGCTGTGCTTTAACACTGGGGTTTTTTTTCTCCACTGCATTCTGGAGTTGACGGTTACTTTTTCTATTCCTAAACACAACTTATGGGAAAATATTTATGTGAGATTGCCCAAGTAATTAGCCGGTTTACTCATGCAAATAAATAATTTTTTTTATTCAACTTGGAACATCTTTTTGGCAGCATTGCCTTTAATTACAGAAACATTTAAAGGATGACAAGGATGTAGTGCATACTAAAAATGTTCTGTGCAAATAGTGAGAGGATTTAGGTGAGAAGCAGCAGCTCTGTAATTACCTTGCAGCCAGAAAGACCCTCACGTTGTCTGAAGGCTGTTAAAAAAAAGGAAAGAAATAATTTTCTTCTCATGGGAAAGGAATTAATTAGCAATGTGCTGAGGGCCTTGGGATTGGTTCTCATCCAAAGCAGATAAATAAACCAAGCATTGTTTCAGACTACTCAACATGAGCAAATGTTACACTGGGAGAGTGCCTTTGTAGAGCTGAACAGCAAATATGGCCCATGAGGGGAATGGCTGAGGGAATTTTAAGCCACCTTTGCACCTTTCCAGCATGGCTTGTTCCAGAGGTCACTGAGACATTTTACTAAGTAGAGGCAGCCTGAAGGCCTGTCTGAGTAACTCCATCCCTTTGGCTGACCTGCCAGCTGACCTGCTCTTCTTTTTTAATCTGTGTTCTGTCATTTTGGGCTTGCACTCAGGTCTGCAGAAGGCAGCTTCAAAAATAAGTTTGTGAGATGCCTGCACTGAAGGAGAGCATCCTTAGCCACATCATTAGATCTTAAGTTTGACTCTCTTCCAGTGTTCTCAGCTGACATTAGAGGTCTAGATCCTAGGATCATAGAACTATCCCTAAATACCTGTGTAAGTAAGCTCTTGTAAATTATGTGATATTTATTAATGAACTAAAACTGCAAAAGCTTTGCCTAGTATAGCTTAGCATGGCCTCAGAAGGAAATAAGACTTATCCCTAAAACACCTGCTTTCCAGGGTTAAATTTTTGCCTGATTTCAACCATACAATTTGAAAAAAACCTAGTGGCATCCAAGATGGTAATTTTGTGGACATTTGTCATGAAACATCTAGATAGAGAGAAAAACAATTATTAATGTCTCTTCAGGAAAGAACTGATGTTGGAAGCATGTTTAGTACCGAAAGTGAATCTATGCAGGAGGTAGAAATTATAAGTGCCCAGTTAGAAGATTTGCAATTGGAAGTCGTATCTTGTTAAGCACTAGAAAATCTCAGTCATAAAACACAGACTCGTGTGACACCAGGCATTCTTGATTCTGCTGCTCACAGAACTTAAATATTTTTATATTCTTATAGGTTTTTCCCCATATCATATACTGAAGCCTTACCTTTAGGTCTGCTTGCCTCTGTTAAAGAAAAGGAGATTCATCAGTATTTCCTTATGATTTTTTTCTAGGAAGTTGCTTTATCTGGTGTTGGAGTTCTCAGGGGATCAGACCACAGATAAAATTTCATATGTAAACAGTGATAGGTGTCCCCCTAAAATTCACATTGTTTTCCATGTATTGTCATTGACTGTTACTCAATTCTGATACTGTAATAGCTGCTAATAAAGGTGAAGATCCATTATGCAAGATTCTGTGAAAACACAATGCAGGGAGTGTCAGATGTTCTGTCTTTAAGCCTGCAACTGATTACACAGGCTTATTTTTTGTTACCTAACTTCTGTGTTATAATTTACTAACAAATATCCAACAGTGTCTTTTAGCATTAGGATTACTAAGGTGGGCATTTAGGCAAAGCCTTGTACTTGTTTTAGCTCTTTAGCTATCAAGTTAAGAATCTGAAAAAATTCTTAGTTCTACAGAAACAAGAAGAGAAAGCTGTTGACAAGATTTTGGATTTATAAGAGACAAGTGTCAAAAACTATTAGTTTAAAAGGAACAGCCAATTTACAAAACTGTTCTTGATTATGTGCTTTTCTCTTCAGTAGTGATTGCATTTTTGGAAACTTTTATGTAGCTTTTTGCTGATTTCTTAGCCATCAAATTTGTGTAAATTGAGTTCACTTTGTATTTTGTTTAGTGCAAGAAAAGCATCCTGCATATGTAACAGCAAAGAGGAAATAGTTTTCAATGCCAGTTCATAGGAGAGGAACATCTGGAATTCTTGAATTAGTGTGAAATATTATTTAAATATTAATGAAATATTTGTGCTAAGATACTGATCTACTGATACCTTGCTTCTTTTTAATACCAACTCTCTATAATGTGTATTTCTTGAGAGTTTTTTCTGCTAGAAGATCCATTTGGTATTTCTGCTATGAAATATGACTAAAAATACTTTGCAAAATAAATGAATTATTAACTTTGCTTATGAGTAGTTTTCTCCTATGTTCATTTAAATTTCTTGTATGCAGAAATTTATGCATCTGATGTCTGTCTATTCAAGATTCAAGCATATATTTTATTTGAAAAAATATCAAGACAAAAGGGAAATAATATTTTGAGGATAACTTGCCTTCTTTTTGTGGAGAAAAAATATGACTATTTCATAATTTTGGAAAAAATGGAAAAACGTTATTTCTGCATGAATATATAAAAACGTAAGGATATTAAGTATGGAGAAGAGATTAAAAAGTTCAATAGGCATGTGAGCAGAAGAGATATATATAAATGCACTGTGATGGATCTTTAAAGATTTTTCTAGCCACTAGGGCAATTTAAGTTTTGGGTGGTAAGGACAAGAAGTTTATTTATTTCATTGTAAAATACACAAACAGAAGTATAGGAATGAGTTACTTAGCTCAAGAGGGCTTGGTTTTGGAGGCAAAAGATATCTGTCATTCATTTATTCCTAATAAATTCTGTAAAACAAACAATATTTTGAACAGTGTTTTGGTCAAACAGGTCATTGCAAATATTTGTGCAATGTTTTTTACTGGGTTAAGTCTTGTTATAACAGTTTTCAAATACTTTGATTCTTGTCAAGCTGCTTAGCATCTTAAGAGTTTAGGGCTGAATATACTTCAAATGTCCTAGCTATTTTGATGGGGCCAGGTTTTTTAGTGTGATAGATGTTTTTTCTTTCATGTACTATTCTCTGAACCTTTCAAAATTAAAATTATTTTTATTTGTTCACATGAGCATGAATACATTCCTAGCCAACCCAATCCAAAGTCCACTGATATCAGGGCTTCTGTGTAATTTTTGGGCAGGATCAAATAAAATAAATGGATTTTTTCTCGTGTCCTTCCAGGGAAAGGATTAAATTCAGGTAAAAGAGCCATCTGTCTTGTCTAAACTTGTACTGTCCTGTTCTTCTCTTTGTTCATATATATTCCTGCTGTTATAAGCTAAATGCTGTCTGAAACAAAAATTCAAGGCCCCTCTTACTAACTTGCATTGTTTATTGTACCTTCAGGCTATAACTAGTATGTACACCAGAACTGATGCAGAACTATGAATTCAGAAGATCTATCACAGTGATATGATTTTGGAAGCATCTTTGCACCAAATTACTTTGTAAACATTTTCAGAGGATCAGAAACCTATACTCTCTCAGATGTCAACTTGATGGGTAAAGCTGCAATACATAAGAATAAAAGATATTTACTGTTTGGGTGTACATATGTAAATTCTTAAGTCTGGCTTCACTGAAGGCAATGGTCTTTTACCACTGACTGAAGTGGAACCAAGCTTTTGTTTGTATGCTTGTACTGTGTGACAGCAAAAAATACACTCAGACAAATGTCTCTAAATATATAAACAGAGAATGTCTTTTAGTTATTCATTACATTCACCATATTAAACAACAATTGCAAAGCCGTACGCCCATGACCATATATTTTTTGTAACTGTGAGTCTCTGTGGCATGTAGTATAATTACTCAGTCTTTGCAATCTTCCTTTCTTTGTCTAAATGGAAAAGCAGGGACCTGCTAAATATTTTAAAATTGTTTCTCCAATTGGTATTAGTAACATCTTGCATTTTTAAGGCTTTTGTTTTTCCAGGATTTAAATTTTTAACACAATATTGCTCAAAGCATTTTCTTTACTTTGGAGATGGCATTAAAAATGGTTTTTTCTTGTCTCTGCTTTCCTAAGATGCACACAGTATCTAATTTCACTGGAAACTAATTTTTTAACCTTAAGTTAAAAAGTGATTGGACAATGGCTGGAGGGCTTCAGCAATAACACACAGTTCCTTTTGCCACTGAGATGATCCCAGGCTGAGGAATGTAACATTTATTAGTAGCAGGAATTGTGACGAGATTAGATGGACAAGGCATGCTTAGGTAGCTGTCTTTTAGAAGATATTGACACATCTTAAAATGACCGTGTTATGTGCAGCCCAGCAAATGGCAGAATTCTCCCTGGTTGACAAAAATGGGAAGCAACATCCATTGTCTATATTTTGCAGACTGTTGAGATGGATCCTTTTCTTGGTACTTTAAATGAGATCTAACTGTACATTTCTGCTCTGTCAGCCGATTGGTGAAGGAGCATTTGCCCTCTGCTTTCAAAGTGCATTCTTACCAGTGGTGGGCATTTGGAGGGGATATATGTGTCTTCTGGAAGAACACTGAAAACAGTTTCAGAATTTCTTCCAAGCCCTCTGGAGTCTCTTGGCTTTCACATGGAGAGGAAGTGCTCTCTTCTTTCTCCTTTGGTGAGGGCAATTTTCAGTGTTGATATTCCTAGTGCATGTGATGTTTGTGTGTGGGTTTTTCTCACAGTAGGACAGCAGTCCTACTGCTGTCCCTGCTACTCAGAGGAATCTACACTGACATTAACAGTGAACCTAGACTCTAGAATGATGGATCTGCATTTGAGGTACTGGAAATGCCAGTATAAATGTATAATATACATTTATATGTATAATATACATTTATAATTTATATTATACATTATAATATACATTTATATGTATATTATACATTATACAGTATAATGCCAGTAGTGGTGATAAACTTAATTGCATCTCCCATTGTTTAGAAGGTGAAAGCAAAATGAGAGCAAAAGGGCCCCTTAACAAGATATTGATTGGATTGGAAAATTGATGTGGGAGATTTGTTTGTATTTGTTAAATTTGGGTATATTAAATACATTGAAATTCAGATTCCTGTCTCCCCTGTGGGATATGGTAACTTATGGATATGGTAAATTACTAGGAGTTTCACCTGGAAAATCTCATATCTAAAGCCACCTAGGATTTATCAATTTAATTCTTCTCTTTTTTTCGAGTTAGTGTCTTGCACAGCACCATCTCTAAATGTGGCTCACAAATTCATTTGTTGTTGTTGATTCTTTCCAGGACTGACTTACAATCAGGAATTTATGAACTTGCATTATTTTTTCTAGAATCTACTTTAACATCCTTTTAAACACAGAGTTCCTGTAATCCCTTCAGAGTTTAACCGTCTCCTTTTCTTTTCAAGGCTTTCTCTTCTGCCATTCAGGCTATGGCTCTCTTTCCTCTGAGCCAAGAAAAAAATCTTCTTTATTTTCTTTTTCTCTGGTCATTTTGGGTAGACTTTTTGCAGAGAAAGATGGACAATATAAATGCAGCGCAAGGTGTACTCCATTTCCCAAGATCGAGTTATCAGATTCTTCTTGTAGTTCTGGTTCTCCCCTTCTCCTGGGGCAGGTGCTTATTAGAACCAGGACAGGCCTCTCCATGCTGTGGTTGATGACAGGGCAAGCACAGCAGTGTCCTCACTGCCTGGTGATGCACTTCGAGATCCTGTAGTGCAAAGGAAGAAGCTGATGGCAAGTGGGATCATCTAACAGTGCACTGACTGTCAGACATGTCCTACTGCTGTCCACTTAAGCAGAATGGGAGCTGAATAATCTCCCCCTTGAATCAGAGCAGTGCACTAAAAAAAAACAAATCCCATTTGGACCTCTGCCTGCCAGGGTCTGGAGAGGACTCACAACCCGCCCCAAAGGGCTTTGGTTGCCTGTGATTAAGGTCTGCCTCAGTGTGATATAGCCTTACAACCTTGTGTCGGACCTGGGGGGAGTCTCCTTGGAATCCCGAACCCTGAGGCTTGAGATCCTTGTGCCTTGCTGTCCCAGCCTGCTGGTTTGATTTCCCAGCTCAGCTTCAGCCCTAGTTCTTAAGTGTTGGGTCTGCTAATTTACAGCCTGCACTTAGCTTTATATAATACAGAGTTTAATTCTAAGATTAGCCAAAATGTAAACCATTCACTGTTTTTGCTTCATTGCTGAAGTTTGCAGTTCTCAAACCTTGGTTTCTGTCATGGTTTTAGTTTAGATGGCCACACAGCTGAGATTCAGTGAAAGTTAGGTCTTGCATCAAATCATCAGAAAGTCCTGCCAGAGCTTTAGGAGTGAAAGCTGTGCCATTTGCTTGTCCCTGTCACACTCCTGGAGAGCTGAGATATTTGTATATACCCGAATAGATTGCCAGAATCAATCCACTTTCCAGAGATGAACGTGGACATGTCCTCTCTTCCACAGTAATGTGAATACTCAAATCTTTCCACATAAGAAACTCAAATATATGAGTTTCACAGCACTCCCTAATAAGGTTTTATAGCCATTACTGTCAGTGCCATATATCACTGAGGCATTGAAAAAGTGGAGTTTCTTTCCTAAACCACCTTTCTAAGCATCCAAGATGAAGTGATTTTATAGCTTACACTTTCACAGATCTTTCAAATCCCACAGCACAACTTGTTTCACCTGAGCTGTAAAGATTTTTGTAAATGATTTCCCAGAAGCTCTTGAGGGGGTCTTTTCTCTCTTTCTTTATTTAAATTTATGCTTAAAATATGATTAGATTCTGTTCAACATAAAATGGTTCTAGAATACATTGCACAAAATGTGTGTACAAAAGGTAATCTGCACTATATAATAAATAAAATCATGTAACAGTTCGAAATTTCAAATGTGATCATTTGCTTTAATATTGCGAGATGTTTGTTAAACCTTTAAGCTTGTGACATTTTTCCATGCTGACAGCTAAATAATGAATTAATGGCTTTAAAGTGCATGGCAGCCTGAGGGTTTCAAATACATGTTTAGTCAAAATAATTGGTGCTTTAATCATTCGTTATGAACCAAAATTGTTCCTTAGTTATACAGGAGCAATGTTAAAGCAAATATCTATACTGTGAATGTTCCTTTGTATTTCTAAAATTATCTGCTAAGTTGGAAAATGGTGTCTGGATGCATTTTATTCTCTGGAGTTTGAGGGATTTTTTTAACTCCCTTAATGACCACACAGCTACAGGCTCTGCTGTCCCTTCACTGGCAGTGAACAGTCTATTGTTGATTTTGTATGTGTGTGCAGAGAAAACCAAGTTTTGAGAGCGGATTGGAAGGTCTATGGGGTGGGTGGTGGGGGGAATCCTCAGCCCTTGGCACCATCAGATACAGTATTTAGGACATACGGTGTTTAGGTAACTAACTAAATTAGGAGACCTGTTTGCAGCAAACTAAATCTCACCCAAACTATGACACAGTTCAAAGCCTCATCCAGACTATCTCCTGGTAATAATGGGAATAAAAATCTTAGGTTAAACAAGGGAAAGAACTCTGTCTTAGTTTTTATGGTTGGCATTTTATTAGTAGAGTACTGTGCCTGCACAATGTTCTGTTGAGATGGTCATCTTGATTTCAGTGGTGCATCTGAGCCATATGAGGAGGGGATGCTAGCCCAGTTAAGACAGATCAAAATTTGTCATGAGGGATATAAGGTTATATAACCAGAACCACGTTTCTGTGCCTGGTACATTTGTGACTTAGATAGGACCTCTTTTATAGCATGAAGACAACTTAACATCTGTCTAAAGGAGACTTGTAAAACCACAGATAGCTGTGATATGTAAGATATACTAGAAAAAATGTTAGTCTAGGTTTGCTGTTTCTTTCACAGAACAGCCATGGGTGGTGTGTGTTTCTTCAGATACAGGCTCAGATGAGCTATAGATGTGACCCAGTTTCTGTGTTACATGATTAACTTCTAGAAACATTGCTTATCAAGTAATTAAAATTTTTTTTTTTGGAACTTTTGTGGTGACTTTTTAACAACAATAGTGGGAGCAGATCACAAAAGAAAGTCTCTTCAGGACATTCCTTAGTATGTATTTAGAACAAACTTAGAGCATACTCTGAGAATTTCTGCCACCTGATATGGCTTTGAAAACAATGTGTTTTAGAAATAGCTTTCTGAGTATCAAAGATACTTCTGGTAGTGGTTCTGCAGCCTTTGTCTACAACCAGTGAATTCCCACAACATGTTGTCTTCTCTTCTCACAGCTCTGTGTTGGTTTGAAACAGCCTTTCTCCAACAGCCGTGTTGGACTTTTTCTCTGAACTCCTCATGGGGTTTTGTAACAGCCTAAGCACAAAGCAGTTGTGGGGAATGAGGAGCTGGCTGCTCCTGTCTTCTCCCCAGTGTTTGTTAGGACTGGACTGTTATACTGCAGTTGGAGTGCAATTCTTTGAGACAGGTCAAAGAGACCTGGCAAAATCCCAAAACTTATAGTGTCAATGGCTGCAAAATGCAATTATTCTTCTCTCACTGTCAATACAGGGGGAAAATGGATAATTTACAGCAAATTTCTTCCTATTTGGATAGTGAGACTGTATCTGATTAAAATGGAATACTCTACAGAAGTTTTATTTTCTAAATTCTAGCTCAGTCTAAGCTGGTACATCAGCTTGTTTCCTTTATGTAAAAGAGGAAACCTGACCATGATGTTGGGGGTAAATCTGTCAACATTGAGGGGTAAAATGTCTTGGAAGGGGAATAAAATATCCTAGCACGATACAGCTGGCTCTTGTAAATGTTAGATGTTTTTGACAGACTGCCAAAATGTTTCTGCATTTCTTTGAACCTTTTCTTTAGCTTAGTTTGTGGCAATTAAAGTATAGAATTCCATCTGTACATATTTTTTGTCCTGATATATCCTTGTTAAGGCAAATCCTCTATTTCCCTTGTTTGATTCGTCCCTCCATTCTTGTCACAGCTTCAAATGGTACAATAAAGATTTCCTACCTATATAAATTACATATTGACATAAATTATAGCAAATTGTATAATTAAAACAGTGAGTAATCCTCGCTACTGTAGGTGTAGCCAGTTCAGATTTGGAATGCTGGATCTATAGATAAAACTGTGGTAGTAACAAATTTTTTGACACACAGGCCTGAGATATTGGGCAAATTCTAGTCTTAGTTTGTTGCGACAGAAACAAGTAAATGTTTCTGTCAGGGTGCAGGTGCCTTTCCCTAGATGCAGGGTCTGGATTTAGAGTTGGAGTAGAACACAATTGTTAACAAGGATAGTGCTGAAAAAAGGAGAGGGTGAAAATTTGTTTTTTGAGAAGTAGGAAGTTTCTGAGGCCAAATGAAGTAAAGAAAATTAAGAATGGTGTTGCAGGATTCCTGCTAAAAGAAAGAAACATGAGTTTTCAACTATGAAGCTTTGAAAATGGATTCCACCTTTCAGGTGCCTTTCCAAATAAACATTGAGCCTTCATTCGTTCTCCAGTGTTGGCTTGGTTTTCTCATCTTTTGCTCTTAGAAGTTATCAAAACACATGTTCTTCCACAAAAACTCCTAGGAAAATTTAGGCTTCTTAAGCTTTTCAGCCTTGAGTTAGTCATGACCAGAAGCTGTACAAGCTATTAAAAGCTGCTATTGTTGTAATACTAGGTGTGTTCCAGTTTTTGTTTGAATAAACAACCATGAAAATCTGAATTAGGGAAGAACTAGTGAACTTGCTCCATTTCCTGAGAAGGAAAGGCTGCAGTTTACTATGCTAATTTCAAACCATGCAAATAAATGTTTTAATTTCTACCATAATTAAATCTTTCAATATTTTTAACCAGTGACTTAGACCAATATAGTTTATTAACTGCTTATGATTGTGCATGAGTTCTCCTGATGTCATGATATATTTTCTTTTTTTGCTGTTTGACTGTTAACGGTCTCTTTTGATCATAAGTGTGTTTAAATATAGTTAAACAATCCCCTTATGGTTACTTTACTGCTGTATCTGCTATTTAATTTGATTTTTTTTTTCAAATTACCTTTAGTATTAGCAAACTATTAACAAGTTACCAGTAGTACCCTGAAAATATTTACACCTTGAATTTTTTTGTTTTTTGAGCTGAGAATGTAACCATCTAAGGTTACATAATCTCCCTAATTTGTTCCACAGAATTTGAATGAATATCTGTGATTGTGATTTTTTTTCTTTAATTGGAATCTATTTTTAATGCAATCTATACATAACAGCTGCTGAAGCCCTTAAAAAAGGCATATTTTAATACATGAGATAAATATGAGACTTAGCAAAACTGAGCCTTCCCTTTTTTTTATTTGGAAATATGATGAAGTTTGAGTCCACTTTGATTGTAGGCATAAGAAATACATAAATATTGCAACTTGTCATTGAATGCATATAAAACTCATAAAAAGGCTGTCTGTTTTGATTGTGCCTTCAGCTTCAATATTTGAAGTCTACTTAAACATAAAACTCACAATGGAACATAACAAAAAAAGGTTATGTTCTGAAATGAGAGAAAATATTTATACTGAAATATAAATGAAATGAGAGAAAATATTTATACTGAAATCTCTTAAGCTTCATACTGTGTATTCTTAAAAAAAAAAAAAAGTGTATTGCATCTTTTGAGAACATTACTGTGAATATCCTAATGGAATCTGACTCCTTTGTCATAATCTCTTCATATAATAATTTCTGTGTAGCATTTTTTCCCCGTATCATTCACTGTGTGTTAATTTACATTTTGATTTCTGTGTCCTTGACCCAAAACTGTCAGGCCAGGGTGATGCCATCATATACAACAGATTGTGAACTGTTAATTCTCTCTTCCTCTGTGTGCAGTAGTGTGCCATTTGCAGATGGGGCTCCTCCCCAGAACTTGTGCTTCCTGGTCTTTGAGAGTCCTTGAATTTGCCACAGATGTTCTGATTTGAAACAGGATCTCAGAATGGGGTGGATTTGTCTGGAGCCTTAATCTCAGAACAAAAGGTGTCCCCATGCTGTCTCTCACCCATGAAATGTCTGGCCTTGTATCTCCCTTTCAACAGTGACGATTACTACACATTCCAGAGGAAAATCCAAGCAGCATTTTCAATTGGCTCTCTGGAAATGACGTATCCATGGAGGAATTTTCTTTTCTGTCACCATAATTTGCCAGGCTATTTATTTGCAGAATAACACGTGTTTTCTAGGTTTGTATTCATGTCTGGATTTGTATATAAATGTCTATGTATATATTTTGTGCCCATGACTACAGGTATACATGAAGTAATTTACAGTCTGAATGACAGAAACTCAAATATGTGGGTGGGGGAAAGGAAGGAGATGAACTTGGAATTTCAGTGGAAATGTAGTTCTGATTTATAACTCCAGTGATTTTTGCCTCTCCCTTAGCAATTAAAATATTTTTGAAAGGGCATATTAAAACACTGTAACACTTAACAGGAATACAAGATGGTGTAAAAGAGCCGACAGATCAGAAAAATACCTTTACATGGGGTCTGTACGTGCTCCTTGAGTTCCCTTTATTGTGATATCTACCCCCTCACTCAGCCAAGGCTGCATCTGTTTCTGGAGAATGCTGGGAAATTCCAAAGAGAGAATTAAAGCGAGAATATAGGTATGACATGGACATTGGTAGCTGTCTGGGTGGACAGGCTTGCTTCGACTAGTGCCACCCATGAGGCTCTCAGCATTGTCCTAATTCCTATGAGTCTGCTTTAACTCACTTGCAAAATCTCCTTGCAGCAGTTCCAAACACACACTTGCTTCATTAAGTATCTCTAAGTAATAAGTACCATCTCACTTTTTGAAAATGGCTTATTCAAATCTCTCACCATTGTGGCCTCAAGAGGTTCTCCTTCAGCAGTGCTACCTATCATTTGATAATGTAAACCCAGAAAGCATTGTTGTGTAGCCCTGCTGCTTGAAAACATGGATTATTAATAGCAAATGTCAGATAGATTTACTGGTCATACTGTTGAACAACACTATGGGTCCTCCTCCTCTTTTTTCCACTTAAAGGGTAGGATAATTAAGTAGAGTGCAAGGAAAACTTAAGTGGTGCGATCAGAGATTGTTGCTGCATTCCAAGTAAGCCCTTTTCTACTAATCTGCTGGAAGAGAAACTACCCACCTCAAAATTCAGTACTGAGAGTGCTGTTTTTTATGAGATGGAAAACCACCCAGATTTGCCATCATTTTTGGGCAGCTGTTTTCTTTCAGCTCTCTTGTTGCTGAAGTCCTAAAATGAAGTGGTTATATTCATACCTGTGTGTATCAGTGGTTTCTGTACAACACATGCTGTAGCTACTGATAGATGGGGAATAAAACTGATGTCAGAGTTTAGATTCCTAATACAATTTAGGAATTTGATTTCTTTATAGAATCGTAATTTTTGGAAGCCTTTTTAATATCCTGATTATGATCCTGAATGAGGACATGATAGTTGCAGTTATCCATTTTTGGTGAAGTATTTTTCTCATTGAACCTACGAATATTCAGTTTCCAACTGACTGGAAGTTTGTGTTGCCTGTAACTATTCAGAGTGGCCAACGTTCTGACTGAGATTGCGGATAACAGATTTTCTCTACACTTCTAATATGGTGGCCATGACAGAGATAATGCAAGAGCATCAACAGCTTCTGAAAACAAAATTGACCCTATCTGTCATGAGAGTGCAGCCTTCCTGCTATTTGAGAAAATCACATTCCCCTAACCCATAAGATATTCAGTGATATTGATGATCTCTTGAATAAGAAAGCATAGCAAGTACAGACTTTTTATTGCTGAAGAAAAGAAACCAAACTCTCTTTTATATTATAATGTATGTATTATTTCCCATGTCCTGTTTATGTAGAAGTGGAAACACTCCTGCAGTTGATCTGTATACCAGAAAAGTATCATTGGTCACATTAATTTATTGCTGGAAACTCATTTCTTATAGGAAAAATAGGAGGAGCCACAAGACTTGATGATAGCTTTTCACTGGTTGCCTCAGAGTTTAAATATGTATATAGAAGTAGTTTTGTACAAGGTTTGTGAAATCAGCTATATTATTTCTTAACATCCATGTTTCAGTGATAAAATTCAGCTTTACTAGAAGAAAGTCTTATAATCATCTTCACATTTGCTATGCAT
Organism: Sylvia atricapilla; assembly: GCF_009819655.1. NCBI lineage: Eukaryota > Metazoa > Chordata > Aves > Passeriformes > Sylviidae > Sylvia > Sylvia atricapilla. The sequence goes on along the minus strand of NC_089140.1, from coordinate 66,180,380 downwards.
TACTCTCTTCTTCTCTCCCCCTCCTTCCTTTTCTTAAATAAATAGTACTTTGCAACAAATTGATTTTGCTAGATAGTGCATTGATCATGCACCTTGCCTGGGGACAGAATATAGCTTCAAAAACAATAATAACTAAGACAATCATCTAATTTTACTGAAATAAAACTGAAAATGTACACCCAATGAAATAATCTCTGAGACTACTTTAGGTGCATTTGTGCTTGTACTTTATCCTCAGTGACACAGTAATCTACTAAAGTTCTTCTCTCGATTTTTCTCTTTGCAATCTGGAAGAACAGATTCACCAGTGATTGTGCTCATTTATAAAAGCATCCAAAACAAAATTGAACCCCAAGGCTGATAAACTATAAAGATGCTGATCAGATCTGAGCAGAATGGACGGGATGCTTTGGGGCTTGCTCAGCTAAAGACGGCTCTGCAAGACTGATGGCTTTATATACACAATTACAAACACCATAGCTTTGTCGAACGAATGGGAGATCATAAAATATGTTGCTTGCCCATTATTAAGTAAAGAATGGTATTTTGTAAAATACTTGCAAAGATTTACTAAATTTCTGTAATTTAATTTGTGATGTTGTATTTTCTTTTCTTTGTGGAAAACTTAAACATTTGTTTGGAAAGGACAATCCAATAGGCTAAACCTCCTAGTCCTGAAGAGCAAGGTGCTAATTGATCTTGCTTACCAATACATAGCAAGTGGTGCACACTGTCTGCCTCATATAAAACTCATTCATTTTTATTAGTCGTGTCATGACCAAAAATGGTTTAAAATTTCATTCAGTCTCACAAAATTCTTCTCTAAAGGAGCCACTGAATATAAGATTTCTCTAAAAATTAAGTATTTATTGGAAATCATAAGAAGACAAAAGTAACAGGACAAAGATTAAAAACTTCTGTGGTTCTTCTAAGTGATATTTCCTGCTACCATAAAATAGCTTTGTCTTTATGATGACATTAAAAAAAAAAAACCTATGATGTAGTTATTCATAGATGATCTGTAGTGGCTTCTGAAATAAAATTATGTCAGGTGGAATAACTAACATTTTAGGAACAGTTACCAATAGTCCTTTAAAGCTCATTAGTTTCCTAGGGACTGTTACATTTTCTTGCATTTTACTAGTCAGTGGATATTTGAGACTCTTGATAGTCTCTCATTTAGGGAAACACCACCTGTATAGAAATTCATATAGCAGGATGGAGGGGTGGGGGACAGAGAGAAAAAGAAAAGAAAATAGGAAGAAGTTATCAAATCCATGCGGACTTTAAAAAGGAAGGGCATCTCCCAGGTGCATAGACATGGTTAAGTCAGAACTATTTACCAGAGCAAGGGCCTACCTGTTAGGTCAACTCAAAATTGTTTTTCAAGTTAGAATGAGTATTGTGTTACCCTGGACCTTAAGTGTTCCTAACTATTTGTGATTTTAAAATTAAAATGTACAGTGTGACAGAAGTCACACACACAAGTCTCTTAGCTTGGAGAAAGTAGTTTGAATGAAGTAGGACTAAGTACTTTTGTATTTTTTTTAACAGACATTCCTAGGATCATGTTGATTTACTACAAGCTCTAGATTGTTCATACCTATTCTATACTGAAGATATCACAGAATCACAGTATGGGTCAGGTTGAAAAATACCACTGTGGGTCATCTGATCCAACTTCTCTGCCCAAGCAGTGTCATCCAAGAGCACATTGCACAGGATAGTATTCATATTGTTCTTGAATATCTCCAGTGAGGAGACTCTGCAACCTTTCTGGACAATCTGCTCCAGTGTGAGTTGCCCTCAGTAAAGAAGTTCTTCCTCCTGTTAGGTGGAACTTCCTGTGCATCATTTGCTGCTGGTTTCCTCTTGTCCTAGTGCTTGGCACCACTGAGAAGAGTCTGGCTCCATCCCTCCATCCTCTTGGCACCCCTCCTTGAGATACTGACAGACAGTGATAAGGTGTATTCTCAGTTGCCTCTTCTTGAGACTGAACAGAACCAGCTCCCATAACGTTTCATCGTAAGAGAGGTTCTCCAGACTCCTGACCAACTTCGTAGTTCTCCACTGGACCTAGTCCAAGAGCTCCCTGTCTCTCTTGTACTGTATAGACCAGATCAGCAGTCCATGTGTGGCCTCACCAGGGCTGAGTAGTGAGGCAGGATCACCTCTGTTGACCTGCTGGCAATACTTTTCCAAACATACCCCAGGATTCCATTTGCCCTCTTGGCCACAAGGACACACTGCTGGCTCATGGATAGCTTGTTGTCCACCAGGACCCCGAGGTCCCTCTCTGAAAAGCTGTTTTCCAGCAGGTCAGCTTTCAGTCTGGTCTATGGAGTTGTTCCTCCCCAGATATAGGACCCTTTATTGAATTTCAGAAGGTCCTTCTCTGCCCATCTCTCCAACCTGCTGAGGTCACTCTGAAGGGCAGCATGATCCTCTGAGGTATCAGCCACTCCTCTGTGCTTTGTATCACCAGCAAAATTTCTGAGGAGGCCTCTGCCCCCTCATCCAGGTCACAGATGAGCAAGTTAAACATATGCCTGTGTCAAGTTTAGGCAACACAGAAAGAAAAACCTTCAGGTGATTCAGAGCAATGAGGCTGGTCAGAATTAGATCCTGGTGAAATTAAGCATTTTCCATCAAGTATGTAAGGAGATTTGCCTTATAATTTGTGCACTGGAACTAGATTTCATGAATCTTCCCCTCTTCCACCTCCATGTTTTGGATAAACTTTCAAATTGTGCATTTTGTCTTTCATCTGTGATAGTCGAGGGCTTATTTCTGCCAGTGAAATCCAACTAACAAATCTGTCAAAGGAGTAGGGGTTGTTTTGTCTGTGTGTTTTTGTAGAACTACTGCCTGATGGGATTAAAAAAGGATCTTTTTAGATGGGTTTCACTTAGACTTTGTTTATAAAATGCTGTCCTCTATTTTCTTCCATGAAACAGCACTTTAATTGCACTCTTAATAACTTCTTGTAAGATAAGAGATCTGAAAATTTTGAGGCATAAGCTAAAAACAGTATCTATAATATTTGCATGATGTAAAAATGGAGCTTATAAGTTTTATTTAATGCCAGACACAATTTTATCCTTCAGCTTGGAATGCATCTTTCTTGCATAATGACAATACACTGAGTAAAAGGAATAACAGACTGCTCAAGAGCATATTTAATGCAGTGAAGCAGATTATTTGGCTCTGATATTTTTTTGCCTTTTCCAGGTGGGAAAAGGTGTCTGTGACGTCTTGTTTGGGGGTAGTAACACAGCTGTTATACAAAGCTCGATTTTTCATTAAAATCTAGTAGTAAGTAAGTAGTAGTATTTTTTTTTTTTACTGCCTGCTATGAAATTCTGTTGATCTAAAACTGAGTTACGTTTATTTTTAAAAATATGAGCTTTAACAAAGCAGGTGGTCATTAGTGATTTTTCTCATACATTTTTTTCTCAATCTGATAAGAACAATCCATTCCCTTCTGCTCCATTTTGTAAATGAAGAGAACTAGTTTTAAATGGTATGAGCTAAAGAATATCTTCATAATGTGTTTGTAATTTTTTTTTTACTGTTCTAGCTTTAATTCATAATTACAAGCTTATTCCAATCTCTGCATTATGGAACCACATTTTAGACCAACAGCTGTTATCTACTTTCACTTGTAGCCTTGGGGTATGCATATTTTAATATTCATTTACTATGTGCCAATAAACTAAATACTTCCTACTGGAAGTCTATGAAATTAATCACAGTATCTTAGTTGCTGTTCTGTCTTCCATGTAGCTCATATTTTTTAAACTTACTATGTTATATAAATTCTTCTCCTTCTCCTCCCCTGAACAAAAGGGGAAGAGGAAAGGTTATTACAAAATATACAAACAGAACAAGTTGATTAAATCTGTGATAATTAGAAAATAGAGAGGAATACAGTGTAGTCATTCAAATGACACAACCTTCTCTCCTGTTCCTGTATCTTGCATAAAACTAGTATAAAACCTGCCACATTGCCTCTAGCAATATTTTAATAGCTGGCTTTGTATTTGAAGGTTGTGGTTTTAACTGTTATTTAAATAGTATTAGGTCCTCATATGCATATAATATAGCCTAAAGCGAGATATTTTCCAATCTTCCAGGCACAAACACAACTCCAAGTGCCTTTGTGTTAAAAATATAAAATATGTGGCAACTTCGGAAATGAAATGCAATGAACAGGGAGGAAATAAAAGTCATGTAGCCCATTAAAGTTTAAGGCTGTTTGTTGTGCAGCAAGGGATAAAGGATTGGTGAAAAGCTGTAGAAGGGCATGAAAATAGATAATTTCAATGATGGGTTTGGTGATACAAATTAATAATATCAAGTCTGGAAACGTTTGGATGGATTTCTCATATGCTCATATTTCTGGAGCAACGTTCTCTTCACACAAATTACAACACTTAGAGAAAATAACAGACAGTATGTACCTGCTTCTGCTTGTGCTACAATGGAGAAATTTGCTACAGAATTTGGTGGGAGCAGTGTTATCCAAAATCCCTTTGGGACATAACATTCACTACTGCATTATGAATTATTAAGCTCTGGGCTGTGCTACTGCCCACCCTTGTATCTGAGTATTCCCCAAGAATGACCACAAGCACACTTTAGGCTAGATTCAGTAACTGAGCTTAGGAGCATGAATAAGACACAGACATCTGAAGCCACAAACTATGACCCAGAAAATCCCTTTTCAGTTGTTGATTTGGGTTGCAGATGTCAACTTCATGAGGTAGCTCTTCACATCTGTTCTGGAGTGCACTAATAGTTACCTTCCGCTGTTGAGAACTAGGGTCACTTTGCTGTCAGTGTATATTCCTTAGAAGTTCATTTGGGATGCAAAAACTGGTTCTTGCTTCACCTTAAGTCTCTGGAAGAAAAATTCCAGTAGCCATATTACAAGCTGGCTGGTTGCACTGGCACTTTGCATTGAACTGTTCTTGAGAGAATTCCTAGAATTCAGGTTCTTTCACTCTCACTTAGATCCTCTAGCCAGTTACTCTTTCTGATCCAATGAATCTGGGTTTATACCACTCCAGTTTCATAGCCTCAAAGATAAAGAGTGAGAAAATTCCTTATCCCAGAACAGGATGTATTTTGATGTGGACTGTGCTTTCTGGAGATGGTATTTTGAACTGGGTAAAATTGACAAAGGTGCTTTTGGAAAACACTTTTCCAATTCCCAAAGGACTCCACAAATTACAAGGCTTCTAATCAAAAGCTGGACGGCAGCCCTAGCACATATCACTTCACCAAGAGGAGTAGTGGATTCCTTTCTTCAGGGTACCCATACTGGAAGAACCAGATGGACAGAGGTACCCATGCTTTGAAAGGTAGTGGGAAGAATTTAGATACACCCTCATTATCAGTATATCTTAAGCACTATCCAGTTCCTTACTGAGTGTGGAAGTTTTCTTCTATTTAATTCTTAATTACCTTAACCTGAACTTATTATTATTATTGTTCTGGTCCTTGAAACCTTCTGAGGCATAAGGCTAGCTTCACTTAGTTGTCTGTCATCAGAAAAATCAAAGTGGAAGAAACAGTGTGCTATATTACATTGTTATTAAATATCTTGAGGAGGAGCAGACAATTTTATTTGTAATCATATTAAGATATAAAACAATATCTAATCTGAAATTTGTATCTCTAATTAATTTGTATCTCTAATTAAATAAAATGTATGATGGCCTACAAACTGCCATTCACCTTCACAAGCTCACTGATGACCTTCATACCTCCTATGAAATGCCTTCTGCACATCTGAAGACTAAAAAATTGTAAAGAAAATTGAATACCAGTTTATCAGTTGCATCTTTTTTTTGGTAGTGAAAAAAATTTTCCCGTGTCATTGAAACACACACAGACACTAATAATAATAATAATAATAATAGTAGTAGTAGTAGTAGTAGAGTCCTAAACATAACTAGAAAGCAATGAATAAAAAAAAGTAAGCTAAGTCACAACCTGTATCAAACTATCAAACCTTACTCAAGCTTCAGGAAATCAGGAAAAGGATGGCAGGTCATTGAAGGTTTGTCTCAGCAGAGCCATGAGGAAAGCACAAACATAAATCACAAATTAATTGGAAGGTGATTTTTTTTCACTTCCACAAATCTATACAAAGTATTCTTTTGGGCTGAAATATATCAACACACTCTTTTTAGCCCCATGTGGAGTTGATAAATGGAGCAACAGCCCTGTAGGACATTACATTTTGTTTAGAAGTGGTACAAAATTAGCAGAATGGAGTGGAAAGGTGCACGTTTTGCTTCAGTGCACCCTGCACCCTCCCTGCACCACCCTCTACTGCTGCATGAGAGTTGTCATGTGGCTGCTGTGTTCTGTATTTGCTTGGTCCATCAGTGCTGTTGGGTTCCCATAATGGCTCATTTTGTGTGATCAAAGCACAGGCCACTTTGATGGGAAATACAGTCCCTGCTGAGGCAGCAGCCTGTGTATTAAACTATGAGCTGCTGCAAGTTGCAGAATGGTAACTAACTAAACCAAAATGCTTTAGTTTGCAATAAACCCAACTTGAATCGTAGTGCTTTGTTTTGCTTTCAGGATTGAAAATACCTGTGATAAGATTAGGATGCTTCTAGAGCAAAGAGCAGTGAGCAACCTCGTAAGAAAACCCTTCTTGCTAACAAAGGATACCAAGCAAAGAGCTTTCTTTTGTATAATTGCATGTCTTGCTTACTGAAATTCTGTGAAACTTAGGGACTACTGAAGTGAATATTGGCATGGTTCTTATATGATTTAAGACAGAAATCAGGTCAATTATGAAGTGAAATTTGCATCAGACTCTTATGTCATTGTCATCTGTGTAACATTATATAGTCCTCAAAGACTTTCATCTGCTTTAAGTAATATTGATATTGCTGCACAATTGCTTTTGAAGTTCCTTGATTTTCTGATCTCTAAACATTTCCAAGTGAATGTGCAAAGCCTTTTGTAATTAATCTATTGTGGATGCTAAGCTCTTGTCATGATCACCTTAGAATTTGCGTATGGATAGAAAATATTGAATTGAACTGTTTCACTTCCATTAATGGAAAAGAAAAAATTGGTGGACTGTTTAGAAGAAGCTGTAGTGGAATATTTCAGCTAACTGTAGAAGATTAGCAAAGAAACATGGAAGAGTGCTATGAATGAACCAAAACAGATCACTAAAAATACCCACTGGTACCTAAACTAAATCATATTAGCTGTATTAAGCTGTATTATATTGAAATTTTATTTGGCTTCATATTTACTTCCAGATATTAGGTTTTAGTCTGCTGCAGTAAGTGAAAGAAGAGGGGAAGAGTGGTATCCATTACAGCTGTTGCATTAAGATTTCAAGGACAAATAAAACCTGTGTGTGACAAAGCCTCTTGTATGTAGAGGAGGCTTTCTTATGGTAGCAGAGTAATGTCCTCATGCTCAAAGTACCTTAACTTCTTTTCATTGAAAAAAAAAATGTTTATACAATAATAATATTTTATATCATATATGATAAATTTGTTTATGTCTCCAATACCTGATAATGTCTCAGATTGCTGCCTTATTTTCTTACTCTTTCACTCAGTGGTTCATAAATGCTATTTCAGCTTTACCAATTTTCCAGTGATTTCCATTGTTTTTACAGTATTTCACCCTTTTTCACTCAACCAAAGCTCTTTAAAAAAAAAAAAGAAATATCTTTTCTGGTTAAATCAAAAAGGCTTTTTTCTCCTCCTTAGCTGTCACCCGTTTTTTTGTCTGTTTTTCAGCATCTTATCCTTCAACTCCATGCAGAGAGGCTAGATAATTCTGAAAGTCAGTGTTAGATTATTCTAAGATTGATGTTTATGTGAAGTCTTTAATTTATTTAGGTAATTATTTGTGTCATCAAACCTTAGCCATATCGATTACTTGACAAATGGAATTTGTCATTTGGTTTTTGTGATTTTTTTTTAGGAGCTTGTTCATCAGTTACAGTCTGTTTTGGGTTTTTGGGTAGATGATACAGAGTTTTTCAAAAGAAGACTTTCTTTAATCTTTGCAAGCTTTTAGAAATATAGTTATTAATCTCCTCCAGTGTATTATATTTTTATTGTTATTATTATTAAATAGTATAATCATGTAATTAAAAAACAACATCAAAGCAACAACAACAACAATAATAATCTAGGAAAGCCTTTGCTATATGACAACAATAAAAACAATTAAATGGACCAGAAATATTTATTTATGGGGTTTTTTGCTATTTTGAGGTTTGTAATAGGATAATTTTTGTGTTTATAATATGCACCCTTCTAATTTTCAACTTGCTTTGTTTTCCCTGATTTTTCCCCTGACTTTCCTCCCCCTCTCTTTCCTGGTTTGGGAATGGAAAAAAAGGGAAGGCAAAGAAAACAAAGGAGGAGGAATAAATTTCCCTCAATGAAATCTGTTACATTGAGGTCATATTTCAGGATAATGTGAAGGGATGTGAGGAATGATGTTTTCCAGTTTCACAAAGATGAAGCATCCTTATTATATGTTAACCATATCCAGTTCTCATTTCTGATGAAGGACAAAGGAATTTAGAAGTCTGATCTTCCGAATTACATGGATCTGCAGGAAAACTAGGGAAATTCACACATCTGTGGTCTTTCTGCAGAGTGATGGTTTCAGAGACTAAAATGAACAGTACTCTTTGTCTGGAAGTTGTGAATTCTAGCACTTCTTGAACTTGACAGCTAGAGATCCTCTCAGTAGTCTTAATTCTCTAGTGCATGTCCTTTTTTATGAGGTTTGTTTCAACTGAAAACATTCCTGCAGGAAAGCAGCATGAGAAGCATGTTATTGCAAAATAAAGTATAGAATCTTTTGTCTGTCTGAAGTCATCGGATTCTGAACTTTCTGTCTAGATTTCATTAGCACTGCAGTGTAAAGATCCAGAAAACTATGTGCAGAAAATTAATAAATAATTGAATTTACAAGGAATTATCATAGAAATGGAAAATCAGAGAGAATATATGTATGAAAGATAACATTAAAAAAAAGAACACATCAAGTGGGGTTTAAGACCTCACACAGATGACCTTCAGGTTATTATAGATTACTATAATAATTATAAGTAAAAAAAAAAAAAAGTAGATGAATAAGCATTCAAAGTTACTGTTATTGTTGTTACAAATATGGCCACAACAGATTCCAGCAGCATTCTTAATAAGAGCATGCAAAAACAGCAAACAGGAAAAGTGAAACTTTCAACAAGGGTGCTAATGACGGTCTCCCTACTCTCATTCTTACACGTAACATATATTTCAAAGGAACAGGACTCTTGACTCTGGGATACTGCTTTCTATTCATATTTAAATTCTTAAATATGCTCAGTTAGTACAGATTTATTTTCTGACTAAATATACTAAGAGGTAGTAAGCTTATAGTCAGAAACCTCCATGTACCCAATATGTTCTTCATGCACACAATTTGAAATTGCAAATATACTCAAGCTTTTTTCTGATTCCAAATTCAACTCTAGCAAAGTTTTCACATCAAGCTTCTTTATATTTTGTCAATTTTAAGTTTGTGATATTTGTGCTTTCCTAGGTTAGAATATTGGTTTTTCCACAAAGGCATAAATTTCTATTTGTGAGATGGCTATAATTTCCATGGCAACATGGAAATTTGGGGTTTGGGTTTTTGGGTATTAGGAAGGTAAGCAAACTCCAGCTACAGAAAACTGCCAATGGTGTGGATAAAAGCCTGAGGAAAAATCATAGGCTAAGTAAAAAATTTAAAAATTCTAAATTTTAAAAATTCTCTCTATCTTTATGTTTGCTCAAGGATAAAAATAATTTTAAGAGGGGTATTCCAGAGCTGTCTGAATTGACTTTGCACAGGTTTGGACTGTCTCCTGACAGAACTCTGGTAACGCTAACTCCTCCATATCTCTGGCAGGTTCCGAATACCTCATTCAGGCAACATCTTTAATGAATTCTCTGGGAGTTTTCCAATTATATGGATTCCTATATCATAGGTTAGTACAGTTACAAAATATTGTAAATTAAGTGGATAGCTTGTACAAATATACCAAAGGCTTGCTCAAGATTTCCAGAATATTTCATCGAGCATATCTTATACCCACAATTGGTGTTCATGATCTTGCTGGCAGTGTTTTAAAAAAGTTTTGCAGCAAGTGTCTGAAGTATATTAATGAAGAGTTTCATCTGTACAACGGGACCTTATACAAATTAGATTCAAAAGAAACAAATTTTTACGGCATTTTAAAGATTATTAGATCTGCATTGAGTACTGCAGAAGTTTTTCTTCCATATTGATTTCTAATTATGGTGACTCTGTACATTATTGAAGAGAGGGAAGAGGAAGTTAAATCCTAATCTTATTAGTACTGGTATAAAATGCATCAAGTTCAATGGTATTTCAGCTTGTCCTGGGTCTGATGTGACTGAGAACAGATGTGAGCCCTCTTGGATAAGTTTTTTTTTCCTATGACATAGTCATTTTGTTCTGGATTAGATTTTTCATTCATATGACATGGATTTGGCACATGTTGAATTGATCATAGAGTAGACAAGGCCAAGCCTATCTGATTATATAATTGCTTCATCTGTTGTACTGTAGTTGCACAGGGCCAAAACCTGAGATCTCCAGTCATTTTGAATCAGTCCTTTTTAAAACAGGCCTCAGCTGTCTTCTAGGTTTGTTAATGCAATGGCACTGAAAACGGCAAATTTGCCTAATAAATAAGAGTGGCTTAAATAGAGAGGTGTAAATCTGTTAGTTCCTTTACCTCGTAGATTTGTACCCAGGTAATTAAAAACAGCGGCTGACCATGACCAGAAGAGGGAGGTTTCAGCTGTTTGGCTCAGTCCTCAGCTTTTGCAAGCCTTTCTGTGTAACCTTAGTCAAGGTATGTTGACACTTTGTGCCAATTTTCCACATAAACATCCTTAGTTTCCAGCTTTGCTGTAGCCTTTTGGAAATCAAAACCAAAAAAAAACTGAAATTATTTTTCACTGCCATTAGGAAGTGCTCAATAGAACAGGAACACAGTCTTAGAAGAGGACACTATGGGATTTGACCTCAGTTCAGCTGCAATAGCCTAATAGTTGTGTATGGCAGGGATTTTCAGTGTATGTATGGCTGTACAGGTACTTTAGGGGAAAATGTCATACTGTGGCTTCTACACTTCCATTCCAGTAATGGAATGTAATCAGGTTGCCTTGTACATGAGGCTTTTGTGACCTTTAGATGGTACAAAACTGTCTGTTAAAGTCAAAAGTCTCCTTGCATTAAAAATTAAATAATTGGCTCAGTTGCAAGTTTTCTAATAATTTCAGAAATTGTTCTTGTAGACTAGCTTCTTTTTTGTTGGTGCATAAAATAACTAGTCACAACAGATGCTATTGTGCATATTGCTTGAGAAAATGTCTTTCATTCTTCATTTGTTGTGAGAAAAGCAATAGAACTAGAGAGTCTTCATCCCTGTCTGTAATAATCACATCATTTCAGTCACTCGTAGCTGGTGACTTTTCTAAATATTTTTGATCAATAGAAAGAAATGTAAAAAATCAGTAGATTGCAGCTTGTAGCTGGAATTGATAGATAGTTTAGGTGGCAGGCTTTGAACTCCCTTGGCAATCAGTAGTTGAAAGAAATTACCTTACTTCCATAGCTAGGATCTTCTGCCAAATTTACCCTGTTCACGTCTAAATCTCTTACATATTTTAAAGGATTAAAGTTAAAGATGAGATTAAAAACTTTCCTCTTGGCTTCAAAAAGAGAACAGAATTCTCTATAGAAGCATAACTGACAACCTCCCATGAGAAAAACAAGTAAAACACTAAAGATGTTTCCCCATCTCCTTAACCATTTCTTTTCCTTTTTTTTTTAAACTCGATGTCTCACTGAGATGCCTCTTTACAATATGGTGCTGTTAGACCTTACGCAAAGGTTATACTTTATGATTTGACATAGAGTATTTTTCTTCCTTTGAACTTTTCTTTGAATCCTTAATTCTTAACAGTGTAGTTAATTCTGCATGTTGTGGCAGAATTAATTGTGTTGCCATAACATCACTTTCCCCTAATAAATTTTCCACTGTGGGGATTTCAGCACTTCAAAGACGATACAACATACCTTTTGCTAACCAGATGATAAGGTTTCGTCTATGCAATGGAGCCAATGATTATTTTTGAACCAACATATAATTATGAGGACACAGTGAGAGAACTTTCAACATGCTCACAAGTGGCAGAACTAAATGCAAGTAGAAATGTCATGTTGGGGTGGAGGTTCAAAGTTAGCATCCAGTCTTCGACTCTGCAGCTGCTATAATTACACAACTCTGTAAATTGGAATCATTTATCCTCTGCCAACTGCAGTAATTAATTTTCTCTTCAGTCAGTGGAGGGGGGATTGATCTTTCCTTTGTGAAAGTCTTTCTCACGCAAATACCACTTTGCTCTTCTATGTTTCCAGTTCTGGAAATTTGTCCTTCTATGCAACAGCTATTAAAGAGTGGAGCTGCAGCTTCCTTGCCTGTGTGTTCTTGTCTGTGCAGCAGTGATGAAAACGAAGATCCGAAGTACAGGGTTTCATCATATTACTTAATCACTACCTGATTGTGGAATTAGGGTGGCTTGGCCAGTAGCAAATGCACAAACCTTTATATGATTCTAATAAGCACTAGAAGACAGATATTTCTTCTGTCTAAAGGCCCCTTGAAAATCTATAAAAATTATGCATGATTTACATTGCATTCACAATGTGTGTCTCCATTCTCACACTGTTCTTATTATCTAAATAAGTGGCAATTCAGGAAGAAATCTTGCATAAAACAAAGCCATAATCTGAAATTCAGGGATTTATCCTTAGAGATCAATTTTCTTCTTGGCTTTAACTTCTTTATAATTTTTGGTTGCTGAAAAAGGGCTATTGCCACAAAATTAATGCCTAATAGATATTGTGCAGGAGAGAACTCTACACTGTGATAGGCTTTGTGTTGTGTTACTCTCCTAAGGGATCTGGAGTTAAGCACAGAGGCTATATGTAGTTGTGAGTGGCAACATGGTGAGCCTCTGCAGGATGGTCAGGGTTCCTAGTGGCCTGGAAGCACCTCCAGTCAGTGACAGTGAATATACCACAGAGGTTTCTGCTGGTTGTAATTGACTTGATCCCTCATAGACCACAGAAATAAGTCAGCAAGAACGGAGTCACACTTACTTTCCAAAGGGCTGCTGGTTCTAAATATGTGATGGGGCAGGAGTCAGGACTCAGGGAGAATCTGACTTTTCCAGAGCCCACAGTGTTGTGCTTCCAGTTCAGGATGAGGCATTTCAATGATGCAGTTTGAGAGACCCCTTTGTTACCATTACCCACACTGATGGTCCACAAAGAAAATGGAAGACTTCTGTCCCATGACTGTGCACAGAACACAGAACAAGAACTTTGTCAAGTTTTGTTTGGTCTTAAATACTGTATTAATTTGGTCTTTTCACATACTATATCTCACACTTTCGAGGCCAGATCTTCCACTACAGTAAAGCTGTTGGCATTTTTCTGGTGGCTTGCTGGGTTCTGGTGAATTCTGAGGCATAAGATGCTCTTCACTACTGTGAGGTTCTCCATCATCCCAGGTTACTTATGGTACTGGACTATACCAGCCTCCAGCTGCCACACTCTGCTCACCTGTGAAGGCAGGTGAAAACCTACAGGAAGGTTTTCATCCCTAATTGTAGCTAAAGCTGTATTTTATTTAGGCTGGTGACCCCCCAGACCTCTAGGACCTGATTTGCAGTTTAGTGTAATTCTGAGTGAAGATACAGTGCAGGAAGGATTAGAGCCAAGGCAGAATTCTTCACTGTGCTATCACTATGAGGAAGGGTCTTTTAAAAGGTTTGTCTTTTTTCCTTTGCTGGTGCCTGGTTGAATCCTTTCTATAATCCTCTGTAAATGATCTGATGCTCCTGAAAGATTTTTTTTGTGGCAAGTAAGAGAAAATTAAACTATAGGAGTTCGAATGCTTGTAATGTAACAAAAAACATTATTTTTACTTTTTTTCTTTCAGCCTGTATATATAAGATGTTTATTTGTTAGTAAAACTACTGTATATACAGTAAAAAAGATGGTCATTTGTGTAGAAATAAAATTATGTTTACCTTTTGATCATAAAGGAGAAGTGAGGGATTTCTAGTCAAAAAGAAACTCACCATATTCCAGTTTGAGATACTTGATAATCCTTCTTTGTATCAGAGTTTAATACACAGTTAAAACACATCAAACACGATCAAGCTACATTTATCAGCAGAAAACAGCTCAAGTTAAATTAAAAATCCTTTGAATTTCAAAGGTAAGAATACAGCGTGCTCCTTTGGTGTTTAACTTCATATGGTGATGCAGAATAATCTGCTTCCAGGCCTTGATCTTTGCATATTTATACTTGCTTTATTGGTGTTGGGGGTTTTGTTTGTATTTGATAATAATACAGCTCAGAGTGGCTGTTGAATGAATTTCTGAAAGTTTTGGAAAAATCAGTATCATTTTGGACAGGCAAAGCTTGCATATTTTGCCAGTAGACATGCATTTGAAATCAATACGTGACTTGGATTTGGGAAGCCTGGAGCAAAATCCTCAGGTGGACTAAATCACCATAACTCCTTTGACTTCCATGAGATAAAGCTGATTTTCACCAGCTGGGAATCTAGACTTTGTTTTGGTTTCCCATTTGACTAAACTGAGACAAAAGCAAAGGAAATGTTTTATACATACTTAGGTTTCCTGAAAAAGAAATTAAAAGGGAAAAAATATCTGAGTGGGGATCACAGTAAATGAGCATCTCTGAGTGGAACAAAGGAATAGAAGAGAGGGGCTAATTGTTTAATTAGTAAATGTCTGCTTGGTTAATGACATATTAATGAGTTTTTAAGACAGTCATATCATTTACCATAAAGGACCCATGTGCGTATCCCTGGATGTACTGTATAATTAAGTAATGTGACCCATAGGAGTTCATCATTTAAAAACCTGTCAGCTGTCTCATGTTTGGTAGCAGATGAGTAAGCTCAGGAGGGGCTCACCAGGAGGACTCAGTTAGGTGTCCAAAATATCTTGCTGTAAAACAATCTGTTAATCTGTCAGCAGCATGGTACCTGTGCATAAAGACAACATGGATTAGGATTTGCCCATCGGTCTATAAAATTTTGTTAACAGAAAAGTTGGTCCTGTAAGGTGATGGGTCCACCAGAGAGGCTTCTTCCTCTCAGCTTAATTTCATCATCTATAGGAACTGAGCAGGTTAGATGCTTCTTCAAGGCCTGGGTTGAGAGGTGAATTTTACCCAGCACTGATGCAGTACGTTTTATTCTCTAGCTATTTCTACATTTTATCTCTGCTAGTAAGAAGTTACCTTTGGTTGTAGGTCTGATAAAGACATGTACTGTACTACAAAGAAACTATAGGGGCAAAAGAAGGCATAGGCGTGTTTTAATCACAAAATGTATTCTTCATCCTTTTCATATCTGAATACTGCTTTGTGGAGTGCTGCAGCAAATTCCTTGCTGCTCACATTCCTGTAGCTTTTAAGATGAAGGTGTACATTAGGAAAGATGTGACTATTGGAAGCTACTTGCCTCCACCTTCAAAAGAGGGGTGCAAATGTCAGTATCAGCCATCCTTTCTGTCTCAGCATGTAGATGCACATAATTTCATACACAAATACATTACCTGGGATCCAGATTTGAAGGCTATCAAAATTTGGGGTGAGCTTCAGGTGCAGGGTGTGTGGGCCTAATGTGTATGCTTTCTCTCAAAACTCTCTTAAGCCATGGAAAGAACATGAGCTAAGTACTGTGTGATAAACAGAGAATGCTAATTGCACACCTGATTGATTGGAATGTGCAGATTCGATGCTGATCAATAATGCAGCATGTGTGGTAAATCTGATACATCTGATGTTATAGGCACAGGTGATGAAAGCCCTTTTAAATCTTGGGGTTTTGGGCTTGGCTTGTGAGTGTATGATGTACTGGAAGAAAGCTCCTGTTATTTTTGCTTCCTTTTCTCAAAAGTTTTTGGAGGGATTACAAAACACACTGTTTCCAGACTTCCAGGCTTTAATGAAGAGAGCATAAATAGAGCCTAAAAAGACATGGATAGGTCTAACTCTACTGTGCTCTTCTGTTAGTAGTTTGGAATCTGTCCTACAGAGATTATGAACACATCGAGAAAGGTCTTTGGTTAATTTGTGCTTACCAAGTTAAAAAAGTGTTAGTGTACAGAAAACCATTAAGGAACATTGTAACAGTTTTTAATTTTTTGTGTAAAATTTGCATGCCTTTTTCCAGTATTTTTTTAATTGGACACCTATGAAAAAATATTATAATAGTAGTTGTCTAAGAAGATATTATACTTCAAGAAGTAGCTGTTCAAAATAACGAAAAGCTTTTTTCCTATTTTCCATAAAAGTATATACACACATATGCGATGGAAAAATAATTCCAGGAGTTGTAGGATGAAAATTGAGGCTTTTTCTGGTATCTGGCAACTGGGTATGTTTTGAAGTTCTCCTTTCTAGAGCATCCCTTGCAGTCTTTTCAAGTTTGGTAATGAAATAAACAAAGGAGCTAAGCCTCTTTATCATACATGTAAACAAAACCAAAAATGGTGCTACCTTAGCAGTAAGGATGACATGATAGCAGAAGAAGGTCAATTGATCAATATATCTATGTACAATTAGAAATAGGAGAGCACTTAATAAAATCCCTGTCCCTAATACATGGTATAGAGGTCACAGAGAGAAATCATATAGACCTTATAAATTTTTAATTTTTTTTTCCAATTTGTTTTTTTGGCAGTGGTAAGTGAAGTACCGTTGCTCCTGACAGATGAAGTTTGAGAGCAAATATTACACACTGACTAAGGGCTTAATTCTGATCTCCCCTCTGCGGGTGTGTATTATTAATGATTCATTGCATATTTTGAATAATAAGCTGTCTGCATAGCAGAGGGCAGAACATAGTCCTAGGAGACTATTGCATGTGTGATGCATTAAGAATGATATTGAGAATGTGTAGCTTATTAAAGTAGTTGTCTTGGGTTAAGTCACTTTTGGGGTGTGTATGTATATCTATCTATCTGAAAATTAGATAAAATTAAAAAGCCATCTCAGAAAACATTCTACAGAATGAGACTGTAGAAATACAATTTTAAAGGAAAGCTATTTTTTTTAAAGGACATGAAGCATGACCTTCACCTCCTGAGTTAATAACATTGGAGCAAAACTGACAAAATGTATTTGCCTGTTCTAGTTCATTTAGATTCTTTTATCTGTTTAAAGTGTAATCTCCATCTTGTAAAATGAATGTGAAAATCAAGTGACTTTGGCAACACTATGCTTTCCTGAAATGATAACTATAATGAAAAATGAATAATATTTTATTTGTCTATAAAATACATTCCTGTGCAAGAGAACAAGCAGAACCTCAGAAAGTTGCTATGGCTATGAACTGTACAGAAACATGTATAGACTCAGTTTTCCAGGTGTGTACGTGTAATGTGCAGACACATCAGACTGTTAAAAAGTTTGTCCTCTAATTTTCAAGTAAGCATGGTCACAGAAAAAGAAAACTAAAACAAAATCCCCCATTTTTTTTCTTTTCCTCTCTTTTTTCTTTTTCTTTATTGTTTTTCTTTTTTTTCTTTTTATTTTCCCCTCTGTCTTTCAACAAAGCTAAGATTGGCTGGCTTCTCAGCTTTGAGTTGAGTTACAAACATCTGCCCAGCTGAGGATCTGCCTCATGATAAGTTTGGTGTGGCCTGTTACAAGAACATGTTAATGCAGTGTTATTCCACATTCTATTTTACCTTTAATGTATTTCATCACACTGTGATTATTCATGTTATATTATGACTCTGGTACATATTATGATTGTGCAATACAAATTTTCAGGAATGGAATCCTAGCATGACTGAGGCTAATTGACACCCTCAGGTCAGGAAATTAAAACATTACATCTCTAAAAACAGTTTTAATTTCCTATACTTAACAAGAAAATGCTCTTTCTAAGAAGTATCTTTCATTTTTCAACTCTTTCCATAAGAAAACCTTGTCAGTCTACTCTAGGAATGCAGCAAGACTGTCATGTCCAGATTGGAAGGTGAAGGTTTTTCTGCTTGCTCTTCTGTTGGCTGACATTGAGGATAAAGGAAAACATAATGGTGAAACAAAGAGAATTGCAAGGTACAGTGGCTGTTACCCTTTTTCACATGTTTCCCATTCCCTAACCACTCTTCAAGCACAGGCAGAAATATGTTATTTATAAACAAAACTCTGGCATGTGGGAAACTGGACTTGATCCAACAATGCACACGTACCTTGAAGACCGTGGCTAGCCAGGGGTAGTGGTATTGTAGTTGCATTGTGCAATTCTAGTAGTTGCTTGAAGAATACATGTGAGGAAATGTTTTGCTGGAGGAAAGTCATGGACCCAGGCTTTGGCATTGTTCCTGACAGGATGAAACCATGAAAGAAGTAGTTTGTAGCAGAGCAGGGATATTTGGTCTATTGATGGTACCATGTTCTAGTTCAGTTTCTGTGCTTGGAATACTTGGGGGTAGAAATCTCCACATTGGTATGCACAGATTTATTATATTTACACTTAGTGTATCTTATTGTCTGTTATGTGTACAATATACACAGATAATAGAGTAGAAAGAAATGCAATTGTGTGTATACTGGAGTAGATAGTGCTGTCTGTGCTGGGAGGAAGGAAGGAGGGTTATTTGATCTCTGTTTTAAGAGAGAGTGATACTGTGAAGTTTTCTTAACTTTGTAAGCTTTCCCTTTGAGGGAGATATGTGTGCAATCTGCATGCCTGGCTAGCTCTTTGATGATAAATTTGGACTCAGTTTTCAGTCGACTACAAGAAGGTGCCAAAAGCATTGGCATCTGTTTTAGAAAATTGGCAGACTTTCCTTGGCTGCAAATTTCTTTATCCCGCCTCATTACTTTGCTCCTATCAGCTTTTACCTGCATGAAGAAAGACCAAAAGAAAAAGGCAAGAAAACCCTTTAAAACTTAAGTAGCTATTACAACAACAGAGCCTAAACCACTCAGGGTGAAGATTCTATAATTTCCACTCTATACACATACTAGGTGCAATCAAACAACTTGAAGCAATAACACAGGGGGAAATATGTTTTACATAACTTGACTTCCAAATAGCGATTATCCCTTCAAGGCTATTTGTTTTCCTGCTGATTATAGGCTCTATGTTAAACCTGTTTCAGATGATAACCTAGCTAAACCCTGGCATCCATTACACTAACTGAATTGTGGTTGCTATGAATGAGCAGGAATTATGGGTTTCTTCTGCATGAAGAAATGTTGTCTTAGACCAGTGTGGTGATATGAGGCTCTGATTCCAGGAGATCACAAAAGGTGAGGTGAAACCTCAGTAGCTGAAGACCAGTAGCAGGAACCTTGTTGACCTCAGTGCAGCCAAGCCATTGCCTCTAGTATTTACAAGTGACTCGTCTAGTTGGCTGCATGTGCCTTTAGATCCTAAGAAGTAAACTTAATTTGTTTTATGGTGAATAGGTTCATGGCTTACTTGGTCTTCTCATGTTTTGGTTTATTTTTAAATGTATTTTTTGTTGTTTTTTTCCCCAAGTTACCTATGATTATTTTGAAAATATGAGGTAGAGTCACATTCTGATCAGAATTAGGTGAAAAAATAAATGTGAGATACTGTTCTTAATCTATAATTCATCGTATAAGGAGATCTAAAATCATCTAAACAGATCTGAAGTTATGAGATCCTAGAAAGCTGTCAAGAATCTAGCCTCTGTCTTTTGTAATATGTAGTCCCAAGGGAAATCACATTCGCATTTCATGCTCCTTGCTTCTGTCTGGAGCTGGCAGAGAGTGGATGTTTCTAGGAGACAAAATACCTCAGTTTTACTTGTAAACTGTTAGTTTTTCTTGTAGGGCTGTCAGTGTGGAGCAACTTAGGCATATAGTGCAAATACCAACCCTTACTGATGGTCCTTGTTTGGCTCTCACTTAGTTCACAGCCCAAACCTCTCTTTACCTGGGTTTCTGAAGCCTGCCTTGCATTGAATTTATCATGTTCGAAGGAAGTTATTTTGGAAATAAACTCATAGTGCATTTTAGTTCCTGGAAGCTGCAAATCTCTCCAGCAGCAATTTCTTAGGTATGGAGGTTTTTTCCTAGTCATTCTTCATTCCTTCCTCTTGCTATTTCTACAGTGGAAATTGATTCTACCCTATCTCCAGAATAAGTTGCATCTGTAAAATAGATGATAGAGACACATCATGTGAAAGACATGTGAATCAACATCACACAAATAACAAATATTATAATTTTTACTGTGCATATTTCAAGAAATATGTTATTTGAAAATTGTTTCTGCAATTATTTGAAAATTTACAAGTGTAACAACTGTATGTAAAGAAAATAATTGATATTTCATAAGCATATTTTTATTATTAGTAAGGTCTTCATTTATATTAACATGCTGTGTCAGTACTAAGATGACTCTATAGCTTTCACTTTCAATATTGCCAATTTAGGTCCTTTTGTTAAATTAATTGTGTTTTATAATAGGAAAGCTGAAAAAATTTAAAGAATCATGTTAGATATTTTCTTCCTCACACTTTAAAACACTAAAAGTATTTCTTGCAGTCATTTAAGAATCACTACTACATTCACTCCCCACTGCAAATGCTCTAGAACATCCATCTTGTGGTAGTGCCCAAGATATAAGTCATTGGAGCAGCTCTGCAGTAAGGAAGAAAACATACAGAGTCAAAGAATCATAATTCACACCTCCTGCAGTACAAATGGCCTGCCAGGTGATTTAAGAACTTGGAGCTCTATAGTTTAACTTGGTGGAGGTACTAAGGTAAAACCCAGACTTCCACACATTTCCTGGCATTTGCAGTCACTGACTTTGCAAGTGGTATTGGAGACACTTAATATTACATGTAAGTTGCTATACACCTTCATTGCATCAAAATATCATCGGCCTTTCCAAGAGTATGGCTTGATCAAGGATTAAATAAATTGATCTCTTATGTCTCTGCCTGTTACTAAAGCTGGTAGAGTATTAGTGCTGTTCATGGGTATATTCATGAACGTGTAAATTAAACATCTAAACAGTTTGAAATACACGTGTGGGAAATACTGATGCCTAAATGTTATTGCTATTCACTTAGGTGACTCACCCAGCTCTAAGAAATAGAGCTGAGGGACTAAAACAAGAAAAAAATAAGTGTTTCTAGACGTACATATACATGCATGTGCATAATGGTTAAAAGCTTAATTCTTCTTATTGAATTTTATTTCTTGGTTGAAAATTCTTTATGTTTAGATGGTATAATAATTACTAATAGTCTGGTACTAGGTAGTTGCATTCATAAAAGGGATAAAATCATTGAGAGGCTGTGTCCTGTTGTGCATGTATCCATCCACTTGTGAGTGAAGCATTGAGAAGGATGCCCCTTAGACGACCATAAGAATCTTTGACTTGCATATTTTTATAAATATCTGGAAGAGTGGGGAGGAAAATTTTTGTGATGCCTGAGTTCCTGGGGCACTGCCAGTATGTCAGTCTATTAATTTTGTTGTGGCTTTGTTTGTTACTTGATTTTCTGCAAATATAATGTCTTTCCATAACCCTTTTAAACATTATTGAAAGTTCCTCAGTGGAACTCAGTGGATCAGTTGACTGATCTTGTAAAATTGTTCAGAGAGATTTTATACAATCTTTTTAAAGCAACAGATACATACACAACTCTGGATTGTAGAAAAAACTCGTAATAGGTGGTGGGGCTTTTTGGTGGCTGGTTTGTGGTTGGTGTTTTTTGGTGGTTTTTTTTTTTTTTTTTTTTTTTTTTTTTTTTTTTTTTTTTGTGAAGCATGGGAAGATTTGTTTGTGTCTGGCAGTCTTTCTGGGTTTTGTTTATTTATTTAGGGAAGCATACCTCAGTAGGTTGAGTACTGCCTTTCCAGATAGTGTTGGCAGGCAGCAAAATAAGTACTGAGTGGTTAAAAAGTGAGGAGTGGTACATCCTCATGTTTGTTCGTTCTGCCTGCAATGCAGGCTTGAGGAAAGAAGTGTAAACCTTACACTCTTTTCCCAGATTCAAAAAAGTGACATTTGATGCTTAGTGTACAATTCTCTCCTGCTTCTTCTTTTGCCTGGTCTCTTAACATGGAATTACTAGGAAGAGAGTTTTGTGTCAGGAAGGTCAAAGCATTGAACTTTAAGGGATATCAATGGCAACTGGCTGGCAGCCCAGTAGAAGGATCTCTTAATGGGGTGGAATAAAAACCTTCCTTTTTAGTCTGCTTAAAGGTAATACTTCAAAATACGTGCTTCAAGGAAACAGTCTTTGATTTAGCATATTTTTTGTCCTGCCTTTCAGAACATGCAGGCCTTAGATCTGTGGATGATTAAACTATTTTTAGTAGATGAGAATTCCTCTGAATTTGATTACAATTTCTTTTGCATTTAACCTCACCTGAAGAGGGGAGAAGCTGGGGATTTTTCTTCTGTCAGTTTTTAGTGTGTTTGCTGGAACTGTGTCTCTTTCTCCTTTGTTCATCTTAATTTCTAGTTATTCATATTAATTTCTACCTATAAGTAAGTATCACATAATCTCTGAAAGCTGGGAACATAGAAATAGTCCTTATTCCCTTG
Source organism: Sylvia atricapilla (assembly GCF_009819655.1). Classification (NCBI taxonomy): domain Eukaryota; kingdom Metazoa; phylum Chordata; class Aves; order Passeriformes; family Sylviidae; genus Sylvia; species Sylvia atricapilla. The sequence goes on along the minus strand of NC_089140.1, from coordinate 66,157,644 downwards.
ATTAGCCAGGCTGAGTCACTGATGAAGCAGGAACTGCACAGTCAGAGCTGAACTGGGCAATAAAAAAGTGAAATTGTTCATCTCTTGTAAGAAACAAACCAAAAAATTTTCTTATGAAAATTTTCACCTTTGCTTTCTTCTCTCATAGAGACATTCCTATCTATTAGTTTCATCTTTAAATGTTCTGTGATCACATGGACATTAATATTATCTTGTAAGTATTTATCTGTTTAATATTATCTTGTAAGTATTTATCTGTTTTTGCCCCTAAAAACACCCAAAGCAGCAAAATAAGAATGTGAAGCTAGTAAGTTTTAAAGGAATATGGCCAATATAAAATGTAACAACTTTAGACAAGGACTGATTTGTATTTTGTATGTAACTAAGTTGGCTTATCGAAGCTGGCACACCACCACTCTAAGGAAAGATGAACAGCTCAGCAGTGGATGTGTCTTCTGCTGCTCAACTCTAAACTTTACTGCACAATCACCCTTCTGTGCTTAAAGCTCTGGGGGGAGATGCCATTGCTGACTTTATATGTCAGGAAATAAAAGCCAGAAAGGAAGAATGAGCAACACTAGCACAAGAATAAATAGATATAAAACAGCCATAAATTCATTAGAATAGAAATTAGAAAGATATTTCTGTTCTATTTGAGAACTTAAGATTCTGGAACATCTCTGTGATAGGAAGAGCGGGAGTGAAAAAGAAAAAAACAACACAAATAGTGCACCAACAAACCCGAAACCTTTAGAAGTTAGAATGAAAAAAATGGATAGTAGTAATATAATGGCCATGCTTGGGCTTCAGTTGTCTGACTTAGCAGCTGGGATAGCCTTGGTGGCCTGGGAAATGTCATCCAGTCCAGTGCTCCTACAGCTCATTCCAGTGAAATCACTGTCAATGTTGACATGCACTGGATCTCCACCACTTCCTCTCAGTGAGAGGTGAGCACTTACAACGTCTAGAAGCTGGCTTGCTGAAAAACATCATGTAGTTTGAAGGATAAAAACAAACAGAAGAATTACTATTTTTTTAATTTCAAGGCAAACAAATGACACAGTTCTTATTCCACTTTTCGCTCCAGAACTCGGAACAGTCCAGGGCAAGCAGAGATGGGGAACACAAGCCCTGAAGCTGTGACCAGCACATATGTGTGACTGTTAATACACTACTAGGATATCAATCATGAAATGGTGATTATCTTCTTAACATCTTTTCATTTAAAGGAATACAAAGTGCTGTAATTTGAGTGGCAGCTCTTATCCATAAAGCATTATTCTCTCTCTTAAGCTTTGATTAGATACATCATGTGCCATTAGATTCCACTACATTATGTTTAATTTCTCTTCCACAAAGTGATAATGTCATATATTAAAGTTAAACCTTAAAAACATTAAAGAGAAGATACTTAAACCTGCATTCAGAGTGTGTTTAGCTATCCATAAAGCTTTTGCTTCCCCTAAAGATAAATACCCAGACACTTAAATAGGCACAATACTTATGCTAAAACAAATAGATTCCTATAAAGGACTACACTTTTTTTTTTTTTTTCCTTTTTAATGAATGACAGGCTTGATACAATTATACTGTAAAAAAAGTCTGTTGCTGTAGGAAAACCTGTCATCTGACAATTCCCAGGAACCCCTCCGCTGCTCTAAAGTCTTTTTCTCTTTGGACAACTGCCAAAATCCTCTTTAATCCAAAATACTTTAAAGACTTATGGGTTTGATCCAAAGTCCATTGAAGTCAGTGGAGATTTTCGTGCCTTCAATGGGCTGAACAGGCTGTTGAAACAAGCTGAAGGCTGACATCTCATTTACTTTGGGGATATTGTTATCTTATTTATGTAGGTTAAGAGTAATTATAGGTAACATAGTGGGACAAACCCTGCAATCCTTAGATAATTTCTATTTAAGCTCAACTACTGTTTAAATCATGGATACAGATGAAAATATTCTACTTTGTTCTTTAATTAGCAACAATAACCAAAGGCACATATCTTTAATTTCTCATTAAATATCAGTATATTAGGCCAGGTAAGAAGCAGATATGGGAAAAAAATGTGCTTTGGTTTTAAATGTTTGTCCCCAAGAAGGAGTGTTTAGAGGGTTATGGCATTCATTTTCTTGCCTAATAAGGTTTTATGCCACACCCTTAAGCACATTTCTGAAGTATCTTTAGGAGCAGTTCATAGCAACAATAGCCTAATTTTTCTTTCTACCCTGAGGCAGTTGGTGCTCTTGGTTTTCTTGTTTGTTTTCTTGCCTACCTACTTTTCTCTTCTGCCTGTGACTTGGCACACTGAAGCTGGTACCAAGTGTATTGTAGCCTTCACTGCACTTTTGACAGCAGAGAAGGTAAGAAGAAGATGTGCAAGTGTCCTGGGCCAGGATGAATAGGAACAGCTGTCTTTTATTTCCACTTCTGAAGTAGTGCACTTTTATCTAATTCCCAAATCACTGCAGTGTTTCATCCCTTTCAGTTTCTCCTTCTGAAAGGAAAATTCACGGGATACTATATTTTAAAAAGTCTAGAAAGAAACTATCATTTCAACCTTCCCTTCAAAGAAGTTTGTGTTTTGACAGTTTACATTTTCAAAGAGAAGCTTTATTTAAAAAAAAAAATGTGCTGAAAAACTTCTGGTCAGAGTCTAGCTGAAATCCTAGTCTCTTCTTAAATGGTTTTAGCTTCTCTATTAATGACAATGTTCACCTTAACAGTTTTGAGTTGATAATCTGTCCAAACTATTCTGTCAATCTGCTGTAGCTTGTCAACAAGTGCCTTCAGGTTTATGTGATTTTGTTTTATTTAAAAATATACATATTTGAACCTGTCCTACCAGCAGCTCTGTACCTTTCCAAAACCTGTCAGAGACTTGACTATTCTTGACAGATTCTATTCCTCCCTTAAGATACAGTAGCCTTTAATTGCATAGGAGTATCTGAAGTGAGAAGTGTTGCTCAATTTAATGCTGATAAAATGGTCTGGTTATGGCATTCAAGAAAGAATCTTCAGCAGATTTTCATAATTTAAAATATATTTTATTTTTTATATTTTTTATATTTTATTTGGTCTCTGTTGTAGATGACATCAATACTCCTGCTTTTGTCACTAAAATCTATATCAAAGATATAAATTTTGAAGATAAAACTGAAGGCAACTTTTCACTGGGATTCCTAATTTTATTTTTTTCTGAAACAGATGCATCAATGTTGATACATGTATATACACAATTAGAAGGGGGGGGGGGAAAAGGATGCCACTTTTTAAACTTTAGTTCTTCATATTTTCTGTGCATGGTTAAAATGAAATTTTCTGATACTTAGCAGTAAAAATTATTTACAGATTCACCAGGATAAAAAGGGCAAAAAACCCCAGACGATCATGACCACTAAATATTTTTCAAATAAGGCCTTTGTCAAAAGGCTGAAGGTTCTTGATTGGCAGAAGTATTAAACCTTTTGTGAATGACTTTTGCATTCTGTCTACTGGTGTCTTTGTGATAGTTTGGTTCTTTTAGGCAAATGTTAGCCCTCTTATGGTTGCCACAGTTGCAGTAATGCCAATAGGAGAGAATTACTTTGACAAAACCCATGTCAATAGGAGCTGGGAAAATATTGCTTTGACAGATAATGCATTGATAATGCATGACAGATCCATCACCTCTGCTGCATCATGGCTGCTCATCACCTTGTGCAGTGCAGCACTAGGGATGATTTGCAATTTGATGATTTTAGTGATAGTTCAATGCCATCAGTGGGACTCTGAAGAGATACTCTGACCAAAAAATTGTATGCATCTTCCTCAAAGAGAGATAGTCCCCAAGAATTAGCCACTCTTAATACTGGTTTTGTGGACACCCCAGATCAAATATACAGTCTTGATCATAATTTTTGAGAGCTTCGAAGTTTCCTGAGAGAATGCCTCCATACAGTGTGGATCTATAGAGTTCCGTAGGAAACTATTCTGACAGGACTTATTGGCTAAAATTGTGAGATAACCAAGGTGTTTTATAAGTTACTTTTAATGTTCCTATGGATTGATCAAACACTTAACACTAATGCGATGAAGGAAGACATCTGTATTATTTCTTAGTTAAATGGATTAACATTAAGCATGAGTTCAGAAATATGTGGTGGTGTTGTCTGTATAGAAATGTTTTGCCAGCTATAGAAATGCTGGCCTCTGAATTTACCCAGTGCCTTGGATGTAGCTTATAGGATTTTGGCCAACCTTACACTTCTTCCTGAACAGGTTAAATTAAACAATAAAATGTGATACTTGTGCTCAAACTAAGTGTGTTAGACCAATCTGGTGTGAGACTTAGATTTTGTTTTAAATTAATTCTCTGGCTTTTTAAGTAGAAGAGGTATCAGGAGCAAGTAGTGACAAAATTTACCAGAGTAGGCCTGCCTATAGCAGCCAGTTGATAGAGCCTTGAATTGGAGTGGTGAATGAAGGAAACATGTTTTCCCTGTCTTCTAGCATACTGAAGGAATACTATTTCGTTATGTTTGTTCAGCCTACTTTCTTCAATTGGAAATATGTCTCCAGAGATCTCATTAGAATATTTTATTACAGTACATGTAGCAAAACTCTAGAAAATAAAAACCATTATGTTTATTTCTACAGTGTCCATCAAAGTATTGCTGCTGCAGTTTTAGGAAATTATTTAGAAATTATTCCATTGTCTAACAGTTATGAGGATGACTGTAACTTTTTGGGAGTGGAACTGTAGAGAGGAAGCTACTATTATCAAGTCTAACCTTACTCAGAGAGTTTTCTATGATACTGGGGAAAACCTCTGTTTGCGTGCTGCTGGCAGATACCAGGATAAGGAGCATTCATCCATAGCAGTCAACTCCAAGGAATGCTTAGAGAAGGAAGACTAGATACTAGTTTCCATCAAATGGAGACACAAAAATGGAGGGAAAAAACCCCAACAAAACCAAACCAAAAACCTGACACAAACCAGCCTACTCTTGAAATGTACTCTTTCCTCTGGCTAGTGCTATTTTATCTGGAGGAATGACAGAGAATTGTAAACCTAACTGCAAAGCATACAGAGATTACTTCACACATCATTGAAGTATATCCTGTCTCTGGGGCAAAAACTAGCAGTGGTTTAAGAGTATACGGTGATGCTGTACAGGAATTTCTTTTTGATACAGTTCCAGCTCCTAGATGTAATTTCACACTATCAAGTTCAGTGATGGTGATGAAGCTAATGTTGCTGTTCTTATTTTAAATGTGCCAGAAGGCTCTTTGATAATCCAAAATATTCCGGGCATCTCGACTGTATCTTAAAATTGAAAGAATCTCTCTTCAGTGAGAGTAATTTCTGTAGAGTTCAATAGGGCTAGGTGGATATAGATAACCATATTGGCCTATGTGCCAGTACTGTAGGAGATTGCTTTGCCTCTCTGTAGCTGGCCAAATAATTCATATCAACCAGTGCTTAATTAATGATGTGTTTTTGCAGTTCCAGACCATGTTCCGGGGATGGCCAAGTACTGATTCACTTCAGATGTGAGAGAAATAAATTAGCACAAAGTAATATGGTTGAGGTTTGGATGGGTTTATAGGTGTGGAACTGGGGAAAGTTGTGGTGTTCAGTAGTTTAGAAAGAGGGGTTAGAGTTCTCCAGGACAGGTCTACCCTTGATGTACAGTGATAAGGGTAGTAAAAGAGAAAAAGCTGTAAGACAGAAATTAAAAAATCCTGTCAGGACCTGTAATAAAAAAGGAATCCCACGAGTTTTGGAGTGTTCGCTTAATACATTCCATGTGTTGTAACTATGGCAGACTTGAGTCATGAGGTAACATTCCCAAGTAATTCCCCAAATTGGACTAACTGGCAGGGATAATTTTTTTCAGTCAACATAACTGTATTTATAAAGTTTGACAAACCAACTGTAGTTTACTTCAGGCTGTTGTATCTGGTTTCTTATGGTATGTTTCACCAGTTTACTTGATAGCTCTGTTGCACAGAACTAGCCAAATCTATTTTACATACTGGAGGCTCTGTGGTCAACTGGAATTACGTCTTCTCCTTCTAATTCTGTGAACCTGGATTCACATGTAATGGGAGTTCAATAGAAAAATGTGTTTTGTGGTCTCATTTACCAGCATGTCACCAGAAGAAATTTGTCCATATTATACAAACTACTTAGATTTGATGGAGTCCAGGGCAATTTGCATCCTCTGATCCAGAGAAGTCAAGTAGTGATAGAAAATGGCAGGAGTTCAAAGTGGATTAGCTCTGATCTGATGGTCACAATTGGTACTTGTACAGTAGACACTGCAAGCCTTGCTGATGTGACAATAGTATGAGGTGAATATTTTCATAACAAAGGACAGTTGCTGGAATTCTTTAATGTCCACATGATGGAGTCTTTTTTCATCTCCTAGATATAGTGAATGTTCATCTCTAAGATACATAGCAATATCCTCTCCAAGGCAAATGCAGGTTTCTTCTGGTTCTGCATCAGGACATAACACTGTACACCAGAGAGTAGAAATAATTTGTTCTATGGAGGTCTGTCATTGGGTCTCTTTGGCTGATTTTCTTCAATTTATTTCAATGGCAGTAGGCATTGTGTACCAAAGACAGTACCCACTAGCTTTTGTATCAGTGACTGTAGAGCCTGTACCTGTATACTTATACTATCACCCTTCCTCTGAGAGTGTGTAAACATAGAAGAAACAGAAAAATTTAGATTGGAGGGAATTTATGGAGGTCATTTAGTCTTTCCTGCTCAAGGGTGCTCAGCTTGCCCTGTTCAGTTTTGGATAAGGATGGTCAGGCACTTAGATAAGGATATGGAAATCCTCAAGATGTAAAGTTCTCTGTCTCTCTGGGCAACTGTTTCAGTGCTTAGATATGCTTCAGTGCTTAGACTTTGCTTCTGTCCACCAGCACACTTCTGAAAAGTCATCATTAGTCCCTTCTTCATCTCCTCACTCCTCCCTTTCTCTGGAGTGCTTAGCAAGTCTTACAGGTTTGGCCTCAGACTTTTCTACTGTCTGATTTTCTTCTAGAGGGGAAAAAATACCAGACTAAAAATTATCTTCCCACCAGCTTCCCCACCACCCCCATCATGGAATGTCTTTACATAAAGGATGTAAAATTCCCTGTATTTTGCATGCCCCTTATCAAAATTACTCAAGAGATGGAGAAGTGCACTAGGCAAGTGTTTAAGAAGTCTTCAAAGGCAAATAAAACTGAGTCAAATCTATGCCGCTCAACAACTAAAGGTAGAGGAGGCAGCTGCATATTTTTGAGGTAAAAATCTCACTTTGATCCCAGTGCAAACCTCACACTAAAGTTTGTGAAAGTCTACCATTTAAGAAAAATTTTTGAAGTAACACAGAGAATGTTTGGATATTTTTCTATATATTCATGGTAAATCTTGATTTGTAATGCAATTAAAATGCTTTTGTATGTAAGTGTAATCATAAAAAAGTGTAGAAAGTTGTTTTTACATACTCATCTGTATGCTGAAAAAGAATCTTTTATCTATGGGATTGTTAATATACCCAGACAGAGAATCATATTATGAGATCAGCAGCAGATTATGATTTGCAGAGAATCCATTAAATCCCCTGTAAGGAATGCTCTTTTCAGCCAAAGTGTTATGGTTTAAGTCCAAATGACAGTGTGAAGGCTAAGTGGATTTTGTTCAGAGATGCACACTCTACTGGTGGTGCTCATAGCTTGTTCCAGACAACTCCAGACACTTTTGTACTTCTTGATGATCAACAGATTGTTTGCATGGTTTGGCCATCTAGTTCCCTGAACACTAAATCAGCAAAACTGATTGTTTGGGACAAGTGTGTGGTGGTGTTTCATTTATGTCTGTCAGAGCAAAAGGTAGTTTATAATTCACTGACTCATGCTAGGAGCCGTGCTTGCTACACATGACTCGTGCTATCTGCTACATGAAGTCACCACGTTCCTTAGCTGACCCTCTCCATGTGCAGTCTCAGATTTCTGATATGCTTGTCCTTTTCTACACTGTGATAACACTTGTCCTAGTAATATTTCTCCTATTAGAATGTTTTACATAAAATAGAGTAAGCAAAGCTTTCTGCCTTGTGTTGGATAAAACTGATTCCTGTTTTGATGGAAATGAGTGGCCATTAATGGGTTCACAAAATGCATGTTATCTGGACCAGGTCTTATCTTAAGAATATATATACCAAGAGGGCAAAAAATGAAAACTCTAACTGGAGTTACATGAAAAAAATTAGATTTAAAAACTCACAGAAACCACACAAAACCTTCTAATGCCCCTAAAAAACACAAGAAAACACCTGAAAAAGCAAACCCACTTGAAGGCCAAACTGGAAACACTGAAAATTACAGAAGAGTCCCCAAACAGAGATTGGAGCCCTGCAGTTGTGGCCTCACTATGGTAAACTAAATCATCTGTACAAGCTGGTTCCAATAAACCATTCAACGTGATAAAGGAATGCTATTATATTACAAAGCCCAGAAGGCTCTGGTACTTCCACTGTCATGAATAGAATAGGTTAAAAGTATTTTAATGCAACTGGCATAGCTTTCTTCAGTGAAAACAGAGCTATATTGAGAAAAAATACCCCTTTATTAATGTATACGGTAGGTCACTAGGACAAATTAGATGGAAGTAATCTGGTTTGTTCCAATCAGTACTGTGAAAACAGTTTAGGAAACTATGTAAAAGCAGCTGTGAAGCAAATGATTTTTATAAGAAGTCTTGTAATAAAAAAGTGTCTCTTGAAAAATGAATTGCATGTTGTAGTTGAAGGGCCCCTGTCAAGATGTAGCCATGTTTTTTACTGGAGGGAAGGTTAGCCCAGGATGAGTCTCTGGAAGGAAAACTCTGCACCTTGCCATCTTGCAGTTATTGTTTTATTCTTTCCTTTTGATTTCAGTACTAGTGGTGTGACAGAGGAGAGAGCCTGTTGCCTGTGAATGAAAATTCCTGTTCTGAAACCTCCGCTCTTCTTGGTGTTCTGTATTGCCTCTGTGGTCATCTGACATTCGGCAAAATAGGACAAAGACAAAACAAAGCCTGTGAGCCAAATGCCAGAATCCTTACTCAAACTCCATCATTCCCTGCTTTTTGATGAAAATATGTGAGAACGGGCTGTGAGGGAGATGAAATCACTCTGAATTTCAGCCCCTTCAATTTTCAAATTCTCTTTACTTCTCTTGTCAGAATGGGTTTTAAATCCCAAGAAACCTCTGCCCTTAAAATGTGAAATGCAGATCTTAGGTGATCGGAAGGCAACAAACAATCAAATATGAATGCTATAGCATTTGATGATACCTCTGTGGCAGCATGGTTCTACTGAATTTGTCCTATGGTGCTTGTTTATGGAGTATGTATAGAAGGTCTGCTAGGCCAGGCAAGTTCCTTGGGGGTGGGATGACACAGGTTCTTGGTACAAGGACCAGCAAGGCATGATTTGTGCCCCCATCTATGTGGGCAAAAATCCCAGGATTCTGAAAACCCTTGAACTTTTAATTATTTTCTGTTGAGAGTAATTTTTGCGATCTAGATGGACTCTGAGAAGGAAGGAGTTGCATAGCAGGATGCCTTAGCCGTGTTAGGTGATCTGGGGTATCAAGCTCCCCTTACCAGGAAAGCCTTTGGGATTTTTGTTGTGGAGGCTGAAGCTGCAGGATGTTTGGAGGGAAAGACTGTAAAGACAAAGGAGGGGAAACACTGTTAAGTCAATGCTTTCTGTGCAACTCTGGAGCCCTGAATTTCTGTAGGTCTCCTGTAGCCGTCAGTGCAGCTTCCTAATGAAGGTCCAGGGTCTCTGCAAGTGTAAAAGGACACAACTCCTTCAAAATCATAGACAGATTTGCCTGGCTACCTTGGCTGAAGATCAAGCCTTTAAACATCATGAAGCTTTGCAGAGTACTATGATTTGGGTGAGGTCTCCAGGAGGTACAGTCACTATAACTCGGCACGTTTCTAGGAACTTGCTCCAACAGACATAGGCTGCACAATTAGTTCTTGGATTTCATTGTAACTCACAGAATCAGAGCCAAAAATAGTGTCCTAAAGGTGGGTTGTTGTGTCAATTATATATGCTTAGACATCATCGGCCTTCACCACAAATCTGCCAATGCAATTATGGCAATTAGTACCTTATGTTTTCTCGTGTTAATGCTGAATTGAGACCTATCACTTCTCCTTCACCACATCTTCTTCCCACAAACCCTTGATTCTGCAGTATTTGAGAAAGAAAAGCAAATTCAAATATTAAGCAAAACTTCTTGTCACAAAAAATATGGAATAAAAAAAGTCACTAAATGCTCTGTATCATTTACGATGTAATCTCCTGGCAATAGAAAGCTGGCAATGTGCTACAGTCATGCTTTCAATTACATTACTAAGTAATCACACATTAAAATCTAATGGCAAATGATTCTTTATTCCCAGGCTGCCCTGTCCAATTGTTTTCTAAATTGGTTTCAGGAATAAGGATGCAAGTATGACTGCAAAAATATTATTTATGGTTTGGAAGTCATCTTTTGTATCTTTTTTTTTTTCCCTGTGTGCTTTTGGCAGATAGTTCAGAATGTAGGTTATTATTTCTAGGGACATGTTATAGTTTGACAGTTAAGAAATGCTTAAACCTCATGATAAACTTGATTGGATTGATAGATAGAGTTGTCATATGTTCACTGCCACCAAATATGTTTTTTGTCCTGTAGGAAATTAATAGTTTCTCAGGAAAGACCTGTGTTTGAATTTGGTATTTTCTGCGTTTCTCATGCACTTGCATTACTCCTTTTCAGTGCCTGCAGCCACTGGTATGCAGTGAAAAGAATGTTCAGGCATTGTGTCTTAACAATACTAGAGTCTTCAGATATGACAAAATGTAGGACTTATGATGCATTTTTTAATAATGAATAATAATAATTCCCTGCATAAGAGAGAATGTCAAAGTACAAAATAATTTTAGAAGCTTTAAGAAGATAAAAACTCAAATTGTAGTGAAAATTCATGCAGAATGTTTAAATTTTGCCTTTATACTAGACTTTGTAAAAGTATATTTCTACAGCTGACATTTTCTTTTCTCAATATCGTGTTTAAATATTTTGGAAGCACTTAATCTCATGATCATTCTTAATGAACAGGTTTTTTTACATTCAACTGCATTTTCGCGTAGAGCAGAAAAATAAAACACTTCATAAAGTCTAATTAATCAAGCCATCACACATTAAGGTCATCAAAAGAATGCTGTGTCTCTGGTGCTTACTTGGGTATTACTTGGTAACTTGCCACTTGGGTACAAAGAAGGAAGAAATGCAGAGCAGGCTTGTGTGAAGACTAAGCACTATGAGGTCATGAAGAGAAAAGAGGTTCTGAAGAGATAGATTTATGTATCTATACAGATCTCTGTAGATCTCTATGGGTTTCATATGTTTGCTCTAGACCCACCTGAAGCAGCCAAGACCATGAGCAGCTGCTGTTTGTCCATCAGTATTCAATGCTCTAAGCATAGAACTTTGGTCTTGTAAAGTTTAGATCTTTTGGATGGCACAAATGGAAGTCTGTTTCCCTAGTGACACCACTCCAAATTTGGGGAAACCTTTGCATGATCTGTGGTACCTTCAGAGAAACAAATCTTTATGCTGCTTTCAATATCAATGTGCCTATATATAAAGAAACAAAAATGCATTCAGAATTTGTATTGCACAAGAAAAGTATTTAACAAAGACACAATTATTGTTGGGTTACAACTGTTGGAGCAAATATATAAGGGCAGTGTGAGTTTTTCTTAGCTCTGCTGCTCTTACTGTTTCTGCCTCCTGTTCTCCCTGTGCTGTGTGTTGCCTTGTGTGACATGGAGATACTGTGAAACTGATTTTTATTTTTTTTTTAGTTTCACTCTTCCTATGCTTTAACACCAAGTGTGTCATCTGGTGGAAAAATGCTGCTACCAGAGACGTAGACCCAGCAGGAGCCCAATGTGAGCACTGCCAACCTGCCCCAGAGCCCAGTATGAGCCCTGCAAGGTTCTAAATGAATTCTAAATGTTAATTAAGTCAGATGGCTAGTTTTAGTTAAGACCATAAGTGGGTCTGATCCCTGTGAGATTTTGCTATAGTGAAAATGTGAGTACTAGAAATTACATTGCTGTAATGACTTTTACAGGGTCTGTACACTGAGCCTGGTAACTGAGCTGGTGAAAGAGGGTGCCTCCTGTGTGGGAGGGGTATTATGAAGGGTAGCATCAGACTATAGTAAGGATGATATTTAATATAGAAGTAGAATTGAAATGAGTGTTGTTGTGGTAGATGGTTGTTAGATTTGACTGCCTCAGCTTTTCCTTTGTGCTGCAGCACTTTATAGAACTGTGGCTGCCAGGGCAGATGACCTCTGAGTTTTAGGAAGGAAGCCACCACAATCAGTTGTGGAAGAAGTGTCTGTCTTGATGGTGTTTTTCTTAATGAAATACCTGACCATTAGATGAAGAATCTTTTCAGAAAGGAGCTGGTGCTGGCCCTTTAACTCTCAAATCAGGAAATAAAATGGGTTGTTTGAGAAAACTGTCGTGTTTGGGACCCACAGCAGGACAACCCTGATCTTACTCCCTGCAGCCTGTGGAAGGAGATGACTTGCCAACAAGCTGTGAGCTATGCAATGTGAACTTTGAATGAAACTCTTACCAAGACCTTTCACCTAAGTCCTGAGTTAAACTTGACAGGCCTAAGTAGGATTGTGACACAGTGCAAGTAGATAGCCTGAAATAGTCCTGCATTATTTATTTGATTGGTTTGCTTTCAATGTAACATTTTGTAGGTACAGTGGATTTTATGAGGTGAAGTGATCATTTTAAGGGTAACGCTATAAATACTAATGTAAACAAGTGTATAAATAATTCCTTTAAGTGTTTCTCTGTCTCATAAGTGCTCTTGAGAGACTTCACCATTAGCATGCTTTATATTGAACTATATTTAACCAGGAAGTCTAGAGTATCTGCTTCTTGCATTTATTGGGTCACTTCTTGACCTGAAACAAGATCAGCTGAGGACAAACCCTAAGCATAATAGAATAAGGTTTATAAAAATGGTAATTGCTGCAAGGAGTCTGTAAAGAAATATTTGTGTTGTGTGATTTTAACCGTATCTGCCTCTTCTAGTGAAAGAAGAGGGAGAAGAGAAGAAAATTAGGTTGGAAGTGCTCCAAATACTCTAAGCATAATTTACTGATGCTTGGTTTGTGCTACAAATGTTCAGAAATTAATTAGAAAACTGCCCAAATTCCCTGAGAGTACACTGACATGTTGTCTTTCACCAAAGGTTGTTGCTAACAGTGAAAAATTGTTCTGGTAGAGACTATACTGAGAGTGTGCTAAGCACTTACTGGTATATCACTTTATTTAAAGGTCCTCAGGCTTTATAATAATCCTGAGTGGGTTATTAAAAACTCACCTGAGGTTATAACTCACCTGAGTTTTGTGCTAGGTGATGTACAAAGAAAATGGGGACAAGGGAATCAGTAAAAGCCCTAGAAATGTGGAAAAGCTGAAGAGGAAAAGGTGTGTGCAGGATGCCTTTATTCCCATTTTAAGCTGTGGTATTGGAGACAGAGTAAGGTTTGCACTGACTGAGAAAGGGGCTGCCTCCAATAAGCATCTAATTTACATCTTGTAAATATGTATGTTGATATCTAAATGAACTAAGATTATGGTAGGTCATCTGAAATCACATGATGTGTCTGTGACACAGGCAACAATGAGACCCAGACCTGAATTCCAATCCCGTAGTTTAGCAGCACTGTCAACCAAGCTTTAAATATGAATCCATTGCCATCTATGGAAGCTCCTGTATCTTCCTGTCTCACCTTACCTCACAGATTCTGGAGAGTTCAACAAGTTTTGACTTTCTTATTGTTAATATGAGTTTGATTTTTTATCCTTTTTATTTTCAGTTATTGTCTGTGATGGTGTGAGCAAGGTATGATCTAGTTCCAGTCCAAAAGCAGTGTGGTTAGGGTTAAACTGCACAGGTGTGTGTGTTTTGCAACTCAGTTCAGGTTAATAATTTAACCTCATTGCTGCAGAAATGTGCTGAGTCACAGAGCTTTAAATCAGTTTGAACTACAGGGATGTTTTCATGGGTGTCCAGGAGGCACAATTTTACAAGTTTTGTGCTAAAATTCTTACCTACATTTTAGTCAACATTTCTTCTTCCAGACTAAGCAGGTCTTTATTCCTTTTTGGTATTAAAAGGATAAAGATTTCACTTATGATTGCATTCAGAGACATTAAAACATTGATTTGGCTTCATTATATATGGGAGATTTAATTTATTTTGCATTTTTATGACTTCTAAAGAAATATTACACATGAAGATGAAATATGTTTGAGACCTAATTATCTTGTTGTTATGGAATATATATCTTTTCCTCCTAAGAAGGAATTTTGAGAGGAAATTTTTAGCAAATGAATGAACTCATGATGTTGGAATAATATAACTTAGGATGGACTAGTCTCTGTATGCATCTTGTATTTTAGATTATGGGGTTCTTGTGATTACCATGTTCTGTACTTGAAGTGAAAGATACTTTGTGTTCGGTAATTTTGGATTTCACTCCATAAAGATTAAAATCTATGACACTGAGAAATGGTAAAAGCCTCCAGGGATATTTCAGATATAAGAAAGTGCAGTGATCCTGTCTATATAACTGATCACACCTTGACTTAGAAGCTTATTCTGAAATCAATGCCACACAACTACACACAATATCAGGGGAAGACGTCAGATGAAAATATGAAGTTAGGGAGTGTTCAAAATTATAAATGCATGATACTTTCTTCAGATGAAAAACCAGTTATAGAATAGTAAAAAATTTTGTTTCTTTTAATTTAAAGAACATGACCAAAGATAACTAGAAATTGATTCAGTTGAATTGTTTTCAAGGAATCAAATAACTTACTTCCATGCACTTGCAGTTTAAGCCTGTGGATAGGCAAGCTTAGGTGGTGAACACATACTTTCATATAAAACATGAGCTGTCATCAAAATGGGGTTTATGACCTCAAAATTCCCATGAATAACTTCCTAATTAAATTCAGTTCAGTATATCTTTTTTTGCTTTCTTTTTTCTTCCAGATTGTGAGTTAAAACATTAATGAATATATGTAAAGAATGAGAGAACTAAAAAGAGAGGCTTCGGAGCTGAGCTGAATTTTCTTCAACTTTATACAGCTGCAGATAATAAATTTATTTGTATAATGTGCATGTATACGTATATATGCAGAAACATTCTGATGGAGAAAAAACAGAGACTTGTGTACTGGAAATGCAAAGGATGGCAAGGAATAGTAATACATTAAATGGTTCATCAGAGGGTCTGAAAGTACTTCCCTTTCAGAATCAGTAGTTAATTATGCCTGAAAATGCCCTTTGTGATAAAGCTGTTTTTAAAAAAGAGTATTAAGAGATCAAAAGAGTTTGTGGCCATTTTAACATATTCCTAAATTCAGAAGAATTTGTTTCTTTTTCTCAAATGTGTTCAAGGTAATGGCTAACTGGAAGCATGTGCTAAAGTTACATGGGCATGAATACATAATTAATTTTAAGGGCTCCTGCTAATTAGGTTGCCTTTTCTGATTCAGCTCTGGCTGAATTTGGTAGAAATTCGTGATGCATTTTTATTCCACAATGAATATCAAAATATCTTAAGTTCACTATAAACAATTACTTATTTCTTTAACAATATTATTAATATGGATCAGCTCTTTAATTCTGATTCTGCTGTCTGCTAATGTATTGCTGTAAATCTGAAGTGTCTTGAGTGAGTTACAGCATTAGATCATTCAAAAAACTATACAAAAGGATTATGCTGACTTCATCCTATATACTCTATCTTTTCCTCAACATATGTGATCTGCATTAATTGATTAATTACTGTATGTTTATAGCTAGGAATTAGAGCAGTTATCATGCTTTTGTAGTAACCAGTTCCTCTTTTTGCTGATTCTTTTACTCTAGACAATAAAAGAAATTCAAAGTAAAAGCCAATGACTGTATATCCTGTGCATTAAGGTTGCCGTTTGGTGGTATAATTAAAAAATTCTGGCAGTTGCTAACATAATTTCAAACAAAGTTTGATGGAGACCACTAAAAAGGCATTGTCCTACAGCCTGAAGGCAGAGATCATGTTCAGAAACAATCCCTTTTGTCTGTGAGTGAGTACATTGTTCATTCTTTGGAAATCTGACAAAGATATTTGTTGCTGACATTTACTTTCCTGTTGAGCTGTATAAAAATATTCCACATAATTGCATCCCACACGGGCAGACCTCTCAGTGTCCTGGAGTCCCAATGTGTGCAACAGCTTTTCCTGCACCATGTGAAGGGAGGAAAGGAGTCAGGATCTGGTCCCAGGGTGAGCACAGGTCTGTCAGATGCTGTGACAAAGGGGACACTCTCCTCTTGGATGCACCCAGCTGATAGGACAGAGCTGTGCTGGTGCTGGTTGGGAATTTTGGGGGTCCAAGACTGTTGAGAGCAAGCCTCTGCTATAGGGCACTGGTGACCTGCCAGTTCTTGGCACCCCCCTCTTGCTCTTTGAGTAGATGGAGAAGACGACTGGCAGATGATGTCTGGTGCATCTTGTCTGGGGAGATATGCAATGCCGTCCTACCAACAATGTGGAATACTGTCACTTGGGTTTTCACACCATATCCTCTACCTGTGGGCTCTGCAGCCCTGGATCTTCAGTGTGTCCCTGAGCTGTGAATGTGTCTTTTGCCTGCTCAGCCACAGCTGTGTCTGTGCCTGGCCAAGGGCCCTGTTGGTCTGAACTGAGACCCAGGGACTGATTTCTTAGGTTGACCTTGGACCTGACTTGTCACCATGGACCTTTCGCAGAGACCACAGGGCTTTGTCTAGCCCTAGCTACTCCACAGGACTTGATCTGGCTTCCCAGCTTGACCTCAGACCTGCCTCATCACCTCAATATTGCCTCATGAGCTCCTTTTTAAACTTGGCCACCATCCCTGGACCTTGTTTTACCTGAGCACAATGGCACATGCCACCTGTCTGGTGTAACCCTACCTTGCCAACTGTGTTATCAGCCCCAGCTGCTGGCCCACTGTGCTTACAGGCCAGAACCTTGCAGCTTCCTGACACAGTGATGGCTTTTGCTCATCAAATTCCCTTGTGTGGATACAATTATCTGGAAAGGTGCTATTTAACACCAAACTGAAGTTTACCGCCTTACTTTTGTTATGTTGTAGGATTTGAGCCAAGAGAAGCAGAAGAAGACACAGTACTGGGGTAGACAATTCCCAGCTGTTCATTCATGCTTCTTGAAGTACAATTGTGCCTTTTATTGGAAGTAACATATGCAACTATTGCTCATTTCTATCACAGCAAGAACTGCTGTTTTGTTTTTACACCTGGTCTCTAAATTGGCATGTGGAGGTGCATGAGTCCCTTCAGTGACCTTTAAGAAAGTGGAGGTGCCTCAGCTCCATACCCCAAGTTAGACAAGTCTGAGCACTTCATGTCATCACCCATTGCACAGTTGAAACATCGCATGAAGTGGATAGGCAGATTTCAAAAATCTATTTTTTATTCAGTTCAGCCCATATGTTTTTTGTGCACAAAACCCCCCAACTGTATTTAAGAGTTAGCTGAAAACCTGGCATAAATATGTTGGCTTACAGTGATGGCTGCTCTCATTTAGCATTTTGAGAGGATGTTTGTAACACAAGAAAATCAGGCTGCAGATGTCTGAGTTCCTGTAAGTGCTCATGACAGAGGAAACTAGATGTTTAAAGTGTTTCCAGTGGAATAAAAAGTTACTGCAAGATGTAGACACAAGGGAGTTTTTAACTGCTGGTTAAAAGCCTTGCCTAGAGTTGTTCACAGTTATGAAATAGTGACAAATCCCTGGTAATGGCTTTTCATCTGTGCATCCTGTAAAATACTGTAATGCCACTTCATATAATTGACCTGGAAGGTTATCTAAAATTCAACTTCATGCTGTCCTTACAAGAGTATAGATTTAAATTTTATATCCTCAGTGTTCAGATGGCATAGGGCATGTTTGGAAATGCTCTCTAAAATACTGTGTTATTTTCTGTTCATATTGTAACTTATCTGCAATTTTCTCTCAGTATAAAGTCTTCCCAAATAGGTTATCAAAATCTTTAAGGTATCTAGTCCATAGTGATACTCTGTGTTAATCCTAAAAACACTGTATAAGAAATAACCATACTAATGATAGTTACTTTTTCATTGGAAGTCTACAGAAGTAGAACAATGTATTGGACATTGCATTTAATAGAGTTAATTAGTGTACAATGGTTATTTAATATGCTAATCAAGATTTAATCATGAGAAAATAGACTAATCTTGCCATTATTCTGCCATTATAAAAGTGTAATTGAAATAGATTGGAAAAAAAATACAGTACATACTTGTCAGTCTCTTAAAAACTCTGAGCTCTGCAGCACTGCACTGCTCTGACATACATTTAGAAATTAGTTGTATTTAATCAAAGTAGGTTTAATTCAGTTAGTGTTTTGCTTTAAAACTAAGAGGCACCCACTTTACAGAAACCCAGCACATAATTCTGCAAACATGTTTTTCTCTTCTAGCTTGGTTTCCTAGGGAGGAGGCTGAAGTGGTCATTGTGTCTGTCTCTCCCTTCGTTTATTCTTCTTTCTGACCAACCTCATGACATCCTAACTCTTGGAAATCTTTAGCCAGATTTGTCAGAAAGAGGAGCAGTTCTGAAGCAATGAGGTGTCCATGAGCTTCAGAAATGTATGAAAGAAGAGGGAGTTGATACTTGCAGCTATGCTGACAAAGTGACTGCAAGCTGAGCTCATACATTGGACTCTTGGGAATCAGCACAAGAGAAAGGCATCACAAATGCATTATGGAGTTAGTTTGGGTTTCCTTAGATGATCCAACAAGTACAAGTTCATAGGAATCCAGACCCCATTAGTTTCATTGAGTTGCTTACAGAAAAAGTTGTCTAAACTTTGCAGTAGGGACAGTTGTTGGTGGGGCTTTAATCTTGATGGATACATTGATTATGCAGGCCAGCATATTTACCACAGCTTCCAATGGTCTCTCTTCAGCTGCCACTTGGACTGTTTTCTAAGGGAAATCCAAGCAAGGATGCCTCACACTTGAGTTAAAATACACTAAGGATGCACATTTTTGACCCAGACCACAGTGAAAAAAGGGAGAGGACCTGCAGTTTAGTCACAGATGCAGGGGTGGCATACTTCATCAAGAAGGGAGGGGATGCCATCTCACTTAGGTGTGTAGTTGCCCAGTTGTACCAGCAGCCACAGTCTGTAAGTAACACTAACTATAAAGCTGTGATTAAAATCAATTATTTTAATTTCCCTCTAGCTTTTGGTGCAGTCTTCAGAGTTCATGGTTTTGGTCTATCCTCTGTAACTGAGGGGTTATCAATATTTTAACTATCTCTCAAAATAATTAAGTCTGATGCATTCATGACTTCAGAGTTGAATCTAAGAAATCTGTAAAACAAGTACCTGAACTTGTGGTGCTCCAGATAACATTATCTGTGCTTCCAAATGTCATAATATTATTGATTTCAGATTTTCCACTGGTTTAAATGAGTAAATCAGACAGGTGTAAATGAATAAGTTGGACTGGTTGCAAGTATTTAGAGGTCTGACTTTGCAAACAAGCCAAATTCTTGTTGATTTCCAAGGGGTGCCATACTTTTACATAGCTATGAATGCTATTAATAATCTGTCTATTGTGAATTTGGTGTCTAATTATGCCTGCAGAAATACTGTTCTTCCAAGATAATGAAACTTTTTTTCCCTATTCACTGTGTTTCTTCAAGGTGTGGGATTGATTTTTTGTTGTTGTTGTTGTTGTTTGTTTTATATTTTTTTATACTGCTAAAAACAACAGTGTGGATAACATCATACTGTTAAATTTTAGATCTGGAGAATAATTTCATGCAGACCTTTCTGTTAGAAGGCTCTCAGAAGGACTACATTGTAGGGAAGTTTACATTTGCTGTGTCTCTTAGCAAAGTCAAGTCAGGTTTAGTGAAGTTTAGTGATGCTTGTTTCCTACTGATCACTTGATATGAGCTGTGCTTTGGAATATTTTCTGTGTTAAATTTTGTTATGAATCTGTTAAAGAATCATTTATAGTTATGAGATGAAAATAATTGCTGCTAATTTTTCCAATGCCCTTCTAACAGGAAGATCAACAAAGAGCAATTAAATATTTCTGATGTGGGGTCCAATTTGACCTAATAATGACCAGAATAAGTACCTGGGCCAAATTAAATCCTGACACAAATAATGGTGCAAATGATGAGAACACCTTGCTTTTAGTAGTAAGGCACCTTTTCTCAGAATCCTGAGCTACAACACTGGAAAACCCCATGTTCCTTTTTCCTTCAATCTCTGCAGTTCTGGCAGTCAGGGGATCTAAAGTGAAGAGCAGGGAAATCTCCAGATGACCTCCTTTTCCCTGCAATAGTCTTGAGCAGCCAGTGCAGAAGCTCTGCCCCAAACAGGCTGTATCACCTACTGATTGGGTGTGTACTGTAGGGATATTGCCCAGGTAAATTGTAGCAGGTTTTGGCCTTGAAAAGTAACTGACATGGAATATTCCCTTTATACTAATAATTTTGAAACTGTTGCCTACAAATATTAATGACTACTTCTGAGCACCTCCATTTCCCATGCAGGAGTGAGCACTGCCTCTGCAATGTTTTAGTATTCTGTGACTTGAAAATGTTTGTTTGTTGATTTTTGCAGTGCAAAGAATTTGATAAAATTTTCACTGTGCAGTGTAGAAACTCAAATTGCCCAAACATTTTTTTTTGGAACCTTAAGTAAAATATTATTTTCAGTCAACTGAAATACGAGGTCGTTTAAGATGACTGGGGAAATTAACAAGATAAAGGGGTGTTCAGTTATGTGTTGGCAATACAGTACTTAGATTTTCTGATGTATAATTTTTCCTTTCCTGAAGCTATTTGGAAGAAAATTCCAACAAATTGGTAAACTTAATTGATAAATTCATTGTTCCCCCTTTATTTTTGGGAGAAAGTTATTTTTGTTATCCAGGTTTCAAAAATGACCCACATTCTTTTCTCATTAAAATCTTCACTGATTATTTGCACTGAAATTTTAATTACAAATGGATGTAGATCAGTTGCTAAAAAGTCTATTTTCCAAAATGTTATGGTCTTGGAAAGGACAGGATAGCTCTGGTAAATTTAAAATATTTCTTAATTTCTTAATTCAGAATAACCTTTTCTTAATTTAAAACGAATAGAATGGAAATGAAACGTTTACTTTCCAATACTTGAGACAGTTTTAAAGTAAAAAAATGAGATGCTTCAAAGAGTTTGTTCAAGTCTCATATGGAAAGAAAAATCCATATAGTTTTACTATACGTTGTGGTTAAGCCAGCTCAAAAAAAGGATAATTTTGGTATCATGTAACCAAAAGGGATTTGAGATTAAGAGCAGGTGCATGACTGAGAGCCAAGGCTTTGTCTACCATTTATTAGGGACTTTCATATATAGTGATCTTCAAGAGATCTCTGTACTTCTTGTGTTCTGCTTGTACACCGACTCACTTTCAGATGGTTGCAAACTCCCAGAACATTGCTGTTGCAAATACATGGAATTACTTCTGTATCCTAGTTATTTCTATCGGTAGTTCAAAATCACAGATGTTAGCTGATGAAATTGAGGAGTAGCATGTTAAAAGCTAAAAGAAATAATGACTACCCCCATGGGATTTACCCAGCAGAAGTTATGGTGAGAGTTTTGAAGAGAGAGTTTATTTTTGAACAGTTATGGCGGTGGTGAAAAATTTTGAGCTGTGGTGGTGTTTTTGTTTGGTTTTTGTTGTTGGTGGTGGTGTTTGGTGACTTTAAAGGGATTTTGGTTCATATGATTACAGTAAGAAGATGTTTCATCTGGTCTGCTTGCTAGTCTCCAGAGTGTGTGATAGCTGTGAGGGCAGTAAATGTTACTGTAATAACTGTGAGCCCTTTAGTCCACATGTGAGCAGTCAGAGGAGCTGCTGTGGCCAAGGCTGCTACTTTGATGTGACTGCACAGGAGTTCCAAAACTTGAGTGTGCAGAAAGAACCTCTCTGGATAACTGCATTAATACTCAGCAAGCAGGACAAGTAAAAAACTGCATAGGATTTTTTTGTGGCTTGTTGTTGTTATTTTGGTGTTTTTGTTTTTGTTTTTAGGAACTTACTGAGCTGCTGGGCTAGGTGGACTGCTGTACAGAGTTTAATAGATTTACAGGAATCTTCAGAATGAGTTGGAAATTAAATTCCTCCAGCTTCATACCCTCTAAGTCCAGTTCTGAAGGTGCTGAATGCAGGAGAGAGTGTAAAGAACTTGGAGCTGATACAGAAAGGGCAATCTGTTTTGCACACGGCTATTTCTCATGTCCCTGTGACTAGGGATAATAAGCTGAGGTCAGTGAGCATTTTACTCATGGAGGTGTTTTACCTGAACACAATTCAGTTGAAGAAGCACTAGCATTGCCCTCTGACATAGGAGCAGCAACAAAAGTTATGGTTAAACCTGGCTGAAGAATGTTTAGAATGTTTTTCCTGCAATTATTTTTTCTGGGGACATTTTTGTGGAGGGGTATTTTATCTATTTTTTTTTTTAAATTGTGCTGCTTTAACTGTAAACATAAAGTACATTTTAGCCTGTGAATCATTATCTGATTTATCCCTGTTGTCATCCTGTGAAATGCTAAGATAGTTTCGCTGCATGATTAGTCACCTGAATCACATGGTATTGATGTTATTTTTGTATCTAGCAGCTTAAACGTATTGAGTTGTATACTGTGTAAGCCTGGAAGATCTACTGGATCAGTCAGAATAATTTGATGTACATTTATTCACTGGTTTCTTTGCTAAGAAATTTTTGGCCAGAAACATAGTATTCTATAGTATTTTTCCCAAAAGGAATGTAGAATTTTCCTTTTCCTTACAAAAAGAATTTAACTCACTGGGGAATGCCGTTCTGTTTTTTTCACCTGCCAGCTGGAGTATTGGGCCTCAAATTCGTGGAATAAACTCTCCTCACAGCAATGCTCACAAAAAACCAAGATCAGTTAACATGTTTAAAATGAAATTGTATTTACAAGCCATGGCCTTTTTTTTCCCCAGTGATAATTCAAGTGCTCTGCTTAAATTATGGTTCTTCAATTCTGTGCACAAGTCTTGAATGTGACTGTGGCAACGAGATGGTGCGAGATCTTCTGATTTTTGTTTTTGTTTGGGACTTTTAAAAACCCTTTTTTGTTTTGGCTCATGCCTTGATTCCAAGATCAGGAGCTAAGGGACAACCAGCTCAGACTTCTGGTGTCTGAGAAGGCAACATTCCTTCAGAACAGTACTAGTATCCAGCAAGTTTTGCAGGAAGCCATGGCATGGGAAAGGGCAGCGTGTGTGCCAGTAGGGGAGTTAAAGTAACTCACGTGAAGCTGGCAATTGCCCAATGATCCAACGCCATTGAACTGGGAACTGTGAACGCAGTTTAGTGGCCAAGGGGATAAATGGAATGGACGGCCACCGTGCTACTGCAGATCAATAATCGTCTTTAAAAAGTAAACCCGGTCTCCAACCACGTTTGACAATAACTGGAAATGACTCTTCGGCAGCCGTCTATTTGCTGAACCCGATGTGAGCTGCCGGAGCTCATCAGGGCCGGATACAGGCGGGGCGCTGGCCCGCAGTCACCAAAGTTGGGTTATTAACACCAAAAAAACCCTCCCGGCCAGCCGTGCAGGGCCAGCTGTCTCTTTGCGGGACACTACGAGGAAGCTTTCCACCGTTCAAAGCAGCGAGGGCGACTTCATTTTTTGTATTTAATGTATTTTTCTGTACTCTTCTGCGGCCGCGCGGGGCGGGCCGCTCGGGGCCGGCAGGTGGCAGTGTGGGCGTGCGGATGGAGGCCGCCGGGCCCAAACCAGCCCCAAAAATGGCTTTTTTTGGCCTCAGAAGCGTTCATTAAGCGAGCCCTTCGCCGTGGGAGTGCCGGCCCGCCAGGCCGCCTGAAAAAAGCCAGCAAAACGCAGGTGCTGCTCGGCAAAGTGCACGCTCCGAAACGAGGCTGAAAAGCCTCTCGGAGGAGAGGGGGAAAAAGAGGGAAAAAACAGGAACGTATATGTGCTATTCATTTATTCAGAGCCACGCACTCTGCCAATCATCCTTTACATCACTCGGTGCCTCGGGAAAAGCTGCTCAGAAGCAATCTTTGTTACTCGAGAGAACCAGGCTTGTGCTTTTGCGCCACTTGGAGAAAGCATAAAACATTTTGTCCCTGGTGAAACTCGGCACGCACAAATCGATGAGGAGATCTGAAACCTCTGACCCTTGCAGATTCAGACCAATGAAGGCTAAACCCTCCCCTTACTTATTCTTTCTTGCACTCGCCAAGAAAGTAAACATAAAGCAAAAACATCAGGAGGGCAAGAAGAAGGAAAGAAGTCTGAAGTGGCAGCCCAGGCTCTGCAGAAGGGTTTGTCTCAGCTGTGTGGTTGTGCTGTATGGCTGTAAAGATGCTCTGTGTGTGTGTAATAGACCTCGAACAAAGTCAGTACAGGAGAAGCAGGTAAAAAATAAAAAATCATTTGTAGCTAACGAAGGCTTGCCTTTGACAGAAATTGCACTGTCAACAAAAGGGATGCAAGATCCTCTTTCCTGAAGGGAGATCACAGAACCCCCTGGAAGTGGCTAACAACCCTGTTTCGTGGTCGCTTGGGTGCACTTGGATTTCCAGCAAGAGCCACACCTTGGGACGACAGGAGGGTTCCAAGCGCCGCCCTGGCAGAGGGAATAATGAACACCAGACAATTCAGATTTCTTTTTTCTTTAGTGAGGCTAGGTGGAGGTTGTTAAAGGATGATATAGCGACCCATACGAAAGAGGCAGTTTAAAATGCCGCTAAAAGGACATGTATTGATCCCACAAAATCCAAGAGCTATGTTGCATTTTTTTGATTATCGTATATTGACATCTTATATTTAGTTTACTTTAAAAATGTTGTTTCTTTTAATTAGGGTGGGGTATATTCTCATTCAATTACTCAAGTAATTAGGTTCATGGTTAGTCTTATGCTATACCTTTCATGCTCCAGTGGTCTTTATTCTCCAGTTCAATACATATCGAGCTGGGACAACTGCCTTTCAAAACTGCCTTGTTTTGTCTAAAAGCCGCATTAGCCCTTAACTCCAGGTTATCTAATATTGAGATAAAACAGAGGTCTTAGTTGTGATACAGAATTTTCTCCTTATAAATTTCTGAAAGTGACAAGACCTGGCACCTTTGCTAACAAGCATCCATGCGGTACATTGTATGCCGATTTCATATTAATTGCTGTCTTCGCTTTCCGAAAGGAAAGTGTTTGTGGAGGTATAAAAACATTAACAGACCTTCCGAGATACTCTAGAGCTTTCCCCTGGACCAGCCTGGGATCATATACCAAAAGCACTCCTCGCAGCACAGAACTGTTTCTTGGGCCTCTTAATGCTTTTATCAGCCCCTGCCCAGAGGAAGGAATTTGCCCCTTAGGGGAGGATTCTCTCTGCCAGGCCCATGTCGTGGATTTGGGGATTCTTTTGTGAAGCCTGTCAGTGAAACTCACCTCTTAGTGGGCTCATGATGTGAGGGTAGGGTGGGATGGAAGATATCCTACTATACTTTGCAGACAAGCCCATAATAAACTCCTGCTCACTAGTTTGTTTGTTTTCTTTGTTCGTGTTTTTTGGTGGGTTTTTTTTTTTTTTTTTCTTTTATCTATTTAAAGGTCTTCCCAGTTTATAGTTTTTGAAATGTCAGGTTTTACAGGAATGTAGCTTTTGCAGTAATCAGAGTTTTTAAAATATCTTTTGCTGTATTCTGAGTCACATGCATGAACTGGGAGTATTTGAGAGTCATCTAGGAAGTCTGCTGCAATGTGGAAAAATTATCCTGGACTTGAATCTTTGCATCATTCTCCGTGTAAGGCTAGTGGGGATGGGGACTGTGCTAGAGGAAAACCAATTACTTTAAAATACTGGATATCCCTAAAATCAATACTGTTCACTGTCCGTGTGTACTTAGAGAATTAGAGTCAGTTAATAAGTTTTGCATGTATGCTTCTGAGGGTCAGTTTTTAATTCTTTTTTTGTCTGGATTATTTTGCTTCTGCCCTTGACAGGAATAGAGTGCACAGGAGGTTCTTAACCAGCAGCCAAAATAGGGACTCACATGTTTTTGTAAGGTTAGTTTTACATCTGTTTTGGGTAAAATTGTTGCAGGAATGGAATTTGACCCATAGCATTGGGCTCTTTGTGTAACTTGTTTGGCACTTATAATTTGGTCTTGTTTATGTTAATCTGTAAATTCTAAAAAGAAAACTTACCTGAATCATAAGTGCACTTGTCTGTTTTTCTGTTTGCTGGATGAAATCTGAAAATAAGAGGAAAAAACCAAAACACTGGTATTTGATCATGGCCATGAAGGAGACAAAAGCTCTTAGATTCTGGCTATGGAAAGCTTTTCTTATTCCTTTTAGTGATGGGCTAGTCTCCAAAAACCTGTGAAGTGTTCTATTTGCATAAACAAAGATCTGGATGTTTATCTGAGGCTTTTCTGTGGCTCTTTGGGGTGGAAATGGGTTTGGGAGACTTAAGAAAGGGAGCTCTTTGTGCTCTTTGCATTTGGTGTGGTCGTGAGTACTACAAGAACAGGTTTTTTCCAGTCATTTGTCATTTCAGCTTCCTGTTGTGGTTCCACCTCAAGGTGACTGATGCTGAAGCAAAGTAAAGGGTCTTAAGGGTCACACTGTGAAGAGAGAAACTAGAAATAATTAAAAAATTAAATTTATGTCTTGACTTCCCTTAAAGGACAAAGTCCATCTTCAAAATTTTGTCTTTGAAGGGATTCCTTATGCCCAAGGGGATTTTTCCCTATATTGGAATACCTGGGCAGTTGCTCTGGCTAGCCAGGTCAGGATTTGAATGGTAGATGGAACATTATGTTACTCTCTTTATTTATTAATTTATTTTTTAGTTTACATTTCAAATTTTAATCTGTTCTATCCTTACTATTATCTTTATCTTTAAAGCTATTGGGAGGTGGGGGGGTGGGTCTAGGGTTG
This sequence comes from Sylvia atricapilla, assembly GCF_009819655.1. Taxonomy (NCBI): domain Eukaryota; kingdom Metazoa; phylum Chordata; class Aves; order Passeriformes; family Sylviidae; genus Sylvia; species Sylvia atricapilla. The sequence continues at coordinate 66,130,473 of NC_089140.1, read as the reverse complement.
AGTCTTGAGTCTTTAAAAAAACCCAAAAAACTCAAAGCCAAACAACAGTGGGTGGTCACTTTCAAGCTGTGGCAAGCTTATGTGGCAAGATTATTATTTTACCCCAGTGGATTTGAGGACTCTTAGTTTTGTTTGCTCATTTTAAACTAAAATAAAAACTCTGTTTAAGAAAAATTGTTTACAAATCCTCGTTTCCTGATGGGTTGGATCACCTCAACTGTAGGACGTTGTAGGGGTATCTTTACATTGCCTGGCTTTTGGTTTGATAACTCAGAAGTTGTTCTGCTGCCCTGAATCTCCAAGGTCCAGCTCTGAGCCAGTTTGGGGATCTTGTCAGGCTGGCTGTGGAAAGCTGGATGATATAAGTCAGCTTTGGCTCACAAGTGGAAAGCACCTTCCAGGTGCACAGAAAGGCAGCACTGAATACTCTGTGAGGCAGTACTGAAGGGCTGCAGAGATCACCTAAGCAGGATGAACATCTGACAGGGCAGGTCAGGAGTCCTGAGCTGCAGAAAACTTGGAAGGAGTTCTCTAAACCACCCCTGTGGATACAAGCCTCTCTGGATTGCATCTCATTAAAGGTTTCTTAGGCACACATAGATGTACAGTAGGCTAGGTATATTTCCCGTGAAGTGCAGCTCCTAGACATTAGGAGATGATCCATAAATTAGGTATACAGCAGTGAACACCAACCAGTCTACCACTGCACGCCAGAGTGCAGCCAGCCTGTTTCAAATCAGTTTGTATTATCAGTGAAAATCTTTTTGGCACTTGTTCATTACCCTATTTAAGCCAAAGGAGATTATCCACTGTTTCCTTTAATGTCATCTGTTTGGTTTATGAGGAATGACTCCAGGAAGTATTTTTCTAATTCAAAACAAACAGTCTGCTTGCACATGGATTCGTCTGTCCTGGGGAGCCTGCACACATCAGGTGTTACAAGAGTGGAAATGCTTTTCAGAGTCAAGCAGAAAAAGGAGAAACAAATGTCTTCTAGGAAACTGTGGCTGTTGCTAACTTTTCATCTCTAACATTTTGTAATGATCTGAATGAAACTTGGACCCATTATATGGTGTACTGAGGTAGTAAACTATTAGTTAGTTAGCCCTGGGTTCCTCTCTAATTGGTAGAAAAAAATTGTATTACCCCAGAAGACATTTCAAAGTACCTTGGGCAGGAGCCTGCTTTGTGGTCCTACAAAGTGGATGATTTCTCTCTGCTGACAACTGGCCTACTGTGCTCCCCAAAGCTAGGCTGTGCATGCTCCCTTCATGTCCCCCTGTTTTGTGCAGTAAACAACAGTTCAATATTGTTTATACCGAATTGACTCTTCTCATCATCACAAATTTCTTTTGTGCGTACTTCCAAAATGCAGCTCTAGTGTTTTCTGGCTCTTACAGTTGTGTAAAAATTTCAAATAAAAGAATAATTTGTAGGAAAACACATAGCTTAGCAGGGTAGAAACAGCTTCAAAATAATGATACCAACCAGCTTGAGTTCACACTGGCTCGGTTATGCTGTTGAGATGCTTCTTCCACGTCATGTATGTTGGCCCACATGAAGGGGTGTTGAATATAAGTGGTAAGGATTGTTTGTCGGGCATTGAGGTTTAGTTGATGCTCCATACAATACAAAATGTACCTAATCCCTCTAAAATTTACAAAAGGAGACACCATGCTCTAGGAAACTTGTGAAAAAAAAATATTGAAATGGGTTATGGGATGTTGTACATAGTTACTGAAAAAACCTCAGTCATTTCCAGAGACACTGGAAGCTGGTGTAATAAACACCCATGAGACCTCGATAAATGTTTATTGGGGTGCTTGTTAAAATAAGAGGCCTTTGCAACCTGGGAATAAAGAGGACACATTTAGTTTGAAATGAACATTTGTGCATAATATTCTTAAGGACATTACCTTACATGGACCAATGTTTAAAGTATATTTTAAAAGTAAAATAGTAGGCAAATGAACAACAGATAAGTATATACTTGCATGCAGTATGGTGGATTGAAAGAATCAAGGAAGTGTGAGGCAAGCTTTTATATGGACTGGACAGGTCAGGGATAGGTCCTGATGTTAGGTATGTTATAAGTGAGGTGAGTGGATAGGAATTTCTACAATATTGTTACAGAGAGATTTCTGCACATGTGTATAATGTATATGTATATATACATAAATTTATATATATATATAGGTAAAATACAGCACACATGCTCTTCTAAAATCTTGCATCCGTGATGAGATCGAACTCACTCAGCAGCTTATCACTCCTTCACTGCTAGAAGTGTTGCAGACCACTTTATAGCAAAAATTCTTGGTGATTGTATTGACCCTGTGGTATTAGGGCACTGTAAGTTGTCTGTTTCACAACTGACAGTTTAGGGCTTTCTGCATTTCAGTGTTACAAAGTGTAATCAATAAGGGTATTATGTCTTATGTGGTCTTAGAGGCAGTTAAAAATATATGAAAGAAAATTAGTGAAATTCAAGTTATTTTCATTCTGCAGCATTAGACTTTTCATATGTTATTTTAAATGTAAAATACAATTCTAATGGTGATTTTAAAAAAGCAACTTACAAATGTTTCATAGAATAATGGGAAATAAGTTTAAGAAATATTAAGAAGTAGACTTAAGTTTATCTGTATTGGTTTTGACAGATATTTGTGTAATATCCCAATGAAAACCTCCAACTGGAGATTCTACAATCACTTTAGACAGTCTCTTTTAAGGCTTAGCTGTTCCTACTATTAGAAAGTTTTAGCTGTTTTCTAAATCTCACCTGTTGAAATATCTTACTACTTATCCTGCCAAAGTGCACAATTAGAATGGATTATTCCCCTCCTCTTTGCAAAAGTCTTTCTTTCTCCTTAAGCGTAAAAAAACCCCTTTTTTTTTTTTATAAATTCTAGGCATTTGATGTACATGTTCCTGTTGAACGTGTTTACTACAAAAGCTGTAGTGCATTTGGTTTGGTCATGTTATCCTAAACATTATGTCTCCTGTATATTTCCTGTAGTGTTGCTTTTCCCGCTCTCCTCACAGACCCATCCACAGTCAGTTCCTCAGTTCCTGCAGTGATTTTTGCTCACAGTTCCTTTCTAAACTGCCATAATACCGCATTCCCAAGGCATCAATAAATCTGATGTATTTTGACTATTTATCTTGCAGGCAATAAATATCTGTTTACAAAGTGTGTTTCGTGAATTCACTCAAATTGCATTTGGGCTGCTGCAATCTTAGAAAAAAAAAAAAGAGGCGTTAAAGGTTTGATGTGGGAGAACATTGCATTTAACTTCAGGGGAGAGCTAAACTTGTGATTCTGTCATCAGAGGTGAAACAGCAGAGCCCTATTTCTTGCTAACGTTAAACCATTTATTCTTATTTACCTGTCATTTTTATTACAGGCATTCAGTCTGATGCTCATGACAAAAAAGTTCAGACATGCTTCAAAATGAATTCATTGCATACCGAGTGTAGAAAACTATACTTTGTGGATGGTAGCTGGAAGTGACTTGTGGTTTACCACTGATTATAAATTATTTAAAGGGAAATATATATAATTGATATTCAGAGCTGATAGCATCAATACTTATTGGAACATACTCTCATCCCTGGATTTTTTTGTGGTTATAAGCATGTGGATTAACCTAAGCATGTGGCATTTTGTATTTTGGTGGGCTCAACAGCTCTTCATTGACACTTGATCTGTCAAATTGCTATTTCTGCAAATATTTTTAGGATCAGTGTTAATTGGGAGCATACCTTTTATACTATTGAGATGGCATGATGAAAAAGAAATTCTTACTCTGTAATAACATAGTATTTCCTCTAAGGAAAAGGGTAGTTCCTTAAACAGGTAATGTAAATAGGACTTACTCAAGCGAATGATGCACATATATTTAAGAAGCCAAATTCCTGAATCTATATGTAGTCTCAGCATACATTCATCCCTCTCTTGCATTCATCTACAGTAGCAGACAACATTGGTTTTCACAAGTATTCCTAAGCCAAACCTGTTTTGATCCTTTTGAATCTACACTCTAAGATTCTTCTGGCAGATAACACAGCTACCTTTTTTACTATCTACACCTCCTCAGCTGAGCAAGTGAAGCAACTTGCTGTGGTGCACCTTGCCAAAGCTGTGAAAAGAAAAGTCAGTATTTGCAGTGTGGTCTTGAACTATGGCCCTGGGATAGCTCTGGGAGACCGCTGCAGAATGGTCCATCTTCATATTTCCCCCTGTTTTTTCTGTGGTCATGAGAAGAGATTTTTCTGTTTGCTTTTGTTTTATAGAGTACAAATTGCATTACTGCCTAATGTTTGATGTGTATTTTCCCTTAGACTATAAAGGTATAAAAGCAAGTAATTTTACTGGACAGCAACAAAATGAGTGTCCAGTGGTCTTTTGAGCACTGTGCTCCCATGCAGCTCTGCCAGCCATCAGAGCTAAAGTGTTCAGCTGCTAAGAGCAAAGTGGGAAGATCGGCTTTAGCCACAGTTCACAATGTCTCTTTTATCTCAGAAATAAAAGTTTATATTTTCAGCCTGTAAAATCTTTTATATTTAGAAGTTTAGAGAATGATATGTGATCAAAGACTGTGTAGTGTTGACCTTAATAGAAATTTGTGTTTAATATACAAAGCAACATTCCTTCTGTTTAAACATGAAATCTGAACTTTAAGCAGAAACTAAAGCAAAACTCTGAGAAGGTGCTGGGTCTGGAATGAGCGACACACCTCAGGTTACAAAGCAGAATGGTAGTGTTGAGAAAAATAGGATGCCAAGCGCATACTCGAGATACTGCTTAACAAATAATTCCTCATTTCTGCCAGAAAACATGCATGATATTCTATCTGCAACCTGATTGGTTTCTGTGTCTAGCTAATGTCCTAACAAAATGAGAGAAACATTTACTGTGTAGTGATCCTTTTGCTTACAGTGCTGATTTTAAGCAGTTTAAGTTTTGGCACTCCAGTGTGACACACTTAGACATAATCTGGCCTTTATAACATGATTATCAGGGTCACTGGAAGTGATTTTAATGAGCCACTGAGTGTCACTAGTCACTGTGGAATGTTTTGAGAACATATGTGCAAGACGGATCTGGACAAATAATTTTGGAACAAATTACCTGTAACCTCTAAATCCACTTAAGTGTTGAAATGGAATAAACCACTGCTAGGTTGGTTGCTGCATTTCTGGTGCTGACCTTGGGAAGTTTAACATGCAACTACATTTAAACCGTAATAAATTAGTCTGTTCTGTGTTTTCCAGGTTACAGCACAATAATGGGATCCCATTATTTCAGAAGTTCTAATGCAACAGCAATAAAAAGTAATCAATACCATAAGGAAATCTGATAATTCAATAAAATGTAGAACAGCTGTGAATATCCAGATAGCATTTTGGCAGTATATATTTTCAAAACCTAATTATAACTGTTGGGGAAAATATGTGACAAAGAAAGAAAGGGAGGGAAGTAGTTTACAGAGAATGAGCGTAATACTGAGAGCTATTTGACTCTCTTATGAGTTAGGTTCCAAACATGTCTGATGAGATATGTTATTCCCTAGTCAGGTATCTCAGCAGTAACAGGCCACAGAACATCCTCTTGGGCATATTTTTGACAAAGTAAATGGACCCTTCTTAACAGTCGCTTCAAGTATTCAGAAATGAGATTTTGGCACTTTTTCTCCATCATCAGACCCTCCTGCTTTGTAAGGTCTGTGTGCCTTCCCATGAGATGCAGATGTAATGAGGTATCACTTGTATCATAGTGATATCAAGTATTATACCTTGCCCAGATTAACTGATATGTCACTGTCACTGAGAATGCTGTGATATATCATGCTGGGACAGGCATGTGCTACATATCATGAAATCCATGGAAACCTAGCATTCAGTCAATATAGTGTCAATATTGCCTTGCCTCATGGTGTGCTTCATTTTCTTTTTTTTTTTTTTCCCTTCTTTTGAGCAAGAGGAGGAAGCGTGAAAGTAATACAAAATTTGAACAGTCCTCTGTTATTTGGGTGAAGGAGAAATAAGATACTGTCTGAGGGTCTCTGTAAGCTGCCTCTGTTTGGGGGCCTTTCACTGAGGGCATATTCAGGAAAAACTGCCTCATAAAACTCTTAGGCAAATCATAGCTATAAATCATAGGCAGCAAAACAATTTCCCCCAAGCCAATGGCAAATCGTTGCTATATCTTGAGTGTAAATTACTAACAATCAGCAACACACCTAGGAAATGGAGCAAGTCTACAGTATATTTACGATTTATCAGAGCTGAATATACTTTTGACAGAATTTAAGATCTTCAGAAAAACATAAAGAAATAGGTTTGTCCCTTAGGTTGTACTTTCCTACCTTTCCTGGGGACCTTCCTGCTGGTGCAGGAGCTGCTCAGTGCTACCTTTTTTATTGCTCATTCCCAAGTCTGAGGCAGTTTGGTTGTGTTTTTGTTTTTTTTTTTTTTTCTTTCATCAAGAGATATAATCTGTTAGAGAAGATAATTAAATGTGTATGGGCTAAATTCTGTTCTTATTTACAGAGTCTGCAGTAAATCTGAACTCACTCCAGTGACTGCAAGGGAGTCATTCTAGATTTATGTTATTATAAATGGGATCAGAATTTGACTTGTATAAATGAATATTAAAGAGGGAAAAGAACTGTTCATGTTCACACTCCTAGCCTCTGGCAAAGGCTAACTTAACTTCCTTAGCCTTCTTCATTGAACATGGAGAAGTTCAGTCGTCACTGCTCTTTAAGAAGAATTGGACCTGATTTTAGAGCTTTCAGAGAACCAATCATAATTATTAATTAATATTAGTATTAATTATAAATGTGTTACTGCCAAAAGAAGTCTAAAATAATTCTGACTTTATCTCTGGTTCTGCATTCATCTTTCGTAAAACTAAGGATCACTTCTGTGCTTCAAACACCTTTTCTCCTTCATAAATTATACTTTCCTTTCCCGTTGATATTGTTGACAGAGGCAAACTGGCAACCAGGTGGTGGAGAAACACCTTATTATGCAAGAAGTCTGTATTTTTTTACAAATTAACCCAGTAATGCTGCTTAAGGTTTCATGTCACTCTCTTGCCTTGGTGTTTCCATAAAAATCCTGTCTTAAATATTAAGCTTTCACTGGCATTGGGCAATGGTTGGATATGCAACATGACAGAATGTTGAATTATTTCATACTTAATGTTATGTCTCCTCCATTTTTGTTTTCTTTACTGTAGTGGAGAGCAAGAAAATGAATTTAACATGCATTTTTGGTAAACATTTTCCTGAAAAGTAATTATATATATATATATATATATATATATATATTTAGTACTGTGGTAAATTAGTCTCCACTCCACTATAACCAGCAAATGATTCATTTTGAGAACTGAAAATTGTGGTTGAAGACTTTTTTTTTCTCCCTCCTGTGATTGCAGGCACATAAATCAAAATCACTTTTTCCCTCCCCACGCCCCCTTCCAGTAAACAAAAGCATGCAAGCCAGATTCATCTCGGTTAACACTAAGTTTTGGAGAAAGATGGGTGTTTTTATAGAACTCAGCTATAAGTGGCTTCATTATTTTTGAAGATTTTTTTTTCTCCCCTGGAAAAGAAGGGGTCCTGAAGTAGATACAGTCAGTGCCTTATTTGTTAGTTGTTATGTGCAGTAACTGCAAAGTCAAATATTCCATCCCTTTCCAACTTGCAAATATAAAATAAGAAAGTAAGTACTACTGGGTATTTTTGGTTGACTGTTTCAAATTTTCTTTCTCAGAAGACTAATGTCTTCTTTTGTGATAGTACGTGAAGATAGAAATTAGGTGCCTTCCAAGTAAAATCATATTCTATACAGTGAATCAATAGCTGATTTGTTCAGAGGAAGACCTGAGATACTGCAGGAGCACAAAGGAGGTTCAGGTGTCTGATCCTGACACTGTTTCAGGTAGGGAGGCGTGAGGACTTACCTTTGTAAGTGGTACTTCCTCCCTTGGGTTTTCATCTGTGACTTCCTCACTGTGTGACTTAATGTAGCCATGATCCTTCTCTAGCACCTGCCCACCTCCCTATTTTCTTCTTCAGCTATAGACTTTCATCATTTTGCTGTAGCTATAGACTTTTACCACTGTGCTGTGAGCAGCCTAAGAATAAAATGATTTATCTGAACATGTACAAAATCCATTTGATCTTGAATAAAATGGACTTGTGTCAGTAGAAAGCCAGGTTAGCCCTTTTTTTCTTTAATTAAGAACAAGCATGGTTTCTGTCTTGGTTTTTCTCGCTTCAAATAGTTTGGTTAGTGCATTTTTAACATGGAAGTTTCTGAGAATGACACAAGCCAAACCATGAATAAAACTTGTAGGCTGACAGAATAACTTCTAAAATTAAATGTATTAATTTGTGGAGGAAAATGTCTCTATCACATTGAAAGTGTCCTTGCTCACAGCCAAACAGATGCTCTGTCATAGTTTTCCAGTAAGAGTAAGAAATAAAACCAAACTTTTTAAATCAAACCAAGACTGCCACTTTGTTGAATGCTGTTAAGTGATTTGGAAGAAGAATTCTCCTATCCACAAAAAAACAAACAAACAAACAAACAAAAAAACCCAACCAAAAAAAAACCCCCAAAAAACAAACAAACAAAAAAACAAACCCCAAAAAACCCCAAAAAACCAACACCTTCTGAGGGTTCAAATTCCAATGTTTATTCTACTTGTCATTTTCCATTAATGTATTCCCTTCTAGAGGTAGAACAATAAACTCCTGATGTCATGTAAGGCAGGAACGTAACCATTAGTCATCTTGGAACTTTAATGTACTGTGTGAACATTGGAGAAGGTTTTATGTATTTTTTTAAATCACCTAATCTTTTCCCAGCCAAGTAATAGACAAGGTGTGGTATCTCTTATATATTTTATATGAATGAATAAATCAAGTAATTGGCGGGGGGAAAATAATCTGTTTCAATGTACTTCTAAAGCATACCTCCTTTTAATTCTTATCTTTACTTGAGTCTTTACTCTTATTGGTAGCAATGTGATTTTTGGGTAACCAATGCTGGAGCATCATTTTCAGTTTATCAGTGCTCACAAAAAGATGATATCAGATATATTTATTCTGATTTTGTTCAGTTCTGAATTTGTTGACTTGAGTCAATGTGGTGCTATATTCAGGTACCTCTGTGTTCATTTTTTATTCATCTTGCTTTCAGTTTGATATGCAGCTTTTTTGGTGTTTCACACATGTATCATCAGAGTAGCAGGTATTTCTTTTATGTAAAGTGCAACTAATGTAGTTTTATTTAGATAAAAACTTGGAGTTCTCTAAGTGTGATTCTTTGTCATCTCAGACCATGAAATCAATGCATCTTTGTGTGTCAGTCTTTCAAGATCTTAAGTCTTGGATATTTCTCATACTTTGTTGATTGAAATTCTATTCACATAAATGTGGAACATAAGCAAATCTAAGTAGTGATATAATAAAAATTTGCATGACAGATTATATTTGGTGCCACCAGAACATTTTTCAAAAAAATAAATACTAAAATAATCTATAGATGCTCAGAAGTCCAGTTAGTTGAAAAACCCATAACACATTTGGCTCAGTGATACTGTACTTGTTTCTTCATAGCTATCTTTGGTGCAATAACATTTCATTTGTTCCCTTTCCCTTCCTCCTCTCAGGTAACAAGGCTGCTCTATTTGAAGATGGCAGGCCCTAGGGGAGAGACAAAAGTTGCCTGTTGTAACTGCAGTTCAAGAGGCTCTCAACAAAATAGCTTTCAATTTTGGAAGTTGCTTTCACAATGCAAACTGTTCGCTTGTGAAAAGTCAGACACAGGTTACAAAATCTAATTGCTGTATAGTCTCCCAGAAATTCCTCAGTATCTAAATCCTAAATATCTGTTGCTGAACTGAGAGGTTGGACACCTTCTTTTGGGTGCAAGAGCAGGGGCAACAAGCCCCTCTCAAAGGCAGGTTTATTTGAGGAGGTTGCTGGGAAGGATGTGCACTGACCTCTAAAAAATATTTTGCCATCAGAAGTTCTTATGTGTCCCCTTGGATGATCAGAGCAGACATAAGGGATATAATGCTGAATCAAATGATTCGCATAATCCACCCACTCTAATATACTTAATACAAGGCTATGCAGTTAGGAAGGCCATTACAGGAATTCTTCTCCTTTCTTTTTTATCAGGTGCCCAGAATCAAGGATAAAAGGTGATGATTCCAGATGACAGTTTGAATTTGCAGATTTTGGAGAGGAATCAAATACAAGGACACCTCCCCCATTTGTCCCTGCCCACTCCCATTTTAATTAACTTGTATTAGTTTTTGGTGGTTTGTTAGTTTTTTTGGTGGTGGTGGTTCTTGTTTTTGTTGTTGCTTTAGGATTTTTTGGTGAGTGTTATTTGGAGTTGCCAGTGGGGTTAATTCCTTGGCTGTTCTGTCAAATGCTAGCTTCTAGTACAGATATTTGTGTATATATGAACAACTGTTTTTTAATAACCTGCCAAGAAGCTATAATCTTCCATTGCAATCCCTCGGGATTTAATTAGAATGGTTTTCCACAGCCTGACATGTTTATGGGGCATAGGTAAAGAGACAGTTCATAAAGCTGTCAATTTTCTGAGAAATTAAAGAAAAATTGGGCTGCTTAGTGCCTTGGCAATTCCATGCTGCTGATACTAGCATTGCAAACAATGAAATCAAAGGCAATGTAACAAGATACTGATGCATTAGAGATGGGGAGGGTTTAAAATTATATACAAAGGCATTTGTCAATTTGAATTTGAATGCATAAGAGGAGAAATATGGAAAACAAAATATGAACTCCAGTAGCTGCTCAGATTTAAACAGTGCAAAGCTGAACAGTAGTGTCTTCATTGCTTTAACAGCAGCTGTAACTTTCCTGGGACAAGTGGGAAGGGGTGTAAACTGTGAAAGGAAGTCAGTCTGGACTGTGAGAACCCTTCCTACAGATTTCTGTGTTCTTTGCTACCTGGAGTCTCAGAATGCTTATTCAAATAACGAAAGGGTATAAGCAATTCTTACAGGTACAGTTCACAGTTTGTTCTCATAGCTGATGTAATCCAGGTCTCTTTGAGACTGTTTTTCACTAGCCATTAAAAACAACCCAACTGCCAAATTCTATCCTTTTTGTTTTTAGTAACTTTTCAGTTAAGCTATTAGGGTGTATCTGCATCCAGCCACCCTCTTTAATGTAAAATAGCAACTATTCCCCCTTCTTCATGGCTCTCATGTGTGATTGTTAGAAAGGAATTAGAGTTGCCATCTGCCTCTCTCCTGCAAATTCCCTGTAACTTCACAATAGAGTTAAACTGGTATTAAGGGCAGTGAGCAATGAGAGTTTGAAACAAGGTTTCAGTAGCAGGATGAGGTGGTGTTGGGGAAGCTCTGTAACTGTGTTGGCATTTAAACAGAATTTAATTGGGACAGTTCATGCCTGTGTTTATTATCAAGAATGAACTCCTATAACACACTTTAATATGACTGTATATAAGGTCAGATACCTGTTTCATCTTTGCAATTCAGTTGGGATAGCTTTTGCCTAAATTCTGGGGATTACATTTTAGGAATAAATATGGACAAGATGTGGAGTGTTCAAGAGAAGGCTAAAAGGTAGTGCACAAAAGAAAAGGATCACGATGTAGAGCTCACCAAGTAAAAGCTTTTTCAAAGTTATAGTTCTCTTGCCCTCCATAAAAAAAGAAATTTGCAGAGACACAAAGGAATTTTCTGATGTATCAAGGGCACCTCTCCAGGTCCAGCAAAGTCATGACAGGAAACAGTTTGTTCATTTATCAACAAAAATTACTGACATTAGGAGAAACTTTCTAGCTGTAAATAAATTAATCTCTGGAATGGCAGGTTATGCAGTCTTTGCCAGTGGAGACCTTTAAGGAAGTTGGACAAATTCTTGCTTGCATGTTCTACCTGCTGTAGTGCAAAACAGAGATCTGTTCTAGTTCTGATATTTTCCATTGCATTTTCTGAGAATTGGAGCATGGGCAATGTCCCAAATCAGTAAATTGTCACAGCTTCAGTTAATCAAGACTCACTATGTAGCAGTGACTGTGTTCTGCTACCACAGATGAGGCACTTGAAAACTCTTCGTGTTGCAAAACAGGTGTTTAGGAGCTGGTGAGGGAATTATATAAATTTGCTTTATCCAGATCTTGGACTGTGTTTGAAGCTGCTCAGGTGTAAAGAGTGTGAAGCTGCTCAGTAGCTCTCTTTAGGACATATGGACTAGGCTCCGTATTTCTCCTCAAAAAGAAGAGTGTGACATTTCAGACCGATGGTGCTTTGGCCTACTATTACCTTGTGTCCTCTCTTTTTATCTATATTTGTCCATATATTCATCTCTTACACCCTGGCAAGACAGTTGAGTGTCTTTCATGTCTGGAGTTTGTTCATACAATGCAGTGTGTAATGCAACAAGACCCTGCACTGCAGTCGCCAGGCACCATTTCTGTAGCAATCACTATCAATGATGTCAGAATTTACTGTGGATTCATTTGTTTTATTTTATGATGCTCTTTCTTAAGCCTCGTCATTTCCTTTTAATTTTCTCCTAATGTGTTTCTGTGGTTTCCCCTTTTGCTCTCATTTATTTCACTTCATTAATATTTCTATCCCTTTTTTTTTTTCCCCTGCCTGCCCAAGTCTCCTCTCTGTCCAACTTTTTAAGTTACAGTCATTACTCCTATATAATATATTGTAGGACCCAGCAGATACAGAGTTTGCGTGATGTGCCTCTTATAACCATAAAACACCTTAGGGAGAATACTTTCTCAGACCAAAACATCATATTTTTCCTTATGCGAGATTATTTAAGTTCCTGACTTTTTCTTATTTCTTTTTAGATTCCTACCATGCTTACTAGGTTGGTGCTTTTTTTTTAAAGCAAGTGTAAAATAAAAGTCACCAAGCCATTGTATGTAGGCTATTTTTTAATATATATTCCTGCATGTACATGATAAAAAAGGGAAAATAAAAGTTCGTGAGCAGAGAGACTGAAAAAGAAAAGAATGGAAGTCAAGGAGAGTCTATGCTATAGGTCAGGAAAGAACACAGAGATTGAGTGCAGATCAAAGAAAGTTAAAAATTATTTGACAGCATTTGATTTAGAACAGCCCTGCTGAGAAGTCTCCTGTAATAATTTATCCTACCTTTCACTTGTAGATTGCTGAGCTGTCTTGAAAGAATTCAGAGACTGTGGAATGCAGCCACAGTCATCTTTTCATTTATGATTTGAGAAGATGGGATGCAATGTAATGTGTCAATGTGAGATCAAGATGTCACCCTCTATCAGGACAGCCCTCAATGATTTTTTTACAAAAGGCTGTGAACTGAATATTCATGAAAAAGAAGGAGCTTATCCAATGCTTTATGGGGCTGAATGAAGGAAGCTTAGAATAAAACATCACCATGTAGAATTGTTCCTCCTCCTGAGATTATTTCATTTTGTAGAAGCTCTCTCAGATTTTGAGTGCTTTTGCTGTGATGGGGAGGTACAATAAAAATGGAATGCAATAGGCTGTGCTTAAGGTTAGTGTGATTTAGGAACTGGTGTGTTCTGTGTCTTAGAGATTTGCTTCTCATCTCAAGTGTATGTTAGAACCCTGACATTCCATTGAATACAATCCTATTCCTTCTGAGTTGGACCCCATAATTCATTGCAGACGCAAAGAATATAAATCATAAATGAATGCATAGAGGAAGACAAGCTAAAATGGCACTCAGAAAGATTGAACTGTACTACCTCAACTACAAAAACGTTTTAGGAAAATTCTACTACGGTCCTAAAATATTCTTATGGGGACTTTTGCTGTTAGTTTTGCAGGGCTGCCTTGGCATCTGTAACATCTACTGCAATGCAATGTCCCTGCTGGTGCTACACCTGCTGAATTCACGTGTCAGACCATATCCTCCAAACTCATAAGGCTGGTTTAAGATGGAGAAAAGTTCATTGTGTGTTCTGACATTTGGGGCCTTTAGAGTTACACGCAATGGTACATGTCTATGAGACAAAGTAATATCAAGGTGTGTCATTGAGTAAAGTAGAATGCCCAAATGTGCTGGAGCTGTTTGTACTCTCCCCACCCTTGGTGGTGGCCACCAGCCAAACAACAACTATACAGAGAGTGTATGGGGGAGTGTATTTTGCTGGCAGTAAATGCCTAATAATAATAATAATAATAATAATAATAATAATAATAATAAATGCTCTGAAGTGTTCTACGACAATTCCGTTTTGGCTTAGACAACAGTCAAATTAGTGTTGCTGTTGTCACTGATGGACGTGGCTTGATTGGCAGTGGAACATAATTCAAGTATAAAAGGTGTCTGCTGCTTATTACAAATCGTATAAAATATGTCACAGCAGACCTTTGACATTTTTCTTCTGTTTCTATAATGTTTCTTTAGAAGGAAAATGACCTGTAGGAATTTAATTTGTGAGCACAAATTAGATGCCGATAATATGTTTTCAGGGATGTCATTTAATTTTTAGCTAGAACTCACAGAAGCTCCATCTAGAAAAAAAACCATACATTTAAAAAAGCAAATAAACAAACACAATGATGCTGAATACTCATGCCTGACCGGTACATTTCTTCTGGAAGAAGGAAGACTGAATTAGTATTTTTCCAGAAAAGGTTAATTAACATCAACTTCTAGTCTTACACTTTCTTCAGTGCGGATGATGTTTAGCACTTAAAGAACATAAGTGAAGGTATGAAAGCAACTTTTGAGCATACACAGTATGCTGGCACTTCTTTTCTAATATACTAGAGAAGGAAAAGTAATTATAGTAAGAACCATGACAAGATGTGTTTTTCTGTAATTGTGCTGCTATTTCATGTCTAGATGACCACTATCTATATAGGAGACTTCTTACACAGTGACCTCAAATATACAGGTCTACATCATCCACATCTATTCTTATTCAGATGTACCTGATCCTCAGTCTCTGGTTTGTCTTTAAGCTTTCATATAACTTCATTAGCAAGTTTCTAATACTTACTTTGTTCCATTTTGAGACTATATGTGTTTTATTATTACCACACATCATCACTTCGAATTCTGTCTTGCTTCTTATAAGAGTTTTTTGTCTATTTGCTGCCTACCACATCCTGTGTCTTACTTTTGGGTCTTCCTCCCTTTCAAGTGACCATCTGTTTGCAATGGTTTCAATGAGCTCCCAGTTAAAATCTTTACTAAAATTTGTGAAATTTAAGCAGTAAATATGTCTGAGATGCTCATTCTTCTACTATATATATGACTGAGTCTCACTTACTCTAATTGGGTGCTTACTTCACAGGTGAGTTTATTTTCTTACTGCAAGAAGAAATATGGGATGATTGGGTAGCCTGTGACCAGTTGTGGGTGGTTTTCACTAAGGCCAGCTGATAAAAGACTTTGTCAAGGCAACCAGCAAAAAGGGTCTAAACTATATGGTTTTAATCATTCTTTGGAGGGAATAGTACTCTTTAATGATGTCAGACCATGAAAACTGAGATTCCTGTCAGAAAAATGGAGAAACTAAAGTTTAGTTTTTAATCTAAGAGCTACAAATTTCAGTGAGACTCAACAAAGAATGTCAGTTTAAGCAGAGATACAAGATTTTCAATAGGCTTGCATAAGCCTGTCTGAGCAATCCCCACTTTTGTTTCTTTGAATTAAGACTGCTTTGATTAAAATGTTCATATTAAATTCAGCACCTTACTGAATTTTTTTCCTATCTTTGTGGAAAAGTTTTTGAGGCTTTTAATATGTGATGTTTCCACTGTATCTATTTGAAATCAGAGTACATGTAAAGTGTGTATTTCCAAGATTATTAGAGTAAATGCTGTAACACTGCAGCACTAGATCAAATGATTTACCCATTACAAAGTGGATTTTACCATCCTTGCTTTAAATGTGACTTCAAATGCAATATCCATCACTAATGCTTGTGGCTTTCTGTTTTTTAAATTGCTATCTTGAAAGATCTACTTAACATCTAATTACTAACAGTTTGCTTTAAGGTTTCTAACACAAAAACAAGGCCTTGCTTTAGTCAGTTAATGTGGGGTTCACTTCAGTTCACTGTCTTCTGTAGACCTGATGTAAGATGATATTCCTTTGACCACCTTTAGTTGTACCTTTAGTTATACCTTTAGTGAAGAACGTAGATACACCTTTCCTTTATTCAGAGATACATTTGAGCAGAAGTTCAGGGAAATTGTGGAAGTTCCTTATGGATCTATGTAAATTGTGATTATTTTAGTGTGGGTTCAATCTATGCAATAAAGGCAGAGTCCTGTGTTCCAGTGCAATTTTCCAAATACTGCATTTTTGAGGTGTGATTTATGATCCCTGGTTTATGTATTTTTTTCCCACATATTCTGTGTCTATTTCACAGGCAGCTGGTGAAGTGGGAATTCTAGTTTCCCAGATAACCAGAAATCTTAGAATCATAGAATTACAGAATGTTTTTGATTGGAAAGGACCTTAAAGATCATTTAGTTACACCCCCCCCCCCCCAGCCATGATCGTCTACTAGACCAGGTTGCTCAGAACCCTGTTCAGCCTGCCTTGATGGGCTCTGAAATATTTTTAGGATATGTCTGCATTTTTCTTCATATCTGTAATTAGGCACAATTCTAAAGTAATCTGAGTTATCTGATTTGAGCTCTGCTCTGCTTTGCAGAGAGCATTTTTCTAATGGAAAGATTTTAATATATGGGTGGTATTATTTATTATTGTTGGTTTCATTTTCCCAAGCCATGGCTGGCTTGAATTTCCTAATGTTGCCTCCCCCGAAAACCTGGTGATGATTTAACTGAAATGATCTGCAAATGTGTTTTCTTGTTCCAGACTAGTCCTAAGTCCAGTAGATATGAAATTCAGAATTCTGCTGTAGTCATTGTGATGTGCTTCCTTGCACAGAAAGTTGGCCTGTTGGTCTCTTCCCGTACATCCCAGTCAGAAGGAGAAATTGAAGGAGAAGTCATAGTCCAAGTGGCAGTTACCTATATACTATGAGTGAGCCATAGGAAGCCAGCCCTGGGTGTCACCCTCCCCTTCCTTTGATGTCTCCTTCAACTGGGAACTTGATACTGTGACTTCACACAACATTGATGTTCATCTTTGCTCTGCACCTTCCAATTCCATCACTGTTTGTCAATAATTTTATGATTGACAAAACCAATAATTTTTTGTCACGAGCACTTTCTAACTATGTAATTGCTTCCATCAAGCTACAAATTACCTTAACCACTGTTTTGGCTTCCACTGTCATTATGGAACCTCTGGAATCTTAAGTTCTAACCCTGTGGAATCTCAGGTTCTAACCCTGTGTGTGCTCCTCAAGTTGTCTTTTGGTAGTTTTATACCAATACCTCTGTCAGTCTCAGATGCAAAGTAAAGGCATTTTTCATGTAGTTTCTACTCCAGGGTCACCTGCACAATACACAGTTCACACATTCAGCACTTTAAGGGAATAGTTGGTATTTAGGCCAGAAATGGGAGAATTTCTGTTTTCCTAAAAATTGGATCATATTTCCTGCACAGAAGGTTGCACGAGCAGTGCTCAGTGTAAGCAGTCACCCAAGGCTCAGAAACTAAGATAACTGTGTGATTTTTAAATGTACTGTTCAGCTACATGCAGCAGGGAAGCAACCATTTCAGCTGCTGCACATACATGTAGCTACCAGTGGCTCAAATGAGAGAGATCAATCTTATGCTCAGCACTTGACTGTGGCTGGAATGGTGGTGGCATGTCAACAACCACAACAGGCCATGGGACTCTCAGATGAGGATAGGATTTGAAGATCTAAAGCTGAAAGTTAGGTGTATTTGTGAAGGAAAATGCAATCAAAGGATACATTTTTTTCAGTGCATCAGAGGAAGGGGCTCTAAATACCCTCTCCCGAGGAATTCAGCTGCATATCAGTGAAGGTAAAGTGGATATAAGAAAAATGCCATGTGTATGGAGAGCATTAGGAAAGGTCATATATTTCAAGAAAGAATATTGTTTACAAGGAGTGTTAATAGGTTTCAAGGGAAATGTTAATTTTTTTTCCTGGCTGAAATAGCTACTGTAAGTTTTTAATGGTTAATCATTCATTCTTGAATTTTTATATTAAGCATTTCATATTACTTTATTGACTTAACTTTTATGCTCTTCTTCATTTTGACAGTAAAGAATGACCAGGCAATACTCTTTGAAAATTGGAGACCATTTGCAGCTGCTCTCTGCTGAGGAAAGTGAATAATAGGGTGCCCTCAAGGAATTTCAAAGGTATCACTCAACAGAAACTTTTGTGTCTGAAGAAAACTAGATCATTTTATCATGGTAGGCATACTGATATGTTTGCTTTAATAAAATGCCATATTTCTGCCTTTAATCTCTTGTCAACCAGCTATTAAAACCCCAAAGTGTATGCGTGCAGCACATGTAAACACTTGTAGTTTCAAGTTTATCACACAACATGCAAACAAAGCCTGTTATTTTTGTTTAGTGAACAATCTGTAATAAACTTACTGAGTAATGGCAGTGAGGCTCTTTTTCTCACCCCTTCCTCAAGCCAACAAATCAATTTGGTTTAATTCAATAATCCACACAGTTTAAAAAAGCATTATCTAAATCCTACTGAGTCTTCCGAAGTAGCCAGATGATGAAATAATGACAACTCTTTTCCATGTGAATAGTGAGGAGCACCTGAAATAATAGCAGTGTTGGAAGATGATTACTTATGAGAACTGACATTATGTGCCTGAAGCCCCTGGAATTTTGCACCTGCACTGAACAGTTCCCCTTGTCTTTCAGCATGGCAATTCTGTGCTGTTAACTCACTCATCATTTCTTGCCTGTTAAGGCAAGGCTTGACTCGATGCCCACAGTAATAGAAGCTTGCTTTGGGAGTAAAAGACATTGTGACCCAGGTCTTGTGGTCCTTGCATCATGTTAATTCAGAAATTCCTCAACATTTTTGTGGATAAGGATACCTTAACGAGTTTGGATATTCTTTCAAATAATAGTGGAAGACTAAAAAATATTTTCTGAAAAATGGCCAATAATTTTCTTAACAGCAGTTATGCTGTTTGTGAAATAGATAAAAGAATAATTACATTAACAGATATCCATACCCTTTCTGTCAATCCTCTTGTGCTCAGGCATTTCAGAAGGTGGTATACATGAAAGAAGCCTGTTTGTTGATAAAACACTGACCCAAAAATACAATGATAAAGATTGGTAAAAACTATGCATTTTTGATTGTCAGCAGTCATACATCATCACATCAGTGAACCACAGGTATTGGGAAGTGCTGGTGGTTGAGTGGGAAGAATAAAGCCTCACATAAAGGCTGCACATGCTTGTGTCTGTAGGACAGACCCTAGCATCTGTATGTGAACAAATTGGGAGTGAAGATAATTAATTTATTTCCTTGAGCACAGTGGAGAGGGAGCTGTAGTTGCTCTAAGCCAGTAGCAACACTGTAAGCTGCCTGTTTGTACTCATCCTTTTCCCCATTACATTAACTCTTGTCAGTGTTTCGTTCAATGGAATAGTGTTAAACTTCCCTTTTTCTACTTCTGGGGGAGTTATTCAGTACCACTACTAAGTTCTGTGCCCTTTCTTTATCTCCTATGTTTTATTCAAGGTGGAGTTTATCATAATGAAGTTAATGCTAGGAGTAAAGAAATGTAATAAATTTCAAAAGTTACAATTTCATTGTTAATATTTCATAAATGGAACCTGTAGTAAGCTTCCACATAGGTGGGTGGTCAATAGTAAGATACCTTGATACAGCTGTGCAAGTTGCTTTCCTTTTTTTTGTTTTTTCACCAGAGTAGCTACTTATACATGCGAAATTAAGAATTTTTTGTTCCTTTTAGAGAAAGTCAATATTTCTTTTCTGTGTTGAATTTCAAGGACATGGTGCCTTAGGTTTTTTGGGTCCTTTTAAATCTCCTATTAATCTTCTTTAGTTTTGGCAAGCTCACATCATTTAGCACATTTTCCCACCTCTCTATTAGCTTACTTTCTCCTGTCATGTATTTTCTTTGTTTAGCTTGTTGGACCCATGTTCTACTTCTTCCTAAACTGTAAACTGGTAACTTGTTTCTAAATCACGGGAAGATGTTCCTGTAATCTATTATTTTGTTTATATCTTTTCACTGAACTTTTTCTTTAGATGTGATGCTTCTCCAAACAGTTTTCTTTTTAATAAAAGAAATTTAATTTTTGACCCTGCTGACCAGTTCTAATGCATTGAAAACAGGTTTACATAATCGAATTTATGTTCAACCACCTGTTTTGGAGACCTTCCTTGGAGTTTGTATCAGCCTGTTAACTGAGTTATTCTCATATCCAGGATTGCCAATAGTACCACTTTTTCATTCCCATTTCGTGTAAAAAAATATTGATAAAATGATTAGTATAAGTTAACCATTTAACAATAAAGACTTATCAATTATTGAACAGATTGCTACTGTTCTATACAATGTATAGTCATGGCTTGTTATCATGTAAATACACGCTCATAATTTCCTACTTATCTATTATGGTTGCTTATTTTTACCATGTTATCTGCTAGGTATTTTTTAATCTTTTCTAAGGTATTAGTATCCTCTACCACATTTTTGCTAGTAACTTGGACAATTGTAAGTCACTTAAAACCCTTTGCTTTTGTTTAGAGCACAGTGTGTGGACATCTTGAGACCAATCTTGAAGCTGGAAACTCTCTCTCAACTTTTGTTTCAATGTTGGCTGTTTCTGACTTATGTTTTAAATTATTTTTCCCCCCTATTGTTTCTTGTTGTGGCAATAATCTGGGACAACTTTTCCATATTGATAAATTGTGAATCACCCACTCTTGTGACATGCAAGGGACCTGGCTCTTGTAGTCTGGTACACCTTTTCAAGTCCCTGATTCCTGTGGTCTCCAACGTTAAACGGTTTTGCCTGGGTCTGATGACCTCTGATGGAAATTTTATCAAGACTGTGTCCATAAGGTTTGCAGTGTTCTTCAGCTCCCCTGGGAAGTTATAGGATATTTTTTTCTTTCCACGAAGATGCTTGCTGGAAAAGGCTTTTTTGTAATAATAGAAGGTTCTTGCAGTCTCCAAACAAAGAAATGCTACTATTAAATGTTGGAACAGGATAGGCTGTTTTAGCAAGGTGTCCTCTTGTTTTCTTGTGTTATCTTTTGATAGAATTTATGGCTAAATCTCAACCAGTAGACCTGGTGGTGTTTCTGGATCCTGAGAAAAGATGTGCATTTCAGAAAATGTTCCATATCTTTTCAAAGTCTAAATATGATTCAGTATGCAGTTCTTAGATTTCTTTCACAGATATGCCATGTGTGTGGACAGATGAGGTCACTGCTTTACACTGGAAAGTGAAAAGAGGAAGCTGTGGTGTACAATCATGAATTATTCAGAAATTATTATTCTGTTGTAACACAACTGTAGTCTGTTACGACCATTAAGTTTCTCTACTGAATTTATTGCTGACAATTTGCTTTGTGTATTCTGGATTTAATACTTACAAAATATGATTTCAGGAAGAAACTGTGTTTCTTTTCTGCATTTTGTAATGGGATTTTCTTGTCAATTCATTTGAGTGTGACAGGAGGTCTGACAGACAAGTGATGACCCATAGCAGTTCTTGGGAAAGAGCACAGGATGCTGCCTTTAAAAACTGACTTTTATACACTTGAACATCATTTTTCAACATTCTAAAAACATGCATCAAATATGTCTTGAAACATATATTCTTTGCTGCATGGAGGCAGACAACAAGCAGGCAAGTTTTAGGATGGAGCTGCAAGAAAAATTTGGCCTTGGTCTTCATTGCAGTCCTTCACAGCATTCAGAGATGTGCAGTATCATGTTCCTTATGTGTGACTGTCTTAGGTATGTTAAACTAGACAGACATCACGCACACTTCCTGGGACATGTGAAAGGCTAGTCTCCTATTTCTGCACAAGAGAACTCTTGTTATAGAGGAGTACCTACAGTATTAGAGTTGTGTGGGAGACTTTTTGTTTCAGTTGTTTTTTATTGCAATCTTTGGCAGTGCAAATGTGGTTATTTTCTCAAGAGAAGCTCTCCCATTCAAAAAAAAAAAAAAACACCTTTGCTTACTTTGGGCCACCTCAACAGGGCAGGCAATGTATTTATGCAAGTAAAAATGCACAGAGTGTTCTGTGCAAATCTGTATGGCACACTGGAAGAACAGGATCAGCTCCTCAGTCTGCCATCATCTTTTCATGCATATTTAGGCAAAATGCATGTCTGCTTCCTCTGCAATCTGTAAACACTTTAGGACAAATCTTTATCTGCAGGACAGAGTTCAATGAAGCCCAGATTTTAGCTTAGTCTTCTGGAAACTATTTTCACAATGGCTTTGTGGCATCTCTCTAGATCCACATTTCAGTGCCAAAAGTCAAAGATAAAAATGAATGTTGTGGTCTCATTTTCATCCTGTTTCTATCCAAGCTTATCTAACACATGCCTGTAAAGACTTTTGTGGTCAGAATAGAGCTGGACTGTTTTTGGGAGGTATGTAGGAAATTACAAAAGCTAAACCTTTTATTTTCCTCTTGCTCAAACTGAAAACATAAACATAAAAGACTCAAACTACTTGTGAGGCACCATGGTCATTCTTTTTCATGGAGTCCCTCAGTCTGATTAGATAAGGTAGCTTTTGTTCCTCCTTCTTGGTGAACTAGTAGTGAAATGCAGGAGTCCAGGAAGGGAATAAAATCTCAGGGTGGTAGAAGGTGCACAATCTGGAATTAAATTGATATTTGTCTATGTCAGGTGCCTATGAACCTGGTGCTCATGGGATGACAACAAAGCTGTGTTGTTTGGCAGCAAAAGCAGCTCTCATGGCAGGTCAACTGTATCAGCACTGTTTCACCCAGTCTCAGGGTTTCCATTTTTCCCTAGATATAGGATGAAATAGTTCAGAGACCTCCTTTTGTAAATACTTTTCTAGTGTTCCTGCAGGGCAGAGATTTAACGTGCAGGGTGAACTGGAGCAGAGACAGAGCAGTGTGTCATCAGTGCACTGAAACTCCTCTCTGTGCACACATGCCATCATCCCAAGGAGCCCTCAATACACTGTGGTCTTCCTGTTCTGCTGAGAACTGCTTTTACAGAATCACCTGGAAGCTGCCATTGAAGAATAGTGTAATTCTCTCTGATATTGGTGGTTTGAACATCAAATAACCAAGCATAAATTTTCATGTAGGTGGAAATATTTTTTACAGAGTAAGGCTTTGGAAATCTCTGATGGAAAAACCAAAGTGTGGGAGGCTTCTGTCTGATGTGAAATGTTGCTGAATGTTCTAATATGCTCAATGCTTTCATGGATTTAAGAAATCGGCAACCACACAAAAACTCCACTCTCAGAATGAAAATTCTAAGTATGGTAGATGCAAGATGGCTCTGATAGAATCTACCTCCAACTCTTATTTCACTTGTGCTTTTTCTTTTTGTTTGTAGAGACTGGCAGCATGAGATGACAGTTTTTTTTTCTGATGACCCTGTTAATACTTTTCACTAACAAGGAAAGGGGAAGGGAATAATTCTCTGCAATAATATTGACTTCTTATGTGAATGTGGTCTTGGGTAAGTCACTGGGCTATTGTGTGCTCAGCTTCCTCAAGAAGAGAACAATACTATTTCTGTAGCTTGCACAGGTGTTATGACCGTTACTGTGAAGAAAGGATATTTTGTTTTTCATGGGTTGAAGCAGCACAGAATGTTTTCAGTTCTCTCTTAAAGAAAAAAAAAAAAAAAAAGAAAACAGAAAAAAAGGGAAGAATGTTTCCAATCAAAGTGCTTCGGCCAGCATATATTGAATTGTTCCATCATGCTGTATAAATGTGAAGTTTTTAATTTTTTCTTTGTTTATTTGTTTTTAAATATTTAATTTTTTTTAAATCATAGGTGATTTTTTAAGTGAAAACTGTCCTTCTGGGAAAACAAATTCTCTTTAGAAAATATTGAAGTAGAATGGTTTTTACATTTCTGACAGTGAAGTCCTTAGCATTTCTAAAATACCTGTCAGAAAATAAACCCAGCTACTCTTTGACATGTTCAATTACTTCCTATTACTTCCTATTCCACCCCCCATATTTTTTTAAGCCAAACTGTGTGTGAGTTTATTGTAACAGTAAAATTCTTTGAAAGATGAACTTGCAGACCAAGGTGCATAAAAGAAAGCTGAGGTGACTTTAAAGAACCTTTGCACATTTTGGACTCCAGTCTGATTTATAGATATTGGTATTTGTTTCTCTTCTCTCTTCTGGGGCTTCCAAAGGAATGAAAAGAGTGACAAAAATTCTTCCATGGTTAATTCCAGTACTGAAACATTTTTCTAGAATTCTGGCAATGGTGAATGTAATTATCCCAATGTGTATTTAGGGCACCTCAGGAGGGAACTGTTGAGCCCTTTTCAGTAATGTTTGACTGTGGCTTTGTAGAGAGTGCCTGCTCTGTCTCTTAGTGCAAGTCACCACCTGGGCACAACTCCATTCCCCAGCAGTGTCTGTGCCACCAGCTCTTCTAAATTATTGATTTGGAGCTATGGTTAGACTATGCTATGGTAGTCAACTATTTGAACA
Organism: Sylvia atricapilla; assembly: GCF_009819655.1. Taxonomy (NCBI): domain Eukaryota; kingdom Metazoa; phylum Chordata; class Aves; order Passeriformes; family Sylviidae; genus Sylvia; species Sylvia atricapilla. The sequence goes on along the minus strand of NC_089140.1, from coordinate 66,105,810 downwards.
AAAATTCCCATCTTCTTGAGTGCTAATAACAGCTGGTATTTTGCCTAAGAATTTCTTGGTGCTTGCATGATTTTCTGGATGCCTTGAAGACAGCTTTTCCAAATTTCAAGTGCAAATTTTTTATGTAGGAATAAGCACACTTCGTCGGGTCTTACAAAAGACAAACCCCAAAACCTCATTCAGAAATTCATAGTGTGTCTACCCTCTTTCTTCCTGTAAAGGGACTGAAGAAATATTTATTTTATGTTAATTAGCTATCTACTGAAACTTTTTATAACATGACAGAAAGCAACTTCCCTTTTGGTGAGCAATCCTGTGATTACACATTCATGAACAAACTCTAGTTTGTAAATGGCAAAAAAAAAAAAAACCCAGACTGCTTAAATCATAATTATTAATGTAACAAAGCAAGGCAAGAACAGCATCCAAAGAATTCATGTTTGAAGTCACAGATAATCCTGTAATTGCTACTTCTTGGTAAAATTCTGAGTATGTGAGAGAGTATGCCTTTATTTTAAAATGGCACATGCACATCAAAGACACTTTCCTTGTCTTTCATACAACTTTCTTTCAAGTAAAGAAACACCCACACTGAAAAAAAAAGTTCTGTTGTGCTCAAAAGTCCGTTCATTTCTGCTCAAAGTAAATGCCGGTTTTTGGCAGCCTGCAGATAGAAATGTATTTAACACTGCAAAGGTGAGTTGCTGCTACAGCAAGGACTGGAAGTGGATGTCAGCACAAGGGAGTGGTTGTCTGGGGTTTTTTTGTGGCTGGTCCTTTGCTGAAGGGTTAAAGCAATGTTTGTTTCCTTCCTTTGCAGACCTTCATTAAAGCACCACACAAGAAAAATTTGCCTTAGTGGGGATGAGAACATATCGCAGATTTCAGTATTAAAATTGGAATCCTGGTTCCCACATGCACAGAGGCTGCTAGCAGGGCTGTCTGGTCAGCTTTCATGAGAGTAGCAACCTCACTATTTTGTGGTAGAAGTTGTCAAGAATCTACTGTGGGGATTTTTTTCCCACTGTGATTAGCCAGGACTTGAACATCACCTGTACCAAAACTAGTGTCTTAAGAATTAAGCACCTACATTTTAATAGGAATCTGTCTACCTTGTGACACACACACAAAACAATAGAGGATAGCCTATATATATGATTTTTTATCCTCCTATGGTCCTATACTCCTGTATACTGCATGGTATGCAACTGGATTTTCATCTCAACAAAATTTTACAAAACATTTATAAATGTTCTGTTTATTGGAATTTCCCACTTTTTTTTAAGTGATTGGCAGGAGCTGGTGGAAAATTGGTGTACTTTGAGTCATAATTGTGCTTACTTGTAACTTATGTTAGCATATAACTTGTAACTTATGTTGGCTAACCCAGGTGACCACCAGAGCTGCTCTGTCACTCCCCTCGTCAGCTGGACAGGGAGATAAAATGCAGCAAAAGGCTCCTGGGTTGAGATAAGAGCAGGGGTAGATAGTACTCACCAATTACCATCACAGGCAAAACAAACTTCATCTAGGGAAAATTAGTTTTTTATCGCCAATCAAGGGGAAAATTAGTTTGATTTATTGCCAAACAAGTCAGAGTAGGATAATGACAATTAAACACTAAATCTTTAAAACACCTTCCCCCATGCTTCCCTGCTTTCCAAATTCAATTTCATTCCAAGATTCTCTACATCCTCCCCACAGTGGTGTAGGGGGATGTGGAGCTGGGCTGTAATCTGTTCATCACACATCCCTACGACTCCTTCCTCCACAGAGAGAGGGCTCCTCACATTCCTTCCTGTTTCTGGTGTGGTGTCCTTCACATTGGACACAGTTCTCCATTAATTTCTGCAAGGCGAGTCCTTCCCACAGGCTGAAGTTCTTGATGAACTTCCCCGCCATGGGTCACTTCCACAGGGTGCAGTCCTTCAGGAACAGCCTGCTCCAGTGTGGGTCTCCCACCGGGTCACAAGTCCTGCCAGCAAACCTGTTCCAGGGTGGGCTCCTCTCTCCACAGGGCCGCAGATCCTGCCAGGAGCCTGCTGCAGCATGTGCTTCCCATGGGGTCACATCCTCCTTTGTGCACTTCCACCTGATCCTCCGTGGGCTGCAGGTAGATCTCTGCTCCACTGTGAACCTCCCGGGCCAGCAGCACGGGAATCTCTGCTCTGGCATCTGGAGGTCCTCCTCCCCCTCCTCCTTCCCTGACCTTGGTGTCTTCAGGGCTGTTTCTCTCACATATTCTCACTCCTCTCTCCAGCTGCAATTGCTCTTGTGTGGCAACTTTTTCTCCTTCTTAAACATATTATCTTGGACTTGCAACCACTGTTGCTCAGCCTTGGTTGGTGATGGGTCTGTCTTGGATCTGGCTGGCAATGGTTCCATCAGACATGAGGGAAGCTCCTGGTAGCTTCTCTCAGAAGTCACGCCTGTAGCTCCACTGCTACCTGGCCCCAAAAATCCAAAGCAGTAAGTCATTGCTGTCTCATCTTAAGAGCCTTTTCTGAATTCCTGACAAAGGTCCATCAGAACTGTGGCTGTGACCCTCCTTCTTGCAGTTCATGTTGAGTATAAATCTTCTGTATTTGTATTTTCTACTGCCCACCTTCTTTTGTCTTGAAACTGTAAGATTGTTTCAGCATGGATTACCTCTTTTTTAGTGTGTATCATCACGTAACCAATTTGATGGCTCTACTACTAAAGTACAGGTGGCAGTTAATGACATGTTTTGATCCCAAAGATAGTGCCCATTTAACTTTGAAAGGCATCTGGGTTTTTTTTTTGCTTCTACTGAGCGCTCTGTGGCCTTGGAGGAGTTACTCTCTTGTTTACCAACAGATGCTAAAAACCACATAGATGGTATGGAGCGCTGGGATATAGGTGAAGTTTTGTTAGTTGTCTCCCTGACTGCCTAAAACATGTTTCCAAACTACTCTTTTCATTAATCATTTCCAGAGAAGAGAGTGGATTATGTTCCCTATGGCCAGATTTGGAGATGCCCCTTCTGGTTCTCTTGCAGCAGCAGCAAAGTGATTGGAAGCAGGAGCTGCTCAGAAGTGGTGGAGACAACAGAGCTGGACCTCTCCTAGAAAGTCACAAGCCACAGTGAACTGCAAAGCCTTCAAGGACAGTAAGTAACTAAATAAACCCAGCTGATTGTGTATCTCTGATCTGAATATAAGGACACTGTGTTAGGGTGTTTAAAAGCAAGCAATACAACTGGCATAACTCATCCTGTTAAAATGAAGAGGCATTTTATTGTGGGTTTATAATGGCAGTGGCACTTAGCCAGAACTGGGGGCTATAGAACAGGATCCTACTAAGCAGTGTATCAGAAGACCAGTATTTCTTAGGGATGGTTTTCTTGTGGTTATAAACTTTGTTGCCAACAAGTGAAGTCCTTCCCAAACTTGAGTTCTTTGCATGACCTTTCTGCAACTCTTTCTTCGCAAGCTTTTCAGGCTGTCATGTGTGCCATTGGAGTAGTTTTTGCTGGGTAGACAGCAAAAACCTCTTTCAAGGAAAAGTGTATGCTTGTGAAAAGTTGTGTGTGACCCCATGCTTCAAACACACAGTCCTGTTGTCATAGATATCATCATGAGGAAAATACAGGGATTTAGAAAGGGAATAGAGAGAAATATGCATTTTGCTATAAAAAGTGACCTTGGAAATGTGCATATCAATTAAGCAGCATCTGCCAAGAAGTTTTTCTACAAATAGAAAACTAAAGAACTTGCATGAAAGTACTTTTGTCTTTCTGAAAGAAATGGCTGGATGCCCACATGAATGCTGTATCTTCACCAAAAATGTGTATTTTTAAAAATCTCTTATCAGATATACTGGGATGAAATTAGTCTTGAGAAAAAATGCTATTGAGAGCCAAAGGAAATTGCAAATAAGAAATTCCACAGTTGCAAACACTAGTTTAGATCTTTTCACGTGGGCCTGCTGAGAAAGAACAGAACTCTTGTGCCTCTTAAATATTTTCATAACTCTTCCAATATCCAGCTCTGAGAGCCAGAAGCCTATGGGTATTCACTGCACGTCAAGTCCAAGAGAGAGACAAAGGGTCTGAAGGATCAGAGCTCATTCTGGATAAACTAACCCAGAGCTTAGGCAACTGCTAATTCTGTCGCTGGCCCTTGGCAGAATGAGCTTACATGTACTGAATAGTCAGGTGTACTTATCTGTAGTGGTTTGGTTTTGTGTGTCTTTTTGTTACATCTCAGTTGAGATTTCTGATAGAAATGAATTTCAGGAATTTTGTTCTCCTGAGTTAGAAAAATGGGATGAACAGGAAACTGGTAGTCTGTAGTTTTGAGACTGGTCGGTGACCCTGGGAAATGGAAAAAGGAGGGAGAGACATTAAAGTGAACCATGATGTTTCAGTTGGGTTATGTGATTTTTGGTCTATCCATTTTAAGCAAAGCAAATGATTAATAAAGGCCAAACTGTATTGTAAATTACACAGCCAAAAAGTCTTAGCTTTACTACATAGCTTCCTTTTTAACTTTTTTTTCCCCCTTCAAACAAATACATTACTCTTAATCTGTTTCTCTGGAAAGGAGGAGGAAATAGGCAGTTTTTATTAAACCTCTACTTGGGATAACATTGTCTCAGTTCTGAGGGATGCTAACTACTTATCCTTGAACCTGTGTTTGCTGAGCACAAGTTGATGGCTTGTGACCACAGCACACAATCTGATAGATTAAACTTTGTCAATCACCCCAGTAACTAGGTCAACTTTATTTTCACACAGAGAGCTTTGCCTAATTTCTTTTTATGTGAAAGACCCATTAAAGCTGGAAGACATGTTGGATGGACTCAGTTGATTTTCCTAGTATTTCAATTTTAGCCTCAATATCCTGAAAAAGAACCAACTCTATGCCAATAGTTTCAGACCATTCACACTTTTAAAACTGACATTTCCTTTACCAAGCAGAATTAATCATAAGCTGCCTTGTGCTTTTAGTTGATAGCTGTTCCTGTTACATTCTCCTAATATGTGTCTGATCAGATTAAAGATTTGGCAAAAAAATTAGTGCTGCAGCTAAATGTTTTTTTGAATGCTTCCAGGGATGGTGATTCCACCACTTCCCTCAGCAGTCTGTCCCAATGCCTGACAACCCTTTCAGTGAAGTAATTTTTCCTAATATTCAGTCTAAAACCTCTGCTGATTCAACTTCAGGCCATTTCCTCTCATATCTTGTATCTCATCACTTGTTACTTGGGAGAAGACACTGACCCTCACCTTATTACATCCTCCATTCAGGTGGTTGTAGAGACCAGTAAGTTTTCCCCTGACTTTCCTTTTCTCCAGGCTAAACATTCCCAGCTCCTTCAGCCACTTCTCATTGGACTTCTTCTCCAGAACCTTCGCCAGCCTTGTTGCCCTTCTCCAGATGTCCTCCAGCACTTCCGTGTCTTTCTTGTAGAGAGGCCCAAAACTGAACATAGGATTCAAAATGCAGCCTCACCAGTGCCAAGTCCATAGGGAAAATCATTGCCCTGGCCCTGCTGGCCCACACTGTTTCTGATGCTTGATGGCAGTTTCACTCTCTCCAAGCATACACTATTAGAGCCATAGGTAATTCCAGATTCCCTGGAATGCAGATTGCATTTGCAAACTCTGGTCTCTTCCCATAGTCTGAGGGAATCTTTGTTGGTGTAAGTTCTTTGTTGGAGCTGGCAGCAATATGGTGGCATTATAAACCAATGATCAGCAAAGTAGACTTTTATTTGTCTCATTTCCCAAGAGGAAAAACGTGAGTTAAAGGCTAAAAATCGTGTCGATACTTTATGATGCCAAAATCTGCATCATTTTTCAAAGAACTTATTGCAAATGGAATAATATTTCTTTGCTGTAAAAGAAAAGGAGTGGAATGAGATGAAGTTTTCTTTGAAGATAACTGAACCTTGAAAGTTAGAGCATTTCCATGGCAATGGCTTACACACAGTGCAGGTACTGCTGTGCTGCAAAAATTGTTGCTACTTGGCGTTGTCTGCCAAGTCCAGCAGCTTCCTGGTTTGCAAGTTGCACTGGTTGAAGTATCCAGTTCATTTTCTGCTTGCCTGATTTTTCAAGTGGAGCTTTGGATTTGCAAGCAAACAAACAAAAAACCCCACCCTTTTCTTTTTTGCTTCTTCATGCTGGGCCTTTTTCTGTCAAGGTGTCCTAGCTGAGTGATAAGAACAGCAATAGGAATTATATGCATTTAATTGCATGCTAGTCAGGAATGAGAGAGCATGCAGAAAGAGCTTTAGCTGACTTTTGTGTGTGATACACTGTTAAATATGGTTGTCACCTTCTCAAAAGCAAAGGAAGCCAAGGCAAAATACTTCTGGTCATGAATCCTAGTCATTAGCGCATGAGAGTTTGGCTGTGAAAACTAAGATGGGCTTGTGGAGATTTTGGATGAATGTCAGTGGCTTTTATGAGGAGCAGGAAAAGCTCTCTGTGACCTTGACACTCATTCCTAACTCACAGGTCTTGTTATGATTAGGGAATTAATTTAATTCAAATTAGCTGTGGAATGGTTTATGGAATAAATTTGACTTGACTTCCAAAATTCATTGGAAAGCTGGTAGCATGAGCTACTTTTTTAACCTCATGTTGTAATTTTCAGCAAATTTTGTTCAAGCAACTAATTTACTAATAAAACCAGAAAAGTGCTAGTTTCTGTAAATACAATTCAGATTTGCCTACAGAACTTCTGCTTTTATTTCAAAAATCCATGTTCTTACAAGCTCCTCTTCCTCACTACTCATTTTAGAAGGGTATGGAGGTGTTTGCATGTGTGGTATGGTAAAGTGTGTTTGCCAGAAAGGTTGATAGCTAAATTCCTGGTCATTCTGTCTATTCATCTTCCAACACAGGATGATTTCTCACCCCAGAATGCTGCTGTCTCTTCTCATGTTTTAGAAAATTACCTGTATGATAGCATGACTATCTCCAGTCTAGCTCAGCCGACTGGTGCAAGTCCGATTGAAATTTTTATTATGCCAACATAGACTACCTGGTGAGCAGTGCACGTTTACCACTTTCCTGGGATATTTTTCTGCTGGTGTTGCTGTACCATGATCCCTCTACAGGCATTTAGGTACATTTCCTGTATGTAAATGGTGCTGCAGTCAAAAGAGTAACCACAACTTAGTTCAGTGCTTGAATCTGTCTTTGTCTCCTGTCTTCCTGTTTCCATTTCAATATGTTTTAATATGTGAGGTTAAAATAAAAATCTTTCTGGAATAGATGGCAAATAATTGGCTTCAGCTTCTCTCCTCTTTCCTTTCACTGCTCAACCCACCTGGGCCCATGTTTATTGAACTCCATACATTGTCAAGACAGTATTTGTAAATGGAATTTAACTGTAGGTGAGCAGTACAAATGTAATAATATTACACAACTCTTGTTTAATTTTGAAAGCTCCATCCTCTGCAACAGCACTTATAATGGACGGTTCAAGCTGAATTATCCATTATTGCTCCCAAAGTTTACAATTAAACTATCGATCAAAGCTGGCAGAAAATTCTCAAGCAGTCTGAGTGTGTACCAGGCTTGTTTTAGATGCAGGCTGAGGGATAGAAAGCCAGAAGCAGCCTTCAGCTAATCCTCTTAGTGCTAACTGTCCTGGATGCAGCAGTGATTATGTATCGTGCTTATACAGTTTTAATAGTGCAGGTCCTATGCAATTTGCGACCTCTATTTCTGCCTGGAAAGATTGGAGCTTAACAGGTTTGGATCCACAGGGAACCAGCTTCGGCTTTTAGGCTTCTTCAGACACTGCAGAATGCATCTTTTCTGGGGAATTCCACAATAAAATGACTGTTATTTATCATTACAAACCTCTTTATCATTTAGTCAATAAAAGGCCTCTCTCTCTCACTTTTTTTTTTTTTCCATGGTGTGCTCAGAGTCAGAAATCTGTATTAGTCTCCCCTGGCCTGAAGGCAAGAGATGTCAAATGCTAAATCATGATCTGCCCTGGCTTTCTGGCTAAATTGTGTATGAAGGCCTGAGGCAAAAAGGTGCACATGCTCATTATTTGAAACAGAATGATTTTTTCCCCTTTCTTTTCTTTTTTTAAAAAAACATATTGAGACATATATGGTAACACACATACAGTAAGCTTCTGAAAAGTATCAAACCTGAAACAAACCAGCCAGAGCTAAATATCTCAAATATATATGCTTGCAGATTGGGAAATGGGAAAAGGATTGTCAGGAAAAATCAGATGATCTTCCCCTTTTGAACTTTTTGTTAGCGGTGGGGAAAAAAGTGTTAGGAGTTGACAGCAAGGTGACAGATGTGGTAAATAATGCATGCGGTGAATTCACCCTTCTTTTTTTGGAGGGGGGAGGAGAAGTTTGAAATGAATCTTAGTTTGATATTGGTCAGGAAACCCTTATAGAAACATATTTTAAAGCCTGTGATTGTTCTGCAAACTGTTTTGTGTGGTTTTTCATCTACTTATTTGTTTGCAGTTTGTGATAGATCACCTTCCTTACAGAGCATTTTTCCTACCCCAGGTTGACAAAGAGACTTCTGTGAAGAGCATTTAGGACAGTCATCCCTTGGGTAAATTTTTGTGTGAACATATTTGCATATATTTGCCAAAGTCCTTCAATTCTGTAAGTAGTCTCTGATGTATGTATCATGCATACCAAAATATAGGTGCAAAACTTATTTAAAGGGTCATGCTTGTCTTTGAAGCAAATTTAAATTTGTTATTTATTTATTTTGACACTAGGGAAATGTTCAAGATTGTTGTTTTCCAGTATTTGTTCAGCAGAAGGTGACAAGGAGCTTCTATAAAAGCATATTGAACTTCACTATTTCCACACTGTGGACTGGAGTTTCAAAAGCTGCAGTGAAACCTGGGTAGCTCCTCTGGAGAATCTAAACAATGTATGTATTATTTTTAGTGCTCAATATTTTCTGTGTTCAACAACAAAACATTCTACATATTTATGCTGACCACCTGCTCTCAGTGTGAGCATGAAAGCAACCACAGCTTGGAGAAGAAAAAAGGTTTATGTGTAACAAGGACATTATGTTCAGCCAGCAAAAATTTTGACACTGCAACTTCGATTTATATTCCAAAAGACGATTTATTCAAGTGCTTTGTTGCTAGTTACAAATGCTGGGAATGAGCTGAGGCTGCTTGAATTCATATATTCTGTTTCTGAAGGGTTTAGGGAAATTATATGGTTGGATCAAAGATTTCAGGGAAGACACCTCAATGGGATGACATGCTACTGGCTGACACCTCCACCTAAAAAGCAAACACTTTGAGCTCAGCATCTTTTGAACCATTCAATTTCCAGTTCTCAGTGGAGGGCTTTAGTTTTAGATCTATCTTAAATACAAATTGGTTTGGTTTAAAATGTCACTGATTTATTAGAGCTGTTCAAATATGCAATTTTTTAGTTATGACTGAAATGGTCTGCATTGTCAGTGTGATTTTTCCCAATTTAAAATAATGCATTTTGAGAGCCCTTATATCCTGGTCTTTGTAGTCAGATAAAAAATGAGGCTGCTCTGTACACATCACTGGTTCTGTATTTCTTCCAGAGAAAATGATGTCCTCTTGAAATTACTTGAGCTCTTCCCCAGCTGTCACATATATGAGAGCAAAATTAAGAAGAAGACTATGGTTTTCAAAACCTAACATGGTTCCTTCTAGCTTTTAAAGTTTAATTAAAACTATCTTTATGAATTTAACATGCAGAAATCTTGGCTGACATTGATCAGAACATAAGTGAGTGAAATGAGTTGATGTTTTCATGTTTGTCATATTAAAAACAAAACCAAATACAACAGACCAATATAAACAGGCATTCCACAGATGAACTTTTCAGCATTTTCACGTTTCCTTCAGGTTATGGTAGAGCTTACTAGAAAAAAAAGTCCTTATTAAGCACAACACTCCAGAAACATAAAGGGGACTCATACAGGTTATAACAGAATCTGCTTGCTTCTACTGTTTAAACATGGAACAGTTTTGTGTTCCTTCCTTCTGCATGAAATCTTTCACATTTTGCAAAGTTTGACTTCTCTGCTTCCTTTTTTGTTTCCATGCTCTTTCTCTACATACATACCAAGTTCTTCAGTAGAATTCTTCTGGAACATCATGGAAATGCAGAATTTAAGAACAGTATTTGTCTCCTAAATTTTATTGCAGAATTCTGTTGGGTGTTCACTTTGTTTGATTTTTTTTTGCTTCTATTTTTTATTTTTCTTTTTTTTTTCCCTGTTGTTTTTCTTTAAAACTGAATCCAGTGGGAGCACATATTAGTGCAATATGTCCTAATTCTTTTTATACTGTGGTTGTCACTCAAAACAACTCCACTGGAAGCACAACAGTTTCACTAAAATAAAGTGGCAAATTAGACCCATAAGTTCTTTATTTGTTACACAGGAGCAGAAAATGCTTGGGACTGACAGACTTTTAATTGTTGCCTCCTTTCAACTTAATCACCGTGCCTAACTTTCTTAAAAGCATTTTAAAATTTTCAAACAGAGGAAAAAAATAGTAGTGCACTTCCAAGATGAGACCTTATACTGACACCCTTTGCCATACTGTGGGATTTTATGCCTAGTTTGAAATCATCAAAATGAGATTTGTAATGTAAAAGCTAAACAGCATAGAAGTGTCTCTGTAAGAAGTGAGAATCACAATTATAGTCTGAACTCCCTACATGATTCCAGAGTAATATATTTCATTAGAAAACACAATTATAACTGTTTCCTCCTTTTTTTCCCTTCTACTTAGCAATGTGCAGGAAACTAACCTCACTTTCTGTGTCCTCCAAACTGAAGATGCCTTCAAGAAAAGTAGTACTTTGATGAATGAGACTGTTTACATACTTTTAATGATGTGTTTATTTTAATTTATTTGTAAGTTCATGCTTCTGTAGGATCCATCTGAATCTTATCCCCCAGCTATATGTGTAATTCAGGCTTCCTGTTTTAAGGTCATTTCTAATACAGAAAATTGTCATTATATTGGATATAAATGCAAGGAGGGATTTTAATATGTTCATGAGCTTAGTATAAGATCTCTTATTTCAGAAGTCAGCTTGGTGTACTTCCTATGTGGGATCTCTGGATAAAATTTTTGTTAATATCCTTATTCAACTCAGAGCAATGGTCTGAGTCAAATATATCAACCATTCCTTCTCTTTTCTCATGGATTTTCTTTGTTCATCTAAAAATAGATTTATTTTAGCTTCTCAATTTATAGTTCCTAGAGCATGTGCATGTTAAAGTCCCATACATGAAACGAATAAAGAAACTTCACCCTGTCTTTTAGCTCAGCAAAACTCCATCAGCTGCGAATAGAAGCAGCCTTTCTGTGGGAACATTCTGAGATTTTATTTTTTAACTGTAGTCTCTGCAGTGTTTGATACCATCCTCTCAGTTCCATGGTAAAGCTACTCAGGACTTGAATCAGTCAGATGCTGAATGTCCATCACTGTTGTCCTGTCAGACATGGCTGTGTTCACACGGCTGATCACATTCCAGACCCTCTGCATTCCTGATATGTGAGAGCATGCTGGGATCTAGATGTAAGCCGACCTTTAGAGCAGTGTGAGCTTGGGAAATGGGACAGACCTGGGGGTTCACAGGTCGTCTCACGTTGCACAGATGACAGCCTGAGCACTGTGTACATCACCTGGCAAAATGTCAGTGATCAGTCTGGGCTTACCTACCATGCTGTAACTGTAACTTAAGGCCACTTGCTCTGGTGGAGTTCTGCTTGCCTCTGCTTGGGCCATCTACTCTAAAACAGGAATCAAGATGACAAAGCCTTGTTGTAATGACAGCAGAAAGCTTGGAGGGTGGGAATCCAGCTCAGCTCTTCTTGTGAAGGGGTGGGGAAACTCCTTTGTCTCAGCCTGAGAAGAGGGGAGGGTTGGTGAGTGGGAAGAAGGGAGATGGAAAAGCTGGTAAGGAGGCAGGAGGCAGTGGGGAAGCATTTTTTAAAAGCTGATCCACCAGCACTGTTGAAAGCATCTGTGGCACTTTTTTTTTTTTTTTTTTTTTTTTTTTTGGGGGGTGGCGTGGGGGGGTGTCAATAATGTAGGAATATTTTGTCCTTTTAACTCTTCACATTCTTTTATTTCCATAATCCTAAATTACATGTTATCTGAGAACAGTGCTTTCTCTTTCCTTTATTCCTGAAGCACACAGCAAGTGTGGCCATTCTCCCTGTTGTAGCCTGCCAAGTACTGCTGGATTACTGAGAGGAGCAGCAGAAAGAATGGACAGTTATTGACGCTGTGCTTATAGGGCCACTGGCAGACTTGCTTCCCGCCACTTGGGTACTGGAATTGGATTTTAAAATCAAACATTATTTTCTGTAAGGAAGCATTTATTTTCAGCGTCCTTGGCACACAGTGGCCTGAATACTACAATCATAATTCTGGCAAAACTCCCAACAGATATCTAAGTTACTTTTTCCTTGATTCAGGTCTGCAGGACTGTGCTTTTCAGTACAAACATGTCATATGTACGTGGCCTGATTCCCAGAAGCTCTGGGCAGACCTATTGTATGTTGCCAACAAAGGGAGTGGAGAGAACAAGACAGCTTGAAATGTAGTTAATGAAATTATTCATGTTGCTTTCATAATTACATTTATAACTGCATCATCATAATGTGATGTGTTGATTAGTATCCGGAGCAGTTCATATAATTAAGCCGAGCATAGGGAATTAGCAGAGTTAGAGAAACACCACGGTGCTGTTTCTAGCACAGTTCTGTTCACAGCTGTTTGGTGGATTGAGAGGTGACCACAGTGTGAGAACTGATGGAGAGGCAGTGGTTCCCTTCCTTTGCATACTGGTGTCATCCTGTGTCTGCTGCAGCATCTGTGTGGTGGGTGTTTGGGACTGGCACTAGGTGATGAGCATTACCTGGGTGCCTGATCTTGGCAGGCAGAAAGTACTCATAAACCTGCTCCTTTTTGCCATAGATGTCTGCAAAGTTTGCCATGACCTGCTGCCAAAGATCTGTATTCAGCAGCACATTATGTCTGGAATGCACTCTAACACTTCGTCTTTCAAAATATTAAACATGAGCAAAACCCACATCACTCAAAAGGGGAAACCTCTGCATTGTCTCTGGTCTAGATTTCAGCTGTCTGACCACAAGCAAGTGTATTACATTCTCTTTTGCCATGTGCCAAGTTGTGTTCAGGAAGGTTAGCAGGGCTATACAGCATGTTTAAAGGACTTTGGATGTGGAGCAGCTTAAATAGTTGCAGTCGTTATAGAGTATTGACAAATACTGGGTGTGAACAATATTTATATTCAGTGAAGTTTCATGACAAAGACCACAGTTACACGAATCTCTCCTAGTTCAGCCAAAAGCCCAGTTTCTGCTGGGGAATAGAAGTGTTAATATCTTTGTAGGCTGGAGATTAGAAGAGGCGATCTGGTTTTGGAGATTTTCTTGTTTGTATATTCTAAGATCATTGATGCAGTAACTTGTCTACTAATGGATAGTACCAGATGATTCAGAGCCATAAGATCCAATGGCATGTTGTTTAGCAAACAACAACAAGGAAAAAGACAAAATCCAAAGGCTTAGTTTTACTTTGTAATCCTTTCCATCTTGCCATATTATTTATAATCTCCTTTCAGATGTGTCGGAAGGTGATTGCGGTGTACAAAATGTTCATATGGGGTTGGAGAGAATTCAAGGAATTGTGGAAAACTAATCAAGTGTCTAATCTGCATTTTATGTGAGTGCTTGAAAATAGTTCACAAATATAATAACTGTCTTGTAATAATTCTCATAGGTTTTGATAAAAAGGTGTGTTTGAAGGCACTTTGTATATGCATGTTACTTGTTTCCTGGCTTTATTCTGAACCACATTGAGACAGCAATGTCAAAGTGTTGACAACTCCCTGATTTACACTCTACTTTATACACTCATGGGTATTTGAACTCATGGATCTTTCAATTTTCTGATGTTCATGGTAAATTTGCATTCCTTTTCTGGAATATTCCTTCACATTCTCATTTGGAAAATGTCTGCTATGTAATATTTATAACACAAGCAGAGACACTTGTGCTAGTCTGTCAGCTTTATTACACTGACTTGACCCTCTCATTGCTAGATGTCAGTGTAAAAGTATACTTACTATTACACTTTATTGCACCAACAAAGACAAAGGTAATAAATTAATATTTTTGACTGAGTTGCCTCTACATTTATAGGAAGATCTACTCTTCAGTCTGTATACTTCACTTCAAAAATGCATCTGTATTAATCTGTGGTAATGGCACAGAATAAAATTTATTCTACAATTTTGAGAAATTATGGTTTAATTAAATTGATCTACTGAGTGCTTGAAGGTAGCTTGTATGAAATTTATATATAGAGTACACTGTAAGATTCAGTTGTTATCATTAAAAGAATATTATTGCATAAGATAAATGTGATCCACTTATTTCTTTGATTTCTTCTGGTATAATTTTTCTTTCAAAAATGAAGTCTGTTATTTTGAGGGAATCTTTCCTACTGTTTAGCAGATTAATGATCGTTCATGACATTATCAGTTCTGCATGCAGTATATAACTTTTGTATGGATTCCTATACTAATATTGTACATCACTGGTGACTGACAGTAACAACTCATCCACCTAATTTTTTGCAGTCTGATTCCAGATATCTTACCTGACAGCATTCTAATTTCTAAGTGCTCATTTTTCATCTAAATTACTTTTCCCCCATACTGATCTTTGCAAAAGACTACCAACAACACAATCCCTGCTATGTACACAATATCATCTCTTCATATTTTAACCTTCTTTTTTCCTGGACTACTTGTAACCTAGGCAGTTAATAACATTTAGCTGGGATGCTTTCAAAGAGGATGGTATACACCATATCAAAAAGACTTTTTTGTTTGGATGTATTTTTGGGTGGGTTAGGATGGGTTTTTTTGGATTTCTTTTTTTTTTTTTTTGGAGGGAGGTGGTGGTGAAACTGGATCAGAAATTTCTTGAAAAGTTTTAAAATAAAGTTATAATAAAACTTTTTAGATGAGTTTCCTATAGGCTTTAAAAAAATGTGCTTAGTACTAAGAAAGAACACAGTTAGTGTTCTGGTAGGCAACAAACTGTTGTGAGGAAATTAAATATTGTTGAGCTTTTATGAGAGACCTCCAAAATGAAAACAAGTCTTGCTTAGTTTGTTCCCACTGACTGTAGAACTTACTTCCAGTGTGTAAAATGCTAGGTCTATAGTGGCCCTGCTCACTGAAGCAACCAGAATATTTAGTTCAAAGCATCCCTGGACAATTTTCAGTCTTTCCTGTTTTTCCTGAGGTTGAAGTCCGCATGTCCATTGTAGGTCCGTGGTCCAACAGGGTGGGCTGTGCCTGTCTTCTCAGTCATACTGGCAAATAACACTCATTTAAAATGTTCATATGGAAACTCCAAGTAATTAATTATTATAAATAATTTTAAAAAAATCAGGAGGCTGAATCAAATTTGGTTTTGAATTATTTTTTTTCAAACTGGAATCATAAAAAACATTTTAAGCATGGGATTTTTATGGAGTGTCACGATAACTTTGAGTCTGTTTCTTCGTGGTTTAATCTCTGGATATCCAGATTTCCTCCAGTCATACCTTTTTTTTTTTACATTCTAACATCATCACACACTTCATTAACATGTTGAATCTTTGCCTGTTTTAAAAATCCCTTTACTTCATGTGCTAATTTGTGTAATTTTTTCTATGCCTTCTGGATTATTTCTCCTCCTCTTGGCCTAAACTGGTCTATTTTGTACTGTGCAGTTGCCTTAAGTCTTACTTCTACTTACTGAACACTTCAGTATTCAGTTCAGCTCTCTTTTTTTCTTTTTTCCCTTTGTCATTGTTCTGCATCTGTAAAAGTTGGCCAATCCATTGCTAGTTTATTGCAGAGTTCATTGCTAGTAAATTCTTAGATATCTTTCTCTAATTTAAGTCATAAGATCAGTCAACTTTTACTGCTTGTGTCTTGTTTTCCTGTGTGGCTGTTGTGAATAAGTGGTTCCAACTGAATTTTTTCTTATGTCTTATCTTCAAATCTGCAGAGTTTATTTCCTTTTCCTGATTCTAGTCTGCTTGAGATAGACAGTGTACTTTATAGTAGAAAATAAGAAAGAAAAAGGGGAAAAAAAGAAGTATTTATATTATTTTCCTGTTTTCAGAGGTAAATGGAACCAAATCTTAAATCTTGAGGCTTTGCTGTCCAGCCTGCAGTGTTTTGCATACTCTTAGCATGTATACATTTCTACACTTTCTTCATGCCTAGAAAGGTCTTAAATATACAGCTTCTGTAATTTTCCCACTGTCCCATGTAGCTGAGAGCTATATTGCTAAGCTTTCTTCATGACTAGTAGTGCAGAATTTAAATTTGGATACTGTAACTGTAGCAGTATTTTGTGGCTTTGCCATTAGCGTCTCCTTTTTATAGATGTGAATCCTAAATGCTATGTGTCTCC
Source organism: Sylvia atricapilla (assembly GCF_009819655.1). Taxonomy (NCBI): domain Eukaryota; kingdom Metazoa; phylum Chordata; class Aves; order Passeriformes; family Sylviidae; genus Sylvia; species Sylvia atricapilla. The sequence continues at coordinate 66,089,308 of NC_089140.1, read as the reverse complement.
CTAACTGTGTGATGCAGAAGGGTATGATTTGCCATTATAGTTCCAGTCTTAAATCCATTCAGCTTCTGAGTCTTTGTGAACAGCTTCATGGAGGTAAAGATTGGGATTATGAGTCATAAAAATGCCATTTTATTTTCTGTATATATATTGTGGTCAAAGAAGAACCAAAGTAATGTTTATAAAAGAACACCCTGGGAAAAGTTATATTGATTTTATCTAGGCTACCCATGCTTTTTCATTTTTAATCTTAGTACTTTCTCTGCTAGACATGAATTTTTCCTCTTTTAGTGTTTTCAGTAGCTTAAATTTACTCACCTTTGGTCACATCAATGATGGTTGCCACAACTGCTCTCTTAGGTTCCTGGAGCTCCATGAAGATACTTGCTGTCATACTTATGGAGGAGAAGAATAGAAAAATCAATTTTACTTAGATGGCAATTGGAAAAAATACATTTTTGTCCTGAATTCTACTTTCAGGATGTTTTATTCACCTGTTTTTCTGGAAGTAATGTTGTCTGAGTTCTGAGTTTTGTGATTCTCTTTAGAATTCACTTCATGCTTGCAATATGAGCAATTTCTTTCCATTAAGTTTTTTTTTTTCTTTTAATATTTTCTGAAAAAAGAATTAAAAGCAGTATTGGGTATGTGCCATGGCAGTAAATGTTCTCTGAGGTATGCATGTATTTATTTAAAAGGTTATTTACAAATTTAATTTAAACTTCTACAGGACTAAGCTGTACACTTGATCATGAAGGTTCTGGATTTTCATGGCTTATGGTTTTCAGATTATTTAAGACTGAAGTGTGAAATGGAGTAAATCCATTCCCAATATGCAAGAGCCACATCTTGCTTTCCTCTCCTGGTGGGTTCACAGAACAAATACCTTCAGGAAAAGTTAAATACAATAGTGCAAAGGTGGATAAAGCACATGAAGTTAGTCCATTAGTTTCTCCACTGTGTCACTGACAGCAGTGAGGCTTCAAGAGGACTTCTGCAGCTGAGATAAGAACCTCTTTTCCTTTTCCCCCCTATAACCTACTTCCTTTACCTATGTACTATGTGTGTGTGCATGTGAAATAAGAAGGGAGAAGAAAGATTTTTCTAAATGTCAGCTGCCAGGAAAGGAAATGAAACATGAGTCATCTATATGTTTTTGGGAAAAGGAAATTTTACTGTATATAATGTGTGTATATATTTATATAACTATATTAAATAGTTAGATGCTAGCAAAATTGATGAACACATATAAGACTGTGATTTTTCAACATTGTATCAGTCATGATTGAAACTGTCCTTTTGCTTTTTCTGTAAATATAAAACACCTGGAAAATGGAAAAGATGATGTAGTTAGAATACATTGTATTCAAAGTTATTTTGATTTCTGACCACAATTTCTCTAAATTCTTTTTTTTCCTAGTGTTCAAGGGTGCAAGAGTGTTGAAGGAAAGCATAAACATCTTCTAAGCTGTTGATTTGAGTATGAAACAGATTTTTTTGTGTTAACACATGGATGGATGTTTTTCAATTACCTTTCTTATGCTAAGGAGTTGCTACTCTTCAACACTGGGTTTCTCCTTGTAGCAGCCCTCCACTTTAAAATTTTAGCTAGTGGATCCTCCAAAACAATATGTACATAGTGATGTGCATGGGAAAAAAAAGGTGTTATGGTTTTAGCTGAATGTCCTGTATAAAAACACTTTACCCTAATAGTCATACATGGTCTGATCCACCAGCATATTCCATTTAGGAATATTTAGTTGTAGGGTTGACGCTCAAGTCTCTAATTAGTAGAAAGTGATTTTTGCACAAAATATTTTTTGTAACTTAAATATAGGCTCTCAAGCTCTTTTAGGTATTATGAGATTCCAGCCCAATAATGTTGTGTGGCACTACCCTGGAACATGAAACAAAAGCTGGAGCTAACTAGCAGGGCTCCTCAATCTGTAGTTGATGTTTTGCTGTTTATACAGAACACCAGGTCTCTGGATAATGAAGATGATGGAGAGATGATAGCTTGATTATCCCACTGCTGTGCTTTTGCTGGGAACTGATGAATCCTTCACACTTTTTACTATCTCAGGCCAATGGTACTGGGGAGGATGAGAAAAAATCGTAAAGATGACATGTTTGCTGTCCTGTTCCCTGATGGGGCTCCAATGTATTACCTGGATCTAATTATCTCATCTCCAGTTGACAGAGAGGCTTCCATGGCATGCTTTCCATCACTGGGAGCCTCCGCCAAGCTTCCAGTGGGCTGTCTAATAGCTTGATATATTTTTGGACCTCCTGCTCATTGGATGAACAAGCTGAAGTAAATCATGTGTTGACCTCAAAGCATTTATAAACTGTAGAACATTATATTCTCATCAGAGCCATAGGGGCAGTAAACTATAGTTTCTCTGCTGTGAAACATGGTTTTGGTTATGCACTGTGTTACTAGGGTTGTACTTAAACAATAATATATCATTTGTGGCACATGTTGCCTTCTTTATTGAAAGGCAAAACAAAGAGTTGAGGACAAAAATCATTACTACTTTAGCAATTTTTCACAAAATGCTTTTGTTTTATACTTGACACACAGATGGGACATTGTACTGCAGTGTAGATGATGTATAGCAGCATGACAAATTTCATTTCCTTTATAAAACAAGAATAAGAATAGTGGATGAATTTGGGGAAATGGTGTTAACTTTTTTTTTATTAGTGTTAAAAACAAATTAAATAGAGGAATAAATAAAAAAGAAATAAAAAAAAGAGATTGATTTCGAGGGAAAATTCCTATTGGAAACTATTTGAGCCCTTTAATTGTCTTGGCAGATATTGATTAAAGCAGTGAAATGAAAATATTGAAAACAATAAACTCACTTGTGCTAGAGCTTTTGAATCACTGTGATAGTGATAATCCATGACCAAGGAAGAAATTCACACAAGGTGTTACATGTTACACCACAGCTGGACTAAGCAAGCAATGGAAGTTCAGTTCTGAGGAAGTAAACCGTATTCTCAGCACTGCTTTCAATCATGGACTCTTTGGGGCTTCAGCCATGTTAAAGAAATATAAATGCTGCTTCTCAGTCTTCTTGCTTCAATTTAGCTCTGCATCACCAGGGTGTGTTACTGTATGATATGTCAAACTGTGAAAGGTGTCTGGTTCTGGAAAAGTTTTGAATTTGATTTTGTTGATGTGGCATAGCTTTGCCTTTTCCTTTTATAATGGATTTCAGGGAGACATGACCAAAGTGTTTACAGTGTTTCCAATTGGCAAATTTTACTTAACATTTCCTTGTTATTAATCTTCAATAAGAAAACAAGAGTTGAATGGCTGTAACATGAGAATGTCCCAACTCACGCACAAGCACCAGGATCCCATATTGTAAAGTGTTGTGCACACATGAAAAGGAGTGCAGATGAATGAGAAAATTTCCACTCCTTTCCCAAAACTTTGTGTGAAAGTGGTTTTTTTTTTTTTCTCAGTCCTGTTTCAGGTGAGCTGAAAACCAGTCCCATGGTCCTAAAATACAATACAATTATTTTTCTCTTTGTTTCAGCAGGTGCTGAGATTTGCCAATTTCACAGTAGCCAAAGCTAAGTAACTTTTGAGCTATTTGGCTTTGTGACTGCCAAAAGTCCTTAGTCTGGAGCATCTTATCTAGATTGTAAACAATTAAAAGTTTAAGGTTTTTCACATCTACCAGTCTGAGGATGCTGTCTTAGAAAGATAATGTCTGTCTACAAAGTATGGGTCTGAACATGAGCTGTCCTTTGAAGTCTTCTTTCCTCACTGCTACCAAAATTTTGAAATATTACAAATTTCTTTGAAGCAGGTGGGGAAAAGATACTCATGGTAGATAACTAAAAAAAACCCAACCAACTAGGAAATTTTTCTATGAGCAATGAGCTTATGTCCTCTGTGGATTCTCTCATACCTAAAAGTGAGGCTGCTGATGGTGCCATCTTTATCTTAGTCAAGGCACTTTTTTTGTCTTTTTCTGACAGATTTGTTTTGGAATTAACTTGCTGTATTCAAAGTCTTAGAGACTCAGACATACACACACAAAGGAGGAATTATATATGTGTGATTTCCTCACTCAGAAAGAATGTATTATGTTTGTATAACTAGAACCAGAGACTGCAGAGACTTGCTTTATCTTTTCCCCAGTGTTACTGTCTTAGAAACTATGGGCACAAAGCTGGAATAAAATCATGGTGCCTGTCTGCTTTCCCTGGAAATTCCCATCACAAATCCAGTATGATGCCATTTATTTTGTCTACAATTTTAGATATGAATAGTAATGATTTACACTTTTTTTTTTTTTTTTTTTTTTTTTTTTTTTTTTTTTTTTTTTTTTTTTTTTTGTGGTTAAGGGTGTTCCCTTCTTTTATCCCATCCTGTCTGTTTCTACTTATGTCATAAGAGCTTCAGTCCTATCCCCAGCTGGTCTAAGTTGACACAGCTTTGCCTACATTAACAGTCCTGCAGTTCTTTACATAAACTAAGGATATGGCCATGTATATGGGATCAGCATGAGTCTAGGAAATGACAGCCAACTTGCAAGGAGGTATCCAGGACAGAGGACTTGTCTTGAAGTAAATAATTGGCCCTGATGACAGAATTTTTTTTCTCCAAATGGTCTCCTTTAGAGTATGTTAAATAAAATCGGTGGATTTACTTTTACCAAGGTTTATTGAGGTATTTAGCCAGTGTGTGGTCTGCAGGTTGTCCCAGGGCAGCAAGGTATGTATCATCCCTGCAGCCTGACTTTGTACTGTGTTTGGTCCCTCAAAGCCTAGAGGGAGGTGGGATACGTAAAAGAGGAATGCAATGGTACCTGGAACTTAGTCATAGTCTGGGCCATATTCACAACCCTAGTCATAGTTGGATCTGATATTTTAATAGCCCTTGTCTAGGATGTACACTTAGAAATCCTTCCTTACATACGAGGCAACACTAGCTTGAATACAGAAGATTTGTTTGCTTGAATACAGAAGATTTGTTCGCTTGAATTGTAAGAAACGTGATTTTTTAGCGTTTGTCTAGCTGATCACTGCTTAATATTTTCTTTGTCAAAAACAGCTTCCTGGATGTGTTATGTGTGTATCTGTAGCACCTTCTTCTTTGGCAAGATGGATGGAAGATGTCTGACAAAAAGAAATCACAGTCAGATGAACTTAACTCTCTGCTGTTGTAGGCAGAAGGTATGAAAAGACATCCTGAAAATATAAAGATACTTCTGGGCTAATTGTTCTGTTTTCTGCAAACTTTCTGTGGGTAGTGCCTTTTGGCCTCCTTATGTGAGCGTCTAAACTAAATGAGATCAGTCTTTCCATGAACTGGACTGCAGAATGTGTTGCCCAAACTGTTATTTTCTCTTGTTAATGTGCTGTGTGATTTTGAGGTTTTTTTGGTGGTGTTCATCCTTTTCTGAAAGAGAACTTAAGTAATGGAAATCTAAGACAAAAAAAAAAAATTAGATTTCCTTTAACTGTAGAGTTCACAGCAGTTGGAGTGGATGTAATCACATACATTAGCTGCTAAAATGCCTATTGAGGGTTTCAATTAGGAGGAGAATTCTGACAAGAGTGTTGAGAAGGTGAGATCCCAAGGAGCCCAAAGGATAGTGAAGAAGCTAGTAGTAATTATATTTTGGACCTGGAGAAAGATAAGGCATCAGGTAAAGGAATATATTTCACACAAACCATATTTCTTTCTGTAGAGAGATGGAACACATTGAGACCAAGCCCTCTTATAACTATAAATTGCCAGCTGTGGCCAGAACCCTACGAATTACAACTTGCAATGAATCTTTGCATGGTGACACTTGGATAATAATTTAAAGAGAACAAGTCTTAATTTATTCTCTTTTTGGCATACAGCTACAAGTCTACGGCAGGCTTGACTGCACAGGACATGCTAGTAATATCCAACCATTCTGTACACAGGATGACTGAGCAGAGAACCTCAAGCTGGCCTAGCTTCAAAATGAGCAGTGTGCTAAGAGTGAGGTACATCTTTCCTTCCAATGACAGGAAATTTCATACTTTGGGCTTCTGTGCCATGCCCTACACCTCATCCCCATTGATCAGTCACCCCAGGTCAGCCATCTGCTGCATCTTTACCTGGTGGGTAATGATGAAAATCATGTATGAGCTGCTATCATTGTGCAATAAAAAGATGGACATAACTTGAAAATCAATGAACTGAGATTTGTAATTTAAAGGTCAAAGGATTCTGAATGTCTTTTCGTTCCTTATGCAACATTGCAAATACTCTTGAATAGAGATGCAAATAATATGTAAAGTTGAGGCTGTGCTCCCTGGTTTTCCTATAAAAGCAATAGGTACACTTACAAATTCAGTAATTTAACCTCTGGGTTACTTCATCTGTGTTTGCTCATTGTTTTATGAGTGCTGATGTTGTTAAAGATACTGTGCTAAAAAAAAAATAATTTGTCACTACCTGCTGTTCACAGTACAAATATGATGTAAAGGGAAAAGCATATCAAGTTTCACTATAGAAACGTTGGGAGGAGTGCCACTCCTTTTCAGGTGGAAGAATAGATCATGGACATCTTAAATCCAGTAGCAATTTTACTAACTTATGTTGTTCCAGGATTGGGCCTGAAGTGACGTGCTCCTCTAGTTCCTGTGAAGCATGTAACAATGAACAGTCTGCACAACACTGTTCTATTATGGGAGCTTATTTCAAAAATTATAGCATAATGAAACATACCCTTACATTTTCACCTGCACCTCAGGTAAAATTAATCTTTATTTTAAGCCAAAGTGAACAGATGTGTTTTATAATGTCATGAAAATCATCATGCAACTACTTTTTTTACTGCTATTAAGTATTTTTCTCATGTGTGAACATTTTTTCCCCTGCTCTTTGATTTCCATTTGCAATGTCTCTTTAGGCTACCAGCATTTGGGACAATCTATGTCTTCTGTAGATATAAAAGGCATACTGTTATCTATAGGCACACCGTAGGTACAACTGTATCTACAAATGCCTGCTGAAGTGATGGCCGGTCAGAATTAGGATTCATTTAAGTTAAAGATAGCAAGCCTCTGTCCTGTGGAGCTGGAATTGATGAATCCAGAAGAGAAGGAAGGTGGTAAGGTACGGAGAAGAAGGGAGCAGTAGCAGGAGAGTGTCAGAACGTGCCAAGGAGCGAAGCAGTCGCTCTAGTCCAGCACCATGGATGCACGGGAGTGAACAGCCATGTGTGCCTGCACCTCATATTTCAGCCCTCAGGGTAGACAGCAGGAGGATTCTGGTCAATCTTAACTGCCTAGTCACAGTCCATCAAGTTAGCTGTAAAAACTTCTGTTTCAATTAAATATAAGCTCATTGTATTTTCACACAACAGTTAATAAAATAAAACTCATTAGGAATACAGCATTTAGACTAGAGCAAGTGATATTTTTTTTAAATGTCACAGTGAAAACCACATTTCCTTTAATCAGCATCTGCTCTGTGTTAGGCTGCCTATAAAATGTAGTACATTATTGACAATAGGGGAAGATGAAAACAAACAAACAGGAAAACTATAGAAGACATGGTATTAACATCAAAGTGTATTAATCCCTCCTTTTCCTTGGCATTTGCAAAATGATTTTATTCGTGACCCTAAACAATTTAACTTTCTTTCCACCAGTTTTGATTTTGGACAACAAGAGTGAAAGAGTAATGGAAACAAAGTAGAGGGTTTCATGTGAATTGAAAAATGAAATAAAGCGAAAAAAAAGAGGAGAAGATAATACACCAGTCTGAATAAATTAAACTTTTTTTTTTTTTAAATGAAATCAGCTCCATAATTTTAGAACTGAATATACAAAAAAGTTTACAGGGATGGAAGTACTCATATTTCCATGTACTTTCTACTTATACAAATATTAGTGTTTTTGTAGGAACTTAAAGATAAGGATTTAATGTGAAGAAATGTATGAGAAAATTGTGAGAGTACGGTGTGAAAAAGAGGAAATAGTAAGCAGTGTGTGGGGTTTTTTTTCTTATCTGAATAAGTGACTGTTGTTTATTATTCAGTAAATATTAAATGTAGAGATGAAACTTGTGTAATGACCAATTTCAACAATGAGCTGAATGCAAATGACCATGAGTCTATTGTATTTAGGCAGTAAGCTGCTAAATACTTGGGGTGAATGAAAGGAGGTGACTTCCTTAATCATTAAACTAGTCCTTGAATATGGAGGATAAATCACATCTTCTCTAATCCTATTCATAAACACATCATGTTCCAAAGTTAAAATCATTGTGATTTTGTTCCCGTCTATTCCTATTAGGAAATATTTCACTGCTCTGATGGTTAGAAACCCCCTTGTAATTTCCAGTGTAATTGTGGCTGGTTTATACCTGTTTGTTTTGTGTCACTACTGTCCTTCAATGCCAATAGCTTTCTTCCTCCCTGCTGCTTACCCCCTGATGCATTTATAGACAGCAATCACGGCACCTCTTAGCCTTTGTTCTGCTCTGTTAAACATGCAGTGCACTGTTGGGCTCCTCTAATAAAATAGGTGTTCCTTTCCTTCAATTGCTTCTGTTCAGTACCTACTCTTTAAATTAATCAATCTTAAACGTGTTTGACCACAGTGGGGCTTGGTGGTCCGCATGAGTCCCCCTGCACAAGTCCTTAAGCAGGGGCTGTTAATTTCTTTTCTGCTTCTGGAAATACTGGACCTGATGCAGCCCGGGATAATACCCACAGTTTTCAAGGACCCAGTGCTGACCACTAGTCATCCTGGTTGCTGCAACTGTTTTTTTCTACTCTTTCATCTCCTCCACCTGATGATCCCATAGTTTATGGGAAGAATCATCGTCAGTATTTCCTGAAGGAGAGGAAGCTCCTATTTCCTGTTCTAAGTTCAGCATCAAAGTAACAGGCCCAGCCTGGTGCCCAGATTCCTCTCTTGGGATGACTTGACTCTGGAGATGCCCATTGCATCCCCTTCTGTGTTGGCTGAGGAACCAGACTCTGAGATGTCTGTCAGTAAGGTGGGGCCAATGCTGTGAAGGTGCACACTGCTGCCATTTGAGATAGTTTATACTCCCATTTATACTGGTCACCAGTAGCAGACAGGCTTCTTTTTTGTGAACTCCTCTACTGTGACAACCCCTGCCTCCGGACTGTGTTGTCAGCAGATTCATTAACATTTTCCTAATTGCTGATCAGTAGAGTTATTCCAGTGGTTGACAGTTCTGCATGAAATACAGATGTACAATTTCAACCTTAAGGCCTATGGAGTTGAAAAAAGTTCCCACTGATAAAAGAAGTGCTGCCAAATAATAAAGTTTACAAAAAAAAAGAGCTTCCTATTGGTAGGTTTTCATTTTGACGATGCCTTTGTTAAGGTTTTAATAAGAAATTCTCACAAAAACCTCACATGTACCACAGGCGAAAATACTTCTTGAGAATAAAAATTAAGAACTGCTGCATCTATCTGTTTTTTTCCTAGATGGACTATATCAGACTTATCAGATACTATGTCTATAGGAACAGCAGAGGCCATAGGACTCGGAAAAAAAATCTAGTGTTCTCAGTACATTTGTTTGAAATGTTTATGCTGGTTTTCTATAAAGTGACGTTGTTAAAACTACAGTATTCAAATTGTATAATGTGAAGTAAGAGACAAGAACAAAACCTTTCAAGCAGGATGTGGGAGGAAATAATCCTTTAATTTCCCATTATTTTCTTCTATTGTATTTATTACAAAGTGTTAAAATTGTAATTAATTGTCTCTAGCTAGTACATATTTACAGGGGATAAAAATCAGGTAGCAGAGGATGTTTCTTAATTTTGCATGGCCACTTGTGGCAGTGTGTGCCAGAGGACCGTGTCTGTGTTAGAACCCTGCTACTTCCCAGTACATTTCCTGTCCCAGTATTAATGTTACTTTGATTGGACATTTTATTTTATTTACTATAAGGAACATGGACAAGTGTTGTAGAGCTCTCAAGAGCAGTCTCAGAAGTGGTTGCAAATGCCATGTGAACGCTCACCTGAGTAGTTCACACATTCCTGTGTGTATGAGGAGCCTGCCCATAACTCTTGTTCTGGTGTGACTGGTGGCATGTGGGGACTTGTCCCCCCGTCACATCTCAGGCCCTACCTGCATGTTCTCTGCACAAACAGCAAAGCTGACCTGAAAAAGGGCAGTGCTTCGAGTGGAGCTTGGGTCAGATGCCCTGCAGAAGTCTCTCACAGACCGAATTATATAAATCTATATATCTGATTATTGCTGGATTTCTTTTGCCTTCCTCTGAAGCACCTTGGTGCTGTTTACTAAAGCAGTATATTGTACTAAATGGGTTTGAAATATCATCCATCCTGGCAAGCCTTGTATTTCCATGTGCAAACAGGATTTATTAGAAACTCAATACATATCGAATGTAGGTCTTCAGGGATCTCTTATTTACTTTGGGCAGGTAAATATTGAATTGTTGTGAAAGGTATTTGACTCCATTTTGGAACATAATGCAGAGGAGGTTAATAGAACAAAGAGAAGAAATCAACACCAGTGGTAAATGGCAACACACATTACTGTATATCCCCTTCTGACTTTGCATGTTTTGCATAGCTACTCACAGCAAACTTCATGGTATCACAAGCCTCAAAGAGGTGAGCAGGGTTAGGAGGGTGCTTTTGTAATCTTGTCAGGCCTGTTTGTGGGTTCCTTTCTCCTGCCAGTTATTTCAGCTGTGGTTTTTTGTGTTCCTTTTCTTTCTGGAAAAAGTCAGCTAATTTGGCCTCTTTGGTTGTGTGGTGGTTTTTTTTTTTTTTTTTTTGTCATTTATATACTAGATGAAATCCTGGTGGTTGCAACTTTTCATGGCCAATGTAAAACGTCACTAGGAAGCTAAGGCACTTTACAGGGTTTCCTACAAACCACTCCAATATAAGGAACAAGGCAGAATGGGAATGTAAGTGGTGTCAAGGATTGCAGCTGCCCCACACCATGGCTGGAGCCAAGGGGCCTAAAGATTTATCCTGGGGCTGCAGTGAGTTGTCTTTTTTGCCCCCTGGAGACACATTAATGATATGCTCATGGCAACATCAGTGTTGGGATGTATGTGGTAACAGTTGGCAGAAGCAGCATCCAAAAGTTAGTTGTTTTCCAAATGGTATTATTTCTTGATGATTTTTTTCTTAAAATTTTATCCACGACTTTTGGGTATTTCCCAAAGGAAAAAAAGTTTAAAAATTCATTGCCTCTTGCACAAGTTTCAATAAGTATCCTGATGTCCTATGCTGACATTGCCTATTATTGTTGGTAGTACCATTCAAGGACTAAAACAGCCTCCTGCAAACAATTTTCAGTTATACTTCCAGTTTAATTCAATATAAAGCATGCTGCAGTTGCTGAAAATTTTCAGCTTTTTATTGCATCTAAAGTAGAGAAAATAGAAATATTTGGATACAGTGAAAAGTGTTCTTTCTACAAGTCTGTAAATCAGCACAAATTTGCATAAGAAGAATTCCAACTCACACTGCTCTTTCAGATCTAGATATTTGCAAGCAAGTCCATACAATTATTACCATCCCATGCAATAAGTAAGATTATTTAAGGCAGAAACTATTGCTGACAAGATAAATAATGCTCTATATGAAACTGTACTTATCAATTGACCTATAGGGGTTTTTTTATCTAGCCTCCCCCCCTTTTTTTTTTTTTTCTAGTGAACACTACTCATTTAAAAATGTCCAAAGGAAAGAAATGCTTGTTTTTACTGAATAAAATGTGCAGCTTGTCTTTTGAGCCTCCCTGCCAGTGTCATTCTTTGTGCTCTCATCACAACACAAAGAGACTCTGTTATTTACCCTGGGAAACAGGTGACTGAACTTATAAAAATCACTACAGGACAAGATGTATTGAGGCCTGGCACAGAATGACAAATTCTGGCGGGGTTTGCCAAGAAGAGACATATTGATTTTTAAATGATTAATAAGGAGAATATAATTGTATTTCATTAAGATGGATGGGATTTCATTTAGTCTGTCTTCTCCTTTTCCACTTCAGATGCGAAAGGAAATCAAGTCATCATCAATGGCACCTTGTGTTAGCCTGCCATGGAAACGAGGTCATTGATTGAGTAAAAGAAGTTTCTGAGAGGCTAGCCTGGTCTTTAATGGAGTTACTCGCATAGATAATGTGGCAAAGATAACAGCACTCTGTTTCTTTCATTGTTTTGAGAATAGCCAAGACAATGAAGACATTGATAGCATCTCTGTTGTGGATTTTGATGCTTTTCAAGTTGCATATTGTCTCAAGTAAATGAATTTGGATATACAAACACATGGGATTTCCCATTTTTTCCTTTTAAGTGATTCGAAGTCATTCCACTGTCTAAGCCTGAGAAATTTATAGGCTGAAAAAGGGAGGAGATCAAAATCCTATTATCCTATAATCTGTATGTTTTGTAATTCTTATCAAGGCAATCATGCACTTAATCATAAGTACGCAATTAACTTTTCAGTGGATTTTTATGCATTTTAGGACTGTGGTTATATCAAACCTTTTCTTCTACTGCTACTTGAAATTGAGGGGTTTGTGAAATTATTAAGCAATTGTTTAACAAATAGAAGGTAATTTCCTCTCTTGTTTTCCAGCACGTGTGTCAGGATGCTAACTCATGTTACTTCTGAATGGCTGTTGGTTTTACTTTTCCAGAAGTTTTTATTCTAGTTGTAGTGATTATTCAACTGCTCATATGGCAGTGGCTAAACTGCATCTGAGGATGACATGTTAAGTAAAGTGGTTTTCATTGCACATTGGTAGTTTTTGGGTCATAAATTACATTGATTGCATTTCAGTTTTCATCAGAAACTCCAGATAAAATACTGAAAAGAATTTAGTGATGGGTGAGACTGAATGAGAGGTATTTGGTATTAATTAATGGAAGATGAAAGAGTGTAGTTAAGGAATTAGTAGGGAATGAAGGAAGGACACATATAGGTGATAATCATGTTCATACAAGGAATGCCTTTTCTTATTGACTTACAAATATATTACAGTGCAACTCGAAATTTACATTTTATTTTGTATGCAATTGAAGACATGAAAGGTATCATTCTTCTTCTGCAGCTAGAGGAAGCTGGGTTTTCATTTCAACAACATGGGAGTGGGTGAAGATGGAGGGGTACAAACATGGATGATTAATTAAAAACTGATAAACCAAAAAAGCCAGTTTTGTATTGAACAGGTGGAGAACAGATTTTCAGGTATCATAGATAAGTTAATTATCATATAATAAGCTCAGAGTGACTACTCATGCATTCAGGCACAGTGAACTGCAATTTAAAACTACAGTTGAAAATATACAGCGTGTTATCAAGCCCATTTGCCAGGGAAGCAAACAGAGAATGAAGTGGAGTGGATTATATTTTGAGGCAGGTTATGAAGGATCCATGGGTTTGTTCCTTGAGCTAGATATTAATTTACTGTAAGACTTTGAACAAAATGCTTAGAAGTCATGCTAAGATGGAGATCTTGGTATTATTTTGTCTGCAGTACATGTTCATTGTGAGAATTCAACAAGGTTTTTGGTGCAGTTTCCTGCAAGAGTCAGTTACTCCTTTCAGTGTGGAGGCACAAAAACATGCAGTTATACATAGCAGATAATGGAGTTGGAGGGGAACTTCTTTTTTGCGTATGCTAGGCTTCTTGCTTCCATGGAAGCTGAGGAGACCAATTCTCGTGATATGCAAATAAGGGGGAAAGTTAAAAAACTGGGGTCCAAAATGCAGACAAGTGTTTTCTATATCTCTGTTGATACTGGTTTTGAAAGAAAGTGGGAAAACACTTTTAATGAAGCTCTCAGCTACTGCTGGGATATATTCCACAGTCATCTCATTCTCCCAGCTGAAATATTTAGTGTCAGTGAAACCACAGTTCCAAAGGTTGGTAAAATTACCTTATTCATCTAAGCTTGTGATGGTTCCTCCAGGTAGCTTGGTGGGGCTGTGCAGCCCAGGCCTATACAACAGAAACTGTCTTGGATAAGTGCAGCTGTAAAATGACTTCTATTGCATTTTGGAGCAGAGTTTCAGCCTCCCACCCCTGCACTGCTACCAAAATACTCAGGAGATTACTTTGCTGATATACAATACACTCTGATTCTCTGATGGACATTTGCTAACTGATGTCCTGATGGATAAGAGGAGATATATATACATTTTTTAGAGTTATTACAGAATATCCTAACTCACTAAGGCATGACTTTTCCTGACAGGTTTCTAATGAAACACCAAAGAAGGAACAAATCATGGCAACAGGAAAAGGAATGAGAATGTGGTTTTGATCCTGGAGTTGGACTGTGGTGACTACAGCAGGAAAGAAATTTTCTGAAAAGAATGTCCTCCAAAAGTAAAATTGGGTTAACAAACCCCTTAAATTTGGGATTATATATGAAAGTGTCTCATTTAAAGCAGAAATTCTAGTAACATAGTGGAGTCTAAGATGCTGTGAGGTTTGTATCTGATTACTGAATCAAGCAGGAAAATCCTGGAAACTGTGACTCTTGTCTTTGGAGTTAATAGCTATGATGAGGCAGTGAGGGTAATTTCTCACTGCATAAATATGTTGTAGATTTGAAAAACTTGAAATTCAAAAAAAGAATGGAAAAATTTTGAAGACTCAAACCTTTATGTGGTATGGGAAAAAACATGTAAGACCTGGCTTTGCTAAGGATGTGTCTTCTGGTTTTGCCTCAGATTTTTGGGATGTTCAAATATAATCTTTGACTATATTAATATTTTTCTAAGAAAGATCTTAAACTATTCTCCTATCTTAACTGTGTGGACCCTATTTGTATAAAAAATTGTTTGACTGTTTTGAATCCAGAGCAATGTTAAAGGCAATCATGACCTAATCTTTTTTCTTGTTTGTTTAAATTCTTCTAGATTTCTTCCTTTTTCTTTCTTATGAAGTCTATGAATATGCATTCAGGTCTTCTCTGTTTTGTTTTGAGAGGCCTTGGCAATGTCTGAGATGATTTCTCATGGGCTCTAACATCAAAACCGAAAGGATGAAGAAAGTAGATATTTAACAAAGTCTCCATTTGTTCTGTAAAGTTAATTAGTCACTCTTGACCGTCAGATTAGATTAAAATTAAATATGGGTCAATTAACACTTGTTACTTTTGTTAGCTTAATTTCTGACCAGTCACGCTGAAATTATCACTGAAAGCCACAAGTTTATTTAAGTGGAAATTAAGATGCAGGATTAGCTTTCTTATTTTTACTAAAATGACTATTGTTTTTGGTATTTTTTTTTCCTTCAGAGCTTAAATCTGTTAATTTTTTTTTTTTATCCATTGACACATTTAAATATGAGGTAGAAATTTAGTGTCAGAGAAGACTCATACCTTTTTTATCTTATGATGTGTATGAGTAGATTGTTTCCTGAGAACTTCTCCAACTTTTATGGTTAATAAACTCTCCTGACCAAACTTCATTGTTTGTACCAATCACATACATTAGCACTTAAGATTGTGCTCCAACAATTTTTGAGTTTTGGAACTAAATCTTGCACTTGGTCTTTTACCTCAAGTCAACCTTGTGCTGCACCTTAACAGAAAAAGATTGTATCCTTGATATTTGCCTGTAACCAACAAGTTAGATCCTTCTTTCTAGATGCTCAGCAGATGCCTTCAATTGATCTGCTCACTTACTGTAAAGCGTCTTTACAACAAGCAAATTTTCAGGTCTGCAGTTTTCCTTCCTCATATTTCTGCCAAGCTAAAAGTCAGGGTAAGGTCTCATTTCACTTTATTAGGAAAACAGAGTGCAAAATCTAACATTTGCCAATTTGATTATCACTTTCTTTGTTTTTACCTTCTGAACTTGTGGGATGTTGCCATTGTTGCCCTGGTTATCATAGATCCCGCTAATTAAAACATGCTTTCAACTTGTTAATATAATTTAAACCAAAACAAACTGAATACAAACCAAACAAACTCACTGTTTCAGGTTAGAAATTATTTTCAATGTTTGTATTACATTTTTTCTTCGAATGTTGCTCTGCTTTCCCCACCATTTTTTCCATTCCTTCCTTTCAGTCCATAATTTATTTTTATTGGTTACAGTAAGACTGCAGGCTTTTCTACAGCTGAGCACAGCTGCTAATGTTTTGCTATTGATTCCACATGTTAGCTCAAAAGTGTATAATAATCTGCTTTAATCGTTGCCTTTGGCTTTTCCTCTTCCCACTCTGAGAAGTGCCCTCTGCCTCTGGCCTGGCATGGCCATAACCAGAAACTGATCCTAATTACATCAAACCACTCTCTGCCAAAATGCCCAAATATCCGTAACGTGTTTGAATAACAACTCTTGGAAGACATAACTCCATCCAGCTCCCTGGAAAATGCTTTAAATTATCAACTGTGGATGTGCTGACAGAAAGAAAATCTTGTGGGCATGGTAGGAGGCTAAGCTACCTCTGGCCCGTAAGGGAATACCTCGGCAGTACAAATGTAATGCTATTTAAGTCCCCCCCTGCTTCAAATCCCTGCAGCTCTGAGGAAGCTCCAAATTATAACAGGGCTCCTAAGGGAACGGCACATAATCAGCCCTGCTGAAAACATGTTGAATAGCGCTAAATAAATCCCAGGTCTAATTATGTTACTGAGACTGCACGGGGACTGCGCATCTGGAAGTCCCCCACCAAGTCCTGTGGTAGTTGCACAGTGAGGCACAGCCAGCGTCCGTGGTACTCAGCAGCCATCTCCAGGAAGGAGCTGTGAGGGTCTCCTCACAGTGCAGCAGTAGCCCACATTAAATCACTGCTTATTTAATCTGTCAAACTCCTCTTCTTCAGTCTAGGGGGCATCTGCCGGGGCTGGTGTGGGAAGCAGAGCTGTGGCACTGAGTGGGAGTGGCTCACCTGCCTTCAGCTCTTTGCTCCCCAAAACAAAGCTAATCCTTTCCCAAGCACTCGGGTCATAGAAATGATAGAAGTAACTTGGGGTTTTGTCTGCAAATAAAGACGGTGGTGTTTTCTTGGTGCAAGAAAGAGCTTTGACACTGGTTTTTCTGGGGCTGTGTTTCAACTGCATTGTCTAATGCACCACAAGCACTGGGAGAATTTCCTTAAAAGGCTCAGCACCCTTCACAATCTTTTCTGTAGAAATTGACTGGGTTTTTTTAACTTCAGGAAGTGTGGTTCCTTATCCTAATATGAATGGCACCTTTCTGAGAACCCCTTGCAGCTACTGTCATGATTCTAAGTTGCAAACACATACTACCTGAAGTAGACCTCACTGTTTGTAGCTGACTCTGACTGTATGACCAGTGTGAAAATAAAGCCTCTTGTTCAGGATCCTGAATTTTCTTATGCTAGTCTGTTTTTCATCAGTGATTCTGAAGAAAAATATCAGTGTACATGTATCACCAAGAGGTAAAAAAAGCTATTTACCACTATTTGCATTACTCTCTTTATATTTTTCTTATGTTCTGCTTCTCTTATTTGATTAGTTGGCTGTCAGAAAAGAAGATGACATGCTAATTACTTTTGTAATTGTTACACCAGTATAGTGCTGATAGTCAATAATACTATGGTCTGCAGTCAGATTTCTGTATTGCTGCATATTATTATGCACCAATGATTCTTGATGATATATGAAGTGAATATTACTAGGCTTTCCAACTTCCTAAAGAGGCGTGAAAGCACCCTGAGAATCTGAGGTCTAATTATGGAGACCACAGAGACCAATTCATTCTTCTTTGCCGCATTAGAAAACAGAAAATTTTGGATGGTCAAGAGTAGCTTAATTTAGTGTTTAGAAGAATTTGTAGAGAATATTTTGTATTGCTAAAACTTATGGGAAAAAAAAAAAGACATTTAAATTTCTCTGCTCTATAAGATACATACAGCTATTTTTTGATAAAATGATCCTTTAATGTTGTGCATAAGATATCAGGTCTTTCCTTTGAAGTCAGAAGGAAAAAGTAAGGAATTAAATTTCCTGTTCTCTGATTCCCCCAAATTTAGAGATTTTATCTTAGAACTTTATTTAAAAGAGGGTTTTATTTTCTCAGGTTTTCTCTTTTCATGTGCATGTTGGTTCTTTTTGTGGCTCATTGCATCTAAATACATTCCTATTCCATTTCTCTAATCTGCAATTCTACCCCTGGTATTAAGACTAATTCACTTTTGTTTCAAAACATCAGACTTTAGCAAGACTGTACAGGTAAATCTCTATTTAGGAATAACTCAGATGTCTTCTCAACCTCTCTTGAAGTGATTGCAGATCAACAAAATCTGCTTGATTTGCATTCTGTAGTTGCAAAAAATTATTGCACTGCACAAAATGCAGCTTTTCTTTCACCTGTAGAGGGCTGGTACCATGTCGTGTCCTCTCTTTGCAGCAGTTTCTGGGTACCAAATGGAAAAATCAAGCCGGGCCTTTTGATTCTCACCTCTCTTGAACTCCACTCCAGTCCAGTGATACCTGCAGCACCTTTGCCATCAATATTTTTTGCAACATTGTTTGAACTCTGTGCCTGACTAAGCAACAAAACTGCTGATTCCCCAGAAATGACATTTCCAAGTGGAAAACTCTGAGGCCTTCAGAACTTCTCCTGTGGCTGCTTTTACTGCTGAAAGCCCTGGTGATGACTGTGGTAGAGTAGTGCACTGAGACCCCCAAGAAATTCAGAGCTGCTCTGTCACTGCTTCAATATCCCATCAGAAGGAGAGTGGCTCAGATGGGTAATGTTCAAATCTTTCACAGTGCTGCTGACCAGGAAGAGTCACAGTACAAACAGGTATTGCAATACTCTTAGAACTTTCAAACAAGGGGTGAGAAGTGTTTGGGGGCTGCAATTGCTGGCCTGTCTTTCCTGCTCCTTGCTGATGTCACAGCCAAAGAGAACCAAGGGAAAACCACAGGACCGCACTGGCAGGTCATCCCCTCAGAAACCCTGACTGAGACACTGAAGCTTCTCCTTCAGCTCAGTGGTGCATGGGCTCTTTATCTCCCCAGGCTTCTACAGAAATGGTGTATTGGCATAATGTATTATTTCCCTCCTGATATTTACAAAGAGTAAGGGGATGTTGACAAGGGAATGGAGCTACTTCTGCTGGATTTGCTGTTTCAGAAAAAAGATCAGTGTTCACAAAGGACACAGCAACACACTGGAACTACCTGCTACAGGATGATGGGAATCATATGCTAGTACAGGTTCAATTCCTGGGTAACTTTATGGATGAAAAATGTGGTGGTTATGGCAGGCACATCTGTTCAATTTAACATCTCCCAGTTAAAAGCTGGGAGAGCATTTTGGGAAAGTACCTTTATATACAACTTTTCCTGGTAACTGATTCTTCCATCCACTTTTGGCCATTGTTAGATAGACTACACTGGGCTAAACACACCCGTGGCCTGATCCAGTCTGGCTGCTCTCAAGCTCCTGTGTTACTACGCTTTCCTGCAAATATGTCACGCCACACAAGGTCCACAGGATATCTGTGGAGCTGCTTAGAGAAGACAGTGTTTCAACAGTGTTTATTTTCAAAACTGATCTGCTCTCAGTGTGGCATGTGCCATAAAGTAAGTAGTTGCTTTCGCAGGCTGACAACTTCTCATCATTTGCAATGCCCTTGCCAAGGCCTAGGCTTTCAGGAAGGGCCTCATGCTGCTATCCACTTTGTTAAAAAAGAAGTTGATTTTATATTTAGTGGTGCATGGAGTGTACAGATGAAACAAATCACTCCTATAGACCCCGCAAGATGAATAGGTCCTGCTGAAAACTAGCAAGGAAGCCTGAATGCAAGATTAATATGCAGTCCCAAGTTATGCTTCCCACAACTTTTATTGATTATTTGGTGAGTAAAAAAACCACACAATTCCTTCTATAATTCAGACTAAAATTCTTGTGCAATCATTCTTAGAAGAAAATAACTTGTCTGTGAGGAGAGCTTTTTTGACTGGTTATTCTTTGAGGAGCAAGAGGTTTAAAAGCATCCTATCATTATTTTAGTGTTTGTCAACAAAATCACAAAGTAAGCACAGAATTCAAAAATAGAAGAATTAGGTTGCCTAGAGGCTTCTCCATGCTGGAAAGTTATCTCAGGCAATAGAAAAGGACCTGTGATCTACTGGTTTCTCCCATTTTTAACTTTGATTTGTAGCTATGAACTGGTGACTCCTACTGTGAGACAGTGAATATCTCTGTTCCAAGAATGTGGTGGAGACCAGGCTTCAAGAAGTGTTTCAAAATTCAGAGACTGGACAAGGTATAGACAGCAAACACGTAGTGTGTTGTGTGAATCTTTGATGTTCAGGTGATGTCCTCTGTTGTTTCCTCAGCTGCTTTGTAAATGATCTTGTTGAAGAGATGCACTTTCTGGGTTAGGGCTTCTTTCTGTCAGAAAGCTTACAGTAGTATGTAAATTGTTGAATTTACATAGAGCAGAGAATTGCAATGTCTTCTCTTCTTTCCCAGTCAATAAGAAGTGCAATTGTTATTAATATACTGCCTTAATGATGTTTTTTTTTTTTAAATTAATATGAGTGCTTTCAAAATCATCAGTGCCTGGCTGAAAAGGGGAAATTCTGACTAAAATATGAATCTATAGCACGTCATCTAGAGGATGTGAAAAATTATATCCTGTAAGGTCCAATGCTTTGTATTGATCTTACAGAAGAGACAAATCTCATGGGTCAAAGTTGAAGTGATATGGACAAGAAAAATCAATAATCATTTTAAAAATATACTTTTTTTCCTTTTCTTTTACTAATTCATGAAAAAATAAAAGACCACCATAAGATTTTCACATTATGGATGTTTTATAGATTACTACTGTTTTTTTAATTAATTATGATTTGGGAAATATTTTGTGCCAGCATCCTGTTGGTAAAAATGCATTTTCAAAGCTGAAGTCAAGTATTCCTCCCCCAATAGATCTGGCTTCTGTTGTGGCATGGCTAGTACAAGGGTTTTTGGTGCCTTGAACAAATAAAAATTACAGCTTTCCTTCTTTCTTCAGTAACAGTCAGAATTGCCTGTGACAGGATAGAAGGACCTCTGACATTCTGTGATGTATCTCACAGTCTGGTTTCTGACTCCTTTATTCCTGTCTCACCAGGCCTTTTCCCATGTCCTCTGAAGGCTAAAAAAGGAGGTAACAAGTACCTGTGCTCCAGCTGACCCATTGTCAGTCAGTAAAAGTGCAGTCCCATCTACATTGCCATGGTAAGTAAAATTATCTGAACAAACTGCACAAATATTTTCTTTTCTCCTGCTGCTCCGGAGACCTTAAGAACTAGTGGCCCAGGAAAGCTGTTGGAGATACTTTAAGCAGTAATCTCCAGAACTTCTCTGAAATTATGTCTGTGCAAAATGATTTTTGGTGTCCCAGACCTCTCTATACTTTCTGACTGCTTGTGCTAACTCATATATATCAAATGTTAATCTTCTTAGATGTGGAAAGATCTAGATTTTTCTGTGTTTTGTGCAAGTAAAAGCAGATCCTCTGGGCTAGAATTTTTTGAAAGCCTTCTGTCGTTGAATCAATGGTTGCAGATTTAGAGTAAAGCTGATTGCTTGTGAAACCTTGTAGTCACTGAGGCCCTTGATCAGTGGCCACAGGGGATGGGAGAGGAGGCATACCATCCTATCTGCCCTTAAACAGAGTCAAAATCTAGGAGAAATCTCTTTGGTTGAAAGTATTCCAGAGCTTCACTGGCTCCTGGAGGCTGATTTGGATTTGATCTAACATTATTTCAGGTTTCAGCAGGAAAATTTCACGCAGCTTTACCCTCTTAACCGCTCTTTGCCAATACACAGAAATTCAGCTGAGAGCCGCTTTGTTTTTTTTCCTCTTCTCTTAAGAAAATCAGGCTGTTGTTGATTTTTGCCATGTACAAATAAGCCACCTCTACCAGTTAAAGACATCCCTCTATAGTGTTTTGATGACACCCACACATCAGTGTCCACCTTCTTGGACATCTGTGTGCTGGCATGATCACATTAGTGTTTTTGTTGATGACTAAAATGGAGGCTAATGTTCTGCTACGTATGCCAGAAATAAATTTCTTTTAGCAGGCACCCTGATGACAGCTTATCCATTAAAAAAAAAAAAATAGAATTGATTCAAATCAAAAGATTTGAATTTTTTTTTTTTAAAGAGCTCAGGAAAATGCTTCACATCCATGTTTCTTCTTTCAGTAAGTACTCCCAGTATTTTTCTACTTCCTGTGTCTTGTGTTGTGGCCTCTTGGTTGAAAAGAATGAAAATGGACATAAACTAAACTGCTGTTAAATGTTAATATTTAAAGACTTCAAAATACTGTACTGAACAGACCACTGTGGAAGATGTCAACCATCAGGAGTGGTTTTGACTCCTCCTAAGAGCCTGTTGCAAAAAAGCATGCCTTGTACCTTTGCATAGGAGAACTTGCCAGCCGGAGACCATGTGCGCAGGACTGGGAACAGGGTAAGAGAATCCCACACACCTAATTATAGTCCTTAACATTGCACAGCATTTATCAACCATTGAAAACCCAATTGTTTAATTTCTAAGCTCTTCTAACTGAACATTAGTCACACACTCTCCCTTGCCCTCTACTTGCTGTGTTGAAAATCACAACCCTAAAAGTGCTTACTATAAAGATTCCATAATTAGGGAGCCACTTAGTCCAGGACGGTCATTTCCCAGAGACAGCAAACATGCCTTTGGGTGAAGGGTTACACCAGTGTAGCCAGTGACAGAATCCACCTAAGATTATATAGAATCATAGAATCTTTCAATTCGGAAAAGAAATTTGAGTCCAACCAATAGCCCCACGCTGCCAAGCCCATCACTAGAATGTATTCCTGAGTGTCACACCTATTAATTTTTTGAACTCTTTCAGGAATGATAATTGCACCACTTGCCTGAGCGGCCTGCTCCAATACCTGATAACCCTTTCAGCGAAGAAATTTTTCTAAAATCGAATCTAAATCCCACCTCCCCCTCCTTGCCAAGTTCAACTTAAAGCCATTTTCTCTTGTTCTATCACTTGTAACTTGGAAGAAGAGACAACCTGGCAACACCCTCCTTACAGGAAATTTTAAAGAGTGATAAGGTCTCCCCTGAGCCTCCTTTTCTGCAGGCTAAACACCCCCAGCTTCCTCAGCTGCTCCTCCCAGGACTTGTGCTCCAGACCCTTCAACAGCTTTGTTCCCTTCTCTGGATGTGCTCCAGCACCTCAATGTACTTCTTGCTTGTGAGGGGCCCAGAGCTGAACACAGGATTTGAGGTGTGGCCTCACCAGTGCCAAGTACAGGGGGCAATCACTGCCCTGGTCCTGCTGGCCACACTGTCCCTGATCCAGGCCAGGATGCCACTGGGCATTGACCTGGGCACACAAGAGACCATGCCCAGCCACTGTCAATCAGCACTCCCAGGTCTTTTTCTGCTGGCCATTTCCCAGATGCTATTCCCCAAGCCTGTAGCATTTTAAAAGTGCAGTGGGAAGTGGATGGAAGGAGTGTAAAGGAGCAGATTGAAATAGAGAAAGAAAAACAATAGGTACAAATTTCTACCAGTTTCCTCAGGCATCCATAGCAGCTGCTTAATGATACATGTATCATTATATCTTGGAGTAGTTGGAGGGCAGAAGCAGACTTGATTACACTACAGACAATTGTTTCACAATAATTCTGGACCATTTTTCATTAGCTGCCTCCCCTCACAGCAAAACAAGGGATAATTTTTTTCCTAAAAAATCTTATACCTCTAGAAGGTTGTCCAACAGTTAAAGATTTTTAATAATTCATCATGCGAAACATCTTGAGCTAAATACTAAATTTCCCAGCAATAACAACAAAAGATGAATGAAAGGAGCTGAGGTTAACTTGCTCTGATAGAAACAAAAGGGTAAATAAAAAGAATGAAGCTATCGCTTTTCCATGATTTATCAGTACATTTTTATTACGCCCTCTGCTTTGACAAGTTTTGTCACTCAGTCTGTTGAGCCAAACCAGTTCATTCCAAGCAAGCTGATTAAGTAACCGATTAAAACAAAGGAACAGATTTGTCTGCCTATAATCATTTACCATGACACAAGCATTAGGTGGCAGCCCTTATTGGTGAGTGAAGCTGCTGCTATTGCCTTTCACAAAATATAAGGAGTTGTGGTTTTGATCACCTGTCCTAGACCAGCAGGCCCCAAGGTGATATGACTGTAGTGATGGGAGCAACAACTTTTATGGCAATTACTTTGTTTTCTTCCTTTTGAATGACCTTTAAAACAAATGTCTCATTCATAGTCTCATTCATAGTAACATTTATATGTGGTACTCCTGACTTCATTAGATGGACTGAATGTATCCAGCTATGAACAAGGAGCAATTTGCAGGAAGAGAAGCCTTGGTAATTCTTTCAAGTCTGCTTCCCAAGACACACTCTGATTGCTCCACCTTGGCTTTCCAGCATGGGTAAAAGCAGGTGATGGTGGCAGTTCGCTTAATTTTCAATTCATTCCTAAAATTGAGAGCCTGAGGATGCAGCTGGATACCTAGGATTTAAAGCATATTAAATAAATGTAATGAAAGGAATCAAGAGGGAGAGACTCCAACCAACATCTGTAGTTTTCAATATGAGATAAGGTGTCTGTCTGGCTATGTGGCTACCTGCTGTGATGTGTGACCAGCCACAACAGGCTCTTTGTGTGAGATGTTTCGAGTATGCCTGTGACTGTTAAGCACTAGCTGCCTGCCTTTTTAAAATGCCTCAACTCTGGAAGTCAAATCAAGAGGCCATCACTGCTTGGATCTCAGTGTTGGACCTCCTTACAGGCAGCAATGTGTCCAGGAGCTCGATTTCCAAAACCTGGACTTGTGAGCAGAATGATGTGAAGCAGCTACTGCAAATGGCAAAAATGATAAATTTTGATTGTTTGTCTGCAAGAAGAAAATGCATTTTTCTTTCCTCAAAGGATCACAAATTTTCAAATTACAGGAAAAAAAATTTCTAATCTTTAGATATTGAGTCCTTCAAATACTGAAATGAGACTATATACAAAAAAATGTATTCACATTCCCTACTTCATCTTGGTTATCAAGAAAATGAAAATGACTTCTGAATATAAGGCCGCTGGAATTTGGATGTGCTTCTTAAAATTGTTGGTTTAGCAACTGATTCTGAGATCAAATGTGTTCTGAAATGCTCTGTCCTGCACGGGTCACTGCATTGCAACTCAGACGCTTTTCTAATCTTACTCAATTCTTCATTGCCTTGTTTGAAGATTGTAATTTCAGTAGGTTTTCAGAGGAAAAGAAGATAGCACCTAACTACAGAACACAGCAAACTGTAAAACATGCTGCTGTGTTCACTTTTACATTGCCCTAGCAATTGACGCTGTTTCTTTTCTTGCCATATGAGTTATAGGTTTAGTAAAGCGTTGCCAGATTCAAGTCAGAAGGCCTCTGCTGGCACTGCAGAATGACAATTCTTATCTGTTTTCTATAGCTTGACATTTTCAGTAAGGCCTGGAAGGTTTGGTTAATAGGGTTTGTCAAAAGGGAGCTACAATATAAAATGTTGAAATATGGAAGGAGAGCATAGCAGAGAACCCGTGTCACGTTAAATGTTACCAAAGCAATTTTTAGGAGACTAATTATTCACAATAGATAACTAAACTGTAAATCTCTATTACAAGTAGGGGATTGAATGTGAATTTCCATAGAAAGCAGTTCTGAAGTCTGCTCCTTTAATAGCTAATGCATAAGGAAAAGGGTAGATGTGCCAGAGGCTCTGGAAGATGAGAGGTCAAAGGATGAATGGACAATAACTCCTGGATTCATTCCCTTTGCAAGTCCTAAAAAGACATATTTGCATTATAAAATGCCTGATAGGCTTTCTTTTAAATAGTCTGATATTGAAAGAATTCTGATGTAACAATTCTTTATGACTATTGATAACTAGAAAAAGGGAGAAGACATCTAAAGAGGGGCTTCTATATATGCTTAGGCATTACTTAGCTGGATTTTCAAAGAACAGCGATAATCAGGTACTTCCTAAAATTTCATGTCCTGCCTTTTGGGTACGCAGTCCCTTCTAGGATGGCAATTGCACTTGCTAATGTCCCTGTGAAATCCTGTGGCCTATTACCTGAAACAGCACGTAGCAGGTAATCTGTGTCCTGAGGCAGTATTTGTTCCTGTCCTTTCTATGGTGAGGCATTTTGTGAGAGGAGAGGAAAAGTATTGGACAGTGCCTGTGACAAGAGGCTTCCTGTGGTAGCTCATACACAGATTCTTCTGTGCTAGTTCATACAACATTTCTTGTTTCTGTTCTCTAGATGCTACTCAGCCTTATAGATCCCTTTGGATCTTTTTATTTATTACTAATTAGTTTTTAATATGTACACAATGCATTGTGGCAGAAACTGTAGGTCTGACTATAGTTTTCCTGTTATTACCTCTGCTCTGTCTCTTTATTATTGCTTCTACAATAAATTACACTTGCCCTTGCCAACACAAGACAACTGCTATGCAACTGAAAGTATATTCTTAAGTAATAGAGATATAACTATACTACAGGTTGTGTGAACTCTTCATTCTGATTTGAAGGGTATCATCCAGCTTATTAATAAAGCATACCTAAAGAAGCTCTTGCTTCTTTATGGAAGACTTAAAAGGCAAAACTGTTCAGAGCATACCAGGAAGGTAATTTCCTTCTTGGAGTCTATCTGCAGCTGTAGCACTTAAAAGATCTAGTGAGGTTGTCTCTGGCAAAGCATATGCTCATAAGTGGGACTCCAAATCTTGGAGTTGTTGGGTATTAATGAGGAATGCTTATGTCCCAAGTAATTGCATTAGACATGACTTAAATGTAGACAGGATGAAGGAGAGATTGACATCTTTTCTCCTCCTTACAAATGAATATATAAATTTTTAAGATCTTACTGTATTGCTGAAAGTTTGCAAATTCCATTATTCCTTGCCATAAACATTAAAATGTTCTATTTGCTTTTTCTATCAATAGCCAGCAGTGATCTGTACGACTGGAAGAAAACAAACCCAGTACTTTTGACTAGGCAGTGACCATGGTGACACCCTGTATTATGATGGTGGAGGGTCCTGTTACCTGCAAATGCATTTGTCTAGTTGATAAATTCTATGGGCTTCAAGCAATAGACCACCAATTCCTGTTGCCTGGTCCTGGGATTAATCTGTGCCTCAGGACTTCACAGGCTTGAAGGATTTTCAAGTACTCTGCCCTGACAGGCAGGATGATTCTCTCTGTGCTACTGCTGAGTATTTTGGACATAGCTGTAGCAGGCTGGTTATAGCTAATGTGCAGTAACTCTTTGCAGAACAGCCTTTTTCCTTGTCTTAGAAAGCACAGAGGGATGAACTGCATGCATCAGGCAGTCACTGCACTTGCACAACAAAGTGGATATTTCTGGAGCTGACTTGTTTATTATGTGCTTCTTGTTATGACTGGTGAATCCTAACATATCAAATTTATTTGCTCCACTGTGCATCTAAGCTAGGACTATTCATGTCCACAGAGTCATGAACAGAAATACAATAACTCTTGTCCAGGATAGTCAAAAACATCTGTATTTAGAGAGCAGCAAGTGGATTGTTACATCAAGGAATGAACTATCAAGGAACTGCAGAGAGGAAGTGTGGACTCTTTTACTCAGGAAGTAATTCTGTACACAGAAATGCTCCTAATCATTAAGTTGTTTGCGCTCTCACACTGCAGAAAATTGTTGGGTTTATTCTAGGAAATCTCTGTTCTGGTCAATCTTTAGATCAGCCTCAGAATTATAACGGCTGTTTTGGAAAGGTTTCTTAGGCTTTGGCTGCAAAGACTTTCTGCAGCAAAACTACTATTGATATCTGTCATATATGAACAGTAATTACTGGTAAATGGGTGTTTAATTCTTTCTGTGCACTTAATTTTCATTTATTAGAGTGGCACAATTTTCTGTGTATTAATTTTCATTCAAAAGAGTGGCAGTGAAATTGCACAGGATAGTATAGTAATAAGGAGCAGAGCAAAATAAGTTCAAAAGCAGAAGTTGAGTTCTTGAGTTTGGGTGAGATGTGATTTGCTATGCAATGGAGCAGTTCCATCTGCAAGTAGTCTACAATAGGCGGTTGCTACAGCAAAAAAATATGAAGAGAGGCATGTAATAGAAAAAAGATAAGTTTAGGGTCAGATAAATGGACAATGAATAGCTTTCAGTGTAGAAGGTGTAGAGATTCTTTTCCACCCTGGTGTAGGTGGTGTCTGAAATTTCCAGAGATGTTGGGGCTTCATAGAACCACAGAAAATGCTGAGTTGGAAGGGACCCACAAGGAACATTGGGTCCCTGTACACAACACCCCAAGAGTCCCACCACGTCCCTTAGAGAGTTGTCTAAGCAATTTTGAAACTCTGCCAGGCTTGGTTCTGTGACCACTTCCCCAGGGAGCCTGTTCCAGTGTCCAACCACCCTCTGGGGGAAAAACTTTTCCTGATATCCAACCTAAACCTCCCCTGACATAACTTAGGCTGTTTCCTTGGGTCCTATCACTGGGCACCAGAGAGAATAGATCGGTGTCTGCCCCTCTGCTTCTGCCCTTCTGTCAGTGCAGAGGCCAGAGGCACAAGAGGGCATATTTGCAGAGCTTTCAGTTGTAAGAAGTGCCTTTCCAGGGGAGGACACAGAGAAGAGGTGAGGATGTCATCACTGATGTCTTGAGAAATGTGTCTCATGTTCTTAAGTAGCCAGTCATTGATATCTTGGTCTGTGCTAGTTCTCAGATCTGTGTTGCTCCATTTGGAAGTCAAATTCAATTTCACTATTAAAGGATTAATACATATTATTATAAAGTGAGGAACTGGTACTTGATGGGGAGGATGAAAATGGAGATTCTTAGCTAACCCTTTATCTATTATTTTATGGCTGTTGAGGCCAGACAAAAAGGGTGTTTTGACTGACCTAATATACACTAGATTTTAGCCTATAAAGGTGAATTCAGTTATATTCTGTATTTTGAACCCACTGAGGCCTATGATATTTGAAAAAAAAATTGTAGATATGAAAATTTCCAGGAATATATGGGTTATAAATAAATAAATAAATAAATAAAATAGGAGCTGGTTTTGTTTGCTTTATTTTTTAGAGCTTTGAATTTACAATTGAGTTTAAGCAGCTCTCTTGCACAGGTGATTTTCAAGCAAAAATAGTTTTGTTTGAGAGCTGTAGACTAGCTCAATTCTTGACCATTAATATAAAACTGGTTTCTTTTTCTCACTTGACTTGATTCTATAAGAACTTCTGCAGTTTGATTATCCTGTAACTCTTACTAAGTGTTCAAGAAACCTGTACATCTTCTTTTTAACAAAGTCTATTTTTTGGAAGATTTTGCAAAAGCAAAGATGTCTGCTCTTGCCACATTTTTTAATTTGTTTATTTGTGGCAATCTTTGCATTGACTAATGCTTGCATAAACCCCATCTGTACTATCATTTTTTGGTGAGAAGCCTTCAGTCAAGCACCAAGTTTCATCAGTGAGAAGGTGTTAAATAGGCTGTGGATGAAAAAAAAGCCACACAAAATGTTTCCAGTGATTTTCTTGGTTTTCCTTCTAGGCACTCATTCACGAATCTGTTAGTAATTTGCTCAACAATCCACGTGTTCAAGGATAGGAAAATGAATTTTTTTCAGAGCTCTTTGCATTAAAAGTGACTTCCTTCCCTGTAAAAAATGTCACAGAACAGTGAAATAAATTTTCTGAAAAAGCTGTCTCTAGTCACAGAGTTGTGGTGGAGTGAACTTACTCCAGAAATGTCACAGAACCTGCATGAGGGAGATGGAGCCACTGGGGTACTGCTCAACTCTTTCTGGTATGAAGTACCAACATTAATAAGAGATCTTCCTAAATAGGTGCTGCTTCTTCTTCCTCCAGAAGAGGTTGTAAACCATGCTGCTGTCTTTTGGGACCAGCACCTACTAACATATTTTGAATATGTTCTTTTATTATAGGGAGTTATTAAAATGTAAGATTATAAATAGTTCTGCTAGATGTTATTATCCATATTAAATTATTTCTCTATATTTGAGAAAACTAATGTGCAATTGCCATTGCTGTCTCTTGTGGAAACCCTCAGCTACAGCAAACAAGTCTGTTTTACTACACAGTTATGTATTTCAGTGGATGTTAAAGTTCATTCATCTGAATATATTTATAATATAAACATACAGAATGGCTGAAATGGAGGGAAGGGCATTCTAGGTTGCATTTTTTTTTCTTTATTTATGCTCACACTATATTTTTAATATATTTATTTGCAGAAACAGTAACCTAGTTTTTAAAATAAACTTTGCCTGGAACTAGGAGCAAAGGGCAGAAGATTTTGACAAGGCATTTACATTTTCTTTTTCCAAAAAATGACTCAGTAGCTTGCATTTGCTAGGAAGAAATTGTGTGGTTTTTTTCTAAATAAGCCATCACATTCAAAGTTGATTTGTTCCAAGGAAAGGAGCTGAAATTAGTTACTGACATGCAATAACTCATTTCTTATTTTACCAACAGTAATTAAATTGCCTGGAACTGTTGTCATTTAACAGCTTATTAATTGACTAATGTGCATTACTTGAACACAGGCTATAGGTAAAATCTAGGGATTAGGAAAGGAAGAAAGAAGAAGAAAAACCTCACTGCTTTTTGTGACCATCATAGATGAATGATTAATTTATTTCTTAATGGAGTGTCATTTTTGCAAACACTAATAGGTTAGATTTTAAAGACGCAATTTTGTCAGCACTAGTCCTCATGAAGGAAATGGTAGTAAACTAGTAATTCTTTGGAGAGGAAAAAATGAATAATTGGTTCTGCTTTCTTTTAACCATATGAAGGTTATATAGCTCTTTCTTCCTTAAAAATCAATGATTTCTGCTTGGATGGGTATTTACATTAAAAATTCCTTCCTCTAATCCTATGATTGGCCAAATATTCTGAAATTTTCCTCCTTTTGTTCCACCGACATGGAAAGAAACTTTGTCACATGCATCAGGGAGTCTCAGCCTAATAGAACTACACACAAAAGTGGTTATAGGCAAGTTCAGCAGCTTTGATTGTGTCCAGTCAAATATGATACATTCCAGTGCTGCATTAGTGGCCTATGTGGAGGGGAAAAAAAATCAATGAGGTCAGCATCTAGGTCCCAGCTGAGAATAATCCATTTCATAAAAATAAGCTGAGAAGTTCTCAGTCATCCCAGTAAACTCTAATTTATAGTGTTCTATAGGCTCCTAACAGAGTCTATGACTGTGTGAATAGACAGGGAAACATAGGTGAAGTTTTTAAAGGGAGAAATGTGAGATGGGATTTTCTGAATTACCTAACCATCAAGAGATTTATGACAATAGTGTCCTTCTATGAAACTGGAAATCATCAGTTAGAAGACTTGGTGGGGGAAATGAATTAGCTGTGTGAGCTGCCTGAATGTGAGAGCAGCATGGAAATTCAGGCCAATCAAGCAGCAGTTAAGACACTGATGAAAAAAACCCGAAAATATGAAAGTCATCGTGTAGGGCTACTCAGAGAATGAAGGGGAATAGAATAGCTCCAGGACACGAGGCTGAAGAGACCATCCATATTGCTCAGTTTTATACACCATGGCTGGGAGTTGTTTGTCCAAATGCAGGAATCAATAGTGCCCATATCTCCATCTGCTTGGCTTTGCAGGTCTGTTATAAAAATCAGGCAGTCTTAGTACTGTTTTTTCTCTTTTGAGGCACAGCAGGTGAATTGTAAGCACTCTGCAAGTGCTTACTTTTTGGCACTGAGTAGAAAGGGAGTCTGTACCAACAGATGGGATATAGATTCTTCCACTGTGGATCTGTGAAGTGGGAAAAGATTAATCCCATATGGAAGTGCTTGCCTGTCATATCTGGGGTCTTGGCCAAGTACTTGGTTCTTAAATGTCACTGGAGCTGCATCAGGCCCAAAATATTATGGTGGTTTTGGGGTCACCATCATTCCTGCTGTTCAAAAGCAGGCCACAGGTAAAGTGAAGCCTTTAAATTTCTGTGATCATGGTGCAGAGAGAAGGAAAAAAACAGAGTGTGCTGTCAGACTCCCTGGAATTCGTTAGGCTGTCTTTCAAAGTGCAACTTCATGTAAGTCCATAACGTGCTTGTTTTTATTTCAATAAAACAGTAATTTTGACAATAACTAAGTATGTCTGGCAGAATAGATGGGAAGGCTATGAAACTATTAATAACATTTGGACACCTCCTGCTCTGTTTTAATGCATCACAAGTTAGCACAGTATTGATTCAGTATCAAAGTTCTGAGAAACAAGCCTCTTACCAATATCTAGGATCCGATGTTGTAATTGAACTAGAAAATGTTAGATTTCCAGCATTACTGCTGAGAATTCTTCCCAATAAATGTGTGTTTTCCACTGGGGCTGAAATCACTGTGAGTGTTAGTTTTAATTTTTTTCCTTTTTGTATTTTTCTCATCACAGAGGTTCCCTTTCTCCCCTCTGTGTGTAAAATAAACATAATGGAACCAACTCTTGCATTTTACTACCTTGACTTGTGGGAACATCCTTTCACATACTTGGGTTAGGTAATTAAATCTTTTGTGGAAGGATTAAACTTTGTAGAAAGGAAAAAGGGTGGAATTAGAAATTATTATGTAGGAAAAGAGACCCAGTAGGAATCATGGGCAGAAGTCTTTGTCAGTGTGTGAGGAAAAATGAGAAAGAACAGAAAGAAAAAAAGAGCCATTTTTATGACACTGAAGCACAAGGAAGAATTAAGAATTACTACTTAAAGGAGAAATGAAATAGTGTGAAGGAAGGAAACTAGAAGAATGGCTGTATATGTCAGCCATATGCTGTAATGAGAATGGCTGTAATGAGTGGGTGCTGGTATATCAAAAATGGATGGTACACCAGTTTTCATGACAGTCTATTCCATTACCAGTTTCCTTCTTATTTCAAAATGTCCCTCCGATTTGCATATTCCTTTTATCTAACATCTTACATCTACAGCTATTAACCTCCAGAGTTTGTCAGTAAAACTGAAGAAATGCAGAATACACTTTTTTATTTCCAAAGCTCATTTTGATTTTCCTTCTTAGGTCTAGGATCATATTAGTCTAGTTTCTTTCAGAATCATAAAGCTAAGCCAAAATATTGATTTTTTGTTCAGTATCCTTGTCTTTGTTAGATGCCAGCGGTTGTTAATTCATGCAGTGCACCTGCACCTGCAGAATAATGTCATTCTTTCTTTCCTAGTAAGTGGCCTCAGGTACAATGTCCTGCAAGGTAAAAACCTACTTTTGTTAGATACAGTTATGTAGAAGGGGTAAGGGGAGGGAAATAGAGAGTTAAGAATGTCACTGCCAATGCAGTAACACCTTTTGTCAAGTTACAACAGTAAATTTATCCAAAGGATGTCAAAACTAAATTTTTTCTTCTGGTCTGTGAACTATCAGTGCTGGGCATGGAAGCATTTGCCTCCCTGGTGGCTTTTCAGAATTCCTGGGTTTTCCTTATCTGAAGCTATGCTGCTTTCGGTGAGAGTATGTTCTGTGTGAGAAGATATGTGGAGTGCAGAAAATCTTATTTCTGGTAGGAAGCCAACAGGTCTCCTTATCCCTGCGTGGTTTATCACATAGTTAATGCCAAGTGGCTGAAAAGCCATAGCTATAAATAACTTGCTGGCTACATGGATTTTGTTCTTTGATTGTTTTTCCATAACTAATTAGGTATAACAAAAAGAACATGTCAAGTGTAGATAGCCTAGAAGTTATTTATCCTTTTTCTTACTCATACTAGATGGCTTCTAACCAAGAATAAAATATGCCAGCAAACCACAAGTGACAAGATCTGAACCTAGAAGTATTTGTGATCTATTTTAGAATACATGTTTAGCATTTAAAATGGAAGTGACACTGACTTCACATCACTGAACACATCAAAATTTCAAAACCTGAAGAACTTTTGAGCCTCCTATGATTTCTAAACAAGTACAGTCCAAAAAACCATTTAATCTTTCTGGTTGGGAAAAAGCAAGGAAAAAAAAAAAAGCAATTTCAGTAGTTCAATAAAATTTTGTTCTGGACCAAATGTATGAAAAAGATACAGAAATTATGAATTGTCTGGATCAAAAGTAGTTCCCAAAGCCATCTGGCATATCATCAGGCTCTGTGGTTCTTCATAAACTGTGGAGTTAATCTACTGTCTCATTAGAGTAGCTGACAAATCTCATTGAAAAGTACTGCAAATCTGTATATCTCTCAGCTGTAGGAGCACAAGGACAAGTACAGACAATTCTTCAAGAAGATACCTTAGAAAGGATGCCAGCCTCCTGAGAAAAACATTAAAATAAGATTTGTGTTTTGGTGGTTATGGTTAATGTCACAGAAATTTATGCTAAAACTAACTTCTCATACTGGTGTATGCACTTTTTCTCTCACACCAATTGGCTTGACTGTCTGCTCATTCCTATTCCAGACTGAAACAGGTTTTGGATAAATGGAGAAACATAACCTGAAATTTTGCATTCACAGATCTGAAGGTCCTGATCTTTCAACTGCAGGAAAGGTATTATAAAATACTTTTGGAATTTGACATTACATTTGGTCAAATAGCAGTAATTACTTGACTCTGCCAGTGCTTGTTTCTAGTTTCTCATCTGTTTATGAGATATAATGCCAGTACAGTTGCAGAGTTCTGGTGGGATTACCTGTGCCTGAGAACTTATACTTGTAGCTGTTGTTTCTGTGGTGACATAGTTCTATGTGTCCATAACATCATTTTTATCCTAGACAATACCAGACATCCGTTTACATGTGCCATTTTTGCTGGAGTAGGGCTCCTATAATTTGAGGGATTATGTGTCTGATGTGTTGTTCTAATTCAAACTGAGGGGCTGTGTATTATTTAGTGCACGTTTTAGTTGCCAGTGTGTGAAACTCATATGTTCACAAACCAACAAAGGGAAGAAAAGAGAGCACATAACATGGGATTCAGAAATAATTCATGATGATTTAGTTTAATTTGAGTTACTATAACCCTAAAGCTCCATTAAAACCTAAAATGAATGCTATTTCCTCCTGAGAGCAGAGAACAATCTGCTAACTTTTGCCAAAATGAGAGCTATTATGGTGTACAACATGAATGCATATAAATTACAAGGTTTACATTTGTTGTTTTTCCTAATGTTAACTTTGACTGGCATAACAAATTAAAAGCAAGAGGGCTAGAAAAGGAAAAAACCTGCATCAGATTAACAAATATGCAAAGAAGTGTAATTTCTAACTACAGAACACAAGACCTTCACACTTCAAACAATCCAAACAGGTTTTCTTTTAATGATTAGGTTTCCCTTTTCTTCCCCTTTATACTAGGAATACATTGAGAACTACAGTAGTATTTGGAAATAATTCAGTAAGCTGGGTATCTCCTTTTTTCACAACTCTGGTAACACTTGGGATGTTTAAGGTTTCCTACTGTTATGTTTGGTGCAAGGTTTACAGGAAAATTAAAGTGGGTTGAAAATTCCTGATTGAAACCAATGTAAGGCATCAAAGAAAATTTTATATTTCAGGACATGGCACTGAAACTGTCCTGAACAATATTTTAATGGCACTTGCAGCCTTTTGCAGGTAAACAAATAAGAAGTTGCTTTCCATTAAAGAAGACAGATGCTGCAGAGAGTCTGTGTCTCCCCAGAGCAGCTGCTCTATCTAAGATCCAAATAGGTCATTTAAGCCCTGATCCCAGAATGAGAGATGTTGGGTCAAAATGTGCCTATCCAGGGACTAAGTCATGACCTGATAGAAGTAAAAAAACCTGGGATTTTTATATACACTTCTAACATGTTTTCAGAACATGAATATTTCAGAAGAATATTTTTCCTGCCTCACTCTTTATATTTGATACAAAGAGCTTCAACTTCTGCTCATTTTAATTCAGCTGATTTTTGCTCCCATAGTTCAGTTCTTTTTTCATTCAGATAGTTTAATTTACCCACTCTTTTATACACAGAGCTACTGTGTTTATGGATAGTGAAATGTTTTTCTATGTCAAATGAGCTTTTAAAAAGTATTATACTCTGCAGGCATGCAGGGGATGATGTTTAAACATAGCTTTCCCTTGCCTAGGCTTCCAGATGATTGAATTTTGAATCTCCCATGAGGTAAAAAAATTGATTATGGACCATTTTGGATGGAGTTTGGAACATAATTCTATCGCTATCTATTGATCTGCATTACCAGAAGCATCATAAAGCAACTGGATCCAGGATGTCTTTTTAAGGACATTATTGGATAGGCAATGGCCTAACATTTCTGGCTTCCTATTGAATATTTTGAGCAGGGAAGGATATTGCAGCACAAGTCTTCTGGAATATTACCTTTTCCCTCTTACAGAAGCTGAAACCCCTCATCAACATGCAGTTGGAAAAGCAAGAACTGCCCAAGAAGGAAAGGGCAGGCAGGGAGGGAGGGCAGAGACAAGCTGAAGGCTCACAATTCTGTGCTGGCAGTGAGCTGGGGCAGGTGAGGAGGGTGGTGAGGAGGGTGGAGAGGCTGCTGTTCCCACTGCCCTGCACTGCCCCACCCCACGTGCCTTCTCTGCCACCAAAGCTTTTGGCTACAGTGGCCAACCCACAGTTCAAAGCATCTCAGATGCCAACAGGAGTGAAAATATGCTTTCTCCACACGATGAACTTTTCAAGATGTCTCAGAGTTGCTCAGAAGTGGAATTAAGAAAAGGCTAGATCAAAGCTGTATATT
Organism: Sylvia atricapilla; assembly: GCF_009819655.1. Lineage (NCBI taxonomy): Eukaryota > Metazoa > Chordata > Aves > Passeriformes > Sylviidae > Sylvia > Sylvia atricapilla. Next base: position 66,052,542 of record NC_089140.1, on the reverse strand, counting down.
TCCCTGTTTTCCTTCTCCTGCATTAGCACTTGTATTTTAACCCTTTTCCTACCAAAGAAAATGTGAATTTATAATCCTTACAGCTTTGGTCCTTCCCTTTTTATAATTAAAAGAATCAACTTTTGATGTTTTCCCTGAGTCTAAAACATTTCCCAAGCCTGTTAATTTCCTTACTGTATTATTTCCAATTACAAAGCCATCAGTCTCAATTCTATCACTGTTTTTTGCTTTCTCACTCTTCTTTTTCCTTTGCAGTTTCAAGTTTACTATTTTATTGCTGAAAAATCCTAGTATTTTTATTCCTGTTCTGAATCTGACTGCTTCCAAATCCCTAGGGTTCCAAGCCAATATGTTTGGTAATGACTTCATAACAAAGGAAAAGGAAACGAAGCCAATTTGTGTTTTCCATTGTTGTGATAAATGCATATCTGAACTTTCAGCTGATCTTGGCTTCAAAAAAATAAAGTAACCAACTTTACTGGGTGACACTATGAACAAAAATTATTTTCTTTGTTTACTTTTTTGTGCTCAGGTGACTTGTCCTCCACATTTGAAAGGAAAAGTAAGAGATGCTGCCATGAAATTGAAACAGGGGATTACTATAAACACAAAATTAGAATAAGGTCCAGGCATTTGAATGAAGATTAATGTCATCTTATAGCAGGCACTGCATAAAATCCCACAAAGAAAAGCCATGTCCCTAAAGAAAGCACAGAGGTACAGATGACTAAAAATCCTTTGAAAATAACCATCACAAATTCAGGTTTTAATGAAATCAACATTTTCTCTGGAAGACACCAAATATTATCAGGGTTTTCTGTCAAGGGATATTTTATTGACATGTATTGTGTGGTAAACCCTCAGTAAAAGCTACCAATATCCTTGAATTTTTTGTGATGTTCTTTACTTTCCCACTGTCTCTTGAAGTGACTGTATTCTTCATAAGAGAGATGATTGCAAAGCTTTTCCCAACTTCCCCTTTCTTCTTATCTTACCTTACAGTTTAAAATATGAGATCAGGTTTTGTTTTCTTAAGAGTTCTTGTATATTTATACCCGTGCAAAGGCAAACTGAACAGAACACACATGTGTAACCATGAAACTGAAGAAAACCCTCAAGCAGAACAGCTAAACTTCAGCACCACCACCACCCTTACAGCACCTGCTCATGGCCAAGTTTTCTGCATTAGGAGCCTCCCAAGCCACTGTGTGTAAAACTGCTTATCTGAACACTTTGGTTTTGGTGCAGAGCTCCCAGTGACCCCTTTAAAATCAGGGCAAATCTAGTGTTTAGTGTGTGCTGCTGTAGCTCCATGAGCAGTAGACAGGCTGGCTGACACAGAGCAGGGTTCTGTATCTCTGCCTTGCAATGCAGCCACACAAAAGTGACATTAGTGCAGATGTGCTTAAGTAATAGTATAATAGAAGTGTCCTCAGAGGATGAATTGTACTGAGAACCAGTATACTGATGCTAAATTGTGCACTAAATTGGAGGCTTAAAAATGAGGAAGCTTGTAAAAAAGATGTTAAGGTGAAAAGTGAGGAAATTAAAGTGTTGCAGCTCAGCATGGGGGCTACTTAAACATCCCATAAAATGAGTAATAAATGATTACCCCTAGGAGAGGAAGAAAAAAAAAAAAAAAAAAAGAGCTACTCAAAGAGTAGGATTGCAAAATAATAGGTATAGGTAAAGGCAAAATTCTGGAAAATCTGAATGTGTCTCTGTACCAGAAGGGAAGATCTCAGCTTATGAAGAGGATTATAATTAATGGAAGGTAAATATGAGACAGAAATGCTGGGATACTAAAAGGCATTTTGCAAAGCAAACAGCCAAAAGCATATAAGCAAATAACAAAGAATTTGTTTAAATCTACAAAGAGCAGGAAGCCTACGAAAGCAGCCAGAGCCAGAGTCAGCTAAAGGACAAAGCACTGGGAGAGGGGGCAGAGGAGGAAACAGCTGTGTGGTAGCTCTCCTGGCTGCTTCTCCTGGCTGTGCTCTTTCCTGGCCTGATGTTCCCTGCTCTGAATAGTTCTTTTTCTTGCCACAGGCCTTCTCAAGTGATTTTGAATGTCCTTTTTTCCTATTTTTCTTTGGTCTGTGGACTTTGCTCAATCACTGGGCACAGTCTATGTCTTGTGTTTCCAACTGTGCCCTGGAGAAAGGGATATTTCCCCAGGATTATTTAAGTCTAGAAGCATTTTGAAAATGGAATGCCTGTAAAATCCCAGACCCAAAAGATCCTAAGGGAATTTAATCTCTATAAATGTTTTGTCAACAGTTTCTTTTACCTCTTTTGTGGCTTATATTGCAATGATTGAAATGTGGGACCATATGGTATAACATAAGATATTAAAATGATAAAGAATACACAAAGCATCCTTGCAACAGCCTTGTGCATCTGTTTCAGCATCTTGGCTAAATTCCAATATGGGTTATTAGATTCCTAAATTCCCTACTCTTTAATTGTCTCTGTGATGATATTGAATTGTTTCTATTCTAGTGTCCTGTGCATCTGTGCCTCAGTTTCCCAGCTGTACTGTCCTCTGATTAAAGAGCCAATTTAGGATTAACCCTTGATCCCAGCTAGCTGTACAAAAACAGTCCTTGAGAACAAATTAATGTTTTCAGCCACTCTTCTGGGTTGCTTGTATTCTGCTGATGTCTTTGGAGAGCTGAAGTGGGTATTTCTCTCACCTTTCTGAAGTGTCCTGAACAGGGCACTTGGGGAGTAAGACACTTTGACAGAGTCCCACATCTTAAACCATGTGTCCCTAGCACCTCATTCCTCACTAAGCATCCTTCTATATGGTGGACATCCACCAAATTTTAGTATTGGGAACAATCTGTGAGATGTGGAGAGGAAACAATTTTAAAATATTTTTAAAAGTATTTAAAAGTAAGTTTGTAGCATACAGCCTAATATCGTTCTAGTTTATTCTCTGAATATTTTGGGAGTGTTTGGTATTTAATAAGTAGAATGCTGTCTTTAAGTACTTTCTTTGCCTTAAGCTCTTAAGATATTATTCAGGCACTGAGAGTAATGGAAAATCGCTATTTAACAAAGAAACCTGAGTTTTACATGAGGTAACCACTTTATTTTGTAGAGTTTTTTTCTATATTACACTATATTTAACAATAGACATAGATCTGGGGATGAATGAAGGGAAGTAGTTGGTTAGTAAAAATGATGATAGATTTCCTGTGTAGTCAGGAAAATGACATAAAGAACGTTTTACTTTATGCAGGAGAAAAAATAAGCTGTGGTTTTGAAATGTAGCTTAAGGGAATGTCTGGTAAAAAAAATGCTGAAAAAAGTTAAGAACATGTGCCAACAGTAACTGCCTGTGTTTGTTTTGCTTTTGTTTAAAAAGTCAGTTTAAATTGGAAAAGTAAAAATTTTCATAATTGGGGATTTTGATAGTGAATGAAACTGAACCTTCAGAATTTCCACGGTTTTTGAGGAAAGAGGAGATTTTTTTATTATAAAGCATGTGTTTTAATGGTTTGAATTAATACCTCTAATAATGCCTATGTATATATATGTGTGTGTCTATGTATATGGTATCCAGAGAAGGTGAGGGTAGGAGGAAAAGAACTTCCAATAACTTGGTAGTCATATAAAAACAAACATTAATCAGAGTAGGTCAAAATTTCACAACAGAAAATGTAGAGAGCCAAATCATACTCCCTGTGCACCATTCAAATCCATAACCACACTGTGCTGTTGGGAGTCCTGGGGGCAAAGGATCTTCCCACCCAGATGTTCCACAGCTGCAGCAGGGCAGGCAGAATTGGCTGCTTCACTGAGGAAAGCACGGTCATGTGGGGAAAGTGTTTGGCTGAGATCTGCAAAACTGTGGAAGGGAAACACTCAGGCTGGTTAACCAGCATGAGCAAACCGAGGGGATCTGGAAATTTCCAGGCCTATTATTTTTATTATTTTATTATAGTAAAATTTTTGCTCTATTGTGGGGAAAAGAAATCAGAAGTGTATGAGGCTAGTCAAGATATAATGTCCCTAACCAGTATTTCATTGCTCAGAGTTGGTAATATTATCCCAAATTTTTTTTTTTTCCTAAACAGACATAGCTTACTATAAAGCTGGAGGCCAGATATCACATTTTTATTTGTATCTGATCTTCTGCTAAATCAGGAGTGTTTTGAAATAGGTCACTGTTCCATCAGACAATCATATCAGAGAAAATATTTATTTGTGCGTATGCTATGTACTTCTAATGGAAATGTTTGCCTAATGCACATTACATTGTTCTATGGAGTAGTTATGTCTTTCCTCTTCTCTTATCTCCTGTGTTACTCCAAATGTAGGCCAGACACAAAACACCCATGTTGGAAACATATATTCTTAGTTTATACAAGCCACATTGGTTTAACAAAGCTTAAAATAACTGGTGTTAGATAAAAAAAATACTATGGGATGCATTTTGTTTCCTTGGCTTCTATTTCTCATGCATCAATGATTATGACTGTTAAAAATGCACTGAAGTAGTTCTTCTGTTTATTAAATTTATGGGCTTGAAATTCCTCACAGAGGTGATCAGTTCTGAGCTCTAGGGAACCTTGATGGAGTGGAGAGAAATAATAGTAAAAATATGGGTGACAGAGGAAATAGGTGACAGAAGAGCATCATAGAGAAGAAAATAAACTCTCTCAGAATTATATTTCTAATGGGCATTGGACCTCATATTTCATCTCTTGTGCTGCTTTTTTGGCACATCTGTCTTGCCCACATAGATGCAAATTCGTTGTCTCCTACACTATGTGGACCATGTGCTTAGCCTTGTGGGAACAGCTCAACCAGCAGTACTTGGATCTCCGTGAACAGAAATTGTCAAATCGCCTCTCTGTTCACAACCTGACTACACCCCATGCTCAGTGATGCCAGACTCTGGGAAAACTGTTTTGTCTCAGGCAGCCTACAAGTCTATGATGAATCAGTGAGGCTTCAGAAGCCTTCAGCTACCTAAGTTAGGGTTGAACTCTCCAAGACAGAAACCATCCTGCAGGTCATAATCCAATGGCTGTTGTCTGTCCTCAGTCCTGCTGGGCCACACATCATCAGTGCCTTGGAAACTCACACTGCTTCCACTCAAGTCAAGAGGGTTGGCTGTGAAGCAAATTAAACATTTCCAATCATTTTGCATGCTTCCTATTACCTGCTCACTTTATTCACTAGCTCTTTCACACCATAGCAGCCAGTGAACTTTTCCAAATTAAGACTTTCCTTCTTCTTTTCTGCCCACTCCTCCTGTTGTGGCTTTCATGATATGCTATGGCCAAGAACAGCCAAACCTATATGAGGAAGATGAATGTGGATCAAACCCTGCAGAAGAAGATCCAGGAGATTACCCACCATGTGAGAAACAGCCATGCCTTGTGACACTTTCTGGCACATTATATGATCTGTGTGGAACACACCAAAAATTGAATTTTCATGAGATTTACCTGCTGCTTCTGAGCTCACAATCTATGGGCACTGTAACTATGAGTGTGAGGGTCCTTGTGGGAAACCAGAGTCAAATGGTCAAATATTCAAAAATAAACACTGTTTTGTCAGATCTGCTAATGCTTTTCTGCAGATCTCAAAACCATTATTCAGCCATATACTAAAAAAAAAAAAAAAAAAGTTCTGATAATTTATGTTACCCAGATGTTTTAAAATTCAACAGCTTTCACTACCCATAAATTTAATAGCATTAAACACCTGCTGGCTCAGAGAAGCAGTTCTTGCCAAAAAGCAAAGCAGGAGCAGAGAGATACACTACTAATGTGCTCTCTTTCTTACTGTCAGAGCTAAGGCTCTGAGCTGGAGCCCAGCACAGCATTACCCCATACAGAGAAAGTTTTTCTGCCTCTGTGGTTTAGAGTAGAGGATTCATAACATTTCTAGCCTGCCAGAAAAAAAAAATTGGGAAAAAGAAAAGTAAGTTTGGAAAGTTTTTAAGGAGACTCGTCTTAGGCACTTGTTGAAACTCAAAAAAAAGGTTGATTACTGGAAACTGTGGAGAAATCTAGAATGAAATATCAAAGCCTGGGGGCTCTTGGGACTGGGAAAGGAGCACAGATCTGTGACAGTCAGTGGCGCTTACATCCATCTGGTAGCTGCACCTGGAATGTCAGAAGAATGTGATGGGTCAGACTGCAAATGAACAGATATGCTGGTGGCGAAAAAGCTTCTAAGGACAGGTTTTAAAATCTGTGGAGAAACTCATGAAGGGAAAGCTGAAAAGAAAAGGGAAATGCTTGAACAATTGAATGAGGTGGGAAGTCATTTAAGAGTACAGTTTTGGAAGGAATACCAATGCACTAAAAGCAGAGGAAAAACAATGGGAGAGAGTGCTAACAGGCCTGGCTGAATGTAGCACATAGATGTTTTCAGTAACGTTCTTGCAAATGTAATCTTCAGCATAGCATCACTAGGTTTACAAGCCTTGTATTTCCTTATTAATGAGCACTTGCATGGATTTTTATTTATAGAATAGTTGCTGAAAGGGAAGAGCATACACAGGGATTCAGAGAGGAGTGAGTGTTACCAGATTACTGTGGGTGAGTTGATAATGAAGAAATGGAGGAGAAGGACTCTGCTCTCCATGATGGACTTTGGAGGCTGGCAGGAGCAAAGTGGAACACATTTTCGGGGAAAGAATTTCTAAGTGTTCCCGTGGTATTTTGGAGGAATTGCCTAGGAATCAGGCCATATTAGCAAGATGGCATTAGTAAATAAATGGAATGGAAACATTCAATGTTGGAGCTGTGATAGAACAAGGAGCTGTCTCCTGTTTGACTTCCATGAGACTGTACCAGTGAAAAAACAATTTGTTTCAGACACTGTGAGCAGCTTGGAGTGTGGGCTATGAGCACCACCTTCTCCCAGCAGTGAGTAGCGTACAGAGCCAAGTGACTGCTGGCTCACACCTCAGTCCTTGCAGAAGGGCTGATCTGAAGCAGTGGTGCTTTTAGGAGCAGCTGATTGAAAAATCAGTGCGAACCACACACTTTAAAATAGGTAATTTGTGTGAATTAATTTTTCCAATGTAGCTTATGGTGGACCTGTGCTTGTATGTGGTATCTTAGTTTGATTTGTGAGAAGGAACAGACTTGAGGCTTTTGTTCAAGAAACATCTCCAGGTAGAAGCTATAATAATAACATTTCACAAATAGGAGGCAGTTTATGTTCTGCTTTTGCAGCAAACCAATAATGTACCTCTGACTCCAAAGGGAAATATATTGTTAATGGAAAAATTGTCTTCATCCTCTCTTTCTATTTAAGGCAGTTTTTGCTGCCAGTTTATCACGAGCACATAGAGGTCTAATGCAGTACGGATTAGACTGAATAAAAACTGAGAGAGCAGCAAGAACTCCAGATGTTCATTAGTGGAGTGGCTATTGTAAAAAGCCACTGAGGAACTTCATCTGTTCTGTTCCCTCAAAGATTTTCAGTCATTAAATAATTTTCAAGGGACTCGTATCAGCAGATTCTGTTGTGTTTTATAAAACCTTTCCTTTTGAGCACTGCAGGCTTATTTACCACTGGCACGGGATAAACAGCTCCATTGCAGGTGCCCCCACTTATGTTAGCGCTGAATCCAGCCCTCTGCACTTGTGCATACATACTGCAAAGGGCACTCAGGTGCAATGACAGATGGGGGTCCTAAAACCTTATTGCCCTGTGTCTAGGAGCATAAGTAATTGTCAGTTTTGCATTGCTCTTTTTTTAAAAGTAAATTGAATTTTTTGATTGTATTTCATTCTTACTTTTTAAATAAAGTGTAGCAGGCACATTTACAGGGTTAGATTTTCAACTTATATTAAGAAAGGCATTTTTTTCCTCCAAACAAGATGCACTTATGCCTGCTATTGCAGTGAGCTGCATCCTACCATCTACTGTTGTGCCATATGCTGTAGAGAAACGCCTTATCTACTAAGAGGGATGTTGATCTTGTTCTGAATTTCAGAATAGCTTTGGAGATAGCTAAAAAGGAGGCTGAACACCTATTTATTTTATTTCCTTTTTTTTAATTTTTTTTTTTTTATTTGTGCTTGCATGGCTTCATGACTGAGTGGGATATTTAGAATGTTTTTACCACTTAAAAAGAGGAATGGTCCTCTGGATCACCCAAGGTCCCCTACTTGTTCCCTTTTTCCAAGTCTGTTGCACTTTTTCTCCTCCTGCACCCCCATCCGTTTGTTGCTTTAAAGTACTAACCCTGCCCCTTTTTTTTGCATAATTTCTTACATTTTATTTGTACAAAAAAAAGGCCTATTTTTTTTACAGTAAGGAACTTTGACACAGTTTCTTACAGAGAATCAAGATGTGCTCTGGAATTCTGATCATCAGAGCATTTAACTTTAAGGATATAAATAATAACATTAACCTTAGTACTAAGCATATTGAAGTAGATTAGCTACTATGAAAGTTCAGTCACTTTGGTCATCATTTCCTGTCCATTTTCAAAATTGCCATTTGCTGTTTAAAGTCAGTGAAGCTGTTAGTTGTAAAGCCATGATATGAAAAATAAGTTTGTCTTGCTAGTTGAATATACAGTCCTCAAATAGGGACTCCTCTAGAAATGGAAATAATTTGGGTTTTATTGTCATTACTTTAAAGCAATAGTTTCTCAAAGCATCCTTAAATATACATATATATAGACACATATAGGCAGAGAGAGACATCTCTAGAAAAAAATACAACTTTTTTTTCATAATTTTTCACATCCAAATGAAATAATGCTACATATTGTTAGAGCTGTTCATAAATATTCTTTTCTAAAATGAAGATCAGTCAGGTATGAGAGGACCGAATGCTATTTAGAACTTCTATGCCTTCATGAAGTTGCTGCCTCTTATGGGCTTAAAATTGAACAAAATACCACAAAATCAACCTGCCTTTTCTTTTTAATCAAAAGACACACACTTTTTTGCAAGATCAGTTTTTAGGTGCTTTCTAATGTTTGATTCAGAAGGGGTTTTACACAGTCTAAAATTTGATCTTCTCTTACAAAATCCCCAACTGCTACTTTTTTTGTTCATTGTGTTAAAAATACATGGCACAACTTTTCCTCAGTCTTTGTTGTCACAGGTGATGACGCTGCCGTTTGAGGCCAAATTCAGTCCTTGATTACAATGAGAGATGGGAGAATGTGCCTTTAGGGAGAAAAGAGTTTTGGATCTCTCAAAAGCTTTTGATTAGGCTTCTCTTTCATTGGGTGTATTAAAACCCAAGACTTTTCAGCTAGGATAGGAAGCCAGACAAAATACATTGAGCCATATCCTTACATGATTTCACTCAAAACATTTGTACTGAAGCATACTTGTAATGATGGAAGACTCAGCCAAACAAGTGCCATTTCTGACAAGTTCCTGGATCTGTCAGGGCACATCAATTCCACACTTCCCACAGTGTAGTGAAATTAGAGTCCTCACAATAAAATGTATACCTATGAATGTATAGACATGAAGCTTAATCAATAACTGCATTATTGTAAATAATTTCCTAATTAGGTATATACATTTATGCTCACAAGTAGATGGGAGCTTCATGGAACTGGTCTCTGGTCTAAAGACCTGTGGCACCATGACATGATTTAATCCTAAGTAGAATTCTAAATTAGTTGTCACTTTTATAATTTCACTTCCCTTATTTTGAAACCTGAAAACCATGGATTGTTTGCACTTAACCCAGTGCTAAGCCCATGTAATTCTAGGCCCATTGTTAAGCTTTTGGGCAGCACCAGCTCCAAGTGGAATCCAAAGCCTCAGGTTAATTGCTTTTGCTGTGCAGTTTCTGACAAAAGAAGGGCTCACACAAAAGAGGTGAGAGAACCAGGACAAAATTCTCAACGAAGAAGTGGCTTCAACTCCTATCACTTCTCAGAGCTGAGCTTTTGTGTTGTCTCCACAGGACCCATGGACTGGCACTCTTTCCTGAGGGCAGGGGTCCAAAAGAACTTCTTTTAAAGGGCTGAGCCCAGTTAACTTTCATAAAGCATTGCCAGCAGGTGAGATGGACCTTTTGTAAATTAGCCGTGTGATTAATGTACTCATCCAGGTGCTAAGACTCTTTAATCTCCTATTCCCAAAGGGAGTCTGAAAGCAGGTCTTCCATGTGGATACCTTAAGGCCCAGGCTGTGAGGGAAAAGCAGCTTGACCATTCAAGTGGAGGAGTAGCACACCCACCACAACTGGAGAAAAATGTGTTATGAGACACATATTCTTGTTTGCCAGACTGTAGATGGGGTCCTGTTCTTGGTATCTGTTCTCAGAGCTGCTTGCACTAATTACATTAAACCATAACCAAATAAATAATAAATAGCAAAAATAATTTTGAAAATGACACGTACCTTATTTCAGTGACTCCCTTGGGGGAAAATCTGGTAGGTCTCTTCAGAGTTCGAGGACACTGATAATCATGACTGACTTCAGAGGAAACTGCAGACTCATTGCACTTTCAGAACTGGAAAACAGTGTTTCATGTTGCTACACTGAAGGTACAATACTGGCACATTTGCAAAAATACTCAGTCTTAAGGAGCTGATGGTACTTAGTCCTTCCTGGTAGATTGGCAGGATCTCCAAATAAAAGGATTTGGAATTAACAAGAGAAAGTCAGAGTATTTTCAGACTTCGTATCCCTAAGTAAAGGTTCTTGCCTTTTGAGCTAAAGCCAAAACTTTAATGACAGAAATCTGGAGAGATCACACACAATTTTGTCCAGTCCACAGGATTTGTAAAGCTGACTAAGTGAACATTTAGAAAGGATTATTTTTCCTTTTTTTTTTTTTTTTTTTTTTTTTTTTTTTTTTTTTTTTTTTTTTTTTTTTTTTTTTTTATCATCTTGTTTGTCTGGTTGATTTATCCTCCTGTCCTCTTTACACTGTCTACACTTTAATCTGTTTCTGGTTTATGGGAACTATAAAAAGTCTTTTACACTGAGAGATTTACTTTATTTGAATGCAAATTAAAACTATTATCTTTCAGTTACAGGCCAAAGATTGCAAAATAATGCTTGTTTATATCTTGAAAAACTAATCTTCCCCCTCACCCCCCATAATGCCATGTAAATTGTTCAGTTAAAATAGAAATGTACAGTTAATTTTTGCCAATCATTTATATGTTTTATACGCTAATTTGCTGAAGTAGATAACAAGATGTAGAGGAGTTAGATTAGAATGATATGAAACTACAATATACTTTACTGCTGCTGACTCTCTATAAATGCAGTCTCAGGCTCAACCTCCTCATGGAGATTCCACAGAAACAACCATGACAGTCTATGTCTGGTTCATATTTTTGAAGTCAGTGATTATGAAAATGTGTAATGGAATTCACAGAAGGTCCACAAAGAGAGGGAAAAGAGGAACACATTGCCTTTAGACAAATATGATAACACAAATGATATTTTGAAGCTAGACAAAGAAATAAATGCATTTGCCACATACTGACCCTGCTTTCTCCATCTGTGAGAAACTTTGGGTGCAAAAATCTCTGCTTTTGTAGGGCAGAGAATCAAATGACCCAGCAGCTGAGTGTGCAGTGTGCTCATGTGTTTGTCCACACATTCAGAAATTAGTGGAAGCTCAAGGCCATACCAGTAACTCTGGCTTGATTTAATTCCTCAAGGCTGATCAGACCAACCAGTGATGGAAGAAAGGACATTCTTAAAGGTCAGGCTGAATCATATCCCTTTTCTGTTTTACCAGTATTGCTATTAGTTGACATGGAATGTTTTTGAAGCTTCTCTCTTTAAGCAATGAAAGCCACTTTTGACTGTTAGCATTCTGGTTGTGAGTTTGAGGTTGTCTGCTTTCCAAGAGAGCAGTTAGGTCAGCTAAGGAAGAAAGAATTGTCACACTAATAACTGATAACACAGCCAATATCCACTGCCTTCTCTCTAAGAGATTTTGCTTCAGTTGAAATTCTTCATTTCTATGAAAGAATTAAAGTGTGATGTTTCATAATCCTGAAACCCTTCCAGAAACTGGAGGAAAAAAAACCACTACTGGTTTCTTTTCAAAAACTCTCAGTGTGTTGTCACAATATGAAGCCTGAGATCTTCAGTTAGCACAGAACATTACAGTCTCTGCAACATAAAAATCAGTTCAAGGTTTTGTCTGCATTTGGTAAATTTATTTGTGGGACATTAGGTTGTTGCTGAAGAACACAAATCACAATCTTTGGGATGAGAAATGAATTTACACTCTTTGGTTTTCTTTTCTCCTGGTCCCAACCTGTTTTCCTTAAGTCAATCAAAAATACTTAAAGTATGTGTGATTTTCCTTTGCAGCAAAAAAATGAAATGAAAGCAGAATGCAGTTGCAGTTTCTCAGTGCTAATTGCAAGACAGAGAAATCGCTTTCAGATAATTTTTTTCTAGTTGAAAGTTTTTTTGTTAAAAAAAATGTTTTCACAACCAAAATTTACAGGAAAAGTAAGGTCAGTCTCCCTGACAGTTTTAGAAAATTCTAGCAAGAAATTCAAACTTTCAATTGGAAAAAATGTGTATAAATTTAAAGAGTGTCTTAACTAAATTATTTGAAGTTTAAAATACCTGAATTTATATTCCATAGAAATGTTGATTCTGGATTAATAAAAAATATTACAACTTGGAAGGAATCCTTTGCATGTGAACAAATTGACACTCTGGGAAGAAAAAATCTAGGATTATCTTATAAAAAATTCTTTAAAATCTCTGGTTTGTAGGCTATTTCTGCTGGAGCTTTTCTTTATCACTGCTTTATACAAACTGACTTGATTCCTAAATAACTTGAATAGACAGGAAGGGGAGCAGGGAATACAGATATAATCCTTAAATATTGTTTCTGCTAGTGTTATTAGAAGTAGCTTGGTTAATTTTGACTGATATACTCTTATGCTCTGTTTTGAAATGATGCTTTAATTTGAAGCTTGAACTGTGAAATAACAGGACCAGAAGAATTTCTGGTTTGGTTTTTACTGCCTCCAAAATTAACTCATATGGGAAAAGACCTTAAAATCTGGCGCCAATGTGTGGCTTTGCTAATAGTATCTATGTGATCATATCATTCCTGAGAAAGCCATGTTTCAAATAAAAAGGAAATGTCAACCTTGAGTATTTTTTTTTATTAAATCTCTTTTCTCCTTCTCTTTAAGTTCAGCTTAAGCTGGCCACTTCCTTTGTCTGGTTTATTTTTATTAGAAATGGACAGATTCATTAACTGTGCAACTTGGTGGTCAGGTAGTGACTGGATATGTCCAATAATGGGTAATAGCTGTATTTTTCATTGGGAGACCAATGTTTGCTTTGGAGATTGCCTGGGGAACAGATGTAATCTGAGACCGCACCGTGTTTACCTCTTGTTTCCCTGATATGCCGAGCATGTTTGAAACCAGTGAGAAAGAAAAACAAACATTTCAGAAGTACCTGCAAGCACTCCCTGTACCCCCCCAGACTTGTCTCTGGGCTCCAGCCAGGAACTGCAGCAGCAGGGCTGCACACATGCATGTGAAATGCAAGCACACACATGCAAATGTACATCTGTATTTCATGGCAGAGCCATGTCCTGAGCCTGCCTCTCCAGCTGATCCCATCAGTCACTGTTTTGCTGTGGGGGTCACCAAGCCCTGGCACAGGTTGCCCAGAGAGGCTCCATGCTTGGAGGTACTCAAAAGCAATTTGGACATGGTCCTGGGGAGCCAGCTCCAGACGGCCCTGCTTGAGCAGGTGGCTTGGACTATGTGACCTCCAGAGGTCCCTTCCAACTTCAACCAGCCTGTGATTCAGTGATTTTATGTGTGTCTAAGCCATTTGATAACTGCTTGTCAACTGATGCAAGCCAGCATCAAAGCTGACCAATGTCTTTCTGCTCATCAGAAAGTTTTCTTGATTTACAAAGTTTCATGCAACGGGTTTGATTTTATTTCTTTTTGCTCCTGATAGTGCCATATTTCTTGTCTTTCCAGCAGTTTCCATTTTCTACTTGGATATTTTAGGTAATCAAGGCCATTTTAAGAAGGAGTTATGTAAGTAACTCAGGAAACAATCTGAGGAACATAAAAATAAGTATTTGAGTACTACACATGATATTAAAATAATAAGATTATTGTCTCCTCATGGTGTTTTCAGCATTATTTTACCTGTCAAAATGACTTAATTTCACATTGCACTTTGCATGTATGCAATAAGGTAAACAAGGAAGTGATACAAACAACATTTCATATTTCCTATTTCCCAAAGCTGTCTAGCTACTCTTTAATTGCTTCTTTTGCCAAGCACTCTTCCCATGGCAGCAGAATAAAACATTTATCCAATATTTACACAGTTGCCAACATGTGTACTCCAGTTCAGTCTTAATTTGTAGAAATTGCTGCAGATGTGGACTCTGGGATGCATTGCCCACTTCTGTAGGTTACTCTATGGCTCCCAAAGAATATTCTGTTTCTTTGATGCAATTCTAGGAGGCACTGGTCTTATTTAATATATCATGGATGGACTTGGAAAGAGTGCACTGGTCACTAGGGTTGTTCAAAGTCTACCGAGTTGGTTTGTGTAATGGCTTGTGAAATGAAACTCTCAATGTGCTTTCAGTAATTGGTAACAAGCCACATGTTCCAGTAGGTAAACTCTTGCCAACAGTTACTAGTTTCTACTTCTGCAAAGTAGAGTGGGGGGAAAGGAGAAAGGCCAGATCTAAGAACAGACTGAATCATCCTCAATTACACACAATTACAGACAGGTAAAGAAAACTCTGTGAAAGACCAGCCTGATCCCCCTGTGGCACTCTGTATGTGTTTTCAGATTGTCCCTAGGAACAGAGATCCCCAGCTGGGCAGGAGATAGCTGAGGGCTTTCCTGTTAGCAAACAGAAGCTTTTACTGAATAAATATTATGTCGATGTCACAGTAGTTGGCAGATTTTGAGGCTGCTCTGCAATAAATCGAGTGCGTGCTGCATTCAGGCAGAGAGCAGGTCACAAACCTGAGCTTTCAAACTAGCATTGCCTGCAAGTGCGATCCGGGTTTGCTATTGGAGTTGCGCTCTGCTGGATGCTAGAGTGGCTGTCTTGTGGCAAAATCTTTGACACTAAGGAGCTGAATACATTTGTATTGTTTTCCAGTGACAACCCCCCTTTTTTCTTTCCAGTATTTTACAGCTAAGAAAAGCTGCAATGGGGTGAAAAGGGGATAGTGTGAGTCAAGCTGCCACTTAAGAACTTTTTTAGAATTGATGTTTTGAGATTGGCTAATTTCCCACAAACAAGATGAGGATTCAGGCTGGACCACCAGAGGGAGGAGAGAGATGGGAAAGATGATTCTGTAGTGGGGACATTATTTCCACTATAGGAAACACAGTGTGTTTGTATGGCTGTCTGCCTAGAGTGGAAGAAACACTTCTCTGCTTAAAAGGCAAGGAAGCAGAGTTCCTCCTGGCATGTTCAGTGACAGATGTCAAGCGCCATGGTTCTCACTAGTTGGGTCTATTTTATTGTGTTACAGGCTCTGGGGATGTGCTCCTGAGTGATCCATTTTCTAGCTGGTAATGCTCCATTGCTGTCTGTAATATCCTGGTCTTTTGGCTGGAAGTCAGGAGCTGGCAGGTAGGGCTCCCACCTGACTTCCCAGCTGCTGACCCCACTATTGCATGCAGTTTTGTCAGTAGGGAGCAGACTTCTGGACTGGCAATGAACTGAGGGAATTGTTTAAAAGAGGGAGATGGTCAGAAGAGACAAGGGCCTGGCAGAGGCATTGTTGTTACCAGTCATGTTGTTTCGAGGAAGACTTTGCCCATGTTGGCACAGCTGGCTTTACTCATGGAATCTGTCACCTAAAGAGGTTCCTCACCATCATGACAGCAAATCAGCACACCACATATCATGGCAAAGGATGGGAAAGCATGGAGAACTTTGGGAATGTGTCTGCCAGACTAGCAGAGAACAAGCAATTCCTGGACAATATGATATATTATGCATATGCTTGTCTTCTCATCATCTTCTGGTGCTGGAATTACTTGGGAGAAGTTTTACAGGAAAGATGCAGTGGATTGTTTTGATGTGTGACAGTACTTACCCTTTCACACCTCCTGTCTGTGTGACTGCACACTGTTGAGTAATGGGAGTCCCCTTCCCATTTCTTTAAAGTAAAAGATGAATGTTAGTGGCAATGTTCAGATAAAGAATTTATTCTGAAGTCACATGAATATCTGAATCCCTCTGTCAGCTCTGTTGCTCTTGGGAGCACACTGTAGGTGTAAGACTTGAGACTTGCTGGCATCTTGATGCTGTTAAATAATTTTGTAGCTTGTCTTTTCTAAAGACATTTTCTAGACAAGGAATGAATATTGAATCACTTCATGCTGTTGAGAGTGAAATCATTGTCACATTTAGGTTTGGAAACAAAAGATGAAATAATTTCAGAAAAAAAGACTGAGATAAAACAGAGACCAGGTGATGATTGTAGAAGTTGTATATTTGAATAAATGTGCAGTACATCACACTATGAAAAAGCAAACATTCTTTTTTACACAAATTTTTATCAGTTTCAAATTAAAGCCAAGGTCAGATTTCTGTCCTGACTGACACCCCACGTGATTTCATTAAATTTGGAATCATTCCATGGCATGTAACTTGGCACTGAATTTAGTTTTCAGTATGTGGTTTTATAGTTCAGCTGCAAAATGCTGCTCTGGCTTGCTTGTATCAAAAGGTTATTACACCTTGGACAGTACTTCTTTCCTTTGTTTCAAAATTTAGCAGATCAGCCGAACTGCTAATTTTCATGATTCCCCTCTCCTCCCTCCCCCTAATTCCCCCTTTATTGAAAACAGTTTTATTAAAAAATTACTGATTATTCACCCAGAATGGGGGCTAAGGTCAGTTGAAAATTTTAAAATAATAAATCAGGCAACTGAATCATATTTGAAAATTGGCTACTTGACCATATTTGACCAACCTTCTTTTCCTACTTTGCAAATCAGTAATCTGAATGTGGTAGCTACTATTTGTGCAATGACAGGAGGAGGGAAAGAGAAAGGAAATTCTTTTCCTGTTTTGCTTTTCTTTCTCTGTGCAAAACACAGTGACAAAATAGTCTAAGTAAAACTGATAAATTTTCTGACTCTGCAGGTATCCTATAATTAGGAAATGTAATTTCTTAGTGAATTTCTTGGTGCCTAACAAAACACACCTAGTAATGAATTCTTACACATGACAATGTTTTGTTCAAAAGCATCATCACTATGCTTCATACACACATTGAATGAAGTAATGCTAGACCTGCAGTGTATCTCAGTGTAACAGGTTATTCTGTGGTATTATAGTATTCATTATTAAGGTTGTTCTTGCCTCTGATGTTTGAAGTCAGGAGAACCTTCAAAGGCTCTTACTGTGCTAAAATGATTCTCTATTTTCTCTCCTCTTGTATTTCTCTAAAAAGTTTCTGACACATTACTAAAAAAGATGCCCACTTGTACATCTCTTGCAGTACGTGAATGCTTAATAGTCAGTTTTGAGATCTACTAGTCAGTTTTGAGTTAAAGTAATAAAGCAGTTGCTTATTTTCAGTTTGTTTTTAAATATCAAGTGATGTCAACCAGCTTTCTGACCTAACAAGCTGCCAAATATAATTTTAAGCTTAACTAAACTCTTAAGAATTTTTATAGGGCTGTATGAAGAATAGGCATCTACTGGATTTCAAAATTCTTTCTCCTCTTTCAGAGGAGAAAGGCTGAAGAGATGAACACCTTAGTGCAGACTGTGACCTGACTGTGGTGTTGGACTCTTCAAATCAGAGTAGAAACATGAAATAAATACCTGAAAAAATGGTTAATCACTTGCCCATGAAAAGATTTCAATGCTGATTTCAATGCTGATACCAGGACTTCCCTCTGCAGCTGATATCTTTGGGAATTTTTTTAGTTTTCACGGGGAGAAGATCAGGATGAAATAAAGCTTCTTTAACCTCTAAGAAGGTCCAGAAGTGCTGGATTCACTTGTAATTTTTTATGCAGAAAGAAAGAAATCCGAAGGCCTGAGATGGTCCTCAAAAAGATGTCTTAATTGAGGCCACCTCAAATTGTCTACCAATCCTGCAGACGGGATTTCCATTACTTTGGGTTTCTAGTTAAATTGGAAGTGTTGAGTACTTGCCCCTTCTGAACCTGCCATTCTGTTTTCCATCTGCATCTAAGGAAGAGATGGGGTATCTAAAAGGAAGCAATAATGAGGCCATCTTTTCAATGTTTTCAAGTTTGATATTTGGTTAATGCTACTTCTACTAAGGTAAAAATTTTGTTTGAACCTTCTTCTACAGTTGGGCTTTTCATAACACCACTGTTTGTCTCCTTAAGCCTTCACACCTCTAAACCTTCTGCTAAAAGGCATGGAATGGGCCAACATCTGACAGTAACTATAAAGAGTGCAATATCATTAATTTCCTTAAGAAGCCAGGATTAACTTGTAAAACTTTATAACATCTATAATTTATATATCTATATATTTATATAGATATATATATATAAATATATTATTTTATATATATTTGTTAATTTAGCTGAACTAGTTTATGTATGTGCTGTCACAAAAGAATGAATCTAGTTGACCCAGCTTTGAGTGGGAAGTTGGACTTGGTCTCCTCTGACCTGAACTGACCTGAACTGACCTATGATCTTATGGTCTAACAGTTTATTTCAGTTCCTATATCCTGCTGCCCTACTGTTCTCCCTATGCAGAGAGATGTGAAAATGTCTCTCTGTCTCATGTATTTGGAAGTTATTCTCATTGTAATAGTAATACTTCTTGTCACTTAATTGTATCTGTCTTTTCACAAGAACTGCATGCTGTGGATGACACCTGTCCCCCAGCTGCCCTCAGCTCATTGTTTATATGACTTGTATTAAAAAAATTGCATTTCTGATTATGTTAATGACAAAACCCTGGCCTTTGAGATATGATGTGTAATACACTGAGGGAACAGCTAAGCATAAAAAGTACAAAATTAAGTCACTTGCGATTTTTTTTTCCTTTTTTTCATTTGGCTGAGTTCGTACTGAAATCCTTGGGTTTGTTTTAGCCCTTTTGGGACATAGATCAGCACATTATTTATACAAAGTCACTTCAGTGACTGATTGTTATTAATTACCACCCTGAGTTCTTGCAAGTCAAGCTGGACTCCAAATGAAATTTGCTTTCCAAAGTAATTAGGAGTTAATGTTGCAAAGTGTGTTGTATTGTATTCTTGTAATATCATATTTCCAAAATTGTTCATTTGCTTCAGAACCCTCAAATCTTTATCTGAAATGTAGAAAAATTTTTTTTTAACTATTAGAAAAGACAGGCTTTCTTCAACTCTATGTGTGTTTGACTGGGTGCAAAGAATTCAGGCATTCCTGTTATTCTGTTACTTTTTGGGTTTAAGATGCCTCACTGAAAGTAGGATACAAGTGTGAACAGAACTTACGCTGTATTAGGTAGCTTAAACCATAGAGTCATTGTCTATGTACCCACAGCATAGATTCCTTTCAGACCACCTTAAAGAGATGTTCTTTGGTTTACCACTGACCTGAGAGTTTGGTTTCAGCTTCTCAAAATGTAAATGATTAATTTCTTGGGCTTTCTAACCAGCATCTTTCAATCTTATTTCTATGTACCAGGAAAACTGATGAGTTGGGAAAAAAAAAAAGAAAAGTGTTGGGGTTGTGGTTTTTTTTTTTTTTTTTTTTTTCCTAAATAATAAGGGAATAACTGCCTAATAACAGACTTTAATGATCTAAAGTTTTCTGAAAACTTACACTTTCTGCAGAATTTTGTTGTTTGTTTGTTTTTTTTCCTTGGTTTTGTTAAAATGAAATAAAACTAAAAATTTTATGCATGGTTAATGACCAGATGCCAGCATAGGGTTTTCATGGGAAAAAAACAAGAGTCATGATGTAGAGCGTCTTTATCAAGACACCAAGTTTTTCAAAATTTTTATGTTGTTATATTTTTGCATACACTCAGACACAAAGCCATCATGCTTATTTTTATTTTTTTTTCTTTTCACATTTACGGCTTAATTGTACATTTTCCTTCTCACTAGAAAATGCAGGAACTTCTTCCCCACCCTTTTTATGTTTTTATAAATCCTGCCAGGAATGGTCACTGCCAAAGAAATTTCAATGTTTGTAACGTACACTTTTTGATGGTATTGCTTTTCAACATGCCTGGCTACGACTTTGCAGTTGAGTGCTGGGTCAAAGGTTGAAGAAAAAATGCAGTGACCTTCTGGCCCTTCCATACCTATTTCCTGTAGGAGAGAGGCATTTCAGCCAGCCATGAGTCTCTTCAGAAATTTCATTGTGATACAATGGCTGATATTCAACTGTCATGGTCTTTAGATGAGGAAATTTAGAGGTGGCAAGTCTGCTTAGACTTTTTCAGAAGACCTTTATGATTCTATGAAGGTCTCATTATAGATGAGTGCTCTTCATCAACTCTCACAGTTTCCCACAGCATAAGGCAATTTGTGCATATTGTTGAAAAAATAAAGTGACTCGTTAAAGGGCAGAAAGCACAGACCTTTGCAGAAATCCAAGCTCTCGTGTAGTAATCCACTTTGGTAAGAGCACACTCACAGTGACTGCAAGCATGCCTCACACACCCTTGAATAGCATTGGTTTCACAGGATGCAGCAGGTGAGAAAGGTGCTGCCAAATATTCACAGTAGAACCTGATCCTTTCCTTTCCTTTCCTTTCCTTTCCTTTCCTTTCCTTTCCTTTCCTTTCCTTTCCTTTCCTTTCCTTTCCTTTCCTTTCCTTTCCTTTCCTTTCCTTTCCTTTCCTTTCCTTTCCTTTCCTTTCCTTTCCTTTCCTTTCCTTTCCTTTCCTTTCCTTTCCTTTCCTTTCCTTGCCTTTCCTTTCCTTTCCTTTCCTTTCCTTTTCCTTCCTTTCCTTTCCTTTCCTTTTCCTTTCCTTTCCTTTCCTTTCCTTCCTTCCTTTCCTTTCCTTTCCTTTCCTTTCCTTTCCTTTCCTTTCCTTTCCTTTCCTTTCCTTTCCTTCCTTTCCTTTTCCTTTCCTTTCCTTGCCTTTCCTTTCCTTTCCTTTCCTTTCCTTTCCTTTCCTTTTCCTTTTCCTTTCCTTTTCCTTTCCTTTCCTTTCCTTTCCTTTCCTTTCCTTTCCTTCTTTCACCCTGAGATCTTTTTGCAGCCACACGAAGCCAGCAGCTCTCTGCAGGTATTCTTCCAGACTGTCTTCCCTGTACCCACTGCTAATAAGGTGGTGGCTGCTGAGGTGAGGTCGGCTGGCGATAGAGGTGCCAGAAGAAGGGCCCTGACAGCCATTTAACAGGTAATCTATTCCTTACACCGTGGGGCTCTGAGCCCTGCACACCAGGAGAGCTTATTCCTGGCGTCCCTGTTGTGTTATTTACCTCTGCTCTGAGCAGTTAAGTCCACCACAGCTATTTAGTAAATTATCAGTTTTCTTATTGGCCCTAAATTGCGCCTAATTAAAAATCTGACCTCCGCGAAATAGTCGTCTTCCTAAAGACACAGAACATAAACAGGAAAAATCAGCTAATTGCTGCAAAAACTGCTTTTGTGGCACTGTAATTGGACCTCAGTGAAATGAATGAACCCACTGGGGATTCCCTAATGAATGTTTAACTGCAAACAGTAGTCGGGCACTTAAGCAGCAAGGCTGATGGTCCCTAATGAAATCAGATGAAATCAAATAAAAGAATCTGGTACTTTACTAACCAGATTTCTTGGAATCAGGACATAAAAATAGTATAATTCTGGGTAAATCAAATGTAGGAAAAAGTTATTTATAAAACAGTGAAAACTTAGGCAGTCTTGCTTAGATTTTCTTTCTTTTTGTATTGAAAAAGCCCACCATGGAAAACTATATAATGTCTCTAAGCTTTCTAAAGAGCTCTTATTTATTTTTGTCTTTTCCTAAAAACAGTAAAACTTTTTGTGTTTCCTGTTAATCACATTCTGTGACTTTATTTGGCAACGTTTTCCAGAAGCTAGCTGTGGAACTGCATGAAGTTAGCAATTGATAAAGATCTTTTTCTTATTTCCAAACCTTAACAAGGAGAGAAATTCTGATGACCTCAGTAATGTGAGGTGTGCTTTGCCTCCGAATATCTCATTAACATGATAAGTAAGAATCTGGCCTTAGTGTTTCATGTGACGTAGGGCCTTGATTGTATCAATGTACAACATGAGCTTAAAGAATCCAGGCTATGGCACCACCAGATAATGGTGTATTATTATTGCTATTATTATTAGTGGTACTAGTAATATATTTTAACCTGAGCTGCAGAATGATGGGACCTGGTAAATCAGCAAGAGTGTGGGTTACATCAGTTAATAACTTGCAAAAAAGATCTTGAGATCTTTTAAAATACAGCTAAAAATGCTTCATGAAGTTCTACTATTGAGTTGTAGAATTGATGACATGAAAACCTGGGGAGCTGCATTTTCTTTTGCATCTCACGTGTTTTAGATCTTTGCTGAAATCTGCTAAGGTTATGTGTTGTTTGGCTAGTACTGAAATTTATCCAAGTAAGAACAGGAGAAAATTCAATTTATACGTGTACTGCTAGATTTATTTAAATAGAGAAAAAGTCCTACTTATCATTGTGTCTAGTATTCAAATACATATAGTTTGTTTACATATTATAAATAAAAATTCTGTTGCAATATATTTTCAGAATTATAAGTTAGAGTATCTGCTGGCTGTTTCTTGATGTGTGTGATAAATGCACATTCAACCTTCTTATTAACAACAGGTAGCATTGCAATTACTTATTGCTGCCAGTGAAAATATTTTTCACAAATAATTAACACAAAGAGAGTGAAGTTTGCAGTATGATTTAGCTTCTAAACTGCACAGTTAGAGCAGAGTACTCCTCCATTCTGATTTATTATGTGTAACTTTACGGGCTTATGAAGAAAAAAGTGAAATATAAAAACATTGATATAAACATTTGTATATACATGGCAGAGGGGCAGAGGTTTGAATAATAGCTTTGCATACTGAATGATATAGACAGGAGCCAGCAGTGAATATCATGATGGCATCAGTTGCAAAGTAGCTATTGTCAGAAGAATTACAGAATATTCTGAATTGGAAGAGACCCACAAGGATCATCAAGTCCAACTCTTAAGTGAATATCCCATGTGGAGTCCAAACCCACATCCTTGACATTATTAACTCCTTTTTTAGATACTGTCATGAATAAAAAAAGGGGTTGAGCACTGGTAACATCAATTAATATCAATCATCTACTGGTTGTTACCCAGTCTGGTTAGCACTGCTAGCAAACAGTCCCATGTGAGCTCCATTCTCCTTGCACTCCTGAACCCAGACACAAAAAAATCCATCCCTTAATAATCTCTGAGTGAAATAATAGTTGCCAACCCAACTTGTAAAAGCAGCAAGTACTCACACTTTCAGAAAGCAGTCAAGAAGATGTTTTAAAATAAATCAAAGATCACCAGCTGTTATCTATTCTGGATTTATTGAAATATAAAAATGAGGTTAATGCTGCCTAAAGTAGGAGTTTTCTTAAAAAATTGGGACAGGAAACCTTAGGGATACATATTTCATGATGGGTTAAATCACAGCTATGATAGAAATCCCTCATTCTTCAAGGAGAATATTTCTTTTGAAGACTGTAAAAGATGAGAAGTGCTACGTTGGAGCCTGCATTGAAGAAAATTCATAGCTCTTGTGCAGGAGATGCACCCACTGGATTGGCTAACTTAACACGTAAATACTTTTGAGTGTTTGGAAAGTATGGTGGGGAGAAAGAGTATGTCTGTATCTGCATCTGAGATCCTTGTTCAGTACACTGGTACTGAATTCAAAGGACATCCTACATGGACTTCACACACTGTCACAATTGTTTGGTCCATTACAGTCATATGCAGAATGACTGTATTTGAACTGAGTATAGAAGTATAGAACATTCAGCAGGGAAGATCGCTTCTCAAACTTCTGCCCTTTGCAACCAATGCAAGGACAAATGGAATTGTCTTTCCATATCTGGTTTTCAGTTGCCAGATCACAGTTAGAAAATGCAGTTTGACAGTATTATTATTTGTGGTGTCACATAGCATTCCACATTTCCCCATATAGCTTCTTGCGTATTTTCGTCTTAAGTAAAAGGACTTTAAAATTTATTCTGATAATTTGTGAAAGATTTTGGGGAAGACTTCACAACTTCACAACTTCACAATTTTCTTCTTACACCTGTATCATGAGCACACAAATACTAGAGAAATACCTAAGCCATTGCTTTAGTTATGCTTTGAGGCCTCATGAATAGATGGGTACTTTTTAATTGAAAATTAAACAATTTCATCTCCCTTTTGGTGAGCACAGCTTTGTAGAAGTAAAGTAGTAGTATTAAAGAAAAGTTGGGGGATATTAACTGACAAAACATTTAATTTCCTTTGAGGATAGACAGGAAGTCTGGGTGGTAAAAAAATTAGGGGTATAATGAGATTGAGAGGCTATTTGATGTCACTGTAATAGTCAATGGTATAGAGCAGTGGCAGCTTGAATACATGCATTCAGATATTGCCAATGTATCAGTGTCCATTTTGGGATGGAAGCCCAGCAGGTGATTGTGCAGGGTCATCAGAACTTCCCCATCAGGGCTGTGTTTGTCATCTGTGAATCAGGATCTTCAAAGATAAATCTGAAGGTTTTCAATATTCAAATGTAAAAATGTAAAGTATAAACATTGAAAATTCTCCAGGAACATTTTTGTAAAGGTAAAACTTTAAATGATTACTGAAGTTGTATTAGCCAGATTAGGATTTTTTTTTTATGAGTATCATGAAGATACAGAAGTTCATATGGATAATATAAA
The DNA here is from genome assembly GCF_009819655.1 of Sylvia atricapilla. Classification (NCBI taxonomy): domain Eukaryota; kingdom Metazoa; phylum Chordata; class Aves; order Passeriformes; family Sylviidae; genus Sylvia; species Sylvia atricapilla. Next base: position 66,027,688 of record NC_089140.1, on the reverse strand, counting down.
ATTAATTCAATTTTTCATGGCTCAAGATGAAAAATTTGAGCATATCTCCTTAGTGTGGTACACTGCCGTTGTACCTTGCATTTTCCCAACTTTCAAGTTCACTCCTTCAATGAATAACATGACGTTCTTCATACACAAGTTAAAACTTTGAGGTTTTTATTTTATTATAATTTTGTGTGTCACCAGTTGTAATTTCACTCATCTAATCCAGTGTCAGAAGATTAATCTATCCATATTTGCTGCCCATGGCAGAACCAATGGCCACTGAGAGCATCACATCTGGGTGTTTCATAGAGCTGCCACCTTCTCTGCCATAGCCAAAGCTCTTGGCTGTCACAAGGCAGTGGCAGCAGGACCCTCTCTCCTCAAGAATATTATAGTCCTTATAAAAAAAGAAGACATTTTCTTTCTGCAAAGTAAGTTTAATTTTATTGAGATTGTCAGCTGATATTTTTGCATTTACTAGTTGATAGAGTGTGAAATTTCCTGATTTTCTACAGGAAATTCTAAATTAATATTAATTCTAAATAATATTAATATTTCTAAATTAATAAAGTAGATATGAATGTGCATCAAACAAAAAATCACCTTTTTTATGAATACAAGTGCCAGTGATTCTTACCTAGGGTGGAAAAAAATTACTGCTTCATTTAATAATCTTTCTCTCCTTCTCTCCCCTTTCTCCAGTTTTTCAAAAAATGGCATTCTTTCAAGCCATGCCAGTTTAGAATCACAGAATATCCTGAGTTGGAAAGAACCCACAATAATCATCAATTTGATGGCAAATAAGCATTTTTTACATGTATTTATTTTAAAGAAAAGGATTTGCATTACTCATTTGCAAATAGATGAGTTCAAGAATGCTGGAGAAGCACATCAGGCATGGAAGTTTTTCTGCCAGAATTAATAGCTTTTCATTTGTCTTTGATTTCTAAAAGTTTGGACTCATATGTTGTTCTGTGCCAAATGGTTTCTTTGTGTGACCACAGATACTTTCTGTGTTCCACTTTTTCTCTTTGTTTTTCAGGAAAAAGGATTTAGTATTTTGAAAATTGGCTGATACAGGTTAGAGTTATCTCTCCAAAATTATAGCTGCTTAAGATAATACCTGTTTATAAAACTGATCTATGACTAATCTGCTCCTGTGTCTGCCCCCAGGAAAGTCCGAAACAAAGCTAGTGCTTATGCCAGTGGAAGCACTATAAGTCTTTATATGGAAGGTATTTTACATAAGAAAAATAGGAAACAGAAATGTTTTCCTACTACTGGAAAATAAGAGGAACATACTGTTAACAGTAGTCTATCTCCTTCTTTTAGCTTGTACAAAAATGACCCTCATTTTTTAACCTTCAGCTCGTCTGCATTTATAACAAAGCCAAAATATTTCATTGTCTCCCACTCTGGTTAAGGAAAAAAGACTGATATTTTTTGTCTTAAAAGATCCATAATAGGTATAAAGACGTATGACAGAAACAATGTTTTTAAAATCACTTCACAGCAGTAGGCATAATTTAGTACTCCTCTATTCATCATTTATATACATGTAGGTATCTACAAAGATATATTTGTCTTTGAGTACCACCAACTGGTCTGACATCTGGTGTGTGGGTATCTTTTTCCTGGACTGTGACTAATCTGGGTGGTGCTTGCAGACACCCATGTGTGACCTGTTCACTAGGGAAGCTGGACATCAGGGTCCTGTGGTTGCATAACATGAAAGGTCTCTAGGAAAATAAAAGCTTAGAGGAACGGGAATCTCAAACTGTTACTGTCCGAGGGGATTGGGAGAGGAACGCCTGTGTGTAGTAATGCAAACACCAGTGTGTTTGATATGGGCTCTGGACTAAGCCATGAATTGAACTGGTGGCACTCAACCTTGGAGGTTGAAGCACAGCTCTGCTGCTTGAACACTTGCTGTACTCAGCCCTGATCATGAGCAGAAGGGAAAAATAATTTTCCCCAACAATATGTTACATGTTTCATTGACTGAAATGATGCATTTCTCAGGCAGGTCTTTATTACAATTCCAGCTGTGAATCACTGCTCTAGATTTCCCCTAGCACAACTGAGATCAGAGTCCCTTCCACTCAATGTGTCACTATCAGAATGCTGAAAATCAATCAATGATTACAATTTGTGATTATTTGTGTATCTACAGGAGTAGCATGTATTGATTCCCAATCTCTACATTGCCCTTTATGCTGACAGCTGTATAATAAAGAAAAAGAATAAGGAAAAAAAGTCAAATAAAACAACTCCTGCGTAGTCTATGTCGGTGGAACTGGAGTAAAGCAGTAGTAAGCATGTTCAACTCCAGCCTTACCAGTTTTATATTAATTTTGTATAGCATCAGGAAATCAAAAAAAAGTAAATTATATATATATATATATATATATATATATATATATATATATATATATATATATATATATAAAATAACCGTGCATTATTGCATCACCCAGAAATTGAAAACAAAAAAGTGAATTTCTTGGTCTAACACTATTGTAAGTGCAATGTGACTTGCTCAAGGAAGAGTGAAAACTACCTACAATCAGGGGAGACTCCGCAAGGGAGCTGAACAGAATATGCCCACAAACAACAAAGGAAAAAAATACATTTTTTTCTTCTTCTTCGTTTCAGGCTTCTGGGATTAATAAGCAAAGGAGAACTTGAGTGCTAAATTTTTTTATGTTAAAAGGCTCATTTGCAAAAAGACAAAGTAAATGGAAGAAAAATAATTTATGCAGTGAACTGCTAATCCAGCTGTTTTGCTTCTGGGCTTAATTGGATTTACCTAGAATTGATATTTGGTGTCAGCATGTGTTATATCATCAACACAAGCAATAGTTACCAAACATAAAGAATCCTATCCAAGGCAAAATATTAATTTATTTGGCTCATACTTATTGCAATCACTTTTTTATTCAAGTATGTTACTACTTAGTATTCCTGCTTGATGCCATTTCATATATGTGATCCAGTCTTAGTTATTCTGTCTTAATATCTGAAGCAGTTCAGCAATGTAGAAGACTCACAGATGAACAAAATGGGCTAGGAAATGGTTATTCATATCTTGTTCTGCCTTCCAGGCAGCTCTGCTGGCTATAAAAGTGTGCATTGTACCTAATGGCAGGTGGGTGACATCTGAATTCTTGAGCAAGACATATTCTGTCGTGTACAGTACCTTCAGAAACAAGAACTTTACTGGTTCATTCTGGCAATGCAAAGTTACTCTCAGTGACTGAAGGAGATTTGTCAGCCAAGAAACTTTGCTTGCATATAAATGTATGCAAAAACCTGAATCTATGCAGCAAAACAGGGAAATTGGAGCCTTTCTGCAGTACAGGGGAAAGAGGCTGTGGGAAGGATGTGTTTCATTAAAAGCATGCATCTCAGATTCTCAGAATGGCCAAATTATCTTTCAGCTGCATTAGATGATAAATATGGCATTTTTCCCCTTGGTGACATAATAGCAATCCATGATTCATTATAGGTAGGGATTCAAGAGATATTTGGATGTTCTTTCCCAACCAGGATGGTTTTGGTGATCTGTTCGCTTTGCCTCATTTGTGGTGGTTGGTTTCCTCAGTAACAGTTTGTTCTGACTCCTCTGATGACAAAAAAAAAAATACTAAAAAAGCCAAAAAAATAGTGCAACAAGGGACAGTGACATGAATTGTGCATGGTCTTGTTCATGAATGGATATCCCTATTTGCTGCTGATTGCAATGGGACCTGTTTCCCCTTCTCCAGCCCCTGTTACCAATGTTATTTAAAGGAATTATCAGTGGTGATAATCCATTTCAGGGCAGTGGATGATTCTGCACCTACATGGCAATGTATGGTGGGCAAATGGTCCTCACTTCTCAGCACAGGGGATTTATTTTTAACAGTGGACAATAATAGAGCAGGTGACCACATCTGAGTATTCACACTCAGAGTCTTGGCTGTATTTGATCAGCTGTGCTTATGAACCCAGCCCTAAACCCGAACTGCTGCTACAACTCAGCAAAGGAGACCAGTCCCTCACGCCTCATCTTCTAGCACTTGCAGTCCATCCTGTCCACCCGTTTGCTGTTATTTCTGCATGGGCTAGATGGGAGAGCAATTGGAGACTGCATCATTGGTTGTGGTACTCAGTCCAATGGCCACTAAGCCCCAGGTTTGTGGTCCTTCCTCAAAGCACATGCAGAGCCTGGCAGCTCTGCCTTCTGTCCTGGTGCCATGGCCATAGCCTGGAATGCTGGCATTGCCTCTGCACTGGGGTGCAGTGAGAAAGAGGTTCCTTCAGTGACGTGGCACAAACTGGGCCCCTTCCAAGGCTCCTGATAAAACCCCAGCTGCAATGCAGGCAGTGTTATCTGAGCCCGGCTTGTTCAGATGGGTTTGAATTAAATACAAACAAGATCATTCCAAAAGCAGTAAGTGGATATTTATTATCACACCTTTTATTTGTTGTGCACTGGCAAATATTTTTACGCCTCATATGAGCTGGCAAATAAGAAAACCCAGAAGGACCATCTTAGAATTTCTGTCACCAAGAGCCAGACAAGTAGAGCTGCCACACCTTTTTAAGCACCTTAGGTCGATCTGGCTGTCCCACCAGTTGTGCAGTGAAGGAAGAATTTAGAAGCTCAGTGTGGCTGTGGCTGCTGCTAATGGGCATGTGACCACTGTGTCCTCTCTAAAGCACAGAGATAGGGTATATGGGAGCTGGAAGACAAACAGGGGAGGATGAATTTCTTAAAACAATCTCTGCCTCTGGAAATTCTCTAGAAGTGTCTCATTTTTGATATTTGCAGGGTTTTCTCTAGGAGGTAAATTTTAATTTCATCTCGAAATTCTTATTTTGCTTACAATACAATTGATTGTTAATTCACGTCCACCGATTCCAACATTTTCCTATTCAATGACCTGCAGAGGGAGAGAGGTTTTGTAACTTGGTCTGCTGATACTTATGCTCAAGGGGTGATGAATCCATCACAGTTTGCTAGACAAGTGCCATCCTCTGAAGTCAATATGATGTGTAAAGATGGTAGAGGCTTGAAAAAGTACCTGTGGGGAGTCAAAATGTAAGAGGGAACATTTTGCCTGCAGATAGCTTAACTCATGGTTAGGATAATAAAGATTTGCCAGCACTGAGCAATTTGGATAGAGTAAGAGAATGTGAAAATAAGTATTTTGCTAAGTACTTTGTGGGAGAATATAGGGCTGATATTATTTTTCATTCCACTAATGTCCTTCTCTTTGATATGGCTGACCTCCACGGTTGAAAGCTGAACTGGCCCTGGCCTTCAGAGCAGGAATGAGTGAGGGCTGCTCCTACCATACCTTTCCAGCTACAGGAAATAGCTCTGCTGGTGATATTTCACAAGTAGGAGTGGGTGGCAAGGGAAGACTGTGGTAAGCAAGACACAATTTCGGGACTTTAGGAAGAATTTTGTCACAGAATGCGTGGTTAGATGTTGGAATTGGCTGCCCAGAGAGGTGGTGGAGTCACCATCCCTGGAGATGTTTAATGTCCCGTGGCATTTTGTGCCATGATCTGGTTGGCATGGTGGTGTTTGCTCACAGGTTGGGTTTGTTGATCTCAGAGGTCCTTTCCAACCTAATTGAGTCTATGATTCTGCAATTCTGTGAATTTGTAAAACAGGCCTGAGCAGCACTGTTTCAAAGAGACACCATTCAGAATTCCTGTGTACTATTTTTATTTACATCACAGCCTCTGAAGGCACGACAGCTTTGGGGGTCCAGATTTTCCTCAGCCTTAGAATTAATGCTATTTATGCTTATGCCTACCTTAATGATGAAATATGTCAATCACAATTTAGGCAAGCAAAATGACCCCTGCTTTTCATTTGTACCTAGTTCTCTAATGAGTATTATAAACAGAATTTGGATCTTTGCAGTACTGAATGAGGATAATTTTTTTCCTGAAGATCTGAGTGGCTTCCAAACTGGGCTTTTTGATATCTTTACTATTTGTTACAGCTGACAAATAGTCCTAATAATTCTATCTCTTCAAAATTATCATTGTTCTGTCTTCTTGCCTTACATACAGGTGCTACTGCTGCTGTCTTATCATTAGCAGAAATGCTAATGAAGAAGGAGTGATGTGTGTGTTTATAATATTTTAAAAGTGTCGTGCACCTTAATTTTCAGGTATAATAGAGGTAACGTGAGAAAATTATAATTAGCTCCTTATTTATTTGACCGTTTTGAGAATGCAGGCAATAGTGTGCTTGCAGATATGTACTTGGGGAACAACGGGAAGGATTTCTGCTTGTATGCCTTGAAATTGGGGAAACCATTGTAAATAAAAACAGGACAATGCAATGTGTTGATACCAACAAATCACAGGAAAACCTTGCAGTAGGTAATTAAAAATGCTGCTTATACGTTCAAGAAATAGTTGTGGTAGAATCTAGTGCCAGCTTAACGTTATAGCCAAAGCTATAATTTAATTATTGTTTGTTGATGAAAGAAACTGTGTCATTTACAGGACTAACCACGTTGTGAGGTAACCTGGCTGTGGTTTTCCTTGACATCTCCGCAGAAAGCAGTGTAGACTGGAACTCCATAGATGGCAGCATTTCACAAAGAACTCGAACTTTCTTCCCTTTTTATTTTCAGTCCTTTCCCCCTTTTCCTTTTCTCTTCTCTTCTCTTCTCTTCTCTTCTCTTCTCTTCTCTTCTCTTCTCTTCTCTTCTCTTCTCTTCTCTTCTCTTCTCTTCTCTTCTCTTCTCTTCTCTTCTGCATAGACAGGATTTTACAGGAACTGTTTTACATGAACTAAAAAAAATACTTTTGGTGTTTTGAAAACCTCTGAACTATATCAGAGTACTTAGAAAATGTTTATAGTATGGAAAAGATATCAAATGGACATTTATAGGATTTAAATAATTGCCTCAGATTGGTGTGAATGGGATTCTGGGACCGACTGTTTGCATTACCTACTTTTTAATTATTTTGTCAGATCCTAGTGTGATGGGACTAAGACTTCAACAGAAAATTCTGTATGTCTGTGTGCTGGTGTTTTGGCTTTGAGGGGTTTTTTTTTGGTTGGTTGGTTGGTTTGTTTGTTTTGAGGACTGAGCAAGTGGCAGGGTAGAAAGTAGAAATAAAGTAGAAAAATATCTCAAAATAAAGTGGAAAAATATCAAAAGGGCAAAGTCTCCACTGAAAAAATCAGAGTGAATGATTCCAAGTTCTGTAATATTCCTGCTTTATTAAAATATCACATAAGACCTGCACTGCTTCGAGACAAAATCTTGAAATTTGCTTTACATACCAGAAAGAACTTCTTTTCTGCAAAGATTTATTTTGAGGGAGTTCTAAGTTTTCTCCCACATTAGCTTTCAGACTGATGTAAATCTCCTTATCCTTGGTGGTTTTTTGTATCTCTCTGAACCTGAAAAGAGAGCGATGAACCTAATTTTGAGTTACACATGCACAAAAAAGATGATATATAAGAAACAATAATGTTGTTGAGTCATAGATGAATACTGGAATTGCAAATTGAACCGTTTTATCACATAATTAGTTCTCCAAGAGGACAAAATATTTACATCAAATGGGAAAAATAGCTGAGAAGTAAAATGTAGAAATGTAGGAAATACAATATATGTGGCTGGTATAAGATATATAATTCCTCAGTGACAGGCATTTCACAAATACAACTATTCAGTTATTTTTACAGAGGATTCAGGCTTGTGTGAACAAACCTGGCCATTTGCCCACAATCCAGTTGGGTTTAGAGTCTGGATGATTGTATTTACACTAATCCCTGCAGAGTCTACTGAATTCTTCAAACTCTAGGAATTAAGTCTAAGCATGTTAGACAAATGTGGCCACCCCTCCATTTGGTCTGGGTTTCTCAGGGCAATATTTTGCATCCTCCATTGGCCAGAATGTGAGAAATCTCCGTGGAGTATCAAATATGTGTGAAGAGGTTCATTGTGAAGTACCTGGATATTGCTGTGCTTGTTTAATCTGAAAAGGCAGCACTTTGGAGGGAAGATTTTTTTGATTTCCAAGAACTCAGGCATGTTCCATGTAATTCTTCTGTAGTAATTTTTTATCACTGTTTCTATGAGCGTTGATGTAACTGTCTCCTTCCATCTTCATCAATGGCAAACTATTGTAACTATTCCACTGAATTTTCAGAAGATCCCTGTGAATTGATGTGGTTAGGACACTTATTGGGAAGGTGTCAGACCACAGGTAAAATTTCTTATTGGCTATTTTTCACATTTAAAATAGGTGTTTCATATGCTAAGTTGTGTGAGAGGTGGGTGACTAATCACCAATTTATTAGACTTTTTGATGTGTGTGTTTCTCTTGTCTAATAACCCATTGTGGACACACAAAACCTTTGTAACACAAGTGCTGGATTGGACGACATGATTCGTTACCAGCTACGTGTGGAACACGTGGGTTCAAACCCTGGTTCTGCCACAGATTTCTCATGTAACCTCAGGCAAGAAAATCTATCAGCCTAAAATTTAGGCACCTAATCTCAGCTAGTCATCTAGGCTCCCACTATAGTCAACGTGAGAGATAGGCACCTCCAGAAGGCAGCTGTAAGCCCCTGTTTAGACCCCTGTCTTTGAAGAAGATGAATCACCCCCTGCAGGTGCCTGTATCTGCACCCATTGATTCTGAGGGAGCCTGGGTGTCTGGCCTAAACGAGTTGCTTAAGTATGAAGTAGCTAAATAAAGGTAAAAGCATTTTGCTGTGGGTATTCCTGTGCCTCATTGGCCTGTGTGCACTGAGAGGAATTCAGCCTGTTTGTGAGGGATGATAAAACAGACACATATGGGCACAACTGGTTGTGGGTGGTTTGCAAAACTTGGTTTGTCGACATCACAAGCTTTACAGTCTCAACACGTAGGAACCAAGAGGGTGATTTTGTCTTCAGATATCAAAGTATGTTCCACGTCTGCAAGTGGAGGCACTCTCACTTTCTGTTAGCTCTATGAATAGGCACATGATACAGAGCAGAAGGAAACAGACATGCATTTAATCTAAAAATGTTCTTTTTGGCTGTGAAAGTTTTAAAGAAGTCTGTGATCTACACAGATTTGTATCTTTGAACTAGATTTCCAGTGATACTAAATGTGAACACAGCCATTTGGGCTCAGCTCCTTTCTGCTAATGAACCAATCCTGAATCATTTAATCATGCTTCTGCAAGAATGATAGGAATTTAAACAAAAAGGAAGATCTGTGTTGGTCTGTGAAGTTTTTACTGCATCTTCCAGTTTTGTATTTATTGCTAGCTATCTTGGGAGGGTTTGCTCCTCTTCTTTCTAATAGTCAGCCCTTTTTGAGTCTTGTCTTGTCATTTATAGAGGAGTTGTTCTCAGTGGGAAGGGACATGTTTGTAAAAGAGAGACCATGAGCTATAAAGCTACCTGGTGCTACAGTCTGGTACTATCATCTGAGGCTATCCTATATAAAGGTCAGAAAGACAATGTTAACCACAAGGCCAAAGATGATTGCAGGAAGAGGAGCAAGCTTTAATTCTTCTCTTTGCCCTAACACCTGAGATAGAGTATTTTGAATGAGGGAACTGGAATCAAAATGAAACAATGGAAGGAGTGTTTTTCTCTTTTCATTTTTCCTTGGGGCTGCTGTGTTTCTGTGCTGCTGCAGCTAAATCTCTCTTATAGTGGGGTTGGGGAAGTGGGTACTTACATGTGCATTGAAAAATGTATGCAGTATTGGCGTAGAAAAACATATTAATAGATCAAATTGTGATTGGATATGTTTGAAAATGCTTTTTAAAAAATAAATGTGATAACACTTTAATCTGCAGTGTGGTTTAAGTATGAAGTATATGGACGCATGGAGAACTTTTCTGTATTCATGCATTTCATTAATCTCTGAAATGGACAGTTAAAAAGGGCAGAAGCACAGGCTTACATGCTGAAATATATATTTATTTTCAAAAAGAAAGATGTAGCTGAATATCTTATACTTTGAAATCAGGCCTTGGGTGTCTAATAAAAACTTGTGGCTTCTCGACTTCTAGGCAGGAAACTTTGATCACATACTTGACAATGAAGATTATTCTGTGGGGGTAAAGCACAACTTGCTGATTCAAGCATCATTTTCCTCATTTTCATAAGTGAAAGCTTATGATCATGAAGAGTGAATTTCTAGGTGTCCTTTTGTCTGTCTCTGCTTTTCTTTTTCATCTGCAGCAAAATGATATAAAAAGAGAAAATAATAAGATAAGGTGGTATATGGACTGAACTAAAGGAAAACAATTTCTTTATTTCCCTAGAAAACAAGGCTGCTGTTTCAGATGACATTCTTGGTTTTGACAAAATTGTCAAAAGAGATTTAACTCCTCTCTTTCCAGATCATAAGATTTCTGCAAAAGCAAGAGTGCCAAGCAAAGAATTCCTCTGTCTATTATTAAAGACAGATTGGATTTAGCAAACTCGGTGTTATTTTGAGATAAGAAAATTGCACAGAAATAAACAACTTGACATTTTACTTCCTCTTTACACTCTGCCAGAGATAGAAACCGCATGAGTGTAGACACACTGGCTTGGAAATATGAAACATGACAAATCTTTGCCTTGCTTTGTTTTCAAACTCTAAGCTAAAGAAATTGCAAGCTTTCCTCTGAATTACATTAAGGTTTCCCTGGGTAACCTGTGATTCTTCAGAACCCTTTTTTTTTGTGTGTGTTTTTGAAAACTGTTAAGCCAAGCTAGTAATTGTTTATTAGTCCTCAGTGTACAGTTCAAGCCAAATAATTGCAAACATACCCATTCTTATATCATCTTAAAACTACTGATACTGAAGGGAAGCTGTTTCCTCTTAGCAGAAAAGGCATATTTTCTTATTAAATGGGACAGTGAGTCATATAAAGTGTGGCCCCACTGCAATCAGTGGAAGGCTTGCCCTTGAGTTAGTGGGACACAGTTCCATCCATCTGGTTGTTACATCCCTTTTCGTGCAGTGCCAGTGCACTCTTGTGCTTTTTGGAAGCAGAATATCAGAGCTACGTACACTGATTGTCCCAGTCCTATAGTGTCCCTAGTGTTCCCTTTTGAAGTTAGACTGTGGAGGATGAAAAGAAGGAAATTATGATGGAAAGACTAAAAAACCTTATTATTGAAGTGCACTTTTTTTATGATTTAGCAATTGTTTACCCTCCATTAAATGATTTTTCCAAGTTATTCTAAGGTAAGTCCTGCCAATGGAAAAAATTCCAATTTTTCCCATCGGTGTGATTTTCTACTGGGTAAAAATTTTTTTTTGGAAAATAATCAGTAAATTAGGTATTCATTTGTTATGTGATGTTTATCTGGAAAAATAGGTGTAAATTTTATTTTGGGAAAGTTTCTAACCTTTCTTTGATTTGTAATTGCTTGATGTGCTGCTCAGTTATTCTAAGAAGTTATGAAGGATATTGTATGCTTGTGTTACCAAGTACTTTGCTAATTTCCAAGAGGAGCTAAATAGCCTCTGAAGAAGTAGGACAGAGTTTGAATGAGCCGGACTGAAGACCTGAAAATGCAGTAGATAGGTCACACTTGGATTGTACTGCCACTGTGAGTAAAACTCAGGGACTTCTACTAAAAGGTCCGAAGCTTGAGCTTTGGAATCACTTTTAAGTTGACATAGCCCATGTGCTTTACCTAATTCATTATACCAAGCCCCTGTGAATTTCATTTAGTGTTCCTCATTTCTGATATTGGTGCTTTTGTATTTTTTCCACATATGAAAAACTGAGATAAGGCAAATTAATTCCCAGCCAGAGGATGGATTAGTTAATATTCAGATTGCATTTCCAAATATTATATATAATACCATAGAAAACTATGGATAAACATAATTTAAGACTCTGAAAACCATCTCCAAGATATGGAGAACTGTCTTACTAGTCCTCTTTAAAACCAGGCCTGTTGATTCTCTGTGGAAACACACTGTACTAACAAGACATATAGGAAAAAACCTCACCTAACCCCACTGTATTTTTTGTGAGCTAGAATTTAACTTTATGAATCACTTAAGACAATAATTCTAAGGCTAGAAAAAGTAGTGACTTGGATGAAGAGGCAAGGATTAGTGTTTGTAGAGGCTGCTACCAACCATAATATTGGTGGAAAGAGTGTGGTTTGTGAAATCACAGAGACATCTACAGAAAAAAGCTTTCAGGAAAACCATAAGGTTTTGAGACCTATCAAAATGAAGTTATTTTGGCTATTGTAATTTTAAAATATATTTTTTATTTTTACAATCATTATTATCCATATTACAATAAATCTTCACCTTCTGTGACAGCCATCATTATTTTTATGTAGGGAAGAGGAAAAAAAATTCTTTTATTAAGAACCTCCCTAGAAATGCCAAATGATATTCTTTTCTGATGGACTGTCTACTGTCTTGCACACTTCAAGTTCCATTTAGGAAACTTTGAAGAAACTTTTCCTTACAATAGAATATTTTTAATTGTAACATTTGACCTGAATTAAATCTGCTTAAGTATTAAGCCACAGTCTTGTTAGAAATGATAACCTTAAGTCTGTAGTTGTGCTGTCTTGGAGATTTCCCTACTCTTCCTGTGGTTGAGAGATGATCTTTTTGTCTTAATCCAGTCATTATGTTTTAACTGTCACAACTCTCTGAATGCCATAAGGAATATATAATCTGTTCTGGAAGCCAGGTCTGACCAATTTATTGAAGTACACTAAACATTTTGGTAGAAGAAAGGCCAAATGATCACTTTAAGTTAAAGAGAAATGTCAAAAAGAATGGTGCTATTCTTTCAAAATAGCTATCTTGATTTATAGTCTTTGATTTGTATTTTATAATTTTGGCACTAAGATTGGCACTCCCTCCTAAAATTAGAAGAATGATACAGAAATGGCAGTTTCTTTATGCTGGAAATTATATATTCTGCACATTTCTCCTAAGGTAACATATTTAGTCCTCTGCATATTGGTTTTACCTAATGCAAACAGTCCTCAGTGATCCCTGTGACAATTGCCTGGGTGATAAACACTCTGTCCACAGTCCAGCCAGGCCTCCAGATCAGTGAGTGACGATGTTCAACTTTGACATTCACCTATGAGAATTCCTGGAGGGGGCTGGAAGCTGCATACAGCTGGGGAAGGTGGTCTGTTCTGCTTGACATCAAACTTTGTTATTTTGTCTTAGGCTGTCACTAGAGAAGGGGGTGGGTTGCAAATCTCAGCTGTCCCAGCTGAACATTTTCCTCACTGAAGTGTACCTCTTGTAGATGGCCTTCACTTGTCCTTTGCTACAGGGGGTAGTGATGCTTCCCTTCTCATTGCTCCAAAGGTGCATCTGGAGCACCTTTGACATCATTTGTTGTGGATCACACTGTGGAACAACATAACATTCTGGATTCTGTAATCAGGGCATCTAATGCAGGTGTTGTGCTGTGTTAAGCAAATGATGACTGTGTTTGTAAGGGCCAGACCTCTGAGCAGGCACAAGCTGTCTGCTATAATTTGCACAGCAGACACAGGACCCAACTCTATATTCTGATTAAGAATGAATTTCGACATTCTGTAATGCAAATAGAGTGTTCCTTCCTGGTTCTGTGTGAAGGGGTGGAAACGTCTTCTAGTAGTAATGGACCAAGACACAGTGAGTTTAACAGTGAGTGTAACAGTGAGTTATCTATAGCAAGAAATCACTGTTGGGCCTCGTTGGTATCTCAGGTGCTCAAGAGAGGAAAAAGAGACAAGCTCACATGCTAATAATTTATTGTGTTTGATGGTAAAAACAAGTGGAAAGTAATGGCAATACTGTCCCTTTGTTTCTTTCAAATTTGTATTTTATTTATTTTGATTTAAATTTATGTATGGTGTTCTGCCATGCTCCCTCATTTTCTGTCATCATTTACTAAGTCAGGAGAAATAAATCAACTCTTTTAAGAATTCTATGAAGCTGACCAATTTTTGTTTGATAAAAACACATAGTGCAGTTATCATATTATTCTAGAAGCCTGTTTTTTCCCATGCATTCCAATGGTGATCTCCATTTCCTCTGCTCTAACCAACACCATCAGCACAAGAAAAAATCTGCTTCCTATTTGATTTTAAAGTATCCTACATTTTTGTATATCTAAGACACTTGAAAAGTTTTTAAATGCCTAGCCATAAAAAAAAAAAAAAAAAAAAACCCCAAACAAAAAAAACCACCCTTGGTTTAGTGGATTTAGTTTCTTTTCATAGAAATAGTTCCATTACCTTCAGTTTGCTCTGAGATAGGAATAAGGGTGATGGGGGGAAGGCTGTTCCACAAGAAAGAGTGGGATTGGATCCAAGAGTAGAGGTTACTCATCTGATGCAGCATGTCAGGATTTAAGCAGCCTTGTGTGTTTCAGCCAGGTTTTAAGAATCTTTCCAGTTACTCCTAATAAGCAGCCTTCTCAGCATTTATTTTCTTGAGACTGAATCTCCGCACCTAGCATCCTGAATCTGAGTCCTTTTTATTTGAGGAGGGTGTACTTTAAAGTCCCTGACCCTGAGTGCCTGATTAAAGCATGACTGGCAACTCTCATGAACTGTGGCTTTTCTGAGCACCATAAATTAGGGTGATATTCCACTAGAAAACCACACATAAATAATTACTTATGTGAGTAGCATGAACTTGTCCTTCTTTCCTTTTTGTCATGAAGTGCACTTGATCTTGTTCAATTGTTTAGAGTACTGTGGTAGAACTGAAATAGCTGAAATAGAATAGAGTGTTTTATTGCAGAACCCTAGTGAGTTATTATGGTCATGGTCTTCCTCTGGACTATTTGCAAATTTGCATTTTACTAACATAAGATAAGAAGCATGTGCTAGATAAACAAGGAGGGTTTTCTTTCTTTCTTCTTCTTTCTTTTCTTCTTTCTTTCTTTCTTTCTTTCTTTCTTTCTTTCTTTCTTTCTTTCTTTCTTTCTTTCTTTCTTTCTTTTTTCGGCAAAAATTATTGCTCTTAAGATTTTTGTGAAGTATCTCTCCTTTTCAGGGAATATGTTTTCTAGCTGGATTGCCACCTGCAGAGTATACAATATATCTGCTAAATCATTTCTGTCTCTGCAGAAATAGCAGTTTAGTTTGTAGTATTTTTAAACAAAATGATGGAGCATTTAGCACAATTATGTTCAGCACTATAATCTTTTTTTTTTCTTCTTTTGTCGAGCCATCCTTTAACAGGGAATAAAAATGAGGACACACTGTAAGCTATTTTGCATAAATGAATAATTATGATTGCCACATATTGCCAATTGTAATTAGAGATAATAATGCTAGGGTTTTGGAGCTTTTACTCATGCATTGCTTTTCCAAGCAAAACAGAACTTTTGTAACATTCATCCAGTTAAGTGAACAGATTGGGCTTTCTACGCACACACACACACACACACACACACACACAAAAAAAAAAAAAAAAAGCCTATTTTTTTTGCACTGCATTTTCTTAAAAATGACATCTTTATTTAGTTGAAGGTAAATAAGTAAATAAATGAACACACTATAAATAGTAGGCTCTTAGCAAAATTAGAGGCACATTAAAGATAACACACTTTTGGGACTTGCAGATCAGTTAGCAAGTCGTCTGAGCATTAGAGGAAAATTGGCAGCTGCTTACATTTCACAACCAAAAATGCTGTAGGTAGTGTGTGCATGTGCAGATCATTTAAGGGCTCAGTTTCCTTTATTTACATTCCATCACCTCTGGGATTTGAGAAAGGGTTGTTGGGTCTTTCCTTGTTGGTTGCTTTGTTTTGTTTTGCTTCGCTTTGTGTGTGTTTATGGAGAGGGGTTTTATTCCTGAAACTGCTGAGTTTAAAACAGTGTTAGACATACCTGCTCTCAGAGCAAGTTGCTCACTGCTGCTGTGGTGAAAGTTTCACTTTAAGCAGTTTTCGGATACTGTGCATCCGCACTGACACGAGAACTTGGCATGGTGGCTAGACTAAAACCAATGCTGTTTAATCAGGTGTGGAGTTCTGGCTTATTACTTTTGCCAGCAGCTTTGTTTTACTTGGACTACATAGCCTTGTAAGAATTCAAAGCCATTGCAATATTGCTGAAGAAGCTTTCTGAGATGTGTAACTAACCATAATGCTGTTATCTCCAGGGTACTGAATGAATGCAGCAAACGAACTGTACTTTGCAACAGTCTCATTTTCCTAGGAAAAATGGACCAACTTCGGAATTGTTGTTCAGCTCCCAGTCTCAGTGGGAGTTCTGTCTGAGCACAGACAGACTAGAGCCTAACAATGAGCATTAAATTCGGCCCCTTCATCTCAGGATCTCACAATTCTTTTGGAAATGTTAGCAAATTAAGGTTCACCTCCCCCACCCTGTAAATAACCCTGTGTCCTCTTTCACAGATGGGTAAAGAGGCTCATGAATCAGGGACAACAACAAGAGCTACAGATCAGAAATCTGACTCTAGACTAGGCTGCTTCATTGTCATTGTTCATTATGTTCCATAGCCCTGTTGATCCCCAGTCTCTCATTACGCTTCTCAAGAGTTTTCACAACTAGAGTTGAGGGCGTTTGGACGTGATTTTCCACAGGGATTATTTGATGCATTTTCCTCATTCTGCATATCCCGACTTGACTTTGTCACTTAAACCCTATTTGGAAGGGTGCTTGTAGCCATTTCAGGTTACAAATCCCGCTGTTTTGCCTACCACAGAATGCTTTAAATGCGAACATAATCTCTGTTCCTTGCCCTGCAGAAGCTTTCATGTGGCGGCACATCTCACAATTAGGCCACACCTAGCTGAAATCTCCCAAAGGAGTGCTCTAGAAACTATTATCCTCTTTAGGGATTGGTAACCTGGCATAGATAAAATAGAGGGAAAAGGAGACACAATACTCTCTTAAAATATATTTTTAATGGAATTTGAAAACGATTGACTATTGCTTCTTTCTTTCTTGGACAAGGGATGTATCAAAAGGCTCTCCAAGTAGTTTGTGCTTATCAAATAGGGTAATTTTCTCTCTCAGAGCAGAATCTGTATGATATCTTGTATCTTGGACAGATTTTTTAACAGTTTTACAGGCTTACCTTCTCACCATTCAAGATCTCTCAGCAAGGTTGTTTTAACAGAAGACACAGTTTTGAAAAGAGTAGTATTGAGAAAATATTTTTCTGTATTTAACTTGCTTTAATATATTGTGTTTACTACTTACATTAATTCCTAGTTGCTTTTTTCTATTTTCTCATGTCTGCTGTTCTCTATTCCCTACTTCCTTATCCTCTTCTTCTTCCCTGGGTACACACTTTCTGAAAACTTTGTTCCTTTCTTTTTCCCTTTTGTGAATATTCTGTATCATTCCTTGCTCTTGCTTAACTCCTCTGTAAGCAGATTCACAAATGGTCACCTTCTTTCACTTGATCTTTCTCTTACAGTGACCTTCTCAAGGTTGTAATTTGCTGATTTTCTCAGAGTAACAACTCGAAGTCATGTTCTTATTCTCTATTTGAAAAGATATTTACTATTGTCTGGGCTTTATCATGTGGTGGTTCAGTATTTTCTTCTCTCTCTTTTTTTTTTTTTTTTTTTTGTTTAAAATCTCTAGACAAATACAGTTCTGTGCAGTTACAGGTAGTGCTTCAGATATGATTTTTTTATCCTATTAACTAAACCATGGCACATCTTCTATTTGCATTGCTTGGACAAGTATGCTGGCTTTAAGGTTTTTTAGTTTATATTCCCACTGCTTTTAAGTTAATTTTCAAACTATTCCTATGATCGCTTTATTCTGCCCTTCATTTATAAGAGAAATTCAACAGAAACTTTCAGACCTGCTGGATCTGCCTATTCCTATCATATTATTCCTTGTACCAGAAGAATCACGAAATGACTACCTGTGCTCCTGATGCCTTCTTCAACCATCCAGGGGCTGGAAGTCTATTGGGTGCCCTTGGACTTCTCTTTTTTATTTTGTTACTTCTAGTTTGAACAACCTGCGGTCGATGGTAATCAGAGGACCTTACAAGACTGCAGAGTTTTCCAGTAATGTTCCTATCTCCCCTGGGAGACAGCAGACTTCCCAGTGAGTTGTGTCTGGTATGCATATTGGGCTCTCTGTTTCCCCTTAGAAGGAGTGTGCTATTAAAACTCTCCTTCTTTTCCTCTTAACAGAGGAGGTTATGATGAGGGGTACAGTTAGTGTTGTTTTAGGACACTCCACTACCCTGTAGGACCTTTACCCACCTCAGCAGTTGTCTGGGCCTTCTGATTCCAGAGCCTCATACCTGTTACACAAAAGTACCATCCTACCATGCAAATTCTGAGAAGGAGGAAGAACCTTCCTCCTGGCACGTGCTGTGACCTGCTTCCAGCCTTCATCTTCATCTTCATCAGACCCTTGATTGACAGTCCTTTGACTAATTCCCCTGCAGGATCCTGAGTCCACCTGCTTCCTTGCAGTGATGAGGTTCCAGACTCCCTAAGAGTCCTGAGCGTGTACATCTCTGAAAGTAACTGGTCAATGTCTTGGTCATTTGTTTGAGTACTGTGCAGCCTGTGCACTTCTTCCTGTCGCTCCTTCAGCTGGTGACGCAGCTCCTCAGCCACAGGCACAAGAACTCTTTGTCAACCCAACCTTGCTGAGAGGCATCAGGCACTCAAGGCAACCTCTGTCCTGGAGAGATACACCTCCCATCAACAGGTCTGTCTGTCTGTCTGTCTGTCTGGAGGCCTCTGACATGGCTGGGGCAGTGACCCTCACACCTACAGGGGATTGAACTTTACCATGTGTCAGCACCATAACTGAGAAAGATTAAGCTAGTACTCTGAGAGTGGGGTTGAAAGGATCTCTTTGCTCTTCCTTTCCACTTTCCTTGCCAAAAAAGGGCTCATTTTAGTTGACTGACAGCTTTCAGAAACAAACCAACAAAAACCCAACCAACTAACCAAACCAAGCAACAAACTCAAACAGAAAAACCTGAGATTATCTTGGTTAGGGCATGGTGCTGACAATCCCAAAATTTGTGCGTTGAGTCCTCATGTGGACTATTCACTTAAGACCTGGACTTGATTATCCTTGTAAGTCCCTTCCAACTCCAAATAATGTGTCATGTTGTAAAATGATGCATCACAGAACCACAGGCTGGTTGGGGTTGGAAGGGGCCTCTGAAGGTCATCTGGTCCAGCCCCTCTGCTTAAACAGGATCCTTTAGAACAAGCTGCCCAGGACCATTTCCAGACAGCTTTTGAATATTTCCAAGGGTGGAGAATCCTTCACCTCTCTGAGCAACCTGTGACAGTTCTCAGTCATCCATTATTTTTCCTCAGTGAAGAAGTATTTCCCTATTTTCAGAGAGAACCTTCTACGTTTCAGTTTATACTTTTGCCTTTTGTCCTGCCACTGGGCATTACTGGAAAGAACCTGGGTCCTTCTGTCCTCTTTACAAAACCTCCCTTCAGATATTTATATACATTAATAAGACCTCCCTGGGTTGTCTGTCTTTTAAGAGAGCAGTCCTATCTGTCTCAGCCCTTCCTCATGGGAGAGATGCTCTAGTCCCTTCATCATCTTAGTGGCCTTTGCTGAATTATCTCTTGTGGCTCCATATTTCTGTTGTCTTGCAGCTGTTGTGAAACAGCCCTTCCCTTTTAAAACATGTGTTTTCAGATGAAAGCATCCAACTACTTCATCACAAATGTGTGAATAGCTTTTATCAACCCAAATAATTTTCCAAAGGACAAATTTTTAACCTTTTTCTTTAGATCAAATTACATCAATGGATTTCTTGTGTGTTTTTTTTACAGACTACATATTTCACAGGTCAGCCTTTCTGTGCTATATTGGTACAATCCCTAGATAACTTCAATAAATTAATACAATCACTTCTGGTTTACAAAAGTGAAACTCTACTGAGATTTTGAAATTGATTATGATATTGTGTCTCTCTTTTTGAGGAACTGAATTTAAGCATTCATACTAACTTGTTTTCCTTGGTGTTGTTAATGAATTTCAGACTTAGTATTTATAACATTAGCAATTATTCTTAATGATTATCATTGTTCAGGGAATTTTTCAAAGTATGCAAATGCAAGTAAGCACCCTGGTGAGGGAAAAAAACACTTTTGCCTAATAGTATTAGTGGATCCTTTATTTAAAATATATAATCCATCCTCATTTTCTGGCTGTCTTGATAAACATGTGAGTAAGAGATAGTGCTTGACTGGAAGCTCATGTTTGCCTTGTCTTTTTTAAATTAAATTTTAAAATCTCTCCAAAAACAATGATTCAG
Organism: Sylvia atricapilla; assembly: GCF_009819655.1. Taxonomy (NCBI): domain Eukaryota; kingdom Metazoa; phylum Chordata; class Aves; order Passeriformes; family Sylviidae; genus Sylvia; species Sylvia atricapilla. The sequence continues at coordinate 66,007,426 of NC_089140.1, read as the reverse complement.
TATCCCCCCTTTTTCTTATTTTCTGGTTAGCTGTATTTTTTTGCCTGCAATAACAAAGCCATGAAAAAAGACAGCAATCCCCTTGCTCATGTGATATAATTCCACACTCTGAGTGTGAATACTGGCAGATCAGCAGAATGAGCCATCTGCAAGCTATAAGCTGTGTCTTTGCATGAATAGATTTAGGATAAAAAAACCTGTCTGACCTGGAAGCCAAACATTACTTGGCATCTCTACCAGAGATCCCTGCAAGGCCAGCCACTGCTTGTGCTGAATTTGTGTCCTTCCAAAATATATGTCCCTCCCTCTTGCCATCATATTTTATAGTACACGTACACAAGTGCTCACAGAGAAATGCACACACACAGGGCTGCACCATGGGCCACCTCAGAGATGCTGTACTGCAATTTAATGAATATCAGACTTCACAGTCAGTCTCTGTTGGATTGCCATGCTGGTGAATAATGAATATCATACTGCAAGGTTAATCCCAAGTGGCCAGTTTCCTGATTTTAAAGCTGGGTGTTAGTTTGAAATGCTTGTAAATGTCTACAGTTCATGCATTCTGCTGTGTAGGAACACGCACCTCTAAATCCTCACCTTGCTCAGGCCAGTAACTCTTGCTGAAGTCAAAGGTATTAGTCAAGGATGTAACACAAGATGGATTTGTTCCTGCAGTCTTCCCTCTCCATCCCTCATCCCAGTTATTATCTCCCAAGCTGCTGAAGTCCCACCTCAAACAGAAGGGTTATGCATTCTACCAGTTTTTCATTTTCATGTGTTGCTGTTTCACTTCTAAGCTTGTTCTGCTGGCTCTGACATCTAGGTCCTCTGAATTATAGCTTGTACCTTCTACTAATGAAGTTGTTGGCAAAATTCCCACTGACTTCATTCAGAGAATGATCAAGCTGAAATAGCGCTGACTCTTGAGAGCTCCTGAGCCCTTGTGGTGTAAACGTGAGCTGCAGAGCCACAGGATTTGTAAAGATTTGTCCCTAGATTATAGAACATTTGGGACAGGTGGAGTTTATCTTTTCAAATTATTTGCAAAGTGCCATTTTCATCCAATGCGCTCTGGAAATGATTAAGTGACAGTAACCCCTTGTCAAATGACACAAAATCTCAAACTCGTGGTAGGAACAAGGAGCAGGAGGCCATTTGCTTTTATTGTCCTTGTGGAGATGCATGTGGGAAGGAACTAGAACAGTACCTTCAAAAATAAATCTTTTTTTCCCCTCTAGTTTTTTCTTTTGGCTTCCTTCTCTATACAACCCCATTGGGAAAACTAGAATTGATCAAACCTTCCCAGCGTGTTCTAGCTAAAAGTTATTGTTTGCATAGGATATGTTTTGAACCCCTGCAGCTGCTTCAAAAAACCTGCTTTGAATTGCGTTAAATTTTTCCTCCCATTAAATTCATGTCAGCAAAATCGATTAAAACAAAAAACAATTAAAAAAAAATTTTCTCCAACATTAAGACCTAGGGGTTTGTTCAACTATGAAACTACTGTATAGTAAGATCCTTCTTCTGCAAGTACAGACCATTAGTGCTGCCTAACTGCTCTTTTAATATAAACTCTAACTAGCTAGATACATTCTCAGGTCTTGGTATATAGGTGGTGACATCCTTGCACTACAAAAAGAGAATGCAAGTGGTTACTCATGCTATTAAGGTGTGATATAGGCATGAGAGCTACTGAGAGGGAAATATTTGGTATATAAATGTGTGAACATATTGGCTGTGGAGAACAGACCTATAAAAGGAGGTTTCAGCATCCCAGAGCAGGAGGTAACAGTGAATCTGAGGTGGGGAAAGTGTGACTCTTTGAAGGTTGTTACTGCTCTGATTGGCACCTGCTTGTTCTGAGCCTGGGAAACGGGCAACACTTGGAAGGCCAAAGTTGGCCTCCTTTATGCTTTTTACCTCCATACATCATAGTCACTTAGAGCACTTCCCCTTAAACTGTGTGCACTGCTGGCCATCTATAGAATGGGGCCTTTGTTCTGCCCACACTGATGTTAGCAACATCCATCTTTGTGCTTCATGACATTAAATGACAGAGTGCTGGGCTGTGGCTCACTGTAATAACGTGGTCTCTGTTCTACCTGCCCTCTGGAGGACTGAGGCCATGTTTTGAGAAGACTGGCCAATTATTCCTATTAGGGAGCGTAGCAGAAATGCTACAACAGAAGCGAGCAACAGCTTCATAAGCATGTGTTGGTACCAGTACAGCTCTAGGTACCTAAATACTAAGCACGTGACAGCTTCACATGAGCATCTGCTTCTACTCTGTGGAAGTACCTGCTCATTATCCCTTCCATGAGAAGTAAGGATTGCAGGACAACTTTTAATGCCAGCAAATACCACATCATCCGCCTTACAGCAGAAGGAACAGCAGGCAGGTCTCGTAAACAGAGCTAGAAAATGGATATCCAAGTAGGAACTTAACTATATGTCTATTGTGCTACTTCCTGAAGAGTTAATGCCAGTCCTGGAGTTTGAGGTCAGGCCATGACAGCAAGGAGAGGCAGCCGCAATAAAGGGTCAAGGGCCCCAAGAGGTGGAAACTTCTGCCCATTCCCTGACTCCATTTAGGTTAGACAGTTGCTTACCAAGAAGTTGAGAAAGCTCATTACAGATGAGGATAAAAGGAGAGATGTTGGCTTTGGAGCAAGGAGAGCTGCAGCATGGGAAAATGGCCCCTGCAGCTCATGTTTTGTGAGAGACGGTTTCTTTCTTTTCTTCTTCTTTTTTCCCCCCCGTGAAATAATAAGTCAGCCTGAGGGAAAAGCCCTGAAAAAGATTTTGGCAGGATGTTAGTCCTTCCTGGGTTAGGGAAACAAGCCAACAGCCTTACAGGCAGCTGACTCTTTAATCACATATTTAGTATCTGGGAGAAAAATATTCTGCAGTAGCTAAGTGACCTCTAGAACCAAAACCTATTTCAAATGTTACTCAGAAATTTAGGAACCAGGGCACCTGATATGAAGCCCATCTATCATCTTAGCCCTTCTAAGGGCTCAGAATTTTATCATTCCCTAAGTTTGATTTTTTTTTTGTGTATTTGAGTTTTTGGGGTTTTTTTGTCTTGGTTTTGGGTTTCTGTTTGTTTTGTTTTGTTTGTTTGTTTGCTTTTATTATTTATGACCCTGTGACACTTTGGATTCTATATGACATTGTCATGTTTGATAATATTATCTTTCATTTTCTGCTCCCAAAGTTCCAGGTGGGCTTAGTTGGTTTCATGGCTTTCAAATCCTTAAACAGCTTTTCAAATCATGGAACCATGGATATAAGTAGCAACATAGACTCCTCTCTCCAAGCATAGGTTAAAGCATGAACATAATGAATGAAACAAAATGTGTTCTTTCTCTACCCAGTGAACTGTCTCAAAGGACAAAACCAGATTGGGTCCACAGAAAACACCATGTTTCCTTCTCCCTTATTCCACCATCCCTGAGAAAATATTTCTCAGATCACAGGGATTACTCAATAACTCAGACATCTCTGAAAACACTTCAAAGAGCTCAGGAACATAGGCTGTGTGATCACCAGGAAAACAGAAAAAGTTGGGAACCAAATTGTGAGAATACATGTAACCAAGTGCTGTAGTTTCTAACTGGATGCTCCTACTACCTGTAATCACTTTGCTTTCACAAAGTGTGCTCTCATGAGAAAATGAGACATTACTGAACACAGTTAGCCAGCTTATCCCAGAAGGATGTTCGAATGCACAAGAGAAAATTGGCTGAGGTCACACCTAGGAAGTTTGTTCTTGCTCTAGCCCTGGAAGCAGGGCCTGTTTTGAGGTTGTAGGGTGGTGGCTGCAGTTGACTGTTTAATTTGAGGAAAACATGGTCATATTTTGACTTTTGTCTTTGTTCAGATGATTTTAAAAGCCTGAAAACTGAAAAAAAGTAATAGTGTTCATATATGTAGACGGGACTTAAAATGGTGATGCCAATGTAGCCATGTGTGCCACTTCAAAACATGTAAAACTTCACACGTGACCCTGTGGTCAGATGTAAAAGGAAAGCTTTTGTAGTCTTATTAAATCTGGAGTTCAGCAGTTTAAGTCCTTTAAGTTTAAGACCAAAAGGCAAAACACAACACTCATTCGTTGCTTTTGGTTCCTAATTTAAAAACTTTCCCAATTACCTAAAACTAAAATCACTTTTTTTTTTTTTTTAAATTAAAAAAACACTGGAAAAGATGGACAAATTACGTGAATTTCTTACTAGAGACCTTGTTGGAGAGTTTCCTTTCAGCAACAGTAATAAAGTAATCTGCTAGAGGATTCTCTGATGAGACAAAAGGAACTTAAATGACAAAGCATGTAGTAGCACCATACAAATTTGGAGCACATATTTAAAAAAGGGAACTTACTGGACTTCATTTATGCCCTGGAAGCCAGGGATCCATTTAATCACAGAAGCAGAAAATCTAATGCATTGGTAGCTGTCTGTTTTTCAGATTTCTTTTATTTTCCATACGGATTTGAAACTGTTGGAAAGTGTGAAACCAGAAAATCGCTTCTCAAAAGCCATGCCTTCGGTGACTGGTAGCCCTGAGAAAATTCAGCAAGTTCTGACCACAGCTCCAAGCTGCTAATGCATGTGTGGCAAAGAAGAGGGGAGGGGAAAGAAGGACAGTCAGCTACTTATGCAGAGCACAGAATTCCAGCACAACTCAGCATGAACAGGAGTGGTGGCAGAGAAGAAAGCTGACTGCACCACGTGTGCTGAGATGCGGGCAATATCAGATTATCGCATCATAGTTAAGTCAGGAGCAGCTGCTGCCAGCAAAACCAACCTAGTTTGCTACCTGGCTGAAAAACTTAAATATCAACACCCTTTAATTATGCATAAAAAGATAAACAAAGCTAGCAGCTTTAAAGTACTGTTATTAATTGCACCAAATGTTAGTGAAAGGTGAATTATTCATAGTTATAGTTCTCAGGGGGTTCTTGATTAAGGGAAATAAGGAGAATTTGTTGTGCGTATCTCATTGCATTGTAGCATTCTCAGTTCGCCTAATCCAGTAAATAGGGATATATTTTAGATGTCAGTTCTGCAAAAATGCATATATCTGGTAGTTCCTTAGCAACCTTCTGGGATATGCCTGCATCTACTCCCATAAACCTGCATATTGGAAATCATCTCCAGTGGGTTTCCAGGGATCAGTGGATTTTGCCACAATAATAATACCATTCATCGCAGTTAGGAGTATAATAATTTTATTTACTTACAGGATCATTGCTGTGTTTTGGGTTTTATGAAATGTTTCTCTAGAAAATAATATGTAAACACATTCATTGAAGCCCTCTCTATGAATGAACACGGCTGTTAGCTGTACTAGCTGTATACAATTTTGTAATAACTGAAAACAAATATTGCTCCTTCAGAAGCCAAGTTGTTCTTGTCGTAGCTCTGGCCCTCTTTTCTCTCTGCATTTTAGCTAGAGGTAGTAGCCAAAATCAATATTAACTTCTGGAAAGCAAGATTTTAAAAGAAAAATATGTCTTTATAGTTTGTGTAGTTTCCTCTTCAAAAGTTATCTGCACAGCATACATGTCTTTATCATTGTGGTATAATTTATGAGTGATCTCAGCCTTATCAAACAACTTCATACCTTGGTAACTTGCATATGGTAACAGACTGAGGGATGGTTCAGCTGAATAATTTTTAGTCATGTGAGTAGTGGAAACTAGGTGGAGCATGGAGTAAGGGTCCCTTTCCTGAGACAGTGTTTTCTGGATTCAAATTGAGCTCAAAATATTCACTGAAATCAGGAGTGCATGGATCTCGTCCAGCAGCTTATTCAGTGCATGTCAAAGCCTTCACCAAGTGAGCTGAAGAGCTTCTGTTTAGCTGCTCATGGATCTGCCTTTTGTCGGTGGTGCTTTGACAGGAATGCATGCAGGTATTGCTGCTTAATGTATCCAACACTTGCCTACAAAGAGGAGTTTCAAGTCTGCACTGCCTTACTTCTGGTGAAATTGATGGAGTTTAAGTCCTCGGAGGAGTTTTTACAACAAGTGTAGCAGTGACAGGACTGGGACAATGGTTTTAAACTGACAGAGGGTGGGTTTAGGTTAAGAAGAAATTCTTTACTGTGAGGATGGTGAGGCACTTGGACAAGTTGCCCACAGCAGCTGTGGGTGTTCCATCCATAGAGTGTTAAGGCCAGGTTGGGTGTGGGGCCCTGGGCAACCTGATTTCATTCAGGATATTCTTGTCCAAAGTCCTTGCCAACCCAAACCATTCATTCTATGATTCTATTCTATTTGTGGCACGTGAAAATGTAATCTATTAATGTTAATGAAGAGCTGGGAAAAAAACCATCTTTAAAGTCACTGAAGATTTTGTTGTTTCTTTTGCAGAGTCAAATTCACACTAAATACATTTTTTTATTTAGGATGAGAGACTAATTTTTATGTACAACTTTTTCTTACAAGCAAATGGCAAGTCATAGTAATTTAAGTCACATTTGAGTATGTTAAGGCCTAGAAAGATTGAGCAAAAATCACATAGGTCAGATATATAAACAACTGTTTAAATAATTATGGAGACAATCTATAGAAATAATGTATCTATAGAATTATGTATTAATATATAGAAAGCATATATAGTCACATAGATTTGCACATCCATTTAAATAACTTTACATGGAAATACATGTGACTAATCTTTGGTGTGATGAATGCTCTAGCTGTCCTTTCGCACATTTGTGTAATAAGGGTGAATTGTATTCACACTTGCCTTATCAAAATTAATGACATGTTTGACAGCATGTGAATATGATCTTTAAGTAGTTTTAAAATATAATGTCAATTTCCATACAAAACAAAGAAGGATTTAGTCCAGGGTTGCCTACTTTCTCCACCCATTACCTGGTATTTCTGTGGCTACGATCACAAGACATGCGCTTGAGAGAAATCTCCTGATGTGGTTTATAAGAAAGAGATGACAAATTTCCAGCAGAGTTAACATTTTCTCCAATGATGATGCTGGGCATGCATGAAGCTGAGTCCCAGGCAATCTAATTATTGCAGCTTCTGATAGCTCACTTTAACTAGCTCTGTAATCCTGTTGATCCTATTCCTCACCTGAGTGGTTGCTTGGTCACCTTGACTTAAGCAGCAGGTCCAGAGGAGGGGTCTTCTTAAAATAAATGAAGTCACGAATAACTGCTGTAGATAGCTTGGGCAGAAAACATGTAAGAGTTTTCATGTGATTTGATACTGAGTTTGGTTGTGCTCATGGTGGGGGCCTGTGTCCCCTTGTGTCATCATTTTTACTTACACTGCCACTGAGGGCTTGTCAGCCAGAGAAGAGTTGTCTGTGCCAGCTGCTGTGCCAGCTGGCCCATGTTGACTTCTTTGGCAGGTCTGTGCTGTGCTAGTGATGTGGTGCAGAGGTGCTGGGATTCAACTTGCCCTGAGCTGTTACGTCCACACTGTGTGTTGCAGCATCGTGTGGAGATATTGGCCTGAGTCCCATCAACGGTGTATTGCAATAGCATCATTCCACCAGCACTGAGAACTCCTCCCTACATTTTCTGTGGTAGGTTTGGTCATTGTTACTCACACATTTCCCATTTTTATCATTTCAGCACATTAGTTGTGACACAATCAGACAAAGACAAACTCCAGCCAACAAATAGTTACTGAGACAATCGCTGTCAGAACAGAGCTCCACACCAGTACTCAGAAAAGCATAAAAGCTAGTTTGGTTGGCAAACCTGATACTTACTATCAAGTTTGTTGTGTGGATTAGAGTTTACCCTGACTGCATCTTTTCTCATTTTGTAACATTGCATCCAGACCAGAAAGCATCTTATTATAGCATTACCCTTTCTAGCAAGTCACTGGAGCTCATTGCCTCCAAGGATCATGTGGTTTCAGGACAGATCTGCTCAGAAGTGGGTTTCAGCTAACTGGGAGACATCCCATGTGCTCTCTGGAAGTCAACCACAATCCTGAGCTGCTGTGTCAGGGGAAATGATAAAGATTGATTGACCAGCTTTGCCCTGAATAGGGATAACCATTTTCTTCCTAAACTTCCACCCATGCTTTGGCAAGCAGAAAGCCTGTACCAGTGCCAAATCTGTAATTACTTCACTAACAGTGATGACATGTATGCCTGTCTGCATGATCCTATTTTGTTGCTTCTTCTGTTGGCTATGAGCAACTCAGATAATAGGAACCTCATCCCTGCATCTGTCTCTCAGCAAGGGGAGCTTAACCTAAGCTTTGAGCAGGTTTTAAAGAGACAGAGAAAGAAAATCCATCAAAATATCAAAAAAGCAAAGTACATGACCAGGTACTGACTTGGTAAAAAAAGAACAGTATGTGCTCTCTCAAGAGCAATAAAGGCCACATATTATTATTGCTAATACTGGTCTTTGTACATACATGAAACCATTGCAGGGTGGAGGCCACCTTTACTGCAAAAAGCTGCCACAGTGTCTCAGGACTTTTCTCAAAATATATGGATTGTGCCATGTGGTGTAATACTCTCAGCCCAAAAGGGTCTGGCTTCTGCTACTCTCATTCTATTCTATTCTATTTCTATTCTATTCTATTCTATTCTATTCTATTCTATTCTATTTCTATTCTATTCTATTCTTCATCAAAGGAGTGTTTAGTAAATAGCTAAAATAAATAAAACTTGGCAACAGATTATCCTTTCTTGCTGTCTCAGAGAGATAATCATGCATGCAATACGTAATTTTATTTTAAGCAGCTTTCCTCTATTTCTTTTGTGACCTCCATTTATAAAGTGGTGTGGAATTAATTCATCATCTCCAGACAGGCTCCTCAGATGAAGACTTCTAACTTTTTTAATATGTTTGAGTATAATGTTACTGCAATTAACAGAACCTCTTTCATAATCCCTCTCAGCTCACTGCTTTATTCTAGTTTTTTGACAGGTTTTCTTCACTGCTTGTGCCTGTGTGTATCCATGCATTCAGACACACACAAATGCATAATGTATCAAGGTAGCAAAATTATCATTGTCATATACAAAGGGGTCAGTGTCCTGTAGGTGCTATGTGCAAGTTATTTAAAATTGACTCTCTCCTTGTCTCCAATGTTTTCTCACCTGCTTTGTTCGTAGAATACACATTTTTAAATGATCAAGCAGGAAATACATGTCCCTCTTTACTAAAACTCTTTTTCCCTTTTGAACAGCAGCAGCTGTCTGCCATGTTATTGTTTTTGTCGCTAGTAGGCTTTTTGGGTATGTGCCAAGGATTTCGTGTGGGGAGCAGGACGATTTGCATCTGAATGGTGAATGGCAGGGCTGGGCGTGGGTACACTCAGTCACACCAGTGAGGTAGAACAGCCACTTCCAGCTCACCTGGAGTAATTAATTCAATAAAAAGTTAATTACAACGAAAGGGAAAAACAAACTTCCATATAACAGATGGTGAATTTTTAGTGTGATGAAAACTGAAAGGATTTTCTTTTTAAACACCAGTATGGTGTGCCCTAAGTGGTATACAAAATTCTCTCGGTATATACTCAAGTAATTGCATATATTGTTTCTGTATACTGGCTCTGCTGTGCTTTTTGTTACATGTTTCCTTCTGTTTCAGATATATGTGAGTCATCATAAAACTTGTCATCAACACATAGTATTTCTGGCAGAGTATGTTTGTGGCTTGCTTGCTGGAGGAGTTGCAAGCCTTTCCATGTCAATCAGTCACTCCTCTTCTAGAAACTTTTGAACCTGAGAGTCAGGATGTCACCAAATTGCAGGGAGGAGCAGGTGCCTTATGATAACTGAGGGTGGGTGGCAAAGGAAAGCTCTGTCCGTGCCTTTACCCAGAAAGAGCCAAAGCTTAACCCTTTCCCAAAGCATTTGGCTGACCCAGTGGCTGAGGGACTGGCTGGCCAGTCAGGAGGAAAGTATGTAGCTGGGGAGTTTATACATTCATCTTCTGCTTAGCTGACAAATTGAGTGAAATGTGGAAGAAAAGAAAGAAAAATATGCTGAGATGGGCACAAAACCTTCCCTTACTAGAGATGGACACACATATTGATGGTAGGGGTCATAAAGTTAAGGAGGCAGAGCTGGGCTTTTAGATGAAATAACCTTGAGAAATTGTGTAAAATAAAATGTAAAAATGTGCATGTAAAATAACTCTTCTTGACAAAAATAAACTCAGTGTACAGAAAAGAATTTAATTGTGCTAGAATAATATTTAAAATACTGAACTCAAGGTTCCTTGCTGTTTTGCAAGTTAGCAACATGTTTATAATGATTACTGACTCAGACTTTCAGAAATGAGAGATACATGTGAATGCATATGAATTTTGGAAGAATCTTGATTTTTATAAAATACTTAGCCTCCACATGAGAAAGCTGAGACACTGATCTCAGTTCCTAGGTATTACTTCAGTATCAACTGCAGCAACTGATCCATGTATTTAAAGAATTTATAAATGAGAATATTGTGCAGGCTTAATTTTTTTCAAAATTTACCTAGTCATTCCTAGTGCATTTTACATTTCTTCCCTTTCACTGGGTCCAGTAGGAGGTTAGCTTCTTTTCAAAAAGCCTAATGGCATCAGACAAAAATATGTTATTGAGCAGGCAGAAGAAGAAAACCTTTGGTGTTCCCAGTGATGGGTCTGATCCTACACCAGTTTAATTATTTCCATTGAGCCAACACATACAGAGCATTTATCAAAATTGAAGGCTTCCAGCTGGAAGAACTCTATTCAAAACACTGCCAAAATTTTCCACTATTTTCAGATCTAGATCCCCAATAGTAGGCTTAGGAAATCCTGGTCTTGTTCCTGTCAGTAGGCAGCCACAGTGTTCTCCATTGCATAAGGGATAAAAAGAAGGGAGGCGATGATTTATTCTACAAGATAGCGATTTCCCCACAATCTCCCGCCCCATCTGCAGGTAATTAAAAGTTGCTGGTGTAGTTAATCACACCGATAGTGTAGACAGACTTCAACCACAGACCTGGGTGTCACTGCTGGCAGGGTTGATGGCACAGCCCGGGTGTATTTAGCACCCTCCCGGGGATCCTTCTTGCCCTTGCCTTGTTGTGGCTCCAGGCAGCTCTGACACCATGGGGACTCTGCACCAGCTATCAGATGAGATGCTCTGCTGTCTAAGAAATAGCAAGTGTAGGGACATGCCATAGCAAAAGCACTTTGTGGTTTTGTTCCTAACTACATGCTGAATGATTTTGACATTAATGTTTCACTGGTACATACAATGAGAAGACCGGTGACACTCTGTCTGCTCCCTCTGATGCAGACCTTCTGCTCTCCACAGAAGAAGGCCAACAAGGAAACCTCACACAGTGAGGCTTGATGTGTGCTCTGTAGCAGTCTCACTGTTTGCTACTATCACACACTAATTTATTGAACATTGTTTGGTTTTTCAACTGGAACAAATAAATCTGTCGGTATTTTAACTTGAGCTTGTTCTACATGCAGCAGTTACGTTCCTTAAGCCTTTGTGTTTGGTATTGTATTTGGAAGCTCACTTCATAATTATAGGTGGGGCTCTTGGGCTCCTTGTTATTCAGGCTATTCTGGACCTGAACCAAGGTGTTGTAATGAAGGAGACATTTATCTCAGGGACCCTTGCTTGCTTGTTTGTCTGGTAGACCTACAAGATGTGTGTGCACAGGGCAGGGGGTTGCATGTAGAAGGGATTACTTTCATAGCAAAGGCGCTTAAGTGTTGCCCACATGAGTAGGATTCCTCTTCTGCCCTTACCATCAGGTTCTAGCAGTTGTTTTCAGGGAAAATTTCTGATCGTGGCATCCTACTTCTTTTGTCTGCCCAAGATGATAGGTTAGAGCAAGGTCAAGAGAAATATATCATGCTTAGAGCTGTAAATGGTAGCACTCTACACTTGAAAAGGTCTGTGAAAACCAGTGGCATCTCAGATCAGGTACCCGTAATGTGGGTTTCAGACAAGATCTCAACCCCTCTGTGTCCCACTTCCTTATTTATAAAGCACAGAAAATCAATTATTATCTCAGGAGTATAATACTAAATAAAATAAAATAAAATAAAATAAAATACTGAAAAAGGAAAAAACAAAAACCAAACCAACAAAAAACCACAAAACCAACCAACCAACCAAAACAAGACAAAACAAAACAAACAAACAAACAAAAACCCCAAAAACCAAAACCAAAACAAACCCCACCTAAACCAAGCACTGACACCCATAGAGCACAATAATGGTGGAGGCACAGAAAAGATTGTGAAAAAATTATTTTAAGATCTAACTAGAGTCCAGCTGCAGAGCTGGGGACCTCACACTGAGTAATAAGGAAAAAGAGTGATTGCAAAGTCACTCATTAAATGTGCCCCATCCAGTCTTCTCTGGATAAGGTGAAACTCACTTGATAATAATAGACTTAAATTACTCACATGCTGTTGTAACACACACAATGTGGCTAAATTAGATATGTAGATAAAATCTGAACTTCCAAACTTTGGGATGCCTGATTTTGCAACCCAAGTAATACTGTTCTGGCACAGTAAGATGGGGGTAGATAGGTTGTTTGTGACAAAGTGCAGACTCATATAATCACATGTATGATTTCTAGACCCTCTTTGTTCCCCCTGCCATAGCTCTAAGATTATAAGTGGATGAAACAGCGGGAAAAAGGCCTTTGGTCATATACAATACTCTAGAAGGTAATGAAATTATACCTAAATCCTGCATTTTTAATATAATTAAAAAAAAAAATTAGAAACACCCCCAGGAAGCCTTGAACAGTATCATTAACATTTGGTGTGAGATATATTTATTTTCTTATGAAAATTATTTGGGTTACAGATTACCATGAAGCATTGATCAGAAACCTCTATTCAACAGGCCATTATGTGGGTATTTAGCAGAGGAAAAATCCCTGCTCAAAGGATCTTCAAACTAAATTATACATATTCTGAATTGGTAGAAAGGCTCAAATGGCTGACACAAGCCTGTGCTGTGCAGACAATGTGATTATTAACTTGGGGCATATAGCTATACAGCACAGTGATGTGCAGCCTTTTTGGGCTATCTTGAACTCTAGAACAATCACATTCAGCCAATATCTTCAGCTTCCTTTATCCAGCTCAGCTGTGTCAGCAAAACTAAGCAGGAGGCAACAGAGATGGGAAAGGGAAAGGGAAAGGAGCAGAACCAGGATGGAGAAGCCTAGTGAGCCTAGTGAACCAGGCTTGCTGATTATTTATCATTCTATGGGATGTGGAATAGGTTGAAAAGAGAGAAGAAAATACAGAGATGTTGGTTTTGGACTTCCCACGCATCTTGACTATGTCCTCGCTGGTGGTGGCAGCTGCAGCCATCTGAATTTCCAGGGATTTGGAAAACAGGCAAATAGAAAGCTACTGTGATGGTTACAGCAGCCTTCTGCCTTAGACAGTGTCAGTGTTTGCAGCAGGGCCAGGAGGAAGCAGCCCAAGCAGAGATCTGGTTATTCACACTTGTACTGAGTCCCTCAGCATTTACTCTGTAAGTGGCCCTGCAGAACTGTGCATTGTGCCACAGCTGAGACAGCAGCACCTCTAGTCCAACACCTTTCACCTGTATAGCTCAAAGATCTCCCACAAAAACATGCCCTGTGGCCCCTCTTCACTCACAAGGGACAGTTCTTGGTTGAGTTTTCCCTACAGTGTGGATTTTGTAAACTGAAGTTGCCTCCCATGGCCCTAACTGAGGTATATGGTGCTTTGTTTCTGTTTTGTTTTTATTAAGCTGCTTTACTCGGAAATCTATCAGTGTTCATGAAACTTTAACTGTAATGCATTTGTTTCTGCTTAAATGCTTTTTTGCAAAATGCTATTTTGTTTCTGCTGCTTGAAATTATATTTAACAGCATCCAAGCTAAATTTATGCACGCACATTTAAAGAAGGAGCCTAGATATAATGCATTTTTAACCATGTGAAATATATTAGTAATGGTACTTACAGAAAGAAAAGAAAAATTATTTTGGCTTGCATTAGTTCCATCTTTGCAGTATGCAGATAAGTACCATGCCTTTGACAGTGTAACTATATTAGGTTTGCCTCAAAGCTAGCAGTCAGCAAACCTTGTGCACAACAGCCATAACAGGTGTCTTGTGTAAGGGGTGCTGTGGTAGCAGGAGCTGCACACACTTTTCAGTGTGTTGTCTCCCACAGGTCATAATGGTCCACATAAATGCAGGAGAGACAGAACACAAGAAGCATCACCCTGACTGAACACTTGAGGAGTGGGGTATTCTTACAATTAGCAGAAATCACAAGGGAAGAGGGGAATATTAAAATGCATCCTTGACCTTGCCCTGTTCCCTTTCCTCCAGAATCACCCAAGGAAAGAAGTGTCCTCATATGTTCTTTTTTTTTTTTTTTTTTTTTTTTTTTTTTTTTTTTTTTTTTTTTTTTTTTTTCCCCCTTAACATGTGTTTTCTATGTTAGAATGGAAGCAGCTAAAGACAGAGATCCATCTAAAGGTGGCTGAAAAAAGGTTAAGGAAACAAAGACTTCTTACACTGTCATAACTGTAACAGTAATGAGAAAGGATGTGGTAACATCTCAAACAGAAGACTATTATGAACTGAAAACCAACCAGCAATCAGATGTAGGGCTGGCAGACTTCTTTACTTAGCTACAAATAAGCAAGCTGTTCTTTTTAGCTTTTCCAACTGCATTGAAACAGTTTGGTAGCACAGATAGAAAAATGAAGCATTGTTCTGGCAAAACGGATGATGCTTTGCACAGCACTTGTCTGCTGTGTCCAGGGTGCCTGGCTGCCAGGCTGCCTGTCAGCCTGGGAAGGATCCAGCCAAGCAGGGACCTTTCCAGCTGCTGCATCCTCCTGTCTCACTAGCATGTGCAAACCCTCCTGCACTCAGCTGGTTTTGCTGCTCAGGGGACACTGGGGAAGGCCAGAGTGACAGCAGAGGGTGTTGGGGTGGTGGGTGAAGTTGGGGAATGTTGCCTGCTTCTCTGGAGGCTCAAGGACGTTGCTCTAGGCCTGGCTGAAGTCTCAGCTCTCTCTGAGCTCATGCAGCCTCCAACCCCCAAAGGTGCTTTATATTATCCTGTGTCCCGTTACTGACAGATCACACTTCATTCATTGATAGAAATGCCTCAGCCTTCCTGGCAAAACCTTCCCACCTAACCCCACTGGGAAGTCAGGAATTGCACATTTTGCTAGTGAAAGCCCCCCAGGGGCCAGCCCAGTAGCTGCCTGTGGAACAGGACAGGATGTGGTCCTGTGAGCAGGGTCAGCACCTGAGAGCAGTTCTTCCCCAGCCAGTGCCCTGGGAAGTTGTCTTTGGCCCAAGGGTCCCCAGGAATATTCCTGTGGAATGACATGCTCAGAAGGAGTGAGGCAAGGCCCCTCACTCTCCTGTGCCTACCAGCTTTGCCACTGGGCTGCTGGCTTGGACTTCCAGGTTTGGGGTTTGCAAGCTGCGTTCTCTCAGGCAGCAGAAGGAAATGGAGCAATCTCTCTGGCATCCTGGATGTGTGTTTTAAGGACTGTGTGAATGCAAAAAGCTTTCATGATGGCAGCTGTGTGGCACAAAAAGAAAACTTGAATCTCGCACTCAGAAAGAGCGAAGTGTGAGCTGTGTGAGCTGTGTGTGCTCAGTAGGAAGAGCCATGCGCTGGGAGATGGAAGCCAGAGGGGAGGGGTCACTGCTGTGGAGACCTAGGAAAAGGAGAAAAGATTTCAATCCCACCTCTTTTGCCAGAATCTTTTGCTGGACAGTCTTTTAAGTGCAGACATCCCCCCTTCCTTGGGGTCCTGTTTCTGGTGCCTGAGGCACCTGAAATCAGGGAAGAGGTGGAAGGATGGCTGGCACTCTAACTGGGGGCATTGCACTTAGGTCTGAATGGCACGTGGATAGACACCTGATAGATACCTGAACTTGCATTAGGAAACTCTCCTGAGCACTGCCAAGCACCTCATAGGCAACCCAGTGACTCATGAGGACTGGACTTGCTCCTGGGTTCAGTCTTTCACACGTGACTAGCTGATAGACCACACATTTCTGCATCTTGATTCTTTTTCTTTTTGCTCTATTTTTTTAAGCTATTTCAGTTCATAGTTTATACAACATGCTGTGTGTGTGTGTCCTTGTCCCAGGGCAGATCTTAGTAGAATAAGTACAATTAAGGTTATGAGGCACATGAGTCCTGTGGAAAGAGGAGGCAGAATGCAGAGATACTGCAAACAGAGCCACACATTTCTGGCTTCTTCTCTGAGAAAATACTACTTCCACTTATCATCAGTCAATAAAGTTCACCAAGCAGATACTTTCCCCATGAGAAAATATAAAGCTATAAAAATAGCTGTCAAAAATATAAGGTCCAGGTTGAGGCAAAACACTTGCCAGTGTCAGACAGGAGCAACTTTGCATGCCTGTGTAGATTGAGCTGGGATCCAGACCTTGCTATGAAATATTTCTTGTATTGGAGTGCATTTTTAAAATCCACTGAGTCCATTTCATCACTGTTTCAAAGAGAAGAAGCTGGATTCCAGCATATTTTATCAATAAAAGATCATACGTAGTCAGCAGTGTAATTTTATTTTTTTTTTTTTATTGCTTTACATCATCTCCGGGGAAAGTATTTACCTCAAGAGCTATTTTGCCAGATGATGAGTAGTACTTGTTCTTCTTTTCATTGTGTCCAAGCCATAACTTTGCCTCATTTGCATCTACTGACTAAATGGTTTAATTAATTTTGTGTTGTGCTTACTGACTAGTTTTAATTAGCAGTTAAATCAGTTCAGTTAACGAAAAATGTAGGTGTTTACATGAATGCAAATCATGATGGGTTCTCAGGGCTTGATTGGAAAAACAGTTCCACACCATTGGTGATGAATTCCTGCAGGCTTTATACAGGAACTTCACATTCTTCCTCCAACGACAACAAAGAGGGCTTTATGATTCATTATCTGGCCCGGGCTTTCTTTTTCTCTTTCCTTCCTTGCTGATGTGGAGAATGAGGAATCAAGGCAGGTCAGCTGGGGTTTCAATGCATCATTCTTAAGGGCATGCACTCAATACTTGTGCAAGAAAGGACAAGAGTGTCTTCTTTGGGTTAGTTTGTGTCTCCCTCCAGTGTCCAATTCCAGCCATTATGGCTACTGGCACTATTTTTAACCACTTATTTTTGTCTTGGCTGGGTGTTTGCTTACATCTAGCCAGAGTGGGAGTTGTGAAAACATGGTTTTTATGACAAGCAACTTCTCTATTCTGCTGTCAGCTACACTCAATACAAGCACAGTGCTATGAACATGCTATAAGATATTATTTCTATTATTGTTGGTCTTATATATGCTTAAAGGAATTTCTCTTGGAGAAGTCCTCCTTCTGGGAAGGTTGGAACAAGCACCAAATGGGTACTTTATTGAATTCTTTTGAATTAGAAGTGCAGAACAATACAGGATCAGTATGACTATACTGCACACTAAACTCACACATAATTTGAAAGAAAATCTCCTGATCATTGGTCTAAGAGCTATGATTTGCCTGTACTTAAATATCTATGTTTGCCCGTCTCCTGTCTGTCATTAAGTTGAGCTCTTCCCCATAGCGTGTAATAAAGTCTGTGCTGCATCAACTATTAAAGGCGAGATACAAAATAGGTGAGGATAAATTTGTCCTGAGACTATAGTTACCTTACTCAGCTTTCCCAACAACCTTACCCAAAAGGGAAGATCAGAGACAAGCAGATAATTAGTGAGATCATCAAGAAATGACTTCATAAATCCAGGTCTTTCATTTGGAGGAAGCTGGCAACCTGCCCCCCTAGAAGAAGGTGTTATTTCACTAGTAACTGTAGATCAAAGTCATCAGGGATAATTATTTGAGGAGTTAAGTAGGCAATCAGTTCAGAAAACAAAAAAGAAAACAAAAAAACCCAACCCCTCAATCCTTGAAGCCTAAAGAAAAATTAACTGGAATGCATGTTGTCTATAGTTTTGTTCTAAAATTAAATTGAATTTCATAAATGTAATTTCGTAAGCTATTTGTCAGATGTCTTGTTGAAGGACCCTGTGCCAAACTCATGTGACACAACTCTCTTCCCAAGCCTCAAAAGAAGAGTACCTCTTTCTTGTTTTTCACTGTGCTTTACCTATCCCATGGAAATAGAGCCCAGTCCCATCCTCATTTGTGGACATTCTGCCTGTAAATCCCAGAACAAGATAAAACTTCTTTTGTTAGTGACTCCAGTCTCCAGTGCTGCCCATCTGACACTGTTTAGAGGTGCTTACACTCACCATGAAGAGAAAATGCAGTCATAGAAAGGAAACCTGTTTCTCTGCAATTTTGAGAAAACATGTCTTGCTTGTCCCATAAATTTGACAATGCAGTTGAGTTTGGGATGCAGATGAGTGCTCCACAAGCTAGAGGGCTCCCCTTCTGGTATGTTCTCCCATGGTAACTTTTTCCTCTAATGCCATCTTGCTATGTGTTCCCCCACATCAGACATTTATGTAAATCAACAGGAGTCAGGAGGCAGAAATGCCTTCCCAGCACAGAGCACACTGCTCTCACAGCCCCCTTCACAGTGGTCTTGAAATGTCAGGAGTGCTGAGCTGTCAAAAAAGCAAATTCATCTTTCAGCCAAAAATTACAGACCAGTACTTAGGGGACCTAATTCTGGTCTTTTTTGGTTTCAGTAGTGTGAGAGAAGAATTATCATCTACTGACTTTCACTCTTTTACTGATTTTCTATTGTTCTATCTAAATACTGATTCAGGAGTCATGTGGATATATGAGGAAAGTGTTGTTTCTTTACGGCCCCAGAATATAAATGGATGCTTTTAGAAGCTACTGCTTTTTAAATTTGTGGTTGCACACAGAGATTTGAGAAGAGTTTTGTACTGTGTAGTTGCATCTCTGATCAGAAATGTATCACCTGGTACTTGGATTCTTTTGGTGTTACAAAGCAAACTTGTCGTCTAGAATAGATCACATGAGGGCACTGCATAGCATCATTTACAACCATGCAGGAAGTTGAAAAGAAAGGCTCAATCAACTTCCAAAGCTAGCAGAGCTTAATAGGCCAGCCTTTCATTAAGTGAATTCCTAAATGTTGAACAAATTCTTTCAGATGTAGGCAGCTAATGGTTCAGGATGCATGTGATGCACTTGTCATTACACAGACACTGATAAAAAATCCTTGAAGCTACTTTTTTCCCAGAAAGTTCACATGAGTAGAAGCGAGGAAAAAAAAGACACTTCTCTTCAGTGGTTTCTTTCATGTCACAAGAAGGAGAGTCATGTGTTTTAGTTTAACTGATACATTCCAATAAAATGATTTTCAAAGGGACAGGACAAATAATGACCATGTTACACATGCTGGCTAGTACACATCAGATGGAGCTACTTTTCTCATATACAATATACTTGTTACTTTGCAAACTGGTTATAATTAATTTAAAATGTCTTTTTGTTTCGTTTTATCTAATAAACTAATATAATGACCCAGTGAGGTCCTTATAGCTGCTAAAATTTGGATGAATTATTTTAGTCTCCATTTTCATTAAAAAATCAAAAATGCATGTCATTCTCACACACATTTCCTACTAAATAATAATAGTAATAAAAAGATATCGGAAAAGTAAGTCTTCTAACCTAGACCACACTACTTTTTTGTAAACCTAGATGCTGATACATGAGCTAGAAGAGACTGGTAACTCACGTATCTTATGGATGACATTTAAACTTGCCCGTATAGTTACTTGCACAGGATTCCCTATAAGGCCTGTACTTTTGTTCCTGACAGAAAAATATGCTGCTACATTAAGCAAGTGTACTTTGGACTTGATATTTGCATAGGCTGAAAAAGTTTTTTTCTTTTACAGAGTGTCTTAAAATTAGGTCCTCCATGCTGTCTTGTCACTAGAGATTTTCATTAGTGTCCTGACGCTTTGTCTCTCAAGTTACTGCATTTATCACTTTCCTTGTCTTTTGAAAGGTAGTATGACCTCTTTGCCCCTCAACAGTGTAACAAAATTACAAACTAAGCATTCAACTGGCCTTTGTATACAAGAGAATCGGGGAGGAGGAGGAGGAGGGAAGAAGGATGCAAAAATAACCACCCCAAAACAACAGCAGCAAAAAGGAGTTTGCCATTCTGCTGCTTAATTACCAGACAGAGCAGAGAAGCTTAATAGTCCAGCAATGGGTGGAAGGAGCTTCGAAGCATCACAGGAAACAGTATGCAATTAGTCAGGGTCAGGATGCCCAAGATCAGATTTGCTTAAGGCTAAAGAGAGACAGAGCAAGGCTATGGCAGTGTCACAATCTGCAGCCCGGTTGTCTCCCTGAGGCGGGATGCCTTTTGCTTCAGTTTCTAATTAAGCAACCAGGCAACGAAGCGTGTCCACTCCTGGCTTACTTGTGTATAGCTTGTTTTGCATTCAAAGACCTGGAGTGTTTGGGAGGATATTTACTAAAGTAGTGGACTAAACTACAAATATAATTATTAAAAGTGGTGAATAAAACAAATATTTTGACAAATACAATGAGAAATCCTGAGCTGATCTCCTAAAAAAAAAAAAAAAAGTCCAGCATTTTAATTTCACTTTAGAATGATTCTAAGTTCCTCAGGGGCATGATAATGCAGACTTTCCCCTCTGGTGCAATATAAGCCCAAGGGTCTCTGACTGTGGTCGGTAAGAGGAGCCTGGGGAGTGAAGGTGTCAGCAGGGCAAACACAGAGTGATGCCGCTTCTGACAAGGCCTTCCATTCCATGCCTGAAAACCTGACCTTCCTGAGCTGGGTGTTGTATTTCTGTCTTTGTGTTTGAGATGTCCCAGTGGACTATTCCTTCATGAATGTGTCTAAGGATGTTTTGAACTCATTTATATGTTTGACATCCCAAGCAGCCCACTGATAAAAGTTTGTCTCTTGAGAACAAGCACTTCCATTTGGTCAAAATTTTATTCCTGTTGCTACCAGTTGTGGTCCCTAGCTTATGGAAAATAATATGCACACATCTTTTTCATGACAATCATAGTTCTATGACCTTTACCATTTTAGGTGTATCTCACATGTCCCAGATTATTCATGATCCTAGAATGATCCCAGAATATTCATTATTCATATCCTTATGAGTCTCTACTCATAAGGAAGCAATGTCATGTTTCTGATCATCTGTACCACTCTTGTCCCTGCTGTTGCAGCTCTCCCCCATACTTCCTGAGATGTTGGTTATCCAGAAGCAGCTGCAGTATCGGACACAGCACGGCTATATACAGTGGCATATGTTTTTCCCATATGCGTTGTTTTGGACTTATCACCAAAGCATTCCATCTGCCATTTTTTACGCAGGCACCCATTGCCATGATATCCTTCTGCAGCTGTTCACAGTCAGTCTGATGACCACAGATCACTTTGTAGCAACCCCCATCTTAGTCACCTCATTGTTGACCCTGATTTCCAAATCATCCATGAGTAGGTTGAACAACACATGCTGCAGAATAGTTTCAGAGGAATATCAGTGTGTTGCACTCCTGGTTGGCCCACATGATGTGTTCAGACTACTGAAATCCAATGCGTTTTGTCTATCAATAAAGCAAAATTAAATAATTCACTATAGAATATGCAAATTCCTCGTTATTGCTATAATGGTCTAATTTTCAAGTTGCTAGCCTTTGAACTATTCTGCTGCTGAGATATTGAGCAACATTTCTGGTGGCCAGTTTCTTCCATGCCGAAACCCAGAGTGCTAATTTATTCTCACAGAAGAAAATCAGAAGACTTTTGGCTTCAGATTAATTCAAGACAAATTCCACCTACATGTGACAACATGCAAAACTGAATAAAAATAAAACTGAATAAAACCTGATTTGGAGTAGAAGGTGATGAAAGTATTGGAAAAAACTAATTGAAAACTTCACCATTTACATTAAAAGAAATAACAACATTTGGGAGTATCCTATGAATTCAGAAGAAAAGTACTACATTATCTGGTTATTTCCTGAAGACCAGTTTGGGGCACAGATACTCAAGTGTATTGCCCTTCCTTTAGATCTTTAGAGCTCGAATAGGTGGAAAAGCAAACCTGGATTTCCTGAATAGAAGCAGAGGAAACAAAATCTCTTCAGGTCATAGTCACTACTGTGTCTAAGCCTTTGGGCTGGTTTGTGCTTCTGTTTATCCCTGATTCACTGCTCTGGTGTTTAGAATGTATTTGGTTATCTGGTAATATTTTCCTCTGTACAATAACAGTGATCATCTTCCTAATGGGCAGCACAATAATTTAACCATATTTATATTTGTACTAAAGACCACAGTCTCAAAATATAATCTAAAAGATGGTTATGTGACAGATTATCCCTGACAGGATTTAGGAAAATGTCACATATCAGACATACAGGCCAACAGTATGTAATGGGACTGCTGCCTCCGGTTCTAGCAGATTTCTAATCACATGAATTTCAGGATGATAAGAGGCTTGCACAAATTATTTATAGCTTTTGAGGGCTCCTCTAGACTCGAATGAAATACACAGTTACTTGTATTCCTTATCTGAGGAAGTTTTTGTACCAGCAATCCTAAAATTGGCTGTGTTGCTCTTTTAATCTTTGGAGATTACAAGGCAGATGTAACAGAACTGTTTGCAACACAAGGTTTTCACAGATTTAACAATTTAGGTGACACTGTGTCTTTGCTCTTCTCCTCCCAGTCCCTTTTCCTGTTAATACATTGTTTTGTAACCATATTTAACCAACCAGCTCATTTGTATTCCTCAAGTTTATTAATCTTGCTTTCATATAGTATTGGCCAAAAATACAATTCTTGGGCCATATTGGAGTTTTGATTGCCTTCCCTCCAAGATATTGCTAGGAAACACAAATATATGAGAAAAACTTTCCCACTTAAAATTGATGCTTCATGCTGATGGTTCATCTAATTTTCTTTGCTTTGTCCCTTGACATCAAACTCTCACTAGACACCTGAAGAAAGGGACTGGTGAAAAAATCCTTTTCTACCTCACCTCCTAAAGACAATGGTACAACTCAACAGGTCCTTGCTCTGCCAACATTATGAATGCTTCCAAAACCCTGCCAGCAGAGTGCTAACTTAGTTCTTGGCCTGTGAGCAACCTCTTTGCCCAAACTTGTTAGTGAGCTGAATGGCTTAACTCAGCTCTCAAAGAAAAAGATATAAGTCCTTGTTGGAGCCCATAGCATGATTATTTGTTGGAAAACCTTTAGCCTGGATTCCTTCCATTTTGTGTCTTTCTGATCTGTTGTAGATAGGCTTGATCTTGTCCTTGTAGAAAACAGAGGCCAAACCCTTCTGCTGTGTTTGCTGGCATGTGTTGCTTGAGTTAGTGAAAGCAATGTCTGCAATTTGCTCAGAACACAGGATCCACCACCTGAAACTACTGGTTGACCGTGGTCACTATCACATTTCTGACAGTTACTGCTAGTAGATGCTTCAGAAACAGAGAATGCAAACAAGATAATGCATCTGGCCAAACAGGAAATAGCACCCAATGGGAAAGAAAATTATTTTCTAGCTTTTCTTTTGATCAATATGTGCCTTGAAATAAAGAATGCATTTGTCTTGTGCTTAAGAATAGCTAACATCTATGGTTTTCATGGAGGAGCTTGATATATTTTCTTGGAAGATAAAAATTGTTAGATAATCAGAATGAGAAACAACTCCATTATGGAGCACAATACATGGAACAATCTTTAAAATTACTGATAAATATTCAGTGGGAGGAAAAAAGTATTTTGAATTTAAAAAAGAATACAGTTGTTTTCTAATGGAAAAAAATTCAAAGACTTTTTCATTTTGTCAGTGTAGATTGTGATCAGGAGCTGAGTTTCATCATATGTTGCCACGTGCTGTTTCGCGGCCACATCCGTAAGTTCCAGGCGAGCATGTGATTACTTCTATTGCCCTGCATGTCACGGGCATGAATGGCTGCTCTGTTCACCATGAGTCTTCAGATCAGGCTTGGATGCATTGCCTAATTGACTGTCTGCTTGCACCCTTCTCTTTGGGCCTGCTGTACTTGTAGTCTCTCTCCCCCACCAGTCCATGCCCTTTCCTCAGATCTTTGTTTAGAAGGCAATGAATACGAAGCTGCTCTTTGTCTCATTAACCAAACTGTCTGAGTTTCTTGGCTGGCTTCTTGTTATGTGACAGTTTTGATTAGACCATAGGCATTTGGGGACTATAAATACACCCAGTCCTCTGTGGGGCAAATGGGCAACATTTTTGGCGGCAGTTGAATTGGTGAGTCCAAGGAACTGGGACTGGCGTTTTGCTTAATTAAACTAACTTTGAAAATGCATGACCCTTGTTTTAGTCACAGAATGGTTTTCACATGCTCAAAAGTGCAGAATTCAATGTCTTCATCACTCGTTTTCCTCAGTCTCAATAGGGCAAGACCATTTGGAAGGATACAGGATATAATTAATACTTCGTGTTCAGACGTCTTTTGCTGAATCTGCTTCTTTGATATTCTTCTTAAGATGTTACAGCCTGTCTGGCTGCTACAGTTTGTCCACCTTGTCCTTTACAGAGGCCTATAAAGACCAGGCATGTGGTAACAAATTCCAACCCCATTATAAACCTGGGTTTGATTGGAGGAAATGACCTGGGGCAGAGAGGTTCTTCCTCTTTTGTTGGGCATAAAATCATGATTTCAGTGGCCAAACATGTCTTTAGGGATGGAAAAACAATAGAGAATGTGACAGCATTTTTTAAGACCTTTTTACTTAACTGGTAAAATTAAACGCCCCTTTACTTATGGTTTTATGCATAAATAAAAGTTTTATAGAAGGGTTATGCATTTAATTTGGTCAATATTTCCTAAAATATTGTACTTGTTTATGCTGTTCTAAATAGAAATTATATATAAACTATATACATACATATATGTGTGTGTACATATATATATATACATATATATATGTACGTATGTATGTATGTTACTCATGTTCTTAGGCTTTATGGCTTCAAAAATGTTGCTGCCCAGTAATGTAATGGAACACCAGGAAAAATCTTCTGATAAATCAAAGGCAGTAGACCCATACAACTCTAAAGGAGTAGCACTGCTTTGTTGGATTAAGAGGATTCAGCAGATGTTCAGGGAGATTTTCTCTGTGTGGGAATCTCCATTTGCAGGACAAGTGTATGTACCTGCTATGCCAACATTCCTAAGGGTCTCTCCACCTGAGAGTGCAAGGGAGATGGCCTTCCCTGGGAAGAAAGTCACTAAACCCAGTTATTTTGTAGTTCAAGTTGTTTGTAGGCAGAATTGAGAAACTCATAACAGGTAATATAGCCCAATTTTGGCGTTTGTTCTTAAACAAATTATGTGTCTGAAACTGTTGTCAGTACTCTGCCAGCTCTGTGTAGAGGGGATGCTGTATCAACAGGAAGAACACAGTAAGCCATTGCAATAAGACTCAGCAGGCAGAAACATGCTTAATGAGTCCAATTCACCCACACAGACAAGGTGCCTCCCTTCTCTGCAAAATACCTAGCCAATACCTCTGACAACAACCATAAAAACAAGTAAAAAAATAAAACAAAAACAGAGGAAGTTATATTAGGCAGGAAGCCTTTTTTTTTTTTTTTTTTTTTTTTTGATTTCCCTTTGACTCAAGAACTTAAAAATGAGAAAACTCGTCCAGAACACCAACATTTGAAGCAGACCTGATTCTCCTCTCTCCCTTTTCACACTGGGAGGATATATGTACATCCTTTTTTAGGGAGGTTTGCATCTTCTTTGCCACTACAGTATTGTAAACATATTACAATAAAAACTATTAAAGAGCAAATTCCTGCTAAATTCATGCTAAATTCCTGGATCCTATGAAGTTTGTGACAAAGTTTTCACCAGTGCTGAATGTCTCAGGATTTTGCTGAGTTTTTTACTCAAACAGAATCATCGCTGAAACTCAAAATTTGCCAGAGGATAGACTTAGCATGAATCAGATGTTGTTCCTGGGCTAGGAAGGTTGCTACCTCAAGTGTGTAGTTTTCTTTAGCTCTCTTGTGACTATTTTGCACATATGGATGAAATATAACTTAGAATACACACACATCTGTGCATTTCTTACTTACCTATGAACCCTGTGGGTCAAGCGTTAAATACCATACAAACTATAGCTATAAATAGAATGGAAAGTGTCCTTAAGAGAAATGTTCTTTTTTTTCCCTCCCCTATTCCCAGCTGAGTGATTGTAGGATTTGTGGTTTGTTTTTTGTTGTGTGTTTTTTTGTTTTTTGTTTTTTTTTTTTTTTTTTTTTTTTTTTCCGTTTTTGGTTTTGTTTTTGGTTTTTTTTCCCCCTCAATAGCTGATGGCTTTCTTGATTGGAGTGGAAGGGAGCAGCCATTTCGCTCCTTCGACCTTGTTCTGTGTTGTGTTCCACTCAGTTTGCTTACACAGAAATGGTATGGACATTTCAGCACCCAGCCTCCATTTACAGGGAGACTTCTCCATGGATCAGCTCCAACATAACATGATGTTGGTAGGACAGAGAGTTCGGATCATAAGCGCACATCTGTTTTCCTGTGATATCCCCCACCCCCATCCTTCAGCTTTCTCTGTTCATAAAAGCAGGGTTTATGAATTTGCCTTCTAAAATATGGTCTGCTTTTCCAATGCACCAGTTCTACTTTCTGATTAGTATAGAAAATGTGCTGTGACAGTGCAATATGTACTCGAGGTTACTCTTACTGGTAGTAAAAAGCAGATTATCTCTGAAAACATATGGAGTCCTGCACATCTCCTGCCAAACTAGAGGAAGCAAGTGGAAACAAATGCAAGCAAACTTCAGGAAGAGTAGATACAAGTCATTTCTAAACCATGAACAACAAAAAAGGATACTGTTAGTCTAAAACAGAAAAGAAGTTGAAAGGAAAGACAGGACAAAAGATATCACAATATGTCATCTTATAGGTGGTGATGCCTTTTCCTGGTCTTAGAAAATTGAGAGCAGACATGGTTAAGGGAGAAGGGGTTTTACCTCAATATTTTAATAAGAATCCTTATTGGTGCACCACTTGGCCAAGGTGCATTGTTTCGCATTCTACCTTGGAGAAGTGGTTCACCAATAAGGACCCTTATTAAAATACCCAGGTAAAACTTCTTATCCTTTAACCATATCTTGCTCTTATTTTTTTAAAACCAGGAAAAGGCATCAGTGGTATACTGTCTCAACTGCAACTCCATCATATGCTGAGAGATTCCAGAATGTGTGGCATAGAGGAGCCCATGTCACACCCAGTAACAAAATGATGAATGAGGAAAACAGGAAAAGAGTCAAAGAGCTAAACTTAGTTCAGGGAATGCATGTACAAGTTGATACTCCAGCCTAGCCAACAGAGTAAGGTAGGAAATCAAACACAGGTATATATATATATATTTTTACCATGTAACATAACTGGTTTTACTGACGCCGAGGTGGGGGAAGATGTCCTATGTGTAATGGAATTGCACAGAGACCCAATGGCTCTTCCTAGAATTTTTCTGAGATGAATGTCATTTGGGTCCTTTTTGGTTTATAGATAGAATATGAGATGACAAACCCTCCCATGGCAGTGGAGAAGAGCTGTCAGTCACACTGAAAATTCAGCGGTTTTGAGAATCATAAGAGAGAAGATAAAAATGGTCATGCCAAGAGTCTGGAGGAACCCTCACAAAAAGAAAGAGTAATTTGATGAACCCTCTCTTTCCTTTCAGCAAAAATATCAGAGAAATCTCTTTAGGAGTACTCTCTAGAAGGCACACAATCATGCTGCAGCTGGGTTGCTACAAAATAAATATAAAAAACCACCTGAATGCAAGAGGTACTGCATGAAGTGAGCCTTTGAGTCTCTCTTGATGCTTTTAAGACCTTTACAACTTGCAGATGAGTATGACACCAGCAATGCTTTTATTTCCTTTGTTATCCTCACTGCTTTAATTGAGAACTAGCAAGTTGGAGTGGACTCAGATTTATTTGCAAAGCTGAGCCAGAATTTATCTAATGGCTGCAGGACAGGTAATTTCTGTCACTGCAATAGATGGGAGCTAGTTCCCATCTGTATCCCATATTTCTAGAGATTTTTCAGGTGATTCTAGCAATTGGTGTGTTCTCTCCAATAGATTGAGTCAGGATAGGTTCTTTTGTGTCTGAACACCCTCTGCAAGATGACATGAGTTTCCAGGAAAGACACCAGAGCTCCAAAGTGCTGGGGCTATAACTTTCATGTCTGTGGAGGTTTTGCAACAAAACTTGAGGGAATCCTTGCTAAAATCTCAAGACAGTGGCCCCAAGGTCAAGCTGCCCTACTGAGCCTTTACTCAAAACAAGGCCAATGTTACTCTTGCATCCATGGGGACATGGGAACATGGGGACATGTCCATTAAAGTGTGTGTGGTGCTCTTCTTCTGAGACATGGTGAACAACAGAGAAGTTAATAAATAAACACAATTAAACAAATCAGGTCTCTTATGAATGCATTGTCTTCTCTCTTTTCTCAAATTCTTTACATTCCAAAATCATATTGGAAAATGTGAGGCAAATGGACAATAAATGCTGTGAGCTGCTTTTTGGACCATGCTGTTTCCATTTCTATAGCTATTTGAAAAGTGCATGAATGCAAAGCACTTTTAAACACTCTAAAAATTAATACAGAAGAAACAATAGAAACACATTTATTCTTGTTTTATTCAATGTCAGTGTTGCTGAGTTTTGCCTGACCAGATGTTACAGAGTTTCAGATCTTTTCAACCATAGCTGTTAACGAAACATCCTTCTTTCACCAAAATTAAAAAAAAATATATACACATTTATTTTAGAAGATCTCTTTGGGTTTTTTTAATATAAATGAAACAAAGATGCAATTTGTCCTTTACTAGTGCTAGTACTCATTGTGATTTATGAGAGTACTGATCACAAGGCTTTGGGTGTGTGCTCTTTACACACTATACACACAATTATTTCACAGTTCTGAATGCTCAGTTTTAACTCAGTGATACTGGTCCTGCAATTTCAATTTCAGGTGGTTTTGTGGTTTTTGGTGTTTTGTTTTTTGGGGGGGGGGGGGGGGGGGGGGTGGGGCGGGCGTTTAGGACACATGTTCAAGATAAGAAACGATTTTTTCAGATAGAGGCTGGAAAAGCTTAAGCCTTTCCTCTCTGTGTGGTAGTTTCCCTTCCCTTTCTTTTCTCGGACAGAACTGACAAGCAGGCATTGTCCCTCCAGTGAGCTCTGCAGTATTACTTTGACCCTAACCCATCAATCTGCCTCAATTGGATAATGATCTGTAATCACTTTCTTTCAGGGGAGTCTATAAATTTGCCAAGGCCCCATTCTTCTCTGAAGGCCTCCTTATGTTCACTCCCGTTTGTGCAAATGCTCTCTCTTTCACAGCATTAAATAGCCATGCACATGGCCCTTTCTGTTCAGAGGCACCAGGCTGCTCACTGTTGATTTTCCATGGCTCTGCTCTCTAAAAGGAGGCAAAGCTCTGCATGCCAGGACTCGGCAGGGTGCAGGACTAAGGCACACCACTTCAAGAGCAGCCGCTTTTCTCATTAAGACTGACCCATCATTAGGCTGCTTTGTGCTGGCCCTTGTAATCGATGAGAGCACTGTGTAGTGTGAAAAAGCTAATAAAGATGAGCATGAGGTGGTAGAGAAGAGGGTGGGGGAGTAAAGACAGTAACCCCTGTTAACAGAGAAGCCCTCCTTCCCCAAAGCTTAGCCGCATGAGTGAGGGGCAAAACTGGCAGGGTGCAGACCCCTCTCCGTCATTTCTTTGATTGTCTGGCACTTAATTCCCTGAATATCCTTGTTCTGTTCTCTTTATTGGACCTAAGAATTAGAACAAGCATGAAAGAAACCTCATATTCTCTTTCCTCAGCCTTCTTCCTTCTTCTGATTAAAGAAGATCAAAGGCTGAAGAACATCTATCTGAACTTGAGTGCAACACCAGAGAAAGCCCACATATGCTCACGGAGCAGTGGAGGGGTTTTTTTCCCACACTGTCATGAGACTTTCTGAGGTTCTGAGAACATCATGGAAAAGGTCAGAGAAGACAAAAGATGCTAAAATTGCTAATATGTCTTGGGGAAGCACCAAATGTATTCTTGCTCTTTGACATGTTGGAGAGAACAGAGGGAACGAGTAAAACAAGTAATCTCCAAAAGCTGTGCAGTATGGAGGCAGCATTGGTCATGGGAGAGGGCAAAGATGATAGTTCTCTGCCCGTACTGCAAAGACAGCAACACATCTCTAGAAGTGCTGTCAATATGGACATCAGACCAGAAACAAGCAGCAGGAATCTGCAGCCATGACAGAGTGCGTTAGTGAAATGAAAGGATCCTCTTGCTTGAGGGAGGAGGAATGGTGCCTGTAACATGTGTACACTGGTGAGAAAGCATGTGCAGAGTGAGGATGCAAAAGTGTATTGTCAGATGTTGTACAAATGTGGGAGAGCTCAGTGAGGGGCAGTTTCTCCCTGCAGAACAGGTGGCCTGCAGAGCCCAGATTGCTCCTCAGAGCAATGCTTTGCCCTCACACATGCTCTGTTTTGCTTGGTGTGCCTCATGGACAGGAAACACAGTCCACACCTATCTTCTCTCCACTGTGTGCCTCCTTTCTCATTTCTCCCAAGAGCAGAGAAGTAGAGAAAGGGCGAAGTGTGTTACTCATCTCCACAGCCTGAAAGTGCATTTGTGGCTGGCTTTTGTGTGAGAAATGGCACATGGAGTTAACCACCCGCATTCTTCCTCATACCTGTTGCTCCAGTGTGTCTTTGATGAAGGGCTCAGAAGTTTTCAATATTGAGTTTAGGTTTTCTTTTCTTGGATATGCACAAAATTACAGGGACAATATCTTAAGCTTATAAATGAATGTTTTTGTGTTAAGAAAGTCCTGTCCATAGTTTTGTCTTCCTTCTGACAACAGAAAGTCTCAGAAAGGCTCAGAATTAAAGTGAATTGTTGAAGTTACTCATGTGCCTAATTAGCACATTGTTGATATTAGTGAATTGCACTTCTATTTTCTGTTTATGGGCATCATTCTTGTTGAGAGAGTTGAAGCCTCTCTGTTCCACTAAACACCTTCATCGCAGCCATCATGCCCTGTTTGGTACTTTACTCAAGCTGAGTGTAACAAATATAGTCTGTGCCAACATCAGAATTTTGGAATTGCTTTGAATAGACTATGTCCAAGTGGAGAAATATCAGAGTTGAGAAATGTATGGGATTTGTGGTTTTTGTTTGCTGAGGATTTTTTTTTTTTTTTGTCTTTCATTCTTTGAAAGAAGCAAATTCTAAGAGGATTGCATAACAGAAGTACCCACTTCAAAACAAAAGCTGCTTGGCGCAGTATCTTCTGCTAAAATTCTGCCTCAGCTGTGCCATTCAATGCGTTTCACAAGGGATTTTGTGTTGCTGTCAAAGAGAAGCTGCACAGATTTACTTGATTTGAAACAGGGATGCCTGGCAAGTTGTTATGGGCAATCTGGATGAATATGTGTTGGCATTTGCCTTATTTTCATTCTCTTCAAGATTCCAAATGATAACCATCTTGAAGGTAATTTGTTTTCATTGCATTAAAAATTCCATCGGAAAGTTGCTTTTTATTGTAACTTGTTAAATGCTTAATTGATATCACGTAATAAAAAGAATCAAAAAACCCCTCTGGTCCCTCTCAGGAGCTCGAGTTAGCTGCAGTGGAGCCAGCTCCGTTGCCATTTCCAAGTTGTTCTGTAGTGATCTAGCAATTCATCAGTGTCAACGACACATGGGAACTCTCATGTTTGTAAAAGCCTGCAAGGGATCCATGTCCTACATTTCAACAAAAATCACAAAATCACATTTCAAGGTGGTCAAGGTTAGGGAAACATCAGGCACATAATTGCTAGCCCCTTTCTGAAGTGGATGGTAAAACATGGAGAAACAGGCAGAAGCAAGAGGTCAGCAGCTGCAACAGAAAGGTGAATGCTCTTTTGAAAGACCTAGAAAATTGGAAGTGAAACATAATTGTCAGGATGCCAGAAGCATTTGGCTTCTGCAGGAGGAGGAGTGGTATGAGAACCTAAGCAGGCAAATATGTTGGTACATAGATGTCACAGAAATCACAGCGGAGCAGTCACGGAGGGACAAAGGAAGATCATCTGTGGTTCATTGCTTCATCTTCACTGGCCTGAGTCATAGCAGAGACTTCT
The DNA here is from genome assembly GCF_009819655.1 of Sylvia atricapilla. Taxonomy (NCBI): domain Eukaryota; kingdom Metazoa; phylum Chordata; class Aves; order Passeriformes; family Sylviidae; genus Sylvia; species Sylvia atricapilla. The sequence continues at coordinate 65,975,224 of NC_089140.1, read as the reverse complement.
CTTCACACTCTGCATGATCCCACCTCATTGTTTATCCTCTGCGGAGCTGCAACAAGGCCACAGGTGGGTGAGCTGGAGTCTGCCTCATGCCTCACCATCTACGTGTAAGAACAGACAAAATCTAGCCTGTGAAGGACTGCATCATAAAGTGGCATCTTTGCTGCCACATATTATATTTTATGGATAATTTCCTTGGTAGACAAGAGCATGAGAGAGTACACACATCTCCAATTTGTTCAGTATTCTTATTTAGAGTTACTAAGATTATGATATGCTATGGTAGGTGGTCTGATATTTATATATGTGAAAGCCTTTAAGATGTTTTCTGCAATTCTTCTTGTTTCTTACTTCGCAGGACATGGTCTGTGTTGTCTCAAGCAGATCAGGTAGTTTGGAGTAAAATATTCAGATTTACACTGCTATGTTGTTTTGTAACTTACTGGTAAAATTGGACTGGATTTCCAAGGGAAGGTTAAAGGAACCTGGTTCAAGGATGAGAAGTTTTGACCATTTAGAAAAGATCTGGGACAGAACTTGTCAACTTGGAGTTATTTTATATATTGCCATATCCTTAATACTTAAAAAACATGATAGAAATGTCATTTGGTAGCACAGCTACACATGTTGTCTTCTTTCAGGACCCAATCCATAGAATGTACACAATATCAATACTTTAATATTCAAGTAAAGACAGTAATGAGGAAATTCTTCCTTCTAATCCATCAATGTGCTCTGTTCACTGAGATTGCACTGATTCCTTGACTGAGAATTTAGTTGGCAATTTGCTGATCAGCTCACTAGAACATTGAATTCTGATTAATCTATTGCTTCCATCATGTTGCAAAAGTGAAAATACTGAGAATATGCTAAGCACTCAAGTGCTAAGATGTATTTTAAATGTCCATCAATTGATTAAGTAGAATAAGTAGAATAGTTTCTAGTGTATTCTGTCTAAATCAATGTTATAGAGTTAAAATAGCAAACTGTTGCATTGCAAAAAACGATGTTCAGATTAACTTCATAAGAAATGGCTTTGTGGGATCATGGTATCCACTGATATTAACTGCGATCTTCCTGAAATTCTGAAGTCCTTTTATTTATTGCAAACCTGTTTTCTGTCTGTAGCAGCTTGTGTTTCTGTGTTTTGCGTGTTCTTCAAGTGGGTGCATGTGTCATGTAATCCTCTTGCTCAGGATTTTTACTTGTGATGGTTGCTGAAGACAAATCTCTCTCTGAAGATGTCAGGCCTCATGGTACAGGACGTGGCCTCTCATAAATCTAAGCTTGTAGTGCTGCCTAGCAAGAAAGTCCCATAGTAATGCAATTTTCTTCTTGTGTTTGAGGAATATAACACTATAATACTGTCATCTTCTTGTAATGGGGTGATCTTTTAAATATTTCTTATAATTTTAATATGGTTCCTATTCTAATACAAGTGCTTAGGCTTATTCTAACATATATGTTAATAGCACAATTTTAGAGACTCATGAGTTGCACATTTACTTGAATCTGGCATTATTGTTTATAAAGGGTCAAAGGGTCCAAAGTCTAGGGATGCTGACTTATACTCATGTTTCAGAATAAATTACTGAAGGTGATTTTTTTTCCTTCCAAAGTTGTCTTCTCCTGGTCTGAAAATCTCAGTTAATAAAATGCTGTGTTCTGAAATCTACCTAATTCCCATCAGGACTTGCATGATGCTGTTTTCTTTTCAACTGACTAATTATTATTATTGTAGACACGTTATTTACTCCAAAGTGGTTTGGGGATAATTGATTAGGTTGCACCATGTCATGAAAGAACAGATGGCAAGCTAGTCCTGTCATTTCATCCACAGCCTACAAGAATGCTAAGAAAACTAAAATTGAGGGTGAAAAAACCAAACAAGAAGAAAAGAAAAAAGAAGGTGACTAGGAGGAAATGAACTAAGCTGTGCTTCCAACACAAAAAACTTCTTGTTGTGGGTGGTCCTTTGGGAAGGTAATCAGAGATCTGCAATATGTCCACTACAATCAACAAAAGGGTACAATACTTCTCTGCAGGGAATTGGGTAGAGAAGAATTTGTTTAAATAAAATTGCAGGGTTGTAAGAATGTTAAACTAATTCTCTAATGTTCTGTGCATTGTCTGGGGAATTTTGGCTTCGCATCATTTGCTGTACTGAGGTACTGAAAAAATATTCTATTAGAAGTCTTTTGGAATGTGTTAACATGCATTTTAGGTTTGGAAACTCTGACTGTGTTTAATGACAACTAAAAATGCCTTTAGAAAGCTACACTCTCTTGTGCTCTCTCACTGAAACCTCTCCTAAAGTCTTAGAAGAATTATTTATCTTTATCTTGCAAAAGGAGTTCAGTTTGCTGTTATTCTAATTGGTCAACACCTGCATTTTAGTGTGTGTGTCCATGTTAATCATTGGTGACAAAATGCCATCGATAAAACTATATGTGGATTACTTGCATATAGGGGAATGTAAAGTCTTGAACTGATCCCCCTTTAGCATTTGTATTTATGTGTGTGAAAATGGGGGAAACTGTAAGAAAATGGCAGGAAGAGAAATATTCCCTGTCCTTCCCAGAGTGCACCAAAACCACCAATTATAGTTCCAAAATCCAAAGAAACCCAAAAGAAGAGGTTGAGAAGAAAGTAAGCAATTTCCACGAGAGTGTTACTCTTTCTAGACCTGCTTCTCCTTTATGTATTAGGTGGTATTTTATTTTGCAAAGTATCGTTAAGTATCAGCAAATGGAAAAGGCAAGACCTCAGCCTCACTCTCCATGTGAGGTGGAGAACAGGGAGTGTCTCACTCCCAGACAACAGTGTCTGATGGGATGGCTCCCAGCAGGATTCTCCTCTCCCCCTGTTTCGCCCATTTTCTTCCCCTCAGCATCCTGTCAGGAAAAGATCTGCTATGCTGCTCCCACAGAGCAGCAGGGAGGAAGACTTACCTCGCTATCCTCTTTCTCTTGTCTCTAAGTAATCCTGTGTGAAGAAAGGAGAAAATTGCATTATTACAGGAGTTTCTTGTTAGGCAGCAGTACAAGCTTAGATATATGAGAGCCTCCATTCCATACCATGACACCAGTTTTTAAGGTGCTGTATAAATAAGTTTCTTGCTCCTAAAATCTTACAGCCCCAGATGGCAAGGAGGTCACAGGGATTTGTCATTAAACACATGATTAAACCTCCTCAATCTCAGAGTTTCAGCTTGTCTCGCAGCATTATCCCTCAACCCAATGACCTTCCCACTCTCAAATGTATAATTGTGCTTTCAATTAAGCAATTCCAGTAGAAACAACATGTATTTTACTTCTGTGAGGTAATCTCTCTTGTAAATGTGCACTGGTAAAGTTCTGCTTCCTATATTTCCATGCATGTTGGGCTTTTCACACATCTGGAACAGCTGTTATCTCAGCAAATGGCTTTTCTGCTGTCTGCCTTCCCCAGCGCTGAGCAGCTCCAAAAAGATCTGTCCTCACCACCTTCACATGCCTTTTCTGTTTAAAGAAAGAAAATAACCAGGGTCTGATGACTACATAAGCGTTTGAGGCCTTATCTTTACCAAAAATTGTCAGTGAGGATTAGTTCTCATTGGATTGCGAGTCAAGAATTAATTACACTGACCGCAGATGGGCACGGTGCAAAGAATGTCGGTAAACTCCCCACACAGCTCCCAGAAAGTACTTTAATTATGGCCTGCATAAATTTCTATTCCAGTTTTCGGACTGCCTTAAGCAGAGACTACCAACTGTCCTAAATTGCTTGGTGGTTTGTTGAGGTGGAAATGTATCCTCTGTGGACTAAACTCATTACTGGGAGGTTTATTAGCAAGAAGGTAGTCTAAGTCCATTAATAAATGAGGAGTGAGGCAAAATCAATTATGATTTTAATATGACTGAACCACTAAGCTGCTTTTTTTGAATCTATCATTTAAAGGGAAATAAAAGAGTATGGGCAATTAAGAAGCAATGAAGATCATAGCTGGTGTGGTTATTGATAAATGCAGGTAAAGTAAATACCTGGGAAAATTAAATGCACAGATCAGCAGTACTTACTTCACCTTAAGGAAATTTGTGAATATACTGACCCACTAAGAGGTAGTTTTCAAAGCCAGATCACTGGTCCCTACAATAAAATAGAGTATGTTTACATTGTAGTAGAGCACAGAGGGAGTGAGCATAGGGAAAGAGAAACAAGGTCATTTAGCACCTAGAAATGTAATTTCCCTGTCCAGTAAAATGATGTAGGTATTAGGGCGGAAAATCTGAAAACTGGTAGCAAAGAATACTACAAAAGTAGGAAGTACCTATTTCAAACTGTGTCACAGCAACTTGTGTACTTTGGCTGTGTTCAGCTGTGTGGCAGAAAGAGCAGAAGAAAGGAAAAGGACAGAGGTCATATTTCTGAATGTTAAGAACACATTAGGATATGTGCTTCACAAAATTGCCTTTGGAAAACAATGCCAAGTGATAGGGATGGGAACATCTACATGGGTTGAAAGTGGTTAAAAGTTTCTAAAGTGAAAGTAGGAATGAATGACAGCAGGTTTTTGACATGAGGAGTTTGAGTTTTTGTGGGAATTGTCATAGGGCCTACTTTTCTACAGCATCTTTTCTAACAGTCTGGGAGACTGAATAAATAATATGTGAACCACATATTCCCAGTACCAAGCAGAAAATTACACTTAAATCTGTTCTATCTGTGCTGTGGCTGGATTCCTGGGCTGGTATGGACAACAAACTTGATTAAAGTGAGGTTTTGATCCATTGTTCACAGATACCAAGAAGAAGTCTCCAATTATATTCACTCAATAGGAGTCAGCCTTGGAAAATTTTGCAAGACTTGAAGAATAGTAATGTAGGGAAATTTTTTGTTGATTTCAAGAAAATAATTTTCAATAAATCTTTAAGAGGTAATGTGTCTTTAATTTTCATCACTTCTTGTTGCTTTATTAGAAAAACTTATTGAACTTTAGGGTAAGATTTTTCCTTTTAGGTCTTTGAAATGATGAAATTTGGACTGTTGACATTCTTGATGAGTTTATAGGGAAATATGAGTTGCTGTTATTAATGGAATGACATGCTATATTAATTTTTCTCTACCTAAGTATTAGAAGAACTTTTTCTTTGTCCTGGTTGAATAGTTTAGTTACGCTGGCTGAAATGCTTATGTTATTACCGTAGCTTTTTGCTAAATATTCAGTTTAAAATATGACTTCCTGGAACAATTTTTACTAAAAAAAGCCTGGTAGCATGAAAACTTTCTAAAAGTATATGTAATAGTTATTGCTAAACAGAATCTGTGAAAAAAGTTCTGTTACTGGTTTAGCAATGAGGGTCAAATTCTTCTGGCTTGAGTTTTGTAATCTCAGTATTTTCACATGACAGGACTTTTTACAGCAACCAGCTGATTGCCCTTCATGACTATAAACTTAGTTCTCTATGGAGAAATCAAAACATCTGTGAGTTTTATGCTGAATTTTGCCATCAACCAATTGGATTCTGGAAAACATAAAACTAAATTAATTTCTACGATAAGAAGCTTCTCTGAATACCAAGTTAAAGCCAGTGGGGATCTATCCCTGAAAGTGTTGAAATAAACTAACAATAAATCAAAAGTCATGCAAAGCAAAACTGGAAAATTTTATCAAGCTTTAAAAAAAAGTATATTGGTGTCAACCGTCTTGGAGATTAAGACTAAAAAGGGACATTTTAATTAAACAGGTCTGAATAGGCCAAAAACCTCTTGAAAGCCTGCGAGTTAGAAATGTGGTTTACAGCTATTCACATCTTTTTGAGCTTTCAATGCAAACATCCCTTCCAGCAAAAAGACCCTCAAGCACAGTTACTCTGAGTGGTTGTCACCTAAGGAAAATAGCGGAACATAGTGAAGTCACATCTCATTCTCTGATCAAAGTTCATGAATCAGGTGTCTCAACACAGAGCCCAGAGTGCAAACGTGCAAATATGGAATGATCTCTGACTTTGGTCTCTATCTTTTTAAATGATATTTGTCATTTTTAGATAGGCTTTGGTGTAGCATCTACTTTTTTCACATATACAGTTTTCTTTGATGTAATCTCTTTTCAGCCAATGAAAATTTCATCTTTTGGCTTATTTCTGAGTTAATTTTAATCACTATTAGAAATGACACATGACATAAACTCGATCACACCCATCACTGTGTACTATCAGGAGGATAATAAAATAGAATTACAGAATCACGGAATAGTTTGGCTGGAAGGCACTTCTAAAGGTCATCCAGTCCAACCTCCCTGCAGGGAGGGACACCTTCAGGGACCAGGTAACAGGACCAGATAAGCAGGGACACCTTCAACTAGACCAGGTTGCTCAGAGCTCTTGAATATTTCCAGGGATCAGCCATCCACAACTTCTCTGGGCAACTTGTCCCAGTGTTTTATCACCTCCATTGTAAATTTTTTTTTTTTTTTTTTTTTTTTGTATCTCATCTGAACCAACCCTCCTTTAGTTTTAAAACCATTGTCCTTGTTCTATCACAACATATCCTACTAAAAGGTTTGTCATCATCTTTCTTATAGGTCCCGTTTAGGTACTGGAAATTTTCTCTGAGGTCTCCCTGGAGCCTTCTCTTCTCCTGAGGCTTAACAGTCCCAACTCCCTCAGCCTGTCTTCACAGGAGAGGCACTTCAGCCCTCTGATTATTTTTGTGGCCTCCTCTGGACTCACTCTAACAGGTCCATGGACTCAGGACTCCTGGTGGGTTTCATGATGAGGAGATGACTGCTTGCTTTCCAGCCTGATGCTGCTGTCCTCCTGGGGAAGGCATTTCCAGGCCCCAGCATAATTTCCTAGTCTAATGTTTTCACAACAGCCCACTACTGCGTATCAGTTCAAAGTGATTGTTGGTGGTGTGAGCTGGTACATGGGCTTCTGTTTATATTCTTTAAAGGAGTTTCCACGTAGTTTCCACAGAGATGTGACATTGCAGCAGAGAGAAGGATTAGGGGTTGGAATCTTGTTAAAGTAGGACGGCACAAACTTCTCCACAACTAAGCATGCTCTTGTTTCTTTTCAGATGGAGGGTAGAAATCAAACAAAGCAAACCCCATTTTTACCTGAAAGCTTGGTACTTGCTTTTTGATTTTTTGTGGGGGTTTTAATTATTGTTTTAATTATTATTATTTTTATTTTAATTATTATTAATTTTTTGTTGGGGTTTTTGTTTTAATTATTATTATTCTGAAATGAAGTGCATTTGAAAGCTTTTTTGTGCTCCTTGTTTCTTGACTGTAGACTTCAGTGTTGGCTTTACAGTCAAATGATGCAGCTGCTTACAAAGTAGTGAGGAGCTGATGGTGATGAAAGAAGTTGAAGTGGAAGCTAGAAGGGACAATAAAAGGTGCTGTGAGATCAAGCTAGAATAACTGTCCTGCTGCCTCCTCAGAAATCCCATGTACATTAGCAGATGAGCAGGGAGACCTTCCCATCTTAACCACAAGTCAAGAACAATCTGAGCACACTGTGTAGGCTTTCTGCATAGAGTGTAATGATGAGGGACTTGTGATCTAACACCAAGCAGCCATGGGACATGAAGAATGGCATCTTCATTCATTGGGTTAGAACCTGAATTTGCTGGGGAAAAGGGATCTTAATTTTAAAGGTTGGAGTTGTAAACAACATAAAGATTAATTGATTGATTTTTAAATTTTAATTTTTGTAAGTTTTTTTTTAATTTAAGGAAGTAAGTGTTGTATCTTAAACAGCATGTATATAACTTCAAAGTATTAAGTGAAGCTGGTTATAATTTTCATATGTATATTTTCATATGTATATTTTTTTATTACCATTAGGATTTATTACCAGTGTTGTTCCTGCACTCAGTCACACATTTACTCCCACACTAGTGGGATCAGAGAGAGATTTAGAAGAGTAAAAGCAGGAAAACTTGTGGGTTGACATAAAGTCAGTTCAACAGGAAAAGCAAAAGCCATGGACACAGACAAAGTAAAGCAAGGAATTCATTCACTGCTTCCCATGGATAGGCAAGGGTTCAGCCATCCTCAGGAGAGCAGGGCCCCATGACAAGTAACAGGTACTTGGGAAGACAAATGCCATCATTCCAAACATCTCTCTTCCTTCTTCCCCTCAGCTTTATATACTGAGCATGATGCCATAGGGTCTGGAATATCCCTTTGGTCAGCTGGGGTCACCTGTCTTGGCTGTGTCTCCCACCAACCTCCCATGCAGCCCCACATCCCTTGCCACTGTGGCCATGCAAAAAGCAGAAAAGGCCTTGTCTCTGTGCAAGCCCTGCTCAGCAATAACAAAAATATCTCTACATTACCAGCCCTGTGTTCAGCAAAAGTCCAGAACACCCTTCCATATTGGCCAGTGTGAAGAAAATTAACTCTACCCCAGCCAATATCACCACAGCTCTGTACCAATTTGCCCTGAAATTGGTATGCAGTCTCGGGCAATTTGCTAAAGGGAGAGTGGACACTGATCCCACAGGATGGAATATATTAGAGCTTCCTGGTTTACAGATAAAATGTTTACCTATTTACACTTGGGATGTTCCACTTAGCCCTTCATTTAAATTTTACCTCTTTCTCTTTCAGTAGATGAGAGTTTTGGGCTGTTGTGAGAATTATGGCACAAGAAGTATTCAGTTTGATTGTTATCATACTGTCCAAAAATACCTTATATGTATTGATTTATACAGCACATAATGTGCATCTATGAATACATATATATTTACATATATATACACATCTATATATGGTTGGACAATGCCGTATTTTTTATGAAAGATCAAAGCATATGTTTGGTTAAAAGAAATTCATGGCCCAAGACATAGTAATACTAGGAGCTACAGAAAGTCTTGGATGAAAAAGGAGAAGAAACATGTGCAGTGTTCTAACCAGTTGCCTTTGCAAAGGCACATGCCCAGCTCAGGTGTGCAATGAATATGTCAGAAATCTGATTTTTGCATTTATTTTGAAAATAGTTGCATCTCTAGTCACTTCAATGTTCAGCTTTCTGCTTTGCCTCTGCAAATGAGATGACAGAGATTTCACATCTTGTACTGTCTAGACATCTTCTGAAATTCAGTCTTAAATTTAGTAAGTATCTTAGCTGAATTAAGGGTCTTGGACAACCCACTGACTTTTGTATTTATTTTTAATAGAATGATTTTCTCTTCTCTTGTTTGGCTACACACACACACACACACACCCATCCCCACACACCCAGCCTCTCCCCTCTCCCCATTCTCCCCCCTGATGCCCCCAAATCTGTTTAACTAAATGTATTCTAGAAACTTTGTAGAGGTAAAACACAAATTAGTATTATTCAAAATCACAGGTTATTTTAGTCAATATTTCCTATCATTCAAGCTGTGGAGATGCTACCTAGAATGGCAGAATAGCCTCTGCAATCAAAAACTTGATGATTCATGATCTCTGTGTCTTTTAGACACTTTGTAACACAGGGCCAGACTGGGAGTTTAAGTTTAGAAGGAACATTGTTAATCTCAGGATAATTCTTTATTTATATCCTTTCTTTTACGGAGGTTTTCTAGTTGGGTGATTAAAGCATCAAAACCTGTTCTGGGGCTAGCTCTATTTCAGGGCTCTAAAGGAACTCACCACTGAATGAAAATCATTTCAGGAACAATTAGAGAGAAGGTCCGCATAAATTCTTCCTGTATCCAGGGCATTAGCATCACCCAAGTGTCTCTTGCTTACAGTACGTTGTGACAAAGTAAAAGCTGTTTCAGCTGTTATACTGTGATGGCTGTTATTTATGGAACATAAAAGGATACTGAAATACAAAAGGGTTTGAAAAGACCAGGGTAAGATCAGATAAAAAAAAAAATGAGAAAGAAACAGGCATCTTGGGATGGTAACAACCCTGCCATGTACTGACAGGGAGGTTGTATATTTTTAGAATATACTGAAAGGAATGGTGCTTTTACTTAGGTTTTTATGGTTTACCATGAGATGCAATTTTCTGGCCTTATATGCAGTTGTAACAAAAGTCAGAGAGATTTTATGATAGCTGCCAGAGTTCATAAATGATGGCATACACTAAAATATTTATAGAACTGTAAAATCTTGATTTCTCTCTGGTTTAGCAGATGGGGTCCTAAAACTGGTTCCCAGATTGTCACATTTCTTTACCCTTTGATGACAATGAAGCCTGTTATCACTTTTTCCCCCCTCTGGAAAGCAAGTTCACTAGTGTAATCAAGTTCATACTTCTATCCAATTATACACACCAGGATCTCATGAATTAAGATGTGTCAGCCATATAAGATTTGTAATTATTCAAGGCAAAGGGCCTATTGTTAAACACCAGGATCTGAGGAGCCTTGCCATGTCTCTGACCAATGACCATTGACTCATGTCAGTATAGTTGCTGGTGAAAATCTGCCTCCTGGTGATTAGACTGCATCCACACAGCACAGATAAATGCTACTTATATACCAGAAGTGGTGAACTTAGGTGCCTGTTTGGTGCAAAGCAGCAATACAGCACAGCTATTTGCTTCTCTTCAGGATGCTTTTGTGTCCTCAGAGAAAATGTGTGTAGCACTGCTAAACTCAGCTGTACTTCAGAATGAAAACTGATGGTTGCGGTAGCAGAAGTGGAATAAAAAATTTCTGAAGCAGGATTTTTCCACTGCTGATCAGGATTTACTCCACATTAAAAGATTTTTCATTAAAATTTAAGATGCTCAAGAGAAAACATCAAGTAATGTCCTTTCTCTATTGTATTTTCATAAGTGAAAATACATGAGTATTTTCATGAGTTTCTCAGCTTTTGCAGATAATCAATGAGTGAACGTGCAGTACCTACATATATACAACTTTCGTTGCAATAATTGTCTGAATATTTACAAGACAGAAAAGCAGAGCTGGGGTCCCATCCTTCTAGAAAAACTGGAAATATCTTCACTGCTGAACTTAGTGCATCAGGCAAAATATAAATTAGCAAAACAAGAGATCAAGAAGAGAGGATCGAGAAGCAAAAATGGTGTGATAAAAATTTTTTACAGCCCAAAGTCATCTCAGTCTAGTGTCATTTCCCCATATTTCAATAAATGCAAAAATCTGAACACCGAAATAATTACGAACCTAAATGCATTTTGGTTTTGGCATATTATTAGTAATATCCACTGGCATTACACCTATAGAGGTGGAAGACATGACAACCAGGCACACAAACCTGAATAACATGGAAAACTGTAGCAAGTCTGAATACCAGAGTTCAGAGTTTGGCCTTCTAAAAGGTCCCAGCAAAAAGCACAGTTTCACCAGCAGAAGCAAATCCATTTGTAATGGTTGAGAATGAGGACAAAGTAATGGGTGAGATTATTCTGGGATTTTTTTTTTTTAACAGAAAAAGCTTTATTTCTTAGCATAAAGTTCCTAGTTGCTTGATTCTACATCTTTTGTGTTTTCTTTTCCTTTCTCTATTTCTATCAGGAGAACAGAACAAATAAATGATAAAAAAAAAGTAAGCAGGGAAAACACAGAAGAAAAATCTCTTATTCAGATTCCATAAGCAGAGCATAAGAAAATCCATAAGTATTTTCATTTATGTAGGAAATGTTTTCTTCTTCAATAAAGCTTCAATAAAGTGATTCTCATTTCCAAAAACTCGGTATTTTTTTTCTCTCTCCCTCTCTCTTCCACTCTTTTTATGCATCTCCTAGCATCTTTTTGTCTGAGCATATCCCACACATTTTTAAATAGGTACAATACCAAAAATAAATAGAAATGTCTCTTTTTTTTAATTGCATTTATGAGAATTATCTTATTGAGTACTTATAAGGTTTGGTCTATTTGTGTGGATATGAGAATTACTTTAACCAGATCTAGGCCTTATCTAGACATTATTTTGCTTTAACTTCTGCATATGTTACCTCACCAGCTTGATTTCAAGTCAGACATTACATATTGAGGCATAAGGTGTTGAGAAAAGAGCTGGAAATTCATTGATGGCTGCATTGTCAATGGATACCTATCTTTGATATGCTGATGGGTTTGGTAGGAAAACCTGAGGCTCTTAATTTCATTTCCATTTTTCTGTTGTCTTTTGGAGGTAGAAGTAGAATGTTAGATGATAGCATTACATGTGTTGCACAGAACGTGTGCCCTTGTGTCTTTCTTACAAAGGAGATGTATGACCACATGGGAACCAGAAATGCCTGACCATTGGCTCTAAATCTGCTTGCCAGAGCTTTCAAACATCTCTCAAATGGCACTGATGGTTTTGCCTTCTTGGTTTTGTTTCTTATTAGAAAACAGAGTGTGAAGCCTCTATTAGAGCTGTGATGCTGTAAGTATGAAATACCTCTTTATCTAGTGGTGGTTAGGGGGACATACTCATCATCAGCAGTAGGAGAACTGCAGGAAAATTAGTAAATACATTTTCCTTTGAGACAAGGTGGGTTGAGATTGGTGCTAGTCAGCCAGGTTTCTTTGAAGTGGTAAGAGTGAAGACCTATACAACTAGCTTCCTTTTCTTGAGCTGTGCTTAATTAATTCTTGGGCATGGGCTCTGAGGTCATAAACATGTATCTCTGGCACACCTTTTTTATCAATTATGTTCAGTTTGGGCATATGAACCTGCAAACCTCAAGTTGTATAGAGTTTCTCCACCTTTAGCAGGCTCTCAAAAAACACCAAAACCCAGGGGTTTTTTTATTTTATTTTTATTTTTTAATTTATGTCAAGTAAGAGGAATATTTTTAGGCTTGATATGTGTTGGAAAGTCTAAGGTTTAACTTCTTCAAATACTGTACGATCTTTTTATCATTTCGGACACTCTGATTGCTGTGCAATTTACTGTGTGATGTTGTTTACTTGAAGCATTAGAATAAAGGGTGCTACACATTAGAACTACTCTGGCACTACTTTCATTGTAAAAATAGATAGTGAATTTGGCTTTGTTTCCTTTTTGCCTTGCTTTGTTTGGCCTTTAGTGATTTTCTTCATAGTAAGATACTGATTGATCATAAAATGCTATATAATAATAGTATATAATAATACTGTATAATGTAGAAGAATGAAATACATAAGAATAGTATACACTTATCTATGTATATAATTATAGAAAATTTGTTATCAAGCATAATTCCTGTTTGACATAGTTTTGAAAAAAATCTTATGATTTTTGTATAATTTTTAATTTTGATCTGGAACATTACTAACTTCAGTCATTCACATCCTCAAAAATTATGAAGTGTCTGGATCTTTCACAATAACAGAGCTATATATATGGAAAAAAAAACTGGAACCTAAGGAAATTTGCAAAAATATCTGTCATACACATACAGGTTAAACCAGAAAATAATACTCTTAAGGTATTCAGACTACTGCTATGATGCTGATTTGGAATACAATGCGCTGTTTCACAGGTGGTACATATAGGTATTTTTTTCAAAATTAGGGCTAAATGACTTAGAACAAAATTTTGTATCACACGATTTTTTATACACTTCTGCTTGTGCTTTGACATGTGAATTCAGCCTCTGTTGCACAGGGTGACAAAAAAATTTTCAGCTTCAGCAGTACAACTGGAACAGATAATGTGATGAAATGTACTACATTATGTGTGTTTGGGTGTTTGGGTGTAAACTGTACAGGTGCAGATCACAGGGAATTCTGAGAGAATGATAGTATTATGAAATGTCATTGTATATTTGATAGGAATTGTTAGCATCGTGTAACAGTCATGAAAGAAAAGCAGTCTGTCAGTCTCCCAAAAAATCCTGAAACATTTCTAAAATTGTTTTAAATAGTTTATTGTGGTCAACATGGTGTGGAAAATTAACAAAGCGATCTTGCTGGAAGCTAATGAGAAAGTATGAACTGGCTACTAGACATTCTATCCCATTGATGGAGCTCTAGGTTGAGGCTCTTACTGTGTACTAGAATTACCATGTTCTTTTCATAACACATTTGTAGGTGGTGAGGTAGTAAACATGATAGTGAGCTTGTCTTAAATAAAAAGTTGAGAGAAAAAACCTTACAAAACCCTGCAAAATTTGTCATAGGCTTCACAGTTACAGTCAAAACATGACCTTAAATTTAGTGGATAAAACCTCGGTCCTAGTGGAAGTTTTAACATTGACCTCAACTGAGATTGAATGCATAGAGAATGTATGCAGTCAGTGACTTCAGAGGTATCCACAACCCCACACAGGAGGAGAAAAAATTGCCCATATATGCTAACCATGTAACTGATTAAATAACATCTCTGGACACTTTTTTATTTTTAACATGACTAGAAGTGAAGTAATTACATTTCAACCAGCAATGAGGTGAAGCCCTCATGCTCAGTCTAACAGGAAACAAGTTTCCTAGACAGAAGCATCTGATTATTCCAACCACTTTTATATTGTTCAGCAAATCTGTTCGTTTGCTGGAAGTACAGTCTTTTCTTTGCCAGTATTTCCCATCCATCCCTGGGAACAGTGCATGGCTGGTAAATCAACACAATTATTATTCTATTCCATAGGACATACAGTGATTTACATTTATATGCCAACATTTTCTTCCTTGTTGCCCCAGCAAGAGCTGGGAAATGATTTATAAGGATGCAGAAGTGCTGGCACAGATGTTATACAGCCTCAGCATGTTTGCAGTGCACAGCATGGCAGACTATTCTGGAAGAGTTGATGCACAGGTAGGGCAGGAGGCAGCCTGTGTGCCAGCGGTGCCCTCCCAGCTCCAGTGCGGGGCAAACCCTGGCCCTGCTGCTGGCAAACATGTTTGGCATCCATCTTCCTAACAGGTCATTTCTGCATGCTGCACTTTGGGGAGAAGGATGGTTTAGTTCTTGTAATTAGTTGCTTCTGTTGAATTTCTAATGGACCTGTGGGCCATAAAAACCCTTGTGCTGTGGAACAGTTGGCAGCTCCATTTTACATGTTTACTTTTTCTTCTCTCTTCCCTGCCCACCACTCCCATAGGCTTGGAGGCTGAGTGGATACACAGAATAAAAATGTCCTTTGCTATGGAAACTTCCTTCTTCTTCTGAAAGCTTGGCACTATTGGGAACTTTTGTTTGTGCTTGTAAGTATTATCAGAGCAAATAAACACTATCAAATCATCAAAATCCACATTTCAAAGGTTAGCATTCAGGAAGAATAATCCATTGGAAAGCCAGATTGTGAGCGCTGTACTCTCTCTAAGAATTCAACTTAAGTATCTTAAAGATGTTTCATATTTCATGATGTAGTGAAGTGTGGGAGTCTACCTAGCCTGCAGTACTGATACAAATATCTCCTTTTTCTAAGCACTGCCATTCATAAAACTTGAAGGTTTGAGGCTGAGGAGGGCTAGGAGTTCAGGACAAATAGGAATCCTGCTACTTTTCTGCAGCACTCAGCTTGTTGCCACCTGCAAATCTGCTGAGGGGGCACTTGATCCCTTCATCTACATCATTAATGAAGATACGAAATAACACTTGTCTCAGTATGGATTCCTGACTGACACCACTTTTCACTGATGTCCTTTGGGACTCTAAGCCATTGACCTGTACCCTCTGGACATGACCATCCAACTACTTTCTTTACCTTCTAACAGTCCATTCATCAAATCCATCTCTCTCCAGTTTAGAGAGAAGGATGTCATGGGGGAGACCATCACAGGGTTTAGAGAAGTCCACAAAAATGATATCTGTAGCCCTTCCCTTGCCCTCTGATGTAGTCACCCCACAACAGGGCCACACGGTTGATCAGACAGGACTTGGCCTTGGTGAAGCCATGCTGGCTGTCCTGAATCACTTCCCTGTCCTCCATGTGCCTTAACAGAGCTTATAGGGGGATCTTCTTCATGATCTTCTTAGGCACAAAGGTGAGGCTGACAGGTCAGTAGTTCCCAGTGTCCTCCTTTCCACCCTTTTTAAAAATGGATACAATATTTTCCCTTTTCCAGTCACCTGGGACTTCACCTGGAAGTACTGGAATTTTCTTCCCAGGGAGGTGGTGGAGTCAACATCTCTGGATGTGTTTAAAAAAGTGACTGCATGTGGCATGTGGTGCCATGGTCTAGTTGAGGTGTTAGGGCTGGGTTGGACTTGATGATCTTGAAGGCCTTTCCAAACTAGTGATTCTGTGATTCTGTGATTGCTATGACTTCAAACATAGAGAGTGGCTTTGGAATTATGTCAGCCAGTTCCCAGAGGTCTCTGAGATGCATGTCAACAGGTCCCATAGACATATGTACATTAGGTGGTCATGAACCTGATCTTCCCTTGCAAAGTGGGAGGGACTTTGCTCCTCCAGTCCCCATCCTGCTATCCATCCACTTGAGAGGTGTGGGAAGAGAGGTTGTCAGTGAAGACTGAGGAAAAAAGTTGTTGAGTACCTCAGCCTTCTCCTCATCTGTTGGTATCAGGTTTCAGCACTATTTATCAGGTGGGGCACGTATTCTTTTACCTTCCTTTTCCAGTTAACATACCTGTAAAAGCCCTTCCTATTAGTCTTTGAACCCCTTGGCAGGTTCAATTTCAGCTTTGCCTTGGCCTTCCTCACCCCAACCCTGCACAACTGTATTTCATCTCTGTACTCTTCCCAGGTCACTTGTCCTAGCCTAAACTGCCTATGCATTCACTTCTTTCCCTGTAAAATGACCAGCAGGTCTCTACTCAGCCATGCTGGTCTTTTACCTTCTTTGTCTGATTTCTTGTGCCTGGGGATTGCCAACTTTTGCAATCTATTAAAGACTTCCTTAAAGATCTGCCAGCTCTGTTCCCTCCCCTGTCCCTAAGGGTAGACTTTCAGGGGATTCTGCTGACTATCTTCCAGAAGAGCTGGAAGTCTTTCCTAAAATTCAGGGGCCCAACTTTACTCTTTAACTGACACATATTGCTCAGGAGTGCAAACTCCACCAGTGCATGGTCTGTTGGTGACCAATGTTACCATGTTTGGGTAACACTCTCAGGCACACAGTGATTCTTGGGGGGGGTCCTGTACAGGGTCAGGAGCTGGACTTCAGTGATCCTTCTAGGCCTCTTCCAACTCAGCCTATGATTCCCATCTATGATTCTATGAACATCTAGCCTCTTCCTCCCCACCACAGGCAGGGACACCATCCACCAAAACAGGTTGCACAGACCCATCCAACCTGGCCTTCAACATTTCCAAGGATGAGGCATCCACAGCTTCTCTGGGTGACCTCTTCCAGTGTCTGAGATTATTATTACTAATATGATTAGGAAAAAAAAAAAAAAAAAAAAAAAAGAGTTTCTACATAGGATATAAGTCAAGGCAAAATGTTACATTCCTCTCAGCAGGAGAATCGATTGATATATAAACTGAGGCACTACAGCAAAAGTACTGTAACTTACTGATTTGAGGAACATTGAAATGAACTTGAGATTAGTCCTCTGTGAGTTTGAAAAAAGAAGGGTCTAGGTTTTGGGAGCATTATTGCTGGATAGGTTGCTCCTTTAATGCAGTGGGTCCATTTTAGTCTTCAGAGAGAAGGCTACAAGACTTAAGCACTCGGGGCTTAATTAATTTGGTATAGGAGCAGTGATGATGATGATGATGAAAATAAAGGCAGAGAATTATACCGTAGGCATGGAAATTATGCCCTACCCTTCCCAGAGTCAAACTTCTGGAATGGCATTGTGGTTATAATTTAGGCAAGAGCTTTGGCCCACCTGTGGATGAAATTAAATAATGCAACAAGGATGGGCTCATATTTGGGGCGAATCCCCTCCCCCTCGACCATGCACAATCACATCACAGGTGGTAGATTGCACACACTTATATTAGGAGTAATAGTTTCTTTCTGATGGCTGGATATAGTGAAAACAGGCTTTTGTGACTCCCCACAGTAGTAAATAACCTCCCTGTAGGTCCTCTAAAATACCCAAACCCCTTCATTCAGCACAGAGAGATCTCCAAACACTTAGTCCATAAACAACCCAAGCATTTTAACACACTTTCTTCCTTCTCTCAGGGGATGTTCTTGGATTGTGTTCTTTCCCTTTATTACAGCTTTAATCTTACGATGTGAACTGGGACTTGTTTACATTTTTATTTTTAAAGGGTTTTTTTGTGTACGTGTATGTGTGAGTGCATGCACTAAAGATCTAAATTGACAGATGCCTTTTTGTAGGACTGAAATGACATATCTAAGTTTTACTGCTCTCTTCCCTGTATTTGCATTTTTAATTACTTGCATCATATTTTATTAGTGTGTTACCTGATGAAGAATTCCAACTAATTAATTTCACCTGGAATTATATGTAGGTATATGAAAAATTATGCTTGGCCATTTGTGGAGACCAGCTGTGTATTAAGAATATCTGATCCCCATCTGAAAGATTAAAGAAAAAAAAGTAATCAAGAGCAAACAGCTGATTGTAAAAGCTAGTCCCTTTTTTTTTTCTCAAGCCCTAAAGATATTATTATTGGCAGATATCCTTTATTACTCACCCTATATACTACACATTAACTCAGAAGTTTGTTCTAACTGAGCATCATTCAGTCAGATGACTTTTTCTTCAGCCATTTCAGCCTTAATTTGTAGTAAAGCTAATGTTGTTCCCACCCATATGCAAAGACTCATTTATTTCCATTCCAGCATGACTCACAGAGGTATAACTTCCTTTTGACCAGTTTTTATTTTTTACCACTCGAATTTTCTTTTTCTAGTTGGAATTAGGAGAGGGAAAAAAGTTGATTAGGAATGTAGGCATTTTATGGAAAGCTACCTGTAAAGGAAGATAAAAAGAAAAAAGGAGAATATGAAATGTGACCTGATCCTGCAACACAGCTGAACGCACACACACACACACGTGCGCATGCACACTCTCCATGGATATTTCTGGTTTGATTCTTTGTCTGTACTGACAACAGATGGTGTTTTAATAAAGTCCAGTAGGAATATTACTGTGAGTAAACAATCCAATGCATGCCAATTTCATAATTGCTGGGTACTGATACAGCCTCTTACCTGATGAATCCAAATTGGGAGGAAACCAACTGTGCACACACCTACTGGCAGCAGCCAAATCCGCAGCTGTGGTATGCTCCAGCACTGAGCTTCACCACGGAAGGTAAATTGCAGCTCCAATCATCTTTCTTGGCACCAGGCTTGGGGAACAGCTGCCATCTGGCTTGTCATCAAAGTATGGTCACCGAGTTTCTGGGAGATGAAATAGCTTGCTTTTTTACCTTGACATGCACTAAGATTGCAATCTTCATCTTTACAGGTATCTCTTAAAATAACATTCTTGGCTTCCTAAGCCAAAGATTTACCAAGTGGGATTTTCTTCCTTAAGTGATTCCCACGCCTATAGGGACTTGAAGTCTAAACCTGTTATATGCTAATTAAAGATTCACACCCACATGACTTGTCAAAGAGATAAATCTTACTCATTTGTTTTCATCATTAACAGGGAAAAAAATTGTAAGTAATACCATGCCTTACATTAGCAGATTTATGTGGAAATGTTTGTTTTTAATAGAAGTGGAGATGCAGTTAGAAGCATTATTCCCACCACTGTTGATATAACCCAGTATGGAAATTGCAACTTGGCAGAGAAGAAGGAGGTGAAAGGCAAAAAAGGGAATTCAAATATTCAGGACTAGCATTCCAGCTAGAAGTAACTGTATAGACAGCACTCAGCAAATGACTGCTTATTAAGTGTATTGTATGATTACTATTTATATATTCAGTCCTTTAAAGATACTCTTCAAGTCAATGGCAGATTAAAACATGGAATAAGGAAGTGAGTCTCCTCCTCTATGGCAGTATTTAAGTGCCTAATTTCTGTTAGTTTCTAGCAGGCCCAGTGCTGCACAGCTACACATCAGAATAAAAAACTTTATTTTGATCAGTAATCCTTAGTATTGAGAATTTAGTCTTCAAATTCCATGGAAGAGACAAATCTTCTGAAATGTTATTTCACCTTAGATTGGGACACTGATTGAAATCCCAGATAAGTCTTAAATAAATTAAAATAGCTGTTTAAAATATCCAGTAAATGTAATTTCAGGTAATTATTTGACTTTATCAAATTGTTTCTTGTTGATGAGAGCTAAGTATACTTTTTCTATTATTGCCTTATATCACTGTTTTCCAAGATATTTTTACATCAGTGAATCTATTTTCAAACGGAAAATTAATATCACTGGAAAATTTTGAGCTGTGTTACTATTTAAAGGCCTTTCAGGGATCAAGACTTTCATTCAGTGAAGATTTCCAAACCCTTAGCATAAGAGCAAAACTCCTTTGTTTTGGATTTAGAAATTCTGTTGAATTCAGAACTTGAGATTGTGGTTCACTTTTTTCCTCAGTAAAGGTTTTGTGCAAGAATTTGAATAAGAGAGGCAGAGAAGGCTGCTCCTCCCAATTTAAATGTCTGCTTTGGAGTTGCAAGGTTCTCGTGTCTGGGAGTTTGCAGTCACGGTTGCCTGTCTAACCAGAGGAAGATCAGTGGATTTGGATGCACTAATAACACTAATAATAATCATAATCATAATCATGCTGCTGCACCCAAGCTTTTTCTTAGCAGGCCGTGGAAGGTCTGCAGGGACACAACTTCTGTGACACACAAGGTTAAGAAAGTGTGCATAGATGTTTTGTGGACCTCTCTACTGAAATACTTTCATGATGAATACCTTTATGATGATTAGTCCAGCTGTCCGTGCTGGGCTGAGTTAGTTTTCCATATGCTTTCTCTTTCATGTCATTCTCTCTACAGATAGGCTAAACAACACTTTAAGTCCTTTTTAAGTCTTTAGTGGCAATATATTTCTAAAAGAAAAAAGAAAAAAAAAAGAAAAGGCAGGTGAATTAGAGTGGATAAATGCTGGAGGAATAGCTAATTTGTACACACTAAATAAATGTACAAGGAAGTGTTTTGGCAAGAGCTACTGTGCTGTTCAGTACCTCCAGCAGAACTGAACAATATCTCTATGGGAAAAAGGCTTGGTGGAGCTCCAAGACACGTGTTTCATGGTAGCTGCCTGACACAGCAGTCTGCCTGCACAGACTGTGCTGCTGATGGACAGAAAATGAAGCTGTCGTATGGAAATGCTTAGCAACTTCTGGAAAAGAACTGCTCCCAAAAGATGTTTATGTAGAAGATAAAAAATTGTTCCCTGTGGGTTTCTCTGAGACTGGCAGACCTGGAGATCTTGGAAAGTGCTGACCTCTCTGTCACAGCTTGGCCACACCCATGCCTGGATGGCATTTCAACACAGTAGCTGCCTGTTGGATTGGAATCTCATGAGCCCAGGAAATTTCAGGTTTTCTGTGGAAGGAAAACACTGCAATGCTTCCAAAAAATCATGGGGGCTGTGAGATGTGGTGGTTTCAACTGTGAAGCAAATTGGATGCCTGTGACAGAACTGCTAATCCTGTCACTTTATTCTTTCTGTTCCCAAAAGTTGGGATCAGAAGAATTAGAAATTAAGAATCAAGTCATGTCATCTCCAGAAAATATTCCAGTCAAGGTTATATGTTGCAGTGCCCCAGTTTTGGAAGCGCTGAGAACAGGGAATGGACATGCCAAGGCAGTACGTGTTATACACTGACAAACACAGATTCACAAAAATTGTATTTTCTTTTAATTGAGAGCAGAGGTTGTGAAATCACTTTCTGCTCCAGGACCTGGGGCTTTAAACATTGACTTATAGTAAAACAACTTAATTTGGCCCTGAGCCAATGCAGAAACAATGACAGAATCTGAAAATGGATGGGAGAAGCAGTCATAAATCTAGCACTTAAGTAAACATTGATCCAGCATAGTGATGAGAGATGTTTATCTCATCCATCAGCCAACCTTCAGATCACCTGACCTGCAATCCATTCAATACCATACAGGAGCAGTTGTCCATACCTTCTGAATATCTGATAAGAGTTTTAGGCTTATATATAGGATGCAATATTTAAAGTAAGATTTGCTGGGATATTCTGAAAGAACTGCTTACTGTGTAGGGAGTTCTGTGTTATTATCTCCTCCTACCTTCATGGAAATTTGTAGCATCAGTATCTGCTGGAAAAGGGTTAACATTCTTAACACCAGAAAGTCAGCCTTAGTTTTCCATAAGTCAATCCAATGCTGTCAAATCTGATGACCTTTTTTTGTTGGAATGCCATTTGCAAGTATGACTAAATTATTCTCCAAAGCTGAATTGATACCTAAAGTAGATATATATTCCTCTAAAAGAAACAGAAGATATATTACCTTACCCTTCAATGCTCTAACCAGAGCATTGGGCTTCAGAGGGAATGGAGGGTGCCCATTTTCACTGATCTTTAGAACAGGTCTCTGAAAAGACTTTACAGCCTGAATTTTTTTTTTTTTTTTTGGAGGTACAGGTATCCTGTTTCTTTTGGTATAGATCCACTTTCACAGAATCACAATATCATCAAGTTTGGAAAAGTCCTCAATGATCATCAAGTCCAACCTTTGACTGATCATCACCTTGTAAACTAGACCACATCACTGAGTGCCATGTTCAGCTTCTTCTTGGAGCCCTCCAGGGACTGGTGAATCCACCAACTCCCTGGACAGTCCATGTCTGACCATCATTAAATTCCTAGGTTAACCACCCTTTCAGTGAAAAAATTCTTCCTGATGTCCAGCTTGGACTTCTCTAGGCACAACTTGAAGCACTTTTTTCTTGTTCTTTCACTTCTTACCCGGGAGAAGAATCTGACCCCCATCTGGCTACAGTCTCCTTTCAGGTAGCTATAGAGAGTGTTAAGGACATTTCCAAGTCCCATTTTCTCCAGAATAAATACCCTCATCTCCCTCAGCTGTTCCTCATAGGACTTACGCTCTAGACCCTTCACCAGCTCCATTGCTTTTCTCTGGACTTGCTCCAGCACATTTCTAGCCTACTTGACTCTTGCTGCACAGCTCCAGAAGAAATGCTGTCAATACTATGCCTAAAAAAAACTTTCTCATGTTTATTTGTGGCTCAACTTCAATATGTAGGACTTCTTGTGAAGACACTTGCAGAGTTGCACAGCCACAGGCTCTGAGATAAGCTTTGCTTTACTGTGAATGGCCCCCATTCAGTCACACCTTCTCCACACATGTGGCCTGCTGGTAAAGACAGTGAACATTTCACAGTTTAATGGGGAAGTATTTTTAAGAATAAATTCAATCACCAGCCCAACAAAGGACATGATTAGTTTTAAGTACATCAATATTGCTTAAAGGCAACTGGACTGTTTGGATGGACGAACTGAAATATGTGCTTAAAAGCAAAAAACTCCACAAAACCAGTAAAAAGCTTAATGACATGCAAGACCAGTTCTGTTTTAAAAACAACAGAAAAAATCTTAATACAAGACCAAAAAAACCCAGAACAAAAAACAATCACCCCACCAAAACAGCCTCAGACTAAGACTTTTATTTTTCAAGCCAGCTCAACACCCAGCATGGAGGTGAGATTTTTCCAAATAGCTCAGCTCCCATTTATGGGCTAAAATACATGCCAGATTTTTGTAAATGCTCACAATCTAGTGTTTAGAGCTCTTTGGACATCTGGACACTTATTTCTATGCCACAGCTAAAGCCTTCTGGAAGTCTTGTCCCAATGGTGTATGCTTGGTGCTTTTGAAAATCTCACCCCATGGAAACTAATTTTATAATGGCATTTCTTTTCCCCAAAAGGAAAAGCCATGAGATGTGATTATTTTATGTACAATGTCCACACTTCAAGTACAATTGCTGTCACTTTTTCTTGTGCTTGTTAAAAGTTCCAGACAAAATAATATTTTCTGCTGCTCCTCCAAGCATTTGGGGCCAATATGCACACAGAAGGATGGAATAAAGTTTTATTCTATGATTACATGATACTCCTTCGAGACTGAAACTAAAGGAGGAGTCACAAACAGAAATAGGCAGTGAAAAGCCTTACATAATTAATGAATATCATAGTAAGACATGAGTTTGTTATGCTGTGTGAAATGAAGAGTAAAGTGTCTTAGAAATAGGAAGGAAAAAACAATTTTATCTGAGATAGCCTTAAGACTAATCAAGCTACAGAATCTTCTTTTTCCATGCAAATGTAACTGACCTTTAATTTTCATGTTTACCCCTAAGTCTGTTTATAATTGCTATTCTGCTCTGAACAAAGACTAGCCAAGACACCCTGACAGAAGCATCTTCCCTTCTCTCTGCAGTACTGTCTATCCCACTGGGGCTGCTGCTGTGTCTGCACAAGCAGAATCCAAGTGCCTAAATATTAGATATATACATAACAGCACCATTTAACAGCCACTTGCACAAAGGGTGAAGAAGTATTCTTAAGTGTCAAAACAGTCTCATTTTTACAGAATCCACAATGGAGGTTCTAGCAGGGAGCTTGCTAGAAGGTTAAAAGGTCTCATTTTCCATCTGAAGAGACACATAATGAAAATTAAGTAGCGTCCTAATCCACCAACAGCTGTGTCTTCTTCTACCTCATTCCTTACCAATGGAGACATAAGTACTGGAGGGGAAGAATGCCTATTGGATTATGCAAGTCATCTCCTTGCCAAGGCACAGCCATTCCCTCCAGTGACCCTCCTCCTGGACAACTCCCAAAGCTTTTTCAGCCATCACAGACGGCAGTGATTTCACTGCACCCTGTAAGAGACCATGTCCACAACAGAAATATTTCCTTCTCCTCTGGAGTCAGACTGATGATGCTCTGGTGACATTCTTCATACTTGATTGCCATCTCCCCATCCAGTGCTGGAGCACTAGAGCATGCAGTGTGATGTCAGCACCTACCAGGCCTAAATTCCAGAGGAGCAGTGCTGGCAGCCAACAGCCCATTCCTGGAAAATCCTGTCTGCAAGCTTTCATCGCTCCAGCAGCCATTGTGGAGATGCAGGTGGGACACAGTGTGCTGTGATTGTCCCATGTGCTGGAACATGGCCACCACACCCATCTGTGCACATGGATGGGTAAGGAGAAAATAGGTAGATATCACCCTCTTAACCTTCTCCCCACCGTCTCCATTCATGCCATGAGTGAGAGAATTCCACCTGTACCTTGTAAATCCTGGATTTTAAATGATGGGTCGCTGCCAGCTGTTGTCCAGCAATGAGGAACTCACCTTTTCCTGAATTTCAAGACTCACTTTTATGTGGAAGTACTTAGCCAGGATCCAAAGTAGTCATTTGGTAATTAAAATGCACCCTAGGGAGCATATAGGCAATTAAATCAAAGGGAACGATTAAAAAATAAATAACAATTACATTGCCTAACTATTAAGGGTAGGAGAGCCTATCCAGGAACCTCTGTTTACACCACAAAGCTTATTTATAGCCTTGAAGTGATGTTACCACATGCATGCAGGGTTGCCCTTATCTTAGTTGGACAGAGCACTGCGGAGCCAAAGCCCTGCAGGGCTTTGCAGCCTCACCATTCCTACATCTGAACCACAGATGTGATGGGCCTGGGGAGGTAGGAGGGCACCCAGCAGCACTGTCATTACCCCAGTGCACAGTCACTGTCAGTCAGAGACATGGTGTGAAGGCCTGAGGGGGAAGGGGTGTGGTGCAGTCAAAAAGGAAAGTCTGCCTTTTGGAAAATGGGAGTTGATTAGTAGGTTGGAGTTCTTGCACATGACTGGGAAACCTGAGCCATGCACCCAGTCTGAAAGTGTTTGAACTTCCCAGGAGGAATGATATTTCTGCCAGCTCATCTTCCATCATGAGGAATGACACAGTCATCTGCATTCAAGAGACTGATTCATAGTTCTAAGTACAAGAAACCATATCTTGGCTTAAAGTAAGATTTTTAAAAACCTGCTTGACTCAGTGCTGTGGGTTGGCAGTTTTGTATGGCAGTGGAGAAAGGTGTTGCTCATGTGCTCTATGCAGAAGCATTTGGTGGGAGTTCATTTTGATTACCCCTTTGCCACTCAGTGTTGGGACTGTTGAGACACATAGCTTCCTCTGCTTTTTGTATGTGGACCTGGGCTTTGTGAATTCTGCTCATTGAAATGAGTACTTTCCAAATACCTTTTGAGCTCTGGTTCTTAGATTTGCTCTCTGTCTCTCTCCCTCTCTGTGCTCCTCCACCCAGGTCTTTTTCTGTTTTCTACCAAGATAATGCATTTTGTATTAGCAACAAAAAATCCCAATGATGCTTTCCTTAAAAGAAAGATTTTTGACCTATTTTCCCCTTTTGATGTGCTTGGTCCACCTTTCTCTAAGCCAGTAATTTCCCATGTAAAATAAAAACAAAATTTTCCAGTGATGGAACATAAAATACTCAGGAGACTCTTAAATGGAGTGGGAGCATAAATTGATTGTTTAGCTACATAAAAATTGATAGGTTTGATTGAGTTGGGGTTTATTTCTTAGATTTTCTTTAAACAAGCTTTTGTATAATAGCAACATGGCTGACAGGTTCCTAAGAAATGGTGCCAGAAGGTACATATATATATCATCTTTCTTGCACATTTCTGTGGATTCTGACACAAGATGTTTCATCCATATCTATATGTAACCCAAAGGGCTTTCCCTGTTCCTACAACACTGCTGCATGGTATTTATTGGGCTACTTCTTAGTGAGAATAATAAACAGAGATGCATTTCTACGGTAACCAATATGTACAGAGACTGAGGGGTTTAGTAGCAAAAAGCTAATCAGTAATTCCTCTGTGATCAAGGTGACCCATGTAAAGCTATTTTGAAAAACTGTTGTGAAATTTGCTTTATCCTAAAATGAAATAGCTGCTTAGTGCCAGAGCAATTGTTTAAGATCACTACAGTGAAACTAGTGATAATGCAATGTTGGGATGGTGAACATTTCACAGAGTGGGGCACCAGCCAAAAGATATTAAAAAAATCTTGCTAGAACTTTCACCTGGAGCTGACTTGAGAAAGAGATAATTTACTCTCCTTACCCATCACAGGGAGCTGTATTACTGGCAGATGAGGATGACAGGACTGACTCGCTTTCTTTTATGGGCTTCACCAACTCCTGTGGCTGTCTCATGTGGAAGGACTGCTAATAGGAACAAGGAACATCCAAGGGCTGTCACTGTCAAGAGTAGGGAAAGCCATATCCTTAAAAGCCAACATTTCTGCTAAGTGTGATGCCTTAATGGGTGATTACTGGGTTTATTTCCTTGAAAGTATTCTGAAAACATTTTTAAGATCTGAGTAAACTTTATGGTGCCTTTTCAGAGACTAGTTTGCATTCTGAGAGGAATTGCCACTACTAGGACAAGCTGCCTCAGGATGTTTTGTTGCTGAGGATCAGGAGCATAGGGTAGGATTGGTGTGAAAAAGCTGCTAGCAAAAGCTGTGGCTGTTGGCTCTGAACTCAGAGGGGCTGCAGGAGGAGACCTTCAAATTTGCCCTGTGGCACCCATTGGGGAGTAGTGGATGAGTCTTCCAGAAACAGCATTTGTCCCAAACAGACCAGAGCACCTCTCCAAGAGGCAGCACTCCAGTCCTGCCCTCAGACAGACCCTAGTCAGAGTTTTACAGTATGGACAGAAAAATTCAGCTGGATATCGTTTGTTTGCCTGCATATGCAGCAAACACCTTACTACATTTTCATCTACAAAATCATTTAGCTTAATCAGATGTGGAAAGCCCAGCTTCCTTCACTGCATCTCTTCTGAGAGAATCCAGACCCTGAACACTGCAGTGACACAGTAGACGTGCAGCAGGGCATTGGTCCCACCACATTAGGCTCCGTCACATCACATCAGCTGATGTGACTGACAGAACCTGACGTCTCACGTCACAGCTGGGCACTTCACCCAGCACCGCGAGTTACAAAGACGCACTTCCAGCAAAGTAAAATAAAGATGAGTTGAAATGATGTTCGGTGGGGGAACGTTCTTCGGGTCTTCCTGGTCACAGCAATCTAAAAGCAAGTTGTATTTCAGTTTTTAATTGGAGTAAGTTGGGTGAGATTTATGAGATACAGAGAGGCTCTACATAATTAGCTTCTTCAGAAAGGCTGCTTTTTTTAAAATGTAGAAGCAGATTAAGAGGCAGTAGCTCCCTCAATAAATATCTTGTAAATATGTATGTATTTAAGCTCAGCAAGCATTAAGCTAGCTGTTATATGTGTTTGTAAGTCTGAATGTGGTTATATCCCTGTACACAGGTAGACAACAGGATAAAATGCTTATGGACACAAAGAAAATGGCTAAAACACTGCACTGCATTTTGCTTTTTGACGTGTCTGGACAACTCACACTCCTGCATGTGAAAAAGCTGCTAACATCATATCCAGTTGTACTGGAGAGTGAAATGACTGCCTGGTCTCCAGACTGGGTAACTTTTTTAAGCTAGTGGTGTCATCTTTTCTTGTTAATTTGCAAGATCCTTAAGACTGCTTTCAGTTTCCATTTGTTTTAGAGGCAGACATGCTTTCTTACTCTCACTGTTGCTACCTTTTTTAAAAATAGTTATTGTGTTCTGATTGTTTAAAAGAGTGAAGTTTCTCTTCTGCTTGTTCAGTGTGCAATGGAGGAAGTGTGTAACAGCTCTACTGCTGAAACCCTGAAAATAATAAGATATAGATATAGATATGTATTATATAATGTATATGTATTACCTACTGATATTGCAATTATAAGTATATTTTACAATAATGCATACATATATATGTACATCTTAGCAACTGACATACATTAGCACCTCATGTTCAATCTCAATAATTACAGTGCAATTATTTATAGAGGCTTAGCACTGCAATAATTTTCTCTGTATAGATTGCATCCTGTATTCTGCCTAGAGACCCTAAACTCTCTTTTAGCCTACACGTACATGGTTCTCTTTTCTGACACCCTTCCCCCATGTTTCATATTCATGCACCCTTTTCCCACAGTCCCTTCAGACCCATCCCTTCAACCCTCTTCAACCACTCTCAAAGTACTTTCCTCTTGGCACTCCAGAATGTCTCCTACTTTGCCCATTCATTTATTGCTTACTACTGCAATCCCTGTCTGTGGAAATCAGGAGAGGGCCCCCTTCCCGGAGTCAAGCTGAATTTCCTCACTGCAAGCGGTGGAAGTGGCAGCTATCATCACAAGGGTGGTCAGCCTACCTTTCCCTGGGAAAGCCTTCTGGAGAGGAGAGCCAGCCCCGCTGAGATGCGCTTGACACGTGCCCTGCAGGAAATAACAGACAGTGGCTGCTTTTCAGGAAAAGGGGGAAAGCAACCTGAACTCTGAAACAGAACGTTTGACCTCAGCCTTTCAAAACAACAGTCACACCAAGCCTATGTGAGAAGACTGGTAAAGAAAGCTTCAGGAGTGTGAATAGGCTCTTTCCCCAGCCCTGTTTATGTGTATTTGGAGCAACTCAGCCTGTTGGCCTTGATACCTGGTGGCTAGTTGAAATGAGTACGCATTATGTTTTTCATTTCATCAGAAACACTGCTGTGTGAGTTTCCCTCCTTTACTTTCTATTTTGATGGTATTTAGAACTATGTGTTACCCTTGCATTGGTAAATGCTAATTTCAAGTGCATTAACTGACTAAATATCCATAAAGAAATAAACCCAAACTTGTTTATAAGTGGCAGCTTTTAATTAAACACTCACGTATTCTGAGACTAAACTGTGAAGTTTGGTATGAGATTTGCCACAGAAACACTTGGCTGTTTAAAGTGTGAGTGAAATATACTGTGTCTGGAAAAAATATTCCTGATACTCTGAGTGCCTCTTGCCATTAAACACTGAAACACAGTTTTTCATCTTATCTGAATGCTTTTCTCTGTTTTTACTGTCTTGTGGCTGCTGAAGAAAAGATTTGTCTCTAATACTTTATTGATAAGAAAGTAAATGTGATTTCTGAGGCCAGACTCATGCTGCTGTACTGAAACCTGCCAGGGAATATTCCTTAGGATTGGACACTGACCCTCGGTGCTGCTGAATTATTACTTTGGGCTCTTCCATTGCTTTGGACTTGCTAGCAACACCAGCCAATTTTCCTCTGAGCAATTCCTTGGCATGTTTCAGGAGATTGAGGGGGCATAGATAATTTCCAGTGCACTGTCTGTTTGCAGCTATCCTGTTTTAGAAAGCAAGAGCATTTAAGTCTTATTTCAGGTAATCCAAGACATTTTGTGCTAGTGGTATCATCACCAGATCATGGTCCCTTGTCTGCCCAAATTGCCTGTGTTGTGTCCATGTTGGTACCCGAGCTGACTCCAAAGCTGTGTGGATAATTCAGCTGCAGCTGCTGGCAGCAGTGGGAGCTGCCAGGTGCTCAGGGCTGCTGTCATCAGGCCAGGTATGCACGGCTGTATTTAAGAAGCTGAGATATGTAAAGTGATGATCTATGTGTACCTGCTTCCATGAAGATATATACAGAGGAATACAGAAGGCAGGTTTTAGATTCAGCAGCAGAAAACAGATAGGGAGCAGTGATTTGTGAAACACTATCAAGTTGCACGCTGAGAAGAGGAAATCACCTCCCCCGCTCAATTGCTCCGGTGTGTGAATCTGACAACTCTGGTAGCCAGCACTGACTGCAGTAGGTCCCTGTTTGTAGTGGGATGGATAAAACAGCAGCTGTTTTGATTTGTACTATCATGTACACTGGGATTTTCCAAGATAATACATAAGAGAATACATAACCAAATTCAATAAAATATGGTGATTGTATCTCCCTTACGATCCTTTGAAAAGCCTTTTAGAATATTATTTGCTGCAGTATATAAATGCTCCAGAAAAATATTTATAGTCAAATGTTGCCTGATTTCTTCTTAAAGCTACCCTACTAACATCTCAGGACAAAACATGATGAAGTTGAAATTGCACTACACCTTCATGCATATACATTTTTATTCAGTAATCCATGATGTACACCTACAATATTTCAAATGACAGGGAACTCTTTTTTCAAAATAGGCATGAGTAGGGCAAATCGTGTAACAGTTAACTTTTTTTCCTGATATGTTCCCCCCCAAATTCATGATGATGATATCGTTATTATAAGCTCTGTCACGTTTTTGGCTTTGTCTTTTTTTCTTAATTCAGCATTTTATTAAAAGGTTTTATTTCCAAAATAGATACTACTTAAATGGAAGTTATAGTCAATTTTTCTGCATTTATTTTTACAGGAATGTTATTAGGTCTGCTATAACTTCTCAGGTATTATTTTTCCCTTTATTTGACATTTACATTATATTTCAGATGAGCCTTTTTAGACATATTACAGGGTAAAAAGACAACTTCAATTCAACTTAATTTAAGGGAACTTGTAATAGTTGTAATCTTTTTATTTCAAAGGCTAAAGATATGTATTTTCTGAAAATTTTCTTTTTTAAAACTACTGCTTTATGCCTACCTGAAAAAAATGGATAATTAAAGATGTAGAAGGTTTTTTTATAGAAAGTAGCCCTATTTTATTTTTCTTTAATGATTTCAGTGTCAGAAAATGATGTGTTAAACAGTTAACAAAGTTACAAATCCTGTAATTCTTATTCCTTGTATTTATCAGATTCACCTGAATCTGATGTGTTCTGATACATGTCAGGGTGTTTTAAATATTTCCTGCCATTTTTATCAACAGTTATTAGAACTGAATATTCCTCTTTTCTTGCCTATTGGTGGATCATTTTATATGCCATGGAATTATTTCAGAAACAAGCTTCCTTCAAAACTTCTTTTAGCTTCTGATCATTAGAAAAATGCTGGGTTTTTGTTCTTTTTTAATTCAGATTGACTAACACTAAGTCAGCTGATTCTAGAAAAGATGAGGAAAAAAACTACGTATTTTATGATTAGTTCTTCCTGTAGATTTTTTAAGGTATCATGAATATCAGCATCACATTAGCTGACTTACAAAAAAATATTTTAAGCCAAACTATAAAAGGACAAATTTAATATTTCTTACAGTCCTAAAACCTAAAACAAAACAAAAAAAATTGAAGACTTTAATTTTCTAAGAAAGATCCAACTGAAAAAAGGACTTCAAGTGACAGAGGGAAGATAAAAATATATTAGGAGACAGGTTTTTAAAAGTGAGAGTAACAGGCAGGAATTTTTAAAGCTTTACAAAGCCCTCCTGCTCTTTTTCTCTGAAAAAAAATGGGGTTAATCTATCTGAAATTAAATTCATTAAACAACTATTCCTAAATAATTTTGTTCTAGTGGAAGACAGAGGAATACTAGGTAGAAAGCAAATATCTAGACTCATTTACTGATTTGCATCACAAAAAAAGAGAGTGAAATTAAGTTTATTCTTGGTGTTCTAGTGGGACACTCTCTTCCCCATTACAATTAATTTGGCTAATAATCAGGCTAAACTAATTTTCTCACCCACAATAATAGGTGAAAATCAAAAGCAGCTTGTGAGAGTAGCTTGTGTTTCTTCATTACACATTATAAATACACATCACCGAAATAAAAATGAATGACATGGTTAAGGATTTCTTCAGTATATATTTTGGTCGAATGTGGAACTCATGAATGAATTATGGAGGCCATTCCAAATTGTGCTGACAATATGTCTTGCAGTACAAGAGCATTGATAATGCTAATGTCCAGCTTTCAGGAATCCGGAGTCAGGTCACTGAGTACTGAAATCAGTTACAAGCCCAGAAGTTTGCCAAAGGAAAAAAAAAGTTTAAAGTTTTATTTGCTTGTCTTTTATATTGTGGACCTTCAAGAGTCATATCCCTAAATTTTTGTCTACAGTTGTATAATCAAGAAGTGCATCATATTCAAATGAAAGTCAAGATAATCTTTTATACACTTGACTGCAAGAATGTGTTTTAGGAGAAAATATCCAAACACCTGATCTTTATAAAATTGTAATAAAACTATTACCATTAGTAATTATTACAGAGCTAGAAATGATGTGATGTAAATGCTAGGGATTTCCACTTTAGTATGTTGCACCTTGTAGTTTTCAGCAATTTTATTAAGATAATTGATTTCCTTTCTCCACTTGTAAAGCCTTAATTAGTGAACCCTTGTTTCATTAATTCAGGTGAACTCAGTGGGGTCCAAGGGTATCTTTAGACTTGGTACAGACAAACCTAACCGTGTCTCTATAGTAAAATATCTAGCCCAGACGTTTCACCCTGCTGGCGAAACAGAGGTTTTGCCTCGGTGGCACCTGTGCGTGCACTCGCTCTGTGTGGGTCTATGGGAGAAGTGTTGGTGGATTGCCAGCACCAGCACCTCCTGCATGTCAGGGAAGGAAACCATGGCTGATTGCAAAAAACCCCTTCTCTAGAAGGTTCCATGTAAACACACGCAGTGACCAGGAAGCTGGGACCATGCTGGTGGCGCCTTGCTGGCTGGAGTAGTCTCACCCATACTCTAGTGTCCCCACAAAGGGCAGCCTGAGCACGCTTCCTCTGATTCCACCTCCCTGCCAACACTCTCCTTGCAACTGTGGGTTGTTCTGCACACCTCATCCCCAGTACTGAGGGCATTTCTCCCTGCCTACCTGACCACACGGAAGAGAACACCCTCCATTAGGGAAAGGTATGCATTTTACAGGAGGCAGCTTGACTTTAAAAAAGGGTAAATCTCTTCCCCTGGATGCTGCGAACCAGGATGGAGAACTGATGTCTGCGGAGGTGACACGGCAGGGTAAAACACTCACAAATTATGAGGGCAGATGTCAGTTCCAAGTGACATGTTTTCCATAACCTACTGCCTCTCTTTGTTTATCCATCAAATACAATCTATATAGAAACTGCTCATGTATTTAGTCCTGGGTAGAGAATAGAAATGCAAGTCAGACCTCAAATTTAGTTTGTCATTTGCTTTCTCAAAAGGAGATGTGATTTATGTTTATAATAAGGTATTTGAAATGTCATTTAATAGGAAAACAAATGGCAGTTGGATTCCCATGAGCAAGGAGAGGGGATTGTGAAACTTTGAATTAAGCGGTTCTATCTTATCACACTTTAAGTTACATATTTTTATTCTAATTGTAAAAATTATCTGCCTTGACATATCTTTTCCATTATTTTTGTTAAAGGGTATTCATCAGCGGTGTTAATGATGACACAAAATTTTAATATATGCATTAAACATTTAAGTTTTAATATGTTAACATGACACAGGATGTGAATAATAACAATGTTTTATATATGAAGTGAAAACATATTTTATGTTGGAAATAGTTAGAATGCCTGGCAAGTGACTTATATCCATAACAATTTCATTTAAATATTGCTTTTTCACCCCATCTATCTTAGATGCAATTTTATAGTCCTTTTTAAAAATTCATTTCAGCATGACCTCTTTGAGGCTGCAACTTAGTGCCTCTAGCCTACATATTCAATTGCACTTGTACTTGTTCCCATTCAATTACCTTTCAAAGCGGAGAAAGCAGCAAGTGCCCAGATCTGAACTGCATTTACCATTCTGGGACTTTTCAGGAATTACAACTTCTGTGCCGTTACACGGTAATAAGGGTAAAAGGCAAGAGAAAATCCATCAAATTGCTAAAATATGATGGTCTACCAGGTTTGATTTAGATCTTCATAATTTGGGACCTCTTGGAACAGCCAGGTAGTTCCTAATATAAGATTATATTCCCTTGAATATCAGAAGATTATGATGCATATATACAACAGCTTTCCTTTTATTTCCTCATATCCTGCCTTCTGACTTGTGGCTTAAAAATGATTGTCCCAAAAGCATCAGGGAAAGGGATATCTTTACAAGCATATATTGTAAAAGGAAAGGAAATGTTTTGGTGTTTTAATGTGCCTAAGTGGGAAAGTAATTTACAAAAATCTCTGCAGAATTTCCATCCTCTACAGGCCTTTTATCATATGACCAAATGGTGCTGATGGAAAGAAATCTTTGCTCTCTGACTTTATGTACAGCATAAATTCAAGAGTAGTTACCATTCATGACAGTGTATAAGCTTAAATAGACCTTGTACCCCAAAATTTCACACTTTCAGTCTGTTAGGACCAGGGTGTGCATTAAAAAAAAATAAATTATAAGTCAGAAAGCAGGCATTCTGGAGCTCCAAACAGGCCTCCTCGTATGGTGCCCATTCTTATGATCTGGCTGAGAATTTACGACTCATCCCTGAGCACATTTCTCTGAGGGAATAGCAGACACTGCAGTCCAGCACCAGGCTGCCTCCACCCCACCACCTCCAGCAGATGCAAGATGTCAAGGAAATAGATCAGGAAAAACACCAGGGAAGGACAACAGATACTCTACATCCCACCTGGAAAAACTCTTGCTGCAAAAAGGCAGAGATTTTTTTCTCTGCATCGAATTCCAGGTGAATGTGGCACTGAGATATAATAGAGAAATAATAGGGAAATCATCATTTCAGAAATGAAGCTAAAAAGCTAGTACTGAATATGCAAATATTAGCATGCAGATGGCAAATATTTTTATCTTTAGAAATACTAGCTACAATGTGCTTCTCTGTTTATTTGTGTCTGGTATGTAATGTCAAGCATTTAAAATATTTATGGTCATGTTGATTCTAGTCCAGCTCTTTGATCTTTCCTATTTGTATCTTTTAAATGAAGTTCCTTGTTAATAACTTGGAGTAAATGCATTTTAAAAGATTTTTTTTCCTACATGTTATGTCTATATGTGTATGTGTATGTGTATGTGTACATATACACACATTTTTAAGAGCACAAATGGATGGGTCAACATATATTTTGAAGAAAATGTTTTTTTCTCCTTATTCAGTTTTTTATTGTTATCTTGTTTTAAAAAAGAATAAGTTTATGAGGGTCAGAAGAATTGTTCTGCCTCTGCAGACAATTCACCTACAGAGGTTCAGCCACTGATGGAAAATTGCAAAATGGAACTACTACTTTTTTCCTGTAGTGAATAATTTATGCTTGGGAATGGTTTCATCACCGAACACTCTTCAAGTCATTAAACTGAACTGAAGAAAATGGGGTGAAGTCATCATCAAGAAGGTCAATTTATGGAAATACTGTTATCTCTTTCACAGTATTATTAATACCTACTGACACCTTCATGTTCAGCAGGGTAAAGCCAATCATTAGCCTATAAGGTATAAGTAAGGTCTCATGCACATGCTCACAATGAGAACATCATTATTGTATAAGTGTTCTGAATGCAGCAGGTACGAGAAGGGAGAGACAGTGAGACAGGAAGAAGAGGTAGCCCTTGATCTTAAAAAGTCATAAACATAAAACCTAATTTTGAGCAGGCTGCTGTATTTCTTGCCATGGATCTGCATGGTGCTGTTGTTACTAACTGCATATTGGTATCTATGTGGCAGATCGCTTCTATGTCTGAAGACCAGCTACTCTGTAATTTTAGGAAGAATTAAACTTGGCAGAGGGTTAAAGAGAGAGGCTATTTGACTCCCTTTGAAATGTGCGTAATTGTAATATTTACAATGTTACTTACTAATGCCTAGCTAAAGCACATTGGCACCTGGGAAAAGTTTCCTTCTGCAAGTCCTACTGCTTTCAAATCAAATGACTAGCATGTAGATTACAGACATGTTAATCTTTGCAACCTGTCTGTCATGACTTAAGGTTCAGATAAAGCTACTTTCTTAGAAGCATTTTTGGCACTGGCAATCACAAAGAGCACAAGTTTAAGAATTTTATTAACAAAAAATGTTATTCCACTGCATGAGTTTAAGAGGATGTAACACTTCAGTGACAAGATCATAAACAGTACCTTTAGAAATGCCTCTGAAAATTCTACATGCCAAACCCCCTCCAAAATTATAGCATTATACCTTTATATCGTAATATTTTAAAAAAACATACAATTGATGTGCACACCAGGTTTTATGAGCTTAATAGGTTTAATGAGCTTCCTACTAAATTTGACTTGCAGTTTTTGCAAATCTGCTGATAATCCACGTGCACTTCTCTAGGAAGAAACATAACAAAACTCAATCCTGAACACAGTATTCCCTCTTGTAACCATTAAAAATCATGCCTTTTATTTCAAAGCAATATAAACTGTCCCTGCATTTTCTGAGACAAGTAGGAAGGGTTTATCCAGGTTTTGTTTGTTTGCTTGTTTCTGATTTTTTGTTTTGTTTTGTTTTAATGAAGCCTTCCACACTGGAATGTAAATCTCAAAAGGACTATCTGTAATTGATACAATTAATATGAATTTCTGAATGCATTGAATATTTTCTATAAAAGTGAGTTGCTTAAAAAAGTAAATACGGATTTTGAGTAATTTAAGAATATTATTTTCTACGGGCTTTAGCAATAGCATCATAGAAATGCAGGAATGAAAATAATCTTTAAAACTCAGCTCTCCCTGCTTTGAGAGATTGTCAGATATTCTCAGACCATCTGAATTTTGCCTAATCTGTTCACAGAGGTCTTCAATTATGAAGTAAAGAAGCTCCCTAGGCAGCCTCTTTCAGTCCTTAAAAGCCTTTGCAGACGGAAAGGGTTTTTTTAAATGCCTTATTTAATCTAATCTAACCTTTTTCTCCCTTTTGAAAATTTAGGGCTGTGATTTCTCTTTTTACATTGGATATACATGGAGAGTAACTGATGACTGTGCTCATTATAGAGCACATTTTTACATATTAGACGAGTACTGAACTGCTCCTCACTCTTTTCAAAACGAAACAGACCCATTTCTTTCAACCTTCTGTCACATTTTCGAATGTCTTAGTAGTGTTTATGCTCTTGGCCTGCACTCTAGTTAGTCTGAATCTTTTCTTAAAATGCCATGCTCAAACCCTGACTACATATTTTAGCTGAAGTCCTGTTACTGCTGCACAGGACGCAATAAAGTCCTCAATCTCTAATCTATGGCATGCCACCTAGCCCACTTCAGAATGACACTGGTCTTTTTACTCGATAAAATGTTTATATTAAGCTGTTTTAATTCATCATTTCTGCCAGATATTTTTCTCTTCAGCCTTTTCACATTTTCTGTTGGTTTTCTTCCTTCCCAAGCATAGCAATCCTTAGAATTTCATATTGTTTGTTTTGGAGTATTTCAGTAACATTTTTAGGATCCCTGTGAGTACTGATCTTGTCCTCCCAAGTGCTTGGAATCCCTCCCAGAAAGATGCCATCTGCCAGTTTCATGAGTACTCCATAATTCATTGTCCAAATCAGTAATGTGGCTGTTCAATAGATTGGACCCAACACAAATTTGTTGTGTGAGTTTTATAGCAAACTGCTAAAACTGACAAATTTTAGAGTTTGTTTGGAAATCTCCACTCAATTCATTTGTTCATAATGGCCAATCTACCTCAACATATGCACTTTTGTATCCTTATTCCTTTACAAAGGTCAGCATCCACAAATAGCTGCATCAGAAGCAATGTCTTTCATAAACTGCACATAGAAACAATAGTGACATTGTGTGTTTTTTGTTTTTGGGGGTTTTTTGGGTTTGTGGGTTTTGTGGTTTTTTTTTTTTTTTTTTTTTTTTTTTTTTTTTTTTTTTTTTTTTTCAGTTTTTCTTCAGTTCCTTACAGGAGAAAAATTCTAACTAGCTAAGTTCTTTGTCATGCTCTCTTTAACCAGATTTATGACAAGCCTTTGCAGAGACTTGGAAATAACTTTTGGGTTTACCACTGAAATTATAGCTCATGATCTATAATTTCCTACAGCATTTCAATATGAACTGGTAAAACTGTCACTAGCAGAGTTTCTATATACTGCACAAAATGTTCTTTTCTTACATATAGCATACAGTAATTTAAAAAAATGAGAGTATAGATTGTATGCATGACACTTGTTTTGCACTTGGGATTTGCATTCAGAGAAACATATAAGATTGCTGACTCATAAAGTAGATTAATTTGGAGGACCACTGCTTACTAATTTCCCCCACTAATTTCCCCACATTGCCACTAGTAAAACTGCACAGGAATAACACACCTCATTCACTTGAAGTGCTTTTGTAAATATTACTGACTGGCTGTCTCTCTGAGTGCTCAAATGCCTTTTCATATCTGGCCCCTAATAAATAATGAAATGTAGACGTTGCCCTCAGCTTACCAGTTTTGCTTTAGCATTGCCTGCATCCTGCCTGTCAACTGGATTTAGCATATTTGCATAATTTTGTTTCATTCATTCACTACTGGATTTTTTTAAACAAGAAAGGGAAAACCAAACCAAACAAGGAAGCAGGGAACAGCCTATCTGCATGAGACATTTAAATGCCTCCTGCTAGGCATGTTTGAGCAGATCCTATTTATGCATTTAGTTTGAAAAAAAAGTAAAACATTTAAGGTAATTAAAATAATTCTGAATTCAATTTTAAATCCTGCTGGCATTATTTAGTATTCTATGAGAACTGTCATGCAAAGTTAAAAAAAAAAAGAGGGTAAATAATATTTTCCAAGTACAATGAAGTACTGCTACTGAAATGTGCAACAAAACTTCTGGGGTCTTTTGGAAGAACAGCAAGTAACTTCAAGCTTTTGTATAGGCCTGGCTCTTAAAAAAACTCACAGCAGTTCAGTGACTGAGAATTCTCTTTCACTGCCAAGTTCCTGGTCACCAAAGCTGCATATAATAAAAACTTTGCTCCTGTTAACTTGAGGATCAGAAGCTGGGAACAAATCTTGATATTTTCTGCAGAAACAGGATTATTTCTGTAATTGAAAATTGGGTGATTCCAATGCGCAATCAAGCAAGGGTTTAGTATAACTTCACAGGGATATACTCAGGAAACACATAAGAAAAAGAGAGTAGCTTTGCACAGATGTGGAAGAAAGATTACAGGGAATTAGTCTAGTGAAATAAAACCCATTCCTTTTTCAACGGATCCAGAAAGAAAAAACAGAACAGAAAAAATTAAAAGAGAAGCAGGAAAATGTGAAAAAGTAAGATTTTTTTTTGTTGTTGTTGTTCCAACATCTTCAGGTCTAAAGCTGGTTAGTTTACCCCCAGACCATAGAAAAATAGCTCTAACAGAAGCATAGAAATTAGACTTCATTGTAGGATCCTGTGTTTTGGAACATCTGGTCTGTCCTTTGACTTTTCTGAAGGGAATAACTATCCATACATGAAATCATCTTCTCAGTGCATTTTTAAAAATCTTGACTGACTCAAGAAACTCAACAGCTTCTCTTGGCAAAGTATTCTGGTGTTTCCTTACTTGTATCACTAGAAATTTCTGGTGTTTCATTACTTGTATCACCTAAAATCTAAACCTAAGTTGCTCTTACTTGAAACAAATTTTTTCTTTATCTTCAGTGGACATGAAAAGATGTTTTTCACTCCTTTATAAGTTACCAGACTCTTCCCATTTTTCTCCTGCTTAGTTTTCTTTTGCAGTTGCTTTTGACCACCCCTGGCAAACTACCAGTGTTTCCTTACATCCCATGTGCTCTGAGCTCCTCACAATTCTCATTGCTTCTTCCTGGCCTTCTCCCATCTGACATGAATCTTTCCCTACCTGTGAGGCTGAAATATGTTCTATATCCTGTGGCCTCTAGGTGGAAAAGGAAAGATATGGCTTCTCACACATCTTTGATTTAAAGCTGAAAAATCGAAGTGGTTTCATTAAAAGTGATAATTTCTGTCCTCACAAGAAGGTGATGTCATGCACTGTTTCACTGACATAAGGTGTTCTTTTCTTCGACTGCTTGTTTGCTATACATATCTGTCATTGTTTAATGAAAAATCTCAATGAGTATTGAAGAAGTGGCCCTGACATTTTCAGCAATGACAAGTTGGTTCAAAATACAGCTACTCACCACTCCCTACACTAAATGCAGAAATAAATTAATACTTTTATATGCTCCAAATAAACCAGTAAGAAAAAAAAATTCTGAATACGAAACTGAGATCAAATCCCTTTGGAGAAATTTGTATTTGGTGCTTTAGGATTTCTGGGACTGTCATGTCTCATTTTTGAGCTGTTTCAAACACTAAGTATTAAAGCAAATTTATCTTCTGAAACACGATAGGGAAAAAAATGTTTTTGTAGGATTTCATGGGCATTGTGTCTTTGTTAATCAACACGAAATACATTACATTTACCAGTAAATAATTAGAAATTAATTTATGCATATTTCTTTTCTTAATTGCCACTCTTGGAAGCTCATTATGTCTATGAAAGTCGAGCAGTTCTTTCTGGCTCACACACATCACTACCCATTACTCAGAGCAAGCAAGAATAGGTGCAAAACAGGTTCAAATGAGGTTCATCACACATACTAGAGGTAAAGATTCTCCTGCCATAAATTAGCTGATAATGTATTTGACAGTACAGAGAGCTAAATGAATGTCTCATGTCTAACAAACAGCTGTATTTGCACTCCTACAGATACTCAGCCACAATGAATTTATTGAAGGAGGCTGATAGTTCTTTACCTTAAGACTAATTCAGAGCATATTAATGTAACACACAGTCATACATGTGCCCCCAAAAATGTGGGACACGTGTCCCAACCATCCAGCCATGCTGATCTTTGGTACTCTGTCACCTTCCTCACAGTGGATTACTGCTGACAAGTTGTAAGTCCAGATTGGCTGGATTCTGCTACGGCATCTGATCCTTTGTGATGCTGAATATCGCTCTAAGTGATACAGACTGCAGACTGCAAGTCAGCACTTCATGGAAAATGTTCAGGAAATTGCAGAAATAAGTTCAGGAGCTGCCACCCCCTGAGAAAAGACAGAGAAAGCAAGAAGTTACTCAGAATGATCCCCAACTCTCTGTTCTGATTTTCTCTAGTTGCTCTTGTCATCAAAAAATACAACCAAAAGGATGCAAAAATTGTAATTAAGGGGCCATGCCATGTGTGGACCTCCTCCTGCAGTTTTAGGCATGAGGTTGTTGTGGCAAAATTTAAGAGACAGCCTTTTCTGGCATTGTTTTTTGTTTTCTCTTTGTACGAACTGGACCCAAGCTCTGCAGGCTCCAGGGTTCTATTGTTCATTTTATTAGTCTTTCCCAAGAAATGTAGTTTTAACCATTGAGGAGAAAGAGGCAAATAGTTGTGTTTCTCCAGAGAAGCCAACTACATTATGATTCTGAAAAAAACCTGTGAGGTCTGAAAAGCTTTTCTTGTTTAGCTCTTCCTTTTTACCAGCTAGGTCAAAAACTCTCAAGTTCACGTTTCTGTAGGCAGTATTGCACCCACATGACACAACTGACTCTGCACAAATCTCTTGTGCACGGTTGGCAAAGTAGCTTATTTCTATCAGTTTGTTTTTTTGGAACTCACTCTTTCATGCATGCAGAACAGTTAAGAGTCTCCAGGGCAAGATGGGAGTCCCAGTTGCTTTTTATCTGGATGTGGAAAGAGGGAGAAAATGCCAGGCTCTTGGGCTTGTGCCCAGTTGTCCCAGAAGACCAAAGCTTAAGCTCAGGAATTCAAATATGAAGCAACCAGAATCTTTCACATATGGATGCTTGTGTGGGAACATTTTTGGGAAGTTCAAAAGCAGGTTAAATAGTCCATTTCTATGGACTATAGGCATATACCTTTTTTGCAATACAAAAGTAAGGTAG
This sequence comes from Sylvia atricapilla, assembly GCF_009819655.1. Classification (NCBI taxonomy): domain Eukaryota; kingdom Metazoa; phylum Chordata; class Aves; order Passeriformes; family Sylviidae; genus Sylvia; species Sylvia atricapilla. The sequence continues at coordinate 65,932,836 of NC_089140.1, read as the reverse complement.
CTGTTTTTTCTCTTCCAGCCTAGCGGTAAACTATCCTTTCTGTTGGTCTTTCATGTTTTCTCTGTGTTTCATCAACTGGAGGCAATTTGCAAAGCTTTCCTCATGTCCAGGTAAGGTAAGAAAATGGCCATCAACATAATAAAAATCTAGAAATGAATGAGCAGACACCAGCAGCAATTCTAGCTGGGATTACTTTATTTACTTGTGAATCAGCCACATTCTAAGACGTGAGTGCAGGAAGAGAAGCAAAGAGAACTGATTTGCTATGATTGACTGAGTTTACACTAAAAAAGAGATATATTTTCTAAGGGATACAAGGGGGAAGGCATAGCAAAAGTATTATGTGGTTTAGATTCAGAGAATTTGGTAATGAAAAGTGTTTTCATAGGTCAGTGGTACAGCTTGTCTGTATGAAAGTTTTTTTTGCAAATGATCTAGTCTTGTGCATCTATACTGAGTGTGTGGACAAGCCTAGTCTTCATGTCTGCACAAAAAAAGTATTGTGCGTTCCAAACTGGGCTTTCTGAAATTCATTAGGCTTCATTTTCTGCCGTTAATAACAACTATATGAGACACAAAACAGATGTAGACAATTGCTAGAAAAGCAATGATCAATATCGTCATTTTGCTTGGCAAACCCAAGCAGGGTGAATTAGAGATGGACTGGACAGTAATACAGGAAATAATGGAATGTCATTACATAAATCACTAGCAATACCTGATCTCAGCTGTGGTATATGTTCATATACTTCAAAAGGATATTGCAGGATTAAAGAATATTTAAGAAAGAGGATCATGATAAACAGGCCTCAGGTAATTCAAACATCTAATGAGGAAATAAATTTTCCCCTTTAAAACTAGACTAGGGAACGTAGTGTATATTCATAAGAAAGGCTGGGAGGAGTTAACATGTCTCACAATGCAAGGAGAAGGAGGGCCCTTGTTGAACTGCAAGATTAAAAAAGCACCTCAGATTGAAACATGCCTAGGCAATGAGGGCCAGAAGACATGGAATATGAAGAGGAAATTTCCCTGAACAGTAATAAAAATATGCAAAACTATTTCATTTTTCTTCTGAAAGGCAGACTAAACTACACAAAGCTGGGTGTGAACATCAAATTCTTCTAAGTTAGAGATCAAGATGAGAACTACTTCCATGCCAGAGAGCCAGAGAGCAGGTGCTACAGTGGTTGAGCCATGGGCCTAGTCTGACATTGGCACTTTGTTCTTTTCTGCAAAACACTCTCACTGAGGACAGAGATTTAGTCTTGCATCAGAACATTGTTGCCAGCACCAAGGAATGAAAAGGAACTGGCCAGCATCAGTGTTGGAGACTGATGAGGCCACTGAATGTTCAGCAATGGCACTGGTTCAGGATGTAGAATCACAACCATCAGAACCTCAAAAAAAAAAAACAGCCAGGTTTTGTTTTTTGCAAAATCTGGAGTGTCTAATGGCCCTTCAAGCTGAGGGTCTGATTCTGGAAAGAAATTTGCAATGTGGTATGTGGTAGCCTGCAATGGCACAAACATAATGATTTCCAGAGTCCTGAATGCAGCCATTTCCATTTGTTCCTGTATTCACATGCCCACACATAATAGCTTGTTCCTGAGTGCTACAGCTCCAAACAAAGCCCAGTTTAAAGCATGATGTCAAAACTGCCCAACTCCTCTGAAGAGGCAACCATTGAAAGGCTACTGTTATTTTAATGTAAATGGAGCATAAGAATTCAAACACAAACCATTGCTTTGGGTATGGTTACCTACAAATAGACGGTGAGATGCCATGTCTTAAAGCTTTTGTTTAAGTAGAACAGAAAAAATAGGGTAGAAGGAAAAACTGATGCAGAGACCACAGTTACATACTGGGGCACTGGCTGAGCCAAAAATACACCTGTCTCAACATTCAGTCCAATCTCCCTGCACTGGGCTGCCTACCAACTATTCATAGCAAGTCAAATTTTAGCCAGAAAAAGGCTGTGAAAGGACTCGTGTGTATGTGTGTTAGTGCAATATTACTACAAACAACATTTACAAAAATAAACCATAAAAACATATTTTGAGCTACTGTAGTTGATTTTTTCAGGGTCAGAAAACAAGGACTCCCTGTGCTGATTGCTAAAAAGGAGGGCATATACCCCCTAATACCTTTAAATCTTATTTCTTGTGAAAAGGAGCTCTTACTATTTTTGTTTCTAATCTAGGCCAAGTTCTGAAATCCTTGTAAAAACCAAGGGCTTAATAATGAAACAAAAAATAACTGGTAGCTTTATTTTTATATCAAAAGGAGATAAGGATTAAAAATACTAACGGTGTCTAACTGAGTGTATTCCAGTCTGTTTCCCCATGGAAAAAGAAAAAAAAAAGAGTTTGTAATGATTAGGAACAAGACTGTATTGCTTGGCACATGAGAACCTGTGACCTTGACCACAGTCATGACATTCTGGCTGAGCTCCAGCTGTCCTCAGAGGATGCCTGGCTTCAGCAGAACATGCAGAATAGGGTTGGTCATTGACACAATTTAACCAGTCACTTCTTATTAGCAATTGTCTTTCATTAGAACCATATAAAACATGAAGAGATGCTTTCACCATTATGTACTGAATTTGCATTCTTATCTATACATCTATTTTTCCTCCAGGTTATTTCTCCCATTGCTACTACTTCTATTACTTACACTAAAGCAGAAACTCCAAAGTTGCCCCAAATTTTGTAGACTCTATTTTTAATTTTTTTTTTCCAAAAATAGGCTCTCACTTCTATGTAAAAATTTGCTAAGATACTGAGTATTTGGCAGATAGGCCTTTTTTGCATTTTGAAAATTATTTGAAAATTATCATTCCCACAGAGATGTCATGTGGAGTCCCCCTCATATATGGGTGATGCTAGTTGCCAGTATCATTTAAAAGGCATCTTTTATTTACTCTGGAAAAACACATTGCATTCACAATCCCTACAGATCTCTATAAATAAACTCTAAAAACTTTTAAATTAATAACATTCAAAGCAGGTCTTTGCTATATCCTGATTTTTCTGTAAAATATACACATTACATCATTCCATTAAGAAATTGCAAAGAAATCATATGCTAATTGCTTCTAGTGCATTAAAAAAAAAAAAAAAAAAAAAAAAAAAAAGTTGTAATCTCTATTTGTGATATTCACTTGAGATTTTTGGAATGGATGCAATACTAATTTTTTTCATTATCTTGAAAAGTCTATTCAGTATACCCTTGAAGGATACTTTATTTAAATACATGGACACAGAGACACATACACACACGTGTTTTATTGCTAAATTTCATTCATATGAATGGAGGTGGCACTTCAGTAAAAAGTATTAAAGATATGTTCACCTCCACTGCATCCCTTGTATTTATTCTTCATCATCAAAAGGTGTGAGATGGATGGAAAAATGGATTTGCAAATCTGTTATTTCTCCTCAACATTGTAGCCTCAGAGCCCATTATCAGTTTCAGAAGATGAGCTAGGCTGAAGACAGGCATTTTCTAATGGTTAAGAATCACTGGCCCATTTGAGAAGAAACCATGAAGACCACTGACACACTTTCCAGCACACAACATTCCCTAGTCCTTTTACCTTCTCTGGCCTTAAAGCGAGCTTGACCACCAATGTTTGTACAGTTTGCTGTAGTTTACCTGCTGTTACTTGCATCTGTAATGCTGGGAACTATTTCTGAGTACCTTTTGCTCATCTGTCTTCCAAAGGAAGATGCTACATATATCAGCTATTTATGAGATATTTTCTAGTCTCTTGCCTGCTTATGTCCTTCACCTAGTATGTTCATGCATCAGTCCAACAAAGTGTCAACAGATGAGGCCAGAGATGAATATTTTCGAGCATGTATCCTGCTTCTTACTGCTGACACTTCATTACTCTCCACACAGCCATTCCAGAGCTTCCATCAATGCTGCACTTTCATTGCTTGAGGTTGTGACATTATGGTACAGAGCACATACCAAGGAAAATGCAAACCAGTTTGCTTCTAGTGGGGTCTAGAAGAGCCTCCCATTAGAGCTGAGCTGCCTGCAGTGAAGTGATGCCAAGCGCTCTGCCCTACCAGCTGAATACTAAATACCTGAATACTGTGAAAAACTATCCTCAGTGAAGGAAGTCTAGAACTACCCTCCAGAAGGAAGGCTTAGACACCACAGAGTCTTCCAAGGGTTATTGGAGTTGCTGCTTATGTACATGATCAGCTCCAGGAAGAAAGTTTGTTCCCTTTTTTTTTTTTTTTGCAAGCACTTCTGTATTTACATGCAAGAGAACATCTGGGCCCAAAAACTTTGATCTGGCACCATTGATGCAATGCACTGTAGATGTCAGATACCCTCCCATTTAGACTCCTCTGAAATGCATAGGGATTTTTCTCCATTTGCCATCAGGATGACTGGCCTGGCCTCCGCAACCTTCTCAAGTACTCCTGGAAGAGAGGAATGGCCAAAAGAGTCTTCCACTGGGTGGCTTGAGGGGAAAATGTGTGGATGCTAGGATAATAGAAGGTGAAGCAGGTGCTCATATGACAGCTGCTTCCACTGGCATATTCTCTAACACTGAGTCAGAAGAAATGTTCCTGAAAAGGCCATAATTCCAAATGGTTTTATGCACCATCCTTCATTCTGATGATGGAATGGAAAAGGGCTGTGCTAATTAGTTTCATTTCTGAAATGGACTATAAATATGGTTAGAAGATGTAGAGCAGAAGAGCAAACGTAGGCCTTCTGTGGTGGTACATTAATTTTGCTGGATTAAGATATCCAGTAGAAACAGAAAAAAAAACCCCTGGTTAACCATATTGACTCTGGTTTCCATGATCAATGACTTATTTCGATGAAGTTTTACATAGAGTGTTACACAATGCAGATATTTATGATGGAATAAACTACAAGATAGGAGACACAAAAAAAGTTAATTAATTTGGTCTCCAGTGCTTAAATATTCCTCCCATTTTCAGACACACCACTAGGATGATAATGTTGAAAGAATCGGAACTACATATCCTTCTGGATTAAAAACTTTATGAAGTTTGGCAACAGTCGGCTTTTAAATTACAATTTTTTTAGATTTGGAGGAAGGTTATTTGATCCTGGCCTAGGTCTAGTATCAGACAAAATTCAAAACTTGAAGACTTGGGATTTTAAGCTTTGATCCATCCATTGCACAAACAGCCTAGCACTTGTCCCTGAAGTGGCATTTGGAAAAGGTCCTACTATTCAGTGGAAAACAATCAGGTCTAAACATCACAATGAAATTTTGAGAAGTATGATATAACTTTAAACAGGTATACTTTTCTTTGTCATCTCACTGCTCACTAGCAGCATTTTCTCAAATCTGTTGTGCATTCGCCATGAACATGCATTACATGAAAAGCATATTAAGATGATTAAAAAAGCAACTATGAAATAACATATTGCTTGCTTTATTGACTTGCTCGTATACCTATTTAGTGATACTACCTAGTTATCTGCTTTAAAAAAACAACACACAAAACTGCAGAATGTATTAGGACACAAGACTGCAGAATACATTAGGGCACCCTTTCATATAAATGATGACTCTCCTTGCTTTCTGCCTCCCCACAGAAGGATGACTTTGCTCCTACTAAAGGCAATTGCGAAACCCCCACTATGATGACTATGATTTACATTAAGTCCTAAATGTTGTGTAGAAGCTCTTTGATCCCTTTTTGCAAATTTTGGCCAAAGCTGCCAGGCACTGACATACCTGTCTGTGGGATTCTGGTGTTTTTGATGTTCATAGTCTGTGCATTGTGCTTTGATTTATGGAAGCTTAACTAAACCAGTCACGGTCTGCCAGAAACTGCAAGTTTCTGGATAAAATATGTATCTCATGACACGTAAATGCTTTCTGCTGAAAAGGCTTTGATTCTTTTGCGTTTTCTGAAGTGTCATCAACGGTCCTGAAAACTTGGCTAAAGTTCAGGCGCTGTAATGAAAACTTCATCACAGCACCAACTGTCACACAAGCTGAGACAGCATTTGGGACAAATAAGCAAAGAAGCCTTAACCTGACCTCCATCTCTTCTGCTCATTGCACATATGTTGTAATGCCTCACACTAATTGTGGGAAAACTAAAGAGGCTTGGAATAGGAAAGAGTTTACCTGAAACCCATAGTTTAGAGGGGGGTCCTTTAAGGACCTAAAGTTACTTGTTCCTGGCAGCACTGTGATCCAATGCTGAGCAGTTAAACCAGCCAGGTGGTCACCCTGGGCTCCCTCTAGTCAGCAGGCCAGTGGAAGAGAGTGGCTCTTCCCCATGGAAGAGCAGAAGGCAAATTTTGGCATTAGCATTGCATTGTTATGTACCACAATCATATTAGCACATTGCATGATACTAGCACATTGGCACTGTTAGCACATTAGAATTATACCAATATATCACTAGCACAGCCTCTTTTTCACTCTGACCACAGGGGATAACCACAGGGGTAACCTGACCCTCATGAAATGCCCACATTTAGGGTATAAGAATAACCAAGTGTGGTATGTGCTAAAAACGGTGTACTGGCAACTGGATGGCCCTTTTCAAAAGATGCCTTATTGTAACACGTAGGTCTGTGGCAACTGGCAAGGGTAGCTTAGAGTATATCCTGAGCTACACTTTGCTAGCGGCGACTAAACGATCAGAACGAATGGCTGCACACCTGGCATTTCTTTGGAATTCAAGGCTAGATAGTTAGTTCCCAGATCCCTAAAGATGCTGAGTGCTAAAAGCATCTCTCCAGAGGAAACAACCCGCTCAGGGCCACGGCAGCCCTGCCACTATGGCAGGCTGGGAGAGGGCTGCGCTCACTTCTCCCCAGCAAAATAGCGCTGCTTTTCTTCCCTTCATGCTGCACAACAGATTCAGCCTGCTTGCATTAAATTCTTACGTTCATGTTCCATCAATTAGCTTCCTTTTCTTTATAATTGCTCTTCATTGTTCTGCTTTTACTTTGTTTCACTCCCCGTATAATTAAAATGCTTAACACTGTTCCTTCCTGTGGTCAGGACACACTCGCCCACGTCCGTGTCGCGCCCACCCCTGGCTGAGCCCGAATGGAAGCAATTAAACCAAGGAACCACGTTGTCCGTGGCGGCACCTCCGACCTCTGCCGGGCCCCACGGCCAGGCAGAAGGGCTCGGGGCGGTCTTTCCGCGGAAGTAAAGCGGCGATGTGTTTATTCGTTTAGTGCAATGTCCGTAGGTACGGCCAGGCCCGCGCACCCACAGCCCCGCCGCTCCCCGCTGAGGGGGCCGCTGCCGCCGCCGCCCGGTAGGTGGCGCCTCAGCACCGCCCACCTGCGCGGGCCCGGCCCGGCCCGGCCCGGCCTGCTCGGCGGGACGGAGTAAAATAAAATATTAAAATAATAAAGCGGATGAGCAAAGCCACCGACAGCTCCCCCTGAGCGATCTCTTCTGAAAAACGGAGCGGCAGGATGGGCCTGCAGCCCGCTGCCGGCGTGAGGGCACCAGCGCTACCGTCCGGCTTGCCCGGCTGTCCGCCCCAGTGGGCTTTTGGCTTAAGGAAGAGCTATTTAAAAAAGCGAATTAAAACCACCATAGTCGGGGGTCAGCGGGGCCTGACAGAGCCTGCCCGGCTGCAGTCACTGCTGTAGTCTGTGCCCGGGCATTAGAGGCTTTCACATCCCCTGGGATCACGGCGCTGTGGCGACGCACAGCTGGTTCAATGGAAAGCTGAAACACTCCCTTTTGGGGATGAGAAGCTGCTGTCTCAGGAGAGGCCGCTGGGCTGTGGGTCGCCACCCGAAGCAGGGAAGAGTTAGGCACCATGTCAGTTTATTGTGAGCCCCTTGCTCCTCTCCCCAGAGCTCCCAAGTCAGCTTCCCGAATGCCTGGTCCCGTGCCCTGCAGTGCCTGCCTTTCACACAGGCTGCATCAGTCCCTCTGAGTGCAAACCAGGGCTGCAGTCCCACTCAAAAAGCCAGGACCTCATCTCTCCTACTGGTTTTTTTGTTCCCTGACTGTAAAAAGCAGCTACTGATGTTTTGCCATCCCTGAAGTCCAACCCATTAAATAGTGTAGGACTGCTTTCTATCATAGTGATGAGAAAAGTAAAGGAAGGAAGCTGTAGATTTTTAAAAAGCTAATTTTCTTCTTTGGGTGTGTTTGTTTTTAATTAAACACAGAAGTTCATTAAAACACACTGATAAAAATCAGGAGATTTATTTAAGGGTGTCTTATATCAGCTTATAATGTATCTGCACGTGAGGTAGTCAACAGCAAGATGTGTGAGGGATTTAAACCCTGAATATCCATGTTTTGGAAGCAGGCAGGAAGGAATTGAAAGAGTCAAGGTGTTTTGGTGTTTTTTAAATTTGACAAGAGTGACTGTGGTCTTCAAAGAATTCACAGCTCAGTGTCAAAAAATACTGTTTTGGTTCACTTCTCCTTGAAAATCCTCTCCTGCAAGAAATGCAAGCAGTTGTCCGAAAATGATAGGATATTTCTGGAAAGAGCAAAGTGCTTCTGTTGCGACATCTATGCTTCCACTTTTGTATATTTTTTACCATAAGCAGCTAGGATGTTGTGAGGAGAGGGTGCTGGTATCACATCTTAGTTACTAGAATATTGACATCTCTTGCTTCATTGATTTTTTTATTACAGTCCCAAGGTTAGAAATAATGATTGTCAGTGACAGCTTCCTTGCTGCTTGCTTCAGCTTCAAGTGGTAATTTCAAGCATATTTTATTTTAGAGTATTTCTCCCCATCCATATAAACTCCCCGCCTTTCTTTCTGCAACAGGAATAAGTAGTTTGTAAAATGCCACCTCTTGAAAAGTTCAGGGCTGCAACATGCCGGCATAAAAGATAACACCGAACCAAGCCGCCTTTGTCACTGCTACCGCTGCTGTCTTGGCATCTGTCGACAAAGAGCCGCTCCAACCCGGGGATCCCTGCTGGGGTGAGATATGGCCACGTCTCCAGCAACGGACCAGGCGACACCAGTGCCAGAACGCTGCGACCATCTGATGCAAGTCGCTCCTAATGAAAGTCCAGCATGGGGCTAAATGAGTTTCCTCCACTGCTGGGTGAGGGGCTAATGATAAAGGCCCTCCCTGGGCTCGCCACGGCTGTCAGTAGCTTTGTCGGGGCATATGGCAGTTTCGCTAAGTGCAGCTTGTGCGAGGTTTCCTCTCACCGTGTTACCTCTGGATTTGGCTGGCGGGCTCGGCCGAGGCTCTGCCTGCTGCCCGGGCGGCGTGCGGTGTGTGGGTGCTTGCCGCGGCTCAAGGGAGGGGACTCGTGGGGCTCTAGCAGCTCGGCACCCGGTGACTTGCTATCGCTGCTGGAGAAGCCAGCTCACATGAAATCTCTACCGGTTTGTTGTAGAAAAAGCTAAAAATTGCTAGTTAGTGCGGTTAGCTGAGCTCCCTCATTGCAGACACCTCTGCTGCCCCAATCGTGTGGGCTGAGGCATTCTGCATTTTCAGTCAGAGCATTCACAGGGTTGTAGCAGTAAAAAGAACAATAACAATAATAAAAACCATAAAAATAATAGTAATAGTAATAGTAATAATAATAATAATAATAATAATGTAGAGTAATAATAATAAAGAAAAAAGGAAGAAGGCGGTGGTGAAGTAAATAGGACAGTTGTGGCCACAAAGTCCCTAGGCAGCTCACAAAATGTAATTTAAAATAATAAGAGGAAGAAAGTAGATTCTGTCTTCTAGCAGTAGACCCTTCATTAGTGAAACCAGTGAGAAATTTGGCAAACTAGATTAAAAAACCCCCAAAAGACATATTCACACATACATACAAACACACACGCACACAGAGATCCTACATGGAAAGCATGATGAGTAAATTAAAAAAAAAAACTTCCACCAAACCACTGTAGGGATAAGAGCTTGCTGGCTCACATTCTTGTAGCAGTTTCTTCCACCTCAACTTTTTGTAGTTAATGTTAAATGCAAGACCTGTAATTTTTTTTTTCAAACATAGCAGCAGCAGCATGTTCTCTGCACCTGTTGGTTTTATGATTTGCTTCTCGCAACAATTCCTTTGCTGTTGAGACATGATTTGAATGACAGGCGCTGCTGAATCAGCTTGTAAATAGAAATGGAGGTGGATTCGATGCATTTTCCAAAATAACCTCCCTCTTCATGCCTTCTGTGACTTGCCCCTTGCAAGGCATATTTCATTCCTCTTCATCTGTTGCCATTTGATTTCTCTATTCTGTTTTAATATTCTTTCTGTCTTTCACCATTTTTTCCATATTCTCGTGTTGTTCTCTTCATACTACACTGCCTTGTGGTCACTCCTCAAAAAGATATCAGCAACTTGATAACAGCAGAGACATTCATAAGTGAAATGTTTAGTTGAAGCATAATAACCCTGCCCTTGAGATGCATTCATGGTAGGTCAAAACCATATAAGGCATTTCTTAGAGACCTTCAGTTACAGGATAGTTACTGCTTCTGACTGACCACACGGACTCCATGATGCCCTGGGATTAATAATTCCCAATACTAAGTTAGACTGGCTTTTTGCCTCTAAGGACACAAAGCAGCTCAATGGAAGGCCATAATCTGAAGCATTATGAGAAACAAAACAAAACCCACAGTCCGACAAAACAAAATACAGCCTTACTACTGCAATCACTGTCCATTTTCTGTGAGTTAGAAGCTCTACTCAGCAGAGTCTTGAGTCAGGATTTTGGCATGCTTTTGGGATTTGTCAAGGATGTACTTGTTTAAATGTGTATGGCACACTCTGTGCATCTCAAAGTACCTTGTTTATCATTTAGACTCAAAGGCTTGTTTATCATTTAGACTCTTAAGACCCCTGGCTGGGTAGGCTATGTCAAAGACTGGAAAACTTAGACATTGAGGCTGTGGTCTTCAGTAAGTTTATTACTGCTAAGATCCCTTCCAAGATCTGTACCTAAGTGCTTGAGGCACTATTGAAAAAGAGTTTTCATGCCTTAGCAGATTTGCCCTGTTTCATAAGCTTCTCCCTGGCATTACTGTCAATTTTGAAAGCCAATGGGAGTTCTGGATAGGTCAGGGAGGTCACACAAAGGTCCATTTAATTGTATCAGATCGAAGCAAAGTACAGATGGAAGCCTGCTGTGTTTTTCTGGCACTCATTCCGTATGCCTTTTAAAGCTAAATCTTTGGATTTAGCCAGCACATTCATGTGGGCTTCAGGTGATTCTTCTGTTGGTGGTATTATCAAAATGAATCAGTTTTTAGAAGTAATTAGCTATTATTTAAAATATGTTGTTGTGAATAATGTGGGAAGCTCCATCAAGTACCGAAAGCATTATATCCCATTTGTCATATTGCTGTGATAAGGTATTTCAAGAAATTAACTTTGTAATTTTACTGAAATAAAAAGGAATTTTATGCGAAAGCATTTTTTTCCTGTTTTGCTGTTGATAGATCCGTATGTATCCAGTACAAACAAGATATGCTATGGGCTTTCACTATCTCTTGGAAGCTATGACAGAAACATCTGAGGGGCTATGAGAGATTCTCAGAGCAGGCAGGCCCCAGCAAGTCTCTGCCTGCATGAGGGCAACTCTGACCACTACTGAAATGTGTGCAAGCCCAGCTGATGTTCTAAGGGTCCCAGGAATGTCTGCTGCAAGCTCCTCTCACTCCAGTCCTGTGTTTGCTGGGCTTATCACACAGCACTGCCTCACTGAAGGCTTCAAGTGTCCTGGTGCAGGGTGCATCCAGTGGAGGAGTTAGGGTGTTTCCAGCTCCTGCACAGGAAAGGCTGTTTCCAGGCAGCCTGAGCCACCTGACAAAGCACACTGCTTACACAAACTGTGTATTTGAAAGACGCTTGCAGAAAGGGGAGGGAAGCTTTTCAAGTAAGCCTGGCCTGTTAGAGCAAGTTTATATAAAGACTATAGGGCAATTAGCCTCTTGACAACTGCTTTTTCTTGATGTGCCCTACATAAACACAGTTACCCGAATGCAGAAAAATGAAAGTTATTTTTAGTGAATGTAATAAAAATGCCCTAAAAGGTGTTGTGTAGTTTGCCCCATTCACCTTAAATCTCAGGTTTCTTTGTAGAAAAGGTTTCCCAAAATACTCTTCACTTTTACCATTCAGGAAAGTTTAAAGGGAAATTTTAATTATAGACCCCACTGGATTCTCTCCCCCTCATCCCCAAACAATTTAAAAATACTCATTTCAAATGTACTTGCAGGGAAATTTTTTTTGTTCTAAGTCACTTTACCTTAAAACCTTTAATTTATGAAGCATCAGCTTTTCATCTTCCCTTCACCTTTGTACTTTTTTACCATTTTCTCAATACTTCAGGTTGTGTGGTAGCTTATTCACACTATTCACTTTTCTCTTCTGCCTTCCAAAGTCAAGGAAGGTTTGAAAATTGAACACAGGGACACATAAAAGGAATAGGGGGGGTGGGAGGATGACACACAGGTGAAGAGTAACAGAAACAAATCCCCAACATATCCTATTTATTGCAACCATAACAAAGATAATAAGAATAAAGAGTGGGGAAATTTTTGATTTAATGTATTAATATTGGGTTTTTTTAGATCCATGAGTAAGCATTTAAATCAGAAAACAGAAACTTAATCTGATTTCAAAATTTCCAGTCTAAAATATTTGGAAATATATACTTAAATTAATTTTATTTCAGTAACGGTTTTCAATGAGATGACATTTTAGCTTTGAAAAAAGCCATTTGGTTTGACTTGCAGCTTGATTTGCATTATTCCAAAGGCTCCAAAGAAGGTGTGGAGCCATCATTTCTGGTCTCTGTGAGTGTGGTTCTTGGACACTTTGGTGGTGGTCACATTTTCGGTATCCACAAGCACTTTTTATTCCTGAGCGAAAGACTAACTTGTCTGTAAGATAATAAAGACTTTTAAACAAGGGTAAAAAAATTAGTTAGTTTGAAGAAACAAGATGACAAAAATAGAAATACCAGTACTTTATATGGAATAATACTTGGCTGAAAATGTTTTTATCTGGGTAGAAAGAGGAAGGAGCAAAGAGGTAGACTATGGATAAAGTGTGTGAAATTTTATAATTGTCCCGTACTCTGGTATGATACCAGCCACAGGAATGAGCTGGAACAAGTTCTTATGCCACTGCTTATACTTTTTCCTGTGGCCTCAGTAAATCACTTAACCTTCGTCTCTAAATTTCCTTATTCAACAATTGAGAATTTTAAAACTTAATTTTCTGCCTCAGAGAAGTGTTGTAAAATGTAACTAGTTAATATCTGCAAAAGGCCTTGAAGCCACACCAAATAACTAGTTTGGAGGTTGGTTTTTTGTTTTTTTTTTTTTTAATGTGAGGAATATTACAAATGCGGCATGAAAATATATAAATAATATAAATATACAAAACATTCCTTTTTTTCCCCCCTCAGAAACAAGAGCAAACAAGTTGAGTGTGAAATCAGTGTTGCTGTAGAGTATAAAGAACCAATGACTGTATAAATCTGCTTTGGAACACACCCTGGTAAATCACAATTCTATCAAACAATCTTCAATCTCCCCTTTTTGCATTACTGGCATTATGATTTTACCATGCATTCTTCCTTCCGATTTTAACTCCCCTTTTAACAACACTTGTTTGTGTTTGCCCAGACAAGTAAGAACATTTTCAGTGTAGAAATGCAATGAATTAATAGTTTGGTGGGTTTAGTTTTTTTTTTTTTTTCCCATTAAAAGTTTTTCCTTCTCAGTAATATCTTGTATAGTTTTCCTCCAGTGTGCTGTCAGTCCTACATTTATCAGGTATATTTTTTTAAAATTCAATAAGTATGCTATTTTCAGTAGTGCTCGATAAATGTTTGAGAAAATAAATACTCATTTGAGCTCTTAAATTAACTCATTTCAATTATGTTAATGCATATTTCATGTATACTTTATCTGATCATTCTAGTGAATGATTTATTGGTAGGAATGTTTGTCCAAATGAAGGATTTTAAGGTCCAGGTAACTCACTGAAAAAGAAAGAAAGAAAGAAGGAAAGAAGGAAAGAAGGAAAGAAGGAAAGAAGGAAAGAAGGAAAGAAGGAAAGAAAGAAAGAAAGAAAGAAAGAAAGAAAGAAAGAAAGAAAGAAAGAAAGAAAGAAAGAAAGAAAGAAGAAAGAGAGAGAGAAAGAGAGAAAGAGAGAAGGAAGGAAGGAATGAAATCTGCATTTCTCATAATAATCTGTACTATATATCATAACTATAAACCATAAGTAAACTCAAGATCAACATGTTACATAAATATGATCAATTAGCCATACTCAAATAAAATTCATTGTACTTTAGTTCATTAGCAGTCAGCTAATCCTGAGTAGATGGTAAACTAAGAGTGATTAAGAATGATTTTGAAAACATCAGAATATTTCCAACAGGTAGTCAATGAAAGAAAAACATTTCCAGTATTTGACAATTTACAGGTGCAATTCATGTAATAAATCACCTGCAAATTCTATGGTCTTTTATTCTATTTGTCTTATTTGAATACTGAATTTGGTACAATAAAATTTATGCTGTTTATCTCAGCAACACAGGAGAACAATCTGTTGAAAATGCAGTTATCTATAAAGTATCCATTGGAGAAAAGTTGATTTACCCACTGGATAGAACACATTTGTGAAAACTAGTGTTACCTATAATGTAGTCCAGTTGATTAGCATATAGTTTTCTCTACATTTAGTTTCAGCATGGTTATGCCCAGCAGATGCATAGCTTATTTGTTTAGATGAATTATTATTGAAATGGGGAAGAGAAATGATACATCTACTAATGAGTGCTATTGCAGGGTGACGTTTAAACTGTTAGCAGTGCTAAGGATCAACAAAATGTTTCTATACTTCCTTCTAAGAAGAGCTCACATGTGCAGAATAGTTTGGAGAAGTCACAAGTCCTCTGAGCAAGCAGTCTAATATTTACAAATCCCAGAGTATTTTTTTACAAACATGATTTTCAAATTTCAGAGTAAAATTAAAATTAATAATCTCCAAGGCAATCAACTAAATTTCTCCCCTTAAACTAAAAGCAAAACAAAACAAAAAAGTGAGCCCATTGAACAGGCAGGCCAAATAGCACCACTCTCTGTAATAGTTTGTATTTCCTCATATCGTTTTACATTCAGACTGCTACAAAGTGATGCATTCAAGAAGGTCCAAGAAACATTACCCTTTGTGATCTGTCTTCTCTGATAGGAAATTAATCTGCCGCTATAATTTTTTTCTTTCCCATTCTGTCTCATTTTGCACTTTATAAAGTAAATCATGCTTCTCCAAGTGGGTGACAGCTCTGTCATGTGGGAATTCGACCAAGTCAAGAAACCCAGATCTGCAAAGACTGCACAAGCAGTTGAGTGGTCCTGTTGCCATCAGTGGGATTGCTCATTATGAAAATCACATCATTGCCTTGCAACAGGGACAACAAGGGGCAATCCAGAAATGTTCAGAGAAGTCCAGTTGGTTGAGAGAAGAAAAGTTAATTATTTAACTGAGAGTTAGACACCTGGTGCTGCCCCAGGATTTGTTTCATAGCCTTAAACCCTCTCCAGTATTTATGGCTTTAGGTAGTCCTTCCTAAATTGCAAGACAATGGAGGAAAGGTGACAATTACATGTTACTAAAGCACAACTTGATTACTGTAGTCCTTAAGGATGGGTTGATGCAGTAAATCACACCAGGCAGGTTGAAATTATTTCAGTTGGAAAGGTAAAAGGAGTAATTTTCTATAGTGTTTGGGAAAAATTAATCAACTCCTCCCCTTTCCTCTCTCACCTCCCCCCCTGCTTCTATGCCATTACATTCTGAAGGGCTGGATACACTACAGGCAAGATGGGAGAGAATTCCCTGATGTGTGGATCACAAGGAGACTTCAGTGTGAGAAAATGAGATACTGGAGACAAGTTACCTGAACAGCCAAGGATCCCTGTTGGACAAGCAGTATATTTCAGCCCTTTACTGACTTGCAATTTTGTTCAGGACCTGCTTTTGTTCTTAAATTTCAGGTCTTGGGGCTGCTGCTTTTAGTTTCTAACTGATTACAGTGTTTGATCTTTTTTAAAAGTTAGGAGTGGTTTTATTAATAAACTGGAAAGTTTATCTGAGAATCATTAGGATTAACTTCTACAGCAGTTGAAGGTGAAGAAGAAGTGATAGTCACCAGAGATAACCTAGTGAGGAAATGCCGAAAGTGGAGAGACATGGGTTGCCCAAGGAGGTGAATTCCAGCTGGCAGATAAAACTTCTAGTCTGAAAGACGATTTCTTTTCCCACTGACTTGGGAGATGTTGAAGTTAATCTTTCTGTATACCACCTTTCAGACATTTCGTGGAGAACTGGTCTTTTGGTTAGTGACAACCAATCAAATGCTCTGTTTGTGGAGTCTCACTGTCTTAAATTCTCAGTCATTTATTTATTTAATTTCTCCCCAGAAAAAAAGAAACAAACAACATTTACTTCTTTCTTAGACTATTTAGTTCCTTCACAATTGCTTGCAGCTGGATCCATTAAAAAAATAAAACACCCTCTTCTTTTTAAATCATACACAAGATGATTACTCTGACTACAGTGATCTGCAACTGCATTAATTTGATCCAATGCTATCTTAATTTCCTTCCTTTCCCATTTAGTTACGTAATGTGAAAATTAGCCTATTTTGGTCTTATTATGATGATTTTGAGCTTCTCATTCTTCTCTCACATGGTGCTGGCTGCCCAAGATGACCTCAGAAACAATCAAAAAAGACTTAGAAGAAAGAACTGTTCCCTTGTCATGGCAACTTTTGCAGAAGAGTACCAGCGTAACTCATGCTTCCTGAATGCTTTCTGGGGCTATTCTGGGAATGTGGGACTCCCACTTACTCTGATTAACTTCTGATTAATGTAAAGAATGAAAGTACTTAAAAAAAGAGACGAGTTCTATTTCCAGTGAATTGCTTTGTGTATTAGAAGCCAGGATATGGTACAAACAGGGAGAGAAAAAAAATCTCTTTGGTATTTGGTTCTAAAAAAAGAAAGGCAATTTGTGATTCAGGCTGTAGGCTGGGTTGTATGCCCATCTATTTATTCATAATAATTTTGAAGTGGTAAGAACTAAGCTGGTGGCAGACCTAATTCAGGGCTTCTAGGTAGAGTAGGAAAAAAATTAGTTTTATTGATCCAGAAGCGAGGGGTAAGAACAGTCACTGTGTCTGTAAGACAGGAGAACCTGGACCTGTTGAGAGAAGCATGATTGGATCATAAATTTAGTTGCTGCTTCTCAAGTGGCAGTTGCAGCCATCCTGCCATCCACAGACGTACAGGTAGAAATGGGCACTGGGGCCTGTGTAATTTCTGTGTCTATGGAAGCCTGTTACCCTGAGAAACTGCTTTTTTTACCTATGTCTAGAGCATGTCTTCCTTATTGTCTGAACAGATTCTTCCAGCACAATTAAGAGCTGCAAGCTGCAATAAATATAGAGTATTTGTGGTGTTAATTGCAGCAGGCCTATGTCTGTGTTGATAGAATATTGCCTGTGATATGGCAAGTTCAAATCATGGTTCTGCCAAACAAAGATTGCACTAGAGTAGAAAAACAGCCCTAAAATCAATCCTATGCCTACTTGACATTCTGTGAAACCTGAAATCTCAGTGTATGTTATTCTACACCAAAATTGTAACCTTGGATTTCGTTCCTACTTTAGAGACTAAAAAAGTTGGTTTTGTTCATCTACAGTATAACAGCCAAATTTCCATCAATGTTTGGGATCACATTTTTCTAAAGGACACACAGGGAAGGCACCTATGATGCAGCCAGGCTATGGAAGAGCATATACAGTGAAACTCAAAAAGAAAACAATTCTTTCTTTCAATGTGGTTTGTGTTGACTCTCCCATTACCATTTTGAAAGGTAAGTTTGCATTATGGGAATGAGCAGGAGTCTCAATGAAACTGAATTTTGGCACTCTGCAGATTGGGTTTTTAATAAATATGTTCTGTTCAGGTTTTCCCCAAAAAATGTAAGTACACAGACAGCAAATTAGAAACTTTAGCAAGGCTATGGAATCTGGATACTGTCTGAAAAACTGGAGATAAAAGACCTACTGGACATCTGTAGTTTGATGAAGAGATCATTTTCTCCATGTTCTTCCATTTGGGCAGAGGTCTACCTAAACCACTGTAGGCATGTTTGTGCAATGTTTTTAAAGTAACACCTCATTTTTTTCTCACATATCTGCATGATACTAAGAACTGAACTATTTCAGTAAAGTGAAATAACCTGATGAAAACCAAATAGTATACACATTTTGTGAACTGATGTTCAGACAGTGTAAAATGTATTTGCATTTTTGCTATTCCCTCACTGTGGACTTCCCATACTCTTTACACAAGTGCTTATAAAATACACTGGCAGGCAATGTCAACCATTTTACATACTTTTTTTTTTTAATAAACTGAATAACACTACTGCACTGTAACATACATAGGAAGTTGTCAAGATCCAATTACTAAGGTTCTTAGAAATTTCCTCTGCCTGAATTAAGGTGCAAACAAGGCCATGTGACAAGGCCAGTGACAATAGTATGGGTTTTATTTGATAGTAAATATGGAATGGAGAGAGAGAGCGAAGGAAATGGGAAATAGCGGGGGTGGGGGGGGGGGTGGGGGACGGACGGACCAGAAAGACAGTAACAGGGACAGAATAAGGAAAATATTCTTGCTAGTGAAGGCTCCCCTGAAAGGCATATGATCTGATGGGTTAATATATGCTCAAGCCAGGTAGGAAAATCCAGACACCTGGCTTGGGTGGGGAGTTTGCATTGTCTCTTACAACAGACACTGGGTTTGTAGCATCACCTGCAGTCCTGTGGTGCAAGACTTCAGGAATGACTCTGGGGGGCACTTCGGGGGGCCTTGGATGGACTAAGTACCCCTTCAGCTGCTTCACACATGAATGTCCCATGGATGTGGCATTCCCAGCACTGGGGGTGCTTCCATAGCCAGTTTGTGTAAGGGAGGATGGGTTCACTGTCCCCGGGCAGAGGTTACAACACACCCAAACTTCCTCCCTCCTCCTCAGCTCGGGGGCAATCTGTGCAAACTTTCTCCCAGCAAATGGGTCTGTGGGCTACAGCCTCCCCCACCTCAAAGCAAGCCAGAGATAATTCTTAGCAAGGCTGATGGGTTTGACTCACATTTTTTTCCTTGCTTACTTGTTTGTTTCAGGTGATTGAAGAATGCGTTTTCCCTTTATCTAATCTCAGCAGTTTGACTTTCAGTCCAAAGTCCAGGCAGGCATCTTCAGGGAGGTTTCTTTAGTTGTAACTTCTTTATACAGTTTTTGTTAAAATGAGCAAAGCTCTATATCAGTGTTTGAGGCACGAATTATTTCACTCTCTGATAGGAGTTAGGAACTGAGAATATGAAGGATGTAAAGTATCAAGTAAGTTGTTCCCTCTTGTCAGAGTCAGTAGTCTGGACATTATATTGGCAAATAACACTTATGATGAATTGCACAGCTCAATATGCAGCTCATGCATGTATATTGGAAAACTGAAGAGAATTAATCTGAGCAATTTTTTAATATTAAATTGAAAATGAGATATCTTTTTTGCCAACAGAATATTACATCAAATTGTTTTCTTTATTGCATTTTTCTTCTGAATATGATTACTATTTTCCATTTTCTTTAAGAATGCACAATCCTATTGTTTCTCCATACTAACTATTTGGGCTTTTCCTTTGATCTATAGCAATTTCATTTAATTTAACAGAACAGGATTGGAGTTCTCAAGCATTTTATCATTTCCTTTGTGATGAAATCTGATGCAAAATCCATGACTTCTGTAGAAAAATGCACTGTTATTGACATAAATGTGCATTGTGTCAGGCCTTCACATTTCAGGCATTTTTTATATGTCCTGACAATAGTTCTTGAACTGTGTAGACAGTACTGATGGATTATCCATTCTTCAGCATTTCAAAATGGAAACAAAGTAGTTGGTCAAAGAAAAAAATCTTGGTCCCATTGTAATCAAAGGATGCTCATTACAAATATTTCCAAATGCTTTTCTTTTGAACTATAATTCAGATATATAGCTTACTAGACTTCTTCATAGCATAAAAATTAATTCCTTTCTTGCTGGAACTACCAGTGGTTTTCTAAGGATCAGTGAGCCTGATTTGATTACATTGAATATAGGGTAGCCTCAGTCCAAAGCACAGTTAGGTTATATATGATGAAATGAGATTGTTAGGTAGGATCATTCCACATGCTGGTGCCTCGGGAAGTCAGCTAGGAGGAGCGTGTGAGAGTTCCCTTCAGTTGTTACAAAAGAAAGGCTGGCAAAGGCCAAAGAGAAGTAGGATTTACAAACAGCTGTCAAGCACATGCTGGTCACATCTAGAAGGGGGCACAAGAGATCACAAGATGGGATACTAGTGCCAATTTTACGTCTGCTTATCTGATTTTAAAGGATTTGATTAGGAGAAGAAAAGCTTTGACTTGAAGATTGCATGTCCACCATGTTTACTTGACACGTTACAACCTTAATTGACATGTTTACTGTGTAAAAATATTATGAAAGTGGTTTGTACTCCAGAAAAGGATAGAGTAGAAGGTTTACTGTTGCTTTATCTCTTAGTATACTAATACAGATGACCACAAATAGAACCTAGAAAGTGAAATCAAATGAGATGTTAGGTTTATTAATAATTTAATGAAAAGTACTGATTGCCCCATTCACAGAGGAATTACAAGCTTGGGGCAGGCAACTGTATCTCTGGCAGGGTGTATACCACACAAAAGGTACTAGCAGGAATTAAAGCTTCAATAAGTGGAAGAGGTAATTTATGTTTATAATCTTATTCAAGATAATTTCCGTGAATGGGATTTTCAGAAAAAGACCTGACAAAGTCAGACCTAGAAAATTCATTATGAATCAAGATTCATTATGAACTGAAGACTCAGCTTGGAAGCAAATGACAAAAGCAATTCACTTTGCTGGAATAAATTGTGTGAAAAATAGCCATTTACAAAGGTAAGAGCAGAATCTGGGAAAGAACCTATAGACTGTCAACGCTCCCTCTTCACAGCAGCAAGCAAGAACCACAATGGCTCTCAGTTCTGCTGATCCTTTGTGTGCCTTGCCCAGGTCGTATGCATAAACCACATAATCTTTTTTTCCTTTGATGCATCCTCAGTGACTGTTTTCTGTGAGACTGTCATTTTAACTACAAGCTCCATATTTTAAGGTCTCTTGTCATACCAATTTTTCCAATATTCAGTCAATCGGGTAACAAGTTTAGTAAGAGGCAACACAAAGAGATTTGGTTTATCAACTCGCGCATTGACATTGATTGATAATAATGATGTATATATGCACACAACATATCGATTTAAGGAAAGGAAATTTGGTAAAATCCTAAACAAAATCCAGAAAGAAAAATATGAATAAAAAGTTGGAATTCTATGAAAATAACTCCATAGCCATAAATAATATTTTCATGCAGGAGAAGGACAAAAAAGAGTACTAATCTAAATTTGTGGTAATAGACAAGCATATGATAGAATAAAGGACAAATAGGTGTTGGATGATCTAAAATGTTTGGAAGTTTTCTTCCATCAAGATGGCAACAAAACATGGTAGAGAGGAAATGGCAGTATTATTCAGGATGCAGAAAAGGACAGAAAACTTCAATAAATATTTATGTTCCCTGCATTTGGAAGTGAGGGGGATGCTATCCTTATGTCTGCTGATGAGGTATATTACCAGCCTTCTTCACTTCTAATGGAATAGGAGAAACAAATCCTAGAAAATAAGCATCTTTTACACTTGAGGAAGAAAGTATGATTTCACTGGTCTGTTTTGAGGATTGATTGATGGGATATTCTGTAAATGTAATGGACTTTTCAAAGACCTTTGAATCAGTGGTGCATAATATTCTGATTATGAAATCAATACTATGCAAGAGCAATAAAGAATATGTTAAATGGATTAAAAGTTGGCCATCTGACAGTTTTCAAAATCACAGTCATCAGTGGTCAATGGATAATGCTGACTCACTGTTGAACAGTTGTATCCTAATGTTGGGTAGTTACTGCAAGGATCAATACTTGAATAATTGTTCAGCATTTTTGGCGCTGGGAATCAGTAACTGGGAAATAATGAACTGCAGCTGTGGAGGATTCTAGGTGACCAAGACATTGTGGAGACAGGCACACAAACTGATCTGGAGCAGTTGTAGCTAAGCTTGTTCAAACGAACTAT
Source organism: Sylvia atricapilla (assembly GCF_009819655.1). Classification (NCBI taxonomy): domain Eukaryota; kingdom Metazoa; phylum Chordata; class Aves; order Passeriformes; family Sylviidae; genus Sylvia; species Sylvia atricapilla. The sequence continues at coordinate 65,910,589 of NC_089140.1, read as the reverse complement.
TTTGAATACAGCTAATTAGTCATATCTAAGGAGAAAAATAGAGTTCATGATGAGGCAGGAGCCCCATTCAGATAAAAGTTAGGGTGCACATCTTAACAGTACTGGTTGGAAGGGATAAATTGACACAACAAAGCATGAAATCAAGATCTTGTGTCTTCTTTGAAGAGGTATTTTAATAAAAAACAAATAATTGATCTTCATACAGAGTAATGCATATGGATTGCAAGGGCCTAGGATGACTGAGAAATGAGACTCAGATTTCTGATGTCCTGTCTGACTTTGTACTCAATAAATTTGTAGCCTAATGTCCTCAGAATTTCAACTCTGGTAAATTTCCTATGAAATTTTATTGTATTTTGGTTCTATTCTTATTTTTTCGCAAAACAGTTAGCTCATGCCTTAAAAAAATCCCAGTCATGATTAGTAAGATCTTCTTAAAAATAAAAGCTGAACAGGGAAATGACTGCAGCATTACTCGCTGGTCACCCCTTACTTTTAAAAGACATAATAGCTCTTTTTCAACCCCTGTGCCACACAAATGCTAAGTACTGTCTTCAAATTCAAATCAGGGAAGTTTCTGGCAGAAATGCTGAACCTAGAAAAGTCAGGGTTTGGTGAAATTCTGCCTTCTGAAGGGATTAGTAGGATGAATATATACTTAATTCTCCCTCTCTCTGTCTCTTTTTTTTTTTTTTCCCTTTCTTTTTTTTCTTTCTTTTTTTTCCCCCTTATTTCATGTTGCCATCTTTATCTCTGCTCTTGCTTCTTGCTTTTTTTTTCACTTCTAGTCACTCTTATTTTTATACTTCAGGTGTCAATTTCTCCATGCAAGTCCTTTTTTCCTTGGCATAACTAGATCCCTTTGTAACAAATAGGAGTTTCCTAACACTTATGAGATTACCAAGCCTCCTAGTAGTTCTGAAGCATGGAAAATTTCAGATGTGCTTGTAACATGAAGCTGATACAGTGATGTTATCTGGTGTGCCATTATTGTTGTAGCCTACAGACTATGGTTGCCTGTCTCTACATGCAGGTAGTGATGAAGCAGTGAAAAAAGGTTTTCTAAGTGAGGGAGGAGACATGGTACAATTTGAAATTGTTAACCATACAATATAACAAAGAGTAAGATTTTTAAGTTTGAAAACAAAATATAAGGTTACAGTTTGAAAGGAATGTAAAAAACGTATGGAATTGTGTACAATTGAATTTCTACTATTATTATTTTAGGGCTTGCCTAGTTTAACCTAGTGAACCATATGTGAGCATGTCACTACAGCATATCTTTTATAAAAACAGTCAGAAGTGAAGGTGGGTAAACTTTGGAGCAGTTTACATGCTCTTTATTCACATATGAAAGTAAAGAATTTGGTCTGATTTTGTTATGAAATTATGTCTGTCAGAAAGTGCAGTGTTGGCAATGCTGTCACTATTTGCACTATTTCTGCGTACAGGTCAGTTTTAGGGAAGAGATTTTACTGAAAGAAATAATTTATCTCAGTTCTAATTAGAAGACCTTTTTTTGTTTGCTTGTTTGTGTTTTGTAAGTCAAGTTCCAGAATTCCTATTTTATAGGATGAAAGAATAAGATACTATATATCTTATATAATGAAAGACCTTATTCCTAGATTTTAACTCTTTATTATGGAATAAGCATCTTCCTGTGTATCTTGGGCTGATGTTAAAATGTCACTAAGCAAAGGAGATCTATATGCAATCCCTTGATATTACTGTAAATAGAATAGCCCAGACTTGGTCTCCTTTTCGTGTAGATAGTCCTTTGATGTGTACAACTCATAAATGGAAAGTGAGAGTCCAGTATTTCAACAGGGTGCATTTTTCATGTGCAGAAGGAGACCACAGCTGAGATGAACCACGGCATGCTTATTTACATGGTTTACCTTATTTCTGCTTCCTTTAGGGCTCTTCTAGTCATGTTTTGAGCCAGCAGCAGGTGAGGAGGCGTGTGCTGCAGGAAATACTGTGCTGATAGACCTCAAACTGCCACAGGGAGTTACTGTGAGGACCTGAGGGAACCAGAATAAACCCTGTGATGGACCTAATTCTCCCTGTCTCACACTTCCTCTGGTTTCTTTAGATTATGGTTTAATGCTGTTGAGGTGTGCCTATGGATAAATAATATGATTTGCATAAGCGGGTGTGGTGTAATTTCCTCTGCCCAGCTTTGCTAATGCGAACTGACAAAATCCTTATTCCAGTCCTCTAAGAATCTCACTAGAAAAGAAACTGGAAATGTATCTTCTTGAACAGAGGTTCAGAGAGGCTCATGCAAGCCCAGAAATGGAGATACTACAATGAGATTTTTTTAAGTTTCCAGAAAGGACCACTTCTGAAGAGTGCAGTTATAGGTAAACATAGGAAAATTTAATACAGCTTTTTGTAGAATAGGTAGAAGAGTGATTACTCCCATGTTGCTCACTTTGGAAAAACAAATGGGTGAGTTTTTCCATTCCATTTTTTCACTACACCACAGAGTAACACAGTGTCCAACTACTTGAGCCGATAACCATCTAGAAATATTTTCCAATCGAACTTACTTTGGAGAAAAAGACAGTCCACTACAAAAATAGAAACAGTATATATTATTTACTTGGGAAAATTATTGTGCTCATGCCTTAAAGATAAATTTATTACAGAAATTTAACTTTGTTAGTAGATTTTGCTTAAAAGTAAAAAAGATTTTACTTAAAGATAGTGATTTAATATGGTTAGGAATACGGGAGAGGGTAATCGAGAAGATGAAGGTGAGAAAGGAGTTACAAAAGGCTTTCTCTTTAGATGAGCTCTAGGAAAGTTCTCATTTTCAACAAGAAGCTGCCAACAACAACAAGTACTCAGCAACTTTCCCTCTTCCAAGAATTGCAGTAGATCCACTGATAATAGAATTTATGCTTGAGCACGCAGCACTGCTTAAGGTTAGTGCTTATGAATATATTAATGTTCCTTTCAAATTGTAAGGAGCATGAAGACTTTAAAAATAATGAAGTGTATTTAAAAGTCTACTGCTGGTTTTACATGTTAGGTTGTTCTGTTATTTGGGGATTTTCCTCTGGTGGATTTATGCTGTAGCACAGTTAATCAGCAGGCTGCACACCAAGCAGCTGCTCCGTGGAAAAACCCACTAGTCAGGTGCCACTGGGCCCTCCTTGCAGTTGTGGTCTTCCATTGCGTGGCCAGAGTTTGGAAGCTAAACTGAAGATTAAATTGATGGACTGAAACAAGGACTGCTGAACAAAGAAAATAATGATATAGCTTTGTTTTGAAAAAAAAAAAAAAAAAAACCAGAAGGTTTATTTTAAGCAGAAAGATTGAACCTGCTCTTTTTTCCTTTGTTATATGTGATGATTGAATCTTAAAGGTCTGCCATGCAGGGTATCTCAACACCAATGATTAGAGGCTCAAAATTTGGCTTTCAACCTGAAGCTTGTAACATTATCAAATGGTAAACAACAACAATAACAACAACAACAATGAAATCTTGGAGCAAATTTGGAAACTCATAATGCATATTAGATTGCTTCTGAGTTTACTGTTAAGGCCTATTTTTCAACTTCCAGTTTGTAGAAATTATTTTGGGGGAGGGAGACTAAGTATTATTCTGTACATGTCTCACCCAGACAGGAAGACAGAACATGATTTGTTCACCTACACACTCATGTGACATCGAGAGAGCTGATAACTCTGTGACTGTGATGTTAAGTGAAGTTGGGAGGGTGTAGCACAACCTTTTGTGCCTCTCTGTTCTCTGTGTAGAGAATGATACTGGTTTTTTTGTACTTTGTTTTGCCTCTTCAAATTATAAGGTCTCTGAGGTATGGGTTGATGCTGATTATGGACATATATATTGAAGCATTCACTGGAGACCAGACACAAGCAGCACTTCTAGGAGTTACTATGTACCAAATAATAAATAGCATTGATGAAGAAATATGGACTGCTAAGAAGTGAAGGAAAATATTACCTTTTCTGCGGTGAAGTAAAAATTTAAAGAGCATAATGTGGTCTTTGCGTCTCCCCATGGGTATTATGTATTCTCATAGCCTTCACAAACCATTTCAGAGCAGGACAGCTGACCTTCGAAAGTAAATACGATTAAAGCTGAACAAATCAGGTAATTACAATAAAAACATGACTTGACAAGCAGCCTCTGGACAGAATTACAGTTCTATACACAGCCTTCTCATTCAATTACGATGATTTGAAATGGTAAAAATATTTAGTTTACTTTTGCTTGATATTTGTGGGACACTCCATTTCTAAGCTATATTTAAAAGTTCTTTAGAAAGAAAATTTCTTTAGAAAAGAAAAAATAGTTCAATTTAGGTTTAAGTTTTTGCATGTCACTCAAAGAGGTGTTAACAAGGTGGAACCCGAGGTACCTGGATCCTTTTTTGACCCAAATCTCTTGTGATACAGGATTTCCCTCCTTAGCATGGCCTCCTTCCCTCTCCTCCTTTTTTGTTACAATCTGTTTGCAGCTCAATAATTGGTACAGCTGTAGAGCTGTGCAGAGAAGAGCATGTGCTGGTCTCCTGTCTCTCCCCTTTCCTTCTGTCATTTGGCAGAAGTACAGGTAGCAGCCTCCCAGTTCTAAGGGAACACACAGAAAGACACTGTGAAAGGTGAGAACCAGAGATGGGAAAAAATCATGTCCATAGAAAGAAGAGGACTCAAGCTATGGATGTTGCTGTAGTCTTACCATGTCATAGTATTGGCATCAGCATTTAGAATCAAGAGCTTCATTGTCACCTGTTGCTACTGCCTTGCCCAAACTGCGCTGATGTTCCCAAAGCAAGGATGAGTTGCAATGTACAGAAAAAAAACCGAACAAAGAAATGTAATTCAGAATGTGCCACTGAAAACATGCAGGTCAACTCTGAAACTCAAGGTCAGGGAGGGGCACCAACACACCCTGGACCTGCAGGACACCAATAAATTCTTAGATTCCAGAATAGATCTTATAGCATCAAAAAAACCTGGGTCAAATTCCTACAGAAACAACTTTTAAAAGCTCTTTAATCCCATTAAAACCAATCTGAGCAACACACTATAAAGCCCAGGATACTCAGACATGCATTCAAGAAAGCACCATAATCGAGTCTGAATGGATTAGATAGATAATATGACCTGGTGAAATCCCTGGTGCTACTTCCATGCCCACAAGTTTCACGGGAACAGGCACATGGTGGAACCAAGAGTCCCAAACAGGCAGGAGACCTGGAATGGTTTGGATGCATCTGGCAAAAGGAGCTGCTTGTGTGGATTTGCTTGGGGCACAGGTCACAGAGCAGTGTCTGCAGGGCTGTGCTGTTTAGCAGTGTCACTGCACCTTGGAAATGAAGTGCCATTCTGTCCTGAGATACAAGTCATGGCACAAAGGTGCCTGAGCTAGAGGACGTCCAAGCTGGCACATCTGGGGGGCACAGCTCCACCAGCACAGATCCCACAGTGGCATGGTGGTGCTGGCATGGCACAGCACCATCTTTGTCAGAGCCACAGAAGAGCCTGGCACTTTCCCAGCCCTGCAAGCACAGCACTATAGGGCTGCAGCTGGGCTGCCTCTGCTCCCAGCAGGAGCTCAGGTGCTGCTGGCCTGAGCATCTCTGCACTGTGTAAAAACACCTAGCCCCAAACCTAGAGCCTCATTGTGCAAAGTATTTGACAAACACAGCACAGAAAGATACCTTGCCCCAAGGAGTTTACTGTCTAAATAAAATGGAACTAGTGTAGACTGCACATTGCTCAGTGTATAAAGCAGTGCTTGTCACTTTTCCTGCCAGCAATGTGCCAGAAGTCAAGCTATTAAATTGCAGTTAGCAGATGGGCTAGGTACTCCCGTTGCTTTTGCTGAGTACCATGCAGCAACCACGGCTCTTCATCATACACCTGACTCTATCAAAATCTGTATTACAGTCCTAAAGAATGATAGAATACCTCTAAGCTCAGTGAGTTATATGCACCTCATTAATATACCCTTTATTTTCAGGGAGCTCCCATATTTTGAAAGGGTGAATATTACTTGAGGTTTTAATAAATGAACTGCTGCAAAGGAACACGTTGCCTTCCTCCTCTTAAAAAGATGCTATTTATATCAATAATACCATTGTGAGTGTTACTCCAAACCTCAGAACAGAACAGTGACAAGTTAACCAACCACTTTTGTAATAACATTTACTGCCCTTTATGAAGTTAACAAATCTATTTTTCAAATTTCAGTCATTTAGAATACAAAGGGAAAAACCATTTTTTCATATGATAAAATGTAGCTGCTGCTGGAATCAAAGAGTCAACCACATTTTTTTCATTAATTTGATTATTCTGAAATGATTGATAAGATTAATTAAAACTGGTTTGATTCAGAGATCTTCAGAGGACCCATCTACACAACTCTTGCAATTTCCACTTGAATAAAAATGGAACAGCATCTATAGGGAGACAGATATACCCAGCATGCCTCTTTTCCACTCTAACTGTATGATAGTTATTATGCCTATTATTCTCCTTGTGAAGCCTCAGTCCATCAGGAATATTTTGAGGCTCTTTTTAGTAGGATGTAGAAGAAAAAAATACAAACCTATGAGAGAAAGAAAGGAAGAAAGAAGGAAAAGAAGGAAAAGCAGGAAAAGAAGGAAGGCAGGAAAGAGAGAGAAAGAGAAAGAAAGAGATGAGAGAGAGAAGAGAAAAACCTCAGAGCTTAAGTGTAATTTCAACCAATTAAAAAAGATCAGCTACTCTGCATTGAATCTTTGGGGGAATAGATAATTTCACCTCCCAGAACAAAATACCTTAAAGACTTTCTTTAAAGCTGTGAATAAGCAGTAGTTTTTCACTCTTCCCCTCCCCTTTCCTTGTCTGTGATGTAGAGTTAAGTGTACTTAATAAATCAATATTATTTGCATAAATAAAACCAAGCTTGTATTACCAGATCAAGGCTAAAGTCTTCAATATTATTCATATAAACTACTATGATCAGGGAGGGCTTAATCCACTCTCTGGATCCACACATGTTCTTCTTGAATGTGTCTATGAAAACTGCTAAGAAGGCATTTATTCTCCCATTTCATAATGTGCCCTGCTGTTAACTAGTCTTCAGTCTAGCTGTCCTGCTTCTATAAATAAAACATCCTGTGGAAGGGCATGGGTGACCCAAAGTTCCCATCACTCTCTTCCTTACAGGGTTTTTTTTTGTCTCACTGTGCTTCCTGAGATTATATTTTGTAATATCTCAGTAGAATCACATTATTTAAACTAGTTTCAGTAATAATCAAGAAAACATAATCAAACACATTGCTGTGTCTTATCGCTGTTATGACAGGTAAGGACATGATCCAAGCAAATTTTAGATATGTGTCTAATTAAAAACTGCCAAACATTCAGCACATTGCTATTCAGTAAATAGGCTTCAGAGGTCTTTGATATTAAACATGCATGCAGGTGTTTTACTAAATTTTGTCTCATAAAAATGTAAAGTAAAAAAAAGTATGTAGGAAACTTCGGAGAGTGAAGTGACAATTTTGATTAATTAAAGCAGCTCTTACTGTAACTGTATCTTATGCTCATGGTGCCAGCCATGAAATATTGCAAGGAAGTGAAAACCTGTTCCTCATCACAAATCAATGAGAAGTTTTGGCATGTACTTTGTTTGGCCTCGAATATTTTCCCAGACTTTTTCTCAGCCATTCATGTGATTAGAGTAATGCACAAGCATAACAGATGTACTTTATGCCACCACAACATTATGGTTTAGTCAAAGTGGACATTAAATCTATCTTTTCAATACTGTGCAAAGATTTCCATATCTGCAGGAGTCTACCTTTAGTAAGCGCATGTACAATATAGGCCAACATTTGCATGTGAAAAGTCATCAAAAATTGGGAGGGAAAGTGCCTACCTCGGTAATTTTTAAATAACTCAGGCCATTAATTGGTAACCTTTGTTTCTCCTACTTGCTCAGGCATAAATTAGTTTTATGGATTAAGTATATTTGAACTTTTAAAAATGCTTTTATAGCTTAGAAAGCAAAATACTATATTTGCCTTCACACTTCAAAAACAGTGGAAGATATGTGTGTATGGGTCTGGGAAATGATTAGGACTCTAATACCTTGATACAAATTGTTACTGGAAAAATCAACCTGGTTAATTACTTCAGCAACAGCTCAAAGGTTCATGGAGGAAAAAATTTCAATCAGCAAAATTAGTTTTCACAGTAGAAAATTCAGAATGTTATTTGTTTATAAAGGAAAGTTTTAGGAGAGCAACAGCCATCAGTTGCACCAGTTAAAACAGAGAATATGAGCAACCTTCAGTGTTATGATATAGTTGTGACTTTCTTGAGTACCATAGATTTTATTACCAGTTTGATGTCCTTACTTATGGAGCCTAAATGTAATATTTTAAGCTGGTATAATTGCAGGTAATTGTCCACTCTCCTGACAGGTGTGGTGTTAACTGATGCAAAAGGCATCTGTGGCACTTGGGACTTAGAACCAGGTCTGACCTGTGGGGGAGTGTTATTCTGGTGGGGATGGACTTGTGTGCTTCATGGCTGAGGTTTTGCAGGAGGAAGTTGTGTTTTAAAGCAACTTTTGACTTTTGGTTTCCAGAAGTGACCAGAGGGGAAGACGTGGATTCTCAGGCAGTGGTTACTCAGCACTTAAAAGTTTCATATGGTACAGTACAGTCCTGTGATGCAGGGCTCTGCTGGGACACCTCCAAATAGTGTTATTATTCACATAGGACTGCCATGAGGTAAACAATATCACAGCAGCAAGGGGTCAGACACAGACTTCATGAGAGTTGCTGCTAGTGCTTGCTACAGAATTGTTTAGAGGAAGCTCCGACTACTGCTGGAGCATCTTTCCTGAACTCCCAACCCCTTATCTGAATCATGCAATTGAAAACCAACCAACCAATGAATTCTGTGGTTGCCTTTGCTTGCCTTGTGCTCTCCAGCCATTTCCAACTTGACTTTTCAACCATGATAAGACAAGGTGCTGAAAGAACAAACCATGAAACCATGAGTGTTTTGCATAATTGCATGACTCCAGGAGATGGAGCCTTAACAAGACCATTTCTGGATGTATCTGTACTAACTTCTGTCTCTCTCACTATGCTTGGTTTGAAACTGGCAGTATCTTTGTTGCTGGACTCTCTTCTACCAGGGGAGGCCAAAGATATATTTTTTTACAACTCTGAACAGTTAGACATTTTTCCAGATCAAGCAGCATCATGTGGTCCGAACTGAAAGTATTTCCCAGCCTGACTGCCTTGCAGAGTAGTTTCACAGGCACATTTTTCTTTCCCCAGTATGGATCTCCTGCCCTGAATGGGTGCTCAATAAATTTCAGAGGATATCTAAATATCTGCTTCTGCTCCAGACTGGGGAGAAATCAGATGGAGAAACTTCTCAGTGGTGTCATTATTATGGAGACCAAGAACCTAATAATTGTCTCTTGGCAAACATTTTCAAGTCTAGAGTGGTGGGTCCCATCATAGTGGAGAAAAGTCTCCTGCTTCACTTCACCAGAGCATGTTTCAGTACTCTTTCAACAGGGGTACTTTGGCTTCAGCTGCTAAAGCAAGGAACCAGGATCTGTGTTGCTCCCTCACTGTAACACAGTTGTTTGAGCTTATAATTTTCCACCAGATTTGTATAGGCTCTGGATCACAGCTCATCTCTTCACAGATGCTGTGAAACATGTAACATAACAGCTTCTCCAAGGGCTTTTATGCCATTAGCTCCTGCTTTACAAGAAAAGCTAAATGGAGCTAAAGGAAATAGTGATATAAGTGTATGCCTTCACTTACCTAAGTTTTTTCCCCATTCTTGAGCATTCATCTGAATCCTTTTAGGTTTTCAGGATCCTGCCTCTCCCCTTGCATATAGACCTGCATTGATTTCCCTTAAGCACCTAGCATTCCATCCTATTCCTGCAGCCACAGAGGTAGCAGAGCACTTCTGCTTCCCAATAAATGAGATGACAAAATACCTTGAGACCCTTTCCTTTGTAATCACCAGATTTCTTTGTCAGATAATCAGTTACTCAGTTACCAGCTCACTAGAGCAGGTGATTTTTTCTGGTTGGCAGCCAGCTCCTCACCTCTAACTTTGGCTGAAGAGATAATAGAGGCTCAGCAACATTTTGTTCTTACCTCTATCTTCATCATGTGAAATCTCAGTCCAAGGAGGAGGTAAAAAGGGTGTCTAATCAACCCATTCCTAGTGGATAGTTTGATTAAAAAAAAATCCACATTTCTTCAATCTATATGCAAAACTTCACCGTATCAAATAGGAAAATACTATTTTTATAGTGAGGGATTCTTCCAGCCTTTGTAGAGATTCTATTCATACACCACTTGGACAACTAGTTTATTCAGATGAACATTTTTACCTGTTTGGACATGTTTGTATCTTGATGCAGCAGAAGGCTGATAGAGCTTTTCATCAGTCAGACTGAATTTATCCACCAAATATTGGTGCATGACTAGCAAGTGAAATCTATCCTTAGTCTATCAGGCTTTCATTCCTCCCTATCTTCAAAGTCACGCACTCCTACAGACTGATTAATGCAGAGGCTGACAGTGGTACTCTTGCTTTGATTTCTTTGTGACAGAGTATCCAAAAGTATTTCTTGGCTTGTTCTAGCGCTTACTTTCCTTTGCTTAGTGGTTCAGCAACAAACATGCACACTATTGCTAATTAATATGTTTGAAATTCTGTCCTGGCTCACAGCACTGAAAAAAATCACAGAAGTCTTTGACTGCAGTAGCTATTAATCAGCCCTAAGCCTTTGCATTTGTCCTAATTCAAAGCATTTGTTTCACAACATAGTTTCTGCATACCACACCAGTGTTGATCAACGTAGGTTTCAAAATCCTTGTTTATTTTATTTTACAGCATGTCAGTCTGGGAAGTTAGACAAAAAAGAAAAAGAAAAAAAAAAAGAAAATTAAAAAAAAGGCTGTTTATTTGTCTCATGCTGGGGAATTTCAGACTCCAGCAGGGTTCAATGGAGTGTGTGTCACCATCACAGAGCGTGCTAAGGAGGCACACTGAGTAGGAGCTGGTGATGAGAGAGAAGGAGCAGAAAAAGTCTGTCTTTGGCAACGGAGAAGACATAAAGGAAAACAAACAACAGTCTTTGCAGAAAAGCCTCTTTCATGCTGTACAATAGATGTGTGTTTTTATTGACCTTTATTGTTCATTCTGCTGCATGAAGGGTAGTAGGCTCTTGCCACAGAACTCAACCCTACCACGCACAGGAGGTGTCAGCTCCACAGAAGCTCTGCTGTGTAGCCTCTGAAGACTTCAGGAAAGACACTAGGGCAGTTTCTAAACTGGTATGCTGCCTGGGATATGGGGAGAAGCAATGTAATAAGCTGTTCTCTTGCAGCTCTGTAGTAATTCTCTAAGAAAAAGGAATAAAACAACCATTATGCAGGTACGGCCATCCCAGGACTCCTGACATGTTAAGGGTGGATCTGGGAAGCATCTCTCTGGAATTGTGCAACCAGAGTAGAGGGAAATTTGAGATGCTTCCTTTGCCTCAGCTCTCTCCCACACACATTGACTCTCTGGATAGAAGCTAAAACGTTGCTGTGAGCAATGACTTATCCCTTCCTTTTCTACAATACTTCTCCATAAGAGTAGTTTTTGCCCCTGCAATTAATTGGATTTATTAAGATAGCAGGTATTTTTTTTTCCGTATACTGATATTCCACAGGCTCTGCTAGCTCTAACGCTCATTATACAATAACACTGTCAAAATAATACAGTAATGCCTGCCAAAAGAGAGTACATTTTTAAGGAAAAGTACCTACCTATTTCCAGGGAAGTGTAACTGTGAGAAACACAACTGCAGCTGAAGCTGCAGCTGAGGTTCCTCTGCCCATTTTTTGAAGGAGATTCATGGAGAAAATAGGAAAAAAAGTCCTAACTTCACTTGAATAAAAACTAGAAGTTGTTAAAAGTGCATATGCCAAATAGGTAACAAATTAAATAAATAAATTATAACACTCCCCCCAAACCTGAACCAACTAAACAAAAAAGCCCCACCACTAAACTCCCCCATGAAAAAGAAAGGAAAAAGGTTAAATCCAACTCGTCTTGCCCACTATGTCTTTGCAGCTTCTATGTTTGGCTTGCTATGACTCACTGTTGAGCAGCTAAACCTGCCTGATGTTTTGGGAAAGCCTTCCCATCAACTCTGAGGCAGCTGCTCCCATCTGTCACACTGGTCTCCTGCTCCTCTGAGCAACATCAGCACCTCAGTCCAGAGAGGAGCCATTTCCCTCACCCACCCAGAGCTCATCTGACCTATTCTTACAAGAATATATAACTTAGTACAGATAAACCCCCTTCACAGCAATGTGATACTGCCAGCTTTCTAAGCAGTGCTTTCACCTCACCTTGGCTATGCAAAATTTTTATGACTTAAATGGCAGGAGATGTTACTTATTTGGCTGATTTCTCCTCCTTTTCTCCTGTGGGAGCATTCAAGGACAGAATACTTATCGGAGGCTGGGACAGAACAGTCTTGTCTATAGCACATCACTGCTTAAAAGCAAATATTGTTTCTAGCTTCTGATTCACTTTTTCCCTAAGGTAAGTTTAACTCTCATTTAGTTTAGGCATTTAGTTTGCCTTTGCTTTGTTCCATCCCTAAAGTGCCTAAAAGCAAAACATAATGCTGTGTCCCTGTTCCTTCTTGGTGTGGAAAGATTTCTGGATTTTTACCCAAAAAGAAAGATAGAAATAAAAACCTGAGTGGTTTTTTTTTTGTTTGTTTGTTTTGGTTTTTTTATAGGATTTCTAATTTCTTTCTATTGTACTGAAAATTGTACTATTGTATTGTACAGGGACACTAACAGGGGTATCATAACAAAGGAAAAATGAACTTCCTAAGGCTCAAGGTACACTTGCAATGCCACCATTTTTGACCTTGCTGCCATTTTTTTTCCGTACAGAAATGTCCAGCTGGAGTTTGAATACAGCTTACACTTCTACTTAAACAGCTGATTCACTGACATTTTCATCTTAAACCTTTTCATGTACCTTGCAGGAGAAAGAAGGGCTTTATGCTTCTGTATTCACTGTCATGATGTTACAATTCCAGAGACATGCTTTGGAAAAGCCTACCAGTCAAACAGGATACTCAATTCTCATTTCTGGCAAGTGCAGTTGAAAGGGGTGGGAGGAGAGATGTGAATGGGAAAAAAAAGCAAGGAGGAAAACAAAAATATATTTGAGTTTGTGTTTCCCAATGATAAAGGTGTAAAATAGTTAGATTTTAAGGAGGTCCTTTAGGAAAAAGAAGGAGGAAGAGCAAGGGTGAGATTTAAATGTTGGGTGCTTTTTTTTGTTTTTGATCTTTAGTAGGGTTACTCAGTGTATAGATGCAATGTATTTACTCACATCCAGAATTAGCACATGACCATAATAATAATCAGTACTTAATTCTTACACGGAATATTTTTCACCATTGCAGTAGATCAGACAACAAAATGCAAAATTTGGTAAACAAGTATCTTATCCTAGTTATAGAAAAAGGATTTTTTTTTTTGTGAGGCAGCAAATGTAGTCCAGATTTTTCAAGATAAGTATGTGTACCTATAGACCATTAAGCATTACAAAAATCAATGAACTACATGTTGTAGTATGACAGTGGGAGTGTCTTACAGCTTGTCCTTGAAAGATGTTTGTATTGACAGCAAACAGCCCAAAAGACAAAGACTGCACTATGACAATTCCACAAAATCACTTAAAAAACAAAAAAGAGTGACAATCCTCAGGGCTTCAAACCTTCCAAGTTAAGGAATTGAAATCCCTATAAAATGTCTAACCCTGGAGGCTTTTTACTGTAGAATTATCACTGGTAAATATATAGATTATTTAATTAATCCACTCGGTTTTAAGTTGTCTGCTCTTTTATTTTCCTTCTGTGCCTCACTTTGGTGGTTTGAGCCCCCTGGCACCTTCAGAAATTGCTGAGAGGTGTCTGGTAGAAAGGATCAGAAGTTCACAGGCACAGGTGGATGTGGTCTAAGGAACCTCATCCCGATGTCTCAGTCCCATTTCCACTCAACACTTGCCCCTTGGATGCAGTCTGAAGTTCAAAGACACACCCAAAGTGGCACCCCAATGGTACAGTCTTGCCAGCTTTGCTTTTAATGAGATCAGGGTTTCACTAGGCTCTGGAGTCTGTGATTCAAATGCTCTCCTCACTGTTCAGTTAATGGGATCAGAGTAGCTCCATCTGTAATGTGCGGGTTGTCTCCTGGGTAATCTGCCTCAAGGAGATGAATTGAGAAGCTTACACCTTTAAATATGATGCAGTCAAGGAGAATTATAATTATTGCATGTATTAACACTGTGTACAAGGCCCAAATTACATGGTACAGAAAATATGAAATAAAATGCAATATTGCAATAGCCAATAGTCCTGAAAAAAAGAACACATTTATTGAGCATTATCTATGCTGTTGGAAAACTTTGCAGTGGAGAAAAGAAACAGAAGATCCATTCTCCCTGAAACTACTGGAAGTCCTCTAGGGCCGTGAGGCAGATCATTGTACTTAGCTTGTATGTGGGAGTTGGGAAGAACTCCATCAGCTTATCCTGTCACTTCTTCTTCCTCGGGATCAGCCTTTTTCCTCCCTGTAAGATCAGAGAGAAACTTTTGCCTCTTTTGCTGTCCAGCCTGATTCATTCATCTAAGCACAGTTTAGTTAAAACTCCTCATTTACTCAGAGGAATTGTTTCCAAAAAGGCATCCAAGCATTCTTTGTATTGGTAGAGAAAGGAATAGGCTGAGTGAATTTGGGTAGTCATCTTTGAAGCTGACTACAGGACCTGAGTGCCCGGTTTATTTTTCTCTTACTGGGAAGTATGCATACAAATCCCTAAGCTTTAGAAAAACTTAGCCCAAAGGCTTGACTTGTCAGTCTTAGCCTAAAGGAATGTAGGTGTCATCAGTTACAAATACTGGTGTTGGCATTTAGCTATCAAACTACTTGATTTGCATGCATAAAGATTATTTTAACCTATAAATATTGGATCTCCTGGTGTTGCCCAAATTAAATACTGAGCATAAACCTCTCATACAAGATCAGGCTCTGATACTGATAGTCATACTGATACTGATATACTCTGATAGTCTTCAGGAAACTGATCATTTACCTACTTAAAGGTGAAGTCAAAGACATTGGAAGTTGAAGAGAAACATATTTTAAAATATGGGTCTTAGTCCTATTTGTTTGGCCCAATAAATGCTGCTATGTGGCAGCACTGATTTTAACTTTTTCTTTCACCATTAAGGTGTCTAAATTCAGCACCACATAAGAGACTGAGTCCTCATCAAAGAGATTTTCTTCCCATTACAAGCAGTTTAAAAATCATTGTAATTTCCATGATCCTACTATTCATACACCTTCTCAGCTAATTTATTCTTCTCTATGAATTAAAATAGAGCAATAGGAACTTGTATTTCTCTGCTTCAGAAATCTCTCCAAAGAACAGAAAGTACCATACTGTATTGCAGTTATGAGTAAGACACTTGCATTTCTTTTCTTGAGGACTTCCTTTATTCTGCATCAAATAATATTTTTTAACCTGACTCTCACCTCGTACCACGCAAAGTCCCAATAATTACCTGAACCCTTTCCAGTTATTCTA
This sequence comes from Sylvia atricapilla, assembly GCF_009819655.1. Taxonomy (NCBI): domain Eukaryota; kingdom Metazoa; phylum Chordata; class Aves; order Passeriformes; family Sylviidae; genus Sylvia; species Sylvia atricapilla. Next base: position 65,894,896 of record NC_089140.1, on the reverse strand, counting down.
GTTTCAAATATTTTACTGAGGATCACAAACAAGAATATTAGAGACCAGCTACAGAAAAGACTTGTGTTTGCAGTGAACCTGACTGTGCTGTGCAGTTTCATTGACATCACAGGGACAAGAGTGGAATACATCAAGTGTGAATAAAAGTTTCAGCTGCAGTGCATCTGTTTTTGAAAGTTATAGATTCTGTGTTTGTGAGAAAAGACCGTCTCACAACTGCACTTTCAGGCACAGACCTGTATGAAATTTTAAAAGCCTGCAGAGGAGGTGGCATGCTGAGTTAAAGAACTTGATATGGAAGTAATTAGATAGTAGACAAGATGCAAAATAGAGAAAATAGAAGAATATGAGCTTTTAAGAAAGTTAAGTGATTGCTCAAATCTCTCCTCCCCTTACCATTCCTGACCTCCCTAAAGTTAAGGCAGGCACGATGAAAGATCTACACACTTTCTTGTTCTAATAATTTCCTCAGTAATCAAGGAGCGGAAGTTGTTAAGCGTAGTATGTTCAGTTGGAAGAGATTTGCTCCACCATTTGGCTCTCATGCCAAGAATATAAAGCTGTCTAATAGGAAGTCCTCCACACATGAGCAGGGAGTAGAGCTGAAGTAGCAATCAGCAGCTGATCAAGGCTATCTGAGCACACAGGCCAGGTGAACAAGCAGGAATTTCAGTAAGTGGTTGCTGAGCTGTTTTAGACCAGCCTGTGCATCTGATCCCACTGGCCCTGACAGTAGCTCTGCTCTTCGGGCAAAATCCTGCAACTACTTGCAGGACTCTACAAGGCCCACAATGCAAGTAGGCTGGGAGGTAGAATAAACAAGAGAGTGTCGCAAGACAAAAAGGTGACATTTTGATAAGACCTGTGCACAGGGAAATGGAATGGATTAGTTGGTGGGATAGAAAGCTAAGGAAATGTGATCTCTCTTGCTCATTCCGCCATGTTCTTCTACCTCCCACCACGAGTAAGTAACATGTGGGTGGATAAGTGGATCCTCTGGCTTGGTTTAATGCCAGCAATGAGAACATTTGTGAAGCAAAGCCAAGCATGCTGGCAAACATCCATCGATCATTCTTTCCTTCATTAAAGTCCTCTCACCTTGTGAGAAGAAATTGATTACACTACCATAGACACGCTTCCTCCAGCACTTCAAAGCCTGCAGAGGTGGAAGCTGGATTTGAGCCATAGTGCCTGGAGCTTTCAAGAGTTAATTAAACGTAATAGTAACCTATATATTTACAGGTCCCTTTTTGATGACAGCAACAGAATAGAGGTTAACCCCACTTTTCAGGTTCTCCCTCAGGATTTGTTTGAACTTTGCTCTTCCTCCACCTCTCCATCAGGCATGAACTGAGTTCTGCAAGTCAGAGAGAAATGAGTGCTGAATCTCCAGCTGCAGACATGGACAGCAGGGGTGGAAAGACTGAGTGAATTTGCCAGAGGTTATATGTGAAAACTGTGGCAAGGTGCAGTTGTATTATTTCATCCTCTTTTTTTCTCACAAATTCCCTGCCACCCTCCCTCTTCTGTGATGAATCATGAGAGTGCCAATACATACATAACAAAGTATAAATGACATGAAGGCACTGGCTGAAATTCTGCAAAGCACCTTACTGCTGCTGAGGTGGCAAAGAATGAGGAACAGAAATCCTCCAGATTTACTAGTCCTAAATGCAAACAGCATTTCTTTAAGCTTCCACATAAAGATCAACTAAGCAGCTTTAAAGACATCACTAAAACCTTCAAGCTGCATAACATTGATGAAAAATTGACTTGGAATCAACATGCTGTACTGTGCTTACTAGCCCTGACAAGGTGGATAAAAATAGCAAGGAGACAATGGTGACGTCAATCAAAGACTGGGTGAGCCAAAGAGTTTTGCAAATACTCCCACGTGGAATGAGTCAGAGATGGAGTAGAGAGTTTGAGAAACACAAGGCAAGCAAAATCTCTTTAAAAGAAGTTTCACTGTGTGCTCAGAAGCCTTAGACAACTTAAATTTAAAGCAACAGAGAAATGTTGAAAAGAGGGGGGAAAAAGAGTCCTGAAGGTGTTTCAGTCACTGGCATGGTGAAAGGTTTTTTTATGATGTTTTTGCTGAAAGCTTTCCAAATAAAATGCTAGATGTGATAAATAAACACAGATCTTTAGGCGGGATAAACTTCTCAGCTGACATTTGGCAAAAAGAAACCTGATCCTTATGCCTTCATAAGTTCCCTGCGGGAACTGATACAGAGTATTGATGACTCTTGTCAGTAGACAGGGACAAGGACAAGTTTGGCAGCTGATGGACAGACCATGATGTGACATTATATTGTAGTTAAGGGTAGGAAGTAAAAAAGCACACTGCAGCCAATTGGAAATTATGAGAGAATTTTGGGAGGTAGGTGGTCATGAAGTTATTTGAATGTTTTCTTAAAACGATGAAAATTAATTTTAAAAAAGGATAAAAATAAAACTGAAAAGCCCAAAAGTGACTACTGTGTTTCTCTAAACATGCCAAGCAACAAAAATATCCTTAGGTTTATTGAAGATGGTATTTTTACATTTAGTAATCTAAGGTCTCATATCCAGGCCAATTTCAAGTCTTTTATGTTTACTTTAGAGAAGTTTTCTAAAATCTCTAGTTCTGAAAATCCCCCAAAAATGTCTTTTGCAACGTCTGAAGGCCTAGACTATTATAAAAATACACAGCTTCTTGACAACATAAATAAAGATCTCTTGGATTAAAAGTGTCAGGAGTGATGTTTCCTTTTTAAGCTCATTACATCCATAAGTTTGATCATCTTGATCCACAGTGCATAAAACCCTGCATTTGCATGCACAGTAATCAAAGCAACTATTTTCCTGTCTTCATTAGGCCTGGGACCAAGTTTCTTAGCAACTCCATGCAAATATCTTTCTGTTTTTCCCATCAGGAGAGGTGCACGAATATGGCGCAACACACAGGAGCTCCAAATGCCAGCTCATGTCACAATAAACATCTTTCCTAAGGTGAGGAAAGAGGTCTCTTTCACAAAGCTTTTATCCACTCTTTTTCCCTAAGTCAGGCTTTTTCCCCACAGATATTTTTTGTAGCGGCTGGTTTTACAATGTTTAAAGCTGTAAAGAGTGCAAAATTGTAGAGTGCAAAATTTACACAATTTTGTCCTGAAAAGGTCCAATCTCTTTTCCATTTCAGAATTGATTCTTCTTTGTAAAAGGCTCCCAGTCTTTTCTTTAACCATGACCACTTGTGTGTTTGGGTCCAAATCTGGAAAACAGGACTCCTCTTAAGACAACTTCTGTCTTTTTTTTTTTTTCCCTGCAGTAAATTTTTCATCTTTTACTTATATTTCTTTGATGTTCCAGTCTTTTGCAACTGTTGAGCAAGGAAGATTAAAGCCATTATAGCTTTATTAAAAATTCAGTGTTCTTTGCCACTCCTTTCCTGCTTTTTGACTGAAAAGCCAGCCAAAATTAAGATACTATCTGTGGCTAGGAAGCATCTGAACTGAAAATGCAATGATCTCTAATGGTTACGAGGAAAACCAAATATTTTGGTATACACTCAGCCTAATTATTAGCTCTTTTAAAGACAGCAAGTATTCACTTGCAGTGGAATACCCATCCTAATATTACATATGTAGTCATGCACCAATTCTTGAGAGTCCTTTATAAGGCAGAACAATGAGAAATTTAAATAAAGACGGAAAAATACTCATATTTTTCCTTCTAACTTCTGGAATGAATGTGAAACAATGTTTAACTTTCTTTATGCTAAGATTTAGCCAAATGAAATTATTTTATCCTTCTTCTACCGAAATCATAAGGTGCTTGGAAATCATTAACTGCTATAATATTATGATTTTGGAAGAAGAGTTAAGTACCAAACTGTAGTTTGAAGGAAAGATACACATAGGCCTCATTAACTGATCATGTCATAACAACTTTACTGCTTTTTGTTGCAGGCTTTTGGCATAACTGAAGGCTTTGGTTGAAGGTGGAAGCTTCATTTTGGCCTAGGGATAACCTCTTAAAGATGCAGCAACCTCACAGCAGAATAATGGCTTATCTGCACTGCTAATTTGAATACCACAAGACTGTGACATGTCAGTGTAATACTATGGTGGAAATGCTTGGGGAATTGCACATGCCCCACTTCATAACGTGACTCGTTAGTCAACAGAGTCTTTGCTGGTGGGAATTGTCTGTGTAGACCTCCATGGAAAAAGTCTTACTTCTTATCTAACTATGGAAAAGAGAGTTATTATTTTATTCAGTAGGACTGATACCATAATTTAAATGGTGACTACTGAAGGATTTCTGGGTGAAATCTGACCAACCATTACCATGAAGTTCAGTGTTCAAGCAAAAATTATTGCCCATATTTTATAGCTATAGCGTGCAAGGATGTGAGCTATATCTGACTGGTTTCTTCTGACAAATCAAAAGTTTGCTATTCAGAATAGTAACAGTGTTGTAAACTGTCATCAGGATAAGGCCCTTAGGTATTGCAAAGTAAATGTCTACATATAATCTGACTAATGCATGTATTTTGTAAGCAATTACTATCGTTTGCCCTTTGACAGGGCTTTCTGAAACATTAGAGAAATGAAGAATACTTTTAATTTGTACTGTATTAAATTATACTTGTATTAATTATTAAATAAAGATTATTACTAAAACTTAATGAAAGAAACTATCATTATTATATCTGCCACAAATAAAAAATCTACCTCTTGCATTTTAGAGATGATGCGATCCATTAATTAGTTTATAGATCCCCAAATCTAAGGGAGTGCCAGAAATTTCTGGGATTTCCCTCATATATATGTCAAGCTTCTGATGAAGTTGAAAGATACGTGCTGTGTATTAATTTGAATGCATCTGCCTTTACTTCACTCATGTAATACCTTCCTCTTCCAATCTGTTGCAGAAAAAGCATCTGAGTATGTTGGGCAGGAGATGCACCTGTTGGGCTGTCTGCAGAGGAGGTCTGAGGGCATGGAGATCTGCTGTGCAGAGAGGGAAATCAAGACATGCTGAAACCTGCTGGCCTGTACTGCTAAGCTCTACAGTAGTTTTTTGTCTTTTAGAGGACAGGAGGGTTTTTTTTAGGTGGACATACCTGCAAAGCTGTGTATCACTGCCCACAAAACCAGCATGGACACAGCATCAGCAATTGCTATCTTTAGGGGCCCCCACAAGAGTAGGGGAGAAATCCACTGATCTCATCATCTCAGATCTTTCTGTCTGACAGTTACTTCTCCTCCTGCTTTGCACAGGCCCTGGGGAATTCACCCTTACTAAAAACATTCAAAAATGTGCTTGTAGGACATGCAGCTTTACAATTTTGATGTATTCATAAAGTCATGCAAATACTATACGAGTATGTGAAGTACTAGTCAGAGAGACAGTTTCAGTTAAAATAGCTGACATACATATCTGGATAGACAGATGAACTATGCTGGGGTGAAAAGTATAATCGTGCTTTTAATATTCATGAACGGTACATGGTGATACAGGTCTTTGGGGACAAGACAATAGAGAGCCAGATGTGCTTAGAACAGTTGGATGTCACTGGACAAACACATGATGTGATCCCAGAAGCAATGCTTCTCAGGACATTATTTTCTTGTAGGGACAACGTCCTTGATCTTGAATGACTGCAGGTTTTTAAGTGAACAGTAAGTATGTCAGTACTTTCCACTGAAATCATTTGACATGACAACTTTAAAATACACAAAACTTATTCTGCTGAACAAGAAATGCATTAGCTACTGGAGCCCAAAAATAAATACCTCATAAATAAATATCTGGTAGCATCTTATGTGGATTAAAAATACACAATCACATATATGCACATGTATATGTAATAGTAGACACAAATGCATATAGAAAATTAAATATATAAACATATGTATATGCATATTTACATGAGATTCCTACACATTATTGACAAGAAAAACTATTCAGAAACTATTCAGAAGGTAGCAAGTTTGCTTATAACAAAAAAAAAAAAAAAAAAAAAAAAAAAAAAAAAAAAAAATCACTACATTTTACTTGCCCTTGTTTTACTGCCTTGTCTGTCTCTATGAAATGTTCCTTTGTATTCTGGTAAAAAGAAATCTCACATTTCTCAGCTGCTGATTGGAAAATCTAGCAACTAACCTGTTTGAAAACATGCACAATCTGATCTTGTAAGTCATCATAGTGGGAGCTGCAGGTGCTGAGCAGATGAAGACCTAGTGTAAAGAGGCCAGAGTAGAGGTATCTCTGTCTCTAGGTTTTGATATGGTAACTGACACCCGGCTATCAGATCTTGGACATCTGTTTGACAGTTTTGACTTGTAATTATTAGAGTGAATCATTAAACAAACAGATCACAGTAGACAGTGGAAAGTACACTAGGATAAAGTAGAATTTGGTCTGTTACCAGTGTTGATGTTTGTAGGAGGAACCAAAAAACACATTTTTCTTTTTAAAAATAAACCTGCAATTTTTTTCTGCTCTTCTACCTCCTGAAAGCATACAGTACAATGCATTTGGCACTACCAGTTTAAAGGCTGAATTATTTGGTAGAGCTACAACCTCAAAGCAAAAGATGTTATTTTTGCTTTGACTATGATGCATTTACTGTGGCACAATCTTGCAAAATGAGGAGCCTAAAGTAATACCCCTAACACCCTGTTCAGACACTCAGACATAAGCAGACTAGAATCAAAGCACCCATTTCTTTCCTTTAATTCAACAGGATTTGTGAGGGTAGGACATGTTAAGAAAATAAGGCTGTTTTTTTTACTTTGATTCTTTAATAAATGGACTAACTGGAAAGCTGTAACTTATGTGCATAGCAAGGGGGTTAAGGTGGCACAGGGTTAAGGTGGGAAGGCACCAGAAGCCTCTTTGCTCTGTTTTAACCTTCTGAAATTTGATGCCATTCACCAGAGGTCTCCTAAGTGTAAAAGTTTGTCTCCTCTTGTTATATTGCCACCTGCTCAGGGAAACGCTAATCCATTAAGGTCAAGCAGTTCTGAGAAGGTGCTGCAGTGCCTGGGGCAGCCTCTTGAGTTTCACTTCTCGCAGCTGCGGGAAGATGAAGTCAGGATGGTCCTCGTTACTGAAATTAGACAGATCAGGAAGTAAACAGAGCTTGCCTTTCATCTGATCTGGCTTTGAGATGGGAAAGGTTGGGGAGGGGGGCAGAGCAGAGGGTGAATTCCTCTTCTAATTACTTTATGGGTCAGTTCTCCAGACTTTGTGTCAATGTCAGACATACATAATCTGTTTTATTTTTAAATGAGAGAAAAGGGAAAAAAATTCTCATGAACTACTGAAGATTTTAAGGTTTACTATCATTTAGTTCTCAATACCATGACTTTCATGGGGATTATTATATTTTCATTTGGGAATGAGCAGACAACAGATCTAAGACAGGGGAAGAGCCATACTGTCTGCATAAACTTCTTGCCCCTTTACACAATGGAACTTTTGCCTTTTGTGTTCATTGCTTGCCTTCTTTTCTCCGAAGTAGATACGAGGATTATGAAAGGCACTGGACTGACAGTAGAGGCTGGAGCCCTCTTTTTTTCACACCTGAACTGCTGGGGTAGCAGCCCTATGAGACCATCTCCTCCCCACAGATCTGAAGGGACAGACACCAACAACAGAAGATGCCACCTCCATAGCAAAGGTTTTCCACGTCGTCTCCTCACTTTGCAGCCCAAAGGTGCCAAAGACCATCCTGAACAAGCCACAGCCCCTCTGGGAGGGCATCATCACCTTGCAGAACTCCCTGATTTGCAGATGGTGACTTAAAAAAAGTCAGCAAAAAACCCTGAATGATGGAAGATCATTGAGGAGCACTGCCACGTGTGCTCAGCATGAGCTATAACTCGTAGCAGCAGTTCAGATGTGCTCCAGCAAATGAATGAACCAGACTCAATCTTGTTTTGTCTGACTGAGGGCCAGTATTGTCTGGAATCAGCTGGGGCAAAAGCAGACTTTTCAACACCTTTTTTGGGTAATGTAGGCTGTGATTATATGAATTCCATAGGCACAGGCAGCCTTATTGCTTCAGTCCCCACTTCTCACACACCCACTTGGAGTCCTATTTTCACAGGGTTTTTAAGAGCTGCTTTAGAGAGCTGTGATAATCCAGGGGATTAGTGAGAGCCAGAGGGGAGCCAGACATATGATGCCCCACAACTGAAACATGCAGATGCTTTGCTTTGATGTGATAAGGCAAAATGAAGCCTTTAAAAACCAAGGTGAGGGAGTGTTTTGTAGAGCACTGCAGCATCCTAACTCTACTCGGGCCTTCGGAAGACAAGATGCTGTGAAGACAGCTGGTCAACTACTTGATTCAATTAATTTTCCCCCTCTTGATTCTGCTCAGCCAAAACTCTCTCCTTCACCTTCCCCCACACCTCTGCTCTCCAAGTTTACGGGGCAATGGTGGTGAACAAGCAAACTGTATTTTTCATTTGGTATCCTCAATGAGATGGAAAGACACTCTTCTCCAGAATCAGTTCTGTCTGCATTACATGTAGCCAGAAGGAGCTTTTTGACTGGATGAAAATAGGCATGTTCTATAGTCCTCTTTGTTCCTCTGACTTGTGGCAGGTGTTTGACTCTCCTAGAGCAAATGGTTTAATGTGAAACTTTTTTCTCTTCTAAACTAGGCAAGATACTCAAGTGTCTGCCTTTCCCTCTATAAGTTCCCAGAGTGTTTCTCCACCAGAGACAAGTGCATATAGCAACACTTTGAATAATTGTTTCTCAAAGCATATACAGAAAATCTCCAATGTGCATGCAGATGCAAAGAAGTACATATTTAATCATATATCTGTATGTCCCTGTACATATATAAACAACTAACTGGGGGACCAGGACATTCACTTGGCAATTTTCTTTCATGATAGAAAATTGTATGCATGCAGTTGATGTCAGTTATGTCATTAGGCTCTAATGAGGATTATATTGTGGTGAGCATTTTATAGCAATCAGAGGGAAAACAATCTCTGTGCAAAGTAGTTCCAACCTACAAAGTCCAAAATAACTGGATAATGTGATGAAATAAAACTTTTTTTTCTTGTTGGAAGATGCATTTTTCTAAGACTATGTTGATATTTCTTGTCTTACCTAATATTAAGTAAGCACAAATATTTAGTAGGCCTTGAAGTCAGTAATTCATAAATTCACCAGAAACTCTCAGAGTTTGTTTGAATCTCCAAGGATGCACATCATCAGGATTGTTTAAAAATATGACTCCCTGATTACAATAAGTCTGCAGACCACAGATCACAAGGTGTGCTCTAAGGTGCCCTCAAGATATGTCCACAAGCCCAGCAGATTGAATTTTTAACTAAAAAATACTAACTGAAGTGAAACACTGGTAAAATACCACCCCAGACCCAGATCCTGAAGCCATTTGGTTTGCTCTTAGAATCCATACAGATTGAATTTTAAATGAAGGTATTTAAAACTACCTTTCAGGCTCGTGAAAGCTCCAGATCAGAATGCATTCAGAAACCATTGCATGCTACAAATCTCAGAGAGATGGATAGGATATTGAGAGACACTGTTGCCTTCCTCTTTGTGGTACATTTGCACTGTTTTACCTTTTTTTTTTTTTTTTTTTTTTTTTTTTTTTTTTTCCTACAGTATTTCATACCTCTATTTTTCACATCTCAGCTGAGAGTTGTAATAGGTTAGATAGAGTAGTCACTGCACAGTAGTCTGTCTAAATAATTACTGGGGGTTTTGGTTTCATCCTGCACTGTTGTGAAAACAGATCTTGAAATCTCAAAATTTGTCATTAAATAGAATTTAATGGGTTTTGGCCAGCCTAACTTTTCTCCACCATCTGCTTGGCAAACCATCTTGTTTTTGGGATGCAGTTGGAAGAGGTCTACTAATATTAGTATTTATGTTGTTGGAAAATAAACACTTCATTGGAATTTTTATGTTATTCCATCAGACGAGGACACTCTTGCTAATTAGACCCTATCCCTGCTCTGCCGGTTTCAGTTAAAAAGAAATGTAAGCAGCACAGTTGGGTTTTTGTCACTGTGATAAAACACATAGTTATTTAAATGCAATCTAGAGGAGATACATCATTCAGTATATCTCTAGGTATAGTTCTTTCCTTGGTGCAAATGTTTGCCTCTTGTTATGTTGGCACAGTCCTAAAATGAGAATTTAGTCCAAAATGCTAACTGAATTCTAAAAGAGCATCCCGTCAGGACTGGGCACAATACAAATATTTAAAAAATAATGTCAATAAACCACCAAACTAACCAGAAGCATTGTTGGAATACATCAATTATTGTAAATAAACTGCTCCTGACATGAGCTAAAATCTGTAAAAATGATATTTCATAATAGCCTCACATAAGGAAATCTCTTCAAGATGCTCTTTTTAATCTGCAAAATCTTGGTTTCAAACTCCCTGCAGAATAAGAGATTATCTCTCATTTTAATGTTCCAAAGGTACAGTACCACATCTTCTTTCAAGAGTCACTTGACAAAGAGAATAGAAGATGTTAGCCTCTTTATGAAGTGCAAAGCTTTAAAAAGCACTTATTACTATTCTGCAAAATGCAAACACAGCTCAGGAGGGGTCCCTGTTAGGAAGTGATTTACATCTCTTCGAATGATTTAAAACGGACAAAGAAGACAACTTGAGGACTTCTTATCCACTGTGGACCTCGAAGGCTTAGGCAGAAAAGGAAGTTAAATATTGAAATCATTTTGCCATTGAAAGACACAAAAGCTGATCAGATATTTAAGCTTTCTGTCTCTGCTTCTGGGCCTTTGTCACTTTATCATCTGTGACCTTGACTTAGGGAATCACTGATCTCCATTTTATCAACAGCCAGTGGCTGCACAGTCTCTTGCTGATATTGACAGCACATGGTGCTGCTTAAAAAATTACACTGCGTCATTTCTCAAGAAGTTACTTATTTTAAGATTTTTTTATCTACAGGTAACATTAAGATTTTCTTTACAATAAATTCCACATAGCTGCAGGACAGTGAGCTGAATTCAGTGACAGAATCATGGGAAAGTACATAAATAAGTGGGCTTGGACTTTTGACTCTGGGAGGTCAGCATTTGTTAAGATATTCTAAAGAACAGAAGACTTTCTTGAACTGAAGAAACAGTAAATGAGAAGCAAAGGCAAATAATAGCAGAAAATATGTTTAGAAGGCTGGTTCTCCTTATAGAAGACCAATGTACCAACAACTAAACCCACAATTTTAGATAAAATATACCCAAAATAATGTCTTTTACAGAGAAGCCCATAAGAAATGCTACAAAAATATGTGGAGGATCAACAAGTTCTTTGATCATTATATCCAACTCAGTAATCTACAGAGATACAAGGTGATAACTCAGATTCTTAAGAATTACTGACAGTACTACTTGTTCTATAACACAATTGGATGGATATGAACAAAAAATTTTAGCATATGATGCTCCTCTAGAAGAACAGAGTTTGCCTGTGCTGTCTGTGAAGTGAACACAAGCTTCAGCATTGGTTTGGTAGGAGCAGAATAAATCCAGTGAGGACAGAGAAGAAACAAAATGTGAGCTTGACCAGTCACACAGATGCTGGAGAAATGACCCATCTAAATTATCACACAAAGAGCTCCAAAGGAGACTCAGACCTCAGTTTTCTTTCCTGGATGTGGTTACTTTCATGATATATGGAGCCACAGATTGTCCTAAACTAAAAGCACACATAAAGTAGATTCTGTAAGGTCCAGCCAGCCATGGACACACCATGTTCCAGTTTTGTCTCCTTCGGGCCTGCCACACCCAGCCTGGATCTCCATCCATCAGCCACAGACAATGAGTGTCTGGCCCATTGAAGTCAACATCAAGGATGTCCCTGACTACCACAGGGGCCATATTTCATGCAGTCACACATATCTACACAAAATTTGAAGCTGTCCCATTCTCTCTTCCACTCCCTGTCTTGTACAACAGTGCATTTTGAGGTAAACTGGGACTGATGGGAGCCAGTGGAATATTTTTCAGTGCACCCTTTTTGGTGGAATTGCCTTCTTCTGGCAGCTGTGCCCAGAGGAAACCCTATTTCAACCAGGAACTTTGTAGCACTGTGGTTAACAGCCAAAATAAAGGAGTCCATAATTGGTAGGCTGACAGTGATTGCAAAAGGATGAGATATTACTTCTCCTTACTTGAGATTGAATCCTTATTTTAGCAAGCTGATGAAGATCAGTTTCCTTGCAGTTTGGAAGATAATTTTCCATTACTCTGGGCTTTGGTAAAATGCTAAATAAAAGCACACAGCCCAGAAGTGTTCTGAGCTGGATTAGTCCCTTCTAGACTATAGCAAACAAAGTCAGTAAATAATAATTATAGTTATCAGTAGTTCCTCTTCAAAATTTGAATGTTCAGAAAAGCAAAGAAGATAAGCATTCTGAAATTAATGTCCATAGTGTCAGGTGAGAAGAAATAACACATGGAAAATCCAACATAACAAAATTTTAATTTTTCAGATGGACCAGGATATTCCCTCCAGCTTCACTGAGAAGCTCAAAGCCTCTTCAATTACACATCTAGGAATTTGGTGGCCATCATTTGATCTGATAAAAGCAGTCTCTTTTTGGCAGCAAGAATAAAAAATGCCTCTGTTACTACACTCATTTTTTCTCCTTATGCTGAGCTTCTTGCTCATATCTCATTCATGCTGAAAGACTAAGGATGTGCATTAAGATCAGAAAGCAGCATGCAGGATCAAGGATGTTTCTTTTCCAGAGGAATGGCACTGCACTTAATAAATGTCCTCAATCTTAGTTCATTCAAAAGCATTTCATAATGCAGCCCATTGTTTAATCTTCTCTCCTCCCATAGTTAATAGTATTCTAATTATTATAATTATTATTTCTTAGCATTTACATAACACTATATATCTTCAAAGCATTCTCTAGCTATGAATCACACTGCTCACAAGTTAAGTTACAGAACTAGCTAGGATTTCCCTGCTAATTTTATGAAACAAAAACAGTTTTTTAAAATCCTGATTTTATTATGTGAAGCAGTATAATTAGCTCATATTTGAACCTGGATATCTGGACCTTTTGGTCTGACCAAGTAGTGTAGTTCCTCTGGGAAAAGATAAGGACTACAGCCTGTTCATCTGTGGCATTCAAACAGCTCAGAGGAATATAGATCAGGGCCCAAAAGAGATAGGTAGACTTGGTCCAACAGACTGAAATAAAACATTTAGTTGATTATTTTTAAAAACATTTTCACAATTATGAAAAAATAAAAAGCCAAGACAAAAAGAGAATAGCACATAGAGGCATTTTCAATATTGTAATTTAGAGCACATAAATTTTGAAGTAATGGATTTTCCTTCAAGAAAAATGTCCAAGTTTTCACCATCTCCATTAAGTCCAAAATGGTGACAGAGTATTGTGCCATTTTCCTCACCTCTAACCAGTTGCTGTGTGAACAAGGGCCTCAGAAAGCAAATGGGGAAATCACTGTCTCCAGCTGAAGAAAGAGCACTAAGAAAGAGGAAATTGTGTTCTTAAGTAGGGGAAGACCAATGCTGGGATTGGGGTCTCCAAACTTCAGATGCACATGAGTACCTTGCCAGCACAGGAATGCAAGACTCTTCACTCATCCTTGGTCACCAGTGGTCACAAGGGGAGAAGGCAATTTACTGGTGGTCTCTGCACAACATGCACAACAGACACAGGCGGGTTGAAGTCTTCCCAAGCATGTCTGTGTCACTTCACTGAGTGCTGAAGAAGTCCTTTTTCTTAGGTCAGAGCTCTGAGGTGGCTCTAGGCAGATAAGATTAATCCCTTGTGGATGAGGAAAAGCGGCTCATTTGGCTTTACTGTTAAAGAAACTTCTGTATTTACTAAAAAGACAAAGTGTCCTTTCTTTTAAATTCGCGCTACCTCTGACCTCCCCACAGAAAGCCATGACTTTTCACCTTCTGATGCCCTCTCTGAGAGGCACACAAGCTTGGGTTTGGTCCATAGATGATATTAAACCATAACTTTCAGCAATAAACTGGCTAATCTGCCAAGAAAATAAGCACAGCTACATTTAACTTCATAAGAGATGGTTACTCCTGGACTATGTATATTAATGAGTTTTGAATGAGTGACGTTTGATAAAATATTCACCATCTCTTCAACTTTCTTTCATTTCTTTTCTTGCTGGAGCCTTTTCATATTTGAAAATTAATTATGCACACTATATTTAACCAGGGTGAAAATGAGACTTACATGGAACCTTTCCAGCTCTTCATTACATATTTAATTGTTAAAATAATCAAGCTATCCATCACACATTCTGCCACCCAGTCGTCTGTCACCTTGGAATCAGTCAAAAAGATCATATAAAGAGAAGTATGGAAAAGAAATTTCACATTTCTTGAGCTGAATAATTTTGCTGCTGAGAGGAATGATCATAGCATGGCATATCTGTATCATATTTGCAAAAAATAACAAATGGCATCTTCATGGCATCTTCTGCAATTTGGGTTTTCTCCCATGAAGCACTAAAAACTATTGCCATGTTATAGAAAAGTTCTTTAGCACAGAAGAAATTCAAGTTCTGTGTCTTCTCATTGATTTTAGAGCCTGGCTAAAAACACTTTACAAAGTGTGCAGTGATCTGGTCAGCAATTAATAGTACCTACATGCTACAGGATGCTTTTCATCAAAAAACTCATCCATGCACTTCACTAAAATGCTGGGTAACACAGACCTTGCTTAATGGATGTTGAAACAGAAACTTTAGAACAGCATCAGTCTACAGCAGTAATCCATCAAATATAACAAGACATTTTGTGGAGCCAAGTTCTTTGTCCCAGAAAACCACAAGGCAAGCATAAGAAGAAGGATGAAACCTCCACCTCCTGAGTTTGACCACAGTGCTCCTTTTACTGAGTTTTTTCACATACCAAGAGCTGCATGAAGTCTGCTGGTATATTTCATTTAAATATGGGGCTCAGTGCTGCAGGATCAGAGGCCCTTATGATGCAATTAGTGCACAATATTTGAAAAATGTAAAGTACAAAAGATTAATGGATTTTCAGTGAAGACTTGGATTTTTAGAAGTAGAAGAGTAAAGGTGTGAAGAGGAACAAAGTTATTTTACTTATATGGGTGTCATTCCCCAACTATCTCATATGCTAAGTGTTCATAATGTCACCGGGAAAACAATATTGCACACAAGATTTTTAAAATATAGGTATATTTCAGAAGTCATAAAGGTATAACCTGGTTTTGATTCACAAGGGAGCATAGATGAAGTGAAATTTTTAACTTCATATTTTACTGAGATATTATTTCACTGTGTTCTCTGCTAGAGACAAAAGGATCAAAAGGAATATCTAATTCTTACAGTCAATCCCACAGAGGTGAGATTTTCAAAGGCATTTTGGTGGGAACAGAGTAGCCCAGTTAGTTTATTTAAGCCTAGTCTCATTGTGGATTTCTCTATAAATAAAGTATGATTTCAATTTATTACCCATTTTTGCATAACAAAGAGTGGGTTTATGACTAGACAGGTCCAATGGAGTTCAGCAAAAGTGTAGCTTTAAATGATTATTTAATTCTTCAGCAGTCCCTAGCAGTAATTGTTCGTTGCCCTGTGGTCTAAAGGGAAAATAAGCTTTCTCTTATTTCATACACAAAGGTAGAACAAATACTATTAAAATCTAACTGGAGAGCTTTCTAGAGAGTATTAAATAAATCTCAGCTCAGACAGGCCGTGATGTATTGTGAAGGTCACAGCTGATAAGAACAGTGAAGTAGCTACTTGCAGCAAAATAATGCATTTGGATAAAGAAGTTGTGCCTATCAAATAGGGATATGAGCTGGAAAACAAAAAGAAACCACCCAAAAACCAAAGCAAATCCAAAAAACCCACAGAAGATGCAAGAATCACAAAACAAAAGTCACCAACACCAGCCATAGCTTGAAAAGTATCAAGGACAGAACCAGTGGAGCGAATGATCTATCTTATAAATTAGACTTCAACTAGTGTAAAAGCAGCCAAAGTGAGGGCCCAATTGTTTTTGTAGCCTGTCGGAAATAATTTCAAACCTGACAGGATACCATGGCTCGTAGTGTGCTCTCACAGATTTCAGTGGTCATGCTGAGAGATAAGCAGAGAAGCACGGTAAAAACCCTGATAGCAAAAGCACTGCTGCCAGCTTTGCTGTACTAAAAAATTATCATTCACTCCAAATAGCAGACCAGGCAAGAGCTGAATGACTTCCCTTTCCTTCTCTCCCTCCTCCTCTGCCTGTCTCCCTGCTACCACCCTCTTTCTTCCCCTTTCCACTCCCTGGGAGGACATGGAATGTTGTGTTTTATAGTATCAAAACCAGCTGTTATATCCAGTAACAACAAACATCGAAAGAATTACACTGTCATCAAACTATCTTATGATATCATTAGCGTCCTAAATTAAAGCAAGATGATTGCCCCAGCAGAGAGCAATCAACCATACACAGATACTAATGCTGCAGGTAGGTTGTGGAGTTGCACTGGAGGAGAAGGTGCTGTGCCCTTGATCTGTAATTACGCCAGGAATCCACTGACAAAGCCATTTCTTCAGTTACAAATGGTGAAGGGCAGAGCCACACACTCCCTGTGCCTGAGATGGGGAGCCTGTTCCAGCTCCTCAGATTCCCTGCTGCTTGGCCCAGCAGGGCTCTGCAGCCTGCCACACTTCAGGGGGGAGAAGGGCAGGTCTTGTCAGCCCTGCAAGATCATACAGTTACTGCCTGGACCAACACAGAGCTGCAGGCACCAAGGGAAGCCCATGGGAAGCTGTGACATATGCTAAAATGCTATTAAAACACTGGGGCTTCCTCAAGCAGGGAAACAAGAAGGACTGGTAGATGAAGGGTTGGGGGCAGAGTCCTTGGGTGGGAGATGCTGTTGACTGCTTAACCCACAAGCTTCCACTTCTGGCTATTATTCTCTTTCTGGAAGCTGCAGCGTTGGCCTGCAGAATGGGAATGCCTCTGTTTTCTGGGGCAGGAAATATTTATTCCCTCTGACTTATAACCTCATATACTTGGACTAGTATTTGCATATTGCTATGCTATGAGGCCCTGTCCAAAACTTATTCCCCGGAGATTAATGTTTTCCTGGCAGAAACACTTGCTAATTCCACTAAAGGTACAGTTTGAATCCATTTAATTTATGTGCACAATCTTCAAGCTGGTGGGAAGGAAAGAGACCCCCCTGAGAAAAACACTAAGCTGAGATTGCGGGAAACTGAATTCAGTTCTTAGTGTTGATGCAGTTTCAACCGTCAACAAATTACTTCATTAATCTGTCCTCACTGTCCCAAGTGGAAAACAGAGATATTTCCTTTGATCAACATAACCAATTCTAAAGTAGCTGTTCAGGACAATAGTCATTTAACAAATGCTTTCATTTCTAGAGTCTATCACAATTTGAGTCCAATAGCAATTTGGCTGTCTAGCTATGGTGCTGTAAACAACAACTGCGCTGGTGGGGCTCATGTGCAACTAGAAGATGGGGTACATCCTTTTTTCAGTAAAGATGATCGGCTGAAGCTTTCTTGCTTCACCCCAGATCCCCAGCACTATCTCCTCAGTTCAGTATCCACCAACTTAGTGATCTGATACAGGTTAAATGCCCACCCAGTGGATCCTACAAGGACTTGTATTAACACTAAAGGGTTGGAAGATGAAGAGCAGGAAAAACTGAATTATTTTCCTTTCAAAATTTTGCATTGCTGGTGCTTGGCAATGTAGTGCTGTAGATGGGTAAAAGAAATGCCATCTTTGTTTTACAGTCAGGCAGTGAAATCACAGAAATATTAATTGCTTTGCTCCAGGTCACACAGGAATCTATTGCAGGGCCAGAAATTTGACATAGATCTCCCATATCTCAGATCAGTGTCTTAATCATAAAATAACCACCAGAAAGTTGAATAGTTAGGTTATCTGTGGAAATGGAAGGGGGGTTTATTGCTATGGTCTATAAAGAAAGAAATGGCAGAAATGCATTTCTAGTTCCCAGAAATCTTTAAGTTAATTTAAATTCTGGTCATGGAAAAATGGCACTGTGGGGTTCCCTGTTAATTTCCTCTCAGTTACTTTCATATGAAGTTTGCAGAGTTTGCAGTCTAAAGGAAGGTGCTTGCACAACTGAGGATTGAAAAATCATACTCTAATTTTCATTCTTATGTCATCAGCAGCCAGGAAGAATTTTCAAAAATATTCCAGAAGTCAAAGGTCCAGAAAAAGTGATTCCTGTTTAATTTCTCTTACTGCTGCTGGTGGCAGGATGCCGTCCAAAATTTGGAGGCCTAATTTGTTTCAAACTTACCCTGAAATTAAGGAGAAAAATATTCCAGTTCAATTCAAGCTATTTAATTTCTAAGATGGAGTTACCTTCTAGAATACATAAATATTAATACTGATAATAGAATAATAATATTCCTTCACACTTGATTTCAAGCAATTATTTAATTTTATTAATCCAAGCAGAGCAAGAAGTATTACGTGCCCTTTCCACTTTCTTGTCCATTTCACTTTCTCTTTTTGTGATGCATCCTTCTGATTGTAAACTTTTGTAAACTCACAGTCTGCTGTTGTGCAGGTGCCAGACAGGCCACAGAACGGCTATGCTCAAACACAGGTGTGAGGCAAAGAGTGAGATTTTTGGACACTTTTCTCCACAAACACAGTTGCAGGAGACAGCTCTGGCGTCCACCAGGACTCCCCACACTCAGGCAGTGGTTCCATTCCCGCTGGAGCAAAGAGCCTTTTCACCTCAGGGCAGAAGCCTGAGAAGGGGTTTGATGCTGCCAGGAACAGGGCTCCTGGCAATGAAACACTTGGTCAAGCCCTGATTTAGCTGATCCAGTACTGGCAGGTCTCCAGTCCCATGAGGAAAGAAAATGATCACGTGGGTAAAAATCCTTTTACTTTTCCAGATTTTAAAATAAGTGCCCAGGATTTGTCTCTTAGACAAATGCTGGCTCAGAATTTCATCCAGCTACAAAGCAAGTCCAGCCACTAACTACATCCTTTGTTTTCTCCTTCACATATTTCACAGATGTATCTATTTGTCTATTCCATGCAATGTAGTACAAAAACCCGAATGCATATGTCAAAATACTGGCTGGGATTTTTTAGGAGTGTCAAAAGGCAGACTTTATTTTGAGCATCTATATCCAAGCCAAAGCTGAGATTTTAGTTTATGGCCCACTCTGTGGCCTTGTGTTTGCACAAACCAGGATCACAGTGAGAAAAATATTTCCTTATCTCTAGGAACTATGTACTGCTCACATCCCACAAAGGCTCCACATTGAAAGACTCTATATAAGGCTGGGATTCACTACAGGTAAGTGTTTCTAATGTAGTGCTATTGCCTCCCTATTACTACATGACTTTCCCTTTCCTTCTCCCCATTTTGAAAGAGTTCTCAATTGCTTTTGTGAAATAAATATTAAGGCAGCATGATGACAACAAAGGTTGGGCAGGATAACAAAATTTAAAAACTGTAATAATACAGTAGGAGTATTGCAGTAGTGTATTATCTTTCAACACATATTGTAGAAGAAAGCATTAATTAAGCTTCAATCATTTCACCTTTGAGGTAGGTAATATTACTCTACACACTTCACTAATGAGTAAACAGAGGCCTTGGCATGTTACAAGCCTTGTATAAAGCTGCCCAGCAAGTTAGAAGAAAGGGAAGAGAAGTAATGAAATTAAGAGGAGCAGAAAGTATTTCTAGCATGACATCATGCAAATTCTCTTCCCTACTTCCAGCAGCTAGCACCATTGTATTTCCCAAATTATGGTGGTTTTATACATATAACCCATGGGTTAACCATCTTCCTGCCATGACGTAGGAGTTGCACTCTTTTCTGTAAGCATCACTCCAGGTTTGCCCTTTTCTTCATTTGCCCACTGACTCGCTTCTTTCCACTCTGCTTTGTCTTCCTTCTTTCCTTGCTTTCCAGCTGCAATCCAAGGCAGCAGAGGTCAGAGGAGTAATTTTCAAGTAAGGATACCTTTGCAAAGGTGCAGGTTTCCAAAGAGTTCATTTGAAGCCTGAAAATCTGGCAACAGATCAGCCAGCTTCCTTCCAGCAGTTCCTAACTGCAGCATCATCTATGGAGAGGAAACCCCTGTATGCATTTTACTTGCTCAATCTACACAGCCACCTCTTGGGATCAAGTCACATTCAGAGAAGTCACCCCCCAGGAGGAGAACAAAACAAGTTTTGATTCCCCAAAAGACCACCTTCATGTAAAATTTCCTCAATGCCTTCCTGGAGAAAACAGAATAGTAAAGTTGGGATGGACAACTATGTCTACAGGAGAAAGAAAATCAGCCACCTTCAGGATCAAATGTAAGCATCTTTCTGAGGCCTGGAGTGGTTCCAGACAGCTGTGGAGTAAGAAGCTTTCCTCCTAGTGCAAACTTTGTATTTGTATTTGTAAGCAAAATGCTGCACTGTTACATGAGTGGCACAGATAATTTGCCTTGGAGATACAAAATCAGTTAGCCTGGCACACCTTATAAAGCTGTACAAAATAGAAATGCTAGCAGGAGTGTAAAAGGAGGCAGGTAATGAATGAAAATTGTTAAGGATCTGCCCCACAGTTATTTTAAATTTTCCCCTTTTTTGCCTAATCTCTGCCCCAGTCAGTGATGTTTCCATCCCTCCTCATTTTGATTCAATAGCCATGACAGAAGTCCGCAGCTCCCCCTCTCCCATCTATTCTAAGACATAATGTAGTAATTATACTTACATTTTTAAAGGTAGACATTTCTCCATAGGCCCTATCAACCTGTGGCCTCACGATTATAATTACTTGATCTACAGACTGTTAATTTTTTATCTTTCATAGGAATAAAATGGCACAGGAATAGGACACAAGAAAATGCAGTGGAGTTGCAGACAGATAAAAGTTAATGTTCTCTAATGACTAGGGTATAGGACAGGAAATGCAAATGTCAGGGGCATCAGAAAGTACATGATTTTACTTACATTTTTTCCTAATTTCTTATTTGTCAACATGTGAACAGACTCAGTGAAATGGATTACATTTCTAGGTGGCTTCATGGGTTATAAGCAGCAAGAAAAGCATCTAAGTAGGTTTCTGTTTATTACTTTTCCAGTTAGATTTGCATGGCATTGATGCTTGCTCTCAGGAGTCTATTTGCAGTATTGGGAAAGGGTGTGAATGAAATGAGGCCAAATCCATGACAAGTTTATACTTAGCCTAGTTTTCCCTCAGTTACTTATGACATTTCTGTTTTTCCAGCCTGTAAACAAGATGAAAACCAGGAAAAGCAAGAGTTGGTAATAACAGTGCTTACTCTGGCTGGAAAAAACTGGTCCAAAACAGCAAGCCTGGCTTTGATTACATGTAGTAATCAAGCTGTGTTCATAATTACTTGACTTAATGTCTCAGGAAATGTTAATCTGCACATGGAAATCTTGGTTCTAAAGACTGTACGATCCACTGACATCGAGTGAGAAATTAAAGTACTTCATGCTTCCTTTTTTTCCACTGTAGTTTCATGCTGGGGGAGGGCTAACAGAGATAATGGAAAAGCTGGTTAGTAAATGGCATTTTTATCTTCTAGGCCAGGATGGTAACAAGACTAAACAAAACACCTCAAACAAAACCTATTAGTGAGTCAAAGAAGCTGGGTGTAACTTATACAGGAGTGTTTGTTTTTTTCTACTGGACTTAAAGTACACTAGCCTGACAGCATATATTTTGATATACTTCAGAGTTTAGTGAATTAGAAAAATACTTTTCTGAGGATGTACACATTGTAGTAAAAGTACTCTGATATGAGGGTAGATCCCAATGATGACTGCTCAAGGTAAACTGTAAGTTTTCAAATACTGTTTCCTCAACATCTCCTAAAGAAAGGCGTACATTAGATGTCAGGACTGTTAACTATGACACAGTGAATTACACAATGGCACATTGCATTCAAAAATAAAACAAAACTGCTTCAGGACTATACAGCTTATTGGGAGTGGGAGGTGTGGGGAGACTAAAGGAGCTCAGGGAATGTGTGTTGTCTTGTTTATGTGGCAGGTGAGTATTGTGGTACTGCAGAAACTTTTCCAGTCCCCATCAAGAGTTTGATTGCATTTGGCTAAGTTATTTTCATTTGAAGGCAAGTACCAGTTTCTTTTTGCCCTCTGTGAGTGTCTTTCCTCCTTACAAGTGTTCTGCTTCCCATCGTGACCAGTTAGACACACAAAGATTTCATGGAGGGAGTGGGATAGAAGTTTGAGGAAAAATCATAGTCATTCTGCAACATAGGAGAAGAAGTACTTAAAACTATATTTAGGTTTAACAGAAGAGGAAAAGTATGAGTAAAATCTGACAATCTGGAGAATGTGCCAAATTAATTGGTTTTGATTATTTTGACATGTATTTGAATACCAGTTTTTAAGCATTTCAGAAACATAGGGGCTATTTCATCTTGTCAGCAAAACTTTATGTGTTTCTATAGATCAGAATTATTTTCAGCTATTTCACATAGGTATGGGTTTTCTACTGAGAAGTCTGGATTTTAATTTATTGTCAATACATCCTAGGCCTCTTCCATGGGATCAGCCTGATGGGTCTCAGCCATGGATGTGCATGACTGACTGCACACCTAATTCTTACTCTTCTGTTATTTCCAGGTAAGAAGCTCTAACAAAAAGCACCTGCAACTGGTGTTGCTTCATGGGTGAGCAAGCACTTCATGCTACTGCTCATGAGAGAGAGTATTCTCTCTCCATTGATTAAGACTACCATCCCATACTGCCTTTCTGGTATGTATGCTATATACCTCTGCAGCCAAGGGTTCCCAAGGTTAGGAAAAGCTCAACAAATTTCATTACCACTCTCTTGCTTTATATGACATGGTCAATCATGCAAGTATTGGGTAAAACCTGTCATAAGACTGAGCCTGCAGGAACCTGTAACTGCAATACCTACTCTTTCAGCACAAAATACTGTCATATGCCCTTTAACCTGTTCTGCCCCACCTCAAAGCAAAACCTTGAGATCTTTGGTCTCAGAGGACCAAATCCTTCCTTTATGTGTTGGTAATTTCCCACTACTATGATACACACGTCCACAAATCTTCTGCTCTTCATTTGTCTAAGAAAATCTTACCAAGAAGTAGTATCAGTTGAGTGTGGTAACAATCTACATTGATGACCCTCTGCTGCATTTTTCTCCTCTTTCACCCATTTTTTTTCCCACACTTCTTTATTTTTTTCTCTGAAAACACACTCCAGTAGCTTTCATAGTCAAAAGTGCTAGACCTATAGTTACCCCGATTTTTATTTAAAAAACTTGAATAAAATTAACACATCATGACCAACTAGTTTTTAAAATTCGAATTATAAGGAGTAAGCAATATTTTTCACATAATATTTCTGGAAATAAGCAGCATGGAAAATAGTTTCCCATGGGTGTCAATAGCGGTTCATAAAATTTTACTCAGTTATCTGAGCATGTGATAATTTAAACTGATTCAAATCATACTGTTCATGGTAGAATCTCCCCCATATGTGTTATAGGTGAACAGCATTATCACACACAGAGGGAGTTTAGCAAGACTAAAAATATAGCGATCCTTAGATTTAAAAAGTAAATAAAAGGACCTGGCTCAGACCTCCCCAAATCCTTTGTTCTTTATAGCTAGCAATATAAAAACAAATAAACAAACAAATCAACCCACCTCAGAGGTAAGCCATGCATAGAACTTTGTCCCCGCATATTTCTGCCTAGAAAATATCTCTGCATTTATTTGCTGTATGCAAAATGCTGACTGGCACAGCAACCATGGAGTGACTAATATATCACTGTAATCAAGGACAGCTGGTTTTCTTGTGGAGTTACCAAATTCTCTTCAGGAGCCCTAGCTTCTAATTATCTCTAACTAGGAGCAGCCTCCACCTTGCCTTTCCTCCCCAGCAATACAAGAGACCGTGGTGCAGCACCCCCAGCCTCCAGCTCTTGCTCCCACACCACGGGAGGCGATGTATTAAACATACAATGCATGTTCTAATAAGTGGAGCCAACGAGAGCTAAAGAGCTTGCAGCTGCTGGTACCACCTGTGTCCCTTTGCTTCCAGCCAGAACAATCTCCTCTCTGCAGTCCCTAGTTGTGGCGAGAGATAAAAGAGGCAGAAAGTGAGAGTGACATGTCTGGCTCGTGTCCTGCTCTTGTCATGAAGGAGCCAGTTGATCTGGAAAGCTTGCTTGCTCCCTGTGTGTGTGTGTGTGGATGGTCGGGCCTCTTTTCCCCACAAGCAAGCAAACACAAGGCAGCCATGTATGAATTTCTTCCTTATTCCTCTGTGGACTGTGTCCCACATGCTTGTTGCCATAGTTCACAGAAGTGCAATTTCATTAGTCATCCCTGTTGGCTTCCTGAGTCAAGAGGATTGCTGTGAGATGGTAAACTTGGCTTGAGTAGGGAACAGACCTGGTGGGTAAATGTGGCTTTGGCCGACTGAATGGAAATCCATCCTGAGATCCATTTTTTTTAAGAGACATTTTTATAAAGGCTGTTGACAGAGGGCTGGGGTATTTTTTAACTCTCCTTTTTTTTTTTTTTTTTGTTTTGTTTTGTTTTGTTTTTGGTGTTTGTTTTTTTTGTTTTTGTTTTGTTTTTTTTTTTTTTAATATGCTGTTTCTTCTTTCCTTGCCTGACCGGGTGGTGATATGGATGCCTTTCAAAGTTTGGAATTATCTGTTGGCCATTTCACTGCCTCAGGACAACTGGCATTCATGTAGGGATCAGAAAGACCATCAGTTGTTTGGATCTTTTTCCTTTCACATGGAGTTTTGTTTTGCTTTTTTCCTTTCCATGTATTTCATTTCTGAATTGGCTGCTTTGAATCAATGCCCATCTTGGGCCAGATTGTGCCATTAAATCACTGGCCAGTATTGTAGCCTGGATGTGGAGCAGGGTTGGCAGAAATAAGCATTCACATAGATTCACACTAGATTATTACCAGTATTAGTTATCAGCAATGAGGACTGAATCTGTTCTTTACATAATTTCTACTGTATTGTCAACCTAGACTCTCCTTTCTTAAAACACCATCTGCAGTTTATCCATTCATTTTAGATATCTTCTCTAGCTGGCATTCCAAGCATGAGTGCTGGAGAAAATTCCCCCAGTCACATTTTATGAGAAACACCTGTACTCCTACAGTCTTGCCCTTCTTACTTCTCAAATCCAGGGACTTTATTCCTTCCTTTCCCTTGCATCATATCAGAATGTTACTGCCAGACAGAACTAACAGCCACAGGAGAGCATCTCTCTTTCTGGTCCAACACAGACTTGGCTCCTTCTGTTTCAATTTAACATAAACTTATGACCCAAACAGAAAAGATATTTTAGCTTTGTAGTACAGAATCTGGGCTCTTTGAGTTATCACAAAGCTCTGGTTATAATACCACTAATTCCTGTAGACATATCTTCTCTTCAACGTAGACACATCTTCTCTTCAACGTAGACACAGACATTTTGAGGATTCCTTGTGCCTGCCTGGAGTTTTTGAATCCACCAATCCACAGCATTGGCAAGGAGGCTTTCCCCAGAGGTTATTCCTCTAGCTAGGACACCTCTTGCATTCTAATGTATTTCTCCCACAGTTTAGAAAGGAAGGAAGTGGATGTGGGGCTGTCATATCTGTTCCAGTCATGGCAGCAGTTGTTTTCCTATTACCACTTTATGGTAAGTATTCATAAGACCCACACCAAATTATCTAGCACAAGCAAAGGAGCAGATGAAAAGACTTTCTTTGCTTCTCTGAATTTCCTCATAGAAGGGCTCTCCCTCCCCACTGACTACACAAAGAGCCTGGGACTCCTCACAAGCTAACTTAGCAGGTGACTGAGGTTGGTGGTACGAATATCCTGCTCTGCCACTGCCTGTTTGCTGCTCTGTGTGTTGTTTGTCTCACAGTCACTGCTACGTGCTTTGTTCTCCTTTGTGAAATACTCCATAAAGCCTTAGATGCTGTGGGAAAAGATTCTGGCATTTAATGGCCTGATTGATTACGAGTGGTCCTGGAACAGAGGGAGCACAGGGGATACATGGAACTCTTAAGGGGACAATGTTATTTGATATTCCTGCTAATAAATACATCAAGCAGAAATAGACCACGTCAAGCAAACAGCCTGCTCTGTATCTATACTATTAGTTCTGATAGTAAAGAGAGAGCAAAAAAGTTGACCCTCCAGCTTTCCATGTTGTCCCATGGCAGCTCCCAGAATTCGTATTTTTGTATTTGTGCTGTAGCTCATTCCTCTCAATCATTGCAACACTGGCATTAGACCAACTTCATTTCTCTTGGCCTGTTTCTTGCTTATCCTCTGTATACACTGGTGGTCCGGTCCTATAATGTGACAGATGCTGTCCTAAAACAGAGAGAAATTGAACAGCATTGCCCTGCACCTTCCAGGAATGAAGCAAAAGACAGTCCAGACTTTTCCAATTGTTACTGAGATTACTTTGCCTTTTTTTTTTTTTTTTTTTTTTTAATTATTATTATTATTATTTTTCAGACATTGGACACCTATAGTTCACAGTATGTGACAGCAGATACTGGAAGTCTACCAGAAAATGTTTATTTTCGTTAAGAACAATTGACCCTTTAATTGTGTTCCTCTGCTCCTTCTACAAACATACTATTCATACAAACCACTAAGGGAGGCAGTTATCCATCCATCCACATTTCTGCACAAACACGGTTTGCATGTTTAAATTCAGATGTGTTTATGAGTGCATGAGAGAGAAAATATTAATGTACAAAGTTGGGTGTAACTCAACAAACCACATTACTACTTTTTTGAAAATGCAATGCAGTATTTAAAATACTGTTGACATGCTGACATGCTAAATTAAGAAATGCTTAAAAGCATTTAACTGTTCAAATATATCTTTATTCTCCCTATTTAGCATATGAAATGACAGATTCAAAACTTAAAGGTGTTCACATTGCCATCTCCTGTGTTGGGGGATTTAGAATAGTTGTTCTTAGAGAGGGCTGCAGGAAAATTATTTTTCAACAGCTCTGTTGTGTGGAGCTTGACTAAGAAACGACAAGAATTGTCATTAGTTGCTCACTAGGCAGTATTTGGGCAGAATTTAAGTGCTATTTTCAAATCACTCTAGTTTAATTATTTTTCATTGTAATAATGTTAACATTGGCATTCTGTGGAACTGATACCTTGATGGTTTATTTGTGAAAAATTCAGGTAATCTCTTCTTTTTCTTGTGTGTGTGTGGATGTGCTCTTAGTCTTTCCCTGCTTCCAAATTTTCTTCTAATGATTACTGTATGTGCAGTAACAACCAAGTTACTGAGGTCTGATTTTAACTTATGCTTAGCAAGTTCTTTGTCACAGGAAGGAGGGACCTAAGGAGCTACTGCTTATGAAAGCTTAAATCATGGATTCAGGTAACAGCCCAAAGAAACACTCAGAGGTAGCAGTAGGGCAGTGTGGAGCAAAATTTTACCTCATGTGCAGGTGGTTCCAACTGTAGCACAGTGAAAACCCCCATCATTACTGCTTCTCAGCCAGTGTTTTCCTCTCCTCTTCACATGGGTTCTCTTAGAAGAGAAGAATTTGAGGGTATCTTTTACATGAGATTGTCTGCTTTCCCCCCAAGTCAGCTGCAGAAACACAGCCATCAAGCTGATTTTAATCTTATGCTTCGTATGTAGGATATACAGCAAACAGAGGTGGAGAAGAAATGTTTCAAAGCACTTCAGTAATTTAGGAGTGTAAGCCCTGTTCATTTGTCAAGGGTACAAAACTCACTACTAAAGAAACCTGGATCATGGAAGAGATTTTCCTCATCAATATTATGTTTGTAAGTTGCCTAGAGTAAGTACAAACAGCATGATGCAAAATGGTATAATTTGTTCATACAAACAGAAAATTCTGCTTTCTGCTGAAGATTGATAACACACGAATTTTCACTTACTCTTGCCAGTTTTTTTCATTGATTTTAGTGTGGTATTTATGAGTTTTTATGCATATATCCCTTGGATTTTTAAAAGGTGGACTCACCTGTATTGTATTTTATTCCTAAATGCACAGGTATATTAATTTCCAGACTGTATTTACAACAAGCATGTAAATGTACAAAATCTAGGAAAGACTGCTGAAAACTAAGCTTTGTGTAGTTATTGCTAGATACAGCTATGTGTAAGCAGTTATCACACACTTAGCTATACTGTGTTATGTACATCCTTGACAAGATAAAAGAACAAGCAGAGCAGCACTTTCACATCATTACCAAAGCCATGTTACAGCAAAATTGTTCAGTAATTATAGTACACACTGAGACTACTGTAAAAAGCTGGGGAGAAATTACAGGTTATTTAGATAGTATGACATAATCAGAAACAAAGATTTGTTGTGCTGGAATCACCATTTTTAGTAGCCAATACCTGTTGAACTGATCTTGTGATTTCAAAAAACGCATTTTTTTATAGAGTCATATGCAAGTCACCTGCAAAGCAGACAGTAAATTCAGTCTTCCTGTGAGGTAATATACACAGAGAAAAAAAAAAAAAAAAAAAAAAAAAAAAAAAAAAAAAAAAAAAGAGAAGAAAGAAGCACACAAAGATAATTATATGAATCCTGGGCCTGATTCACTGCAGTAATGTTCAAGCCAAGTAATTCAAAAGAAATTAAGCCAGCACTATATTGGAAGAGATTCACAATGGTAAATTAGGACTTCTTTTGGCATGCTCACGTGCAAAAGGGAAATTTGCTTGTTGGATTCTCCCCACACTTTCACAACATAAATCAGCAGTAATTCCATTGAAATCAATGGAGTTAAGCCAGGTTAGAATGAAGGGGAGATGAGAATCAGATTCACAAAGCACAGTTTGCTGTGATTTAGCACACAAACGAGTGCCTTATAATCTGTTTACTAACAATAGATGAAATATGCAAATTGTCTTTTTGGAAAGCAACCGTGAAAACTGAGCTTCACAAAAGGAAAATGAGGGGTGCAAATGTTCTTAATTCCAGGCACTCTCATCCACAGCCAGAGGTTTGATACACACACACACTGCCTAAGTGAGAAGAAAACTGCCAAGTCTTCACAAAGCATGCAGAAGTAAGGTAGATTATAACAAGATGTCAGACCATGATGTGGAATGGCAAACATCCCTCACAGACACTGGGATAATCCAGCAATCAGGCCCTGAACAATGTCCCTCCAAGCAAACCCAGGCAGGCCAGCCATGCCATCTCCAGTACAGGCTGCATCCTAAGTCTACTGCAAAGCCCTGCAAATGTGATTGGGTCAGGCAGATCCAGAGTCTGGTGGTCTGGAGCAGGACATGTTCACAAAAACGCCCCACTTTTATGTTTTCAAAACCACTGAGGATTTAAAATGGTTGCAACTGAGAATCAGAATGTGTTATGTGACCAAATAGAAGATTCCAAAATAACTGGACAGTGAAATGCTTTTGTATTCACTTACCCACAGAAGAGACAGGAAGAGTTAACTTTAACTGGCTCTGAGAAAACGCTCATTTTGGATTTCTGGATCAGAATGAGCCTGGTGAAACTGCATATTATAATTAGAGAGATTATTTCCTTATGTTAAGTCCTTAAAATTAGATTTCCTTCTTTGAATTTCCTTTTTCCTTAACGATTCTTTTATTCTGATCCAGGCTTCACACAGATATTTATGTTGCCTGTAAGAAGACATTCAAGACTGGGCAGAACATTCAACACGTGGAGAGACAGGGATTTGCGTTAAGCATATCCCAAAGCATTGCCTCAGGAGCTCTCTAAGTTTCATAGGAGCTCAGAGTGAAGGAGGGCAGAGCTTATCTTTTCCCAGCAAACTGATGACCTCATATCCCTAATTCCTGACTTCTGTTAATTTCTAATAGGTGCAAGAAGGACCGTCTCACAGTTTGAGATAGCAGGCAGAGGAAGAGAGGAGGAGATGTCTCAGCTCACAGGCCTACAAAACTTAAGCGGGTGGCTGGGAAGCAGTAGAAGGGAAACCAAAAGCCTCTCACAGGAGGCTCTGGAACCCTACTGCCCAGAAGAGGGCAGACCTACAGTATTTTTCAGTAGATGGTGACATTCTTGCAGACCTACTTCTCTTTTGTCTGTCTAGTCTGTTGTGTGGGCTGAAGAAATTAAATATAGTGCAAGCATACAAACAACCACAACTCTAGGAAAAAAAAAAAATCTTAGGTATTCGTCTCAATCCATGGCCTTAATCCTTTACCAGAGTTCATAGGCAAGTATGTTTTCCTGTCTGCCTAAAAATTATTATGGTCAAATAAGTGGACTAGATCCATTTCACTGCTGTAGATCTAGACAAAAGGCCTGTCACTAGTAAAATCTAACTCTTAGGGCAGAAAATTCTGATTTTAATAAAGTTCACCATTTCCTCCCCTCAAGTAAAATGAAAACTATCACCCAACTTTCACCTTATTAGAGTTTTTTACCTTATAGTTTTCTCTCTACTTTCCTTCCTTCTTTCCTTTTGCTCCCCCTAGATTACTGAAAAAGAACTGAACACGTGATTATTCACGTATTATTTATTAAAGAATATCCAACTCTCCAAAATATTTGAACTGATACTTCTATTTCACTGAAAGTGCATAGCAGAAAATACAGTGAATTCTTGCTCAGTTGAACCTATTAATCATAATATCAATATTAGTGTGATGATACTGGATGACATACACCTAGAGAATAACATATCTATGAACACAGTTCTTTAAAACACCCATTAAGAACAAGCACTTATCCAACTTTCTTATCTTCCAAGAATTTTCACCTACTGCCTTAGAGTTACAATTGCAATAAAAAGACACCACGTTTTGCTTTAAAACAAGCAGAAATTCTGCTCTGAAGTAGGCTGTGATGGTAGCGAAATCTCTGTTTTCCAGGTTTTTCATATCTTCCCTTTTTTTGCAGCTGTTCTTAGCATAGAAGTCTCCTGCTCACCAGCCAGCTCTCACTGGCTCTTGCAATCTGGTTAATGCCAATTGTCAGAGGATACAGCTCACCAGGGGAGGGTGTCTGGAGCCTGGGTACTCCTGCAAGAAGCCTGACCCAAGCAGACCTCTTACCAAGTGCTGGATAGTGAAACATCAGGCACCAGGAGAGCTCTTCAAGGTTCTCACTGTCCTGTGATACTGATCTCCACCTCCCTTCACACACCTTTGCTCAGATGTCCTTTTAAAACTAAGCAGAATCTGGCATACAATATCTGATATAAACTCACACTTCCCTCTGTACGCTCACTAGATTTTTGCAAACTGGTCACCATCAGAGTTCTCTTGAAGCTGGGTGAAAAACTGTTGTGACTACAGAAGGTGGCTGCCCCCACACTTTTCAGATAGGTGTGTATGAATCAGGCCTGCACTTTTCTTGGAACACCACAAATGTTCTGCTCCACTAATGCATTAAAACTTAAAAGGTAAGAGAAAAGTACATACAGAACTATCTTACTCTTAGGTTCCATCAAAGCCCTTGAAATCAGATTAGTTTTTTCCACTCCCAGCCCCAAGTTTAGCCCAGACCAGGGCACAAGCATTCTGTTAAAATACTTTCCTGTGGAATTCTGTCTCCTAGAAAAAGAAAGATGATGCCACTGAAGAGCAGTGTAGGAGACCTACTACATATTAAGACTGTACTGATTCAGAAAGCAACAAATTAGGATATTAGAAAAGCGGATCATACCACAAACGGCATAGAGAGAACGAATAGGTAACAATTATAATTGTTTGTAATTCTGAAGAACATGAATTTATTACAGCCTGTTTAAAGTTAATAGAAGTAAATTTGACATGTAATTAAAATATGGACCTTATTGCTAGAGGAAATTTTGGAGCCAGAATTAATAAAAGGGATAAAAGAACAATTAGAAGTGAACCTAGAAGAAAAGTCTATCAGGACTATTAAACACAGACATGTGCTGTCTTCTCTCATTCTAGGAGGTTTCTATGTGTTCAAGGATTTTAGGGTGACGAGCTCCAATACACATATTCAAATAATAATTTAGAATAAAATTTCACAAAAGGAAAAGAGTATTTTCCAACAAACCCACCCCAGCCACCATCTTCCTAAATGTGTTTATGGAAACTGTCTGAGGTAATGCTCAAAACTGAACCTAACCCCTTTAGAGTGCCACTTACAGAAGAAAAACATTTACACAATAACATTAGCTTCCAGCCTTGAAACATTTTCCAGAAAAATATCTCCCAGCTACTTAAGTCAAATAGCCATTGAGGTTCCAAATTTTTGACAGAAACTGTTAAATAACTTTACTCACAGCTCACTGTTTCTCCAAAGCAAGAGACACAGTGTCAGAAGATTAAAAGTTTAGGAATATCCCTGTTAGAATGCAGCATGCCCGGATTCAGCCCCAGGTGCAGTGGCTGTTGCTTCAGAGGCAGAACCAGCTGCTAATGTCTGCAGCACCATGCATGCCAGGTTCCTCAGCCTGAGCCTTCCTCCAGCTTAAAGATCTGGACCTGCCAACACTTCCACAGCAAAGGACTTCTCCCTCCTCATATCAGGAGAAGACCTTTGCTTCCCTGCCTCTTCTCAGAGGAAAGAACAGGTAGGAAAAAAGAAGGCAGCATTTTCAGAAGCAATAGTTTAACATCCTTGAAATTCAGTGGGGGCAAATGTGAGATGCTTGTTTAAAATGAGCACCCTCTATTCTTGGCTCTATTATAAAGGCAAGCTTGCAGAAAGACTAGTTCATTATTGAGAGACAGACTAGACTGAACAATGGGGACAGTTGACCTCAGACCACACACATACTGTCTTCACTTGGTTCCCAGATGATCTCTGGATACTGAGTAATCACTTTTCCTGAAAAATGAGCCTCTTCTCTCCCCAAAATTATCCCATCCCTCCTCTGAGCACCACTCTCAGTGAGTGAATCAAAAAACACATCACAGGTTTTCAAAAAATGGATCCAGCAGAAATGGGACACTTTTTTATCTGTATGCTGGGAACCTGATTTTGTCAATTATACGCTGTATATAAAAAGCCTCAGCTAGCTGCTTTCCCAGTACTCTGGGGAATGCACATGAATAATTTTAAATGAGGAAAATGCTGTTGGGAATATTGTTTTATTTGGGAATTCTAAATTTTGAAACACATCTACAAAGACTATTTTATAATTAATAATATTTATTTTTTATATACACATATCTATGATTGCATTTTGGATTAAAATAAATAGAGGAAATAGACTTCATTTAGGTTCCCACAACCACTAACATAGATCTTGAAAGATGTGACAAAGTGCTTTAAAAAGAAATATCTTTGGACGAAGGTGGTAAGTGTGGGAAATTCTCTGATCATTTTCGTGCAGGCCCAAGTGGATGACATGTGAATGACAGATGTGCTATCTGTGGCACAGAAATTATTCCATTTATCAACTGTATACTTTCCCTGTAACATGATAGTTATGGAACAGGAATAATTCTGGAAAACTCTAATATATATCAATATTTACAAATTTTCCACCTGGCTTTTTTAGAAGAATGAGAATGCTAACATGTTGAAAAGAAAAAGAAAGCTCTTTACATCATGAGAGTTACTTCAGGGTGATAATTTAAACCTTTTCAGTCTTCTTGGCCTCTTTGCTGACACCTCACCATTTATTGACATAGTTCATTCTCTTTTGAACTATGTCAGTTAAAATCATTCATCTCAGAAACTTAACAGTGATTTCTCAGATATTGCTGACACAACACTGTTATTCTTAAAGGAACAATTTCCAGAGAAACACACAGGGGAATTACACTGTCTCCAATTGCAATTGTTGGCCAGTTCTTTTGTCTTTCATGCTATTCTTTTTGGTGATTTTTTGATGTAGCAAACAAATTGAATTCATTTTGAAAAATAAATTACAAACTGGAAGTTTTCTGAGCTGTCCACGCAGCATTTGTTTCGTTTTCCAGCATATGTTCCAAGTGTATTACTGGGACTGACACCAAGAAAGAAGGTGTTTGTCAGCTGTCACCACAAAGTGGTTGCTGAACTGGAGTATTATTTCCAGATCCTGAGTGCTCATGCATAAAAAAAAATATTAGCAACACCTGATCTCTTACTGGTGTCCAATACTTACTAATGATCAGATAGAAGTTTCTGAGACTTTTTTAATGCTAGCCTTTCTTCTATATAGATGTTTTTGTATTAAAAACTAAGAGGCCACTTTTTATTTTATAAATCTTAGCAAAGTCTTCTTCTATTTCATTTTTAATCAGCAGAAACAAAATACTTGTTATCCAAACTTTGTAACATTCACATATATTATTTTGGCTTCCTACAATGCTGTACCACAAGATGTTTTCTGTCTTCCCTGAGCTCTGGATTATTTCTCTCTCAGCTACAAAATTCTGTAAAACATTTCAAAACAATGCTACAATAGTTATTATTCTAAAAGACTTAAAGTACAGCCATCTCAATCTACAAAAGGCCCTCTACATATTGCATTATATTTCTCCATTCATCAGCATTTAGTAATGCATTTAATTTTTTAGAAAACACAATCTTTTCCTCGAAAAGTAGCACACAGATTTTCAAGTAGTTTTTCCTGTTAAAACACATTGTGTTTAGCATTTTGTTTACTATATTAAAAAAAAAAAAAAACAACCCTACACACACCCCTTCAAAAGAGTTCAAAGTATTAAAAACAAAACCAAAATTCACCACTCTTGGTGGAGAGAGATTAGCCAAACATGACTCTGAATCTGGTCTCTACCTTTGGTTATAAACTTGAGATTTTCTTTACCAATGTTGTAAATATGAATACATTTATGTTAGATATAACTTTCATCAGATCTTCCTGACTTGCCATCCACACAATTCTAGGAACTTGACCTCTACATGTCCTAATGAAAATGCTTAATGATGATAACTCATGGGGAGGAAAAAAAAATTAAAGATCCATTTCATTAAGGGCCATATTAGGGTGTCTCATTCTCATGAGCTGCCATCTATAGATGATGTCTAATGCTGATGAAGAAAGTACTGCTCTGAAGGGAAAATGCACTGCTGTGATACAGCCTCACATTTTTCAACACATATATTTCAAGTAACTTGCATTAATACCCAGGACACCTGTGGTAAAATACTGTAATGTAAAATACACTTAAGGTCAAAAAAAAAGTCAATGACAGAAAGACATTTTAACAATATTTCTTTATAATACAAAACCTACAGAGGTATCTGCTGTTAAACATATTCTCCTTCAGGATACGATATTTCTGTGCATGAAAACAGAGTTATTGCACAAGGAATTGGGGATGCCCTGATATCTATATAATGGATTAGAAAAACATCCAGTACAAACTATTAATTTTACCCTTTCAAACATGAGTAGAAATCTGAGTACTTTCCCAGCTCCAAGTTTCTTCTCCATCTTGAGATGACTGAAAATAAAGAGATAAATGCTCAGGGTCGTGGCTGAGCTGGCATTTTTCAGGTGTCTCATGCTGTACATATGCAACCATGACTCACTTTTTGAAATTACACTGGGATGGGAAGCACTTCCAAACCTGGACTTTGGAGTACTAGCAGGGAACCCTGCCTTCTCTTTCTTCACTCACCCTGGACAAAGCCGGTAAAAATTTTCCTTCTGACCTTGGTGATACTGGATTGCTTAAGAGCTTCAAAATCTGTCTTTGTCTCTGAGAAGTCTTTTTATCAGCCATGCCTCAGCTTAGCCTCACCAGGCTGCCACAGAATTTCCTGGGTTGTTGGCATCCCTGCTGCCAGTGCCCCAGTC
Source organism: Sylvia atricapilla (assembly GCF_009819655.1). NCBI lineage: Eukaryota > Metazoa > Chordata > Aves > Passeriformes > Sylviidae > Sylvia > Sylvia atricapilla. Next base: position 65,859,058 of record NC_089140.1, on the reverse strand, counting down.
TTGAGGTTGCCATGTCTCTCCCCAGCTCTGTTTCTGGTGGCCTCTGCACTCATGCTTCCATGGGGAATTTTATCCTAGGAAATTCACCAGAGCTAAAACTTGACATTACCACAGTCATTTTGTATTGCATTAGAGAGTTAGGATAGATTAAAAATCTTCCTTTAGAAGCAGAAAACCAGGTAAATTTTAATGCAAATATTTGGTCAAATAAAAAAATTGCCAAGTACCTCAAGAAATACCAACAGGTAAATATGTGTCATCTTATTTTTTCAGCATCGAACTTTGATAAACATTGCTTAACTCTCACAGAACTCCTCATACCTCCAGCTTTTCACCAGCTAAGACCTTGAAGGTCATCCAGTATTGCAACTGTTCAAGCAGTTACCATGTTAGCACATAGGATTCACAGCATGCAAGTTTGCAAATAACATGCGTGTTGATGTAGCTATTTATTCCATGTGGGATTTAAAATTCAATACCATCTACACATTTGAAAAGGATAAAAATTAATAATAGGGAATATGTTCAGTCGTTTTCATTTGCATAATTATTTACTGATAAAAAAAGAAAATGATAACTAAATTGAGTCAACAGTTTTGTACTAAACACTATTTTCTCACATTATTTTGATACAAAATTGAGACAAAGATGTAAATATTCAGGCATTGGTGCATGGCAGAAAACAAATAGCCTTGCTGTCAACATTTAAAATTGCTGTAACTTCAGGTAAAATTATAATTAATATAGACACAACAGACTAGATCTCTAGCTGTGTAAATCAGTGCAGTCTCATGGAAAATTTGCCTCAGAAAATTCATATTGCTGTAAACACTCTCACACTGGAAGCACAAGTAAAATTTTACAACAGTCACTTTTTCAAAGCCCCAAATTTGCCATAACTTAACTTTGCACTGCTTTGTATTACAAACAGTATAGAAATTGTTGGCAAGGTGAAATTTTCAACAGATTTTTTTATCATAGCAAATAAACAGCCAGTAAATAAATATTTGAATAGACCCTATAATCATACCTTATAATCTTTTGCAAATAGAATTTTCATGCCCAGAAATTCAATGGGATTGATCACAAAAATAGTGAACTGTCTTACAAACATCCTTACAGAACATCTCCAAGGGGAGGAGGTAATACTTCCTTTTTATGAGAGATAGAACAGATGTAGAGACACAAAGATTTGTACAAGGTGACACCAAAAGCATGACATAAACAAGAAATTAACAAGAATTTGTTGGGTTCACATCTAGGGTCTGAAACAGTACCACAGACTTTTGTCTTCAGCAAAAGTCAAGTTCTCATTTCTTTATAATTTCCAGTGAATCCATCATATTAATTAAAATAGTTAATAGTGTTAGCAGAAAAATGCTGCGTTTATAGGCTCTGATCTCATGCACTCTTACCACCGTGATAAGAGACTTTCCCATTTTGTTTTCCCATTCTCTCCTTTTCTGGAAGGGATTCGCAGAAATCTTACTTTCCTCCATTTTACTTTAAATGAGGACAAGACTAAATGCATGTCTCATCAAACACTATTTTTCCAATCATGATCTGTTTCCTATGCCCAAGGCATTCACAAAAAGTTAAGGAAGCAAGCTCGTGCTCTGCTGTCATTCACTTGCATGGAATTTTCAAAGAGTCTGCACTGCTGCTTCAAGATGTTCACTGTCCCTAAAGAAAACCAAAGCATTCCTGGACAATGATTAAATAGAGTACTTTTTGCTACCTGAGGATGTTCTGAAGAATGTCTTTGCTGAGGGTTTTTGCAAGATCAGTGAAAGTGAGCCCCTCAGCTGGCCCTGATAATGTGTGGGGAAATCCCAGGCCCATCATCTTTCTGTAGCCATCTAAATCTCAGAGGGTCTGACACAGCATGGGCTTAGAAAGAAATGCCATTTTAAACTCAGGTTTTTAACAGATTGGTTTTAAAACCTTGCGTCAACCTGCGATGCCTAAAGAGGCTACCTGGAACAGAGGCTGGACAGAGTTAAAGGAATAAAATAGATATTTATTGAAAGGCCTTCAAAGGATACACTTTGGGCAGTACAAGAGCCCGGCCTGGCTACACCCAGGAGAGACCCAAGATGGACCCTGAGTCATGAGTTTTCACACCTTCATAAGTTTTGGTCCATTTACATATTGGGGTTAATTGTCCAGTTACAGCTTCAGGTTATGAAGTCGCATCCTCCCAGATTGCTCTCCTCAATTTGCTGTTTACACTTTTTGGGCCTGAACCTGCAATGGTGTCCTTGGTTCTCAGGCTGGAAAAGGATTGCTTTGTCTAACTAAACTGTGAGGAGAACTTGCTCACACTTTATGTGAGGTTCAGAGTCACACTGGAAAATATGCAAGCTAAAACTTAAGACATCACCTGCGAATCAGAGGATAAACTCAAAGAAATTCCTTGCTAGACAATGTGCCAGCTGAAAAGAACAGAGTGATAACTTGCCTCTCAGTTCTTCACTGATAGAAGTCTAACAGTCTTCCTTATCATCCTGATGAATGGCAAAACCCAGTACATTTTATTTTAGGTAATAAAATATTTAAAAATACACAGGTTTTAAAAAAAAAAACCCACCAAGCTTCTACTCTGAGAGTGACAGTATTTTTAGTCTTGACTGCTGTATCAGGAATTTTCAGCAGTAAGAATTCATATTTCTTCTCATTCTGTGAAATAATAAAGGCTTACAATTCTGTGAAATGTAATGTACAGGTTTAATAGGATTGTACTCTTGCCTAATGTCACAGTAACAAATAAATGCAATAGAGAATTGCTGACACAATAGAAAACTGCTAGTTCAACACAAATGAGTCTCTGTAAATAAATCTGAAGTAATTTCTCTATACATCTTGGCTACTACTTTAAGCTCAGCTTACAACCAGGGTGAGGGTGTGGGGTAACCTTACAGCAACCTCCTCAGTGTGTTACAGCATATTGCAGCTCAAGAGTGACCTAGTAGTTTGACACCAAAATACCCTGTTCAGGCACAAACTCCCCATTGTGATCCACGTATCAAAAGCAGTGAATGGCACATCCTGATCTGATGGAAAAGGGATTACAAAGGCACAGTAGTACTGCCATAGGGTGGTACTACAAAGAGTTGTTGCCACAGATCTGGCAGCACATAAACTGGGTACAAGAAATGAAAGCCACACTTTACCTCCACAGTCAGCAGGTTTTCGCTCTTTCCGCCACCATTTCTTTTCTGGCACAGGCTTTCTTCTGACTGGGAGATCCTGCAACAATTATACTGGGAAAATACCCATTATTTGTACCCCAACCACTTACCATCCTACTTATGTTGAGGCTTTCCAGTTTTAATGTAACAACATCTGTACCACGTTGACCAGTCAAGGAGAAAACATTACATAACACAACATATAACATAACATAACATAACATAACATAACATAACATAACATAACATGACATAGCATACAAGCTGGAAAAGTTATGTATGTTATGCATTGTATAAAACCATGAGAGAGCCTTATCTTCAATAAAAATAAAGGCAGGTAAAAAAAAGATACCCCCACCCCCCCCCCCAAAAAAAAAAGGGGCAATTAAAAACAACCAACCAACCAAAACCCAAAAATAACCCAAAACCCAAAAGTGGCTCGCAGTTGTGAGTATGAAATGATAATAAATAAAGAAGCTGTCACCCTTTTTCCTCACCTTTCCCTATATTGGCATGTTTCTTATTCTATATTATCCCATATAGGATACAGTTCTAAGTAGCATGAAACATTAAGCAAATTGTATTCTATAATATTTTTCAATTCAAGTTATCAGCTCCCCATCCACTCAAAATGTTGGTCTAACAGCATAGATATAAATCACCTTTTCTTTTTCAACATACACAAGAACCTACTAATTGAGATGGCCAGTAACTCTTAAGGGATACTTAGGGATGCCAGGAAGAGCTGGCATTTTCTTCAGAACACACACTGGATAGTTTGTTCCAGTTGTTTACTGTGAATATATCGTATAGTCATAGACTGCTACCTGATGTTCAAAAAGGTTGTAATTCTTTTTGTCAAGGAAATCCTCTTATATATTGCTATCATGACTTTCCTTCTGTAGAAGGCTGGCCTTGGCCACACACTCCTCTCCCACTTCTCCTCCTCAGGAGGATAGTGGGAGAAAAATTAAGATGGAAAAGCTTATCAAAAAGCTTACTAAAAATTATCAATAAAATGATCAATGTTCATGGGTAAAACAGACTTGATTTGGTGAAAAAATAATTTTTTTTCATCAAAAATAAATTAGTAAGTTATTTTATTAATTATTTATTGCCAGCTAAAAAAGTGTGGAAAGGTGAGGAACAAAGGCAAAAAAAAGGTAAAATACTCTCACCCTCTGATTCCCATTCCTAACTTAATTCCTTCATTTCCAGCTCCCCTAGCCCCACCAAGGTCTCTCCAGTGGTGGCGGGGGACTCTACTCTCACACCTGGAGCAACTCTTTACCCTCCTCTCACTTTGATGATAAGGAAGCTGCTTCTCACACCTTCTTCTCCTCACCCCAATGTTTTGCCAGTGCCTCCCACTCAACCACGTATTGGCCTTTCTTAAATAAAAAACCCCAAAAAGCAGCAACCCCTCGTGAGCAATCTTCAATGATCTGCTTTCAGTTAGCTGCCACTATGGAATATGACACGTAGGAAATAAGGAGCGGCAGGAAGACCCGGTCATTGCACTGTTTATTGACAATCTCCCTGGGTGGTTTGATTAGCTGAGGAGCAGATGCTATTTTTCCCTCCTTTCTTGGTCTTTTTTTGTTTGGAAAACTTGAAGTTGATTGCACATATGCTTAAAGTTTAGGTATGCAGATTTGGAAAAATCTAAACATGTAAATATGTTTCATGAATATTACCAAGTAGGCACCAAATATTTATTCTAACCATCAGATTTCCATGCACGAATGTTTAACTGATACAAACAAAGGCACTCAATTGGTCAAGTTCTCTTTAGGTTATGAAAGGAGTTTGTTTCTGTCCTGGTTTAATTATCTCTCTTGGTCCAGATGCCTTCATTGAGCTGCATCTGCAAAATATTTCTTGGATGAGGTATGACTAAATCCTTCCTGTGTTATGCCCCCTGTGGCCAAGACCCAGGCAAGCTGAACACCCTCACTGCTCTTCCAAGCAGTACAAGAGGTACAACTTGTGAGTGCTCAGCACTCTAAACTGTTTGAGAGGCAGTTTTGCATACCTCAGTGGTGCAAAATTTCACAACAGAAGAAACTGCTCATGGACCATTCCTCAGAACACAAACATACTTACACACATGAAGAATCCTTAATCTTTTGTAAAGGACATTAATGTTTCTTGCAGGAATGGATGAGCAAGAGGATGTAAATGCTGGCTAAAGCATCTGAGAGGACATTGTAGGGCCAGGCTGGATGAATCATGGTTGTAGGGTGGCAAAAAACCTTCTCCACAGGGGGACAACCACAGAGAGTGGCAACTAGAAGGAGGAGAGCCTTTACTAAAGAGAATCAAAGGACTCCCTATGCTATGTTACCTCCTAGAAGGAAATATTTCTGACTGATCTCAGTTTTCCAGAGGACAAAAAAATTAAGGCCCTTCAGAAGGCAAGACAAAGAATCATCAAGGATCACAAATGACAACAAAAGTGTCAGAATTGTCTTGACAGAGAGCCTCCCAAGGTCATCTCCCTGTGATTCTGAGTCACCATTTCGTGTGACTCCAGGGTCTATGACTTCCATTGAACAGATGGATGCACACAGGCCATGTTTTAATGCCAGGAGGCAACTACTCTTCCTCCATCACAATATTTTTATTCTGGAGGGAAGGCAGAGGGGAGAGGTCAAGGGACAGAGCAGGAATATCTAATAGATATTTTTAATAAAATGAATCACTCTGATATGAAAGTATTAAAAATAAGGTTTGTACATTTTCCAAATTACACCAGGAATTAGAATGATTCATGATTTGTTACCCTATAACATTTTATTTTGGTATTTCCTCATCAGTCAAATAGAAGTAGATACATTTTCTTCTAATTCTGTGCTGAGTACACTGACCTGAGTGCGTACATTTTTCTAACTCTATATACAATGGAAGAACTGATGGTAGGAATGTTAGCAACCCTCATATTTTTAAGGCTGGAACAAGTGATCTATCTGTGAAATTAAGTCACAACTCAGTTGGACAAGCACTAGGCAGAAATGTTCATTGGTAAGAAGCAGTACAACAACCAGAACTTGACCAGAATTGAAAATTTCATTATAAAATTATCAGTGGTAATTTCATACCACAGCACATCCCTCCATGGTGAGTCAACCAATAGTGCATTTGATGTCTGTCACACTGGTATTTTCAGATTAGAGTACTTTTGCCTTTTGGTAGGCCACACTCTTGTTTGCAGTGGTTGATTCACTTTTTTTTCTCTTAAATTTCAGGGGGAGAATTCTGTAATCTGAACTGTAAAACCAAAGTAACCAACAGGAAGAAACTCTTAAGATATATAGACATAATGAGATGCATTTTGCTTGTTAATAACAGCTGTTCATTTAATATAGACTTATGGATGTATAATCATGGCAATTTACTGTATCTTTAATTGTCACAGACATCAGAGAATTCAGAATTCAGAAGAAACTTTTGTGTCCAGAGTTTTCAAATATCTGTGTGGCTGAGATCTGGCTGGATTATACACAGTGAACTTAAAATGTAAACCCTTACAAATTCGGTGACTCAGGCAAGCATTATGATTGGAGCTTTTTTACATTACCTTACACAGAACCAACTGTTATCTGATCATTTGTTGATGGATGTATTTGTCTCCATGTCCATGTTTCTTTTTCTTTTCCAAAATGCATCCTTACAGAAAAACTTGACTCTTTTCATAATACTTTTGAATGGAGTCTGGCTATAGCTTGGATGGTATTATATAGTTAACTCGGATGGTCTGAATAATACTGAATGATTCAACCCACTCTAATTGCATAAGATTTTTTTGTAGAAGTTGTTTCATAGGAAAACAAAACAAAACAAAACAAAACAAAAAAAAAGGAACCCATTCCTTTACATTTGTTTTCCTTTCAGAAAAAGACTTACTAAAAATTGGGACAAGAATTTGAAAAGCAACCAGTAAATGTAGGTGCAGAGCAATACCTCAGAGAACTCATTCTCCTGGATGCATCCTGGCCGAGCAGACTTTTGAAATCATGGCTTAACATGATTAGATAGTGGTTTTAAATTGGAGTTATGTGCAACAACATAGTAAGCAGCTATCCTCTATGTCTACCCTGTTCTATGTTAAACATATTTAAGGCTAAAAATTACTCAAGTTTTCACACTCACAAAAAAACCTCAAAAAACAAACAAACAAACAAACAAAAGACCCACACAAAAAAAACCCAAACAACTATTTCTTGCAAAAAATTCCTTTCTTACTTTCTTTTTCTTTTAAGCAAAGATTTCAGTTTTGAAATATCTGGGGTACTGATATTTCTGACTTCATTTCCCATGGGAAACCAATGGATTCCATAATTCATTGCAGCAGCTCAGCAAGAGGTGAAAATTATATGCAATGTAATCTGTTTGGGGAGAATCAGACAGCAAGAACAATGGTGGGATAAAAATCCAAAATATAATTCTCATGAGCACTGTAGAAGTATTTTTCAAATAAAAGTATTCAGTTTTCAATTTTTAGTAAAGAGGCAACATATTCTAAAAAACAGCTGCCTACTTCAAACCAGTCTGGTTAACTCCTGTTTGACTGTGAGAGCAGATACAGACACTGGTTCATTTATCTGTGTAGTGTCTGCAGATAATGATATGGCCTTTTTTTTTTTTTTTTTTTTTTTTCCCAGTGCTGTGGAAAACATATATCTTCTTAGCCAATGCAAGGGGTGGTAGAAAAGTCAGAAAACCACAAAATCCTCTAACCTAATGCTGTACCGTTGGTAGCTTAATGGTAATAAACAGAGGTCATCATTAAGGTCTATTTGATTTTATTTTCCACTTACAACATGTTTTGTAGTTCAGTCATGGAGTGTGAGACTCCACGGCCCTGTCCACAGGAGGAAGGATGACTCTACAGTTAGGCCATTAGACCTGAGTTTAAGAGATTTGGCTTCAATTTCCACTTCTCTTATGGAATCTTGGGCAAATTATTTAATCTGTCGGTTGCTATCTCCCATCCGGGAATACAATAATATTTCTTTCATGGCCCTTGTGGTTTAGGCACTTTAAAAAACACTTAGGGGAAGGAAGTGCCTTACAGTGAGTGTCTGTGTGCAGGGCTCAGAGCTGCAGAATTCCAACCCTGCTGGAGGAGCCACTTCGAGACCACAAAAATAGCAACAATAGCCCACTCCCAGGGATAGAAATACACACCCAGGTTGGCTGGAGCCTGTGCTTGAGACACTGTGGAAGGCAGGCCCACCAGCCAAAACGGCACACGCAGTGCCTTTGAGGAATCCCCAGGCTGGCCATAGCTGTGAGATGAGTCATGCTCCATTTTAGCCTTTTGCAGCGGTTGTTGGAGCAGCAGCAGGGTGATGCTACCTGTCACCTGCAGGCTTGTGAAGCCTTGCTGCCTACTGTCTTCTCCTGCTATTCAGAGAGCACTTGACTGACAGCAGCTGAGCAGTGTTTCACCCTGTGGGGTTCGTGACAGCCAACAGTGTCTGTCAACACATTCTATCACTCTCTGCTTATGCAGACAATTTTTCCCCCCTTTTTCCTTTCTCTCTCTCTCTCTCCTTTTTTTATTTTTTTTTTCCTGATGTATTCATCACTGGGCTGCAGATACCTAGTTAATCCATTTAGAACCTATCAGCTCTGTTCATCGGCTCATAAACCCATTACCTCGGAGGCGCTGTGCTCAGGGACACAGGTGCCAGACCAGTGCACAAAACCCAATTGAGTTATGTAGCAGGCAGCAAGGCCCTCGGATTCATGATTCTGCCTGCATGGGGAATTGCACGCGTTATGTGGCAGCAGCCACTTTATTAAATATCGATTTAAATCACAGCCTTTAATCAAATCTGATAGAAGACCTTTCTCACCTCCTGTCTCTCCTCCCCCTCCTCATGTCTTCTCAGTGCTCCCCCCTCTCCCCCAGCCCTCGCCAGTCCTCTCCCGTCTCACACGGGTCTGCCTGATGACAGCAAAGCTCAGGAATGAATAGTTAGCAAGTAGTTCAACAGCAAACCCTTATCAACAGTAATGAGGCATTTGCGATAATCGAGTGATGAAATGTAAATGGGCAGTAATGAGCGCAATTACATCCACTGGGGAACCATCAAAGCCGCTTCTTTCCTCGCAGATAGATGAGCTCTCTCCCTGTCGCTGCCCATTGCTGCCTGCGCTCTGAGCGCGGCATGGATGCGGTGCGGAGGGAGGTGGCGCTGGGAAGAGCAGGATCTGGCCGTGCCTTGATGGAGGAGCCTGAAGTCCAGGTAGAAGCCCGGCTCCCTCTGTGCTTATTCCACCTTTGATGGTTAGCCTTCTCCTCTTTCTCCCCTACCCCTCCCTCCGCCCTCTCCTCCCTCCCGGTCCTTAGGGATGATTTGATTTGCTGCAATGTTTGAAAACTGCCTCATTGTGCTAACAAGATTAACTCGAGCCTATGTCTGTTTGATACACTGGAAATGCGCAGGGTGACTCAGACTGGCTTTCAGCTGGAAAGAGCCAAGAAATGGGATGGTTGCCAGGGAACAGGCCCGACGGCAGATTATGTCATCTTCTCCGGCAAGGGAGCAGTGGGGAAGAACACCGAACTGCTCAGGAAAGGGGGAAACTCGGCGTTTCCGTAATCCAGCCGGGAAACGTTAACAGATCCCAGAAACCGCTCACCCAGAAATAAACACATCCAACTGCGTAATCTGGCCCAGTTACTCAGTTTATCCTGGATAATTCGTGCAACTAAATACTGCTGGAGAAATAGCTAAGACCCAGGGTTAAAAAAGTTGGGTTGCAAAGAAACCCGTGTGGAAAATACTCTTGTGGCTGCTGTATGATCACCAAACCGCTCTTGACTCTTTATTTCCTGGGTCTCATGGGGTTTAACTGTGGAATATAACCTAATTGTCAGTGTCCTTATTTCCCTGGTTCCCACATTATCAATGGGGAATTATCACAGGAGTTTGCTTAAGAAGTGATCAGCTAAGGACGGTTTATCAGTTGTGACTTCTTTTTCTTCAAAGTCACAGTAAAGCTTCTGGTGTGCCTAAGCTCTGACAAGATGGCCAAAGAAAGACACGTTTCTGTTACTTCCTTGCATTAAAATCCTCTCTAATTATGCATTCATTGTATCCTATGAAGAATTCCTATGCAGAGAAATCTCCTCCCTGTGGATCATGCTCCTGAAAGCCAGGCATAGTGCAGATGGTGTATGAAGAGCATGCTGCAGGACTTTTGACCCTTGGCAGATCTGCAGAGAAGAGTGGGTGTCACATTCAGCGTGGCCAGAAACACGCCTGCCCACTGGGGGTGCAGAAAGGGGCCACTGGCAGAGCTGGAGGCAGGGAAGAGAAGTTCACCAGTGCCTGTGAACTGAGTTTATACACTGCAAAGACGTGGGTCTCTTTACAATAACACCACTTCATAAACCGGCAGGCTGTGTACTTTTCCTTTTAAAAGCATACACATTTTGCATAATTTAATGGCTCTGCAAAATCTCTGGGATGACTAGAAAGTCTCACAAAGCTCAATAGTAAAGCGTGCAGCGGAACAAATTAATACTGGTGGATAGGGAGTAATGAAATAGGAAAGGGAGAATCTTTGGATTGTAATAGGTAGGATCTGAATGAAAACAAGGTTTGTGAACAGACAATACAAGCCAGAGAGCAACAGGCTTGGGGGCAGGAAAAAAAACTTGAGAGGAGACTGACAGGCAATATTCACTAAATGTTTTCAAACAAAGTCCGATTAAGGCTGAACATTCTGAAGGCTACAAGAATGAAACAGTTTTCAAATACAACTGAGCTTTTTTCTCAGTTCTCTCTTTCCAGCTCTCAGAACTGGAATGTTCTCACACATGTAACTTGGTGGCAATGGATTCCATCAGTTACCACTTGTGGCATACAAGATGGCCTCAAATTGAGCCAGAGGATATTTAGATTGGGTATTAGGAAAAAAATTCTTTAGGGAAACGATTGCCAAGTATTGGAAAAGGCTTCCCAGGGGAGTGATTGAGTAACTAGCCCTAGTGGTATCTAAAAGATGTGTGGACGTGGCACTGAGGGACATGGTTTAGTGGCTACTTGGCAGTTCTGGGTGAACGGTTTGATTCCATGATCTTAGAGATCTTTTCCAACCAAAAGGATTTTATGATTCTAAGTAATGCTTCCTCTCTTCACACTTTACTCTCTGCCTTCTAATTTCAGAGAACCTTCCCAACTTTCTGTGTCAGAAGTGGCTCCAAATGACCAATTCCTGTGCAGAAACCACATGAACAATCCAAATCTTGGCAAATGAAGTGCATCAACTCATCTGGGGACTAATTACACAGTTGCTGTGTCTGGAAATAAATGACCAAAGCAGAGATTTAGGAAAGATCCCACAGATGATGCAGCCTGGTGTGATAGATCACCCATGCACCTGTTCTCAAGCCAGCAAACAGCTCAACCCTGGACAGTCAGAGGGATCAGGATGGTCACTCCTGCTGGCTGCCACAGAAGATCCTCATGATGTCCTAATGAGTTACTTAATATTATAGACTTCTGTCACCCCCAGTGTTTTTAACTGCACTATTTTTGATGCACACTACATTTCGTAATACACTGGTATCTTTTATTTGTTAGAGATGCAATAGCTGTTAAATTGTATTAGTTATTGACCTTAGCAGCAATAAACTGTAGCAAGAGTAGTCTCTGGCAAACACTGCTAAATCATAATCAGCTGGCATAATGCTGGTATTTCTGACCATTTGTACCATGCTCCGTAAAGTGCATTTGATCACCATGTATAAAAGTGTAAGAGTATACACTTTTGGATATAAGTTTTTATAAAAACTTATATAAACTCTGTAAGTTTTGGAATGGACTGGCTGTAATGACATATTCAACCAATTTATCATTTAACTTACAGCTTCACAAAAGCTATTAAACAACACGGTGAGCCTGGAGGCCACACATATGCTACGGGCCTGGAAATGCAAAGAACTTCATTTGAATCTCTTAATATGACCTTGACCTATTGAACAAGGTGTACTTATTGTCAACAATTCATCTCACTCTTGACCCTGGCAAAATACCTAACGTTTGAATATTTCTGATGGGGAAGGAAAGGCTTGGGGTGGTTTTTTTTTTTTCCTTCCCCTGGTGAAATGGGCCAATTTTTTCCCTGTTTAGCAAAATCTGGAACACAGATCATTAGAATGCTTTTGGCAGCTAATTTGAACATCAGTGACTCAACTTTTAGAAGGAAGCCTTTTTCTGCCCTAAAGAATCTCAGAGACTTTTCAGACTACAGTAATTGAAAAATCCCTAAACACTCACTCACAGAGGAGATACACATTACTGCAGGAACAGTCTACAAATTGTAAAGTATTCAATTTACATTCTCAGTACCTCAGGGCAGTTGTGAAGAATTTATATCTTCAGAAACCTTTGAACTAACAAAAGATAACATTTCACAGCAAAGTCTACTTGCATAAAAGTTTTTTAACTCCCTTCATTCTTATTCTGAAAGAAGTGTCTTTTGCACTTCTGGAACCAACACTCAACACAGGTATCTGAGATGTTAAAAAGGAGATGGAAATGAAAATAGAGGTGTTAAAATTTTTTAATGGACATCCTGCACCTCATTTTGAACGAGAGTTCATTATTCACCAGTCCACACATGATGTATTCTTGCTCTGAACCTGATGTCTTTTTAAATGATACTTCGATTTGATCAATGTGCAAAGATAGTTATATTAAGACCCTTTATGCAAAGGGCTTTATATGTGCGGGTAACAGGCACAGCTCTACCCTGGGTGAGGGCAAGCTACACCTCAATGAGAGCAAGAGGACATATTTTTGTCCCTGTGAGCACCAGCTGGGGTGTGTATAGTGCCACATCTAATGCAGTACACTGGCTATATCACCCACTGGGTCTTCACCTGCTTTCAGACATTGCATTTAAAAACTAATATTGATGACACTTCAGTAAGACTGAAGGGAAAGTTTTTTTTATCATTAGGAAGTGTTTTGGTTTTCTGTTTTTTGGGTTTTTTAATAGGGTCACTATATAGATTATATCTCTTGGATCTCTATCAGCAAAACAGAATTTTTAGAATTTCCATTGTGAAACACCCAAAAACAAGTATATGAATTTAGGTACCTCAAAGTACCTCAAAGGGTTCATGGAGTACCTTTAGGCACAACTTTATTGTTGTGCTCAAGCCACACAGAAGTGAGCGTTAATGTCCAGCTGACACTTGAGTCAAGAAGAAGAAGACCGAGACTGATAAGTCATAAGGGTTCAAGATCACAGAATCAGGCCCTGTTTATGTAGAGAAAATTGGTAATAGATACAAGCATTGCATTTGATAACTAGGAAATGATATTTCTCTTCCTCTGCCCTTTTTCTTGATCAAAGAACACTCAACATAATTACCGATCTAATGACATCCTTTTGCTTGACTTTTTTTTCCTAATTTCTACAGAAAAAAAGAGAAGAGAGGAAGGACAAAAAAAATTTGCTTCCAGCCAACCTTAAATCTGTGATTACCATATTCATGTCCAACACTAAGCATTATGTGGAAACATTAATGAAAGTTTTAAAATGCAATCATTGGTTAAAGTTTTTTCCCCTTCTCTATAAAGAAATTGATAAATGTTTCTATTAACTAATAACCCAGGAATCAACAGTCTTATAAAACTGGTTTATTCAGCCCAGAAAATTAGGCAATCCATCATGACTGATTTGCTCACATTTTCCCCTGCAAATAAGTGAGATGAAAACTTTAAAACCAATAAGATAATGCACTTAACAAATTCAGCTGAGAGAGATGGATAAACTAAGATGCCACTGGCATCAGTTAAGGAAAATCTGTCGTGTTTCCAATTATTTGAGCAGATTTTGTATCCCAATTTGCTGCCAGACTGCCTGCATCCCCCACTCCCCTCTTTCAAACCAAATCATCTGATCTTAAATCAGAACAAGCTCATCATATCACACTATGGAAGGCCAACAGGGGATAAATGACACCAGATGTTATATGAGTTTTCTTTTAGGCTTTCATTTCAGACTTACTGCATTCCCCATGCTGCTTTTTACTTGTCAAAAACTAAAATGTGCTTTGATAGATAACAACCCTATTTTCTTCACTGCCTGAGCTTAGAGAATACCATTAAGTATTGATATTGATGGTGCCTAACTAGGGAATGCAACCTGGGACCACAGAAAGCAGGATCCTGGGATCCTGAGATATCTTTCGGTCCCACAGATACATTTTCTGTGGGTCCCAGGGTTTTTCTGTTGTTGCTGCTGGGGGTGGTGTCAGGATACATGCTGTGTGATTTTACAGCACAAAATGTGAGCACTCAGACAGACAGGAAGAGCAAGGAGGGGCAGGCAGACTCAGAAACATAACTCTTAGGCCCATCTGCTGCTGCTGTCTGAGCTGCTGAGGGAGTCGCTATCATACCAAAAGAATAACAATGAACTTCTGAAACTGAACTGAGGCCCACTGGTGCAAAATCCAAGGCACATCATTTTAATTTGCTTTGCTTATGGTCTTCCAGAGCCATTGTGTGCCCAGACCAGTAGTGAAAAAGACTGGGAAATGGCAGAGGCAAAAACAGCAAGGGGAGAACGAGGCATGCAGTGGAGATGGCACACATCTCCACACATGGCAGGGCACATGGTACACAACCAGCCTAGGTCTGAGCAGAGAAGCTTCTCTGAAGGGGAGAAACCTGATGATTCTGCCAAGGTGTAGGCATTTTAAAATCCATCTTGGCCATACAAATCTGGAATATTTTTTAAGGTTCCCAGGCTTAAAATGGCTGGCTAGAGCCGCAAAGAAGCTGATATAAAGAAAATGTGAACCACCTTGGTAAAGGGCAAAGAAATAAATTAATATATGTCAGTCTCAGTTGTGAAGGAAGAAGCCATTTCTTTCAGTAGAGTCATAAATTATTGTCTTTAGGTACTTTTATAAAGCTACACCAACCTTTCACATTTACCGTGAGTATTTTCTTAAGAAAATCCCCAAATACTAAATGCATTTTAACTCTTAAACCCACAGTGACAGGTGACATCACATCGTAGTGGTGTTTCCCATGAAGATGACACAGATCTTTCCAGCTGGCCAGATGTGTATATTTGCATGGAGCCACTACCACAGCTTCAAATACTTCAGTCTACTGCCTGGGAGTAGCTTGCTGTTCTCATGGGTGTGAGAGGTGACAGCTTAACCTCAGTCCAATTCACCTTGCAGGTGCAGTGAGGGAGAATATTCACATGTAGTCTGACTGCAGCTGGTGACAAGCAGCTTGCTCCACACTGCGCTAAACCTCAAGAGCAAAGGAAGAGATAAGGGTACAGTCAGCATACATGACAGCAGCAGAAGCTCTCCTTTGCAGGTCAGAAATGCTCAGTTCACAGATTCTACTTCAGAATCAACTCCATTTAAACATCAGAATAACTTTCACCCCTCACCTCTTTCTGCCTGCACTGGTGCTCTGCTGCAGCCTGTATATTTTTGCCATGATGAGTCTACCTACTAGCACTGATAGCATCACCTTTGCAACTCATGCAAAATGTGCTTGGTAAACAAAATATACCAGCAATCTAGCAGCTGTCAGAAACTATGATTTATAGCATTAAACAGCATCAGTTTGGTTTGGCTGACACTCTGCAATGTCTACCTACCACAGCACCATTTGATACGGGGAATGAGCTGGTCCCTGCTCCCACCCCAGTAAACCTTTGCAGGAAAGTAGAATCCCTCACCAACTGACTTGTGCAAAGAAGTGATAAAGCAAAACACTCAGGGAATGGGGAGGAGGCCTGGCAGCAGATACATCAATATGTTTAGGCACATCAGCCTAGACACCAGTGTCCTTTGGAGCCTGTTTTCATTCAAAGGCAAAACACAGTGTGAAGAAAGGAGACAACAGCAACTCCTGTCTGTTGTCACAACAAGAGAAACATCTCTGGATACCTCACAGTGACAACGTTGTGTCAGACTTGACTTACCTTAGCCATTTGTACCACTGTATGACATCTAATGGTAAGCAACAGCTTGAGCTGGTATCTTTATGCTCCCCTCCTAGCATTTTTTAGTTTTAACATGAGCATCATATCAGTAATTTGTCCAGCTTCTTAAGTGAATTTTATGTCTTTCATAGAAAACTAGTAGAGTAGGGTAGAAGGTGACAAGTTGGTTGCTAAGCAAAAAACAATTAACAGTGGAAGTTATTTAGGCAAAATGATGACAAAATCCATCATCTCTTGAAAGTATTGCCATCCAAAAAATGTGCAATAACCTTTTAATCTTTTCTAACCTTCTGATTGTTATAAACACAGTTGCATATGCTAGGTAGCAGATTAAAGGAAAGATCTTTCATCCTCTGATGCTCTCTCAATGCTGATTTATCATCCTTCTAAGCATCTGCTGACATGCTTTGTGGAAGAGTGACAAATTGCTGCTTTTGGATGAGAAATCTGTGACTAAGCAATCTCCCAGCATCATCAGAAAAGGTCATCCCTATGGTCACCAGAAATATAAAACCTTGTGATGCCCTAGCAGCCAAGTTAAGTGTGGTTCAGAAGGGGCTGTGGTGGGGAGACACCCAAGAGATGCCACCTCACCTTCCCCTTCATGTCAGAACAGAACAAAGCAGGCTTGGAAATGGATTGTCCTGCACACAGGCATTTGGTGTTCTCAGCCTGAGCTGGCTCTCTTGGCACCTCTGGACAGCCTTCCTGTAAGAGTTTTCTCTGTGTATGAATTTCTCTGGTGGAAATTTTTGCCTAAGATGAAGATTTTAGAGGGAAATTGGAAAAAAATGCCTGTGAAAAGTGTTTCTGGAACTTCTTTTGGTGGGCAGCTCATTCCTCAAATCAGGAAAGGAAATGGACTTTCATAACATTGAAGTCAAAGTGGTTTGAACTGCAGAAGCAAATGCTGACAACTGACCGTTCTCAACCAAAATCCAGGCTGAATATTACAAGCAGAAATTAGGCAGTCAACGCTTTGGCATGATGAATTGATTTAAGAAAATCAACACTCTGCTGACATATAAGTCATGAAAGAAAAGCAAAAGTAATCAAATCAATGGCTTGCTTCACTGTATGATATTCAGCACAGCTAAATCCCACCATACCCCTTGCTTAGGCCACCAAAACAGTGAAATCTCCATGTTGTGTCGCTGGCCTGCCTGTGGGAGCAAGCTCCTAATTTAGTTATTGCATACATTGTGCTCTTTCTGCAGAGCTATTTCCTTCTATATTTTCTCTGACCTAAGACCTGCCATTTTCTGGACTGAAGATGAAAGAAACAGCACTGAAACACCCCCATTGGTAACGCTCTTAAAATAAAAGTCTGAGAATTAACAGCAGCCTCACAGGTATCTTTGGAGATCACAGGAACAACTCCAAATTTCCCGGCATACAATTGTGTGAATGTTTGCCTTCTCATATCTTTCCAGTTGAGAATGAGGCAGCCAAGTAACGGGATTTGAATGCATATTGGCTTGCTGCCTCTGCTGTTTTGATTTGCAGACCGGCCAAGCAGAACGCAATTAGTGGTTATTGACACCTTTACAGGAAGCACTCATAAGGGAAATGGGAAATTGAAAATGTCCTTTAAAAGATGGAAGCAAAATACTGTATCAAAGCTTGCTGGTAAATAAGACGAGCCCAGAAAAGTGCTCAGTCAGAATATTTGTATTTCTGTATCATTTAGGAAAATCCTATTATGGCTTTAGCCACAGAGACATCCCTGGTGTGCAAGATAGAGGCAGTTCATAAAATACATAGCATTTTCAGCTTGAAAATAGGGCAACCTATTGCTTTCTGTAGATGGCTATGTTACACCCCAGTTCCCATCAATAGAACATAATCTCATTGCAGCAGGCAATACTCAATATCAATGAAACACTGGTATTGTAGGCATTTGCAGACTGCCAGTACCTAAAGGACAGAAAGACTTTGTGTTTTTACAAGGGCCAATATCTCTGGAACACATTTACGAAACAAGGCAGCACACCAAGGAGGCAAATGAGTTATATGTGTGTGTCCACAGAGCTGTCTGCAGGCGTTTGTTTGCTCTTTCTCTCCTCTCTTTCTCTCTCTCTTCTGGTACTTTGCACCGTCCCTACCTTACATTCTCTAAGTTTCACTAGCAATGTCAGTTATGCAATTAGTCCCCTGCCAATTAATGCCAAATTAGATGCCTGCTGTCAGCGTTCCCTTGCTCTGACAGAGTGTATGGTAATAATCTGTAACCAGGATAATGCTCTAAGGAGTCTGCATTGTTCTCTGGATGGGGGGATAAAAAAGAAAGGAAAGTAAAAGAGAAAGAAAAAGTATGTTGCACGTTCGCTTAGGCCATCAGCAGTCAGTGCAAAAATAAAATAAGTTTTGTTGTGCAGTTATCCCAATGATTAAAATATAATAAGCTAATGAGATTACAAAGCTGATTGTGAACAAGACCAATTGTGTTAATTGGAGGCTCCTGAATGGCAATTTGAGCTGCTGCCGCTGCTGAGTTTTGAAATATAATCAGTTTTACTAATTTTATCTGATTTCTTAATGAAGCTTGCCTTGAGCAATTGTTCTATGTGTTCTTTAGCAAACAGCATGTGTCATAACTGCTGACATTAATCTTGATTACTTTAGTTAAAATAAATAGTTATACTTAGGCGGCTTTCAGAAAATGCATCAGAGCAAATGTAATGTTAGGATAAGGCGAACTTTTACTTATATTTGGTGTTTTTCCTATATCACATTTGCAAAGTCCCAACTGTGAAACATTGTTCCTGTGTGACCTGATCTGTTTCAGACACCCCTATCTTTCTCCTGCCCTTCAGGAAGCAGTTTTGACTTCCACAGAAAGGATAAAGACAGCATCATTATTACAGAAAAATATTTACAAAAGAAAATTCAGAGGGAAAGAAAATTCACCAACAAAATCCATCTCAGAAAAAAAAAATGCAAAAAGCTTTTTCATGCATGAATCTCAAAGTTGGCACACACATTCCTACCACCTCATGGTCCAGCTGCCAGTACTAGCACTTGAACCTTATAGAAATGCTCTCTCTCATATAGCTTATTTATTTTTATGGAGGATTAATATACTTAGAATGGCTCTTTGGAGCTTTCACGGTAAATTTGATGGGATGCTGTACCATACTGCTGCTTACAAAGGGACACATAAACATTAACAAAAATAAACAGTAGAAAAAGGGAAATGGAAATATAAGTGCAGTCTGAATTAATGGTAAACATAGCTATAGATTGTTCATATTTCAGAACTCCTATTATATTATGGCCTTGCATTTAGAGGGATAATCCTTTCATAATTAAGATAATGGCTAACTAGTCTGATAGGTATTATACATCTTTTTGTGCCAGTATGTTTATATGACAACATAATTTGCATGTACTTATTACTGGACTATAAAATCTGTGGATTTTATATGTAGTTACATTGATTACATACTTGGATGATAAATAGAAACCATTTGGGAAAAGATCATATAGGATATATTAAACTCTTTTTTTTTTTTTCACCCCCTCTGTATGGCCAACACTGGTTTGTTAAATTAAAAGTGTTTAGTCTGGCCTGGATAGTAATCTATGTCCAATTCAGTTTAAAATATGCATAATAAACAATCCAGCTTTTAATCCATATGCACGTAGCAATCCCTTTAGTCAGGAGATTTTAGAAAGCATTTAGGTGTTTTTTCTCCAAGACATGTTTCCTTGAACAGGGAAAGGTCATGGCCAGCACTGCAAGGATGGAAAGCAGCTTCAACGCAGCACTGCCAAGGACCACTCTGAGTAGAAAATAGCAGCAGCATTTTCTTCTCACAGACATGATGGCTGAGACTCTAGATTTCCTATTTAAACCATGCTTCCACAGCATTTAAACTCATATCTTCTTTAAATACCATAGTTAGAAAAGATGTCATCTTTTTATGGACGGCTTTGATTTTTATGGAGAAGCTGACACCTGACATACAGTGTTTTCACTCCCTGCCCCGCAAAGTACTGCCTTTTATTTAAAGCTACTCCCTGTCCTGATTAAAAATAGGGCCAAAATTTCGAGGAGAAAAAAAAAATCTCCAGCAAACCATAAGATGTTTTCAGACTGGCCTTTCCTTGAAATAACTAATTTGTAATCATGATTCATAACCATGATTCAGACCCTCATCCAAAAGACAGTGTCCCCATCAGACCAGGTCAATCAAAGACCACACAACCTTTTCCAGACATGTTTCAAGTCTCCAGTGAGTAGGCTCATGGCTTCTTTAGAAGGCCTGCTTCACTTAATGAGTACAAAATTTATGTGAATTTGAATTTGTGTATTCTCAATTCTGCTTAATAAATATGAAAATTTATATTTAATGAGAATCTACTTTTACCCCTCTCTGCCTTCCTTAATGAGAGCTAATTGAACAGAACAATCTTCATTTGGCAGGACACATCACGAGGGCTTGTCTATACTTAGAAATTTACTGAGATAACTAATCTGAAATGGTTGAGAAATATCCCTACAGCTTTTCTGCCCAAATAACTGTTTCAGAGCAATTATTTCATATGAGCTATTTTTGTAAATTTCAAGTGTATACAAGTCTCCAATCTAATATCTGGCTGGCATTACATGCCCAACTAGTTTTAATGGATCAACATATTTGATCTGGTGAGTAAGTCACACTGTGGGAACAAAAAAAAAAAAAAAAAAAAAAAAAAAAACAACAAAAACAACAACAACAAAACCCCCAAACAAACAAAAAACCCCAAAAACAACAACAACAAAAAAAAGTAACTTTGGGTCTGATTTGTCTTTATGCTAATGCATAACACAATAAAAAAAAAGAGCATTACTGCCAGTGATAATTTATCTATATATTACCTGGATATTGATTCTACAGTACCGGGGCAAATTCTAGCTCCATATACTTTTAAAGTACCATAGAGGCTACTTTTTATTAAAATCTTTCACCATTTCATTTCTGATTAGGACTCAATAATTTATTTCTCAAGTGCTTTCCTTGCAATTTAGGGACAGCTAGGCTGCTGCAAATTTCAGAGGCACATTAGCGTCTGATAAGCCTTATTTTAGGTACTTGCTGTGCTCAGCCTAAGAATGGCTACAAAGTTTTAAAGCTCACCAGTGTTTCTTTGGGGTCTGGCAGCACACCAAAATGCCAGACTCCGCTAAAACAGCCTGGATTCGGCAGACGTGGATTGATCCTTTCTTGTTCTGTGTGAGAACCATTTCCCTCAGCATGACCACTGCTTTAATCTTGTATTTTAAACATAAACAGAATGGCAGATTTTACAGTATAATCTGCTAGGCACAGCAGCCTTTTAGAAGAATGAATCATTAACCTAGAAGCTATGTTTAAGTAAAAAGGACAGACAACAAGAAAGGGGGAGAGAGGGAGAGGGAGAGAGATTGTTTTTGTTCATGATTTAACACACAACTGTGATCCACTCACCTCTACAATGCATTGCTGGAGAAGAAATAAACCTCACTGTAAGCAGGGCATGAAAAGGTGTCTATACAAAAGAGCTTGTGGAGCATGGGGAGAGAGGGGAAGGAAAAATGATTTTTAAAATTTTCTCTCCTGCTGCATTTTTGAAATGTAGCACATAATTTTACGGTAATAATTTTCTTGTTGCCATGCTGGTGTAAAGAGACAGAAGAGAAGGCATGTTGAGAAAGGCAATGTCTCTCATTAGAGCAACTGATATAAGTGGGGAAAAACAAGGAAACAAAATATTCTGGTTTTCCTTGAATTCAAATCAAGCCATTTAATAAAAACTTTCATTTCAGTACAACACCAGGCTATTTCTGTTTAGAGGATAACTGAACTGCACTTAATGCTGATATATTAAACAATTTGAAAGGGGAGACTATCTATGACACTTTCTCATGAATACTACTCTCCATCTTACATCAGACTGAACAGGTCAAATGCAATTTGCATTTGTTTGCAATTTGCAATTTGCATTGTTCAAATTTATTTTGCGTTGTGTATGCAAGAACCAGAACCTTTGCTCTTCAACTACTCCTGAAGGTGGCTTAGAGAAAAAAATGTGAAACTGATACTACTTATTTACTGTCTCCTTTAATAAATTTTCCTCTCATTTATGAGTATAAACATGTGTGTAAATGTATTGACATCACAGGTGCATAGGTGGACAAGGAAAATCTGTTTTGACATTGATATAAGGTATGTATGTTTGTTCATTAGGTGTACACATAGAACTTTCCTCCTCCTTGATGACCACAAGAAGGGTGTCAGATCTATTATTATCTTTAATCTTTTGACTTCATGTTGCATTTTCAAATTAGACCCCTTAAGAAGAAAACATGGAAAAAAAGGAGTCCCTTCAACTTGTGGTTGGGCTATTTCCCAGCATATTAATTAAGTCCTTTGTGTAACTTGAACTTGTGCTGCCCAGTCGTTCACTGCAGTTGGTATTCCCAAATGCACATGCAGCCCATGTGAACAGCAGGTTTTTTCTTCCATTTCCTGGGAATTGTTTTATACACCTGAGTCACTAGAAATGACTGAGCTAGATCAAAGTAGAGCGAGAGTGAGGTCATCTGCTTGGGTGGCTGCTCCCATGTGTTCTAATAGAATTTAATGATGCAGTGAAAAAACGTGTTACTGTGACAGGACACATCAAAAGGAAGAGAGATATGTTTTCAGGGAGATGATGTCACCAGAAAAGCTTAGGCATGGCCAAGTACATGTATATACATGGAGCTACCTGAAGAAATGTCCATGGCCGTCTGTGTCATCCTGCTGACTTGCCTGTGATGGAGGACCATCATCACATGGATTTTCTATTTGCTTGGGAGAATGAGCAATATCTTTTTTTTTATATATATTATTATTATTATTCATTCAAACTAAGGCATTTGTAAACAAGAAGCAAACTCAGACCAGATGGGATCTTACTTTTCATAATGCAAAGTCCAAATTGTTATTTAATCCTTCCAAACTGATTTATTGCGTCAGGCATATCTCGTGTTGCTAATAGTAGGCACTGAAGGATTTGGGGGTTACTACTCCATCCCAGAACACAGACTGGCTTATCTCCCTGTTCTTATAACTTCTTTCACAAGTACAAAGATGAAGCCACAGATCAATCATATATTGGGTGTTAGAAGTCTTTCACAGAAGACAAGCATGGCTTTACCTTCCTATCCTCCTTCAAGGCATCTCTACATTTTTGAAAAAAATGGTATTATGATTCCTTCCTCTAGTTCTTCAGAACTATTTTTTTTTAAAGTGCTGCAACACCTGCACTTCTGAGATGCTTTGCTAACCTTTGCCTTTTTAGTCTTAATTTCTCAAATGAATGTGATGAAAACATTTAGCTGCTACTTTTTCAGGCAATATTTATTTAAATTATGTCCTATAGTCTATATCTAGTTTTTTCTTTCATAAGAAAATATTGTCTCAGCCTGTATCTACATGTAGAAACGTTGTCTTTGTATCGGGGTTAATTTTTTTTTCTGTAGTTACCATTTATATCTTTTCACATTGCTTTTTTATACTTCATTTTCTCATTATTATGTTTTTTTAACATATTTTCCATGCATGACTGTGGCTTCCTCTGTAAGCTTCTAGTATATAAAAGAAGCTTACTTTACATCAAGTAAGAATTAGCTAATTTCACAAAACAAAAGGCTAAAACCCCCCCAAACTATTAAGGTGGCCCCAAGATCTAAAATCTGCCTATCAATGCAGTCTAGCACTTACACAGATACATAGTTTTAACTGTAGAAGAGTCCAACTGAAATCTAGGAAAGGGAACAGTTTCTAAGTATTGTTGTGACCAGTTGTGGGGTTGACCACAACTGTAGCGTGATTTTATTCCTGATGCCTTCTCTCAGTTGGACAAACTGTAGTCAAAGCACAACACTGCAGCAGAAGGATGCTGAGACACCTTGCTGGGCACCCTGCTTGAGACCTGGGTGCAGCCAACATCAGTCAGATTGCTTTCTTACCTTCCTTTTCCTACAGAGTTAAAACTCACAGAGTCAGGAAAAGACCAACACATTTGGAGCTTGGGAGCAGAAAGATTGACTCATTCTTGTTTATGATGCTTGCCTGGTTTGTGATTTAGAATACAAGAAATGTACCCAGCTAGATTTTTCAAGGACATGCCAGGCATGAAGGGTTGCCATGCTTCAACCTTCCTCATGGCATTATATGAAAGTCTGTGTAATTCCTTGAGGAAAAAAATATGCAGAGGTCACAGTTTGTTTCAGCAGCTGAACCCTTCTTGCTGTTCTTCAAGCATTTGCATTTGGAGGAGGGTTTTTGATAATTATCTGTATGAGGTATGGAAAGTTCACACGCTGTTCACAGATTAACAGTGACGACAGCTGGGTACAGAGATTAATTAAAGGTGTGATCTGATGGCAAAGTGAAAGGCAAGAGTTTTCTAGAGATTGCAGACCCCAAAGTTGTCTCTTATCTTTCTTCCAGAAGAACTTGGGATCTCGTGGAAAGGTAATAAAAAATTAACAGTTCTTTCTCTCAACATCCTATAATCCCGAGGTACCTGTCACATCAACACTGCACAGATCTACTTGATCCCTGTGTTTTTGAAATGCTTATGTATTTCACTGCTGCTAAACTCTTTCAGTTTAGTTTGCAGGGCCAGCTGGATCATTCACCTTGTGGAACAACAGAGTTGCTAATTTAATTCTACTCCAAACTTTTGCCATATACACATACACCAATATTAATAAATGGGAGGACAATTTTTTACCTTTCAGATCTCATACCAAATGTGATAATTGACCTGTTTTCCTGACATGGAAAAGCTGAATCCATATATTTCCTATCTGATACATTCTGTGCCATTTCTTTTGATTTATAGAAATTTTGGAAATAATGCAAACGCCTTTTGATAAATACAGTAATCCTCTATTCTCAGACTACAATTTTCACATCTTCAGACTTTATGCTTGAGTAAGAAAGTTATTTCTACTACTTTTGTTGATGTGTTTTCCCCATGTTTTTGTCTCTGCAATGCTGTGATGATTGCAAGAAGTGGTAGTCCCCCACTGAGGTTTTAAAAATAATTTGAATCACTGATCATTTGAAACCACTAGTAAAGAAATATAAAATAAAGTCAGCAATTTTTTACATCAGTTTAGAATTTTTGACTGCAGAAATTTTGTTTTCAGATTTTCCAGAAGCTTTTATCTTGATTTCAATGTATTCAATTAGTTCTTCTCAATGAACATTTCAATCAGCATTAGGAACCAGTTGGAAGCTTAAAAAAAAATCTTGGCTCTGTTTTTATGTTATAATGCATACAGTAAATATGAAATTAAGTGAAAACAATATCTGTTTAAGGAAATATATTTTCCCTTCTACATATCAATTGAGTTAAAGACAGATTTATTTACTTAGTGAGAGTTATTTTGAAGTGTTTTTTTTCCTTCAATTACAAAGATGTTGAGAGATGTTTGTAAATATTTTCTAACAAAAATACCAAAACAAAAATAGTATTCACTTAACAAAAAAGGACTTATACCATATATTCTAACAAACAGGACTTATCTAGGGCTTACCTTAGCCTAATCAAAAGGACATATATACACCACATTCTAACATTCTGAAATGTAAAAAAGGATTAAGTTAAATTATATTAAACTAAAAACCTGGCTAATCGAATGGGCAAAGATATAAAATATCTTTCTGATCAGCAACAAATACACAAAATGAGCAGCTTACTTAGTAGGATGCATTTAGTCACATATTTGACACCTTACCAACCAATCAAAAAAGGGAAAGCTTTCCAAAGGGCACAAAAAAGACAAATGCAAACAAAAGCAGAAGATAACTTAAACCAAGTTAACCTCCTTGAAGATTTAAATCATTATTAAAACAAACAATTTAAATCCTCAGGAACTAAATCAGATCAATGAAAGTTTTGGGTTTGTAAACTTTTCACACGTGAGACCCTGATGTAGCCTGCAATACCAGTGATGGTTCATCACACCTGCCCTCACTTTGGAGCTCTCTCCTGGTAATCAAGCTTGACAGGAGCTCTGTCAGCCACACAGTTTAGCTCTGAGCCACAGCTGGATTTCACCCATGGTGTTTCACCCATGTGCAATCAGAGAGATTTTCAAGCTGTGACCCACTTTGGGGTGACAGGTGACACAAGGCTGCGACCAGCACTGCTACCATGGCTGTGGTACCCAGAGAGACCCCTGCCCCAGCTGAGCCCTAAAATCACTGTCAGGGGACAGTGACCAGCCCTCAGCACCCAGAGCAGAGAAATGAGACAAAATTATTTCTCCCAGGGCCTGCAGTGACCAGCCTTACAATGACGACCATGATCTTCAGGTTCAGAGCTATTGGCTGGACCTTTCATGCTCCTTGCAATGAGGAGATTCCTGTCCATTCCTGCCCAGGATTTTCTCATAACTGGAAAGCAGCAAGTATCACAGAAAACAAAATCAACCAGCATTTGGTTGGACAATAACTAACCAGTATTTACCATTTCTCAAATATTTCTGTCTCAAAGGGAGCAGATACAATGGCTGCATCAAGGGAACTTGGCGGAAATGGCATCTCCACATTTTGTGTGTTTCTTTCTCTTCTGTTTCAAGCGAGCCACTCTGCTGCAAGTTGAATTTCTCTAGCAAAGAGTGAGGCCAACCTGTAATAAAGTTCACCATGGGGTAGTTGTCCATATTTGGAGATATGGAGGCAATTTCTTTGATGCTCTAGATGTGTAACCTGCAATGTGGTGATGATGATCCATCTGGAATTTCCTTTTTACTAAAAGGGTAAACCCACCACTTTTAATTCATTGCTTGTTTTTGTCAGGCTTGAAAACTGAGTATGAACACAGTCCAGATCTCACAAAAGCCTCCAGTCAAGGGGTAGGTTTGATAGCTGACTATACAATAGAAGAAGTCTGTCTGGTTTTATTTCTGGTACATGAAGTCACTTTTTGAAAAATTGGATCTATAAAACTGCAGGGCATGATACAACGATAATAAATGCATAGAAGCTTTCATATTTATTAATTGCACATATTATAGAGATAGAAACCAGCCAGAGTAGTTTTCTAAATTGGGATCAGGATTTTTTAAAGCAGCAGCTCTTTCATCTGCAGATTCTCATACAAAATCCACCACTGAAGTTTCTGAACATCAAGAGACTGAAAACTGTGCAAGTATATGAGACAAGGTAATAAGACTACCCTGTGAAGTGCATAGCTGCTTTAAATTACTATGTTCATAGAGAGAAAGGTGGACATTAAAATAAAAAAGGGTAAGTGACACTTCTAAAGTCTTTTCCCAAACCAGTCAATAAAGAACGACTTCTAGCGATCACTGCCTCAGAAATTATGTGCAAGCATCCATTTGCTGCTCTGAACATTATTTATAAATGGCATAAAACTGCTCTTATTCCTGGCTTAGAAAGTAGAAACTGAGGCACTGAAACTTTATGTAACTTCTTTAGAACTGCCAAAGGACTTGGGAATACAACTCCTGTCCTCCTTCTCAAGATCGTCCAATAATTTTCCCAAAGTGGGAAATGATGACTTCAATGACTGTATTGTTTCCCTTAGAGTGAAAGGCAAGTCCCTCCCACACAATTTTCTTGATATTATTGTTAAATTCCTCCTCGTGGCTGTCAACAGGGCATTTAAAAAACAGAATATATAAAGGAAAAGCTATGCCACATGGCAGATATAAAAAGCAACAGTTCTAAAGGTTCATGCAAATATTAAAATGTCCCTCCTACAGTTAACTTAGTGTTATTCATGGTTTCTGATACACTGCCCAGAGGTGTTTCATCATTTCCTACCAAAAGAGTGTTCAAATTTTTTCTTTTACATTTATCTCAGTAATTAGTCATGACTGACATATGGAGATATGCAGGGCAAGATACCCCAATGAATTTTCCTTTGATGGTCCTTGAATTAGGCTCAGCGCTAAAAGAAAACACTTCCCTGCACCCCTCCCCTATATTTTTAAATGAATGTCATCCAAATGGCATTGCCACTCAAATCTTACAGCGAAATACCTCACATGCTGATCGTGCAATGTGGGAATCTCTAAAATTGTCCCCTGTAGGTTCGAATTCAGCCCCTGAAGGTTCACTTGAGTTTAATTTCACTAATCACACGGGGACAGATATTTTTTTGCTCTTGCTCAGCTTCTCTTTCACTTGCAAGCACGCACACACACACACACACACACACACTCACTCACTCAGCTGCATCCCTCCCTTTCTGTTGCACTTAAGTCCAGATTCGCTCTGACCATCCCCGCTCACAAGCGGAGAGCGACACAGCACCACGGTGCCTAAAGACCATAGGTGGGTCCTTTGCTTCCAGCCAATTTATTCACATTCGCGATGGTAAGATTGATTTTTATCCTGCATTTCTGAGTTTATTTAGCTGATTTCAGAAACTGCCGCAGAAGTGGGGGCAGAGATCTTCTTCAAGGTTGTTGTCATCCGGAATTTTATGTCCTTCATTTTCTTTCACTTTGTATGCCTGTCACATCGGCTTAACTGTGAGTAGCATACTAGCCAGTACCTCTGGCATACTGTATATTAATAGAATATTGATATAGCCCAAATACTGTTGTGGGATTCATCATTTGGTAAATCCTCTGCCGTCTGCAGTTTTACAGAGCTGTTTAATTAGCAATTTTACAACCTTCTATTCTCTCATTAAATTAATTAATAATTAAGTTCAAATATAGGCATCTTTAATGTCATAATTATATTTCAGTTTTATGGTCACCAGAGTTTAGCTCATTAGGCAAGGTAGTCATAAACCATAGCTCTATTTAGGGGCTGAGGCACTGATGCTCAGGTAGTTTGCTTCTGTGTGGTATTTTTTATCCTTCTCACTTTCTCCTCTTCTTGCCTTGTCCCCCCCTCTCCCCCCCCTGATTCTCCTGCTCCCCTCCCTCCCATTGCTCTCTGCTAACACTGGCTTTTTTTTTCCCTGTGGCAGCCCTTTCTCATTCATATGTCATGTTAAAATAAAAATCCCTGTCACACTCTCACAGCCCTGCCCTCTCTGTTACTTTCTCTGTCATGCTGTGCAGTGATGCTGGCCTGCTGTGGGTCCTGCTTCCTTGCAAGCCCTAGGGACCATCACCTCCAGTGCTAGGCACCCAGCAGTAGCAAATTTTTTGTAGCATCCTACCAGGGTCATTGTATTCCTTTTAGACTGTGAGATTTACCAAGGCACAGGATGTAGTAATGACATTTCACACAGTATGATATGTTGTGAGTTGTTTTATATGTAGTGGATTTATTTCAGTCATTATCACTGATTAAACCAGCTTAGTTGAAAAGGCAAAGCAAAACTTGGCTTTGAAATTGTTCTTATTTAATTTTGTTTGTGCTCACATAACCCAGGACAGTACTAATTATCTCTTTAGTGTAGCTCATATTTCTAATGTAATTCATATGTAAATTGTAATTTAAATCATATGGGAATGTTTGTGTTCCTTGCATATTCTCAGTAAAGAGCACAGTGAATTAAAACTGTTTGGAAATGAAAACTTTATGTTGCCTGTTTTGAACTGTCTTTGATTTCTTTTGGCTTGCTGCTTCTCTAATGAATCACGATTCAATTGGATGGCTAAGGCCAATGCTTTTTGTCTCCTCTCTCTGTATTTATGCAGCTTGCTCACTGGCCTGCTTTTCCTTCTGAAAATGGAAGTGTTAGGGGGAAGCTTTCTGCCTGCTCACCATCTTTGAGAAAAAAAACCCATCATAATATGGCTATTATCATTAATAAATAATATTTTTATTACTACAGAACCTACGAGCATAGCATGTCACTATTTGTGCTGCTTTGCTACTCAAACAGAGCTGTGCCAGAAGGTTCTTTCTGGTAGCATATTTGAATGATATTAGGCAAAAATTTTAATCCCAACCCAAACTTCCTATCTAATAACCATATTTATTTTTTTTCTATTGCAATATATGCAATATTACTGTCCTCTCTAAAAGCTGCTGCTGTCCAAAACGAAGTGGTATTTTGACAGGGCACATAAAAATTTCTTTGTGTGAGTAGAGCACAGGATAGTTAAAGTTGTCCCCAAACTTCTGAAGTTTCAGGACAGGTTTGCTTGCTGGATGCTGTGGTACACTCCAACACCAAACACCAAGAACCAAGGTGGGTGCCAGGAAGGTGAGTGTGAAAGCCTGAAGAGCCGTGGGGAGCAGGTGCAACAGTGCTACCAGCTCCTGTGGAAGAGAAGATGAAGCAAAAAACCTAAAGGAAATAAGAAGGGTAAAAGCTCCAATGGAAGAATAATTAGACCTAAAGAGCTTACAAGGCAGTGAAGGATGATGCCAGCTACACTTTCTTTGCCAGAACCGCCCTTTACATTTCCTAGACAAAAATGAAGTCACCACTTTAGGGAGATAATTCACGTCTGTTTCTCATCCTCCCAAAGCAGATCTTTGCCCGGCCCACACCAAGTGAAGTTGTCTGAGCTGTGCAGACAGACAGATGTACCAGGTCCAATGCCATGGCTTTGCCCCAGCAAACTGTGACCTGACCTGCCACTGGCCACACAAGAGTGTGTTTGCCGGGCTTCCCCAGGTTTGTTGCAGGGAACTCATGACATGATGATTCTAGGAGCATCTTCCCATGGACAACTGCTGCTCAGGCTGGTGTGCAAAGACTTCCAAGGGGAAAAATCCTGAACTCCCTGCCAGCCTCCCTGTTGTTCATGGCTATTGCTGTGGCCAGAAGAGAGGTAAGGCTTTGAGGACACATATTTGTATGTTAGTTCCTGCTGCTGTAATGCTGAGCTCTAGGACAGGTGACCCTGCTCACCGGTGGGAAATATCACATGTACCAATAAAAAGGCAGAGGGGTTACACCGGTGAACAGGTACACTTGTTTTGTAACATCCAATCTCCCTATCAGGGAAAGTGCTCCCTAATTTACAGTAATCATCCTTCTCAGGCTTTCGGAACCCCTTCCAAAGAAGCTCAGCCTGTCAAGGTGCAGCATCAGGAATCTGTGTAGCACAGCTGAGCAGACTGTGGGCAAGGCAAGCAAGAGCCAGAACCACTGGTCTGGTTTGGTTGTGGCCACAGAGCCTTCCAAGAGCCAGGTGCCCTCCAGGGAGGGACACTGCCACATCTAGGGCACACATTTAAATGCACACATCCTCATGTGCACACACACACACACACGCACACACACCGTGACGACACCGGAGCTGTCCGAAACTATTTTCAATAATTGATTTGCTGTTTAATTGAACATCATGACTGACTAACATAGCTCATTACTTTACTCATTAGTTAATTATCGAAGAAAGTAGGACAAGTCAATAAAATGAAAGGCTGTAAATTCCAATACTAATTAGCACCATTTCCTCAGAGACATATTTAAGGGCAGATTGGCTACCCGAATGTCCCTGGACCTTGTAGATGAAGGGAAAGGGTAGACTTACCATAAATCTAGATTACCAGCAGGCAAGGCTCCTCAGCCGTGAGTAGTCAAGTACACAAGTGCTCAGCTACCACCAGGCACCTTATTTGAACTGGAATATTGGAACGCAAGCAGCAGAGAAATTCCTATTTTTAAAAGAAAAGAGGGGGGTGGGGGTGGTGAGGGAGGGAGTGCTCACACACCAGAGAGGATCCATATTTAAAATAAATTATGCAAACTGAACTACTTCTGCAGAGCACATTTGCTTTCCTAAGCTCTTTCCTGGTCTCTTTACAAGCATACACTTATCCTCTTTTTTGGCAGTCCAAATGCTACTCAAAACAACAAAACATCCCCTCAGAAGTGGACACATTTTTAACGTGAGGATTCTAATTTATATCTCTTATTTGTGTTTTTGTTTTGTTTTGTTTTAAAAACCATTTCAGTAATGGATATTATATTCTCTTGTTATTGCTTTGTATTATCATTGTATTATCTGTTTTCTCTATTATCTGAAAATTATTTTTTGTATTCTTTTTAATTTAAAGCAAGTCTGATATACCATATGAGACAGAATTTAATGGGTCCAGCAAAGCCTTAAATGAGCTAAAAAGTGATTTAAAACAAAGAAAGAAAGACTCCAAGAAGACTGGGAGAAAAGAAGACTAAGGGAATGCATGTATATGTATGCATGTTTGCATGCATGGCATGTAATTTATACATGCATGAGAACACATATATATATACACATATACGTGTATTATATTTAAATAATAAGTATATGTACATACATAAAACGATGCAGGTACATACATACAGCTGCATACATACACACTGAATTATGTCTATATAGTGTTCTTACTGCTTAGTGTGGGGAAATTAGCAAATTCCTTGAGTTCTGAAGTTTAAAAGCCCACAGGTCTTTCTGTCTTCCTTTTAAAAATTGATACAATAGGTTTCAGACTGTGGAAAGGTTCTGCTGATATAATGGTACACTGTTCAACAGCTTGTCTAAATTTTTATAAACAACTGAGGGATCAAGAAAAATATATTTCCTTAATTCCTTTTATTTGGAGGCATGTCCTCTGTGCCTTCCTCTCAGCAAATATCCACTTGTGAAAAATTAATTTCCAGTTAGGTGAATGGAAATGGAGATCAAAAGCATTACCTGAGCTCAGCTTAAGGGAAGAAATCACCCTAAGAATAGCTCTCAGTCTAGAGCTTTAAATATTTAGCATTTCTAAAAATATATTAATGGATTAATGTAAAAAAAGCTAACAAATGTCTGTTACTTGACTTACTATATTTTGTGCCTGCAATTCTGATTATTAAGCCACAAGCTCTGATGTATTTTCAAGTGTTTTAAAAAGTACCTTGCCAAAGTGCTCCAAATATTGCATGAATTTTTTAATCATCACTTTTAAGAATTTGACTCCTGGTGCTAATAAAGCAATACTGAAATTTTAGTTTAGGGAAGAAGGGGGAAATGTGGTTTTCTTGCTTAACAGAAAGGTCCTGGAAGAAATAATGCAAGGGAAATTCTCTGTTTTGGTAAAATAATTTTTTTTAAAGTGGTATTTTATTATCCATGTTTGGGAGCAGATATTCCTTTGACACATTCTCTTTGCATTAGCGAAGGAATAAGAAAAACACCACCATAAAAAAACTGACTTATGAAGAAACAGAGAGGAAAAGATTTCCCCAATTACATGTCCATTCAGCATAAGCTAAAGCACAAGGTAAATACAGCATACACAAGCACTGCACGCTTGCCAGGAGTTGGAAATTATAAAGGAGAACAATCAGAAAAGCAGAACCTGTGACCTCTCTCTTGTTTCCAGACAGTGCCAAGCACTTTTTGATCTTGATAATTTTTTTTTTTTTTTTTTAAGGGTTCTAGTTGAATCATGCTGGATCCCTGGTTATGCTTGAGCACCTTGGATACAGGGCCTTGGGAAGAGCTCCCAAACTGAGTAGCCAGCACGCTCAGCCTGCAAGAGCTCAATATGCGTGATAGGTATGGGGATGGGGAGAAGGCTGTGAGAGGACCCCACCTCAAGGTTTAAGTTGTGCTTCAGGGACACAACGGCTCTAAATGTACACACATGCGCATTTTTTACATTTTACACTTTAATTTGTCACACATAATATAATGTACACACATAATATAAGGCAATCTTCATTTGCATCTTTAACTTCTTTTCTTTATCTCTTCTCAAACACTCCAAAATTTGGGGCAGAAGTTGATTACTGAGTGCAATACCTGGCATATTCTGAGCCAGCCAATGCAAAGCGTGCAGCCTGAGAGTGCTCTGGTGAATTTGCAGAGGTCCTCTTTCTGAGATGGAGCCCCCAGGCCCCTGCAGCCTTTAATCAGCTGAAACTGGTGTGAAGCTGTCAGCTCCTGCTTGTTTTCTGTCAGCTTCAGCACCACTTAGAGCATCCCTGACAAACGCCCAGTGCACATTTAACAGTCAGTCTGTGGGCAAGCTTTTGATTTTGTGGGAAACTTTCTAAGGTTCTGCTTTCTATGAGGGAAAACTTGCTAAGTTATAAGGCAGGAAAATGGAGAAAAGCATCCTTCAATCAAACTCTTTTGTTTTATGGAAAAAGCCAGCTGTTATCTTTTCTTTAGCAGGATGATGGATTGGCTCAGTTCAAGGTGATATCCCAGCTGGTGCAAGACAGAGCAAGGGTTATCATGTGATGGTGACACTTTCCCTCTGTCAGTCAAACAGTGTTAGCCTTCCCACAGAACTGCAGCAGCCTGCTATTATGAGGGGTGTTGTCATATAAATTATTCACACCGAAATATTTGTTCAGCTCTGGTGTGTTTATAAGTTTCCCATTAAGAATTAAAATTTTAAGATGTTTTCCAGCTGCAAAAACTTCCCCAAACATCCTTCCCCAAGTTACCTACCTCTGGTGTTGCTTCAACAACATGCAAGTGTTAAGTGTCACTGTGTGGGATGAGTGACTTCAAGCAAATCTCTTCCTGTATCTTTTAAAATACCAAATATATCTCAAAATAAAGCAATGTCCCAGACACAAAAAATAATTCTTTTTTATGTGTAAATTATTTGAAGACTTTTCCCTTATCCCTTTCCCTTTCTGATGCCTGGTCACTTTTTTATTTTTGTGAGTAGTTTATGGGCTAAACCTATTATTTGCGAATTAAAGGTCCTTCCTTCTCCTCTGGGGAGTTTAAAATCTCTACTATTATTTCTTCACAGAGCTCATTCCCACAATATCCCTGCTGTAAATGCAGCTGAATCTTTCCTAATGATGATAAAAATAAGGCCATGGCAAGCCTGAGCAGTCTGGAAGGGTACAGAGAGAAGGAGGATGGACACAGTTTCTTCACAAGTCAGATCAGTCCCTAGCCTTCAGTTTCCCCACAATCCCCATGGTGATGTCATTGCAAGAGGGAAATTATTGTAACATTGCAACACTGAGCTCCAATAACCACAATGATCCCTGGGGACTCTGCGATTTGCTGCCCCGCAACACGGAAAACTTCCTGAATAGGCTCCTTCCCTAATCCCATCACAAACACAGTCTTCCCAAACAGACGACAAAAACTTCTTTGAGGACACTGTAAGAGTTAAGAGTCCTCAGAAGACAGTTTTGCATGTCTTCAATGCCTTTCCTGTAAAATGGGAATGAAAGCACTTCTGGTCTCCTAAAGGCACCATACGAAGATTATGGCAACCTCATTCAGATAGAAATTAGGAAATTAATTCTAAATTAATTAGAAGTTAAATTAAGCATTGGATTAATTAATATGTATGTGGCACCAATATGTAACTATTTATTACAATAGTATAAGTGTTGTTGGTGTCACTTTTACTAGTTTTTTTTTTTTTTTAATTACTGTAGCACTTAAAAGCCCTCACTACCGAAAAGATCATGGTTGTACCAGCAAACAGAGCAAATCCTGGTCCCCTCTCCAAAGGGTGAAAGACCAATGGCTATATTTATAGGAGCAGTTCTGGTCCTACCAACACAGAGAACTTCCTAGAGAAACCTGGAAGGTTATTTAAAGGAAAAAAAATCATTCATTCACATTGTTTTTCATGGAAGTTAGGTGCCTAACACGCATTAAAACCCAGGTCACTATTAGGCAGCTGCAGCTGGTGAAAAAGAACGTACACATACACTGGCAGACTTAATAAACTGAAAGAGAAGGCACAGCTTTAGGAAAAAAGAAACAAACAAACAAACAAACAAACTTTTGCAGACTTCAGTGAAGGAACATTTCAAGTCATCTTTAAAAAGAGAAAAAGGGTCACACGAAGTCAGCCTACCCATCTTGCCAAAAAGAGGCAAATAAAGCCACCGATCTCTATTACACATTAGGTAAGAGGCAGACAAACTAGGAAATAAATAAATGTTTATGCATATATATATTTGAAGAATTCTTCTTTCCTGCAGTTGACATAGGTCAAATTCTCACTGCCTCTCCCAGTCAATTCTCTCCTTCAATTAACCAATAAGTCAATTCGTTCCTTCTCCATCAGAAAATCCCCTGCTCAGCAAAAAATGCGCCATTTCGCTATCAGATCAATTAATCCTTCCCTCTCTCTGCTCAGTCAATAATCTCTACATGTCCTAAACAACAAATAGGTCGCTGGAAAGAAACCTTCCTGAGAAGTTTTTCTCCTATTATTTGGCAAGCTACCTACCTATGGCTGGCTTGCCAGGCCCTTCCTGAGCAAACAGTCAAAACAATAGAGGATTTGATTTATGACAACAGAAAGGTCTGAACTGAGCTTATGTGTTCAATAACAGTGCACTTCTTTAGATAACCACTGGCATTATATGTTAAACCAGGAGTGCATGCAAAATTTCACAATATAAAAGTCAAATTTAAATTAAGGATGTGATGAAAAACTGCACCATTTTTAGGCAACATAAAGCTTTTACATACCATTTTATTCCACTGAACTGTTCTAATTGAATTTGATAAAGGTAACAAGAAGTGACAATACCCAAAGCTCTCGGCATCCAGAGATTGCAAATAGAGATAGCTATGCAGAAAGAAAGAAAACTGTCTTCAAATAAAGAATGGCTGTAAACCAGACACTTTTCATTTGACTTCACCAGAAACCATCAATAAAGTTCAGTATATTCAAGATGTCTTTACAAATCCAAAATGTAAGGAAATACGGAATTAGAAAAACACAAGTCTTCTGAGAGGTGGCACCTTCAGTACAAAGCATATACAGAGGCACAAACCCAGCCCTGAGTGAAACAGAAATACCATATAACTAGACAAAGTCACACTGCTCAGCAGATTAGGGCATGAAGTGAAAAATATGAGACATTTAGATTATATAAAATGATGCAAGTAGCCAAATAGGCTTGCAGCACAGAAAGGGCAAGGAGCTCACAGTCCCCAGAACTTCTGGCAAAGTGCAATGAGCAGGGTGAGATTATATTTTGGAGAGATTATATTAATTGTGTGAGATTATATTTTGGAAATTTTTCTCCAACACTTAGAAATACAAAGATTTAAAATATGCACTCCTAAAGGAAATGAGTCTTCACCTAAATTTTTTTTTTTTTTAAGTTTTGCTGAGTATTTTTTTACTTTGGGTTTGGGGTTTTTCTTCTTACTTCAATTGTTTGATCTCTGTAACAGTGAGGCAGGATATAAAATTTGTTTTATCCTTGCAACTGTGTGTCAAAGCAAAAGTGGAAGTTGCAGCTTTTTCTCTGTGATCTATTAAGATTTGTGAATATTTTCATAACTAGAGCACTATTTGCATACTTATGAATAAAAGTCCATTAAATACCAAAGAGTTACCATTCACATTCAATAGCTTTCTTAATCTGTTTTGCCATTAACTGATAAGTTAATCTTGGGCAAAAATTTCCAGCTGAATGTTTTATTTAGGGAAGAATTTGGGACAAGACAAACTATTCATAAACTCTTGCTGAATTTTGTTAGTAGGTCACCTGAAACAAAAAAGAAAGAAAATCACAAAAGTCAAACCACCCCTTCCCCCTCATTTTAAACAATGTTTCTACTTATTGCCTCAAAGTGATTATTTTCTGTTCTAGAGAAAACCAGGTCTCAATTTAACCCACTTAAATAGTTTCTGAGCAACTGTGACTTATAGACACCAAAATTTCCCGAAAAACACCCAGGGAGCTGTGGTCTCCTTTGGGAGCCCTGATGTTTTCTGATTGTCTTGCAGCTGGGAACATCATTTACGTCAAAGAACTCCTGGTGCAAAAGCTCCTCCCTGCAAGGATGTTGTGTCTTCATTTACGCACTGACAGTACCTTTGCAGTGAGGTGAGAGATCCCACAGCACCTCCAGTTAAATTCTTTGGAGGATAGGAAGAACCTTATTACTCTCTACAACTACCCAAAAGGAGGCTGTAGCAAGGTGGGGGCTGGTCTCTCAGGTAACAAGTACAGGATGAGGGGAAATGGCCTCAAGCTTCACCAAGGGAGGCTTAGATTCAGTATTATGGACGAATTTTTTCAGTGAAGAAGTGGTCAGGCTCTGAAACAGACTGCCCAGAGAAATGGTGGTATCACCATCCTTGGAAGCGTTTGAAAGATGTGTGGACGTGGCACTCGGAGATGGGGTTTAGTAGTGAACACAGTGGTTCACAATGGCTTGATAATCTTTTCCAATTTAGCAATTCTGTGATTCTGGTAAAGCGATGAAGACTACTCTTGTAAAAGATGCTGCAAAACACACGAACATTAGAAGTCTCTTCAACTGAGAACTAGAATAAGACACACCGTCTTTGAGACAAAAGTATCTTCACTTTTGAGACTATTAAAGTCTACATGTATAGCAACTGGTTCATGGATCAGGCACAACGAGTTATAGAGAATGGGGTGACATCAGACTGGGGATCTGGCACCAGTGAGGTCCACAGGGCCTTATCTTTGAGAGCCTTACCTGTGCTCTTCAACGTCTTCATTAATTACTTGGATGCAGGACTGGAAGGGACACTGAGCAAGTTAACAGATGATGCAAAACTAGGAGGAGCCTTGAACTCCCTTGAAGGCAGATGAAAGACTTTGACAAATTAGAGATAGGCAATCTCCAACCACACGAAGTTTAACAAGGGAAAGTGCTGGATAGTGTACCTGGGACAAGACAACCCTGGATGTAGAGGCAGAGTGGGGAATGAGAGGTTGGAAAGGAGCCCCATGGAAAGGGACCTGGGGGTCCTTGTCTGTGGCAGGTTGAACAGAGTCAGCAGTGCCCTGGCAGCCAGGAGGGACAACCCTGTCCTGGGGACATCAGGCCCAGCGTGGCCAGGTGGGTGAGGGAGGGGATTGTCCTGCTCTGCCCTGCACTGGGGCAGCCTCTCCTCCAGTGCTGGGGGCAGGTTTGGGTGCCACAATAAAAAAGACATACAGCTCTTGGAGGGCATCCAAAGGAGGGCCATGAGGATAATGAAGAGCTTTGGAGGCAAAGCTGGATGAGGAGCAGCTGAGATCACTTGGTCTGCTCAGCCTAGAGAAGAGGAGACTGATGGAAGAGTTCATTGCAATTACAATTTCCTCATGAGGGGAAGAGGAGGGGCAGGCACTAATCTTCTCTCTGTGGTGACTTGTGACAGGACCCGAGGGAATGGCCTGAAGTTGTGTCAGGGGAGGGTTAGGTTGGATATTGGAAAAAGGTTCTTCACCCAGAGGGTGGTTGGCACTGGAACAGGCTCCCCAGGGAAGTGGCCACAGCACCAAGCCTGACAGAGTTCAAGAAGATTTTGGACAATGCACTTGGGTACACAGTGTGACTCTTGGGGATGCTCCTATGCAAGGCCTGGAGCTGGATTTGATGATCCTTGTGGATCCCTTCCAGCTCAGCATATTCTATAAATCTGTGATTCAGTGATTCAGTAAGAAGTGGGGCTGCTGGACACCCTGAAATCCATAACATATACACATACGTTTCACACTGTACAGTCCATACTGTGAACATGTACACATTGAGTCTCATTTGAGGCTGAGATGTTTATTTTGGATCACCACTGATTTTATATACCTTAAAACTCCAGCACAGGGAAATAATCTCTCCTTGAGCTGCCCTGGGTTGGATAAACACGGTTTTCACAGTGTTTCCCCACGGCTGTAAGAGCTCCATGGTGAGGAGGGAGGGGAGAAACAGTCTCTCGAAAAGATTATGGAGGGGCAAGAAGATCGAGGGACACAGTTGCTCCTGCCACACCCTTTGTGATCATCACCCAGTGGCTGTCCCTTAACCTGGGAGGTGAGAGAGACAACAGAGATTTTACAAGGTCTTCTTTTGACTAAGCAGTTTACCTGTACATTGTGTGGTAGCAGGGAACAGTGCCTGGACATCACTTGACCACAAAGACATTTCAACACTTTTGCCCTTGAAACCCTTAATTTTGTCATCCACGGGCCTTACCTGAATGGCCACTCCCCTTCTCCTCCATCCCTGCCCCTTGCAGCTCGCAGTCGCTGGGCAGGGCTGGGCCAGCCTGCCCCTGGCCGCGGGGAGGAGGCGGCAGAAGGCTGCCCTGATTTGCCTTAGCAGTTCCCCGTGTAATGTGGCTAATCGGCGGCGCGGAGGAGCGCCCCACGCCGCAATTCACAACGCCAACCTATTCATGTTCCGTACAATAGGGTGTTTAAGGCATCCCATGCCCTGCCAAGGCGATTGCGCTCCCTTTGTCCCGATGTTTACGGCGGGGGTCTCCAGCCCCACTCCCCCTTTCACACCAGCATATGTCCTAGCTCTTGCCTGCTGCAGCTGGGCGAGGGTGGTTGTTTTTGTTTTGTTCTTCAAAACCAGGGAATCGATTATGGCGGTGCGAAATGTGGGTTAAAACAGTGCCCACATGTATGCATACATTAGCCA
This sequence comes from Sylvia atricapilla, assembly GCF_009819655.1. NCBI lineage: Eukaryota > Metazoa > Chordata > Aves > Passeriformes > Sylviidae > Sylvia > Sylvia atricapilla. The sequence continues at coordinate 65,818,564 of NC_089140.1, read as the reverse complement.
TTTGCTACATTGCAACTTCACAGCAAGGTGACTGACCAGGCAACAGTGCTCATGCTCTTCCATTTTGAATGGGCAATCTGTTAAGCATAAAAGGAAATAATAAATAAAAGGCTGACTGAACATACTGTTTGAAAAACGGCTCAGCATTCTATATCAAAGTGGAATTAAAAGTACCTCTGCCCCCAATGTACTGCAACTGTAAAGACCAAATCAAACAGAAAATTACAAGGTCCACATGTATGGATATAGAACATTAAATTCTATATTAAATTCTATCATATTTCTGCAGTAAAGATATTCACCTTTATATGTTGCTTGTCTCACATTTGGTGTGTAGTGGACTCAACAGCTTAACAAATTATAGGATCCGATCTCACCTTTGAACAAAAAAGCCCAGAGTAAACTGCAGTTCAGGATTTACCTGTCATAAGGGTGTGTTGACCTGTGGATAGGAGTTGGCAAGGAGATACTGCTTTCACCTCCTAGGCTGGACCATCAGCTCTCTTCCCCCCTGGCTCACAATGGGAAAAAGTCAGTTCTCTCCAGAAACTCTTTTGCAGCTTGTTCATAACAGGTCTAGTGACTCCATTTCTTTCCCAAGGTGTAAGGAAATGACACATCATAGCAACTGCCTTAAAATTAGTACTACAAGCTTAGGCTAAGGTCTGGGACAGAAATTGCTTCTTTGTTTTTATGAATAGCCCTAAATGAGTTATAAAGTCATTTAGGTAATTAAATATAAATGTAGTATGACGTGCTAGAGGATGTTGTTCATTCCTGGTTCAAGTTCATGCTACTTCATGATGCACTACTGGTCCTGAAACACGTCAGTCATAACCAGTAATGCTTTTCTCATAAATGCCTGAGCCATGTTCCCTGACTTGTGTTCAGCATGGGGAAGTTCATACCTGTGCTCTTCAATTGATTACAATCAATTTTCATTTTTTACACCTAAAATTCAGGAAAAAAAAGATTGGGCCAATTTTCCACACAAAGCTAAGATTTCTATGAAGAGTTAATTAATTAATATATGTGCAATATTTTGAAAACTTATGAATAGTACTGTATGGTGTAAAGAACACAATAAGAAAAATTTGTACAGCATGGTCAGCTAGTTTTTTGAGTGCTTAACTGTAAAGTTATTGTCATGGCTTAACACAGCTTGGTTTTTAGTTAAAGTGGAAACAGTTCCCAGTCAGGGAACCAAATTTCCAAAAGGAAAATCAAAATCTTGAGGGAAACAGAGGGCACAATGCAGACATATTTAAAATTTCATTTTGATTATCTAAGTTAAAACACCTTGTTTTAAAATACAACTTTCTAATAATGCCAGAATTTTGAAATCTCTTTATTTCTCCCCCCCTTCCCCTGCCAAATCACAAAATAACTAAAACAAATAAAGCTTCTCAAGGCTAAACTTTCAAGGCAGAATCTGGCACTAGAATGTACAGCAACAAATTATCTGTACATCTCCCATGGAAGTCAAGCAGATTTTGTTTAAATTGCTAGCAATAGAATTTATACCACTTGAAAATGACCCTAATACAGCTCCCCCTGCACCCAAACAGCAGGCACACAGCTACAGCAATATAAATGTGTTAATCCCAGCACGATGTATTCCCACATCTCCCTGGATCAAATCATTCTAAAGGTTTTCAACATACAAGTTAATTAGCTACAACGAAGCAGCAGAGTAACATCTAATGAAGACCGAGGCTTAAAATACCATAAATGGCCTGTTCTACCCTTTTCCTCATCTTTAATATCAACATATTCTTTTGAAATGGGTTACAGATATAGTTCAAGTATAATTCAACAAGACACAGGTGGCATTTAATGAACAGGATTATTTTGATTATATGTTTAACATTGTGGTCATTTTAAAATATGCATTTTCAACAACATCTACTAGAGCACCACTTCTGTATTAGCACCTCAAAATGCTATTACCAAACATTATCTGTCTATCTGTCTATCTGTCTATCTGTCTCTCTACTTGTAATGCTGAGGAAGAAGGTGACATACACTCTAATTACATACAATGTTTCTCTTTTTTTAATTTTTTTTTTTTTTTAAGGAAAAGCAGTTGTGTGCATTCTATACACACACACACACACACAAACAAATTACATCTCTATAAAACTAATTGCATAAAATTACACAAACACAAATGTCTGCAACATACAACTTGCAGATAAGTTAAAAAACAACATGAGAGTAAACTTAATTACCTAAGAAATATATGCTACTTTCAAAAAACACCGAGATGCATGTTTCAAATTTAACTAAGGAATTAAAAACCCTAATTAATTAAATTAAGGTCCTGATCCTGACTGGAAGTGGAATTTAATGAGAGTTTATTCATGTGACTCTCATAGCTGGAGTGCGACTGAACACTCCCTTTTGCTGTCTATCAAGGGCGAAACTCATCTTGTAGTCCCACCACTTCATTAGCACCTCTCCAGCACATTATCTTTGCCCTAATCCTTCTGTCACTTTGGGGATTCAGGGTCATTAGAGCATTGAGGGGTCGATGTTATTGTCGTGGAGGTGTGAATTGATCACTAAGATGACAACTGGTGACAAGTATACTTTATTAGTCTGCTACTTTGCCTCTTAATTGCTACTGATTAGCCTGTCTGTTAAAAAGGAAATTTGGTCTCCTTCTGCCATTGCCAAAGATTACACTGCTTTCTAATAGGACCACTGACCCTAAAGGAGCCCATTAAGACCTAGTATATTTGCCCTACTCAATGGAGCTATTTATGTGAGTAAATACAACAGTGTAGGTAGAGCCTGGGCCCTTAAACTCACCCATTATATTTTATTTAGCTTTTGATTGAGAGAATTTCTCAGTTAAAAAAAAAATAAAAATCAAGTGTTTCTGATTGCTTCTTTACCTTTCCAAAATCATGAATAGGATCTTTTTTCCCAAAAGTCCTATTTTAGATGTGGTTGTGCTTACTATTTGCATAGATTTCCCAGAGGAAGAGCTGGCTCTCCAAATATTATATTGCATTTAAACTACACATTAAAAGAAAACAGCAACAACAAAAAACCTCATACCAACCAAACAAACAGAAAAAAAAAAAAAAAAACAACAACCAAAATGCTGCATCTTGCCAGATTTCACATGCTTCAAGGCTTAATTTTTGTTGATCACAAGAATTACACTTATTATTTAATTTTACAGAACTCCTTGTTTAGAAAAGGATTAAAAAAAAAAAAGCCTTTTCAAACTAGATATCTAGGACAGTTAACAAATCTTAATGCAATGTAAATGTACTATCATATGTGCTTGATATGGACAATCTTTGGATTGGTGATTTTGTTTCAAACCTGGCTATGCATTTCTATAAGAGATCATTTTCAGCAGCAAGGGAAAGTGAATGCAGAACTCTAAAAACTCTCTCTTCTCCTTTTCGACATTTATTAAAAAATAACAAGGACAACAAAAAGAAAATTGCTCCCAGATCTCCTATTCCTACTCCAAAACCCACATAAAATTCGGTCTTTGTATTACACTCCCTTCCAAACCCAAGTGCTAAACCTAACTGGCAAAAAAATAAGGACTTTAACAAATATCTAATCTTGGTTTTTGTACTAGAGACATTATAATACTACTCTAGATGCTCAGGATGAATATTTGACTTTCCTGAGTCATCTGAAGTGCTCCAGATTATTTAACAGGATCAGTATTTTCATCCTGACATATCTCCTATGAAAAGAAAATTGCTACATAAAACTCAGATTGGCTCTTTGACTTTAATTGTGGTAAAAAATAAACTTCAAACAGCTTGTGCAATAGTCTGATCACTCACATCCTCTTCTAACCATGCTTACACAGAAGTTTTGAAGAAGCACTTGGTTTGCTTGTTTAAAAAAAAAAAAAGCTTGAAGATGATGGGAACCTTTAATTAATTTTTTATTTGATTTCACTAGAGAAAAATAAAAAATATCTAAGGCATTAGTTGTCCAAGAGTAGTTTTACATGCATGGTCCTGTTGAAGAAAAAGTTCTTTCATTTTACCTCCACAGGTACATACAAAGCACATCTGCTCCTGAGTAGAATATTGTTTGGTCTCTGGTCCCAGTGTCTTTCTCAAAAAGAGAATCTGATCTTGATATTTGGATGGAAATCCCTATAGACCCCATTTTGAACTGTAACTACTTTAACTTCACTGGTGTGGGTGTTAAACTCTTTTAATTTAGCTAATGCACAGCTCATAAGTGGTCAACAAAATTTTAATCTGAGTGAGTCATTCAGTTTTCATTAACCAGTGCCTGAACAGCTTGGTTTACCTGAAACAAATTGGCCAGTGTGGAAATAATCCCCACGCCAACTGCAAGAGCTTTGGGGTTGATGAGCAAGATATTTGAGAGACAGAACCTATCTGTGAATTAATGGGAGGAAGTGAGCACTGTCAAGGTCACTCCTGAAACCAATGTTAATGCTTGCTTTGCACAGCCTGCTCTAACAAACATAGCCTTAAGGAATATCTGTCATCTGGCAGCATTTCTGGAAACAATCACACCTGGATTTCCATGCCTGAAGATGGGTACTAAGAAACAGCTGACACAGTAAAGGCACTGAGACAGACTGGTGCAGTGAGATGCAACTGAGGTCTTTCCTTACCATCACCATCCTGATGACACAAAATTTGGTTCCCATGAAACATAATCACCGTCCTGCAGTAGAAAACCAGTGAGCAGGTGTTCCTGAAAGGAGTGTGGCTGAATAACCATAATCTGCTCATTATGATTTAGGTAAATCGTAAGGTCATGTAGTTTTTTTTGGTTTTTTGTTTTTTTCATTTAAAAAATAATTTAAAAAATCATGTCAGTGATCCCTATATGTCTAAGCAGTTTTTCCAGGCATTTGAGATCTTTCTATTTTACATTAGGAAACGTGGATTCTCTGTAGCACGGCCCTTAAGATTTAGTAGAATTAAGTGTCAGACAGCAATTTCTGTGGTTGAGCCACTCCATGGTGTTGTGTTCTTTACCCCAGAACTCCTCACTCCAGATAGAAATGTATTGTCCTCCTGTGGAAATTTCCATTTTATTGAAATGTAAAAAGTACACAATTATTTGTCTTGCAAAATAACTAACTAACTAACTAACTAACTAACTAACTAACTAACTAACTAAATTCCAAGTCAATAAAAAAATTCGCAGAAACATCTTTAGGGAAATTTCTATCAGAGAAAGTAGACCTTAGACCTTACATGACATGGGAAAACAGCAGCCCAGAAAAAAAAAGATGCTGAACACCCTGGAGAGGGGAAAGTAAGTGTACTGCGGTGGCTAACTGTGCTGACTTGATGGCCCAGGCAGGATGGCATTGTAGAGAAGCAATAAGTGATATTAACTCTGCATCTGGTAAAGAGAAAAGTGCTACTAGAATGTACTTTGATGTGCATATGTCATGGGTCAATGAGTCAAATAATTGGAAAAATTTAGAAGAATCACACAAATAAGGACTGAAAAATAAGACAAAAAATGGGAGAAGACTGTAAATTTCTCCTGGAGGAAAAGATATAGTATCAAAAAGGAAATTAGGACCTCCTGGCTAAAAGCTGGGAATAGCTGTACTTTGAGCTGAAAGAGCTCATAAACTTTTCAGGAGGGTATATATTCCTTTGCAGTGACTGAACAGAGATTGTTCAATAACAGCTGATCCACTCTCACAGGCAGAGCTGACCAATTTTCTGAGAGACTTGCTCTTTCAAGCAGAGCATCAGCAGATGATAATGCACCACAGCCGCCTCCACGGTCCCTGTGGCAGAGGCTATATCTGATGACAGCAGTGATCAGATCTACACTTAGCATCTCTATATGAAGTAACCTTAAAAGTACTCATTTACTTCCACTGCTGGAATAATTCTGGGGTTTCCTCCCTCCCATATTCTTGGCTCCTCAGCCTATTGTTCCAATGTATAACAACCAGGCACAATGCAGCTACAACATATTCAAGGCCCTGTCACATACAGCCCTACTAAATGGGCCTAAGGATGCCACAGCACCACAAACAAATTAAGGTAGTATTTTCTTTGAAAATATGCTGGTATTGTGCATTGGTGTTAATAGGACTTGCAGTCCAAGAGATAGCTGTTTGGATAGGTAAAACACATGAAGTCCTGGTCAGATTGATAGATTAGCTAAGAGCTCTGGCATTTGGATTAAAGCAGTATAGAAATGAATCTTATATTTGACATTTAAAACACTTTCAAAGGGAACCTTTTCCACTGCCTGCACTTTCTTAAATCACAGCAGAAAGAACTGCCATGGCAGAACAGCGTGAGAAATTACTATCCAACTGCTTCTCTGTTTTCCCATGTTATGACTGAAGACATTAGTCCCTGAATCATTTTACATCCAAGCATTATGTGTAACAACACTGTGTGTAATAAAAAGACAATGCAACAGAAAGAAAATTTGAAAATTCGTTTCTCCTTTCTTTTGGACAACATCTAGAATATAAATGTGGGCTGTGGAAGCTCCAGTTGAAAGAGGAAAAAAGGAAAAAAGAAAGGCTGCTTTCGAATGCCGTGAGTAAAAACTTTAGATTTATATAGTCTGACTCCCATTTCCCACATGACCTTGGCAAAGTCACTTATTGTAACATTTTCAGAAATGGATGCTATTTCCTCAGGCTTTCATTCTCCTTCTCATCTCCAGAGTATTACGACTGTTTTGCATGTACAACCAATAGCAAAAGTAAAAGTCTCAAAGGACTTTTTGGAGTCTCTGGATCTTGATCCTTTCAGAGCTTCAGAGCTGTTTGATGTAACGTACATCTAGCATGATTTGTTAGCTGTTCCAGGACTTCTCTGACAAAACTTTGGGTTTATGGACTGCCAGAGGTTTAGAAGCCCAGTTTGAGACAGGTAAATCATCCAGATTAAGTCAGTAAGAGACATAGTAGTTCTAAAAGATCAGCCCTTTTCCCAACTAATTTATTCCCATCACTTGACATAAAGCATTTAATGACTGAAGGACACAAAACTGAAAAGTGGATGCTTCACCTCTCCACTATTTCTCAGCTCTCAAATCAGGGCACTAGCTATTTTTGAATGGTTGAGGAAGAAGTAGTAAGGAGATAACCACTGAACAAGCTGAAGAGCTTCATACTTAGAGGAAGTAAAGTGATATGTTTTATGCATATGCTTTATATATGAAGGGCTTTGGCCCTTCAATTTAGCCCTAGCCCTTTGGCCCTAGCAATTTACATTGGTTTATAAGAAATGTCCTCTCAAACCCAGATATTAAGGTTAAATTGGTGACTGCAATCTCGCTCTCGTGCAGTGTCAAAAAAATAGCACGTATTTTAGGGCTGAAAGAATCAACCCAGATATGAAGAACTGTATCAGACTATAAATTCAAACAGACCAAAGTTCTGCTAATCTGCTAAATTTGCTATTGTAGGATATTTAAGTATGTTGCATATGTCCTCTTTATTGTCACCAGTCTCTCTCTTGTTCATGCTCAAGCTGAGGTAGGATATGTTGATATCCTTCACAATCACAAGAAATAGCATTTTGGTGAATATTCAGTCAAGTTTGGCAGAGCATGGGAAGTTGAACTGCTGTAGCAGACCTTGGAAAAACATCAGATTCTCTGTTGATGTTCATCCCACCAGCTTTAGAAATTCTCTTTTTCTTTTCTCAGGACAATTTCAGTAATGCCACTTAGGGTTCTCACTGAAATTTTCCATGGATGAACTCTACATTTTACTGTGGCCATAGGAAATGTCATGTCTCATTGCCATGACTTGAACTTTTATTTCCACCTTCTTTGTTTCAGTTGTGTGCACATAAATTATTCATTAGCTAGTATTTCTTCCTTTTCTTTCATTTTAGAAAGAATATATGTAAGCGTGTCATCACTTAAATGCCCTTGTAAGTGATCACAGTAGTTCTTGTAAGATGTTCTATTAAGTCAAAACTATGCCAAGGTGAAAATAACCCTTGCTTTACATGGCCAGATCATAAAAACAGCTTAGCTTTTCTGAACATTTGGTCATAAGGTTTTCTCATTGAAGTTGAAAATGGTACTAAACTTGTGATGAACCTGTTTGTTAGTTCCTTTGGCTAGCTCTAACCACTAGCAACAGGACAGGGGACTGTCTGCCACTCTTACTAGCATAACTCCGCAGGGCAAATAATCAGCAAAGAAGAGACAGTGCTCATTTTTTGTTTCAGTAGTTAAAGAATACTGGAATGAAAGTTGTCACTACAGTTGACTGTAATATTGCACACCTGTAGTGAAATACTGGCAAGTAACTGCATCAGTCACTGTACTTGCCTTTTACACTAGAAAAATCCAGTTGTACCAAGAATAAAAGTAATTAAAGCAGATGAATAAACCATTATGCAGGTATGAAACACATAAAATTAAAATATTGGAGGAGGGAAAGAAACAAGATCTAGAAAACAGCAGAAACCTACAAAACCAAGATGTGAATAGGATCAAAAGAACTACCTGTGGCATTCACATGAGATTCCCTCAAAATATGATAAAATATATCATTCTTTGGGAAAAAAAAATTAAAAACATACTCAGTTCCAATAGCTTTCTTAACTGCAATCCTCTAATATTTTGGAAACAAAGAAACTGCAGTACACTAAATGTTGTGTGATAAAAGTGAACACAAACTTTCCAACACCTCAGTAAATACCTGAAAGAGAGTATTACTCTAGTATCTGTAAATCAGGGCACTTCAAATTAACCCCACATTCATTAAAAAGCTTGCTGATTTTATGTTTTTGTTATCATTCTGATACAAGCCTGAGAACAAAAGTGCTTAACAATTCCAGTCAAATAGGATCAGGGCATTAATTCTTGTTTGGATGCAAGAGCAACATAAATCATCTGTTCCAGGCTAACAATTTAAAGAGTGCAGAGCGCATTATGTTAAATAAAGTATTAACACTGAGTTAAGAACACCTATTAAGGGACTTTGAGAGTTCTGGCTCACATTACCTTACACCGTTTTTTTTTAAATAACCTTATTCCAGCTTTCTAATCCCATAATTATTCCGCAACAGTTTTGTCAGAAAACTCCAGTTTCTAACCATATGTAGATGTAAGACATCATGTGAACTCCTTCAGTTAAATTCTTATTCTTATTATCAGCCTGACCCACATTAATGACTTTTAGATTTTTATACTATATATATATATATATATATATATATATGTATGATTTTGTAATTGCAAGATGATTAAATAAAGTGTACTTGGTAATCTAAATTACTGTGGTTTTTGAAGCAAACTGCTGAAATAGGGAAGAAAAAGACCCAACTTCTATTTTTGCATACACATATATGCATCCACATGTATACACCCACACATTAGTATGTACTTGACTGTGCCTTCACTCAGTCATTTAGCAGAATGGCTTCTCCCTAGTCACTTTCAAAGTCTGTAGATCAGCTGTCTGAGGGTCTTCTGTCATGACCTTGGTTTTCTTCCCAAGATGTTTTCTTCTCTTGGTCTATTCCTAATTTCAGTGAATGTGCCAGTTTTCTGTTGTGCAGACACACATACTCGATGTTGCCACAGAACTCACTGAGAGCTTTAGATGCTGAGGGTCTAAGAATTCCTTAGCATTGAGGCTGATGCGGTAGCAGGAAGGAATGGTGGGTGATGCATTCATGGATCTGTGCATTGGCTTGGCTTGTGTATCAGGTCAGACAGGCCATACCCATTCTCATTCTGAGCAGAGAAAATACTGCTACCTTAATTGCCTTGTTCTAAGATGTTTTTTCACTGTCTCCTTTAACAGAGGTTTTTTTTTTTTTTTTTCCTCCGTGACACCTGTGATCTCTTTGAGTCAAAGAGGCAGGATTGTGCATGTATGAAATATCTAGGGGGCATATGGCAACTATATTTGTTTATATAAATATTTATTTGAAGAGAAAGAGCTCTCCACTATTGCAGATAATTGATGTTTATCTGGAAAACGGAGAAAGTTTTGGAAATTTTTTGAGTTGCAAAATGTTCAGAATGTTTGGATGGTCTAAATTCAGTTGTATGGAATAAACCTAACCAATATAACTCTATGTTACAGTAGCCATCAGAGATGGCAATTAATGAAGAACTTTATGAAATAGTGAACTTTAAAAAGGAGATGTCTTACTGTCTATACTTTCTGGCCCTTCAGTACAAGAAAGGGACAGATTGGAGAAGGTGTTGCTGAAGAAACTCTCCTGTTTGGATGGACAAAGATTGGAGCTCTATGGAAGACTTGGACTGGATGATCTCCTAAATTCCTTCCAGACATCATTATTCTATTACATTGATAGTCTTTCCAGCACATCTCTTCATTAGACATGATTTGAAATATAACTGGAATAATGATAAGGAGAAAAGAGGTCACAGGGATTATTCTGGTCTGTTCCATTTCCACCTTTTCCTTGGCCAGATTTTCCATCTGACGTAACCCCATAAAGTTTTAAGCTAGCTAAGAACGCAGCACACAACTCTATTGGATTTAAGTACAATTGCCACAGAAATTGATTGGAATGATTAGCTGAATAAATAGATATAACATATCTTTTAGTGCCATAAGATTGACGTGACTGCAGGTAAATCGTGAATAATTACAACCAGCAGCCTAGGTTTTCCAATCACTTTCCATACATACTTTGAATTGCAGGGCTTTCTGGTGACTAATTTACATCTTTTTGTAGAGAAATTAAAGAAAAGATTTGCAGTGATGGTCAAGCTGCAAGGTACCAATGAATTAACAACAAAAATAAACATGACACTTTAAATAAACATTGAATTTTGCTTCATCTTTGTTACATCTTTGTTTCGCATGTATTAATGTGAACACAGTGTCAAGAGAAGGAATTTTTATGTCTGCAGCTGAGATTAATTCATTCATGAAATGAAAACACTTTTGTGAAACAAATAAGCCTTTCTTCAGGCAGAAGTGAAAGTAGTTTATAAAACCTTACCCAATCAGAGAAAATAAGAAAACTGCATGATTGAGATGACTGTTCTGATAGATTGTATGAACTATTTAATTTTCACTGGAACTTTCCAAGAAGAGAATCTGTGGGAAAATCAAATATAAACTGTTTACATGACATGTAATAGAAATCGTTTCATTTAACATTTTAGACATAAAATTCCATTTTAGGAAAAGAAAAGCTCAGTTCTATTGGAACAGTCCATTGTCAATTTAAAACAAAATTTTAAATGTTCAAGAAAAATAAATGGAACAAAGACAATGTGAATTTTTTACCCTTTTTAGTCCACAGCTCAGTCAGCTTTAGAGTTGGGAAGATCCTGAAAATGTCTGGATATATGTTTAAATACATGTAAAGAAATTGTTTTCATGGAAATTTATCTGACTTCCCAAACAGCTCTACATTACGCAGAAATATTTAAGTTTCTATGAAGTAAAAATTCTACAAATTAATTTTTGCACTCAAGAGGCTAATTATTATTTAGACAAAGAGAGCTATATTTTCTGAAAACAATAACCTGTTACTATACACAGATTATCTATCTGAATAATTTACGAAAAATCTGTCTCTTACATCCTGTAATAATTTAATTTTTGGTTTTTGATTTTTGACCTCAACATTTTCTTCTTTATATACGTATAAGTTTGTCTGTGTATCTGTGTCTCGTTTACTGTCTTTTCATATATTTATATAAACTAGAGGAACAAACCTGAGACAAACTCAAATAGATAGCAAAATTTGGTATTACTATTTTGACTAACCTTTTCTTTCTCCCATTTTAGTTTGTTTTATTTCCGATTAACACAATTATTTCCCAATTAACCATAATTATTTTTGACCTTGAGTTTTTCTAACAATTTTGGTAAGGCCTGAAGTGCACAAGTCATGACTCCATGAACATGAGGCAGCATGTTCTCTTGTACAGGGTGTTGTCAAACAGAAGGTTTGGGGAACATCAGGGTAGGGCTTTTGCACTCTTCCTGTTGCAGCTGAAAATTACTGTTGTGAAACATAGCTGAACCTCGGCTTTGAAGAGCCCAAGGGAGAATATGCATATTTTTATTTCAGAGCTCAATCTCAGCTTGGACAAGAAATCCAGAAATGTGCCCCATCACTGCTGGTTTTGGTCCCTCTGAACAGGATCTTCCCCTAGCTGTGTTGAAAGTCCCAAATGGGAGCAAATCCATTTGGAAGTGCCAGGGGAACTAAGAGAAAATAAAGGGGTTTTGCACTGTCTGCTCATTATTACATCAGACTATGAACTAATGTTACTGATTCAAAATGCTTTCAGGCACCCAGTTTATATAAACATGCAAAGTTTGGTGGAGTACCTAAGGATTTATTGGAAAAATAGTGAAGATTCACATGCTGGATCACTAGCTCCAGCTTCCACCCACATTCACATCAGGCCCTCAGCTTCTGGATGAAACCAGAGCAAGTTGCCAAGAACAACATACAAGGGATAGCTAGATGTTTTCCAGCCTGAGGAAAAATCTAGTTCAGATGGGTACACTCTGAAATTTGGAGCACAGCACAGATCTCAGTTTTTGTTGTCTGGTCTCTGCCTGCATGAAACACATGAAGAATTCAGATTCTTATTTACATTTGCCAAAACAATGCTTATATCGAGTCAAAGATGAACAATTTAAAATAAACATTACTGAATCTTGGTCTAAACTGGAAAAAAACCCCAAACAAGTAAAACCCAGTAAGACTAACCATAAAGCAGAAGGATAGAGTTACTTGAGCAGTGTAACATTAACAATGCTAAGCACAAAGATTATGGAACTCCTTTAGCTTCCAGAACTTTTTCATTATACCCATATATTCTCTTTATTTTCATATGCCAAACTCTAGTCCTTGGAGACAGGGAACTTCTTTTTTTGTATAGACTTCTGTAGACTTGAAGGGGAGTTCTTCTTCTCAGCTGAATCCTGCATGTTAATGTGAGAGACCAATACACTCTTATGCCATGGAGCCCGTAGGGGGTGAACAAAGATGTCCTTCCCAGACCCTTCAAGTCACCACACATTTCACTATGACACAGAGATAACAACACTGCAATTAAGTTCCCTTTAGCTACATGGAGTTGAACCTACTGTTTTAAAAAAAGATAAATAGGAAGGGATGGAGAAGAAAGTAACAGCCTTTTTTCTGCTGAGATAGGAATTTTCAACACATTTGCATTTCTGTGCTTCAACAGACACACCAGTGCTAGTTTCCTTTGTCAAATAATGTCACACAATGTGCTCAGTTTGTGTTGCTTGCTAACACAGGAAAAGAAGGAATTGAGGCCTTTCTGACAGTGTGTTCATAAAAGGTGTTTATTCTGTATATTACATCAGTTTTCCACTGGGGATGTTTTTGTTCTCAGCATTCCTCTTCCTGAACCAATTTGGAATCAATGCCTGATCTTCTGCCTCTCTTGCAGCTTGCCTTCAGAGTGTTCTCCTTAAGGAAATTATGCATGGAAATTCCTTTCTAGGAGCTTTCACTGAAAGCGCAAGTCTGTATCTGAAATATATACTACTGAAAAATTTTGCCCAAAGCTTTGTCTTGGCTATATAAAGAAATTATAGGTGTGGACCAATTTTTGAATTAGCATGAAAACTGCTTTTATGTGCATATGAGAAAGGCCTTTTGAAACATCTTGCCAAAGGCTTTTTTGTCTTCTGGTTGTTATAAGAAAACATCGTTGCCCAAAAGAAAAAACCTGATCATGGTTCCACCTTAATCAGATTCATGATCGTGTCGTAATGCAATTTGTCCTAATCCATTTCTAAGGGAGACAACCATTTATGATTTGGAAAGACGTGTGGGAATAAATGTGGCTATATGGAAATCCCCTGAGTCCTTTATTTACTATATTTTACCAGTTCATAAAAAAACCTAATTACATTTTAGAGAAGAAGGCATTATAAATGCGATGTATATTCTAATACAAAGCCCCTCTACCCGGGTGTCCTGCAATCAAACTGTGCTCAGTTTGCAGTCTCACAGTGCATTTTATATCTCTGTGGCTGGTTTTGGAATAATGATGCCATGCTTAACACATTATAATACTGATCACACATTTCAGCACATAGCTGAAAGTGGTGCTATGCTTGTTTTGTTTGAGGAAAGAATGCCTTCTGCTTAGTATGGCAGCAAATTGCCCTTGCAGAAAAAGAGATAATTACTTGACACCCACGGAATAAATTAATTAATACTTGTGCAAATATCTGTACATTCATCCACACACAAACCCCTATATTTTATTTAATTTAAACGATGTGCTCCAGAGAAAGAAGAGACAGTTTAGTGTGTTCAGGAATATGTTTAGACATACCTACCCCAACCCATGCACATCAGGAAGTGAAGGGTGGGACGGGAAAGGGTACAAGAAAACACTTAAGAGAAGATTTAGTTTTCTACATATGAGTTGTCCCATTGGAATTGTGTGAATAAAGTTAACCATAACTGTTTTGAGAAATGGGGTCCTAAAATAATACAGAGGAGTTCCAAATGCAAAACGGTCTAGGTTTATTTGCACTGAAATTCTTTCATGTATTATTTCCTTCCATACACACACATTAAAATATTATAAATGTTATTGTTAAGAAAAATTTTGCTATAAACATTACTGACTATAATAAATGCCATAAACCTGGGGCAGGTCAGCAGTGTAAATAATCAGAGTCTTTCTATTTACCCATTTGTAACAAATAGGAGATCACGTAACTCATGAAATTATAATTATCCAACATTTCATCATTTGTTTTTTACTTGAGAAGTTTGGGAAAGAATGTTTCTCTTTTGCACACTCGCATCTGTGGATGATCATTTGTTCTTTAACTAGTGAGAACTGAGGTCCTAATTCAAAGCTTATCATCTGCCATAACTTTTTTATCAGGTGACTGGTTTTGCATACTGGAAAAGTTGTGCTGATGAAGAAACTGTGGTTTTGCATGGACCAAATAAAGGACTTTTGTGCTTGTTTGCTGGATGAAAAATATCCCTTCACTGAAGGTAAAGTTTCATTTTATACAGGACTGCAAGATAGAAAAAATTGACTTGGTTCCAACCAGGAGCTAAACTTAAATAGTGGAAAGAATAGTGAAGGAAAATTCCATTACTTGTTCAAAACACATTGCTCTTATTTTGCACAGCTATAATGTTAAATAAGGCAAATGGGAATAAAATAAAATGAAAAGCTGACAAAAATTAAAAATATTTTTTAATTTTACAACATCAAAGAAATATTTCAATATGAAATTATTTTCAAGATTTTCTGAATAAAAACTGTATTGGAAAGAGTTTTAATTTTTATAAATCAGCGTATTGAATAGCAAAGTTTCCTTAAAATGTCTAAAAAAATAGAAATATCCTTTTTCATAAGACAGAATGTTATATATAATAATATATATTTCACATAGAAGTGAAATATATACCTTTGATCTTCTAATGATTCTCTATGCAGTGCACTATAATACTGAAAAAAACCTGATGGACCCCTTGAAACCTTCTAATTACCGTCAGTATGAACTTTGGCATTCAAAAAACTTCACGCTACAGCAGTATCAATGGTCAGAGACTCAATTCAGGCCTGAAAAAGGTGCATTATATCAGCAACTTTACTGGTAAGACAAAAGGACTAAGATTAGATGCCTCCTGATTCATAAGCAGAGTTTGAAGTAATTCATAAAAACTGTGAAGTTTAGTTTCCAAGAAAATACCGTCTCCAGCAGGTTTACAGTTGAATAGAAAAGGAGACATGATAGATTTTTATTTCAGTACACTGCACCAGTAAATCTGTAAACTGAAGTTCTAATTAATGTATGAACCAAACATCACAGCAACTAAATCCATCTCCTTTCAAATTTGCTCATACACAAAAAGTGCTCTCCTTGGATTTTTGTTGCTGTTATTACCCTGGTTTGTCATGGGATTTCATTTTTTTCTTTTCCACACTGGACCTTGCTTTTATTTGAAGAATCATTTCTCCTTATGTATTTGGTTTCAGTGTTTGGCATGTGCTTCTTACACACACAGCACACCACATGTGTCCTGGACACCATCCTTGGTCTAGACAATAACACTGGGCAAACCTTGTACTCACATGACAAAAAGCAACTTTTTAATGTTGAAGAATATAGTGCAGAATTGGTACAGAATAGAGAAATAGAACAGAATTGGTGTGTTCTGAGCTGACAGGCAATGATTACTCAAAAGTAGCAAATCTAACCTTACGGGAAAATAAACAGGAGAAATTTTGGAAAGGAAGTTTGTCAAAAAAAAAAAAGACATTCAATGCTTTCTGAAATTCAATGCCTTCTTTACACTTGATGCCAAAAAAAGGTCCAGGTAACCAAAAATCAAAAGGATTTTTTCTTATATTTATTTTTAATATTTAATTTTAGATTTATTAAATCTGAAAGTTGCAGACATAGTTTTTGCAAGCTCAGCATGCTCAACAAGTAACTTTGAGTACCTTTAACAAGACAAGACTGATTTTCCTATTGGGAAGATTAATTTCTCATTGCTGTTGTTGTATAAGTACAGGCCTGTTTTCCTTTGTAATAAATAAAGCTGAAGTCAACACATGTAACCACCGGTATAATACGTGCATGTTGTGAAACTTGCCCTGACTCAAATCTGTTTAATGGTTTTCCACTGAAAATTCAACATCTGCCAACACCACACAAATCTTGATAACTGATGTCATCATGAACCCATTAAGCCTTGGTTTTTAACATGTTAGAAAAACAAAGGGTTTATGGAAGACTGCTAACAGAGGGCTAAATCCTGGAGCCCTTATTCAACAGTGGGAATTGTTCTTTAAGCAAGGTGTGAGTAAGAACATCTTAAGCCTGGCAGAATGTAAGCAAGCTCTTGTTCCACATTAAATTTAATTAACCAAGCCATTCATGAAAATGACACCGTAAGATATGAAACCTGTCACTGCAAATCACCTTTCGTCACTGGGGCTGATTTGGGAATGCATGTCCTGCCACACCACTACTGGCTTTGATGTGTCACAGCTGTGGTACTGCAGCAAGGAAAAGACATTTAAATAGAGGGGGAGCTTTGGAGGAGTTAGGCACTTTCCACTAAGGATCTGAAACTTCTCAGCAGAGGCCATCCGGAGATACACACTGAATAAAAAGGTGTTCATACTAAAACCTCATAATATTCCTGCAGGATCCCTGTACCAGTAGCTGAGGGAAAACCTGTGTAGTGTTGAAAGAGTAAGGAGCATCTATCCAGATAAAGGAGGAATCCCAAGTTATCCATACACCTGTAAAACTGATAGTGCCTATCCAGCAGTTTGTTTCCTGGGCACAGAGGTGGTTAATCAGAGTTACAGCATAAGACCAATGGGGGAGGGAAGGTCATTTAATTAATGTGCCAGATACCCTTGCCAAAGCTTTCACTAAGATTAGGTTCAGATTGTAAAGAAATCTCCTAGAGAAGGATAATTCTCCACACCTGTGGGCACTTTTATTAGCTGCCTGCACAGAATAGAAAACCTTATGTTAAAGCATTTTGTCTCTGCTCTACCAAACTGACCCCACGTGCTTTTATCTGGACATAACCATAAGCAGATTTTAAAGCAGGCTACAGACGAGTTTGCTAATGGGTGAGTGTTCTGTGGCAAATCGACTTGAATAAAGTAACCTGTGGATGGAAGCAATCATATAAAGCTGTTCAAAAGGGGACGCCCTCAAAACAAGGGTAGGTTTGGGTGCACAGAGGAGGAAGAAAGGGAGAGAGGTTACTAGGATCTTTAACACATCCAGAGGAGGCACCCACCTAAGGTAGTGTTAGGCTAGATCCAGGTCCAGACCACCAGGGAGAACCTCGGCTTCGTTAAGAGAAATAGAAAAACCTCTGTAAACCTCTAAATCTTTTTCTCCTGACAAAATTTCAGCAGTGGTTTTTTTTTTGTTTGTTTGTTTGTTTTGGGGTTTCTGGTTTGTGTTTGTTTGTCTGTTGTTGCTTTTGGGGATTTTCTTTCTTTCTTTCTTTCTTTCTTTTTTTATTTTTTTTTCCAGAGGCAGTTGATTCTACAACATTGCAGAACAAGGTTCAAAAGTTGAATGCATAGCCACAATGCTTCTAAGGAAACAAAACCTCAGTAAACACCTGATGTGTTGTAAAACATATTACAATAAATCTAGGAAATTATTATGTTTTGGTAGTGCATAATGTAACCCCTCACTAAAAGAAATTCAAGTGAATTTAAGGTATGTTTTTTCCGTATTTGGTTGTGAAATAATTTGTTTTTATCTGAAAGGAACAATTACAGCTGCCTGGTAGAGACTTATGAAATTGTTATTCACTCTTGATCCAGTGATATGTATTTTCAGCACATATAAACACACAGACACATGCACAGACATGTGCAACACAATTTCTGCAATGATTTGTGGCAGCAAAACATGAATTCTCCAATGATCTTTGTTCCACACACTTAAACCAGTCTCTCTTTAATCTGTTTTAGCCATTTAAATTTTATTTCTCTGTGGTTCAAAACACTCCTACATTTTTTCTAGATAGAAGAACAGCAAGAGAGCTGTGATTTCCATTATTTTAGTGCTGACAAAGTGAAAGTGCTGGCCATTATAAAAAAAACCAAAACTGTGACTTCAGAAAATGTAGTGAAAAGTCTTTAGATTTTTCAAGAAATAGTCTTGAAACATTTTCCTGAGCTTTGGTGATTGCATTACTACTCTGGCTGCATTTTTTTGTTCCTGTCTCAGCTGCACCAGAATCCTGTAAAATAAAACATTTGAGACAATTCACATCCCTAATTTCAGGTCAGATCCACCCCTCTTCACTCTTACTAACCAGCACCTCATTCTACAAGAGCCTAAGTCACTCATCAATGAGTGATTATCATAATAATGTGTAAATGACCAAGTATATCAGAACACTGAAGTGACTCTAAATTTTAACTCATTTCTCCTTACATTTTTTTCCTAGCAAACATGACAAAACAGGGAATTACCCCAAGTATTGATTGCCTTTTATCTGAGGTGGGGTAATTTATGACACTTAACCACTTACTGGGCAGGCAATGTTGCATGCTATAAAGTGCTGCATGAGGTAAGAAGAGCAGGATTGTGACAAAGCACTGCCACTTGCATTTGCAAAGGAGTTGCAGAATCACATGCTCATGTCATGATCCTAAAATTCAGGAGGAAAGGTCCTCCCACAGCCTCTGAGAGTATTTGCCACTGATCTAACAGCTCACAGGCTGAAGCAATTCCTGGGCAAATAAAATATATTCATTCAGAGATTATACTGATTTTAACTTTCAGGAAGATGAATATAGTCTTAATTTCAACTAACTGTGCACACTTTAAACACTATAAATCTCTATTATTAGCTTTTACAAAGCAGATAATGAAAAAAATCAAGTGCAGTAGGATATTCTTGAAAGTGTTCATGCTTGTCCAGGAAGGTAAAACTGTGACCAGGGTCTGAGCCACAAGGAAAAGAGCATTCCAGCACTCTCCACAACGCAAATTCAAGACGATGCCCTTCTCCTGCCATTATGTTACAACTTACAGTCATTTTAAACCTATCCCTAGGATTTTACTTTGAAAACAATTCTGTGTATGTACATGAAAGTGTACAAATATTGATCGCCTTTTTAAAGACTGAATTTAATAACTAACACACCATTTTCAGTACAATGAATTCTCTAGATAAGACCTAACTATTAATCTTATTACAAACAATGGAATATAAAATGATGCAGAGAGCTGTAAAATGTAGCACACTTTTGTGTTCTGTGGAATTTGCTCAGGCCCCAGCCCTAAAGAATACATTCATCAGTTCAGAAACCTAACTAGTTTCACCAGTTGAGAGAGGGTTACTCATGGGTATCATGTTCAATGTGAAAATAAGTGCCTGCAGGATCCTAAGGAGCAACACAGGCACTGAAAAAACAGAGTAATCTTGATAGGAAAATCACAGAAATGTTCCTCCATGAAAAAAAAAAAAAAAGTGGGCCTGCCATAATAGCTTCATCAGTGCAAATTTGGCAAACAGAATCATGGAGGCTGACTGCAGTTTTTCCACTGTAAGCCTGACCTGCAACTCATTAACCTACCACTAAAACAGTATTCACATCATATTCAGTTATTCAAAGAACTCAAAGGAAAAGAAAACAGGAATGAATTTTTATTCCACTTCTCTGGAAAAAGGGCAAGCCATGCCATATGTGCAAAATTTCATAAACACTAGAAAAAGTCTAAAAAAGAAACTATGAATGACTTATTGAATATGCTCATGCAGCACTCAGTTTAAATAATTGGGCGGGGTTTTTTTGTCCACATCAGCACCATTGGACTGTAACTCTACTTATATATTTCATTGTTCTCACATAAATATAAACCAGTCTTCCTGAAAACCAAGGTTACAAATGTTCAAGACCAATGATAAAACTTCATTATTTCCTTGGGTACCACCTGCCCCATTGCTAACACTAACATTTCAGGGTATTTCTGCAAACCCCACAATTATACCAAAATCACTTTTAAATCTTCCCTAGAACCTGAGTTCATTAATGGCTGTTAGTTTAGGAAGTCTTAATGGGAGCCATTTCAACAAATACTAACATTGCTTTCTATTTCATGGTATTGTGCAGAATTCAAGACAGCCTTAAACTTAGCCCATGGTGGTTGTTTTTGCATGGGTTTATCAGAGTCTGTCTAATTGAAGACAGTTTTATAAATAAAACATCAGGCCTTTTTTATTCTTCCTGTTATTATCCTCATTAAGGTAGGATAAGAGCACTGAAAGGTCACAGTATGTGAAAAATTGTGAAGCATTCGATTAGACCCTTTGCATGGGAATAAAACCAGTACTTCCCAAATTCCTTCAGGAAATTAAGATGGGTGGCCCACTGGAAAATATCCAAGCAACTGGATGAAGAACTTCACTCCAGCTTCCCAAACAAGTATTTGTCATTTATTGAAGAATATTGGGGTGATTCTTTCCTCTAGTCTTTGTATAAACCTTCTAACTACAGCAATGCAACTTCTAAATAAGGGAGCATAGGTCCCTGCAACCTTGGAAATAAAAGGTGGGTTTTTTTATTTTCCTTGGTACAATGCAGTTTTTCCTATATTAAATCTCCCTATCTCAAATCTCCCTGTCTCATCCTTCAAAGGTCCCTGAGTTTTCAGGTTGCCCTTTGACAGTAGCAAAAGGCACCTGTAAGTTACCAATGCACACAGACTAACCAGCCTGTTACCTTTCCCTTGCTCTGGAAATGGTCTAGTTAATACATCACCACTAAGCTCAAAGATTTCTAACCTCTACTTTGTTGATTTTTGTTTAATTTCAGACAAGAGAAGACTCTGCTTGACTGAAAGCCTGACTGGTTTCTTACAGCCTTAGCAGCTGATGTAAAGAAAATTCTTCTTCTTACAACCCTGGACAATACTCTGCAAGTCATCTTTGAGATTGGAAAAACTGGATTTTTCTAGGAGGAATGTTTCTTCAGCTTTTATTTCTGCACTCAAAACAGATGTAATAAATTCTGCACAAACACAGATATGCATAACTCTTACAAGTGACTAGTTTTCAGAATCTATAGCAAAAACGCACTCTGTTGTGATTTGTGTTTTTAAGCTGCATAGCAGAAGCTGATCAACACTGAATTCACAGGCTAGAGACAAACCCCTTACACCAGCAAGTTACAGGGCTGGATGGACAGTAAGAGCACTCTCTTCATTTCCACAGGATATTCTCTAAGGCCTGGTCCAGTTCTATAAAACAGGACCTTCAAATGGAGGAGCAGGACTAATCCCATTCAAAGTTACCTGTGCCTAATTTCAAAGCTTTATGCCTGAGTGCTATCCACATTCAGATGGACACTTCATGTTGCTCCTCTTCATATTCACACACTTTCATTGCTTTGATTCAGTTTACAAAACAGTTTATAAAAAAGATATTTTGAGATGCTGTATTCCTGTTTCCTCCACTAAGGCACAGTCAGACAGACAATATAAACAGCATAGTTTCTTTTTGCCTTTCCATTTCTAAGGAATGCTGGTTTATAATGGGTTAAAAATCTGCTGCTAAGCACTGGCCATTTTAAGGTGTATTCTTCTCCCCTGCTGATTTGCCCTCTGACCTTCTGGGGGCCGGGGTGGCTGCAGACTTCATTTTTACTCTATTTCCTGGTCTCTCTCCTGGCTGTGCACTCAATGCTTCCCCAGCAGATTAATGACAGCTAATAATATCTGATATATCTGGACATTGCCACATAATGAGTTGCAGTCCCACTGGGTGCCCGAAAGTGTCACTACTAACAAATTCACCAGAGCAGCACATAATTAGCATGTAAAGGGAGTGATCATGCAGTAAATCTGGAGGGGAAGATGGATAGCCCATGAGGAAAAACTATAAGGGAAAACTACTATTCTTAACACTCATTGGTAAATGTATGTTTCTTGCCATGAATATTTTCTTGATAACAAACTGTGGACAGGTTACCTTTACAGTAACATTATTCCTTCCACGGCTGATAGGCAGAATTTCATTATGCCACTGCTAATGTTACAATATTTCTGCAAAATGTCACCATATGTAAATTAGAAGAGGTTAGGGTTTCCATCTTAGTTTTCTTTCAAGATGCACTGTCCCTTTCTGCTATGGCCTAATTCCCCTTTCTACCAGTTTACAGACATGCTAACATTGACCCAACCTTGCAAAATAAAATTGGCACTGGAGTATCTTCCTTCTCCAACAGCTAAATAAGAAGCGTGAAACTCCACTCCTGATGGAGCAAAGATAGGAGAATAGAAATGAAATTACACAATAAGCTTTTATCCAAAGTATAACCTTTCCTGACACATCAGAATATGCCCGTATACCCAATAAAATAAAATGGGATGCATGGACAATGGATGTTTCCTGATCTGATCCAAACACAGGTCTCTATCTTGTATCCATCTGGCCGACCATCACTCCCTAAGTGCTGCCTGCAGTTTGGGTATGGGAAAAGAGGCTTTCCCAGGAGGAGGAGGTCGACAAGGAGCAGATGAATTGTTCTGATGGGCTGCATTCAGCCTGAAGACCCCTAAATGGGACAGCTCTGCTCTAGTTAAAGTCAGTCATTTGTCCTCATTAGAAACCATTGCTCAGCAGTGTTAAAGACTTCATTTTGGTTTCAAGTTGTGTCATTTACAGGCCTTTTTCCTCTTTGACATCTGTGTGGAAACATTACATTTACATTCCAGCTCTGAGGTTTGTTTGGGTAATTGACCAAAACCTGGTTAATTCCAAGTGCAAGTGTTCGGTTTTTTAATTATTCTTTTGCTGAACAGAGAGGCTTTTGGCCCTGAAGGCTTCAGACTTAAAATTCTTCTTGTTCATAAGGCCCTTATGTCATTTGAGAGGAAAAACCTTAACAAGGAAGCCTCACTAAAAAAACCAAACTGAAATCCAAACAAAAACCCAAAAGATTCTTCCTATAACACAAATATTTTATCATGATAAGCAATTACTCGAAAATGTCAAAATTTCATATTAGTTTAGTTGTATAAATTTAAATAAATTTGTACAGACTTATACAGCTATAGAAATTTATAAGACCTTTATAAACAAATACATAATTTATAATTTTAATAAGTTATATAGTAGGTTATAATACGTTATCCAAAGATCACAGTTATATAAATTTATATAAAAAAATAAAACCATAGTTTAGCTTAATTTCATCTCTATAGCCTCCTTCTTCAGAGAGAGTGCTTGGCTAGGGGAGCCTTGTGATCCCCAGGCTGAGCAAGCACCAGCTGACAGAACCAAACTTATATCCCGGGCAGGAATTGCACAGAGCTCAGGTACCAGCACTGTTTGTGATGCTGGTGAGCACTGCTGATAAACCTTGACACTTTCATGAGTGTGAATGATTACCCAGCAGTGCAGGGATGCACCCTGGAAAGGACAGCAGCTGCTCCGGCCCACAGCTGAATTCCTCTTTCTGTCCTTAGCTAAGGGCTCATGAGCCCCACAGATCAGCTCATCAGCTCCAAAAATTTCTGCAGGTTATATCTTTATGGGGTTTCACACCGGTTTGTGTTCTGCTAAAGAATCAATTTTTTTGGAGTCACATAACTTCAATTTTTGGACTCTTTTTTAAAAAGAAGTTTACAAACTGGATGTATAAACCCATGGGACCTAAAAACTGTACAGTTAATTAAAAAGCAAGCATAAAAAAATCCAGCAAGTTTTTTCTACTTAGAAAGACAATTTAATTGGATTTTGGAAAGAAAGAAAGAAAAAAACCCCAAATCTTTAAACTTTTCCTGGCAAATAACATCTTTAATTTTGCATCGCTTGTTCTATTTCCTTGCCTCTGCAATCCATATGGTAACTCTCAGGACAATTATTCAAGATTCACCTTTTCACATAATTTCTTTTAATACAAAAATATCCAGATGAATAAAGACAAGCCAAAATCAAAACAAAATACAACAAATAAAAGCAAAAAAATTAAACAACACTTATATTGTTTATCTTGTTTTTAATAAAAGAATGAAACTCATAGCCTATCCAACTCCCACAGGGGCTTTTTTTTTATGCAATCTTAATGGTAATTAGCTGACAGTGATTGATGGCTAGTATTGAAGCAATAGTAGATACAACTGCCCAATTCCATCCAATTCACTTTTCTATTTTTTACGACTCCTTGTTTATTTCTAAATAATATCAAATGAATTATTTGTCCAATTATAATTTCACATTTAAGGTTCATCAGAAATGCATTTGCCCAATTGTTCTGTCACTTTGCTGACTGAGATTTCACATAGTCAGATTTCATTCTGTGGCAGGTTTAAGGAGGGCAACTACTTTTGCCTTAGAAATACATGAAAACATTCACATACATTTCCATATATTTTGTAGGCAAAAGTATTTCTGCTGGAAAATGGGCCCTGGCACACTGAGGCCATACAGAATTTCTGAATGTGTCCATGTGGAATTATGTTGAAGGGAACATGAGTCTTTTTTAGCTTCATTTCACAATATTGTTGTTAGCATTGTAGTCACCTCTAGGGGTATTTTTTATATGCACTGAACAGTTTTTCTACAAAATCACCTTTGCTGAGAAACTCCCGGAGTCTCACATCCAACTTCGGTCTTGTTGAAACTCACAACTTCCAATACATTGTCCAGAATGACTACATGAAATTACTGCAATTTGTTCTTTGTTCTTTAAATCTACTGTTTTAAATAATTGTTGCCATTATGCTGGTTGTGTCAGCCTAAACTTTTGTGTATATATCAACTATTTTATAAAGTTTTTGCTGAGATCTCTTGCTTTACTAGGAAAATGGTCCAATTTGAAACGTGTATATTACACAGAAGACTTCATGTTTAAATTTCTTCATCTGACAGGTGAATTCTCTCTAGTATTTTATCACTCCTTGCATTTAAATGATATTATTTAAACTGCTTCTTTGAAAGACTCTTTCTTTCTTTTATTGGTTAAAAGAAAAATAAGTTCTTTTTAGACATGCAGCGTTCCCTTAACAGCTTCACTGCCCTTTCAGTGTGTCATTACATATAACAAAATGTACACACAATGCATCCCTTGGGAGCTGAAGCTTATCACAGTGCAGTACTTTCAAAGTGAGTGTTTTATACCATTTGGCACCCTGAGGAAATGTGAGGTGACACCACTGATCTCTCAGGAGAGACCTCGCTGATTTCTTGCTGCTCTTGCTGATGAAGAAATTAGTCAATAACTATATTTTGTAAATTCTAGCAGCCTTTTCTTTCTTTCTCTCTCTCCCGTAAGACAGAGGCTGTGGTAAAACTGCATCTGCCTGGGCCTCAAGGCATGTTCAGTTCCTGCCTACCTTTATGCCCTCCTTGATGAGAGCAACAAATCAAGTTCAAGCATCCTGTACTGAGGGATTCTTCACTAGCCAGACACTGCTAAGCCCTGACTACTAGGTAAGACTTCCATGGAGGTCTATCAACAAGTCTCAATCATCCATACAGGTTATTGCTAAGGGACAAGGGACACCACTTTCTGCCCAGGGGCTGCCTGCTGTCACTGAACCATCCTTTTCCAATACAATCAGTGATCATTTGACACTTCCAGGCTTCCAGGATTATGGCCAATAAACCTTCCCCGCGATGAGAAGAACAACCAGTGGCTATGAATCATGCATTTTTCAAGCAATAGAGAAGATGGGCAATACATAAATAGCTCCTTATTTTTGAGGAATGCTTTCCTTAAGAATAAACTGGCAAGTGTTGGTCTGTGCACAAGAAAAAATATCCCTGCCTCACGTGGAAATGGCATAATCCCACTGCTTCAGAGACAACTACAAATGGAAAAAAATTATTGCAAGAAAACTGAAGGTGTTTTGTTGTTTTTTTTTTTTTTCTCATTCAACTGAAGGAACAAAGGAGCAACAACAAATGATTTTGTGTCAAAAGAAGCCTTTCTTCCAAGTGACCTGAAATTAAATGTTTCCTTGTCACACATTGCAAGCAAAGTAAAGGACACAGAATCATGGAATGGTTTCAGCTGAAAGGGATCTTAAAGATCATTCAAAATTTCTTACATAGTGAGAAGCAGCACAAATTGGAAAGACTGAGGAGCTCCACTCTACTTCCCTCAGTTTAAAATATTAGAGCAATTCTGACATTTCTGAGCAAATGGGTGACTTAAGTTCAAAACCCATCAAGTAAAGGTAGAAAAAGAACTAAGCTCTTCTAAGTCTTAACCTCTGTGTTGCTGAAAGGGTTGAGAGGCCAGGGCAGCAACATATTCTGCATTGTAAATTTTTAGTCTCAATTTCTTTCATCAGAGAGAATTACTCATGAATATGATACAAATTGGTGGTTTCAATAGGCTTTCTTCTAATTTTTTATACACCCATCCATCATAAGTAATGTCAGAAACATATAGTAATGAAGACAATCATCCAATTATAAATAATTTGTTGTCTGACACAATGTCGCGTTCCTTCAAAACAAACTAGAATTATAAAATGCATCCAAGGCATACGGAGAGAATGACATGTTCGTATTCTGTGCTACTTCATGTATGACAAACGTCTGAGATAATTTTTAGATCTAATGCCACAGGGTAAAAGAAATCCTTAATTTTATGCTGGTGGGCCATTATAAAACAAAATAACAGTTAGACTGACCTTCCAGATGCCTTTTTGAACTATCTCTTGATCTCACCAAACTGTGGGTACAGATTTATAAACTTTTTTCCAATGGGACTACCTTCATGTTTTGATACTTCTACAGCTTCAAGAAAAGCCAGTTACCAAGGTACTTCTTAGAGAGATATGGAGTTTACAAAAGGCCTCATGGGTTTCAGGACAGAATCTAATTTACCTATACAAGTAGTTGTTCTGCTGCAAAACCTAGAGAGACCATCTTGTACTGCAGAATCGTGACTGTTCTCTTCATTGCCTAAATCAAGTCTTAGCTTTTCTGTTTGGCTCTTAGGTCCACAGAGCAAGGAAGGGTGCAAGAGAGGGACTTGAGCTCATTGCTTCTTATCTGTGATTAATTTAGAGGACTACCTTTGAAAGAACACAGCAGGCACTAAACCACACTGAAAGCAGAAGTATTGATGTGGACTAAAGAGCAACATGATGAGAGAGCAGTAAGTTAGATATTCCTGCACCTATTTTTAAAATGTCATTTCTGAAGATTTGGATGAGGCCTGTTCTCCTAGTTCCTGTGGCTGTTCCTGCCATGAAAAAATGAACATGTCAGCTATGCACGACCTGAAAGAGACCAAGAACCCTGTTGTGACCCCAGTTCAATTTGCAGAGCTGAGATTATTACAGATACAAAGAGGACAGTTCTCCAGCTACACGTACCAGAAGAATGAATACTCAAAACCCATGTCATTTTCTCTGGGAAGTTTCTTTTCAAAATAGATGTATTCAGCTAAAGACATTTCCTCCTCTTTGAATTTCTGATAGACCTGGAAGAGAGCTCTCTTATTTGAAGCAGAATGCTAACATGATCACGGAAATGTCTGCTCCAATAATGGGAACAGAGTTTATTTCTACCTCACTTTGTCCCACTAAGTTTCAGGCCAGGTTTTCTAACACAGTTTGAAGGTTGGTATGAGGCAAGCAACCAGCCTCTTTCCAGAGTGGACAAATTAACTGATTGAAACCCCTGCTGGTGAAATGATTCTATATATTAAATTCTATTCTTACTGGGCATGTTGCTTGCTAAAATAATACCTAGGTAGGTACAGAAGTTCCAGGTTCTGTGTTGTAATTCTCATTTACACAGGCATCCATGAATTTTGAGCCAGCTTTACTTTGCCATCATGCAATATTGGGGAATTGGAGGAATGGAAATCAGCCTCTACTAAACTTGGTGATTCATTTAAACAAGCTTTGTTTCAGTACAGCAAAATTTGTACCAGTCTACATCCCAATTACCCCAGACAAATCTGCCATGATTTGTAATTACATTATTATTTTAAATTAATCCATCCATGAATTACAGTTGTCTTTTGCTTATTCACTTGTTTAGGCTGGTCTAAAAAAATGAGCAAAGCTTTCAACCATTTATAATAAAGGGAAAATGACCAAAAAGACCTACTTTTTTTTTAGTTTGCCTTAATGAGTTCATCCCAAAATATATATGCAATAATAGAGGAAATTAAGTTATAAATGTAGGGATGTGCTCCAAGACACCATGAAAATCTGCATGCAAATGCATAATAATCACAAATCTACATTATTACAATATTAAAAAATACCTACAATTAAATTATCATGTGGAAATAATCATAATGTTATTGGAAACTCAATTATTGTGGCAACCCTTGTCGGGGAATTAGCAGGCTATGGCAAAGGCAAGTCAGACCTGAATTCATCAAATATATATTATCACAATATTACATGTTCACTTCGATTCCATGCAAAGACAAACATCCTCACTCACTAGTATCTGCTCAATGCATTTGTATTATTCATGAACAACTCTGTGATCTATTATACATACAAAACTGATTGTACGCTGCTTGCCTGAGGCTACAATGCAGAGACACAGAATTAATTTTATTATATACACATGCATGATAATTGTGTAGAATTCGGTCAAATATCAAACTCTGCTCCTGTGCTCCATTATTTTACTTTCCAAAAAGAGGTCTAAGGTCAGCAGCAATTTCTCTTTGGTGACAGTGAAACTCTTTGTCATTTAGAGTAGAAAGTTCCTGGGTACTAACAAGCCTGGTGCTGTGATGAATGGTCACACATTCTCTCTCCTTTCCAACCCCCACTCATCAAAGGGAAAACGTAACTTTTATTGAGATTCTCAAGAATTTCTTGCTTCTCATGCACATAGAAGTAAGTCACTTTGGGCTGTGGACTCAGAGACTTCATTTGTCAGAGAGGGAGGCAACTTTTTCGTTTGTTTTGTAGACTTGGCTACAATTGTGTGAGAAGATGATCAATACAATTAGGGAAACTTATTTGCAACTGTAAGAACCTCTGTTATTTTCAAAACATTGAAGTAAAACCTCTTAAAACGTTTTCACAGAACCCTCTCCCAAGTATTCACTAAATTAAAAAAAAAAACCAAAACACTAACTCCCCTTTCTTTAATAGCACAAGGAATTTATGGGAAGGCCTTCTCCAAATGTAGAAAAGCCAGAAAGACAAAGACTAGTGCCATACAAGATATTTGTTGTTGTTTGAAGACACCAGGAGATAGAAATACGTCAAAATTAAGAAGGAAAATGAACAAAGCATATCTCAAAGTCCTGGCATGGATTCAAATGACATTAAAAATCAGAAGGACACTCAACTTCAATATATTAAAATTTAGGTGGCAGCCAGGTTTAGGGAGTAAGTCATATATATAAATTTTGGCAACAATAACTATTGTCACTCAAATTCAGAGATGGGTATCAGCTCGCACATTGCATAAACAACTGTGATCATGCATCTAGCATAATAATCCAAAAGAATGTTTTCAGGAGTGAGAGGAAGTAAAAGGTTATTTTTAATTGAGATAACTGAGAAAAGAAACTGCCCAGTGTGAAATGCTGCATTGAAATCGAACCCTGAAACCTCTGATCCTTGTAGTTCCAGTCCTCCATCCAGGGTTTTGGCTATCACACTCTGAATCTCTGAGTTTTAAAATTGAAGAACACTTACTCCTTGCTGAGTGCATTTGGAGTACAGCCCCACTCAAGCATATCCCAAAACTGTCTTTGCATTACTGCACTGCTTTCCAGTCATAAGCAAAAGGTCTTCTCCAATGCGTTTATATTCTAGAATCATAACATTTATAGAAATTACCTGTAAAAAGGATTCCAAAGGGCATTTACTGGTCTACTCATCCTGAAGGAAAGATTTAAACAACCTTATCTTTAAAACTATACTTATTTCATGACCAGAGTCCATTGTTCTCACAGTTCCAGGAACAATGCAGGGTGATCTGCATTGAGTAGTACATGGCTTGTAAGTTTACCACAACATCACTAATTTGCTATAAATCCGTAAAATTGTCACTGTCCTAACTAAGAAATGTGATAGACACATAAGAAAATCTCAAGAAGGAGGAACTGAACAAATTCCTCGCATAGCTATATCACAAAAAATAATAAGTGGACGTGTCAAGGTGGGACGTTTATCTTGGCTGACTCACGGCCATCAACAATAGAAACAACAAAACCAGGGTTCTGACCAGTCTCCAGGGCAGAAGTTTAGCTAACTGAAATGCTGGAGATGCAGAAGAAAAGCATTTGTGTTAAAGAACGTCTCAGTGCTGCATTTTGCCACTCAAGCGTACATAACTCTATTCTGTTCTTTAGGTTGGCACAAGCTACAACTTTTTTAGTGTTAGCAGCCAAGAGGGCTGACACCTTCTAAATATTCCACTCTTTCATGGTAGGTCCATGATTATTTTCTGCCATTTCAGAAATAGGTGAGCAGCAGGACCTTGCAGCTCAGGCAATATCATTTACCTTCAATCTTTGCTGTAAAAGTACACAAGTTGTCAGGTTGCAGGGAAGTTTTCTCACAGAAATTATTATTTTGGCAGGCTCTGAAAGTCAGTAAAGATTATGAGGAGAAAGGCCCTCCTGAAATTGCTCATTTTTTCATCATTACCCGTGTTCCCGTGAGGGCCATGAGTTGAGTTTAGATAAAAATACAAATGTTAAGAAATTTCTTTGGACCTCACCCAAATTACTAAACCTTTTAAGAACATGGGGATGTCAAGCAATATGAGAGGAAACACTTTTATTCAACCTCAGACTGTTGCTCAGTCTGATGTGCCTGAAAACACCTCCATGAGTTACTCATGGCATTCTGGAACTTTCTCACTGGTCTTCAAGTCCCAAAATACCCTAAAACATACAAGGAAAAAAACCATAGCTGTTAAACCACATTTTCCAAACCTCTAAAATAAACTCATTTTAAAAACCGTATTGCTTTTAACTGGTTTGTCCAGCTCCACTTCTAAGTAACTGCACCAGAAGCACCAGCTGAAAAGCAAATTCTTGCAAAGAATTGATGTTATTTACCCAGTTAATATTTATTTTGCATGTATCTATAGAAGTTCTACATGGAAAGAGTGTGCACACACAGAATAACTCTTGGCTTCATTTTCCTGTCAGCTATCAGACAGCATTGCTCATGCACAAATCTTTTGGTATTTAATATTCATAATGCAGAAGCATCTACTGATCCCTGTTAGGATCAAGAAATTTTCTGAGATGTTGTACAAAACAAATATTATCACCATTCTGCCACAAAGAATTTACAGTAAAGCAGATTGACAGACTAACTATTTCTGCACTGGTTGTTAATGTGAAAAATATTTCTTAATCTTATTCTAGTCACTCCTTAATGCAAATATGACAAAAAATGCAATATAGGTAGCTCTATGCATTAATGCAGGGCACTCTTGCAGCAAATGCAGGACAGTGCTGTAATTCAGCAGCCACAGAGGCAAAACAGTTACTTTTATTTATCAGGGATTTTTAGTAGTTTGGAAGGGGGAGATGTTATATTTTCATTGATCTATTTTATTTCAGTCAAAAGTTATATGATAGTATTAGCCAACTTGAATATACTTTAAAAGATAATTCTTTTACAGTTCAAAAGAAAAGTTGGCTAACATTAACAGCAATAATTATTTTGACTGTCTTCCTAATGAAACAATTTGACATTTGGTTTCAAAATGCAGCCATACTCTTGAGATGTTACCCTTCTCTCATACATCTTTCCCCTAAGGAGGTGATATTGTGGTGATTTTCTTGTGCTTGGTTCATGTAACACTTTTAACCAATGACAAAAATGCTTTTGTACTTCAAGAAGTTTGGGGGGGGGCAGGGGGTGGAGTGTGGGGGGCAGGGGGGAAATTTAAAAATCTTTATGTGGCCTTATTGGCCATGTCTACTCCTTGAATCCTTCTTGAGAGGCACGTGAAGAAATACAGGTTACCTTTGAGGCAAGTTTAGTATTTAAGTATTCTTTAGGAAACCTGCATTGCTGAGAGAGAGCAGCTTTCCCAAGGCTGAGCAGAGAGCTAGACAGAGCTCAGGAGTAATGTTTCCCAGTCACATGCGACCACCAGCTCTCTTCTGTAGCCCGCTAAAGGCCTCTGGCAACCTGAATTCCCCAAATGAGGCAGTAGAGGATGCTCCTTCAAATATCTCCTTGATGCCAAGGATGTTTCTATGGTAATTCTGCATTCAAAGTTACTGGTTCGTGCTGCATGAGAGGCTACACAAGGGCCCAAGGAAATGAATGAACCTATCTAAGGTTGTGCATACCCAGGGGGCTTCCATAATTTTGGGTGCGCAGAAATACAAAGACGGAATAATGACAATGTTGTGCTGCACTTCATTTGTTGAATTACTTCAATACCTTGCTCACAGATGTGTGCATGTGAATCTAATCAACCAAACTCCTTGTAGACAGCAAAGATTATTTTGAGAGATTATTCCTGTTTCTGCTACAGAAAAAGAAGCACCAGCCTTTCATAACCTCTTGAATACAGGGAGATGTGTGTGCATGCATACACCAACACACACATACCTCTCTGTATATGCACAAAAAAAAGAGGTGAGAATAAAATGTTTCCTATATATAGCACATTATTCTCATAAAGATAGGATGATTAAAAACAGGCTTGCCTTTTTATACAGGGAAAAAATCCCACACCAATTCCTTTTTGATTGTTCATCTAGTTAATAAATTGTATTTAAAAAAAACCAAAAAAACCAACCAACCAAACAAACAAACAAAAAAACCACAGCAGGAGGAAAGGAAAACTGGCATGATCAGAAATAAATATCTGAAAAAAACCATGATTTTTCCTTATCCACTGAAATCCTGGAA
Source organism: Sylvia atricapilla (assembly GCF_009819655.1). Taxonomy (NCBI): domain Eukaryota; kingdom Metazoa; phylum Chordata; class Aves; order Passeriformes; family Sylviidae; genus Sylvia; species Sylvia atricapilla. The sequence goes on along the minus strand of NC_089140.1, from coordinate 65,785,221 downwards.
TAGGAAACATTTCTGCGTCTTTTCTTCTTGAATCAAATTTCGCTGCCAGTCCTAAAACAGGATATTCAACTATTCAATTTGCTGTTCAAAAATAGTGACTCACATTGCCTTTTAAATGCACATAAAAAGGTTGCATCTTTTTGTTTTCATTTTCCCTGTGTGTTTGTTCCATACTGACATCAAATTCCCTGCAGGCATCCTAACCTTGCAATTGGAGAAACAGCGCTCCAGGGTTTTCCACATGTCTAATACACCTGGATAAAAAGTGCTAATTGTCACCAACTTCCATTAAATGACAGCAGTAAGGCACAAAATATGCTTGATTTGCAGATGCTAGTGCCACTGGGAATTAGCAGCAGATTAATAATTGTGCAGACCTTGAACATTCCCCTGGCACTGCCAGCCTGGCTTTCCAGTGCAACGTCAGACTACAAGGCCTTTGTTTTTAGCTTACTTTCCTGAGGAAATCAGGCTTAGGCATTTTCACTCTTTCCCTGTGTGTGTTTGTCTGGCCTACCTTCCCACAATAATTTCTGATTATTCTGAATAAATTTTAAAGGAAGGTGGAGGTTGCAAACGTACAGTGTCCTTAGCAGTTTTGTGAAAAACAGGCAGCTAAGCAGCTATAATCAAGCCTGAGCCTAAGTGTTTCAAATATCCTGGATTTTTAAATCCAGGTATTCTTGCAGACAAATAAACCCAAATTCTGTTCAAATTTTGCTGGCTCTGAAAGTAGAAGGAAGATGTGCCATATCACACGTTCAGCCGGCAGTTACCATGCATCCAGCCACCTTTATGGATCAGGTGACAGAGTAGGTTCCCGGTTTGTGGTGATTGTTTCTTTTTACAAGCCTATCTGCAAAAAAAAAAAAAAAATCCTTTTTCACCTTGAGGCTTTGAATAGGCACCAGCAGTCAGCTTCTTGCACAGATTCACCCTTGCTTTTTTCCTCCAGATAAATTTAAGGCCAACACTGTACCTTCTGTCCACTCTTCTTGATCTGCTGCTGCTGCTGTTTCCTCTCCACTCGGCGCACACGAGGACACCATCCCTATGGCATGCAAGCTTGCTGGGGGCTCTGGTGGCATGGCAAAGCTCGATTCCGCAGGCAGCAACATGATTACGGCGAAGGTGAGGGCGAGGTTGAGCAAATGTGTTTCAACACTTCTTTCTTTGTATTTATCACCATGCCATAGCATTCCTGCAGCCTGGCCTGCTGCTGCTCCAGCTGCCTGTGCAAACTCCTGATGGAGCGCAACAGCAGGAGCCGTCGGTACATAGCTACCTGGAGCCGGTACTTCTCCTTTTCTTCCTTTTTCTTATTTTCTAAGGTCTCCATTACTGCTGTGGTCTTCATCCAAATCATGGGGCCCAAGCTGCCCTCGATGCTGCTCCCTGCCTGCTGCGTGTCAGTCCCAGCCTGCACAGCCTCCCCAGCCTCACGGGCCAGCTTTGGGGCCTCAGAACTCAATTTGCCATGGCAGCAAGGGCTTTTGGCATGCAGGGAGGCAAGGCCCACAGGCAGCAGGTTATCAATTGCTGCAGGGCATGAGGAGGAACCCAGCAATGCATCTACAGCTGCCAGAGGATGGTCAGTCAGCCCCGGGGCTGTCCTCTCTGCCTGGCCACCACTGAGCGTCTCTGTGCCAGTCAGGACTTTTAGCTGAGCCACTGCCCTGCTGGAGAGGACAGACAGTCTTTCTGGCACGGCTGAGCTCCCCTTGTCTTCATCAAGGCTGTCCAGAGAAGGGCTAGCAGAGCAACCAGGGGATGCTGATACAGCATCGTGAGTCGGAAATCGGTCTTCATCATCACTGCTGTTTTGGATCTCCTCTTCATCTCTTGATATTGCAGCTGCTGTCTCAGCCATTTAATGCATGAGCTACAGAAACTTTCTGTGGACAAAGTGGAAGCATAAGGATTTCGTTTCCACATACACACACAGAGAAGCTCAGTGCAGAGTGACATTTGAAGAAAGAACCTCTTTTTATATTTAAGCAATGGACCTATTACTTTTCTAATAAAGCACAACCCTTGGGTCACTTCAGGCCATTTCTTGTGATTTGCATTAGATGTTCTTCGAGACACAACATTAATCCAATAATAATTAAAATGATATACTGTACTATTAACATTCTCAAATCTTTAAAGGCAAGTGATCTATCCCTGCAGCACTGGCTGTGCTGACTAATTAAACAGAATACTGTTGTAAATGGGCATTGTAAGCACTTCTCTCATTTAAGAACACAGCTCTAACAAGTGTAGTTTGTAGAGATGGCTGAGTTATCGGGATTGATCAGCTTTAAAGGGAGGTGCAGGTACCACAAACAGCAGGTAGTATTTAAATACCCTCTGCAAGATTAATCTGTCTGTTACCAGTTTGTTTATAAGGTTGCCTATCCCCTTTTTTTTTAATTCTAACTGTAAAGCTTTATTAGCAGCATGCTAGCCAAAGAGATGAAAAAGAAACCAAACACTTACCGAGGGTACTGGGGGGAAGGAAAAGAGTTACAGTGCATTTTGTCTGTGTATCATATTTTCTTGAATGTGAGTCAGCACAATCTGGAACAGAAACATCACAGTGCTGGAGCAGGAGCAGCAACAGCATTACGCTGTTCCACCCAGCAACAACACAGTCAGTCCCAATCACAGAGGAGAGCAGGGCTGCTTTCTTCCTCCTCAGTGGGCATTCCTCCCTGGCGTGCAGCTTTTATGTCATCTTCGAGCATCAGAATGAATACCAGGATTGGATGGCACTTTTTACCCACCTCAAAACCAAACATACCTGATTCACCCATTTTACAGGGGGCAATACCTATGGCCCTTCCCAGTCCTGATGGTCAGCAAGTAGGTAGCACAGCAGCAAAAGAGGATGAGGTATTCTGGAGTCCAAATGTGCGTGTTTTCCTTCAGAAAAAAACAAGCTTAGATAAACTTCAGCTGCATGAACAAGCTAAACCTAAAAATGAAGTAAGCATTCAACACCAAGCAAATGCTAAACATGAAGACAGGCAGAAGCTGTAGATCGAAGTGGTTAATGTACACCCATGTTTAATGAGGCTGGCCTAATCTTTAAAGAGCAGCACTATATCCAACTAAACCAACCCACAAAAAATAAACTTTATCTACACTTCTGATGTTCAGAAAAGCTACCTTCAGCATCATCTCTTGTTGTAGTGCCAGGAACAAAATTCACAAATCATCTACCTGCATCTACTTCAATCGAACTTACCATAGGGCTTCAGTTGCCCCAAGACTTTCTCTACTCTATTTTCTAATATAAATAGAAGAAAGAAGTAATCCAAAATACTATCTAAAATCTTCCAGCAGCTGGAAAAGAATGAAAGTAGATCCTATCTTCCCTTCTACGTGTGCTGCAACACAGATAATAATTTCTTATTTTTCATCTGCACTGACTAGCCTTCCTGATGAATCTGCTAGGATATGCTTACAAACTTGAACACACAAAGCCTGGTTAACATTAATTCAGATTTGTACCTTGAGGTATAACTTGAATGCATTTTTTAGTGCAAGAGATAATTTGCACTGAATTTGTAAAATAAACTAAAGCTGCTGTGTTTATGTGACAAATCATGCTGCAGATTATATAAATAATACTAGAAAGAGATTAATATCCAGTGAGTTAATATACAGTGCAAGTTTATATCTTGGTGATTCCCATTTGTCTGAATCACAAGCTACGGTAATTGAAGAATATGGAATTCAGATAACGGGGATTTTACTGTATGAACACATTGAAAACACATCATTATGTAGAGAGTCTTTTTATTTCAGCTTCTCTAGTCTCCAAAGGACTGCAGGCATATCTCCCACTACAAAGAAGACAGGAATGGGTGCTAGGTAATGTACCTGATCTCCAGTTATGTTAATACTTTTCTATGAGCTGTAGCATTCTGTTCCTCACTTCTACCTTTGTAGCAATTTACTGCAAATAAGTGTTTTCTAGTAGCCTAACAAAGCATGAAAAACCAGAGTTTTGCTTTCCAGGGTGTTTTTTGTAGTTTTGTTTGTTTGTGTGTCCTGGTTTTTGTTTGTTTGTTATTTCTCTGCTGCTTTAATTTTTTCAAAACTTTACAGTCAATACTCTTTAAAGAGAAGGGCAGGGGGACAAAAAAGTAATTTTGCACGCCAAATTACTATCACCAAAATAATATTTTTTTTTACACATGGATCTGAATGGAATATGCAGCATTTATCAACTATACGATATCACCAATATACAGCATAATACAGTCAACTCAACAATAAAACTCCAATCAAAACTCATTGAGAGAGATAGCTTTTCATAAAATGTCATGTTTTCAGCTGTAATCTATGAAGCTTAATAGCAAAAAATATTCAGTCCATTGGACTTTGAGAATCAGAAAATAGAAATACTGTAAAAGTACATATTTGTTATTGTTAAAATACAAGTTCTTTTTAGACTTAGGGCTGCATGTATGTTTCCATTGTTACCCTTCCCTCTATTGTTCATGACTTCATAAAATCTCAGCTAAAGGAGCAGATGGAAAGGTTCTAGCCTCAGTTTCTACCTGAAGGTGAATGAATACTAAATTCTTCAGCCAGAAAATAGAGATGCTCCAGTAAAATAGGGGAAACAAATCCAGCCTTAATACTGGGAAAACTTAAGGAAACCTTTCAGGTGAAAAGTGTCTTGTGTAACTGACAGACAGGAACAGGGAATGAGACCACACCTCATTTCAGTGGAAACATGTATATGCTTGTTCTGAGATGACACAACAATCCTATTCACCAAAGGCTGTTACCTTGATGAAGTGGGTCCTATACAGTTTGTCTCCCTTTTATTTGCAATTTGACAGACCAATTGAGACCTGAAAAGACCTTATGCTAGCTTCCTCTTCAAAAATCACATTATGCTATTTCCATGAAGAGGAAATAGAAGAGGAGATTTTGGTTCCTCCTAAGAACCTGTCTCAGGCAGACTCTGCTCAATACCACTTGCTCACCCCTGGACTTGTTTTTCTGTTTGTGGGAACCTTTCCAGGCAGAAGCTGCTTCATATTTCACGGTGAACATTTGGGGCAGACCAACACACTGAAAATTTCAGGTAGGTAACATGAAAGCCAAGATGCCTCTGGTTGAGGTTCATTGCCTTTCATTACTACCCACTCACAGGTTGATGCAACTGCAGCAGTTTCAAGGTGTCAATAGACCCTGGGGAACCACCTTCAAGCTGTCAGTCCTGAGAGGTCTATGTCAGCAGAGGTTTTTAATCCATCATACTTGTTCAGGAAATAGCTACAAGAGGTGCTGGGCAACCTGCAGGGTTATAAATGTAAGCACATGCTGAGAGTGTCTGTGCTTGCAGGCTTATGGAGTGAGTGCTGAGCCATCACATGGGGTTTGTGTGGTAGCAAAAGAGGCCTGGTCACAGGGGAGTCCCTGCAGAGAGCCAGGACTAGTATTTCTCCTTTCTCTTCCAAATATGATGCCATTCTCAGGCATGGACAGATAGGAGGACAGGAAGGTGCTTTGGCAGCAAGTACAAATACTTTACTGAATTTCAAAGCATAAGAGCCAAACGCATTTACAAACAGCATCAAAGGTAGGTGTTGGTGAAGATAGGTCATTAAAAGACCAAGGCCTGGGATGTTATGTTGTTTTGTATTTCAGTTTGGGGAGTATTTTTAACAAAGAAGTATTACAAAATATCCTATTACTAAGCAGTGTAATTACATATTTTATATTAATTGCGCTTAAAGATCATATTTTCTCTGTTAATACACACACTCGCATGGCCTTCCATGAACTCAGTGAGATCCACATGCGTGCATCTGAGGCCTAAATTTTTTCCCCAAAGATTCTTTAAAATCCTTTTACAGGGCAGTAAGTTGTGGAAGAAATTCATGTGTTTCCTTTCTTCTGCCTTCACTCCCAAAACAGGCAGGAGTTATCACAGGCTGCCCTGCATTGCACCTGATGGTAACAGTACCCCAAGCAGCCAGTGGCCAGCCAAGGATTGCCATCATTCTGCTCTCATGCTCATCCACAGCCAGGAGCTTCTCCACTCCTTCTCAAAACAGAGAAATAGGAAATGGAGCCCACCAACAGCATCAAGAAGTGCTCTAGATATTTCAGTGGCAGGGAAAAGCATTGCAGGACATCTCCATGGCTTTCAGAAAGAAGGAAATTAGGAGCATGTACAGAGCTGCAGCCCAAAAGTATGTTTAAGAAAACGTTTAAGAAAAGTAGAGAGAACACCTGATTTTACCAGTTAGGAAAGGTTCAATGGCTTTAAACAAGAAAATACAGGCATTTAAGCAGACCATCTTTATATAAAGGATAAAAGACATTGAAAAATCTGCCACAACTGATAAAAATTAGCAGGCTTGCTGCCAGGCTCAAGAGAGCTGCATGTCAGAGGTACACATCTCTAAAGGAGTACATTCACACTGCATTCAGACTGAGTTTGATTGGCATTTGCAAGCTTCGAAGTTTTAAGACTGCAGGAGCCAGAGTGACCCAAACACTATGACAATTCTCACTGCAGTATTTCAGCAAGTCTACCCCTCACTATGCTTGGGCTTAGCTATTCCCAGGTACACAAAATGAAAAATACATTTATATGGCTTTATAAAGATATTTTCGAAGGGAAATGTTTTGATTTTTCCTCAAGGCAACAGCTGTTCTCCCTATCATCTATGTGGAAAGCATTAGTTTATGATTTCAGTCACTGCTCACTAAGCGAAAGAATAACAGCATCATTGCCCAAACCAGTCTAAGCCCACATTCCTGCCATCAGATGCATGGAGTTGTGTTTTTATGCTGAAGCAGCCACAGAGGACTTTCCAAAGTCTTATTATGAGCTCAGGGATCTACTTCAGCTTTCACAATGAGCCGCTGAAGGTTGTCACAGAGGCCAAGATGGGAATGGACAGCCCATGGGTACATAAATCTGAGATTTTGCTTGATTCTTCTCCCATCTTGGCAGGCCAATTAGTACTAGGCAGACCCAACTAGCATTCAAATGGGCCAAACAGACTGAAGAAGAAGCACTTTAAATATAGTTCTTAAAAATTCGAGCACATTTCAACATAAAGGAAACCTCACATTTCCAGAGTGGGTTAAGGATTCTTTGCGACAAGGACAACAGCAGTGTTATACTCTACAAATTAGTGGGGGAACAAATAGAAATCTTTATAGTGACTTAAAAAACCTTGAGAACTGCCAGTTTACCCCATCTACTTTTTCTATTTCTAACAGAATGTATATGCTTGTCTATAATTCATTTTTACATCAAAAAGGAAAATCAGATTATAAATGGGAGAAAAAAAATTGTGAAAAATAATTTCCCTTAACTGTTAATTGGAAAGGAAATTCTAAAGTATCAAAGGTTTCATTGTTTTTTACCATAATAAAGTAAATATTTTGTTTCATGGTAGCAAAATTAAAAGTAATTACAGTGTGATGATCCTGTTTCTATTTTTTTTAAACTTTAATTTTGTAGAATTCCCATCATTTTGCTCAGAAAAAAAAAATAAAGCTAGGGAGAGGGAGAGAAGAAAATGCAGTAGAGTTTAAAGTAGAAGATAGTATAACCTGAGATTACAGTCTTGCTATGGAGAAGAGACTACAAAATTGTTCTTGCAGAAAAGATGGTACTTGAAATATTTTGAATAACCTCCAGTATTAAAAGATTTAAAGGTATTGCTCATATACTGCAAGAACTCCATGCCTGGCAGGTGAATAATGGATTACCCAACTTAGCTGTTAGATTGCAGATGTGAAAACAAGTATCTAGACAACTCACGTGCCTAGTTACAGTTTACATCCGGTGTGCAATGAGGGAAAAATCCTTCCTTCTAATGAATATGTAAACTGACTATGTAATTTTTGGTAATTGATGCTTATGCTTGCTTTCATTTTGACACTTGATCATAACTGGCAGCTGAGGAAGAAGAAAACTCTAAGCTGTAAGAATAATAAACAGAGCATGGTGAGAGATGGAAAAAAACTCCAGCATACATGGAGGAAAAACTCCAGGAAATAGGGCTAAGCCATAAATGGATTAAAAACAAAAACAAAAACAAAAACAAAAACAAAAAAAAACCAAAAACCAACCAAACAAAAAAATAAAAACACAAAAAAACCCCTTCAGTGTTTCTACAGCTTAAAATGAATGTACAGGCATTTCCAAGAAGCTAAGTACATTTTTTTTTTCTAAAGCAATGACATTAAATCTGTCAGTTTTCTGTCTTAGCTGTTAAACCAAAGCAGTATCTGAAGAGAATATTAAAAAAATTACATTTAATGCAAAAGTTTTTTAAAAAACAGTTTCAGATTAAGGACCTAAAGAGAAAATAAAAAATGGATGCATTCATTCTGTTTGAGCATTTCCTCAACTACTAAATTGATTAATGAGAAGCTTAACTCTGCAGGTCAAGATCAAGGACTGAAAAGTGTGCACCTACAAACACCTTCTCAGAAATTCTACTTTCTCATTCAAAATGCCTTGTTTCAGAGCCATACAGCTTTGCTAATAATGTCTACATAGACTCACCTGCTGTCTGTTGTCCACACACAAAACTAGAAAAAATATATTCCCCAAGGTCATTTGGGGCTGATAAGGTCAGGCTTGCTCACTCTTAATACCTCTGAACCTGCTAATGTGACTGAGATGGATGAGAGTGAGTAGGATACAAGCTTGTCTGTCAGCAAAACACATGATCTCAGCAATATGCAGTGTAATTGATCTAAATCTCAGCCATAGCAGTTAACAGTCTCCGAGAGGGAGAGAAGGCACTTGGACCATAGGGTGTGTTGTACTTGACTATGTTCTTACTTTGCAAAATAGACATTGCTCAACAATTTGGATTTTTGCAGCTTGCTTCCAGTGGTTAGTACAGATAGTATTTTCAGGTCAGAAGTTTCATTTTTACATCTAGAGACTCTTTGATGAATCTCTGTCAAAGTCCAATTCACTGCTTGATGAATTATCAGCAAAAATCCTATCACTTTTCTATAAGAAATTTTTAAAGAGATTAGGAAGTAACAGGAAAAAAGACATATATATATATATATATATATATGCACATAAAATTAATGAACAATAAGCTTTCAAATGTCAGCTCTCAAGTGGAGGTTTATTTCTGAGCTGTGTATCCACAGCTACTAATTTCTTAAATAAGAATAAATATGGGGACTGATTTCTACTCAATTGAATAGAGAATAGACTAAGAAAGAAGAATGCCAGGCACCAATCCCACAGAAGTCTCAGACTGAACAGAAAAAAAAAATCCTTCCCAGAAACAGTGGGCAGTGTTAGGTTTTGGATGTCAAAAAGAAGTAATGCTTCCTTGTACTTCCATGTGTTGCCTGCAGCCTTGTCTACTTGAACGTTGAACCCCGGCTGGACCTCCCTGAGCCCCAAGCAACGCTCCTGCTAGAACGTCACTGGCACGTGTGCTTCAAAATCCTCCTTGTGCCTAGAAGACACTATTTATCTGTTATTAACTCTGATGACACCAAGGCACAGCTTCATCCCCAGTCATACTTTTACTGAGCCTCCTTGTGTTCTACCTGAAGAGCATTAAAAGAGCACAGAACATAGTCGTTCCCATCTGTCAGTGTATTATTTGGCACCTTGCAAGCTTTCCTCCCAACCTTTCTAAACCCTCTGCCAAGGCACCACCAGCACCACCTTTTTGACTCCTGAAGAGATCCCAACACTCAGTGTAAGTATCATACTAATTAAGACTTTGAGAGCAGTAAGCAAAACCCATCATGTCTGGCCTCACACTTAGCAAATTACTCACAGTTCCTTGCTTCCCTTCACGAGATTGTCTTGATAACAACCATTGCCAGTAGGGATCTGAGGCAATGAGTGAGGCAAAAAACCCTAACAAATATATGCCTACATATGTGAGCTCCACTTCCTTAGGCAAAAATAAAGAGTCAAATGAGTGAAGGATCTGCTGCTCTCTTATGTATGGTTGTTGTGTATACACTAATGTGCAAGAAGCTTCCAGAGCCTTCTGTCATAGCTTGTCGAATTGCCACAGCTTGTCAAATTACTGATTTCAGAACTTGCCCTACTCCCAAAGGAAGGTTGCTGCTTTGTCATTTTAGAAAGGTGGCACACCTCTGAGCTTCTTTCGGTGTAGGTTGGGGGAATGAGTGCATGTAATGTATGCCAGAAGGAGGTGGAATTGGCCAAGTTGAGCAAGTTAAGGCAGTGCAAAGCTTTGAGACAGGGGAAAAATAAATCCATGTGGAAGGACAGAGTACAGGCATAAACAACACCCACACAGACTATCTGAAGTCTTGCTTTCTTGCTTGGAAAAACAAACTCCTTTCCTGACTCTGTTCATTTTTACAGACAAAGCCATCAAACTTAATGGACAAAAGTACAAGTTATAAGTACAGGACACCTAATCTAGGTAATTTATCTCATCCTTAAGTGTTTTCAACACAGACAGGAGTAGCTGCCACTTGGAACAGGCTTCCTCTAACTTCACTTTCAAACGACAGTAACTTTCAAATTACTAAGTCCAGAGCAGTTCAACTTAACCATGAGGCATGTACTAATGAGAGAGACTGAAAGATCAGTCTTAGCACAGTTTGAACAGGAACTGTTCTCACCCACGGAGAGGGTGATCCTTGCATGGCTACAGCCAAACACCTTCCAGCAACCTGTGTTTTAGGGGTTTCCTGTGCTTGATGCTGCATCTAGATAACTTCATTTGACAGTCGTTAATGGAACAATTTTCCTAATTCCCTTTTGAAGACAATTATTCCTTTTGGCTTCTATAACATCCCATGGCGATGAATTCTGCAATCTAATTTTATGTTGCATGACTAGCATTACCAACAGAGCAAGCCACACCTTTCCAGGGATTCAGTAACATGCTGACAGCCATTTTACTTTTGTCTCCTTTAATCTCATGAGTCATAAGCGATACAGAAAAATTTTCTACAGCTATCTGGATTTTTCCCCAATATCAAGAAGCTCTTTTAAAGCAGTGGCTGTCAACAGGCAAATGATGTGGTATACTTTTTCACAGGATTGTATTACTCACATAGCTCCTTCTACCATAAACCTGAGGAAGCGGAGGCTTTTCATCAAAGGTGGCAAATAATAAATAATAAATAGCTGTTTGCAGAAAGAAATGGGAGGCTTGAAGGGGACAAGGAAACCTCTCACAGTCCTGGAATAGCCCAAATAGGAAACAATGGAATTTCCCTGGAGGAGAAAACCTAGGAGAAACCAGTGGGAGTTTTAGAGAGAGAGTAAGTAAGAAAAAGAGACAGGAAGAAGGCAAAAATATGTCCTTATATTTCTATAAGAATTCAACTGGAAAGGGTAGTGGGAAGGACAGTGGAGAGGCAGGTTAAAGAATTGTATTCCTATTGTTATCAGCAGAGAGCAAGTAGGAAAGGAGACCTGGACTGCCTCTCTACCAAGTCTACTGCCCTAGGCGACTGTTTACTTTGCCCAAGCCAGCGTGAGATGTTATAAAATGAGTTTCCAAAATGCTCTGAGTCACCAGAACATGGATGAGATCTGTGGATTCAAGCCACCTTTCAAGATTATGAATCTCTTCTGAATATCCATTATGCCGATGATATATAACAAAATCACTGCTGTAATGTGATGCACATGTCAACGTTAAGGATACAGTCCCTGCTCAGATGGCATCAGCAGAGGGACACGTCAGCATGGTGGATTACCAGAGCAAATGCTTTAGCATGCAAAGTGATGCAATGTGTTTTGACAACAATTGTTCCCTTATGTTTGTTTCTATGTCAGGTTTGACTTGACTATCTGCCAGGACAATGCTCAGGATCCTTTGCATTGCTATGCAGAAGCTGATTATGTGATCAAATGCTTAAAGCACATAAAATCACTTCCAAGATTCAATGAGATAGATGTGCCAGAAAAGTCAGTAGGTGTTTGAAGTAATTGACACTAACAGCTAGACCTGGATTTTTCAAAAGAATATGTGTTTTGTTTTGGATTTGGGCTTTTTTGTTGGTGGTGGGGTGGGTTGTTTCTTTTCTTCTAATGCAGTATCACATAATCTGCCTGGAAATTCAGCCTTAACATAATGTTCACATCAAATGAAATTCACCCATTAAGAACAAACATACACAGGGCCCTCCCTGAAGTGGAAAAAATGCAGTTCTTGTGTACAGCAGATCCCCTGTGCACATGCCTAGGACAACAGAGCAGACTCCAACAGCACAGTAGAGCTGATATTTGTAGGTCTGGGAAATGCAGCAGTGAAATAAAACTCTTGTCAGTCCTTTATCTCCCATCTGTGATGCTGAAGTTTTTCTAATAAAGGCTAACACCCTCATGGAAAATATGCCTATATAGATGGCTGCAGAAGAAGCAGGTTACCTGCTCTTAGGACTTTTATATTGCATTTCCAGCCTAGCCTGAGCCTTCACACAATCTACAAGGCCAATAAACGTGATTCCTATTCAAGAGACAAGGGCAGAAGGCCAGCTGACTGTGGTACTTGCCCAAAAGCCCTGATCTCAAGTAGAGGGTTCACCCTCTGCTCTCAGGTTTGGTAGCCAGTAGCTCCTGGTTTGGTACCAGTATCTCACTGCACAGCTTTGCAAGAGCTTTGGGCCCTCAGAGGTGTTTAGGCACCGAAACCAACAAAAAGTAGTACCTGTACACTTACAGAAATCAGTCTTTAATTTCACCATCCCATAAATCTCTTTCATGGAGACATCTTTCATCTTTTCTGCTTCACAAGCCAGTTGTGAAGCTTAATTACACAATGACTATGAAATCCAGTAAATGCAACATATATTAAGAGCAGGTAATGAGATTTCTGTCACTAACATATACTACCTCTCGTTAAATATTACTCATATGTTAAAAAATTACAAAACAAATACAAAGCACAAAACCAACAAACAAACAAAAACCCAAACCAAAACCAAAAAAACCACAAAGACATATTCAGTGTAAAGCAAACCCATTTTGATTACTTGTATAAACAATGTTATACAACTTGATGGTGTTTGTTAACACACAATGAAAAATAGCATAGACTTTTCTGATCAACATGAAACACAGTTTACTCATCCACATGTTAGTGGTTTCTTGTGGTGCCTGGAGTGATTGCCCATAGTGCTGCCTGAGCGGGACCCCAAACCCACAGGGTACCTACTTCTCAAAGGCTTCAGTGGCTTAAATACTTCCAAAGACCTAATGAGAAGTCACAGTCCTCAATTTCTACATAAATTCACTGCAAGAAGATGGACCCGGTTTCAAATTTTGTGTACTTGGTAACACAGTGTTCGCTTGCCACTTGACCCCATGTATAAAAAGTGCACAGGACATCATTGCAATTGCAGAGTATTCAGACAGTTCAGAGTCCTCACCCTGCTTTAGCCATTTGTCCACGGGTCACTGACCAAAGTACCTCATTCTGTCGGGAAAGAATGAAGAAAGGAAGAAAAATTAAAAAGTTTGTTTCCTAACAGAGCAAACATACGTCCTACCTATTCTGTGCCTGGGCAAATACATTTCCTGTTAAGAATTATGGTATGGCATTATAGATTAACAAAACTTTTGTAGAGATTGGGCAGGAGTGATTTTCAGCACATGAAGCCTGTTACAGCAAGTTCTATTAATATTCACCAAAGAAAAACCTGTTTGTTGATCTAAAGTGCGACTGCTTCCCATTCTCTTTTTGTGAAATTGTTTGGGTCCTGTGGGACAACTGTACTGAGCTTTTGACACAAATATTAAAATTCTATTTAGATGTACAATGTTTTAATGCAAATTTTTTACCATAAAACCAAATGCTCCATTCAGTTAAATTAATAGAATTACAAAAAGATGTAATGATAGCAATTAAGTCTTGAAAATGCAAATTTTATAGTCAAGGACAATTACTTCATTTATAGTATACTGGAATGATGCCAGATGAAGGTAATTTAGATCCCCCTAGCTCACAGTTATATCATGAAGGATATCTTAACTTCATTAGTACAACAAAGATGGGTGAGAAGTTAGAGAATACAAAAAAAAAAAAAAAAAGGGATTGGAGAAAAAAATTGACCTTTCTCATTTCATTGCAGAGAGAATTCATAGATCTTACTAAAGTATTAGTAATATTTCTTTCTACTCCTGCCTCTGAAAAAAGTGGGGGTTTTTTATTAGCAGCAATGGAACATTAGTATGTAAAAGGTCAGCTTCATTTAGATACTTAGAGCCAATGTGTTCATGCCACAACAGTTACAGATCTCCCATCATTTCAGTTTTGAGGATGCATACGTAGCTCATGCCTTACCAGGTCTCAAAGCCAAGGCCTCAGGGACACATGGTTTTGACTCCAAATGGAGTTAAAGCATTTTTGATTCTGCCCACTCTTATAAAAAGTATTCTTTCTTCCTGCAAACAGGAAAGTCAAATACCATTAGTTTTTCTTTAGCATAGCAAAGAGTCATCTAGTAGATGCGGAATACAGAGTGATATACTACAGATTTTCTGGCCTGCTTGTATATGTGTGTAAAAATAAATAAATAAGAAAAATACTGTTTCATACATTTACTTTAGTGCATTACCAAATTCAAATAGGAGTTTGAAGGATTCTAGAGGTTCTTTCTTCCAAACAAGTATCCAGGGAAAGCCATATTAAATATTGTGCAGTATGAAGTTTCAATAAAAGCCCTTTACACCTAACATTTTTTTTTCCTTCATGGCCTGCTGTAGTCACTGCAGAGAAACTCAAATCCAAGAGGGATGGACTCAGTGAGTGACTACAGGCTTCAACTCCACGCTGATGTGTGTCCTCCATGCAGCATCATGTTGCTGCAGGAACGTGGCAATGCAGGACCCCTGCCCACATCCTCTTCACTGCAAAACAACTTGCAGGTTACAGCATTTTTATCCTTCATCCCACTGTTTCCATGATGGCCAGTGTAATATTTTTAAGCAGTAGAATGCACACATGTAAGCCCTCGTGGGAGGTCACCACACGTGAAACTGTTGTGTTATTCTGACCTACAAGTCTACTAGATTTATTCCTCAGAAATGTTCATCCTAAAAACCAAAGAACAACTATGACCTGACTTTATTTCATTATTGATTTTAATAACAGGGCTGTGGCTATTTTGTTTCAAGAAAACAAACCCAGTCTGAAGGAAAAATGTACCTTGGGTAGGGTTTGTGCTTTTTCTTCCTTATTTCTGGTCTGACATACAAAGTGCACATGGACACAGTCTGGCTTTACTTCCTTCAAGACAGTCTTGTGAAATAAGAACAGGCCCAGTGCTTTTTTCCTTCTACTCATCAACATGTGTGCAACATGTGTGCTCAGGCACACCTGTAGTGCCATCCTTATTTTGCACTGATCTCCCCAGTGGAAGTCTGAACATGCTGAAGAGCTGGAGAGAGGCCATGTACTTCAGTGGCAGGGTCTCACCCCACAGTCTCACCCTGTATTTCTGCAAGTCGAAGAACTATCAGTCATTCCTGTGCTTGAAAATGGTGGATGATATCCTGACTCATTGGAATGTTATTGGCTCCTTGTGTGGTTCAGATTTCCTTCAGTCAATTCTGTCTTCTGTCACCCAAGAAAAAAAAGTTAGACCTTGCACCAATAAGGACTCTGATTGTTAAAACCCTACAATACTCGACAAGTTAGTATAAGCTTGTTATTTTTAGGTATTTACTAATGCATAAGGACTGGTGTATCAGTCTAAACTCTCTCTCACTGTGGATTTTGTTTGGAGATTTGGCTTAATGAGGAGTGCTTGAATGAGTTAAGCCTGAGTCTATTTGTACTGCACTGTACAATACAGCTTAAACACTCATGTTGTTTTATTGAAATGCACAGATTTAACACGCTAATAGTTTGTGAATCTGCCAAGTCTCAGGTGTTGCAGGGAGAATTGTTTTGTCCAAACTATTCCCAATGTGTCTCAGTTGTAAAAAAAAAAAAAAAAAAAAACAAACCAAACAAAACAAACAAAGCAACAGGCTGTGATCGTAATAGGATATTGATTAGTCTGGATCCCATTCAGAACAGAACTTGATTCTTTGGTGGACCACTAAAAGGTCATATTGTTTGATTGCTCCATAGCTTCTAAAATACAAGCAATATTGAACCAAAACTGCTTTCAATTATACTCATGTTATCTGAGGCCTGGGAATGTAACCAAGGGCAGCATTTGGCCCATTCTGTTACAAAATGGGGCAATACTCAGTGTTTCATTTTGTCATCAGCAGAGATGAACATCAGCTCTGCCTACTCTAATTGATGTCCTGCCCTAAAGTTAATTCCAAGGTAATCAGGTGTGAATCTGTTTGATCCAAGGGCTTAATTTTGGATGGATCTGACATACAGTGACATGTCCTTAGTGTTATCTGAAATTTGTGGTTTGGTTTACATATTCATACATATTTGTGCAGAATAATATTTACAAGTGTTTATATACCTTAGATCTCCTCACTTGACCTGACTCTCACAGTGAGCTTAGGTAAGCAATAAGATAATGACTTGCTGTTAAATAAGATTTAATCAAAACACTATGCTGTGGTCAATGAAATGAATTAGCTCTTTTGTGCTAACAAAGATCCAGGCCAAAAATTACAGAATTATGTCAAAATTTATTGTGGAAAATACTATACGTCCAACTCTTCATTTTATTACACTGATGTAACCTTGATTGTAAACAAAGAACCACTTTTCTAGGAAATCCTGGGATATAAGTGAAGGAAGAAATTGTCCTTTTTTATCTTCTTCTAAGAAATTCAGTTTTCTAGTCAGAAGTCCAACAGAGTACATTCTATTTCTGGCCACTGATACAATTCAAGACAATCATGAAGGAAAATTCTAGCAACAAGTCAGTTATTTCCTTGATCCTGTCAGAAAGGTATGTTAGGTTTATCTTGATACTAAATTCCACTAAATTCTGAAATGGAGTAAAGAAATAGAGGAGTCATGCATTGATTTTAGTCAGTACTGTTCCTAGTTCTCCTGCCACTTGGAAAGTTAGAAAGCAACTAGCAACTTCTGCAGTGCATATTTGTTCTAAATCAGTAGATCAATTCTGGGAAACAAACAAACAAACAAACAAAAACCACAAACAAACAAACAGCTTTATTTTTTAATGTATTTATGGTGTTATCCATTCCTATTTCCAACCCATACTGCTATGCTTCATACAGAATGTAATTCCTTTTTTACTCCTGACCTCTTTTAAAAGCTATATGGATGTGATAATTTCTTTTCTCTTTTCTCATGCTTTCTTCACCTCACTTGATGAATGTTTGACTATAAGACAAATTTTTTTCTCATCATTTTCCATTTTCCCAAATTTCTGAATACTGGGTTGGGTTTCTTTAAAGATGTAATTTGAAAAGGATATAAGAACCAGCATTTTAAAATCCATTTTCTCAGAAGTTGCCTGTGATTTTTAGACACTTGGCCATTTGTGAATCCAGTTTAGATTTTCAAATGCTTCTTTTGAAATGTACTGATTTTGAAATATTCAGATAATTCACAAAGAAGCTTTTTGAAGCACAAACAAGGCTTTTGGTGTCCTTTAGGCTAATTCTCCTCATTAACTCCAAACCAATGCACTAGATGCATGTACTTTAAAAAAAAACAAAACAACTTTATCCTTTGAAAGAAGTCAGTGGGAAGCCTGGATTAAGCCCAGGCTTCAAGATTTCCTGATTCATTCAGAATTTCCTGTCTATTGGATGGTTCTCAGAAAATTCAACTATCTAAAAAATTTGAGCAACAGTGAAAATCAATATAGTGATATTATATATTATAGTAATATTTATAGTAATATTTTATATTACTACATATAATGGAAAGCCATCAAAAATGTTTTCTCTGTTTCTTTTTTTTTTTTTTTAAGATGAATAATGGCTTTATTTTAATTTGTGGAAAGGATACATTATAAAAAGAAAGTTTTTAAGACAGAAAAAAAAACAGGTATAAAATTCCAGAGTAGAATGAAGAGTATAGAGAAATATTTGCAAAAGCAGATTACAGATCCACTGGCACTATCTTGTTCACAGAAATACATCAAGTAATTTCATACCAGAAAGCTTTCTGCTTGTTAGTTTGAAATGTACTAATGCAACATTTAGCTCACAATATTACTGCATCATATAAGGGCTTTCATATACTTTCCAATATAGCTTCTAACTGGAAGCATTAGCTGATGCAGCAGAATAAATAACAAAGTGTCTAGATTTCTATGGTTCCCAAAGGTCATTTTTATGAAAAGATCAGGAAATATGTTTCATTGAAATTTAAAAGAAAACTATATCAAGTTTAATAACATTGTTACTATAATGACATAAAATTCAGTGAGATGGTGTACTGTTTAATATTGACTGTCAAGTTTCCACAATGAGCCTGAGATGTGTGGAAGCATTTAAACTTTTTAAACTGAAGTAGTTTTCATTTTTGTTTCTGTTTCATTACCTGATCTGTCTTTTGCCCCCCTCACTACAATGTGGGTATCTATTTGGTTGAACCTGACGTTTTCTGTGAAATACAAGAAAAAATCACAGACAGCTGTACACTCAGGGAGACTGGGTGTGAAAATGTATCCCCAGAGAGCCAAAACCTTCCTCCTCCAGTTCATTTCCTCAATGGAGATAGAACCCCAGCAGTGGTTTAGAGCACAGAAAGGAGGGCCACTGTCAGGACACAGCTGCCTTCTGGGATTTCTTAGGGATGGCATCATTTGAGACAGATTGATATCAGAGGTGTATCAACCCTCAGCCTTTCTGGAAAAGGCAGAGGGTCCAGCTGGCATAATGCCTTTACTCTCAGGTCTGCATTCATGTAAACAACTGTAAAGACAACCAGAGCCACCACCTGCAAACTCAGAGCAGTCTCTGGCTACACACAGTCTTTTGTTCAACATGATGTTGAGTGCTAGGATTAGAGAAATAAAAAGCTAGGTAAAAATCTGAAAAATACTTGGTTTCACATAACTAAACAAACCAACCCCCATCCCCAGCCCTGGGACAGAAATGAGTTAATGTATATGAACAACATGTAACATATTGAGATCAAATGCTTTTTAATTTTTTTTTTAATTGCAAGCTTGGTTTAGAACATTTCGCCAGGATAGATTTCAGTAGACTAGTTTAAGAGTTTGGATTCATGAGTGTAGAAAACAGATAACTGTAAATGTATTTATTAACATCACTGATAAAGCAAAAGTCTGAAAGACTAAAAGGGGGACACAGAAATTGCCAATGTCCTTATGTCCTTACTCTCAGGGCTATCTAGAAGGCAGGTGTCAGTTGTCAGCAGAGGTTCTGTGTTATGTCTACCCAAGGCCATCTCACAGGCAGTAGGGACATCCTTCTTTTCTCCTCATCCCTCTGCAATGCTTCCTCAGGAGTCATCTCTCACTGGCCAGGCAGCCCTCCATTCCTTAAAATGAGAATTTTTTCTCTTTCCTGTAATACTGGGCTTTCAGGAAAGGTTACTCAGCTAAAGGGCTCAAGTAGCCTCTGCAAAGGAGGTTTCAGAGATGAAGAAGCAGGCAGACAAGTTACTATCTCAGGATAGCTACACAGAGTCTTGGTCACAGATAGCATAAAGCTACCTGTGTTAGAGGTAACTATCACCCTGATAAATTCTGGTCTTTCTTTTCCATAGGTATATACCTAGTTAGGTATGTGCCCACAACTCTTGTGAGGGCAAAATTAACTGATGTGAAGAACAATAGATGTCTAGGGGGAAAGGGAAGGCATGACTGTTTGGTGAGCTCACATGGAAGGGATAGCAAGGGACCATCACTTGACCAAAGTGTGGTGAATGGTGTAGGCTCAGCAGTTCAAGCCAAACACAGGAATTAGAGGGTCATGAAATTAAGCATTTGGTTTTCAGGGAGAAAAATTGAGCTAATAAGTAGCCATATGAATGAATTTTTTTTTTTTTTTAAATTACCAAGTTTTAACAGAACAAAGAGAAATCCTCAGCAATGTAATGGTTTCCTTAGTGTTGATCTCTTTTTAGGATGGAGTATTCTCTGTTATGACATGCTGAAAGCCACAGTGTTTGGGAAAGGGATAGGTCAGTAACACAGAAAAATAAATACAAAATATAAAGAAAATACAAAGAAAATATAAAGAAAATATAAAGAAAATATAAAGAAAATATAAAGAGTGGGCGAAGAACTAATAATAGGGCATCCTGATTAGCCCCATCACTCTTTCCTGTAGACCATCATACTGAGGTATGTAAGCTAGAAGGTGAAAAAAAAGGCCAAACTTCTCATTAACAAAGAGTCCTCTGGCTGCTAAAGCTACAAGTCATCCTGGGTGAGGTCAGTTTTCTTAGGTGACTCAAAAAATGATGATGCTGCTTGTGTCAGCAGAAGCTCAGAAGCTATGGTCACAGCCACAGAGGTGTGGACACTGCTCCTCTTAGGGAACCACCTGGAGAATAGACAAGTTGCTGCATGTAGGGAAAGAGTTCAACAAATCTGGGAAGGTGAATGGAGTTTGAGGCATCAGCAGGAGCACCGTGACTGCTTCCAGCCCAAGGTTACAAGTGAAGGGGAAGCTGCAGTCCATGCTTGGCAAAGCCAGGCCTGCTGTGGAATAATCTGGGCAGCATCAGGTTTTTTCTCTAGTTCAAAGGCCTAACCAAAGCGTTCTGGGCACCATCAGTGTGAACAGGGAGAGCCCAACAAGTCACTGCCAGTGCTCCGCTGCTCTGAACCGTGGCTGGTTTTTTGCTTACATGCACTCTGTTTTTTTATGTTTTTATGACATCAGACTACCTAGTCCTTGACAGGTGCTTCTGGGAACTATTGTAAAGAAAATAAAAATGCTTCTGCTTTCAGAACTTTCTAGAAAACTCTCAGGGAAAACATATGGAAGCTTTGGGTTTCAGTGGGCTATTATACAAGGTCTAAAAATTCAAAATGCTGAAAAGAGAAAGCTGGGATTTGAGCCCTTGAAAACAAGTGATATTAAAGTGGTCCTAGTGATTAAGTCACTGGCAGCTATTTCTTCACAGCAACAGATATACCGAGTACTGTGACATTTATGGAACTGCTCCACCATGGGCAGCTTGGAGTTGCTACCATGGTCCTTAGGACAAAACAACTCCCTCAAGAAGGAAACAAAAAGAGTTATACCCCAGAAAATGTGTCTGGGTCTATCCTAGTGAGGAAACAAATTTACAAAGATAAGAATAAAGCGATGGATGGTAAGACAACACTGAATGGTGAGACACGTGGTAATACAGACTCTTGACACTGAATTAACCTTAAAGCTCTGTAGTGGCACTTGCTTGCTGGGACTGCTTTTCATACTGAAAAGAAGCTGTTTATCCCAAGAGGAAGGTACAGAGAGGAGGGAGCCTAGCTGCCCTACCGTGTACACCACTCACCAATAACTACCAACATATCTCTCTCTGGATCCATTGCACAAGCAGAATCTAAAGACAAGCAAGACTGCCAGCATGCTGCACGTAGGCTGGATACCTGATTTGGCTGTGTTGGAAACAGCCTTCTTTTCTACATGGTAGAGATGCCTAACTTCAGCACCAAGGATGGGAAGAGGAGCCACACTCTTTGACCACTTAAGCTATCTAGTATTTCAAGTGTTATCTAGTGTTGGTGGCATTTGCTGGCCAGAATTTCTTCTGTTTATCAGAGATGCTGGTTTTGTAGTACACAAGTGGGTGATGCCAATGCAAATTCTGGAACTGAAATCAAAGCTACCTATCTGTAAGGTGGGCCCTCCACTGCTGGTGTCACAGAAGTGGAAAAATAATAGAAGCAGTTTCTGTCAGAGGGACATCACCAAGTGTGCCAGCTCATGTTACTGCAAAACCAGAGAGCTCCCCTTCTCCATCTTACTGTAGTCCTTTCTTTAATGAGGAGTGAGTTATAGTCAATTAAAGGTGAATGATAGGAACTATAGGGAATACATTCCTAATCAAATATGAAAAATTACCATATACCTTGTATACAAATTACATCATGAGCAGAAAGTAGCTATGGTTGATTGGAGCAATTAAATGTTTTCTTTAAGAAAAGAGAAAAAAAAAACCTCCAGTGAGAATATTTTAGAAAATGACTTTTTAATCATCTGTAGAACTGCTAAAATTACTCTCTTCTAATAGTTTTAAAGTGTTCCTTAGCTAGAATTAACTGCAATCCCTTTGCAGAACAGATGAATACTTCCCCAGGAACCTGTTTAGAAGAAACTTTATTTTTAATCACAAGATCACATCCATATGCTTTTACATAGTTCAAATGAAACTACAACAGTTTTGAGCATGTTTCCCTGCTGTGCAAACACCCACAAACTTTGGAACCACTGCACGGGAAAGAACATGTTCTAAAACCAACCAGGAGGATGTGGCACACAGCAAGATTCACCCCTCCAGCAAGTAGCATTAATACTGATTGAAAAGTCAGTTGTTTCAGTGCTATCTGATGTATAGTAAACAGTGTCCTGCCACATTAATAAATCAACTAACACCTTCAGCTTTGCCTGTGTCTTCATCTACCATTATCCCTGCAGATTCTGCTGATTCTGCATGACTAAGGATAGATTTGGGTGGGGGAAGGACTGCTGTCACCTTGCTGCAGATGAGCAGTCTCGGCTCAGCAACATGATGAGAAGGACCTGTGCCCTGTGGGTAAATGATTTGGAGCTGCTTGGAGCCAAAAAACACCAAAAAACCAACCAACCAACCAAAAAACACTACCCAACAAACTCCTGGGGCTGGCATGCCCCAGTGTTCCACTTCTGCCTGCCCTTGCACAGGAATGCTGCCCATTGGCACAGCCTGGTAACAGGCACAGGCATGGGCAGCCAGGGACTGGCCCCTGCTGGCAGTGTCAGCCAGCACCTGATGTGGTGTGAAAAAGCACACCAAATGAAGGCACGGGGACCAGAATCAGACTCGGAGAAATGGCAGACCTAACAGTAGTCCTATCCAAACCAAAGGAACACGTGCTCTAACAATTGCCCAATTTAACATCAAGAATGTCGCCAAGGCTGCTGTGGAGAGTTCAAACTGCATCTCAAGGATAGTTAGGAGGCTGTGAGAAGTAAAGGAAGGGGTAAAAAATCTACACAGCCTATTTGGTCAAAGAAACCCAGTGCAGTTTTCATATAAATATGATATTTTTTAATCTTGGTAGAAAATTCACAATATTATTCCTTTTTCTGCCAACTTCAACCATACCCTCCCTCTGTGTCTGCAAAACAAAGATAATTATTTTTTACTCACCTGCATAAAATGCTTGAAGAACTCCAGATGATTGAAGATATAAAAATGGAAAGGAAATGTGTGTATATGCATGTTTATACATAATTATTATTATTGTTACACTTTGGCAAGAAAACAAAGATTATTTCTTGCAAAGTTTTGGGGTTTTTTTATAACTTTAGAAGTTGTTTAATAACTAGTCATCAGATGAAAGCCAACTGCTTTTGAACTCAATAAGAACTGGATTATATGTTGGAGAGGAGGAAGCATTAGCAGAAAATGTTTACATTACATATTATTTATTATCTTAGATAATCACCATTTCTGCCTACATCTTCCAAGAACCTCATTCTACTGCTCTGAAAAATATGTAATGATTCCAGGATAATTTCAAAGGCCAACCCCCCTGAAAAACTAAACCCATAATTGAAATATTTCCAAACAGTGTGTCAGATCAGTAAAATCAGGCTGAAGAAGACAAGAGGAGAACTCATTTAATCATCTGATTCAAAGACTGCAATACATTTTTCCTGTTTTCTTCTCCCACTTTTAGTCTTCTGTAGAACTAGTGTTTCCAATCACTTCCTTTTTTCAGGCATATTATATAAATCAGTCAATGTTAATAGAATGTCTCCTAACATAACTTAATTGTCTGCCTTTCAGTTTCCTCCACTATAACAGTTAGCAGCAACCACAGCAACTCCCTCCATGGACTGAATCCTGGCTACTTCCCATTTCCAGGAAAGCTGGAACAGTGTGTGAGTGTTTCATGTAGAGACAGTAAAATAGACATACTATTGAAGTGAACATTGGGATAATTACATAGTCATATAGTTTGGCTCTGAGCTCACTCATGACATGGACTATATCCCCACAGCCAAATTTTTCTGTGACTCAGTTCTTCTGTGACAGAAGAACTCAGCTCCACTGTGCCTAACAATGCTGCATTGGAGATGTTAAGAGTTGAGCTGCTCCTTTACCACTCCAAGCCTTCCTGAACTGTCTCCACTTCTACAACAAGGAGGAAAGGAGATATTGCTTTACACTACCATCTCTTTTCTCAGCTATCGACCATCTTAATCAAATGGAATAACTCAGCATTTTGCAGCAGCATTTCTCAAGTGATAGCTGGTGTAAGAGACTTTCAATCCACACAGCACAAACTCATCTGCACTGTGTGGGCACGAGGCTTGTGTCCAGGCCCTTGGCTCTTGTTCTTCACGCCTCTTGGGTCTTGGTGATGTAAATGATTTTAGCCCACCAGTTTGAGTGCTAGGTCTTTTCAGTCTGTAAGGGCATAGTCACTAACACTGTGGGAAAGATTTGATTTCAGAACACTGCAGTAAAACTCTCAGAAGGAAAGCATTGGGCTAATACTGGAGGAGTAAGAGTCTGGAAGAATGCCTGGGTTCACATGAAAAAATATATTTTCCACTACAGCTTGTCAATGAATATTGAAAAAAGATGAGTGATGATTAAGAGTTTAAAATAATCTACTTTCCACCCTCTCACCTGCCTCCAGTCAAACCATAAAGCCAGCTATGCCCCTGGCTTGCATTATAATGGAATTATTGTTCATGGAGGTTTGGCCAGTCAGCAGTCAATAGTGAAGAAATGACAAACGTGTGTACAAGGGAGAGCCTTTGGAAAGAAAAGAGAAAGGAAAGAAGAAAATTTATTATTGCCAGTCTACTGATGAATGCAGGCATTAGAATAGCAGATGTAGGGTGTATAAGGGTCTGGAGAGTGAAAAGCTAAGTGTTGCCTCAGAGCACCAGGAAATGGAGCCAGGGTTGTGAAAGCCATCAAGCTGCCTGCACCCTGCATTCCTTAATGTACAATGAAATGCTTTGATAACTGAAACCAAAAACCCTAAAATGGCAAGTGCTTCCTGCAAGAACCCTTGAAATAAGGTTTGCAGCTAATGTGGGGTAGTTGTCAGTGTAAGGGAGAAGGATTGGGGGAATTGGAGCCCTGCATGCTGGAATGGGGACATTTGCTTCTGCACGTGGGACTGCTGCTTTTGGGATACACTGAACAGCAAGAGAAGTACTGGAAGGATGCAGTCTTAGCTCCAAGGTAATGGATAATCCAGAAATAGCTGTTTCTCTTCCTCAACCTTTTTAAACTGCCACAGGAGACCTCTTTCCACTCAGAGCTCAGTTATTCTTCAGCATCGACTTCTCAACACACCACTTTGGCTTTCACAAGTAATCTGTTGGACAGGCTAGAAAACCTGTGCTGAATTCCCTCGCCTCCAATGTTTGGCTTCAGTTAGGAGAAGATTTGCCCCAAGACTAAACACGTGTAATATTAAGCATAACCTTTTTTTAGTTTTATTGTTCTTGCTCCTAAATCTAAATTATGTATACCTTGGATGAGTTTATGTGTATTTGAGTGAGGGAGAGAAACTCAAATGGGCATGGAAAATGTGGACTCCATTCACCCTACATACACTGTAATATGAACAGACTCACAGAGGTGTGTGGGCATATATAGACTTAACCACATCTACTGTAAAGAGGAAAAAAATGCTGAAAAGCATTTTGTCATGTTTTCCACTTGAAATGTGTGAGCCGTGGAAACTCAAAATGATCACATTAATGTTTCTTCTGGTAGTTTTTTTTCTGATGCTATTTATTTTTCTTGTGCTATTTGTTTGTTATTGAGAACTCGACAAGTTTGCGAGGTGGGTTTTTCTCCCCTTTCGCCATATCTTGAATATATGCACACATTTGAATTATGACTTTCCTACAGGAACTAACAGCTGTATGTGCAAATCATGCATATAAATCAATTACCGAGGCCTATGTACTATAAATGCACCCATTAATTAAGCAATGTCAGATGCTATGAACCATGAAGTTCATTACATCTTTAGCATTCAAACCAAGGATTATTTGAAGAAGCAATACTACGTTTACCTAATAGTTAATGAAATTAAGCCGAGTTGTTGCCAACATTCTTATTTTATGCCTAATTCAGTGTTTAAATGTTTATGAATAAAACACTAACTGCTGAAAGCAGAAATGTTGAAATGTAATTACTGGTAAGTTATAACGCACTTGAGGACTCATTATACCAGACTTGGGAGTTTTAAGATCACCAGTGTAACACAGTCTCCAAAAACACAGATTTTTTATGGGCTAAAAGCTGGAAAGACATAAATGCTGTTGAATTTGTCCTGGCTGAGTGGAAATTTTGATGATCGTGGTAGTATGATTTATGGGTATAACATTTTCCAGTCATTACGTGGTTGCATTTCACCATTGTGACATGATTTGCATATGTGAATATCTCTGCAAATTAACTTCTGATGGGAGCTACATCTGCCTGGATTAAGAAGCTCCTATCTGAAAACCAATCCAGATGCTACCCTGAAGGACCTATTTGAAAAAAGGCAATCTGCAATGTCATCATATATAGTTTTTTTCCATATGTATGTCCTGATTTAGATTTAAATGTAAATATTGCATGACAGTATTGGTAACTTTGTTACAGTTTATTCTGCCAGTGAAGAAGCACTCAAAGCGATGTCAATGTTAGGATTACCTCTGCTGTGTATCACGCTTACTTTCCTCCATTTGAATAACCTATCTACAGACAGCTACATATCAAGAGCTAGACTGGTATCCATCACTGTGTTTCAAAGCCATTTTTAGCCAGATGAATAAAAAAATATCAAATTTAAAAGGAAACAGTACAAAGGAAAGAAAGGAAACCCTAAGACTCTCTAGAAAAAAATGGGAAAAAGAACTGCAAAAGTCTTTAGCCAAACATTATCTTCTGCTGCTGGCTCAGCATTTCCTAGGATCGTGTTTTTCTGCTGGAGGATATATATCCATAGAAAAACGGTACAGACTCTGACAGAGAAAACTTGCATGTGGGCTCTGAATGCAACTGATAGACACAAGAGATAAAGTCAGACAGTCAGACAGATGGGGGAGCACAGAGGGAAAATGAAATAATATTTTTTTGCAGAATAGTGGTCAATTACTATCAGACTCTTCCTGAGCACTTGGCAGAGGCCAGTAATTTTTTTTGCAGCACAGTAAAATAGGAGCTTGAAGGTGGAATTTAGAGGAGAGTCATGAGGCAGGATTGTGAAGGAATTGTGAAAAAACAACCAAATTTTTTTTGAGCACTGCACAAAAAAAGAGGGCCAAGAATTGGGACGTGCAGAAGCCAATGTAACCAGTTGGTGTGGAAGACTGAGGTGAGTGTGGAAGAGATAATTGGAGAGTAGTAACACAGCCAAAGCAACTGACAAGCACATTTCTCCTTGGGGTGGCCTTCCAGTTGTTCACCAAGGTGGTTGCATTGCTTTGGACAGGCACTGAGAAAGAAGCACCTTCTTCAAGATGCAGAGTTGTGTCTCTGCAAGGCTCAGGAGAGAGCGACACAACGCCCTGGTTAGCAGTGGTTAGAAGCACTGGGATGACGCTACATGTGGACAATGAAGAGAAGCCTTGTGGACTTCAGAGCAGATCTGAGACACTTCAGAGATGGAAGAGAGGGAGAGAAACTGGTATTTTTGGATAGAAGGAAACAAGTCTAAAGAGGTGAGGTAGCAATGGGAGTCAGTAGCAGAGCAAAAGGAGATTTGTGTTCATTCTGACAACACTCAGAAACAAACAGAGATCGAATGAAGAACCAGAGCCTTTATTGAGTAAAAAAAAAAAAAAAAAAGTTAAGAGAAGAACCAGAGAGGAAGCAGCACTGACCTGAGAGAAAAAATATTTAACATGAGATTTGTGTGCTTTTTTAGGAATAGAAGAAATCAGATATTTTTATTTTGTAAGCATTTTGTTTTTTACCAATACCAAGTTTTTAAGATATATAGGCTTTATTCCACTGAAAACATGAGCTTATCCTTTCTTCTCTCCCAGAAATCCACTAACATTGCTGCTGCTTGAACCCACTGCTACTTTTGCTAAAAGCAATTCCAATTAAAGTTTAAAATTGTGACAATATAGATAAATTTATAATGAATTTTACTTTTCACATGAGTTGAAAGCTTGACATACAGAAGTAAATGGCCAAGCCCCAAGGAGTAATTGGAAACTGTTCCAGCAGTTCATATGTACAGTCTTAACTATGACTTAACTATGTAGAAACTAAAGCCACACAGTGATACTCATACCACAGTTGTAACTGCTTTTGATCCCAGTGTTGTGAACTAAAAAGTAACTGGAATTACAGTTCAAAAATGGTTAAAACCAGAAAAAAATTGTTCTCCTACCATCAATCAACAAGAGGCTGTAAATAGCAGTGTTAAACCACATGAGGTCTAAATGCTAGAATAAATTCACACCCATAAGCACAAAAAAAAAAAAAAAGTTAACAAAATATCTGCAGGCAAATGCATAAATAATAAGCCATGCCCCGGGAGTTAAACACGTGCAGGTGTATGAACCCATCCATTCTTAGACTGAGCAGTGGCTTGCTCAGACTTCTTGCCAATGCAGCGCTAAACAAGAAAAGGATGGTGGAGTCAATGCCGCAATATATTTATATATTCCATTTATATATATGCTCTCAGACTGGACTTGGATTGCTCCTGCAGGTCGGCGTGGAGGCAGGGATATTATACTGCCTTCAAGCCCCTGTATAAATCTAAATCTGTTGCTTGAAGCCCCAGAATCTGCAGCTGCTCATTGCCAAATATAACAAGTTACTTCCTCAATGGGCTACATCCAAGGATGTTCAGCACTACTGAATGCAATCTCATGTGAAAAGGTTAACAGGTGAAAGACACATACTTAATCTCACCAGCATCCATGAACAGCAATGAGATTCATTCCAGTGCTGGTAATTCTTATATTAAGACTTCTGATAGCAGATATGAATGCAGACTAAGGGAAGGTAGAAGGGATTCTCTCTCTAAAGCACAGCTGATCTCACAAGTTAAGAAGAGATAGAGAGCAGCCTGGGGAAGACCATGCAATTTTTATCCAGTCCAGGCTTTGCTTCCTCATGAAGCAGCTGCTTTCAGGTCCCACAAATTAGAAAGAAAGAGTCAGCAACACCAAGAGAACACATTGCCGAGTTGTAAGTTCTTCCTTATCAGAAATCACTGGTTTCATTACATTTTGAGATGTCTAGAGGTAAAATTCCTCATATTGTGTGTGTATGTGGCCAAGGAATTTTCATGTACCAATTCCGTGCAATAAGAATTGTCGGAGATTTCTCTCAGTAAGCAGAGTTCACAGTGGCCATATCCACATATCCATCCCAGTGCAATTCCCAAATGGCTTTGCGAAGATCTGAAGAAGCAAAGGAGTAAATAAACTCATTCTCTGTCAGATTTACAGTTGTTTCTTCAAGAAGGACTGCCTTGATTGCTGTCTGTCTCTGTCATTCCCAGGTGGGTTCACACAGAAATCCTTAAATGATGTCAAGAGCAGAGGGAGCTAGAGCAGTGACATATATTGGCTCTCAAATTATTGGGAGATATCTTGATTTTATTTCATCTGGCACCAGTAGTCACTCTTCTGTTCAGCATGGAGAAACACAGCACAATATGTCCTCACAAGGGAAAGGTGAAAAGAAATTGTATAGAGCATCAGGTGCTTATTATTGCCAGCAATTAGAAAATCTCAGGTGCTACAAGGCTTATTCAAGCTTTCTGATACTACATTGTTACACAGGAAATACAGTGAATATCAGACGTGACAGTGCCAAGATTTGTGTTTCTCAACTGAGCTCAAATTAAAAAACAAAAACAAACAAAAACTCAAAGCAAACAAAACCCACAAACAAAAGGGGAAATAAAGGCAACATCAACAACAACAAAAAAAAAACAATCTACACCAAAAATAAGCAGCTCTTTCCCTATCACATGGCACATCCAGGTTAGGAAAGAACAAAGTTCTTACCCAATCATTTATATTTGTTTTTAGAAAGGTTAATTCTGTGGATTTAATTGTAGATGTTCTTGATGTTTTGTTTGCAATCTGTACCTAACAAGTTGTCAAGATGTCTTTCACCATTTTAAGTAGACTTTGAGCCTCAGAAGTCACTTGCCATGTTAACAAAAATGGACTAATACTTTGTATATTGTATATTTCAGATACATTTTAAGCACAATAAATTCCTGTAACACAGGGCTTTAGTTACAGTTTTGCTATTCAAATGTCTGTGGAACAGATATTTAGGTAGTTGCTTCAGAAGAGATACACCTATTGCAGCACAGATATACCTTTTGTTGGTTTTATTGATAAAATCTAGCCCAAGAGCAAAAACGGGACCCAGCTGATGCTACTGTAAATATTCCTTCTATATTTATCTTCTATGGCCACTGTGTGCTCTGGGTGCTTTTATTGTTTAATGATTACTTAGTGGTCAATGGTACTGGTCAAAAATACTGGCATTTTAGTCTCATCCCTCAAAATTAGGACACACACTCCTTCTCCTACTTAGTGTTATGGTTCAGAGTCCTCCAGGAAAAAAGAATGAATTATCATCCTACCTTTAGGGATGCATAGATTAGGACAAGACAGAAAAGCCTGCATTGGCAATATTTTAGCTGTACTTGCATGGTGGCTGAAGACAGTCCTTTTATTTTTTGATGAGAGGGCAGGAAAAACAATGAAATCTTTGTCATTATAATGTAAAACCTTCAGCAAGTGTTCTTCATATACCTAGATGGGTATGTGGATTTATTTTAAAACTAGATAGTGATCTTTTCATGATTCTGTTTAAGGTCAGGATAAATTTCTTTTTCGTTGTTTTTAAACAACTGAAGAACATTTTCATTTATATCTTCACCACACTGACTTCCTCTCAGACCATGACTGAATAAATGAAATATAAATGAGAATAAATGAGCAGTTCCTGCTCAGTAAGATCAAGAAATTTAGACAACACAAACAGGATCCCATTTTTCATAATTTAGGAACACATCCAGAGAATTGTTAGCCTCTGTCTCTCTCTCTCTGTCTCTGTTTTTTTTTTTTTGTTTGTTTGTTTGGTTTTTTTTGGGTTTTGTTGTTGTTGTTGTTGTTGTTGTTGTTGTTTTGGGGGGTTTTTTTGGGTTTTTTTTGGTGTGTGTCTGTTCTCTTGGGATCTGAATAAGAAACAGCTTTTCTCAGAATATTACACCAGCAGCCCTATCTTGTTCATCTTAACCACCTAAGAAGTTCATCTCTGCCTCAGTTGCTTGAGCAATCACTGATTATTTTCCTGAGTGAGGAGGATCACATCCTACAATATTGTCATACCCCTTTTCTTTGGTTGCTGTGTAGCATTCATTCCAGCTCCCTGGTGTAGGTGGGTAAAGTTCCAGCTGATTTGGGAAGGAGCAGGGTTTCATCCAAGGGCATACAGTCAAATGCACATCCAGATGTCAGGCACTGTGGGCATTCATTACTCTGCAGTTTGAAATAACTCCTTCTAGGGTTTGCACTCTGTAAATTCCAGCCTGGCCAAAGGCAACTTTGGCTTTAAGGCAGTGTATCCACTTATTCATGTCTCTCTAGATCTCACTTCTCTTGGCCTTGCTCTTGTATTTAAGTTCTTGGTTTCATACTCTGTATTGCATTGAATCTTTTACTGTCAGGTCCAGTGTCTAGGCAGAAAGTTGATCTGGTGCTGAGGGAAAGAAGTACCAGAAGGATTTGACTCCCTTTTTCTGTAAAGAACTGAGGTATTCTGAGGCTTTTTTTGGTAAAAATGAAATTCTGTTCAATGGTATTTTGGGGTAGCAAATAAAATAAAATTTGTTCCTGGAAAATCTATAGAATAGAATAATCTAAAAAAAAGTGAGAATTTCAAAGATAAAAAAAGTATAATATTTTAACAGAAATTGTTCTTGTAATATGTCATGAACAGCCTCATTAGTTTTACTTTGATAATTAGCTGTAACTGTTTAAAAATTATTAGCTGTATTGAAACAAAGACTTTTGAAAGAAAACCAGCATGAATACTTATTGTTAGTGAATTAATTCAGAAAAGCCTTGATTAAGCAATATACACCTAATTTCACATAAAAATGCTGATTTTTTTCCCCTGAAGATTAACTGTGAATTCCATTAATATGAAGAAATTTATGTCTGAATATCAATTAGAGCTTTAGGAAAGTATACTCCTGTGCTGTGTTAGACAGTCTGAGTCACATACACAGAGGACCCAAAAAGAGTGGAGTTAATGGCTTCAGGTTGTCTTTGTTTAGGTGGGATCTATGTAAGGGCTCAGGAGTGTCTGTGATCCTCAGTCAGCTCTGGATTTTGCCCTGGTTTTGGCAGTTCACTTTGTGCCTGACTGCTGGAGCACAGAAGGAGCGGTAGCTGAAAATCCCCTGCACCTGCAGGCAGCTGCACCAATAGCTTGATTTTTCTCAAGTCTTGTCCATTTTGTAGTCACTTGCACCCCAGATGCTGCAAAATTACACTCCCTCTGTGTGGCCAGCACATGGTCCTCCAAAGCCTCAGGAAGTCAGTGAGCATGGCAGCTTGGGAGGATGAAGATGAGGGCTGGCTCCAAAAGCAGGAAGGCACATGGCCAGCTGCATCCAAGAGATTTTTGTTACTCTGTGCAGCGTCGTCACTACTGGAGCCTCCACCACCACTGTGAACACTCAGCCAGTGCCATCACCCCTCTGACAGCAGCTGGGCACTCTGTGCTGCACCATCAGAATCCCTGGACACATTCTATATGGCACCACCCTCGCTGGCTGTCCCTTACTGTCCTTGCACCCTGGCATCCACTTGGGCTGTGTCTCTGGGTGCCCTTTGTGAGGCTTTCTCACAACCAACATGTGCATGAGAAGGGAAATGAAGTGAGGATGCTCATGGGGTTATGGTCTCTGAGTGTCTTACCCAGGTAAAATAATACACACAAACACTTGTTTCAGAGCAACCCTTGGCTGCCTAATGAATCAGGATATTTAAAAGACATACATAGATTCAATATCATTATAAAAATAAAATAAAATTGTGAAAAGGAGACTATACAAAAATGTGTAAGACAGATTTGCAATTAATTCTCCTTTTTCTTCCCTGGAACTCAAACTTACCTCTTAGAACAAATGGGCTGAGGCTTGGGACAGTAATAAATCTTTGATTTTAATATAATTTTGAAAGAATCACACATCTCTAAAAGATTAGGGAAATATAACTTTTATTTTAATGCGAGTAGTATTTTACTGAACCCTGGCAGGGTATTAGAGAAATTATCATTTTCTCATTAGTCTAACTGCCAGTTAGCTCTTCTTACTTTCATTTTCTTCACAATGGAGAGTGTCTCTGATAAAACACTACTTAATCAAATTAATTAAGAAGGAATAGATTTCTAAAGAAAGAGTTTCAGAAGGAATCAGGCCAGCAACTTAGCATGTCCAACACATAAAATTCTCTCTCAAATACCAGGCTTCAGTGGTATTTAATTGTTTACTTGGGTCAGGTCCTAATAGTTTGGGTTTCGGATTAAAGTGAGGAAAATTTTTACTAGACAAAAAGGTGCCATCAAATGGATTTATGAAAATATGGACATGTTGCTGAACTTCTTGTCAAAATAATTTCCTTTAAGAAATTCAGTGCTGTCAGTGCATTCATTTTGTAATTAAATGTTTTGACAATTCAGGCTGAAACAATCATGTGTTTGAGAATTCCTTTTTGCTATACAGTTGTGAAGTGTGAAATCAAAACCACCTCTGACTTGATTCTTTTCTAATCAATTGTTCAAAATAACTGAGTTTTGTGCCAAACTGAAATAATTATTTTTTTAGCTGTCAGAACTGCTGATGAACGCAAAAAAAAAAAAAAAAAAAAAAAAAAAAAAAAGGAATTGAAACAAAAGCAGTTTGTGTACAGAACTCAAAATTTGTAGGCTACAAATAGAAAATCTTTCATGGATAGTCTATTATAATTTTGCTTATTCAGTAATCATATGCAGTTGTGTTAACTGCTGTGAATAGAGAGTAGCTATACAGTTTGCTTAAGCATGTATATTGAAAACAATACTTATTACTTCAACTAGAACATGTTCATCTGCATCCTGTCCTAGAAAGAACTATCTAGCTGTCAGTCACTTGTGATTAATCCCTGATTATTGTAGAATGATCACTGTAAAATCTCCCACAGGGACTACCTGTTGCACCAGGCTCTGTACAAATTGGGATTGTGAGATATCACAGCCTGGTCCAGATCTGC
This sequence comes from Sylvia atricapilla, assembly GCF_009819655.1. Taxonomy (NCBI): domain Eukaryota; kingdom Metazoa; phylum Chordata; class Aves; order Passeriformes; family Sylviidae; genus Sylvia; species Sylvia atricapilla. Next base: position 65,750,840 of record NC_089140.1, on the reverse strand, counting down.
TGGCTGCTGGGTCTCCATTTATTGTGATGGGATCCCACTGCATTTTCCAGCATGTCACAAAATACTGGAGTAGAAACTAGATCCAGGCCACTCAGAAACCTTCTCTGGAGGACAGACCCTTCTTTCACTCCTTTTCCTCCATAAAAACATCTCTTAGTGGTAAGCTCCTGGTAATGTTCCACCGCAAAGCTCTCCACCCAAACCTTTAGAGGGCACAGCATTTGGATCTCAGGACAGAGAGTAACTGTCTTTGAGAGTAACACAAGCTGGATTCCAGGGTGGAGGAGATGCCTTCTTGTAGGGCATCTCAAATGTGAGATTCTCCATGTCAATCTCCAAGGACTGGTAACCATCCTGGCTTGGTGACACCATGCTGTGGAAGAGACACAGCAACACTGCTCAGTTTTAATGCTGCTGCAGAAAAACTTCAGGCTAGACACAGATGCACGGGTCTCAGACTCTCTCCATCAGATATGGCATGTCTGCCACACCAGAATCCTGCCCATCCACTTGCTTGTTTGAACAACCATCCATCTTTGGTATGTCTTTAGGGACAGCAAGATGGTAAAATACAGAGACTACCACACATCCTCCTGCCTCCTCAAGGGTAGAACAACTGTGTAGACATCTGGTAAACATCATGAGGCTTAGAGCAGTTCCCGTCAGACTGACCTCACCTCCCATGTTCAAGTCCTCCATGGAGACTCAAGGTCTCACCTCTCACTTTCAAGTCCTTTAAGGAGAGAAAGTTCCATTTGCACTTAGAGTGATTTGATTCAGAAAGAAAGACAACTTTCTCGCATGAAGAGGCACATCTGTTTGAAATGATTCCTAACCCATTTTTGGCAAAGAGGTCAGTTGGGGGAAACCTTGTCTGCTCTCCGGTAGGACATTGATGTGAGGGGATGGGGAACAAGGCATCAAGAGTAAGAGGTATATATCCAGAGTAAGCTTTTCCAAGCTGAGTTCCTGAAAAGAAACACACCAAAATTAAAGAGAATAGAGGTTTATTTTCTTTGCTCTTTAACAGATCTGTGACTCAGAGGGTGTAATGTGAAAATGTGTGATTCTCCCCTGAAAGGACAGCTATGGCATATGTGATATCAGTGAAAACTACTAGAACCTTCCAACAGCCTCTGAAAACTCATGTATCTCTATTTACCAGTTTTCTCTCTTCTTCTCCCCCATATAGCATCATCAGATTGCCAAGTGTCTAAGGGAAGGTGCCAAGTAAGTTTAAATAAATATTTCCATAGAGAAAAAAGTCAAGACACATTGTACAAAAGATTGTTTTATTTTATTTTTTTCCTTAAGTAATATCAATTCAGCAATGAACAAGAAGTGGAATTAGCTGAGATAAATGTCATACAGCCAATAAAAAAAAAAAAGTGAACAAAAAGTTGGATAGAAGGGTTTCTGAAACTAGCCATACAGAAATAAAGAAAGTCATGTAACTAAAAGCAACATACTGCAGATTTTTTGTTCTAATTGTTATAAAATGTTCCCTCCTACTCTTGGAACTTCTAGTCCAAGTTTGAGCCTGGAGCAAATTTTTACAGTAAAGTTATAAACCCTTGAAAACAGAGGTTTATAATGGAAACACTGGCACAATTTTAACTAAAGTGTTGTGCCATGGGGTTCCTCTATAATAAAAAAAAGTCTCTGAGCTTGTGTACCAGCCAGAAAAGCTAGCAACACCCAAAAAAAAAAAAAAAAAAAGATAGAAGTAGATGAGACATCAGCAGTACAGTTTTTGTGATAAAGCAAGCACATGAAGCCATACACAACAAAGGATTTAAAGGATTACAAACAATTTGCCACAGCTTTGAATAAATACAGAATAGGAACCAGAGTCTGAGAAAATGATGGGTTATTAAGGTATGGAATTTAATATCATTGTCAATCTATAAAACTTTTACAACCTAGTCTTATTTGCACAGAGATTACATCCCCAAAGCTCAGTGCCAAAGACACATGTTAATAAGCTCACAACTTTTAATTAAGCAATATGTATAAGTAGATTCCCATTAAGCTGTGATTTGTGGGCTAGTTCATTACAGTGGGTTCCAGCCACCAGACACATATTCAATACAAATCAAGCAGCCTGCATATTATCCAGCTTAATGTGAGCCTACTTGGGATATTTTATCACCAGTTCAGATTGGTGGTTCAGAGAACTATATTTTTTTCTAAGACTGGGGGCAGCGACCAGAACCTTATAATGACCCCATGTTGTTTTCTTAATGAAACTATCCATCTGAATTGTTTAGTTGCAACTGGTAATTATTCATAGAGTTAATCATAGTTCTGTTATATACAACATGTATATGATATTCAGCCAGAGCGCATTCGCTCTCATTTAAATTAAATGTGTAAAATAAGGTGCAAAAGAAGGAAATATGGATATTAACAAATGCAACAATAAAAATAATTCACACATTTTACTCCAAAGAGAGTGATGACATTTTCCAGGTCTTGGAATAACTCTTTTATGAGTTCCTGAATTATGCTAAAATTTCTGCCCCTAGTTTGTGACACAGGGTGTCAAGTGGGATTTTTTCAATCAGCTTTACCCATGACAGTGTGCCATGCCATTTCACATTTTTTCTTGCTTAAATGGATTTTCCATTGATTACATCAGCAGTGAGGATTGTAGAGAGATTTGATGCAACAGTCTTAAAAATAAAATGGATATTCTGCAATATATAATACTTTTTTATTTTTTGCAGGAGTTATAAGTTCATAGATGATTGGATCATCAAAATTACTACAGTCAGATTTCTGGAAAATAATACCTTATCATAGCATTTTCTTTTGGTATTCCTTTCCATAACAATAAGTGAATTAATTAAGTTTGCTACACATTTACAGTTATTAAGAGTGACAATTGTTTTTAACAGCACTATGAGTAAGGATTCTATTGTATTTGACTGTAAAGAAATACGCATTTCATTTACTGACTGACCTTTTCTCTGTAACCTCTCTTTAGCCTCCACAAAACATACGCAAAATATTTAGAGTTGATTTTTTAAAATTTATATTTTCTAGTTTGCTACTGAAATATTCTCTGAACAATCAATCTTAGATAACATAGTGATATGACCAAGAACTTTCCAGTATTTATTTGGAAAAGAGAATTTGCCATTGAGCCCCAGGTTCATCTTACTCAGTACCTTTCTAACATCAGCAGCTTAGCCATGAGGTTTTATGAAACCACAGAGGGAATGAGACCCAGCAGAGGAGACTCCAGGCTGAAAGAGAAAAGAGTGAGCTCCTGAGAAGGAGATGTGAACTACAAATCAAGAAGACAAGGAGAGGAGAAAGATCATAATTAGCCATAGCTCTAAATGTAACAAGAAGAATTTTTCAATCAATATGGTAAGCTGCTTGTAGCCAATTAAAAGACTGTAAAGTAAGAACAATGCCATATGTAGATTAGGCTAGTCTCATAAAAAGAGCCTTGAAGCAGTGTTGCATAGTTCATGAATTGATTTTGCTCGAAGGCCGAAGAAAAAGGAGCTGCAATAACCCAGTCCTATAGTTACAAAAGTGATACCTCAGAAAAGTCCATTCAGTGCCAAATGAGTCAAAAGAGCTCTACACATCCCTTTTATACCAAAGTTTTGCCCTACCTATCTTTCCAAGGATCATGCTGGTGCAAAACTATAATGAAGAGGATTTGGGGTCTGGGGATTTTTTATGATTACACTGTTTCTAAATAAACTAGAGCAATGCAGGTCTGGTAAAACCTGTACCTCTGCCTTCAGCTTTAATCCAGCCCCAAATCCTAGCACTCTGCCTCTGCCAGCTCTACCGGATACAGCAGCACATGGAGGAGTGAGGAAATTACTCCGGAAGCTAAAGTGTTAAAAACAGTCTTCTGAAGCCTGCAGAGGAAGCATGGAGTCAAGGAAAACACTGAGACATATAGCTGTTGAGACAGGAGCAACATTACAGCCATTAAAATCAAATGTCAAAGAAGGAACAATGCCTATTAGCTTTTAGAACAGTTCAGTTTTATCAAACAAATGGGTTGCATTATCCAATTGCTAACTTCTGATAAGCACCATGTGAATTTTGAAATTTTACTGCTAAGTCCGTGGAGAAGAAAAAATAAATCCGAGCTATCCACATAACAAGGATAAAAGGAAGCCAAACTACTGCAATCCTGACCTAATTACCCTAAAGGCAAATCACTCCCCTTTCTGAAATCTCTCAGAGCCAGTAGAAACACTGTGGCGTTTGCTGACAAAGCTCTGACCTTGCAGGAAGCCCCTTTTCTCTCCTCTTCCTGTCCCATCTGATCAGAAGCCCTGAGAAGTCCTCTGACTGGGTCCCTCACTCAAAGCAGTATCCATCTCAGCATCTTTTATTTCATCATACCCAGGAGTATAAAATCTGGGACTGTGCATGGCCTGGTCGAGTGGAAGTCTGCAGCCTGCAGAGTGAAAGCGACTCCTTGTCCAGCACAGCAAATTTTTCACAGCTTCACAGAGCAGCCAGCACACGTACTAGAGGAAACCATTTATCCTATTTGCTTCTTAAGGCCGATGTCCACTGTGTTCAGGGAATATGCAGAGGCTCCCATTGCTTCTTCAGTGTTGTTCAGTCTGAAGCTGGTTGGCAACTCCCATTTTAGGGCTGTTCTTACCCCAAGGTACATGAATGGTAAATCAGGCATGGGTTGAGTTTCTCAGCAGCAGAGGACATAATTGAAAGGAGAATGATAATAATAATTTTTAAAAAATCATAAATTACATTTTATGTAATATAGTATTTTAACGTTTAATTATGTAATTAAGTATTTTAATACATAACACGTCCTGCTTTCTTTTTCATCGCTGTCTAAAATGAGTGTTAAAGTCCATGTTTTATCCCCAGCCAGTGGGCTGTCTGTAAGGACTCCTACCTCAAGGTCTATCTTATCACTCAAAACCTTCCTAGTCAAATAAGAAACACAGGACTTCCAAATAAACCTTTAAACCTCCCTCACACACACAGAGGACAGAAATCCACTTCAGCCATGGTTGTGTTGAATGAGGGAATGACAGCATCACTCCCACCTGCCCTCACCACCTTTCTCCCAGAGATGACTGCACTCAGAACAGCTAGCAGAGCTGCTCATGTGAATGATTTTTCACCTGTTTTGGCTAAACATGGTCCTGTGAGGCTTGAGCAGCTGGAGCAGAAGTTATTTGCTGCTCAGTCTGAAATGGGTGAGGGAAAGCTCCCGTGGGATCTTCTCCTGCATGAAAAAGCAGCTGTAGATGATCTCTTCAGGTGGCACAGCTGTGCCCAAAGGAAAGCGTGTGTCCACAACCACAGCAGGTGTAGAAGAGGAAAACTAGAAACTAGCAACCTGAATGCTACATCTTAGTCTGTGCTAACTATTTTCTTCTTGGACAAAACCATGATTGTGTTGGCTCTTTTGACATCCCTTCTAAAATCCCACAGGCTGATGGGCAGAGACAAGCCCTTAGCTTATACCCTCAGGCCCAGACTCATGCAAAATGTTGTGTCCCTGGTAAGGTAGATAAATGTGCATGGGGCCATTGGTTCATAAGGAAAATTGGCATTTAAGAGTTCTCGGTAGGCCAGCATAGCAAGGTAAGTTTTTCAGTGCTTAAAAAAGAGCAGAGGGGAGGAGGGGGAGCAGAGGCTGCAACCTATTCCTGTCCACCACTTGTTAATGGAAAAAAAATCATATGATGACACCATTAAAAATTTTAAGCTTTTTCATCTCTAATTTGAAAGATATTATGAAAAAAGTAAAGCATGAATATCAGAATATTCAGAGCATTTCTAATATATTCACAGACAATATCTGTGGAAAAAAACACAAAAGCCTTCAAACACAGATTTTTTTTATGCCAAGATAGAAAATAAATACTTAAACAGCATCAACAACAGAAAAAAGCTCTGGAAAGGTTTAAAATACAGAGCCTTGCCACCAAAATCTGTTCTGCTCTCATTCTGTACACATAAGCACACATATAAACGCATATCCTTGCACTGAGTTTAGACACAATCATAGATGTTGCTGCTCCAAATTCACTGTGAATGGTGAAGTTCTAAAATTCAACTGAAACATAAAGAGAAAAAAAATCCTTTCTTTTTTTTTTTATTTTTATTATTTCATTGTGTAAGGATTCCATGCCTTTGGATTAGGAGATTATTATAAATACATGTCATAGTGCAGATGAAGAAGTTTTCCAATTTCATTAACAAGTAGCAAGATCTGTGCATATATCTCCCATACAGAATGTTTTAGAAATATGCCCTATTATGTCTAGTTAAGTCAACCTTGTGTCATTATTTCATATTAGTGTAGATGACAGAATTGGCATACCCAGGAAAGATGCATCAGAACCATTATGTGCCAGCCAGGAAAATGAAAAAAGGAATTCTTTGCTTTGAAATCTATGTTAAACATCATGTCCCCAAATATTTTGAGAAGGAAGGTTTCTACTGGTTAAAAAAAAATCTCTTAAGGTTTAAGGTAGCATTTTGAATAAAGCTCTAGTAAAACAGGGGGAGATAAAGGCCAATTTTGGAGTATATATTTAGATAAAAAAAGACAGGGAAATGAGAACGAAAAGTCTACTGCATGAAGAGAAGAAAGCATTGCTTAAATGCCTTGGTTATTAACATTTATATTTTTTTTTAAAAGACACATTTTATTTTTCACAAGGAAACATTTTGAAATACGTCTACATTTTGCAAAATATTTCTTTCAGGTCCAATATCATTATCCTACACTATTAATGGAAAGACTTCTGTATAAGACTACACTGCTTTCACTGAAGTGCTAAGCACATGTTAAACAAATGTGGAAAGAGTACCTGTTTTGGGAAGATCAGATAATTTCCACAGAACCTCAGAAATTTAGGGTCACAAGAAAACTCAAAAGACCTCCAGTCAACATTTTTATTAAAAATAGAGGAACTACATCACTTCCTACATGTTTCTCTTTATTGGTGAGTTGACCTTGTTTGGACATCAGTTGCCCACTAAGCTGCTCTATCACTCTTGATAGCAGAGGGGGAGAAGATAGAGCGCTTGTGGGTCAAGGTAAAGGCAGCTTGATAAATTGGAAGCAAAGGAAAACAAGAGATTTTATTCCCTACTTGCCATCAGCAGGCAATGTCTGGCCACTTCTCAGGAAGCAGAGCTTCAGTACCTGCAGCTGTTGCTCCGGAACACAAATGCCATAAATAAAGAATGCCACCTTTTTTTGTCCTCCTTTCTCTTTGCTGTTATTGCCAAGCAGGTGCCACACGATATGGAATATCCTTTTAGTCTGTTTGAGGCAGCTGTCTTGGCTGTGTCCCCACCCAACTCAGTGCCCATTCCCAGCCTACTGGTGAGGAGGAGAATGGTGGAGAAAGGGTGTGAATGTGCCCCAGCAATGGCCATAACACTGGCATGGCAGCAACACCTCTCCAGTTGCCAGTACAAAAACACCACAGCGAGGACTGCGATGGGAAAATGGACTCCATCTCAGCCAAACACAATACACTTTACAAAGAAAACAGCCTTCAAGCCTAGTCGTAAGAGAAAACTCAACTCAGGGTTCCCCAAAGAATGACACTACAGGGAAAATGAAGGACTCAAAAAAGCTCCATGCATAGGGGCATTGATCTTGTAATTTTTACATGTGAACTGTAATTTTATCTCCTTCTAACATTTGATCTGGCTGGTGAAGACGAATGTCTGGCTCAGACATTGGATCATCTCCTGCATGTGTCGTTCCCAAGAATTCCCAAGAATTTTGTTGTGTAGCTCCTGACTCCTGTTTAGGAGGTGGCAGTGGTTTAGGAATGGTTTGAGACTCAGAAAGGTTTATGACTATTCACATCTTCCACATCATCAGACAACAGATTTGAGTGTCTTCCAATGCCCATTTCTGTGGAGGAAAATATTTTGCTACATGATATAAAAGCAGCCCTCAATATCAAAACCTTTTGCACTGTAAATTCTCACACCTCCATTGTCTTTAACTGAGCAGCCAAAAAGTACTTTTTCCGAGGATCAGGCTCCCCATCTTTAGATTACTGGATAATAATATCCTATCAAGGAGATATAAGAGGGAATCAGAAAAGCTCATCAAAATGTTCAGTGACATGGCAGCAGATTTATGAGAAAAAAAGATGTCATTATAAAGAAGGAAAAAAAAAGGAAAGGTCATATTCATTAGGAAGGAAGGAAGACCTAAAGAAAGTACAGGAAATTGTAGATCTACCAGCACTTTGGAATTTTGTTGTTAAGAGAGAGGGAGGATTTCTTAGCACATTTATTAAAATTAGGTACTTCTTCTCTTTATTTTTACAATCTTTTTATTATCATAGCAATACATCTTCTACTGCTTCTTTAAGCATTAAGAGCAGATTTATTTAATAAAACTGAGGACTGAGCATCACTGAAAATACTGTTTCCAATGGAATGCTCTCATGCTGTGATTGGTGAAGTGCTAAGTAATTTGCTTTTAATGTTAGCACATACCACTTAGCACTATTTTTAACTGAATGATGAAAATCACTCATTTTTCATCCCCTTGCTTAACTGGTGCTCAGTGTAATCTATCTACTGTACTGGTAGCCTAGTGCCAGATATATTCTAATAGACCCTGCTCTCCAATCTACAACAAGCATTTTAATTTTTAATTCATAGTTATGTCTTTATCCTTTAATAGAACAGAACTACAGATGGGGAGTATGTTTTAGATAATAAGAGCACAGTAGGTACCCAGGGAAACTACACCACTAAAAGGATTCTTTATTTACACTTTTCAGTAATGACTACATATATATAGCTACACAGGAGAAAATTGTTGCAAAGGAACACTGCATAGGCAGGCAATTACTATCCAACTATAAGTGAGTATTATGGATGATGCTGCTGATAAGAGCACTTCAGAAAACAATTCAAAAGCCAGTGCCCCCCACTGCACATTGACCAACAAACATGGGAACTCATGAGATGCAAGTAATCTAAATTAATAGGCAGAATGCTACATTAAAAAAAAAAAAAAGGTAAATTTACCGAATATTTAAACACCTTTTAAATTCAGCTTTCACAAATATGTAATGTACAGAAGTGTACATCCTAGATCAAATGAAAGTTATTGGAGACATTTCAATATAACTGGAGGAATTAAAGTGGTCAGTCAAGTCCTTCATGCTGAACAAAGTTTCAGTACTAAATCCACATTTGTCAGAAAAATCAACACAGTCCTATCAGAACTGAAGCTCTGCTGGTTCCACATATAAAGGCAGTCCCACCATGAGACTAAATTCTAACCCTGTATTACCAACACCAAAGTTAAAATCTCACAGAACCAGACTGGGATATCTTAAATCAGTGGTGAGAAGCCCAGGGTATAATATTGCCCAAAGGGATTTTTACCATTATAGTCATGCTGAAAGGCAAAACTGAGGCCAGAAAGATGCACATAGTGAGATGCTGCCCACAGCATCTCAGTACTGTCACACTGAAATAAGTTACTGTGTGGTTTTTCTCCAGTTAGTTTCTTTTCCAAAAAGGTTAAAGTGTCAACAGGCAAACATTAAAAGGCAATTTTATTCCTGTTATGACAGAGATAAGTAATCCAGGTAAAATCTTATGCAATAAAAGCCACAAAAAGCACATCAATTCTTGTAGATATTCAGAAGTTTTTAACATCATTTCTGTCTGGGCATAAGTCATAAAATAATCACAGGCATACGCACAAACACACAAATAAACTAGGAAAAAAAAAAAAAAAGTAAAAACCCAAGGAAAGGGGTGGAAACCAAACCACTGTCTTGCATACCCAAATTAATACCCTGTGCTCAGGAGTGACATTTAAACTTCTGGTTTACTACCTAATGTAATTTAATGTTTCTTCAGGTGGATGAGAACTATAGATTGAAGCAATAGTATTAATCAACAGCGCTCAAGATATTGGGTAAGATCTTACATAGATAAATGCATCTGAAAACTTTTACCATAGCAGTATGAACAAAGGGACACCAGAAAATCATAACATGCTAGAAAAATGTCACTGATAACTATCTTAATTGACTACAGAATTTTACATAAACAATTCAAAATAGCAGTAAGGTAAGTTTCTTCCCATTTCCAGCTTCATTTTCAGGACAAAAAGAGAAGACTGAATCAGGTGCTGATAGTCTGCCCTGCCTCCATTTGCCTCTGACTTTGATGGCCTTGCACCAATGATTTCACCTTTCTTGTCTGTGTTCCCCTTCCCACCTTCTTCTGTTGTGTCTCATAGTTCTTGCCTTTGGGATATGGACAATTTCTGATAGATTTGTGTGGAGCCAATTAGAATAGGCACTGACTGGTTATAACTAAAGAAAACTGACTGGTTCTAACTTAAATACTTCTAAGAAAGCATGAACATAACCTCCAGGTTGCTTTAAGCTGCTGTAGCTCACAGAGAAGAAGGTATGACCATCACATAAACCTCAGAAAAAATGGTGTCTTGGATCTTGTAAATTTTGCAGCATGTTGGGACTTGGCTGCAGAACTGTTGGATTAAGCCATCATTGCTCCTCTTCTGGGCATTCTTGCAGTCTTGCAATTTATATAGCACTGTGCTTTGAACAACTACTGAAGAAACTGTCAATGTTTTTGTCATGAACCTTGAAAGACAAATCAGCAACATTTTCCCCACCACAGCTAACAGGTACAAGCAAAGCTTGTAAACACACAAACCTTAGAAATCTGGGAATGTCCCACAACTGGGAAGGGAACAAAAAGTCACATGAAATAATTATGTTTGCACGATCCAATCTGTGATCTGATCCTGTGGGTTCATCACACTGCACAGCTTGTTGAAGCCACAGAAGAGCTACAAAGGGGGCATTCACAGGACAACACTGCATGGGCAGAGATGTGGTCATCAGAAACACAAATCCTATCAGACAGCAGCCATACCATGGATGTGGATGACAATGTAAACAACTCCATGGACCACGTGTCAGTGCAGGAACGAGCATTTGTCAGAGACAATGCAATTTCCTAAAGATCAGAAAAAAGGATATCCATAGAGAAAGACATTATGCAAATACACCAACAACAGTGTATGACCTCCCTTCCCCAACAAAAGGATTATAGAAGCAAAGCCCATACACTAAATTTACCAGGTTTCCTTAAAAAATACATGTCTTTGTGCTCATGTGAACTTTCAAAGGTTTGTCTGTTAGCAAGCAAGACTACTGTGAATTTAAAAGTAATGCAAGGTGCTGTTAACTGAATTTTACTGCTTAGATGGCATTGGAATACTGACAGTGATAGCACTCAACTGAATGCAGAGATCTTGTGAACCCAGCTACAACGAGCCTTGATAAGCAACAAGAAGAAATTGATATCTCATAAAAACAGTGGTGTCTAAGGACACTCAACATGTTCTGTAGTGCTCTGTCATCAAATGCCCTGATACTACCTTTGGTCAGGAGCAACTTCACTGAAAACTTAACATAGATATTCCACTCTCCATGTACTTCTCTAGGCACTGTGAGGGGGTCAATGGCTCTCAGTACACAGTGGAAAACACAATACAAGTCTGAGAGATTTGGACTTTTGCACTTATACCAATATGTCTGGACACATACCTAAATATATAAACAATAACTGATTTAAGCCTGACCCCAGCATAATTTAGATGCTGGTCCTTGCCTAAATTAGATCGCTCTGGATCATTTTACTGTATTTTGATTCTGAATGGAAAGCATGACAGTGCTTGGATCAAGGACGGTATTCAGGATTCTTGAAACAGCTGATGAAACTACCCAGGGATGAAGATGCATTGGAAAACACAACTGTGAAATTTCAGCTGTCACTGATTGCCTAGCCTTCCCAAAAGAAACTGACCCTAGCCTTCCCAAAAGAAACTGTTTTGAAATTATTTGCTTTTTTCTATCCCTCCCATCACTTTATGCTTAGGTATGAGGATTGTTTTTCATGTAGTTATAGAAACTGATAACAATACCTTTCCACCTTGCTGTACTCTTTTTCCTCTCCCTCAGCTTGATACGTGTAGATGTACAGAGCACACTGTCCTTTTCCCTCATATGCTCCTGGTCTGTGCTCTCTTTACACAGAAGACTTTCCTCACTAACATCACCAAATGCCTGAAAAACAGAACAGACAAAACCAACATATTATTATGGCAGCATTCAGTGAAATATCAGAGGGAACATAGATGACTTTGATTACCCTTCGCCACCCCTCTCTTCTTGCTTTCAAAATATCACAGCTTAGAAGCCTTTGTGTGTGTGAAATTTTATTCTGTCATACTAATAACCCAGCTTTGCAGCAGCTTACAGTTTAGCTTTCATGCTTCAGTTCCACTCCTGGGCTTATAACAATTTTTCTAACAGTTCTGCCAAAATATTATAAAGTAAAACTTACTGTAAATGTATTCACTAATACAGATAGAGCAGTGAGATTAACAATTTAAACACATGTGAAATGTGACTTCACCTAATTTTTCTCACTCTAAATGCTTTAGTAAAACAGTGGAATGGGGATTTTTACGCCCGTTGCTTTTCATAATTCCTTCTTATGATGTTCTTGACACATGGAGAAGATTTGAGTGAATAAAGAATATACACTCAAAGAAGGAAATCATGGCCATGAGGAGGAGATGTTATAGGACTGGAAATTGCTTATAAAGCCAAGACACTGCATCAGGTTCAGCTCAGTTCATTAGTAGTTACCGCATCACATGTCAGATCCTTAGCTTGTGTCATGTGGGTGGCATTTTGCACAAGAGTGCCCTAATTCCAATTGTTTTCATGTTTTGGAATGCCCATATAAGAGAAATTTTCCTCTGATAAATTTGAGCAGAAATCAAATTTCAGATACTGAGAAGTAAGTGAGCGCAGCTCTGTCTAGCTGCTGTTACTAAAATGTTAGCATGAAAAACCAGGTTGATCCAGTAGTACACTAATATTTAAAGAATTTTGCTATTCTCAATCTAGTTTATCACAGCTATAATAAATTTTCCAAACACAGGTACATGTAAGGGAATAATCTCTAATTTATATTGTATTTTTTGTGTATTCTTATTTTCTGTCTGTTGAAGCATCTTACAGTCTTAGTAGTATTTCTGGTTTTGATACACTGTGAAGTTAGGAAGTGCTGCGGCCTCAGGAACAGAGGGAAGCAGGCAACACAGTAAATATTCCCCACCTCACATGAAAAGTTGAAACTAAATATTGGTCTTGTGCATCTTACATCCTAGGCAAGTTTCTCTGTACCAGGCTATTCTTTCTTCTCACCTAGATACCACTCACACAGAACAGTTGTTACTTTCCATTTTATTCTTTCAAACTAAGAGATAGTCCAGTTTTAGGTTGTCCAGAGCTGTTTCTCTCATGGCATAAACAATAATCAGGGCAGGTCAAAAAGAGATACAACATGATGGTAAGACTTCATAGCAACACTTTTGCACTGTGTCAAAGTCAAGAAGACAGGAGAAATAAAGTGTGCCTACAGCATCAGGGAGCTAACAGAAGCAGAAATATTTTTCCAGTTGCAATAATCTGAGAAAAATACATGGAAATATCATCAATGGAGTTGGAACCTGGAGTTGCAACTCTCATTCCCCAGAAGTTGGAACACTAATTCATTTTAGAGAATCATTTAGGTAGATTTGGAAAAGACCTTTAAGACCATTGAGTACAGCTGTAAGCCTAATACTGCCAAGTCCACCACTAAACCGTGTTCTCAAGTGCCACATCCACATGTTCTCTAAATGCCTCCAGGGATGGTGACTCAACCACTTTTCTAGACAACCTTTTCCAGGGCTTGAAAACCCTGTCAGGCTGTCAAGAATTTTTTCCTGATATTCAGTCCATTTCCTCTTGTCCTGTTGCTTGTTACCTGGTGGAAGAGGCCAAACCTCACTCGGCAACAACCTCTTTCCAAGCAGTCGTAGAGTCATAAGATCCCCCCTTTTCTCCTTTTCTCCAGGCTACACAACCCTAGCTCCCTCCTCTGCTCTTCATAAGACCTGTTTCTATGCCAAAAAAAAAAAAAAAAAAAAGAGGATACAAGGGATATTTAGGAGTTCACTGGAAAAGCCTTTCCTTTGCTTCTGGTTAACACATACCAAGAGCTTTTCCAAACCTGATCATTCACATATCCAGCATATATCTGACTGAAGCGATAGAAACCCTTTGCTGCAATTAAGGTGCTAACGTTTACTTGTGTACTTTAAATTGAAGCTTGTGTAGATATGTCAGATTTTTAAACTTGATCAGATGTTGTGCAGAGTTATGTTCTGAAATTAAAGTCCAAGTTGTTTCTGAGAGTGACTTAATAGCAGTAACCTTACGGTTAATCAACCATGTAGTAAAGTTCACTGTGCACTTACTGCAGTGTAATTATAAAGTGAGCAAAAATATAATTGATGCATTTTGTCAATCTGTGTAGCTGCAAGGTACTTTTTCAAAGGTTATTTTTTTATTCAGATAAAGTAAGTTAATGCTGTTTTGGCAATTATCCTTTGACTTCAGAGATTTTACTGCTGATTCAGGTAAAACTGTGATAGATGAATAAAGATTATGAGTGTTTAAAAGTACAAAATACCTTCTGCAACAATTAGTGGCTCTGCCCTTTCAGCATAAAATCGTTCTGAAAATCACAGAAAATACAGCAAATCTTGGTGTTTAAAGTGAGTTGAAACTGAAAGATGTATTTTTAATACAAAATAACACTTTAAAAACATCCCTTAATTATCATCATGGCTGTTTATTATATAATACAACTAGAGAGCTTTGGCAGCATTTTTCCCTTGAGCACTGTCTCAGACTGAATGAGTGTGCTTGAACTTGCTTCCATTCCTTCTGCAAACAACCGAAGGAAAGAGTTCTAACTCTTCAGGACCGCAAGAAAAAAAGAAATTAAATTTCCATGAACATAATATATTTGTGCATATGTGTTGATTTGGTAGGTAACCTTTGCTCCTCACCCCACATTCTCTGCAAGCAAAAAAAGAAGGCAGTATGATTTAAAATTGAATATTCATATACAGAACAAGGCCATAATGCCATAATTCTGGTATTTCAGTAATTTTTTGGTTATCTGAAAGCCAGTGAGTCCAGCTGAAAAGGTCCAGCAGCAGACCTGTCCCATTCCTTTCCTGGTCCTCCTATCAGAGCATAGACATCACCATAGATAAGCAGGACATGGCCACTTGAAGGAAAGAAATCTTTTTCACGACTATGTGACTTTTTGGGGTACAGAGTACATAAAATATGAGATTTGTAGAACATTAGAGAGAGTGGAAATAGCCACATGCTGCAAAGCTGCTTCCTGCATTTCCATCCTGTTGCAACGTAGTCTTGACAGCAGCTGACAATAGATTCACAATTAATAGACACAGCTTCCATTTAAAACTATACCATAATTTACTGAAAAATAAAAAGCAAAGACCTAATCTTGTACTTGACAGGGAAAACAACCTGAAACAGAAGATATGGAGGAATAACTTCTGCTCAGCTGAGACATACATTGTACTCATCTATTTCATCTGCGGCAGAGGGATTGGCTTACCCACCACAAGGGCAAGGAGCAACTGACTGGCTCCATTTCAGGACAGGGTTTGCATGTCACATGTGAAATGGGCTGGATGAATTTAAGAACAAAGCATACAAGCAAAAAATTTCTCCAGGAAATCTCTTTTCCTTATTCTCATCTTTTCAGCGGGATGGAAAGTGCTGCCTTGACAACTGATTTCTTTCTTAAACTGAGTATCTTTAATTGACTTATTAAAGGAGAAATATATACTGATAATAATATCTTAAATCAGTCTGGTTTTAACTTTTTATTTGAAGTGAGACTTGCTATACTGCCATGACCCTCCACAAAAGGGTTGTAGGTTTGCAGGCTGTACTGACCCGATTGCCATGGGATTATCCCTTGGGATTACGCCATGGGACTGTCCATAGGAGTATCCCTTAGCTGAGTAAAGTGTATGATTCCCAACTGAACCTCAGTGCACGTTGAGAGATCATTTTCCCACTGCATGCAGTCGTAAAATGTATTATGTCTTCAATGGGACAAGATTAAATCTCAGAATTAGGCAGGCAGCACGTGGTAAAGCCTATTCAGCCCATGAGTATGTACACACCTGCATGCATTAATCACTCTTCTGTGGGACAAATCTTTGCTGTTAATCCCTGCTTTTATAGGCATTTCCAGGAAATCAACTCATGGTTGGTTTGAACTGCCCATGTTTGCGGATGACCTGACACGATGCTGCTGGAACCAGCCAAAGTGGGTCAGTTTACACCAAGCAATCAGGTTTGGCCAGTCTCTCCCCCAGCCAAAATGTCCTCACCCGCTCCCCACAGCTGAGCCAGCTTACAGAAAAAACAGAGTTGTGCTGTTCCCTCCCAGTGTCTGATGAGATGGGCATGAAGTAATGACGTAGGGCACCAACCTCAGGTGCTGAGCTGGAGCGATGCTCCCTCTTTCTCTCCTCCATAAACCTTTAGTGACCACTGAAGTGAGACTCTTCAGGAAAACAGCACGTGGGGCTTTGGCATTAAACCTGGCCAATTTGTTCCTTTACTAAAATCAGGGCCAAAAAATGCTGCACTCACATCCATACATCAAACTGTGCAGGAGTCAACCGCACGGCTTATGCACACACGGGAAAAATAGGGCCTAATATTCATAGCAACATTGTGTATAAAAAAAAGAATTTGTGGAATTAAGAATAAAACATGAGGCAATTTGTTGATTTGCCCAGGGAATATAAGAGAGCAACAAATGTGTAGATTATTCTAAGGTTGTTTTTTAGTGTCATTATCAGATCCAAGAAGTGTATATAAAAGCATGCAGTCCTTCACATGCTAAAAGTATAGTTTGCTCAAAGAATTGTAAAATATTCAGTATTCTTAAGATTAAATATCTGAATATTGCTTCTAAAGGAACAGCTGTCAGCTTAAATCTAAAATCTAGTTTGTTTACTGGCTGTATTTTATATCTGTTAGAAAATGACACCAAATGGCAATAAAATTGTTGTAAGTATTCTACTGGGGACTATAAATGCCCTTTGGTTACAGTGTACATATCTTTATACATAATTCCAGTATATTTTCCCTAGAATTATGTTAAATATGTAAAAAGCCTTTTCTCATAAAGGTAAAAATGCTACATGTTTCCAAGCTGTAATTTAGCATTAGTGTCAAGATTGCTTCAGAAAATAAGCTACGGTTACTGTTTCATTCTTTTTAAGTGTCACTCAGCATACCATATCTGATCTTGTATTCAAAATAAACTTATATGATTTTATTCACTTTTCCAGAAGTGCAGGAGGGTTTAGACATAATTTATAGCATATGGATTGATGTAAATAGCTTAAACTAAGTAATTGGCTAGTCACCTACGCTGTCTTATCCTATTACTGCAAGGTACTTTTCAAGTAATTAGGGAAAGCAGATCTCTTTTATCCAGTAAGTTTAAACTGGATGAATCCTTGACATTTGTGAAGGCTTATTTGATAGATAAAATCGTACTATACAAAAACTTCCTCTACAATGCTGAGGTTTACTAGGCCTATAATAAGAAACTGATTTTTTGTTGAGTTAAAGTGACTTATCTTTGCCCTTTTAATAAGAATTCAACTCCAGTCAGCAAAAGTCGAGATAAAAATCACCAAGTTGGTGTTATCACTGTGTAGACAGCAAACACGTACCACTATCATTAACTTTTCTGTGCATGGATTTCAAATATGTTTAAAATGTTAAAATTCAATCATTTCCTTTATGTTACAATAACATCAGATAATGAATACCAAAAAGCATGAAAAGTGATTTATTTTGGGAAGGTCATTCCTTGGTAAGGGAACACTTAAATTGAATTACTATAAAGGGGAAATATATTATATGTAAAAAGGAAAACGATTTTTACTACATGTGAATTCTTTGAGTTTTACAATGCTTATGATAAAAAGACTGCACCTACGAGTTTAACCTCTATAATTTTTATGTTGTACATTTTAAAAAAAATCTTTTTATTTAACATTTCTAGGGCAATTTATACATGTCACCTTGTACTTAATGTTCCTTTTAAAACAGTTAGTTTTACCTCATCCCTATGAAACCTATAAAACTACTTCTCACACCAGACATGAAATTTCTAGTTATTCCAGGAAATCTGGACCTCTAATGGGAATACCACACATAAATAAATAAGTATTTTAAAGAAGCTATTACTTAGAGGACATTTATTCCTAGCTAGTGTACTTCTGCACACAGCACTTACAAACTGGCTTTGCTTACTGGGGAAAAAAACAAAAGAGAAAATAAAGGTAATTGTTATTAAAGCAAGTTTTGGTTCCTTGGATAAAACTAGGTTCACATTGAAATTATTTGCTGAATTAGGGCTATGAGAAAATCTTGCTTTCACTGAAATATAAAAGAGTAGAATGAGGCTGTAAATATGAAGTGAATTCCTTACGAGCATCCAAGGACTTCACAGCAAGATTATGCAAAATTCCTCTTATGCCTGTCAAAGAATATCTGCAGATACAGAAACATATCTGAAGTTAAAGTCACCAAGAGTCAAACATATGAATCTGAGGTAGAATTTGGCCTGGTGATTTCAGTGCTGTTCTCATGCTCCTGTGTTTGGCCAGAGAAACACTGTCCCAGATCTTGCCAGCCTGCACACACTCCTCAGTTAGCTGAACGCTAATAATCTACTGCTTATGCTGGCGGTGCCCTCTGAACAATGACTATATTTGCACATGCTTTTTCAAAGTTATTATAATTCCTGTGTTGTTTACTGCCAAATTGCTCATTTCCTCCTATTGAACATATTATTTTTGAAGAACACCCACAAAAACCAACACGCGTCATGCTGTAAATGGCACAAAGTGTTAAATATATGATGGACAGATCTTAGTCCCCAAATGCCTGAATTCATGAGGTTCCACTGTAGTATTTATGAATAAATGTTATGGCTCTTTCAAGTATGATTCCTGAAACTTACAGAAATTAAAAGTCAAAGCCTTTTCATTTTTCTATCTTCAAAGTTAGATGCCTTCAGAGTTTCTTAATAAAAGTCAACAAACAAACAAAAATTTACACTGAAATAATTACATTTTCACCTTTGGTATGTTACCATGATAAAAAGGAGGATTGTTTCACAAGATGAAGATGCATTTAACCCCCAGTTCCTAGATGCTCTTGAATTACTCCTTGCATTCTGCAGTTGTACAAGTGCCCTGACCATCCAGAAGAACAAAATAAGAGAAAATTGATTGTTTTCTTACTCTGTGGACCCTGCAGACCAGGTAGATGTATATACAAAGATAGGACACATCATAATTGCCACAGACCACCCCTGTTCTTACAGGTCATGTTCCTACAGCCCCAACACAACATTTCATACAAATATCTTGTCTCTGCTTAGGAGAAAAAGGCTTGCTGATCATGAAGAAAGAAGAATGACAGCTATCATTTCTATGACAGGGAGAGAGAGTAATAAATAAAATAGCACTCTCTGCCCTTGCCAGTGTGGAAGAAAAGCCTTCCCTCCTTCCCCACTGCCAGAAAGGTGAGGAAAGGAATGAAAAGCAAAATGGGAACTAATCTTGTTATTTTGTTTAGGTGTTGCACTCACTCTAGAATAAAACAGGTAAGATTATGAAATTATATTATGTAGATAAACTTCTGGTAAAGAGAAATCTTATTTACACCAATAGGTGATCCAATGGAAGCTGATTAAATTTAGAATAAGAGGAGACTTCTGACCAAGTAGACTATAAGGATCCAGAAAAACTTTCCATTGAGTCACTGGGAGGAAAATACCTGAGACAGACTAGGGTTAAGTAAACTAAATTACCTGAGTCTTTAGAACTAACTCTAGATAAGAAAACTGAAAATTCTTATACACAACAAATTGTCAACAGAGCGAGCAAACTGAAACGATTATTCCAAGAAGCCTAGGTGCCTTTCATCTCCTACACTCTTAAAAAAGATGCATAATATTGCAAAGAACCCTTCAGCTCCAAAACAATTTTCTAACCCCACTTAAGTACCTCTGCTTGTCTAGCTCCAGCAAAGGGAAAGAAAAAATGTTTCTGAGGGGTGACAACAACACCCCTCAGGTAAAGCTCAGGTGTATTTTTCCCCATGGCAGCAAACTGCTCACTTCTCAGTGTACAGTTTTAAAATTCATTAAATATCCTAATTTGGAACCAAAGTAAAAAGCCCTGACCTATAAAACGCACAAATGTATAATTACATCTGTTATCAGCTAAATGTAAGATCTGTATATGGGCTTTACTGCAATTATTATTTGAGCACATTTCTCACATGTAATTGCATTTAGATCCACAAATAAAAATGCTGTAAAACATGCACTGATTAGATGTGCAGCTTTTGGGACAATGAGGTAAGACCCAGTCACGGATTTTAGGGATAGGCTACCTTATGATCTGGTGTGGGAAACTATAGAGAAGTGGTTTGAGCCATCCACATTATACACTGCTTACTTCGTGGATGGTGGAAGCTTCTCAAAAGCTCACCTGGGAAGATAAACTATATCCTATGAGAACACATTTCTTCTCTCTCAGAAGTACAGAGCAGATTAATGAGCTGAAACAGTGCACTGGGTGAAAGTTGCCTCGAGTGTTCAAAGATCCTCCTTCCAATGCCAGGTGGAAGCTGAATGAAACCTCACCACTGAAAAGCTGAGAAGAACTTAACTGGAAAAAAACACTCTGCAAAAAGCTACATTTGCAACAGGCAGAAAGTAGGAGTGGGGGTGCCTGGTCAACCTCCAACATGGAAAAGGTGTTTTAGCAAAAGTCTAGGCAATTATTCACATGAGGAGTTTCTTCAACAGACTTGGGCATGGATCTGGATTTGCCAATTTCTTTGTTCTAGTAATTAGGTTCTACTTCATGTAGGCCGCATGCCTTCTCTTGTTTTCTTTGGCCAGCTCGAAGACTCCTGTGTCTTCACTCTGGTGAATCACAAGCTCCCCAGGCAGAAAATTATGTTTGAAATCCTTGAGGACAGCTTCCTTTAAATTAAATTTCCTTTAAAAAGCCAAGTAGGGCAAAGACATTAAGAATAAAATCTTTAGTGAAGAAAACATCCTTGAAGCATTAACCAAGGGAGGAGAAGCAATGTTTGCCTCATGCTGGAAAGATGCACTTGAACCTTCACCTTAGAAGTGCACAGATGAAAACATTGTGTTTCATCATCACTTGCGCCAGTTTTGGTAAAAAGATCTCCATGATGATGCTCCCGCTTCTGATCAGGGCAGGCAAAGTAACATTCTTTGACTTTACTTTCTCTTAAATGCCAATCTCTTTTTAAGAGTCTCTCAACACAAGACCAAAGGCAAAAAGGAAATGTTCCTCTTCAAAGCACTTAGAACAAAAATGGCAAAGCAATGAACAAAATGCAGCCCACGAAACGAGTAATGGGTGATACGTCTCTTTAATAACATCCTGTATTATGTTTTAGTGCACAAGCTGCTGAAATGATGACAGCATCCAAGATTCAATCTAAAACATGCAATATGCCAGTAGGTAATCTGACTGTGCCTTAGCTCTGTGTGCCTGAGCACAAACGAAGTGAATGACCATACTTGTAGTAATAGCTGTCCATTAAATGTGCACAGTACTTATACCTTGTATATTTATATATGTAACAATTCCTGTACAGAATGACCTTATGCGTATCTGATATATATTTATAAATAACCTCTATGTGTGTAGTTTCCATGTATATCTTACATAATTGCCTTTAAACGGCTCTATAAACAATCCGAAATTACTGCTTTGCACTGCAAAAACATTAACTCATTGATTATACACTACTGTTCAGGAGCGAGGTCTTCCTATGGAAGCTTTCAGCGTGCGCTTCGGGCAGGGTCAGGCACGGCGTGTTTTCCTCTTTTGGCTGTGACCTGGCTCTGAAACGCACCCGTTTGCTTCCCAAACCTGCCAGCGAGGAGCCTGCCCGGACCTACCTCGATGATAGCCCCATCAGGCAGCCTGAGGAAGCGCCTGTAGAGCTCCCGGGAGCCGCCCAGGTGAACCGTGTAGACGCAGACGTGAGCAGTGGCGCTGCCCGGGCGGCTGGCTGCGGCGTCAGGGATTTCATCGCCGGGCTGGAGGTCGCGGCTGGAGCCACCAGGCTGGCTGCCGTGGTCCTTCCAGATGTAATCAGACACTGCCACCTAGTGAAACACAGCCCCCCCCGCCCCCCGGACACACACAGAACCCCCCACCCCCCACCAAAGGAACATATTTAATTAACTTCTGGCAAGAGCTTAACCGATTTAAAATGATTTTACAATAAATCTGCAAAGCCCGTACCATATGCAGTGCTTGCACGCAGTTCTCTGCTACATATTTTTTTTTATGACATAGATCTAAATAGAGGAGCTAGACAAATCCCTAGTGTATATTCTATAAAGTTAATTCTGCACAGATGAAGCTGTAATTGACTCCCGTATTAACCAAAAGTAGGGAGATCAAGCAGGGTAGGTTAAACAATAAAATGGCAATGCTGATTAAAAAAAAAAAAAAAAAAAAAAAAAAGAAAGAAAAAAGAAAAGAAAAGAAAAAAAGAGCTTCCCAAGAATTTGTGAGACAGTATTTGTATTTCTCTCTCTTTGAGAAGCCTTTGCTCTTGTACCCACAAGCACTTTTTGGTCTCTGATCTCTGCATAATATTAAAATAATCTTGTGCTGCTAACTGAATTGTAGATGAGGCAGAGTAAATTAGGTGTATTTTAGCAAAGCTAGTTTATTAAGTTACCTAGCTTCCTAGTTTGCTCTAAACATGTTTGCTTTGGTAGGTTCTGTACCCCCTACATCAGTCAGAATTTCTATTTATCCTTTTTCATATTAATTCTTTATACAGGCTGAGCAGAATTCAAGATTTCAGACGGATCATGGCACAAGGCTTAAGAACCCTTGATCCTTAACTAGAAGGGCGTGCATAAGCTCTTTAACCCTCACTTTTGCAAGACCTTTTCGTTGTTCATTTTCTCCCATGAGATGCTACTCCTGTTTGTGGAAGGAAGAGGTTTGATGATACTGGTACATCCTTACAATACATCAGCATGCTCTTCTCAAACACTTCAATTTAATGTAAACAAAATACCACTTTTGCTGGCCTAGCATGTGCTTTTTCTTTCAAGAATGTGTATTACACCGGCAGAAATGATTGGAACTTAGTCACAAAGCTAGCTAAAGAAAAGCTCTCATTTAAGATAGGTACGTCAAAACCTTCTTCTGCATAGTTTGCTTTTACTTTTTGCTGAAATGAAGAGGTCAGATTCCTACAAGAGATCTCAAAAAACAGATACAAATTTTTCCC
The DNA here is from genome assembly GCF_009819655.1 of Sylvia atricapilla. Classification (NCBI taxonomy): domain Eukaryota; kingdom Metazoa; phylum Chordata; class Aves; order Passeriformes; family Sylviidae; genus Sylvia; species Sylvia atricapilla. Next base: position 65,727,474 of record NC_089140.1, on the reverse strand, counting down.
CTCACTTGGGAAAAGTTAGATTTAGCTCAGTTTGCTTGTGTTCCAGTTCACATTTCCCCAGCTGTTCTTATGTATTACGAGGAATCCCATAAGTAGCACAGTGTGCCAATGCCACGATCCTGACGTGCATGCTGCTATTACAAGCCACTGCCTTAGGAGAGGATTTGTTTTAGGTAAATTAGGGAAGCAAGAACACATATAAGAAATTATCTCCGACTCTTTTCCAGGAACGACAGAACAATAGGATACTTCATTTTAGTGCCAGCTTCCATTTAGATCAGCCCTAATCAATTTTTTCACATTTTAAAAAAAGGTCATTTGAAATTTAAGGTAAGATAAGGCCAGTCTGAATTTTCCACACCAAAGTCTCTGGGGTTCAAAGGCTTTCATTCAGGACAACATGTTAGGAACATGGAGCAGCCACAAGAACAGGACAAACCCTGTATTTTCTTCTGTCTACCACACAAGACACATGCCTGCATTAGACAGTCTTCCATAAGAATTAATGTGGCCAGTGGTCTCAAGACAGCAGGAAGGCAACTTCCATTGGCACAGTGTTGGCTTGAGCTCAGAGAAGAGGCTGCAAGAGCTGCCACACCACAACCCCTGCGATGGTTACCCTCCACACTCTTCTCAGTGTCTCATTAACAGAACTTCTAACCTGTACAGTTCAAGAGCACCAAGGGTTTCCTGGCCTCGTGTCTTCTCCCTGATCTATGGCTTCAGGAAAGATAAATGGTTTAGAGACCCAGCTCAGAAATTCAATCTTTAGGAAACAAAGCAAATAGGATGATCTCTGTCACGGTCCTCCTTTTAGGCTAGATGCATTTTCCCCTGCGTTGCTAGAGCTTCCTTTATTCAAAGATTTCTTCCATCTTGAATCAGTCCCATGCTTTCTCCTGCTTCTTGTCTCACCTTTTTCTTACCTCACTTTCACTGAATCTGCTTGTTCCTCTCGTTTGTCCCTATCCACTAGCAAAGGGGCCTATTTACTGTGTGTTTTGCAAGCCATGGGTACAAACACCTCATCCTCCTTTGCAGCTCTGTGTGCCCATTTAAGCTATGAGCTCTGGGAGCAAAAACATGATGCATTCTGTGCTTGTCCAGCACAGGGGAGAGCATGAACCTTCCAGTACTTTCACACAAATAAATTACTATATGTCTTTTCAATCAGGACCAAATCTGAGTGTAATTTACAACATACAATTACTGCGAGGAAGCCAAAGCCACGTTACTCAAACCTTTGTGCCTGAGCAAACCTTCACTTTGCCAGGGCAAACTGCTTTTCAAGTTCTTGATTCTGGATCCCATTCCTGGGACACCGTATCCATATGGGACCAGCTATGGCTTCAGAAGCCTCTGTCTTCCTCCCCAAGAGCAGACAGTTCTGCAGAAGAGTGAGAGCACACAAACCCATCTGATCTGTTGTCACATTTCAAGATCTGGTGAACTCCCTCTGAGGACATTGATGTGACTAGCCAAGAGAACATGAGAACATGATTATATTGTTCTGCATGTCCTCCTCCCAACCCTCCTGACTCCCCCTCACAAAAAAAAAGAACAACAACAAAAAAAAAAACCACACACTCACAGACTGATCATCTGACAGCTGAAAGAGAAAAAGCACCACCAAAACTGATGGTGCTGTGGGGAGTTGCACAGCCTTGGTCTGGGGTAGGCACTAAAAAGGAGGGAAAGAGGTCCCTTTGCTGGAGCATCACTCGGTAACTCTTCCTCACCTGGTGTGAGTTTGCCTGAAGACGGACTCTTCAATATGTGGATTAATATAATTGAATACCACTTTGAATACCAAAATGCATCTACCATTTGAATACCACTTCCAGGAAGGGGGAGCAGCTCTGTTTGTTGCTGCGGATTTAGAGACCCCAGAGCAGAAGGACCTTTCCATTCCCTCCTTGCTAGCACCATCTGAAAGTATTTGGCAGACAGATGTCCACTGCCTTGAAACTCTCAAAACACATTTCTGTGAAGTGATAGGTCACTAGAGAGCTGCTGTGGCCTACATAACCTGAAGTAAGCTCCAAAAGTAAACTCTACTGTCATCTGAAATTTCTATCATTAAGTTAATCAAAAATGTCCATTCATTTCTACAGGAATACAATATGAGTTAATAAATCCACTGAGACAGGCTAGTCAAGAGACTGTGCATATAGGACATGTCAGAGAAACTGAAGTTAGCAATGATCTAGATTCACAAGGGCTGACAAGAAACCACAAAATGCCAGAGCAGTGTACAGTAATCCTTAAATGAAATTCATCTTTCAGCAGAAAAACACATTAAGGATGGTAATTCAATGATAAAAGAGGCAGGCCAGAACAGGTTCAAATGCTGAATATTTCACAACATAACTTAATTAAAGCGGGACTGTGAGGCTGTTAATCGCTTTATAATAGTTCAGCTTGAAATGAGGTCTGATGTGAGTGCCCTTATAGTTTACTTGTTTATATTATTATAATCATAAAATGTTACATCCACCTAATGCAAATGTACAGTTTTCACTGGCCTTTATTATGTTGGCAGCTTTTTTCTCATTTTAGGTCCTCTTATTTTTTGTGCAAGTATAAGAAGGGAAAAACTGGGAGGAAGGGTCATGAATTTAGGTCAGATCAGATGATTCAGTAAGTCTCATGTGGGTTAAAGTCTTATTAATAATTTTAATACATTCTTTCTTGACAACAATGATTTCAATCACTGCTCCTTTAACGTGCACCGTGACGTAAAAACTGCACAGGTTTTTAAAAGAGAGGAACATGTTTCCCCTACAAAAAAGGTAAATTATGTCAATCCTTTGGAAATTAAAGTGCATAACCTAGAAAAATGACAAAAATACATTTGTAAGTAAAAACACAAATGCATTTTGTTGTATAAATGTATTATGCCACACCAAGTGTAGAGAAATATGTTATCAAAGTAGAATACATTTTAAACACAAATATATTGACAAATGCATATTTATAAATATATTACACAATGGAAGCACAGGTAATTAATATTACCATTATTTCCTAGGTCAGGGTACAGAAAATACCATGCTAGAGTGTAAAGGTACAATGATTTTTTCTATTGTTTGACAGCTTTCGTGAAAGAAGAAAAGAAAGAACATTTCCTCAGATTTTCTGAGCTATAGTAGGAATGAGAGGAAGAATGATTTCTAGTGTCTTAAAAAAAAGACATCAGCATGACAAAAATTCTTTTTAAGAAGTTGAGAAATTTCCATGTGTGTCCAAACACTTGATTATGATTAATACTGATTCTTAACTGTTTGCAGCATTATTATTATTAGTAGTAGTAGTAGTAGTATTACCAATGCCATGTGAATCAATTCCAGGCTCATACATTGCAAAAAATGTTTTTAAAAAATCTGTTTGAAAATAGCATTCAAAGAAAATGCTTAAAATTAGTAAAATGGACTAAACTGACCAGTTGATAATGCATGGAACTGAACACTGGTTGTGACAAATAATTAGCAAAAGCTGCCAGCTGTTAACTTTAGTCAAAAGGGCAAAAAAGTGTTGAAATGACAGGGAAAAAAAGACATCAAAAGTCAAGGATGCTGTTACTTCAAGTAACTTCTATAAACATAGTAAGTGCATTTTCTGTGGTAAGAGTTGTAAATATGGGAATTACTGTCCTGGAGGCAATCTTTTGTTAAAACAGAGTAGCTTTTCAATTAAAAAACCAAAAGCTGGCTAGTGCTTTACCTCTAAGGGAAGCACAGCACCCCTTAAGCATTTACAAACCCCATTTCTGACAAACTGTTGCTAAAAACCTTGCCAGCAACTCTAGTAAAAGAGGAATTTCCATGGAAATATCTAAAAACATCTTCCCTGCCCATGCCAAAGGCACCTTGGTGGTGTCCAGGCTCCAGTGAGGTTATCACTGGACCCCAGTCAGAATTGGATGTGACAGTGAGGAAAGTTTCCAAGCCACTTCAAGAAGGATGGGGCACTTTACAAATCGTGAAAATGAACTTGGTTTGAATAAACCATGAAACTGGAGAAATGGCAAGCAAAGGCATGAACAAGAAAAGCCATTAGGGTTGCCAAAAATCATACCACCGTGAGAAAGCCACATCAACACCCCTCGTATTTAACCCTTACAAGCACCAAGCACTCACACACATTTGTGCAAGTGCAGCATGCTTTGGTGGGGCAGCAGCATGTGCTCTCACTCCTGGGCCAATGATGAGGCACATGAGTGTCCCAGGTTAGCAAAGGCCTTTGTGGGCTCCTGGTAACTCTGCTGAGAGATAATTAATTTCTAAGATCGCCATATTTATGAACATCATGGACCAGCATAAGGGACCAGTAGTATCCAGGAATTGTTTGTTTCAGTCAAATTATGAATGCCTGAAGCATTGTTGTTACAGCCTTCCCTGATTTATTTAACCAACAGACATGGACAGACTAAATGGTGAAAAAAGGCATATACAGAGAATAACCTCTGTGTAAATAACTAAGGAGAAATCCCAGAATAGATTTATGGAAAGCTGCTTAGCATCATAGCACTAGGAAACAGCAGCAGGTCTTTTTGTTTCTGATTTGCAATAATATCCTAATTATGGATATGTCCAGTGAACAGCAATGCAGATCTTTTCTAGGGGATGATTTTCATCTCCTGCTTTTAGATATTACAGAGTACAGGCACATATTCTTTAGCTACACTGCACAGACTGCTTGCGTAGTCTGCTGCTCACCATCCCATTTTTTCAGATCTTAATCTTTTGTGGTTTTAAGTGTCCACACTTCAGTCACCCATTAAGAAAATACAAATGTAGAAATACTCTCTTCCAAACAATAATAAATCCGGGGGGGAAGAGTCATCTCAAGAATTTAGTCAAGGAAAACTGATATACAATGCAGCAAAAACCTTAGTGAGTAGAAATTAAAGGCCACAGCTTTCTTGCATTTCCTTGTGCATAGCAGTGTCTTTGTCCATTGATTTGCCCTAAGGAAAGAAGATAAAATACACTCCCTTCCTATTCCAGAGAATCCTGCTGTATTCCAAACCCAGAGTGGGCTTGGTTTAGATGGGCAAGAGAAATCTCTCTCCATGCCTCATTTCTCAAATTTTATAAGGGATGCTGGAATCAGTTACTTAAGAAAGCATCTTGAGTAACTTCAGACAGACAGGATTTTATATACAAAAGTGTTTAGGAAAAGTTATTTTCCCTATGGAAGTCAGGATTTTAATGCATACAAGGGCATATCTGTGTAAACAAGCGTGTCTGCTATTCATTATCTGCTCATCAACATTTGTTATTCATTACTCATGTGTTTACAAATGTAATGCAGTCAGAAAGCAGAAATAATACTATATGACTTTGGTGACCAAAAATACACCAGAAACAACAAATAGTAAATAGATCCATGGAGCAGTTCATCTTATGGGATAAAGTTTGCCCACAGAAGACATTCTGTGAAAAATTTCTGAAAATAATCCTGACAGATCTGTAAGTAACAAAGCAGCTCAAAAACTAATATGTAAACAGAAAACAAAGGAGCTAAGTTTGTAAATTAATTTATTGGCAATGAGCATTTTATTTTTACTGTTTGGAACTGATTAAACGCAGAGAAAAGATAGTTAAAAGAAACAAGTCCGTGTTCACAGATTTCATTCAATTTGTCCAAGACCATGTGCATTCAAGATGTATGTCTGGAATGAGAAAGGCTTTTATTCACCTGTGACTTACATCAGATGGACAGATCTTTTCCTGGCAGCTAAATAACATTTTTAAACCTGTATCATTACAAGGACAGTAATCAGCTGAGAACTTAAAACTATAATATATTGGACTAGTGGCTTCTAGCTGCATCTTCTTCAGCTTCAGAAAATTTCCTCCTGCACACACAGTGGCATAGTGTGTCCTTGTGCTAGTGGGGTTGAGCACAGTGTGAATGGTGCCTTGTGGAAGGTGTCTTTTGAATTTTAATTTCTATTTTCCTTTTTTTTAAATTCAAACAATAGCAAAATTGCTGTAAGGTTTTACTAATACCAAAATATTCCCAGTTTGCCTGTTTAGATCCAGCTTTCTTTTGAAGCAGATGGAAGTGGGATAGGAAAATGAAAGTGAAACAGGAAAGCAAATTTAAACACTTTTAGTAAAAGATATATGTGAACATCTGTGAAGGGTGGTTGCCCTCTTTTAGAAATACCGTAATTCTTGCTCTGATCATTCAGTAACCCTAATAAGTATACTGACTACTTCAGCACAGATGTTAATTATTAGCAAACATTTACCACAGAAGTTTCTAGAATCTCTCACTCACTGCTGCCCCATTCCTTCACCACTGTAGACAGGTAGAAATGGGCTGCTGGCAGAACAAGGAGTTAACAGCCTGTGTTGAGATCAAAGGACATTTATGTGGCTACTTGCTTTAACTGTCCATAAATTATCTCATCTGATTTTCCAATCACCAGCAATCAGTTCCTTTCTTGCAGACATTGCTGCAGAAATGGGCCATGGAGGAGGAACTGAAAGAAAAAGGTTTCACAGACACCTCCCTGGCAGGGTGGAGAGTAGTGGAAAGGCCTGACATGTTTTTGTAACTCATGTTGTTAAAGCAAATGCTGGTTTTGTTATAGAAAAGAAGTGAAGGAAGAAAATGAAGATGGCAGAGGCTTGGGTATTCCTTTGTGATTAAGGTTGACAGTCTCCATTTTCATCTCATCCCCTCTGCCTTCTTCACCCCAAGGATGTTTTTTCTGCCTCCATAGCACCAGCATCCTAACCGCAAGCTCATCAGAAACTAAACCAGAAGTGCCTCAATTGTTAAGGTGTTTCCTTGTCAGTTTACTCCTTTTTCCTGTGCCAGTTTTATTTTTGGCTCTTGCAAACAGTTTAACCATGCCTGGAATTGATGCTTCTCTAGAAATCTAGCAATGGAAATCCACTGTAGCAAGTAGAGACAAAGAGTTAAAGGTTCAGGGAAGATTTCATGAGCCTTCAACAGGGTATGCAAACCAGCTGGGTCTGCCACACTTGCAAAAATAACTTGCAAGATCAAGCTGTCTCCCAAAGCTCTCTGGGTGTACCAAGAGATTCTCAGCAATGTCTTATTCCCTGCTTCAGTAAGAAATCAGCAAGAATTCTTCTCACAATAATATTTTCCACTTGTAGGATACTATTGCAAAAATGGCCCCTTTGTGATATTTCAGTAGTTTTGTCTTCAGTTCAAGCAGGAACCATGAAATGTACAAAAAACAAATAGTTTACAAACAGCAAAAATGACTGCTAGGAACCCTAAGAAATGGTTTATGGTACAACTTAAAGTTTTGTGCAAAGGTGTGGTGTGATTTTATGCATACAAGAAAGATTCTGGTCACATTCAATTTTACCTTAACCAGTTTACTTTTCCTGAATTAAAAGTTACTGTCTGAGATATCCAGAAACAATTGTATTGTATTACTGAATTTGATGTGCTTGGTTTGTAGAAAAATGCTTTAGTCTACTGTGACAAATTGCCTATTATAATGAAGCTTATTAGTAATGGAGTATACTCTTATATCCTTATTTTTTCCTTCTCGGAAGATAGCAGAGTTCAGCATCCGACAAACATGTAAATTGCATTTTTCTTTTCACACAGGACAGATTTCAACTTCTGAACCAGCACTCAACAAAGATTCCCCCAGCTGCTAGGGGAAAAAAAAAAAAAAAGTATTTGTGAAGAAAGGCATAATAAGATCAGAGGGAAGCCTGTCATAAAAATGCACATTGCATAATACATGATGGATCAGTTCTATTATTTAACTTTTGCATAGATATAACAATACAGAGATATGCTAACCATCATAGTCAGCATTAATTTACAGTGGGAAAAATAATTAGAATCTCACTTTTTCTGAAGAATGGAGTGAAAATGTAAACAATGCTTCCCTCCAGGCAAGTGCTTTATCAACTTGACAGGTGCATTTGAATTTCCATGGGTGGGGGACATAATAGGTTATTTATGTGTCATTTTAATAGAAAGGCCCAACCATCAAGATGGACAGGAGACTTTATCAGTACTGCTGTTTGCAACTAATCCACCAATTTAATACCCCATGAAAATACCTGCAACAAAACCTGGACATTTTTCTTTTCCACTCCATTATAGGCAAATCAATATGGGTGCTATTCATCTCAAATCTTTGGCTCAGCAGGTGCCCACTACACAGAGCTCCTCACAGCACTGGTGCACTGGCACAGCCACATAAACATAGAGACTTTGACTTCTGGTGCCATCAGTGACTCCACGACAGGATCACAACAGTGCACTTAGATCACTGGTTTACCTCCACAGAGAAGGAAGCAATAAAAAAAATCTTTTTTCTAGGGCTTTTTTTTTTTTTTCTTGTTTTAGTTTGGTTTTGAGAAGAAAAATTTTTCAAAGTTTCTGATTGCTATAATTTTATCTGAAATACTCACTCCCTAATTTTCACAAACAATATAGCAGAACAGCCACAAGCCAGAAAAATGTTATACATCTCCTACCTGTAACATTTCTTTACATAAATTTGCCATGAAAAAGAAAGATGCCAAAACGTTTACTCAAGTCACGCCTTCCTGCACATTAGCTCTGCTAAAGGCTGCCTTTTTTTTGTCCTGTGTAGAACTGTCACCTTGAGTGGCACATAGCCCCAGTGTGACCCAGGGTAAATTTCTTCACCTAACTCATGCTCCAATTTCTTCTTCCTATTCCCTCCTTGATACTGTCATCTGTATGAGCACAGGTACTTATCTACACAGCTATTGCTGGCACATTTTTAACACACAGCATATGCTGACAGCCCCCCAGTCTTTCACTGGTGTGTGTGTGTGCACAGTCAAAATCAGCCTGATCCACACCAGAAAAAAAAACTTTTTTCCATTAAGGAATCCTTAAAAAAACCTAACCGTCTTTGAGAGCTGAAGGTTTCCATTACTGCAAATCCATCCTCATCTGTGTGCAAAAGTCCTGTTTCCAGATTCATGACCCACCAGGGTCTACATGGACTGGAAGACAGTCCCAAATGAGCTTGAAAAGCTTTGGAATAGATCTAAGAAGGGTAGAGGTAATGAGATCATCCACCATTCCGATGTCCACTTAGAAGTGTGCTCTAGTTCTGTAGAGATAACTCTTTTCTAAGACAGGTAGGGCTCCAGAGATGTTTCAAGTATGTAACTGGAAGTATCTTTACACCCCCTGGGTATTTCCTCAGACTAGCTACTCCTGAAACCTTTTGCAAAAGCAAGCAATTCATAAGGACATAAATCTGATTAAAAACAGACCTGGGACATTTCCTATGCTCAGTCTTTCAGTCTGCAAACCTCATGAATCCCTGCGGTTAATTAGGAAATATTACTCATAGTAAGATCCAGTTAAAATAAAATGCATGTTGCCCGAACATAGCATCTTAATAAGTTTCAGAAACAGCCATTCCCCATTTTCCTCCCACAGCTTCCAGCTTGGTGACCATGTTTTCTGGTGGGAGGACAATGCCACTTCTCCCACTTGCAGAGAAGGGCTGCATCTTGTCCTCTCTCCTGGGGGTCACTGAGGCACTTAAAGCAGTGGGTTGTAGGCCAGATGAAATCCTCTGGAAGCACTGTCAAGCAGTGGGACAAGGGAAGGGAGCCCTAGGAAAATCACGGTCTGGGAGGGGATAACTTGAGCCCTTAGTCTGTGACAGGTATCTATATTATCTCTTTCCTGTATGAAAGCACCTTATAATTCACTCATATATTACCACAAGTAGTATATCACAAGTTACAAATGGTAAAGTGTGGAAAAGAAACCCAAATAAATTAAGTTACATCTCAACTGATGGAGTACAAGGCAGCTAAATCTGTGTAGAAGACCATAATAGCAAAGAGACAAAACTGCAGGATGCTGCGTTGGCAAAACAAACAGATCTTGAAGTCTAAATTTTAACAAAGTTTTGTACCAGTATCTATTTTTTGCTCTGCTTGGATAGCAACTCCTTCCACAAATAATGTAAGGAATGTAAGCAGAATTTCAGTTCACTATCCTCATTACAAGAGACAGTAGATACAGAGAAGGAATATGACAGTTTAGTCCCTAACAATTTTGCTTCAATTCTGATAGCTTAATGTAGGACAGGCTTCTTATTCACTCACAGAACTAATGAGAAATGTTCCTATTTTATACTAGATTTTTGTTATGTAGTGAAGATATAAAGAAAGGTGAACACTGAAAATTATTTTGGTCTGAGTAAAGCTGACCTAGCTTACACTAAATGGAATACAAAAAAATAGCACCCATAATGGACACATTTACTTTCAAAAAGGCAATGTTTGAGAAAATTTTTAGCAAAATTAGTAGATCTTCTAAAATATAGAGCTAATGTCTTTTCACTCCTTGTTCTAGGTAAATTTTATGCCTCCTACAGTGAGATTTGTATCACATTGTATAAATCTTTAATTTCAGTGGAAAAAATACACTTTATCAGTTTAGATAATACGCTGAAGTAATTTCATATTTCATTAAAAAATATGTTTTCTGCTTTGCATGTGTCCTTGATTCACTGCATCTCTGGTGCTTTTATGCTGGTGTAGCTACTTTGATCAAGTAAAATTAGAGTAAGGGGCAGCAGCACAGGAATGTATCACACCCATACATTTAATGTTGTTTACCTGTAAACAGAACATTTCCCAACTGCCATAAAAAATATATCAATCTACAGAATTCTAAGCATAGAAAAAATCAATCAAATTAGTGTATTATTCAAGAAGAAAAGGGGCAAGTGTACCCAAGAGTAGTGTAATGCCTTCTGAAGCGGTCAGAGTTAACGAAAACTTGCCTGATATTTTTCAAGGGTCAAAAGCACCAAGTTTCTGGGTACTGAAATTGCTTTAGATTGATTTAACGGTCAACCCCAGTTTTTTGGTACATGTAGAAGTGTGAGTTTCTAATCAGAACACCATTTCTCAGCTCTTTGCTGGTTCCTTTTCTCATTATGTGGGATGGGGATTTCTTCTGGGAAGGAGTGAACCCCGTTCAAAGTAAATTTAGAAAACACTCAAAACATTCAGCATATCTCTTATTTCAAGCACATGGTTTAGTTTTAGGGAAATGCTTCCAAAAGGCTGTTGACTTCCAAAGTCCTAGCACATAGAAAATGGGGATGCTCCATCTTTTTCCCAAGTTAAAATATACTTTGAGAAAAAATAATGAGAAAAATATTTTGAGATCTTTTCTGGGAGTTAATCTGGGAAAGGGTATTTATGAATTTTTTTTTTCTTTCACACTAAGGTCACATTTCCCATCATTGCAAGAGGATCACCAGTTTTGCTTGACCTTCTCTTATTTAAGTAGTTTCTAGCCAACTCTAATTTGCATTTCTAGTTAAGATTACAAATTAAAGATGAGGCTATATTAGTATGCAACCACCCATTAAAAGCACTCTTCTGTTTGCCCAGACTATCTGCTTTCTTGAAGCAGGACCAGCTCCAGGCATAACTAAAGCAGGCAGACACCTGGAACATGAGTTTTATTTCTCCATCTTCTTTGTCTGCCCCAGCAGCAGTAAGTTACAATGTGCCCCAGCAGACTGATGCCTGCCACTGCAGCTAGGGAACATCCCCACTCTGGGCTGCTCCTCTAGAGACAGCAAGACCAAAGGCAGCTTAGGAGTCTCCATCATAACTGTGATACAGCAGCCAAAGCCACCCTGTCTCTGTGGTAGCAGCACCCTGTTTTACCTGTGCTGCAAAGAAATCTTGAATTTGAGATGCAAGGACTGCTGACAATAGGGTTTGTTGTTCTGGATTTAGCTAAAACAGCCAAGTGCTATAGTGTTCTGTCTGGCAAAAGCCATTTCAACAGAATAGTAATTTGATTCCCAGAATTAGATTGTGTGTGGTCCCTTGGAACTTGAGCTATGTTAAACCCTAAAGTGTGATCTTTAATAACTAATTTCAGAATCCCGTTTCTATTTCCTGGGATAACACTAGTATTTGTGAAACAAATGGCCTCTCCAACTTCCAGCATAAATGGATTTATGTATACAATAATTCATTGAAATAGAATGGCTGGAAGAGTTACTTTAATCTTCTCTGCCTTGAGTTGTTGCAGTTCTGTTTTCTAGACTTGTGTTTTCCTCACAGTTTGTTCATACTTCATAGATACATTAGCACATGATATATAACTCTTTATTGACCTATTTATCCACCTGTAACTCTCAGAGACAGTTCTGTTTCCCTTCAAAGCTTGCATCTGCACATCAATATCTTCTGCTTTATGTACTCAGAAAGATGACAGAAGAAAAACCATAGAATTACAGAATGGAGTGGGTTGGAAGGGACCTTAAAGATTATATAGTTCCAGCCCCTCTGCCAAAGGGCAGGGACACTTTCCACTAAACCAGATTTCTTAAAGCCCCATCCAACCTAGCCCTAAACAGTTCCAGGGATGGGGCATCTCCAACTTCCCTGGGCAACCTGTGCCAGTGCCTCACCACCCTCACAGTAAAGAATTTCTTTCTGAAATGTTCTCAAAAGTTCCTGAACAAATAGCATCCAAGGTAGAAGCAACCCAATTAGTTTCTGCTGCACCACGCAACTTCGTGTCCTCACATTCTTGTTGGTGGTTTCAGAATTTCAAGAGCAATTGCTTATAGAGTCAGCCACTATGTGGGAAGAAAAAAGGGCATTTGGAAATATAGGGCATTGTTACAGTCCAGTTTGTCTCAGGCTGGAAGAAAGATTTCAATGGGTTGAAACCTCAAAGATGTTGTGAAAGAGATCTAAAATAAGAGATATGTTGTAGAGCAAGAAAGTATCATGTGAAGTGCAAAACTACAATTGTACAGCAGAGGAAAGATGCCTAAACTGAAATGTTTTGAGGTCATTATTATCTTTAATGGTTTATTATTGCCAGTACCTGATGTAAAAAACAAAAAGAACATGCTTTGTTCATGACTAACTTCTATGCTGTTTTAAGTTCCACTTCTATACTGGTTACATATGAAAAAAAAAAAAAAAAACACCCCAAAAAAACAGGTACATAACATAAATTTACTACAGATTTTGTGGAGAGTTTAGACAGTGTTAGATGTTCAGGTGCCTAACAAATTACTTGTTCTTTGTATCTTGTTCAGATAAAGGATTTAGAAGTGGCAAAGAATAAGGAAAAAGCAATTGAAATGGTATGAACAAACTATGTTGATTTAGAAGCCAAGCCAAATAAAAACCATTACAATAGAATTTCAAAAAGTTATGTTTGCAATTTAAAATACCCATAGGGCAGATCTGACTTACATGACCAACACTTAATGTATAGTACGTGATAAGATGACACATGCAGTTTTGCAACTTGG